>NC_041742.1:5571308-6975686 GCF_004115215.2 Ornithorhynchus anatinus
AAAACAAAGAGTCCACAATTCTAGTTCTTAAACTAGAAAATTTCATGCTTTTAAATGGAATTATTAAACGGAATTAATTATAAATTAATAAATTAATTATTAAATGGAGTAGATGTGTTTGATCATCTTTCAGTAGTATTTATTGAGGACTTACTCTGTGCAGAGCATTGTACTAAGCATTTAGGAAAGTTGTCAAATGTCCTCAGAGGGCAAAGGTGTGGGCAGTGAGGAAGGATTCCACCATTCCTTCTAGGTGTTAATTCATTCATATTTACTGAGCGCTTATTGTGTGCAGAGCACTGTACTAAGCGCTTGGGAGAGAGCAATATAACAATAAGCAGACACCTTTCCTGCCAATAATGAGCTTACAGACGAGAGGGATGAAAGAGTAATTGCAATGAAAATTTTATACCTCATGGCATGTTCGCATGTACCCAGCATAATGTTTTCTCCAGACCTGGTGCTCAATAAACACTGCTGATGTTGACCTACCTTGTTGATTAGATAGTGCTAGGGAAGATTTGGTACTTGGTACCCATGAGAGACAGGGACTGTGTCCAACCTGATTAACTTATACCTACCTCAGCGCTTAGAACAGTGTTTGGCGCATCATAAGTGCTTAACAAGTACTATTAATGTGGGTAAAATTCAGGCTAAAAAGCATTGACGAAAATTCCGGGGAAGTAGGGCATATCCATAGCTGTTGGCAACCGGCTCCCTGGGCTTTTTCATCACAGTTTGCCGAGGAGTTGATTGAGAGTTGAGGAGTTGATTGAGAGTTTCCAGTCATGGCTGCAAAGGCCCCAAATGGTGGCCTTCGGGCTGTTTGTCCTTTGAAGCTCATTCCACCCCTCCTCCAACCCCCACCACTGAAATCCCTGATCTCAATTCACCTCCACCCTTGCCATCCAGAGTTGAAAAGCAATAGGCTTTGCTAATGCAGACCAGCTATTTTGCCATGAGACTGTCTGGGGAAAGAGTGCAATCCAATCATAGGGTTTTCTTCTTACCTTGCAAGGCTTCCACTTTTCCAGCCTTCTTTTTGTATTCTTTTTTAATGTTTTTAATTCTGGAAGGAGAATAAGTTGGAGCTGATGAAAACGAGCCACGGTAGGGGCTAAGCGTTCGCTATGGGACAACCACTGTGCTAAGCACTGGGATGGATATGAGATAATCAGGATGGACACAGTCCCCATCCCTTAGGGGCTTCACAGTCTAAGCAGAAGGGAGAATAGGATTAGACCGTCAGGGGATCTGATCCTTCACCGCCACATTCTCGGGAAGATGGGACATTAACCTCTCGTTGCTCTGGACAAACACGTAAGGTGCGTGCCTTACCTGATGGCTTCTTTCCCATGGAATTCTGGGGACACAGGTTCAAAGGAGTCGTCGGAAGAATGGATGTGGTTGTTTTCGTTTTCAAAGAACACCCGTCCAGACCTCGGGTTTGGGGACCAAAACCAAGACTTGAGGAAAAACAAGGGAGAGTGCCTGTGCCCGTAATCACCTAATTAGTAAACAAGAGGCAATTATAATCTGGGTTAACATACACAAGTCCAAGCACCGTCTCCGGGATGGCAGTGAGTTTTGCTTTTTCATCTTGATCCACCCATGCGCAACTCTTGGTATTTCTTCGCACTCCTCAGAACCACTTTAGACATCAACCACTTTTTTGGGGGTTTAGGTTTAAAGAAATAACTCTGAAGGGCAAACCCCCAAAGGAATTTTTGTGCTTGGGAGTGCCACCGAATACACTGTCTAAATACGACCGCTCAAAGGGAACAAAAAGGAATTAAGGTGGCCAGGGTGTGTCACCTGTTGGACATAATTTTTACTTGGCCAAATCCCTAAAGATTTATTGCAACAATGTAGGAGCCTATGAGACGTAAAAGACAACATTTAGAATCTGCATCAGCAGCCCAAAAGATGCTCCTTGTGGGGTTTCTCCCTGACACTGGAGGAACTGGACAAATACAGAATTTTAGAACTGTGCAGCCTCCTTGTCTTCCCATACTTAGAAAGTCTCAGATATTTAGTGGAAAATGAACTCCAAAATAGTGAAGATTTAGAGAATTTGATAAAATTGACTGGGTAAATAGGCTAGAGAAATAGAGAACCACCTCATTTGGTAATAATAGTATTCATTAAGCGCTTACTTTGGGCACAGCACTGTACTGAGCACTGGGAGAGAGTGCTAAGGTAGGAATTAGACGAGGTCCCTATTAGTCAGGGAGCTAATAGTTCTTTTCAATAGTATTTCTTTAGCACTTACTATGAGCTAGGCACTGTACTAAGCACTGGGGTAGAAACGAGCTAATCATGTTGGACACAGTCCATGTCCCACAAGGGTCTCACAATCTTCATCCCCATCTTACAGATTAGGTAACCAAGGCTAAGAAAAGTGAAGTGACTGACCCAAGGTCACAGCAGACAAGAGGTGTAGCTGAGCTTATAACTCAGGCTCTCTGACTCCCAGATCTGAGCTCTATCCATTAGGCCACACTGCTTCCCAATTTAAG
This sequence comes from Ornithorhynchus anatinus, assembly GCF_004115215.2. Taxonomy (NCBI): domain Eukaryota; kingdom Metazoa; phylum Chordata; class Mammalia; order Monotremata; family Ornithorhynchidae; genus Ornithorhynchus; species Ornithorhynchus anatinus. Next base: position 5,573,828 of record NC_041742.1, read on the forward strand.
GTATATCTGTCTGTCCCATTGGATGATAAACTTCCTGTGGTCAGGGTTCGGAGTCTTCTCCCTCAATTTTACTCTTCCAAGCACCTAGTACAGTCCTCTACATATAGTAAGTGTTCATTAAATACTGTGATTTGATTGAAGGAAAATTGGAGGATTTGGGTTAAGACTTAGGTGACTTTGAAGGATACTTCCCTGTCCAATGATTCTTTAGTTTACAATGTGCGCCAAATCCATGAGTTACAAGAACTAATTAGAGATTTAGCGGAAACTAAATGCTGTGGTCACATGGAGGTGAGAAAAACAACAGAAAGCACTTTAAGAACCAGACTGCTTTCACTATCGGGCAAACAAATTCTCAAAATTATTGTTATGTCACAGGGAGGCGCGGGCGGAACACATTTCTAGCAGAACAGAATCAAAACAGATGGTTGTTTTGTGAGAAGAAATGTGTTTACAGAAAGAGAATTATGGCCAGATAGCCCAACCGAGGAGGCAAACCAGGGTCAGGCTTCTGCTTGTGCCAATATTTATCTTTATTCTGTGAGAATGAGAATCTTTTAAAAAAGGCAAGGCTGGTATAGTCGCGGGGGAGAGAGAAGGGATTGCACACATCTTCCCTTTCCTTAAACAGTTCTCTCTTTTCCATGCTTCACCCAGATGAGGAAGGTGGCAGACAGGAAGAGAGGTGAGAAGAATTGTGGCGTAATGGAAAGAGCCCTTGCTGGGAATCAGAAGACTTGGTTTCTAATCCTGCCTCTGCCACTTGTCTGCTTTGGGACCTTGAGTGAGTCATTTGACTTCTCTGGGCCTCAGTTACCTCAGCTGTAAAATGGAGATTAAGACTTTGAGCCCCAAATGGGACCTGGACTATGTCCGATCTGACTAGCTTGTATCTACCCGCAGTGCCTGGCCCATAGTAAACACTTCACAATTTACAATTTTTTTAAAAAAAAGGATTGATCCCAGAGATGATAGAGGTGAAGCAATCCTCCCACAGCCTGGAGAGTGAGTTTATGCAGTGGGGGAGGGAATGATTCAGACAGTCGCCCCCTCCAAAACATCAGGTTATGGCACATAATTGATGCTATTTATTGAGTGCTTACTGGTCCCCAGCACTATACTACGCTCTTAGAATAATAATGATAATTGCTAATATTATCATTGTTATTTGTGTGCTTACTATGTGCCAGGCATTGTACTAAGTGCTGGGGTGAATACAAGCAAATTGGGTTGGACACAGTCCCTGTCCCACATGGGGCTCACAGTCTTACTCTCCCTTTTACAGATGAGGTAACTGAAGCACGGAGAAGTTAAGTGATTTGCCCAAGATCACACCGCAGACAAAAGTACAGCGGAGCTGACAGACATGATCCCTGCTCTCCAGCAGCTTACAGTCAATCCATTATATTTATTGAGTGCTGTGTGCAGAGCACTGTATTAAGCACTTGGGAGACTACAACATAGTTGGTAGATACATTTCCTGAATGCACGAGCTTGCAAGATAGAGGGCGAGACAGACGATACTATATATACATTACAAATATACATGTGAGTGCTGGGGCAGAGGGAGGGATGAATAAAGGGAACAAGTGCAAGGCAACACAGAAGGGTTCGGCAGAGGAGGAAATGAAGGCCAATCAGGGAAGGCCTCTTGGAGGAGATGTACCTTCAATAAGACATTGAGGGTGGGGAGAGTGATTGTCTGTCGGACATGAAGCGGGAGGACATTCCAGGCCAGAGGCAGGATGTGGGGCAAAAGGTCGGCGGCGACATAGACGAGATCGAAGTACAGCGAGTAGGTTGGCAGTAGAGGAGCCAAGTGTGCAGTCTGGGTTGTAATAGGAGACTAGGGAGGTGAGGTAAGAGGGGGCAAGGTGATTGAGTGCTTTAAAGCATGCTTACAAATCTAGTGAACTGCAAGAACACCTCAGTTCTCCACCCAAAGAAAAACTAAGACAAGCACACTGCTGAAAGGGGTAGAGACAGAACTACTTGAAAAAATTAAGAGACAAAGAAGGACTACAATAAGATAGTGGAGAAGAGAAGGGAGAGAAAAGGTAAGCGGGAAGACAATAGAATGCAAAAGGAAACCACTGATTTTTTTTAATGGTATTTGTTAAGTGTTTTCTATGTGCAAGGCACTGTAATGAGCGCTGGCATAGATATAAGATAATCAGGTTGGACACAGTCCATGTCCAAAAGGGGGCTCACAATCTTAATCCCCATTTTACAGATGAGGTAACTAAGGCCCAGAGAAGTAAGGTCATTTGCCCCAAGTCACCCGGCAGACAAGTGGCAGAGCTGGAATTAGAACCCTGGTCATTCTGATTCCCAGACCCATGCTCGATCTACTAAATGATGCTGCTTCTCATTACTGATTGAAAGGAGATGCTAAATAAATACCTCCAGTATAGAACTCCCTCTCCTTTCACATCCAGCAGACTACTCCTTTCTCCAACTTCTAAAATCACATCTCCTCCAGGAGGCTTTCCCTGATTCATCTCATCTCCCTACCCTCCTTCCCCTACTTCATACTTTCCAACTCAATTCAACTGATCTATAAAAATGTCATAATTATGGGACCATCACACGTTAGTGATGCCAAGCTCATCAGATGACTCAGTGTTTCTACCAGGCCCCCAACTGCTTGGGTTCCTTGTGCTAGTGAAGCCCATCCAGGGCCACCCAGTTGGCCACAGGACCACACAATATCCCCCTAAAACGGCAAGCCAAAATTTGCTTCCCAGAGGGCATTGTCCATTTGAATTATTTTCCCCAGAAAAAAAAAATCACTCTAAAAATCTGGTCAAGCAACGACAGATTGGCTTAGTGGATACAGGCACAGGCCTGGGAGTCAGAAAGACCTGAATTTTCATCCCGGCTCTGTAACTTGTCTGCTGCACTGGGTAAGACACTTCTCTGTGCCTCAGTTACCTCATCTGTAAAATGGGGATTAGGACCATGTGCCCCATGTGGGACATGGACTGTGTCCAACCTGATTAGCTTGTAACAAACCCAGTGCTTAGTACAGTGCCTGGCACATAATAAGCACCTAACAAATACCATAAAAAACAAGAGTCTGGGGGGGAAATTTCCAGGAAATGTGAATACTCTACTTACCAGGCAGGAGTTTGTCAAAGTACAGTGCCAATGCCATATAGAGAACAGTATCCAGAAGCAACATGACAAAAGTTGCCATCATTAGGGAGGAATCTCCCTGAGGGTCATTATCCAAGAGAATCATCTGAAACAATAAAATATATTTGCTAAAAGAGAAAAAGGATAGTTGGAAAGGAAATGATCAGTAGGACTTTAGGTTTTGCCTTTCCTCATGCTCAGCCAAACTACTGTATAATAGATGATTGATTCAATCATTTGCATCTACTGTGTGCAGAGCGCTGTACTAAACACCAGGGAGAATACAATATAACAGTGTTGGGAGTCAGATTCTATGCCCACAACCAATCAATAGTACTTACTGAGAGCTGACTGCTGTTGGCAGAGAACTGTTCCAAGGGCTTAGGAAAGTACAAATCAACATTTCCTGCCAGCAACAATCTTAAAGTTTAGAGGCGTTTAGAAGTTTAGAGTACTGGTATTTTGGTTTCTCAAAAGGTGGTACTGTCATATAAGCAGCAAGTGATGGAGAACAGAATAACTAGAAGCTTAATAGGAAGATCCTGGACCTGGGAATTGGGAAATTGATTGATAGGGACCAACTCTGCCACCGGTCTGCTGTGTGACCATGGGCAAGTCGCTTTACCTCTCTGGGCCACAGTCTCCTCCTCTGTAAAAGAGAGATAAGAATGCTAGCCTTCTTACCTCTTAGGCTGTGAATTCATGTCTGATCTGATTATTTCATCTATAACACTTAGCACAGTGTTTGACAGGCAGTGAGCACTTAACTCCCATAATTATTTATTACATCAATCAATGGTATTTACTGAGCACTTACTATGTGGAGAGCACTGTACTCAGCACTTGGGAGAGAACAATGCAAAAGAGGGGGTAGGCACATTCCCTGCCCATACACTTACAGTCTATAAAGCCAGAGAGAGAAAAGCATATACATTACACTACACTACAGCTACACAGATTCTATGGTACACTACAGGTCCATAGATTCACCATTTGACCATTTCCCTTACTTTCCAATGCCAAGAACAACTTGAAGACAATTGAAAGCATGCACCAGTTTAAGAAGCCTAGTATGGGACAGAGACAGTGTCTAATCTGCTTATCTTGTAGCTACCGCAGTGTTTGGCATAGTGCTGGGGCACCTATTAAGTACCTAAATAAGTACTTAGCATTGCAATTAGGGTATTAACACAAAAGAAGTGTTGAGAATTAATAGTCCACTGACTCAGTGCTTCCTAATTGTGCCGGGATCAGCAGCCGAGAAGGAAAGCAGCATAGCCTAGTGGAAAGAACCCGGGCCTGGATGTCAAATGACCTTGGTTTCTCATCTTGGCTCCACTATTTGTCTGCTCTATGATCTTGGGTAAGTCATTTAACTTCTCTGTCTCAGTTACCTCATCTGCAAAATGGGGATTCAATACCTGTTCTCCCCCTCTAGCTGGACTGTGAGTCCCGTGGGGGAACCAGTTGTCTAGTGTCTACAGTGAAGTATGGCCTAGAGTGCGGGTAAGATAGAGAGGTCAGTGAGGAGAGTGATGCAGTAATCAAGGGGGGACAAGATAAGTGCTTCGACAAATACAGTAACAGTTTGGATAGAAAGGAAAGGGCAGATTTTAGCAATGTTGTGAAAGCAGAACTGACGGGATTTGGTGATAGACTGGGTAAGTGGGTTGAATGAGAGATATGAGTCGAGGACAATGTCAAAGTTAAGGGTTTGAGAGATTTGGAGGATCGTGGTACTGTCTACAGAGATGGGAAAGATAAAGGGAAGACAGGGTGTGTGTGGGAAGATAAGGAGTTCTGTTTTGGACATGTTTAGTTTGAGGTGTTGGCAAGACAATCCATATAGAGATAGTGTAAATAACACATATTTGACACATATTAAGTGTTTAATAGATACCACAATTATTCTTATATCATAATTATCATTATTCAGACTCTTACCTGAACCATTCCAGCAGTGAAAGCAAAGGGACTGAGAAAACTTAAAATCCATTCCAAAGATACAGGAAGTTTCCTATACAATATCAAAATGCCCAAACATCCCCAAAATAAGGTCAGGAGGAAGACAGTCAAGCCAGTAAGAACAGGCTTCCTGATTAACACACTCAGCAGAAAAGTAAGAGCAATCTAGAGTGGGGAAAAGAGAGTCAATATCAGTACCAATCGGTGTCAGTATCAATTAATCAATGACATTTATTGAGCATCAACAGCAGCAGAATTGAATGAGAACTCCCAGTTGGCCAAGTGCTATGTGGCACTTGGAGAACACAGAAAGGAAGTCATGTGTCTGATTCCTACCCTCAAGGAGCTTACGTTCTACTAGGGGATACAGCAGGGAGGGTGGTATGAAAACGCTGTATCGAGAGTGAGAGAATCCATTCACATAATTGACGAAAGTGAAGAAATGAACAGTTCGCAGATAAATACTTTAGTGCTTTAGTTGTCCGTATGACAGAACTAGGACAGGACTAAGACAGTACAGTGCTCTGAACAAAGTAATCTCTCAATAAATATGATTGAGTGAACAAATAAAGGAAAGGAAGGCCTGGGGGTGGAGAGGGGGATTAATCAGGAATTGCCTCCTGGTGATGGTGACATGTTACAGAGGCTTTGAAGGAGGGGAAAGGAGGCAAGACAGAGAGGAAGTTTGATGAAGGGGGAAAGGTAACATCTGTTACTCTGCAAATGGTCCAACAGTAATGCAGTTTTTTCATTATGAAAATTATGTGTCATACTTCTGGGCGATCTCATCTAGAAAGAAAGAAATCATCTTAAAAATTCAGAGAACTAAAAAAAAAAAAGGATGTGCTTCTCTTGATGTTTCTGGAACTGTGAACCCGCATAAAAAGACCTGGATGTTTTAGAGAGAACCAAGTTAGCATCTGGTCTCAGCCACTTTTAGAAACTTGGGAAAAATCTCTGAACAAAACATAACTGGGTGGAGACCAACTGTAAAAATGCTAGTTAGTGTAAAGAAAATGTCAATCAGGACCTGAAATGGGGGAATTGATTCTCTTTTTAGAAACTCACCAAAGACAGGCCATACAGGATAAACAGTGAAAAGATTGTGAAGAAGCCAGTTGTGTATACCAACCGGGATGTCATCAGAGCCAGAAAGGTGGCTACGATGGAGACATAACCAGCATACAGCAAACCCCACGACAGCCTGAAACAAAGACAGAGCAGAGATCGAGACATTTTCACGCAGGAGAAAAGATATAGTGATATTTTAAAATTTAAATCCTTCTAGAAATTTGTAATTTAGCAAAACATCAGTTTCTTACAACTCAGTCAAGAGGAGGAGAGACAACCCTTCCCCAAACAAACTCAAACTAAACAGGTAACCCCAGCTCCTAATTGGATGCCCCAGGAGAGAAGAACAATGAGTTACTGCTACTGTAGGAATGGAGTGGAACATAATGCACTGCATGTGCCTACCCAATTCTGGGCCACCAATCTAAAATGGTCGAGGAGGGGTGGAGGGCACGTGGGGCTCCTAGAGTCAAGGACATGGCCAAATCCCACTTGATACCTCATGGCTGAAGGGATGGCATGACCAGGAAAGTGGGAAGATTTTTAATCAATAGCACTGGCATAGTACTCAGTGCTTGGGAGAATACGATTAAATTAGTAGACATGATCCCTGTCTGGGGCAGATACAAGCAAATCAAGTTGGACACAGTCACTGTCCCATGTGGGGCTCGCAGTCTCGATCCCCATTTTACAGATGAGGAAGCTGAGGCACAGAGGAAGGGAAGTGACTTGCCCAAGGTCACACAGCAGACAAGTGGCAAAGGTGGGATTAGAACCCAAGTCCTTCTGACTCCCAGGCCTGGACTCTATCCACCAGGTCATGCTGTTCACAAACTAGTGGGGAAAACGGACCCTGAAACGAGTTACACTTAGGAGAAAGGAGACTTGGATTAGTGTGATACATAGGGAATGTAAATTGGTATTATCTGGGGATGTTTCATTCCTTAGGATCATTGATTTATTGCGATGTACATTCACTTGTGCTCTTTCAATCATAAGGTGTCTGGGCTTACCAGAAGGCAGTATCCTGAAGACCCATCAACTTCATCAACTCCTTAAGCCGTTTTCTCTCCCGAGTGACATTGAGCGATAGAAAATAGGTGAAGGGGGAGAATGAAATCACAGAGAAGAAAATGCAGAAATCATACATAACTCCATGCTGAGCAACGAAAGATTCGACTTTCATAGTGATCCCAGTAATGGACATCAAATCCTTCATCACTGAGTGATTGGTTGTGACCTAGGGCAAGATATTAACCAAAGGAGTCATTATATCCAACTATAGGATTAATAATAATAGTATGAGATACTGGCATTTGTTAAGTGCTAAGGGGAAAGGAGACTAGGGATTGAATCCCCATTTTACAGATGAGGACACTGAGGCTCAAGAGAAGTTTAAGTGACTTGCCCAATGTTATATAACATTTGAAAAACATGTTCTATTTCTGAATAATGTGTTTCTGACTAGATCCCCAAGTTAGCAACTTTTCCTTTTTCCCCATAGGCCTGTTTTCCCCCTGTTAGATTGGGATCTGACCATACCTTTCCTGGGGCTCAACTCACAATGGGTACTTGAAAAATATCGTCATCACCCGTCTTTTCTCAGGGGATAAGTTGGAGTGGACGGAGCTAAATTGTCTTCCACCTGATATCCATCCATCAGTGTTATTTATTGAGCATCTACTCTGTGCAGAGCACTGTACTAAGCACTTGGGAAAGTACAATACTACACAGACCAATCCTACCTCCGCCACTCATTTGCTGTGTGACTTTCGGCAAATCAAGTAAATTCTCTGTGCTTCAGTTAACTCATCTATAAAAGAGGGAGGGATTAAATCCTCCTCCCTCCTTCTTAGACTGTGAGTCGCATGTGGTACAAGGACTGTGTCTGATCTGATTATCTTGTACCTTACCAGTACATTGACTGGCAGATAGGAAACACTTAACAAGTATTTCCAAGAAATAAAATTCACAAATTCATTTTTGTCTCTGAAACTTAAGACAATATTATTTTTAAAAATATACAATGCAAATGTGATTCAAAACAATTCACCCCCAGAGGAATTAGATGGGTAATTAATAGCTATTGAACAGGCAAAGGGCCAAAGTCTGTTTTGTTCTTCCAGGATAATGTTCATTCAAGCATCTGGCAAAGGACAAGGTTAATACATTTGGACTTTCATCTCTACCCTTCACCTCAAGAGGGTGTTATGAAAGACCTCTAGGTCCTTTTTTTTCCTTCTTCAACTGGATTGTCCAACTTCACTATGCTGTCAATCCTGGGACTAAATGTTAATGAAATCCAAACCATTAATTATATACTCCTTGAGCCACTATCCATGGACCAAGTAAGACCTATGTCTTTAGACTGCATACAATTCATGCTGACAAAAAGAAATGTTAATTTACCTACGCAGGTATACTCCCGAATGGTTTGAATTTCTTAAACTCTCTGGTTGTTGCCAATCTGAAAATAAACAAATGAGCTGCAGGCAAATTCAACTCTTCTACTTACTTCTATAATTGCAGCATTAAGGCTAGCTTGGAAAGGAATAAAACCATAGTTCCAAAATGTCGAAATCGCACATGTGAAAATTTCTTCTTCGTACTCTGTGCAATGAGCTTTAAAAAAAAAAAAATAAAAGAAATAAGAGTCATGATTAACAGGGCCTCACAGGAATAATAACTGGATATAGACCTTCCTTCAGGTTGGCTGTTTTAGTAAATGATAACCAATTTGGCACAGGTGGAAAATGCAATCTGGAACCCTTTCTGCATTCTTTGATCCCGGAAAGAGGTTAGGCACAGAAAACCAACTTGTTTATTCCAACAGAGCAACCCACACAGGCAGTTAAAGGAGTAGTAACAAATTTAGGAAATGGAATATAAATGATACAATAGTTGCTGACAGCCACTGAAAGGCCAGTTATGTTAGACTGCCGCACCCCATATGGGTCAGGGATTGTGTCTGTCCTTATTCTCTTCTATCTAAGCCAGGGCTTAGAATATAGTATGCGCTTAACAAATACCACAATTAATGACATTCCTTGCATTAGTGAATCAGACTCATCCTACACCCACTTTAGGAACATTCACAGAATGTGTTGTTTTAGTGGTTTAAAAATCATTTTTACTTCGCACTTTCAACCATGGAGGCAAATCAATCAATCAGTGGTATTTATTGAGTGCTAACTGTGCAGAGCATGGCACTAAGTGCTTGGGAAAGTACAATGTAAGAGACTTGTTAGACACGATCCCTACAGATGAGAAGCTTACAGTCTACGGTGGGGTGACAGATGTTAAAAATAGCAAACCCCAATTTAACTGAAAAGGTACCTGCATGATCTATGAATTCATCGGTGAACGGGACTCTATAACCCCAGCTAAACTTCAGCTGATAGGAGAAGGTATCTTTAAAGATGATTCCCACAATCTCAGAATGATTTTGCTGAGAGTATGTATCCAGGGTTTCTAGATCTTCAACAGGAATGACTTTTGCATCTGTTGCATTAGGAAGAAACAAAAACTCTTTGAGATTATTTCTGCACATTAGTTATGGCTGTTAGTTCACTGTGGGCAGGAAATGTGTGCTATACTGTTGTGTTATACTCTCCCAAGTGCTTGGCACAGCGTATTAGCACATAGGAAATGCTCAATAAATATGGATGACTGATTGCAAAGGTGACCAAGAAGGGAATAGGACAAGAGGGAATAAGGGCTTAGTTGGGGAAGGCCTCTTGGAGTAGAGACACTTTTAATATGCCTTTGATTTGGGGAAAGTGATCATCTGACAGATATGAAGGGGCAGGGTGGGGGTGGCGGGGAGATACAGGCATACCAGGACAGAGGCAGGATGTGGGCAAAAGTTAGGCGGTGAGATAGACGAGATCGAGGTACAATGAGTAGGTTGGCATTAGAGAAGCAAAGTGTGCGGGCTAGGTTTTAGCAAGAAATCAGGGAGCTAAGTTAAGAGGGGGCAAGGTGATCGAGTGCCTTAAAGCCAATGTGATGCATTTCTATTTGATGCGGAGGTGGTTGGGCAACCACTGGAGGTTCTTGAGGAGTGAGGAAACATGGACTGAATGCTTTTGCAGAAAAAAGATCCAGGCAGTCGAGTGAAGTATGGACTGGAGTGGGGAGAGGCAGGATGTATTTAGCATTGAAAGACAAAAAGATAAAATTATAGTATCTACCAGTGATTATCCCCAGCCATATGTATACAGACCTTTCATAAAAGAAGCAGTGGCCATTATCTTCATGATCGCTTTTGTCGTTGGGGTGAGTGGCGTATAGGCACATACCAAGTGTGGGTCACTGAATGCGTCGATGCTTCCGAGGTCTTTGGCAGGAAGTTCAGGGACCAGCTTCAGTTCCGGAAATATTGAAATGAACAAGAACTGCAGCAGTAATAGGATCAGGGGGAATAACCATTCCTGAACGATCCGGGACAAAACCAAAAGCAAATTAGAAGGTTGGCGCCACCAGGAACATCTGGATTTCTCTTTTCTTCTGTTAGGTATCTTCAATGGTGATCCCCCTTTTTTATTGTACTTCTTAAGCTTTTACTAGGTGCCAAACACTGGACTGAGTAATGGGGTAGACACAAGATCATCAGGTCGTATACGGTCCCTGTGCACAGGAGGTTCGCAGTCTAAATAGGAGGGAGTAGGATTTAATCCCCATTTTACAGATGAGGGAACTGAGGTATAGAGGAGTTAAGTGACATGCCCAAGATCACACAGCAGACAAGTGGTGGAGCTGGGATTAAGAAGAAGCATGGCCTAGTGGAAAGAACAGGAGCCTGGGAGGATGTGGGTTCTAATCCTGGCTTTGCCGCATGTCTGCTGTGTGCTTGGGCAAGTCACTTAACTTCTCTGTACCGCAGTTACCTCATCTGTAAAATGGGGATTAAGACTGTTAGCCCCATGTGGGACAGGGACTGGGTCCAACCTGATTATTTTGTATCTACCCCAGCCCTTAGAACAGTACTTGGCACATAGTAAGTGCTTAACAAACACCAAAATTATTAGTAGTAGTAGTAGCAGTAATAAAACCCAGATCCTCCGACTCCCAGGCCTTGTGCTCCTCCCACTAGGTCATGCTGCTTCCCTGACCAACTGAGTCATTCACAACAATGAGAGAATAATTCCATCCAACCTAGCTGCCATGACAACTTTTCAGGGCTTTATCAAGGCAGCAAGGCTGTCGTTTAACCACTCCATTCTCAGGGCCAGGCACAGGAGTTCTTTGAAGGATGTGTGTGTGTCCACGTGTGTAAACATTGATTTTAAAACATACCAATAAGCTCTCCTTCTTTATCCTCCATTTGACAAGCAAATTCTTCCACAGAAGGGCTCTGGTTTGCCAAAAGAAGCTTATCTTCTGCTTACTCATTTTGGCCTGGAGATTAAGAAAGGAAAAAGGGATGGGGCATAAGAAAGGGAAGGCTAACTATGGGAAAGACTGAGAAATTTGACATGATGCCCTAAAATTTCTAATCCTCACTGTGCTTTTGCTCATAATAGCTGTGTATAGAATATTCTTTTTGCAAGAAACTTGTTTGTTCACCCTTAGAGACATTACTTAGTGTCCTGCAAAGATTTTCTAGGAAACTTCTGAAAGTACTGTGGGTGAGAAAGGGGTTCCATAAAAGCTATTCATCAGTGGGCACTCAAATTCTACAAAAATAAACAGTTATTAGCTCCATTTTCCTGGTCTCAATAAGTACAGTGTTTTGCACAACATAGGTCCTCAATGCAAAATAATGATGGATTGAGTTATAGAGACATTATAGAGACACTAATATCCTCCAGGTCTCCAGAACTGGGTTTTCTAGTCTTCCCCTCTTGGATTCCCCATTCAGCAGGGCCATGCTTCTCTACTCTTAAGAATAATGCATCTACTGAGTTGGCCAATAGAAATTTCACCGACAGCTAGCCGAGGACATTAAAATGTTTGGGTCTTCAGGCTCTCTCTCCTCTTTGCCTCTCGTAGCACTAAGGTCGATACTTATATTCTATTCTTTAATAATTGAGGTATTCGTTAAGCACTTACTATGTACCTCGCATTGTACTGAGCAATGGAGTGGATAAAAGCTCACTGGATCGACAGTCCCTGCCCCACGTGGTCCTCACCTTCTTCATCCCCATTTTATAGATGAGGTAACTGAGTCACAGAGAATTTAAGTGACTTCCCCAAGGTCACACACAGCAGACAAGTGGCAGAGCTGGGATGAGAACCCAGGTCCCTCTGACCCCCAGGCCCGTGTCCTACCCATTAGGTCATGCTGCTTATATTCTTTCGCTTATTTCTTCCCCATAGTTTATCTTAGCATCCACCTCTTCCGCTTGATTGGATCTACTTAATCATGCTCTCCCTGGTGCTTGGTACAGTACTCTGCACACAGTTGGTGCTCAGTCTACATTACTGCATCTGAAAGCCACATCAATTTTCTTTTCTGTTACGAAGGAGAACAGAAGAAAATGAAGCTCCACATCACTCTAACTAAATGTGAGGTATCTTTAAGGGGGTGGTTATCGTAGTTGATCTTTTTTGCTATCACAGCTATCACCCTATTAGCTAATTTCTGGTTTGATATCGTTCCAAACTAAAGCCAAGGCAACTTCCAAACAAGTACTCTTGGGAGGGCACATGGATAACAACAAAAGGCCGCAGGAAGGTTATGAGTGAAGACAGGATTTGTTGCAGATGACCTCTGGCAGTAAATCTGACATCTAGAGCATATTTACCACCCCAACCCCGCTACTCACTCTGCGAAGGTCAGAGAGCTGGATCTAAAACCAGCTACTGTCCCTTCTGATAGCAGCTTTGGAATTGGTTCTGCTTTGCTGTATTCTTCAGCTAGTATATCATTTCTTAGTGGTGATGGAAGCTCTTTTGGAAGAGCGACGAGCCAGCAAATGCAATAGGGTCTTTCTCAAAGGGATCAAAAAGAGTTAATTGTCTTTACTTCTTGGCTACCTTTGCCCTCAGTCATCAAGGACGCACTGGAAGAATCTAGATGAGATGCCCAAATCACTGTCAATTCAATCGACTGTATTTATTGCTTACTTATGTGCAGAGCACTATATTAAGCACTTAGGAGAGTACAAAATAACAGAGTTGGTAGACATTTTTCCTGCCCAGAAGGAGCTTACAGCCAGCTCCTACAAATCTTCAGTGTTCATTTTAACAGATTCAATTCTCTGCTTAGATATGTATTTGGGAGTGAAATTCTTAGCGACAGACCGGTGAGTTATTTTAAAAGGAATCCGGCCTCCTAGTTACCCATATGATCTGCTAATAATGAACATATTCATTTTCCATAGGGGTTCAAATGGCCCAGATCTGCACTTTCATGTGGGAAAGACAAAGTCTAATTGTTATCTGGTCCCTCAGGTTTTATAGTCTGGGATTCCCGAGTTGCAGTTTGGACTACAGAAGAGGTTTTTTTTTTCCCATCGAAGCTATCTTTTGTAAGGTGGAAAAAGCCCCCTCAAAAATCTCTGTAAATGACCCTCTGAAGTCAGACAAAAGAAGTCCCAGTGTCTACAACATCTAAAGCCGGAACAGAGGGAAGTTTTCAAACTTCGTCCCAGAAATCACTAATCTCTGCCAGAGCACAGCTCACAACTCTTAACAACTTCACCTAAATATCGCCCGATCTTCTCAAGGACCCAAATTGGTTTCTCCTCCCACACCCTAAATGCCACTATCACATTTCTGAGAGCAAATATAAGCGATGGAGTTTAACTTACCGTCAGGCAGATCGGAGAAGGACAAGGAATCTCGAGAAACTCTTGCTAATCCATTTGTCTCTTAGAGACCGGGAAATCCGTTCAAAATCCTTTCACTGTCTCGTGTGCATAATGTCTTAAATGTTTGCCTATTCTTGTCAGTGTCTATTCAGTCTTGCTTCTAAAAGGGATCGTGTTCTCAATTATGTCAGGCTGCCAAAATGAACTGTCACGTGATGACTTGCTGTACGCTTTCCATTTCTTTCTTCCCCTAACTGGCTACGATGGCAGAACGCACTGAACTATAGGGGCCGCTTTACGAAAACAGATTATGTAATTCTAGCTTTGGTGGTCAACTTCCAAGGCTAATGGGAAAGAGGCCAGATTTCAAGTGTGGCAAGACCAGAGGGTGATGAACCCAGAATTTTCTTTAACTTAAAAAGGTGAAAGTCAAACAAGAGGAACATAGGTTGGAACAGGGTATTACTTACAGTCCCTCTAGACTGTAAGCTCGTTGTTGGCAGGGAATGGGTCTATTATATTGTTCTCTCCCAAACACTTAGAACGGTGCTCTGAACACAATAATCACTCAATAAATATGACTGACTGCCTGGGAAATATTGGGGTGATATCAACCTTGTAAAATAAGGGCACAGTGAGTTTACGAGAGTGACAAAAGTAGAGTAGCAACAGTAAAATGATGAAGAGAAGTAGTCACGCTATTTACTGACTGCTTCAGTGTATTAAGCACTTGGAAAAATATAACAGATTACTACTACATGTTCCGTGCTCACAGGGAGTCAACAATCTATTTCGGCCCATCTCTTATTCTTCCCTCACTGAAAAAAAAAAAATGAGCAAGAGAAGCAGTGTAGCCCCGCGGAAAGATCGAGGACTGAAGAATCAGAGCCCCTGCATTCGGATCCCAGGTCTGCATTTGCCCCTTGTGTGACCAAGAAAAACTAACTTAACTTCTCCATTCGTTAGTTTCCTAATTTGTAAAATGGAGGTTCAAAATCTCTTTTCCCTCCCTCTTAGACTGTGAGCCCCATGTGGGGTATAGACGCAACCTAATTATCTTCTGTCTCAATGTTTAAAACAGTGCCTAACAAATACTACAATTACTATTATTATCATTTACATGGGGTAGGAGAGGAAAAGCAAAGGAAGCTTTCAGAACAGTACCTGTGGCTGCTGAACTTGGGGCAATACTCATATAGTATGGTTCCTATCTCAGACTCATTTTGTAGAAAATTCCAGGACCCTGTTCCCACCCTGTTGATTGGATTTACTCTTCAATTTGCTGTGCATATTGCAAGTCATTTGAAAAAAAAAATATTTTCAGGTGGATTAAATTCAACGTGGAAATATCGAGGGAAAGTACAGGTTAGCCTGAATGAAGCCTCAAGTTTCAAGCAAATATCTAGTGAACATGCCTCCTTTGGACTGTTAAGATCTTTGAGGGCAGGGACTGTGTCTGCCATTGTACTTTGCCAAGTACTTAGTACAGTGCTCTTCACATAGCAAGCACTCAGCAAATACCATCCATCGATTCAGTCCATCATGGAGAACATTGAAGGAGCCACTGAAAGCTCAGAGAACTGTCTGGTGTGAAGGAATGGCCACAATTCCAATGTTCAAGGAAGCAACTCCTAAAGACAAAGTTATGAAAAAAACTCAACAGTTGCATAAAGATAGCAACAAATGTTACTGTGGGAAGGGATAGTGTATATGAACTCTGTTGTACTGAGCTCTCATGCACCTCCACATTTAACACAAACCCCTTACCATTGGATTTAAAGCACTCCATCGCCTTGTCCCCTCCTACCTCGCTGATTTACTTACTACTAGAAAACAGCCTCCACCTTTTTGCTCCTCTAATGCCAACCTACTCACTGTACCTCAACCTCATCTACCTAGTCGCCAATCTCTCACCCACATCCTGCCTTTGGCCTGGAAGGCCCTCCCTCTTCATATCCAGACTCTCCCACCTTCAAAGCCTTTTTAAGAGTACACCTTTTCAAAGAGTCCTTCGACTAAGCCCTTATTTCCTCTTCTCCCCTTCCCTTCTATGTCACCTTTGCATTGGATTTACACCCTATATTCATCCCTCCCTCAGCTCCACAGCACTATGTACATAGCCGTAATTCATTTACTTAGTGACTGTATCCCCCTCTAGTCAGTAAATACACTGAAGGCGGGGAATGTGTCTGCTGATTCTATTATACTGAACTCTCGTGAGCACTTAGTACAGTGCACTGTACACAGTAAGCACTCAATAAATACATTTGAATGACCGACTGAATGGCTAAAATAATTTGATCTGCCTGATAAGTTGTCCAAGACCTCGAGACTAGTGTGCTGGCCTCTTTACCACTCTCAGAATAAACTGGGGCCGTGTGATAGATGCAATTTCCTCGACCTATTCTAGACCTATACAAGGAGGGACTCCATTTCTAGAACTGGTTCTCCTATCAGTCAATGGTATTTTTTGAGCACTTACTTTACGTCACCCCTCCGCCTCTCCCCTCCCCCCCAACAACCCCCTCCCCTACTTTCCCATCCTTCCCTGCAGTATCCTCAGAGGAGATCTCCTCCCTCCTCGCAAGTGCCACCCCCTCCACCTGCGCCTCAGACCCCATTCCCTCTCACCTTCTTAAAACCATCGCCCCTGCCCTCCTCCCTTCCTTAACTTCTATTTTTAACCACTCAATCTCCAAGGGCTCCTTCCCCTCTGCCTTCAAACATGCCCACGTCTCCCCCATCCTAAAAAAACCCACTCTTGACCCCACTTCCCCCTCCAGTTATCGTCCTATCTCCCTATTACCCTTCCTTTCCAAAATCTTAGAACGAGTCGTCTACAATTGATGCCTAGAATTCCTTAACTCCCATTCTCTCCTAGACCCCCTCCAATCTGGCTTCCGTCCCCTCCACTCTACCGAGACTGCTCTCTCTAAGGTCACCCATGACCTCCTTCTTGCCAAATCCAATGGCTCCTACTCCATTCTGATCCTCCTTGACCTCTCTGCTGCCTTTGACACTGTCGACCATCCCCTCCTCCTCCATACCTTATCTCACCTTGGCTTCACGGACTCTGTCCTCTCCTGGTTCTCCTCTTACCTCTCTGGCCGATCATTCTCGGTCTCCTATGCTGGAGCCTCCTCCCCCTCCCATCCTTTAACTGTTGGAGTTCCTCAAGGGTCAGTTCTTGGCCCTCTTCTGTTCTCCATTTACACTCACTCCCTCGGTGAACTCATCCGCTCTCACGGCTTTGACTACCATCTCTACGCAGATAACACGCAGATCTACATCTCCGCCCCTGTCCTCTCCCCCTCCCTTCAGGCTCGAATCTCCTCCTGCCTCCGGGACGTCTCCACCTGGATGTCGGCCCACCACCTAAAACTCAACATGAGCAAGACTGAGCTCCTCATCTTCCCTCCCAAACCCGGTCCGCTCCCAGACTTCTCTATCACCGTGGATGGCACGACCATCCTTCCCGTCCCGCAGGCCCGCAATCTTGGTGTCATCCTTGACTCGTCCCTCTCGTTCACCCCACACATCCTATCCGTTACCAAGACCTGCCGGTTTCACCTCTACAATATCGCCAAGATCCGCCCTTTCCTCTCCACCCAAACGGCTACCCTACTATTACGGGCTCTCGTTATATCCCGGCTAGACTACTGTGTCAGCCTTCTCTCTGACCTCCCTTCCTCCTCTCTCGCCCCGCTCCGGTCTATTCTTCACTCCGCTGCCCGGCTCATCTTCCCGCAGAAACGATCTGGGCATGTCACTCCCCTTCTTAAACAACTCCAGTGGTTGCCTATCGACCTCCACTCCAAACAAAAACTCCTCACTCTAGGCTTCAAGGCTCTCCATCACCTTGCCCCTTCCTACCTCTCCTCCCTTCTCTCTTTCTACCGCCCACCCCGCACGCTCCGCTCCTCTGCCGCCCACCTCCTCGCCGTCCCTCGGTCTCGCCTATCCCGCCGACCCCTGGGTCACGTCCTCCCGCGGTCCTGGAACGCCCTCCCTCCTCACCTCCGCCAAACTGATTCTCTTTCCCTCTTCAAAACCTTACTTAAAAATCTCCTCCAAGAGGCGTTCCCAGACTGAGCTCCTCTTCCCCCTCTACTCCCTCTGCCATCCCCCCTTTACCTCTCCGCAGCTAAAGCCTCATTTTCCCCTTTTCCCTCTGCTCCTCCACCTCTCCCTTCCCATCCCCACAGCACTGTACTCGTCCGCTCAACTGTATATATTTTCGTTACCCTATTTATTTTGTTAATGAATTGTACATCGCCTTGATTCTATTTAGTTGCCATTGTTTTTACGAGATGTTCTTCCCCTTGACGCTGTTTAGTGCCATTGTTCTTGTCTGTCCGTCTCCCCCGATTAGACTGTAAGCCCGTCAAACGGCAGGGACCGTCTCTATCTGTTGCCAACTTGTTCATCCCAAGCGCTTAGTACAGTGCTCTGCACATAGTAAGCGCTCAATAAATACTATTGAATGAATGAATGTAATCAATCCACTTTATATATCGAGTGCTTACTATATGCGGAGCACTGTACTAAGCCAGTCAGTCAGGCAATCACATTTATTGAGCACTTGTTGTGTGCAGAGCACTGAACCAGGTGCTTGAAAGAGTACAATGAAACAATATAACAAACTGCTTGCCCCCAGTGAGCTTATTATAGTCTGGGGGAAGACAGGCAATAATATAAATAAATTACAGATACGTTCATAGTGCTGTGGGGCTGGGAGGGGGGATGATTAAATGGAGCAGGTCAGGGCAATACAGAAGGGAGTGGGAGCAGAGGAAAGGAGGATTTAGTCAGGGGAGGCCTCTTGGCGGAGATGTGCCTTCAGTAAGCTTTGAAGATGAGGGGAGTCATTGTCTGTTGGATATGAGGGAAGGCTTTCCAGGCCAAAGGCAGGACATGGGCGAGAGGTTGGTGGCGAGGTAGATGAGATAGGGAGAGTACGCTAAAACAGAGTTGGTATTCACATTCCCTGCCATAAGAAGCTTATAGTCTAGAGGGGGAGACAGACATTAAAAGAAATTTTGGAAGTGTACTTAAGAGCTGTGGCAGTACTGTACTAAGCAATTTGGAAATTACAAGCTGGTAGGCATGATCCCTGACCACAATGGGGTGACGGGCATACAATTATCAACAAGGAGATTTTGTAATGCAGCCAGCTCAACAGTACTGAGGCAGTGCCCAGAGGGCTGCTGCTCTGTGGGGTGCTGCTGCTCTGTGGGGTGGGATGCAAAACAACCACGGTCGATGGCAAGATACCCAAGACCTGGGTTCTAATCCCAGTGCTGCCAACTGTCAGCTGTGTGACCTTGGGCAAGTCATTTAACTTCTCTGTGCCTAAATTCCTTTGTCTGTATTATGGGGATTAAGACTGTGAGCCCCATGTAGGCCAGGGACTGTGTCCAACCCAATTTCCTTGTATCTACCCCAGTGCTTAGTACAATGCCTGGCACCTAGCAGGTGCTTAACAACTACCACAATTATTATTATTAATATAGACTGTAAGCTCATTGTGGTCCAGTAAAATGTTTGTTGTATTCTACACTCCCAAGCACTTAGTACAGTGTTCTGCACACATTAAGGGCTCAATAAATTCAATTGAATAAATGAATGACAGGGATTGTGTCCAACTGGATTAGTTTTTATCTATCTCAGCACTTTGAATAATTCTTGGTACATAGTAAGTGCTTAACAAATACCATCATTATCATTATTAATTACTATTAATATTGGTGTTGGATGGTCACCACTGCAGACCAGTGTCAGCAATCTGGAGGGGGACTGCAAGAGGAGGGTTTGAAAAGAGAACCAGGATCTGTATGTTACCGATACATCAGTGCAGCAAAGCTTCAGATCAACATGGCGCTCAGTTCTCAACAAGGGAGAAGCTCTCTGGAGCAAAAACTTTCTTCACCTGGAATGCAAGAAGGAGGCAAAAGAGAAAAGAGCACCAGGCAGTACAATGCACGACAACATACAAGAAGCAGCATAGTCTAGTGGAAATAGTATGGGCTTAGGAGTCAAAGGATCCAGGGTTTAATATGGGCTCCACCCTTTGCCTGCTGCGTGATCTTGAACAAGTCATTTTCCTTCTTTGTGCCTCAGCGTTCTTCTCTGTAAAATGAGGATTCAATACCTGTTTTCCCCCCACCACTTAGACTGTGAGCACCATGTGGGACAGAGACTGTGTCTGACCTAATTATCTTGTATTTACCCAAGGGCTTAATACAGTGCTTACCAATCATTTGATGGGATTTGAGTACTTACTGTGGGCAGAGCACTGTACTAAGGACTTGGGAGAGTACCATACAACAGTGTTAATGGACATCCTCCCTGCCCACAAGGAGCTATAGATCTTAACACATACTGCTGGTATTATTATTAATTGGGGAGGGAGGTGGGGGTAGAGGAAGACAGAGATGGCAAGGATTTTGTCATTTTAGGTATTTCTAAGATGCACTGTCAAGAATACTTGCATTCAGTGCCTGTTAAAACTCATGCCTGCAAAGGCTGATGTATTTGAGTCTAAGTGTGCCCAGAGTAGAAGGTAATAGTTAAGGGAAATTTGATGTAATATTACTTTACTGCCTGGAACAGCCAGGCAATATAGTTCTTTTATAATAATCATAAGACTAGAACTTTAAATACTCCAGGTTCTTCTAATGGAAATCAACCCAAATTAAAAACCTGTTATCAATATGGATTCACTATAAGAAAACATATTACTTATCAAAAGGTTAAAGATTGGCTTTTTAGTGGCCAGTACTGAAATGAATTATTTTATTAAGAATAAAACAGCAACTCATATTGGCACTTTGAATGAATGGATATTAAGAGATGGAATTATAAGCTACACTTACCTCATTTTCTATTGCAGACAACAAAGTCATTTAGAAGGGCTGAAATGGATTCTGCTATTATACCCTCTTGCCACCCAAATCTTAGGAAAAGCTGCTGACTAAACTCAGTAAAGTTTGAGGATCAATGAAATATTACTCCAATTCCACCAAATACAGTCTGTTAGAAGAGCCTTTTCTTGTTTCTCATCTGCTGCCATCATGTGGCCATGGAAAAGCCTTTTCAAATTATGGCAAATTTCAAAATAATCCTAATACATCTGTCCTTATTTGCTCTTTGACTTAGTCAAATTTACTGGGCTCTGACGATTTAGATGATAATAATAATAATATTTGTTAAGTGCTTACTATGTGCCAGTCATTGTGCTAAGCGCTAGGGTAGATACAAGCTAATCATGTTGGACACAGTTCCTGTCCCACATTGGGCTCACAGTCTTAATCCCCATTTAACACATTAGGGAACTGAGGCACAGAGAAATAAAGTGACTTGCCTAAGGTCACACAGCAGACAAGAAGTGGGGCCGGAATTAGAACCCATGACTTTCCGACTCCCAGAAGATGCACTGCTCTGCAGCTCAATGGTCAGTATTTTAAACCACCTGTAAAAATATTTTTACATGATTTTATAATTCAAGTCAGACATGACCAAAAGCCATACTTATGATGCCAATTTCCTACTGTTCACCCTACAATCTTTACTTCTATTTCATTACTGCTTGAATGGGGAGCAGCTAAAAATGCATATGAAATTGAGACCATAGACTAATCCACTCCATATTTATTTATATAGCACTCTGACAAAATAAAAGTATTTTACCATTACAGCAAACAAGTGATAAAGAACACATTGTCATATTACAAAATCAGTTTTCCAGGACCATAAATACCTCACAAATAATATCATAACATATGGCTAAACAGTAGAACAAAATAAAACCATAAATTGGTGAAATTGATTGCTGCCAACACACTACAAGGGAATATAGCATGTTGATCTGTCTAGAGATAAATTCATATTTATAAATAACCTACCAACTTTCAAATAGTAAAACTAGCTATAGTTTCAGATGGGGCTTCTTGAGATAAACACAGAACCTTCTCACTTACAGACACACACACCTTCACTTCATGCACCACAGAAGATTCGATGAGTCTTTTTACAAAATACAAATGTCAATTGCAGGAGTTCATTTTCTATTTGGACATCAAATCTCGTTTCTCTCTAATTGTTTTCAGTGGACTTCTAAGCCCCTTTCTCAAACTGGGTTTTCAAATGAAGCACCCGGGGGCTTTTGAGATTAGTTGATTGTATTTAAAAGTAGAAATTCCTTTAGTAGGTCAAAACTCACTTTAAGTCTCAGAAAATTATGCAGCATCCTGATCTGAAATTTTGCAAGAGAATTCACGGATCAAATACAGAGAACATGAAACATTCAAATATACCCAGAAAGAAAGATGACATAAAGTTACATAAGGGAATAATAACATTCAATAAATATGAGGAAGATCCATAAAATAATAGAGTGATCAGTGTGAGTCACACAGCAACCATAAAATAATTGGACTTTACACACATTCTCCCCACCCTTATTTTGAAGGGAAGAGCGTAATCCTGAACTAATACACACATAATTCTAGATGTGCAAAAATAAAGCAGAAACAATAAAGAAGTTTGATTTTTTTGTGTGCTGATACTCAAGAAGTAATCTACTATTCTTAAAATGGTTGCTAACAGCACAGGTGATGATACCACAAACCAAAAAGATCAATCACACATTAGCCCTGTCTACACGGGATGAAGGTGTATTTTTTGAAAGGAATTTTTTGAGTAGAAAATTTCTCATCTGCACTGCATCTGCAAGGGCCAATCATCACTTCAAAGATCAAGCCAACATAAAGAAGGTTGGACTGGGGCAGACAGAACTATCGGGCTTTGGAACTAAGAACCACTAGTTCCCCGCTTGCGAGCCTGCCCCAGAAATCCTGACATCAGTCTGTCCGCTCGATCGACCGTCGGCATTTGGATTTGTCAGGGCTCCAGCTACATTCCCCAGCCCTCAGAACTGGAGGTTCGCAATGCAACAAGAAAAAGAGTCATTAAGCAGGAAGGCTCGAGGTCACTCTGGAGAAATTATCGAGAACATAACTTCTACTGGAGGAAAGAAAACAACAACAAAAAACGCTGACTGACTTCTTCGTATTGCTTTTCCACTCTTCTTTGAGGAATAGCAACAAAAGCAGTAGTGTTACTACCGTTAGCTGGCTAACAAGGAAAATTTCAATCGGGATACTGATAAACTGGTGTATTCTGCAAGGTATTTTATTTTACAACAGATGTTAAGTTTGCTCTGTTTGACTCAGCCATTTTCTGGGTGCAAGAGGGAGGACTGACCTAACCGAACTCAGCCACATCCTGCAAATTAAGTCCTCAGAGCCCACTCTCAGCAAAGACACCTTTATGCTCCAAAAAAACCTCAAACACACAATGATAAACAGGTCGTAATCTGATAGTCTTAAATTTATACCATATAAGAGAAGAACTTTTTTCACCTGTTAACCAGCAGGACAGCTAATTAAAAAGAGTAATAAAACGTTCGTATAAAAATAAAGGTTCTTATTTTGTAGATCAAGTTTACTTCGATATGTAAGGGGAAAATTAAATAAAGATGGAAAGATAAGAGATATAAAAGACATAAGGATAAACATTTCAATTCATTCAAACTGAAGATGTAGTAAAGTTAATTCTTGTCCCAGAGTTCCTAAAATATTTAATTTTGTGAACAGAAAAACCTTTATGTAATAGAGAAGTGTGTTGTACTAAAGATACCAAAAAAAGTATCAACTGGTATTTCCTCTCTGATACTGGAAATCTCTCCTACTGGTTCATTAAAACGGAAAGATTAAATTAAGGAGGCTCCCAGATTTAAAAGCTAAGGCCCTCATTTTTTTTCTTAAAAAGCATATATATTGACAGAGGTTTTCATACATCATAATATAAGCAGTAAGCATTATAGTAAATGTGTGTTTGTTCACTGTGGCAGCAGAAAAAGGGATAACGTTATTCAGCAGTTGTCGGGCTTACATGCACATTGAAAGCATGACCCGGAGATGGAGTTTCTTGTTATCCTTTACAAAAACAAAGTCCCCTTTGTGGTTTAGACAATGTTCCATTATGTATTTGCCACTATTTCTGGCCCTGTAATCCAGGACATTTTAAAATGCCTAAACCTTTTCAAAAACTTCAACTGCAGCTAAAAAGTATATCGAGTCAAACATCAAATTTGGCTTTTATGTTCAATTCAGTACTGACTCATTCCCTCAAAATAGGAAAACAGGGTTTGGGTGGTTTTTTTTTTTTCTATGAAAGGATAATAGAACCATTTCCATTAATAGATTTAACCTGTTGGAAAAACATTAGATAATAAAGGGTTTGGGACTCACTCTGAAAATTACCATAGCACCTACCAAGAGCCTGTTAAGTGTAGACTAGAGTCCAAAAATTCTAGAATAAAAACACCAATGAATTACATTGCAAATAATGTGCTTTAGCCATTGAGAAATTATCACAACTTCATACCTCAGAAAACCATTTCCCTAACTCTCTTGATATATTTACAGACACTGTATGTTTCATCAGCAGTTGCTTCTGGCTCCTCATTTTTGGCCTAAAGTTATTCATATCCTCAAGTGCAAAGTATGTCATTGAGTATTAGTCACTCAGGTATGTTATTCTGACCTCTCTTCAGCAATGACTGCATGGAAAAACACAAAGAACCATCGTTAAACTATTGAGAAAGACGAGAGGTTTCTTCCCTGTGTGTTTTCATACTGAGGTCAAGTCTACTTTGCATTACATATGATTTCTGTATAACGGCATATGAGACTAGATGAGAGTCACTGAAGACACAGAGGGAAGGAGTGGAGACCCAGGATCTTGGCTGAAGAGATGTGGAACATATTTTGGGACGTTACAGTACGACTTCATTAAGATGAACAGAGATTGAAGCTGCCTACTAAATGAATACTTAACAGGAAGGGTAATGCAACCCAAGAGTAAAACTGCAGCTTGCAGGTCTTTAACGAAGGGATCATTTTTGCAAGTCCTTTTGAATGACAAGAGGTAAGAAAGATGATCTTGAGGGTAGAAATCATTACTTCTGAAGTTGAAGCCACTATACAATACAGCTGCCTTTCTAATAGCCTATGCAATATAATGGCGTAAAGAGTTTGAAATGGAAAGGCAATAAAATGTGAGTTCCACTTCTACCTATAGTTGGAACAAGCACAATGTTAACAGTTAAAACCCAGGCAATGACCTGCCTAATGCAAGATGTCTTAAAGCATCAGATAGAATACGGTACGCTGCACCAATGTAGCATGCCTTGGGGTTTTGACAAGGGAATTAAGCATGAAAAGGCCTTAATTTTGTGAAATGCTAAGTCATTTATTTAGCTTCTCAAAGGATTCATATTTTGGTTTTAATGTGTAAATTGTTCCTACATTAAGTCTACTTAAAATTTGATGCTGAGGTGAGGAAGGTCCAGATGTTAGCTTTTAATACTAAATGATGGGTAATACAGGCAGATCAAGTTAGCAATTCCCCAGGGAAATTAGATGCTGCAGTCATAAATTATCCTCAACAGCATTAAGGGCTACTTTACTCCAAAGAGCAAATACGGTTTTAAATGGGTCAAAGTCTCTATCTAGGGCGTGGATGGGTACTTACTTTGGCCCAGGGAACATCTGCCAGGTTTTACACTGCTATTGTGGTCTAGACACACGAACTCGTCAAGGAGAAGAGTGTGTTGAGGGGGGCAGAAGGGAAGGGTTTGAGAAAACTGCCAACATCTGTGCTTCCATCAGCAGTGGTCCCTAGCCTTTTACAGAGAGGGTGGGTGACCCATTGCAGAATGTCATCCCTGAAGCAGCTATGTGCGAGAGTGGTCCAAGGCTTCCACAGCAGCCTGAGAATAAGCTTGAAACCATCGTGGTGAAAGCATCCCTGCTTCCACGCAGCAGCTGGCAGCTGAGATCTGGGTGATCATAGGCTGTATTTAGACTCTCTGCCTCACCTTGGATTGAGAGTCACCAGATAGGCTTAGACCCTAAAGGAATATTTCCCCAAGAAAACTTTGGTTTTGAAGGTTCTTTCCAAGTACATTAGCTTTGAAAGTGCCAAAGCCCTCCGGGGAAAATACAATTTCAATTAAAAATGCAAAAATATGGTCGCAAGTGCCATCACGTATTGACGTCACATATTAATTTCACCCTACTGGAGGAACTTGGCTTGTTAGAGTTTAGCATTAGAGAAAGATGGGCTATCAAAAAGAATGGTATAAAATCCCTCCTGAGGAAACTATCAGTGGTAAAATGATTACCAACATTAATGACTAAGAGATTAATAAAAGAAAATAAGCCTCCCCCCCAGCCCAGAAAACAGGTTCAAGCTAAACAAACTTTAGATACTCACAGCAATGTCAACACAACACCAGAGCGATGCAATTAAATAACTTTGTGAATGGAAGTCAACGGACACTGCCTATACTCCAAAAGCTTTCATGATTGTTAGGACACTTTAAAAGGTTAGAACAGTCTTCTACAAAAAAAAAAACAAAACAATCAAGTGAGGCAGAAAAGAAAACTATTGAGCGAGAGGGTTGTGGAGAAAAGTGTTCAAAACACAACTCTGTCTTCCTGTGTTCTTTCCCACCAAAGGGTGCTGTTTAAAGTTCCAAAACTGTTATCTTCCTCCTCTTGCTCTTTAGTGAGTTCTACAAAAACCTACAATGGAATGAAAAGCAAAATAAATACCAGGTCAAGACTAGGAAGTTCTGCTTGACTTACCTGTAACAATTCTTGAAGCACTGAGAGAAACAGAAGGAAGAGTCATCTCCATGTGCCAAATCTAGGCTGACATGAATCCCATGCCATGGGACTGTCATCATGTATTTAGATGAGGTTTTCAAAACTAAGCGGGACCATAGATGGAGGTGGGCATCTCAGTTGCAGGATGCCTTACTGCTTTCGTTGGACGGTTGAGAGATTCTTTCTTCTCCATGTAGAGGAGAGCGGATTTCGAGAAGGGATTGGAGACGGGCAGTGCTTCTGCCCATGGTGGCTCCTAATTGGAGCTGCCATGGCCCTTGGGCCCTGCCTGGCAGGGGGGCTCAGGGGCAGTAGGTAGATATGGTGGGATGAGGCAGAACAGTAACTGCTAGTCAAGTGATTCCCTCCACGCCTGCGAGTTCATCACATGGAGGGCCTGAATCAAGCTATAGGCTGATTTTACCCACTCCTATGAAAACAGATTATGAAACTGTTGTAAAAGGGTGCTTCTAAGCATGGTTTTGAATCTGGATCACTGTGGTGCCAAATTAGAACTCAAGCAAAACTCAGCCTTCTGTTTCCATTTATTCAAGTGAAGATAGTGACAGCATCACATTGAAATTTCTTAATGGAGTTTGTTAAGTATTTACGGTCTGTCAAGCATTGCATTAAGCACTGGAATAATAAAAAAAAAATTATAGTGCTTCATACATATTTACTAAGCACTGGAGGACGCACAAATTTACCCGGTTGGATATAGTCCCTGTCCCACATGGGGCTCACAGTCTTAATCTCCATTTTACAGATGAGGGACCTGAGGCCCAGAGGAGTGAAGTGACTTGCTTAAGGTCATACAGCAGACACGTGGCAGAATCGGAATTAGAACCCAGGTCCTTCTGACTCCTAGGTCAGTGTTCTATCCACTAATCCATGCAGCTTTATATATAAGATAATTAGACAGGACACAGTCCCTGTCCCAAACGAGGTTCACAGTTTAACTAGGAGGAAGGCAGCGTATTGAATCCCCAAGCCAGACACTGAATCCTTAAAAAAAACAACTCAGATTCTTTCGGTTATCATCTGAAAAAGTATTTTGTTTTACTTATTAGAGCTTTTATTTACAACTTTTTATCAAAAAGAGCCCTACCCTTGGGATCCAAGACATAATTGAATAAAATTACTTCAGTTGGACTTTACCTGCTCTAGGGTTGCTTGAGAAAAGCTGTATTCCTCTATGTTAAAGGTGTGTTTTGCTGTAAAAATGCAAAAACAAACTTTACTACAAGTTACAATTTCTTGTAAAGAGACGAAAATGCTACCAATGTAGAATCTATATTAAAATTAGTTTTATAAAGCAGTTAGTAATCTTTTTTAATAAAACACGAACTTTAAAGTGTAAAAAAACTTCTTCTAATAAAGGCATTTATTAAGGGCTTATTACATAGTAAGGACTGGGGTAGGTACATAGGTACCAGATCAGACACAACTCCAGTCTTAGTCGGGGCTCATCTCTCATCACTGATTTACAGATAAGGAAACTGAGGTTCAGAGAGGTGTCAAAAAACAAAGTATCCAGAACTCTAAGGTCTTCCTAGTACAGGGCTCTGCTCACAATGAGTGCTCCATAGACACCATCAGTTGATTGATTTGTGAATGGAATGACTGCTGAACAGACATTTCTTACCTTCTTCCATCTTCAAAAAGGACTGTGCGAGAGAGTGTACATCTTCTTTGGGAATTTTATAAGCCAAAATGGAAGAAAAACTGCAAAGCATAAATTAGCAGAGTTTTACAGAGGCCCAATATATTGATCCTAGAGAAATTTTATTCCAAGGTTTCCTGTGTGTTCATCATTTTTAATCATTAAGACTCTGAATAACCATAATTGTAAAGATTTTTTGATGACATTTAAATTTTTGAAATCTAGTAAGATGTCCAATACTTCTAAGCACTTATCCTCCCCAAAGTCATCAAAAAAGGCTTTAAAGAGCAGGGGAGAAGAGCTAAGGGGGAATGAGACAGATTAGTTCAGAACTCTACACTATAGCATGATCAGGTAGCAAGTCAGTGACAGAGCAGAGATAAACTTCACATCATTGGATTCCAATTAGCTTAAGCCATCAGCTCTGATAATGAAGATAACAGTTAGGTATGTATATCTATACAGAACTATATGTGTGTGTGAATGAAAATGACCTTTCTTATAAGCACACAGAACAGATTTTCCATGACTACTTATAGTTAAGAGTGGGCTTGCTGAACCTCCTAATATTTACCTTTCTTGACGGCTTGCATTTGGGAAGATGTATTGAATTTCTCTCTGTAGATGATCCACCTCCAGATTTTCTATGCAGTCCTTCAACTTAATTTCTAAGAAGTAGCCTCTTCCAAATTTGCTCTTTAGATGCTGTACAGTGCCAATACACCTATTGTAGTTAGGAAATAGGCAGATCCAAATTAAGCAAACATAGAATGGCTGACTTCAAATATTCCACCCTTTAAAATTAACCTAACAAAAACCATTACCAAATGCTTGTGTAAAAAAAGGCCACACAATTTTAAATATAAATTAACCATGACAATAAGGTGAGGCTAACTCATTTTTGTGCATATGCAGGCTTGCTTTGCAAGTGTGACACATGTCTACCGACTGTTGTATTGTACTTTCACAAATGCTTTGTTCAGAGCTTTACACACTGTGAGTATTCAATAAATACCACTGATTGATTAAAACATAAATAGAAACACAGATTTACACGTGAGCAAATGCATGCACATGTATGTGTAAGTGTTATAAAATGCCTTTAAATGGAGGTATGTTTCTTCTTCTACCTAAGTCGCCCTAATTTGCCTTGAAGATTAAAGAAACCTACCTTAACTGTCCAGACACGAGGATAGCTACTCGATCACACACGGCGTCTGCCTCTTCCATGTAATGGGTTGTCAAAATAGCTGCCCGCTTCTTATTTTTAAATGCAGCACGAATTGCTCTCCTGCAAAATGAATTGGTGTAAAGAAAAAACGTTCCAACGTGATGCACATTCTCAGTTCAGTTTTTTGGGTTCCAACGATATGGACTGATCACTTGATTTGGCTCAAATTCCACGTTGCAACTATTCAATTTTTCTCACCGCTGACTGTCCTCTTTCGGACTACAATCCTTTTTATTCTCAAGCTTACAGTAGAGAGGGAAAGTGGTCAAACCTTGCATTATTTACAGATAGAAAATTTTCCTTTAATAAATAGGTCATTAAATATCAAGCTCTGGGAAGGACCAGTCCCCCAAGGAATGGGAAGAGCATGGGCCTGAGAATCAGAGGACCTAGGTTCTAATTCCAGCTCCACCACTTGTCTGTTGTGTGATCTTGGGGAATATACAACTTCTCCATGCCTTGGTTTCCTCAACTGTATAATGGGGAGTCAGTACTTATTCCCCCTCCTACTTACACCATGAGCCCCCCGTGGAACAAGGACTGTGCTCGACTTATCTTGCATCATCCCCAGAGCTTCAAACAGTGGTTGACACATAGGAAGTGCTTAACAGATACTACAATAATAGTAATTATTACACTAAACTTCCTTTTGAACACAGATTGTCTGAGCCAATCAACAAAAAAAACCTCATTTCAACAAAAAAACCCATTTACAAGTTTCCCTAGAAAGTTCATTTGCAAGAAGTTATTTCAGTTCAGAAAAATGAATTTTTATTAGCATGCATTTCTGAGCAAAGTATATGCTAAATTCAGCTCCACTGCAATGGGTGGCTTCACTATGTATTTTGGCTAGAATGTAAAGTTAGGTATCTGGACTATTCCTCTGAAAACATGAGCCTCTCTGGAAAGAGGGCGAGGCAGTGGCTGAAAAAACGGCGTGTCCATGTGCGTAGGTTGGGGCACAGTTGAGCAGTGAAGCAGCATGGCTCCGTGGACAGAAAACGGGCCTGCGAAGTCAGAGACTTGGGTTCTAATCCTGGATCTGCCATATGCCCGGTGGGTGACCTTGGGCAAGCCACCTAACTTCTGTGCCTCATTTACCTCACCCATAAAATGGGGATTCAACACTTGTTCTTCCTCTTAGATTGTGAGCCTTGTGTGGGACAAGAACTATATCTGACACCACTATCTTGTATCTTCCCCAACATTTACCGAGCAAATTTTCCTTGATAAAGGGTTCTATAAGACAACCCCAGGGAAACAGAAGAAGAGAATGTACCTCAGAGGCTCACTTCTGCCCCTGAGTTCCACTTAGAAGGAAGAGTCTGGATTCATGTTCTGGGTAGGAAATGTGGTCTAGTGGAAAGAGTGCAGGCTTAGGAGTCAGATGACATGAGTTCTAATCCCAGCTCCATCACTTGTCTGCTATATAAACTTGAGCATGTCAGTTAACTTCTCTGGGCCTAAATTTCCTCATTTGGAAAGTGAGCATTCAATGCTAATCTCTTCTACTTAGACTATGAGCTCCACGTAATAGAGTCTGGGTCTAATTTGATTATTTTCTATTTACCCCAGCACCTGGTACAGTGCTTGGCACACAGTAAGCTCTTAAAAAGTAAAATGGCAATAATAATATTAATTATAATAATAAAAAATGGGATTATGCATCATGAAGGCCTCATCCCTAAAACAGTACGCTTTTTAAAAATTACACTCTTGAGAAAAAATATTGAATATAAGGCAGCTTTTTTTCCACACAAAAATTCAAAATTATGAGGAAAATAAGTTTAAGGTATCAGGCAGGCTTGGGGGATGAACCTTTTCTGACTTTTCACTGAGAGGGACTTCGATCAGACAGAAAGGGTCATGATTTTTCTTCCACGTCACGTGTTATGGGGTTGGCAATTGTGGCCTGCAAATCTTGGCACTTGGCTCAAGAGTTATGGCCCATCCCCACTTTGTCTGCAAAAACATTTTAAGGGAGTTTGACCGAACTGTATTACTGAAGCATCTTTTGTTGGATCGATGCTAACCCTCTACATTCCCCTTCCCAGGAATTTACTTGCAATTTTGTAATTCTACTGCATTTTTTTCCCACTGGGGGACTTAGAACCTTGGAGGGCTTTAGAAACTGAAATATTGTTATGAATCTAATCTTTCTAGTAATTACTTAATTATTCATTTGGAAGATGTATAATTTACAAATTTTATGACTAAAACATCTACGTGATTCCCCGACAGATACATTATCATTAAATTTACTTAGTTTCAAGGAGTAAAGTCACTTAACTTCTCTGTGCCTCAGTTACCTCAGCTGTGAAATGTGAGTCCTACGTGGGACAGGGACTGTATCCAACCCAATAATCTTGTATCTACCCTGGTGCTTATAACAATATCTGGTACATATTAAACCCTTCAGAAATACCATAAAGAGGACTTTTTTCCATTGATTTATATGGTTGTGTAGCATTCGGGAATTTAACAGGTTATAAAACTTTGACACTCTAAGGAAAGATTCATATTTTATATGGATCAGAGGATAATATAGTAGGATTTCTCTTACTCTTCTAAAATGTTATGCTCACCACATATGTTGTTTGGCTTTAGGGTCCATACCCGTAGATGGTTCATCAAGCAGTGTAATCTGGGGATTACCCAGCATGCTCAGTGCAAAACACAACTAAAAAAAAACAACAACAAAAGACCAGCAAGATTTCATTCATTCAGTAACAAGGGACAAATAGGGATTAAAGAGCAACAACAAAAGCAAACAAACAAAAAGAAGGGTTTGGTGAATGAAAATACCTTCCGTTTTATTCCGGTAGGCAATTTCTTTGTTGTTTTCTGAAGATGTTCTTTTAAATCAAGTGCATTTGTGATTCTGCAAAGGGGGTACATTTTTGCCATAAGTACCTGTATTAGATTCTATTTACTTCATTTGATTACTAGACTCCATTCACCGTGTGACGGTATTCACTACCCGTTTAATTTGGAAAGCTTCAGCCAACTAAAAGGTGTAAGGTGATTACCATACAATCCCCAATGAAAGCATATTTTCCTCTCAATTCTAAAAGGGTCTATTGCATTGCACTGAATTTAATCATGACAATCACCACTTCTTAATATAGATATTAAAGCCTGAAATGATGAACAAACTACATCACAATCAACCATGAAAGATTCTCAAAAGCAAGATTTTACCGTTTTATGACTTCTTTCATGTCACTCGCACTCATCCCTTTAACAGCCCCATAAATTTCAAAATGCTCCTGCAATGTAATATCTGGCCAAAGGGGATTGATCTGGGGACAGTAGCCCACATATTTAACAGAGTTATCATCTTTATTCATTTCTGAAGAAAATTCACCCAGTTGCACCTATTGAAACAAATCCGTAAGTCAACATTGGTTGCTGTAGTGTATTTGAGTCAGTCTAATTTTGTCCTTTAATAGGAGACCAAAAAAAAAAAAAAGAATTAAAATCAGAAGTTTGGTTGGGAGTTCAAGGTCACCTAATTAATACCTTCAGGTATGGCTCAACAGAGCATTATGTTTTGGGACAGGAGGAGAAGGAAACTCTACAGTCAAAACATTTAGCTTTATTTTCATGAGTTCCTTTATTTCATAGACCTCATCATCCCAACAGACCAATTAAGAGAGCAATGAACAACTTTTATTTTCTCCAGACTAAATGGAAAATTAAGATACAGTGGTGAGATTAATTGCAAATCACCCCAAATTCCCAACTGAGTTGAGCACTCATTTTTTTTGTCACTATGTAATAAACATCCAGTCACTTTTCTGGTTTTGTAGATGAATTATTCATAATTCAAGAGATTTATAAACTGCCTTTGACCTCAATTTTTTTTTTTAAAGCAGAGTAAACAGATGACCAGAGATTTGTCTTCTGCTCTTGAGGACTAGAACTAGGATTTGAAATGAAAACAAGCCTGATTCCCAGGTTTGCCCTCATTCTATCAGATCATGTTAGGCAAAAGAGGGTTTTTGATCAAGGTTAAATGGTAATCTCTCGTGCATATATGCTAGGCACTCTACCTGGCCTGAAGTTGGTTCGACATCACCAATGAGCATATTAATGAGGGTGCTTTTCCCTGCACCATTTGGTCCCAACAATCCCAGTATTTCTCCTAAGAAGGAAAGAATTAAATGAGTACACAGGAAATAACTTCATAGGGGGAAAAAAAATCAATCAATGGTATTTACCAAGGGCTGCGTGCAGAACAATGTACGAAGTGCTTTAGAGGGCACAATACAACAAAGATGGTATATAGGATCCCTGTCCACGAGGAGTATCTAGTCTATGGTGGGGGGGTCTGTTTGTTGCTGTATTGTACTCTCCCAAGCGCTCAGTACAGTGCTTTGCAGAAAGTAAGCCCTCAATAAATACAACGGAATGAATGAATGACAGACAGTAATATAGATAACAGAGAGAGAGGAGAGTATGGAATGGGGAACATGTTTGTGCCTACCTTTTTTCACGCAGAAAGAGACATGCTTAGTTGCCACTTTCTTTATTTTTCTTGCAAGGAAATCTTTCTTCTCATCATATTCTTTATGCAAATTGCTGACCAAGATAGCTGGTTTCTAATAAATACAGGATATTCAGAGCTTAATATTCAATAACATATGAATGAATGAATCAATCAATGCTATTTATTGAACACTTACTATGCACAGAGCGCTGTTCTAAGCACTTGGTATACGACACAACAGAATTAGGGACACATTCCCTGCCTGCATCGAGTTTACAGTCTGGGGTGTGGGGAGACAGGTATTAATATAAGTTATTTATAATATAGTATTTAAAGATTATGTACCTAAGTGCTGTGGGCTTGGGGCAAATATCCAATGTCCAAAGGTCACTGATCCAAGTGCACAGATATTGCAGAAGGGAGAGCAAGCCAGGGAAAAAGGGAAGGTCTCTTAATTATGCTTTGCAGGTGGGGAGAGTGGTGGTCTTGAATACATGGAGCAGGAGGGAATTTCTGGTCTAGGGGAAGGATGTGGGAAAGGGGTCAGTGGCGAGATAGCCGAGACTGGGGCACAGTGAGTAAGCTGGCGCTAAAAGTGATCTGTGTACTGATCAACTTCTTTATGGCTAGGATTAGGGTCAAGTGCTTGCAGAATACTGTATTTAGGGAAACTCATGTGTAATACTTAGCCCCATATCCAACAGTATGTGCAAACAAATCTCTTCCAACTCTGTATTGCATTGTATCCACACAGGGGTGCATGGTCAGAAGAACTTTTGCTATCATTTCCTGTCCAAAATGTATGTGACAAGACAAGGAGTGGAAGTAAGGTCTATACTTTTAAACTCTGCTGCTCCTGGTATCGAACTCTCAGGTTTGAATCATTTATGATTTGAGTTACTGAGTCCCCGGTTGCTTGCTTTCACGGTAGCTCTGACTCTTAATTTTCCATGATACCTCTTTGTGGGCACTTTGGGGGGTTTGTTTATCCTTGGGTTAATCATTTTTAGTACCCATAAGGTAATCTTATATGCACTTTTTCTTCCAATGTCAACTGACGGATAAAAAAGCATGACCCTAATAAATCACCATGAAATAGCTACGCTATTTTTGTTAATGTTGAAAACCAAATTATTCCAAGGCAAGGGAATCTAAATTTTCTAAATACAATTAAAAAATATTACCAAGAATTAGCAGCATGCTAAAAAGAAAGTGATAAAAGAAAGATATTTCCAAAGACAGCCTATGCATATTTTCCACAGAGAAATGATTTGTAAATTAACGGTACTGTATGCTGCTAATCAATAGCCATTTTATAAAGCAAAGCTTATCTCAATCACCTTCATGGCTATCCATATATCTTCTCAACACATTCTTGTACCATCTATTGCACTGAAATTGCATCCCTTTTAAGTCACTTTGTGGATTTCATTAAGAAAAGGCTAAATTACCTCTTCGCAGCTTTGACACGTCATTAGCTCTTTGACCTTCAGCCTTTCTGCTCGGACATCATCATCTTCATCCTCATTGTTGGGCACTTCTGGAAGCTTCCGATTTCTGATCTTAGTTGAAAAAGTCCTAAAGGAGAAAATGTGGACGTTTGAGTCTGCTTTCTTTATAATCACTCCAGTTTACTCCCCAAAGTTACCATCTAATGATATGCCTTTTGTTAAAAATTAAACGGACCTGAAAAATGGGTCTTTTCTTACTGCTCTGCCTCCGTATTTCTTCTCAAAGTATTGCAGGAGGAAAAGCCATAATACACACTGCAAATAAGGCTAAAACAAAAATAAAAGTTCTAGTCATTTGTTTCGACATGTGTTTTTGATTCTATGAGACAGACTAAATAACTATGATTAAATATATCATTTATGTTCATGATGTATTTTAAAACATTGCTCACTATATCAAATGTTCTCCATAGAGAATATCAACAATCTGAAGTATGTTCAGTATCTATATTTACATGTTTTTATCCCATCTGAAATGTTCAGACCAACAGAAGCTAGAAATGTTGGATATGATTTTTGACCATACAGTATTTTAAAAGAAACCAAAGTCACTTGAAATCCAGACAGAAATGAAACGATCACTTGTATTTATTAAGCGCTTACTATGTGCAGAACACTGAACTAAGTGTTTGGGAGAGCCCAACATAACGGAGTTGGTAGACAATGTTTCTTCTTGCCCTGGTTACTATTTAGAGGGGGAGACAGACTTTAAAATAAATTCAGGATTTGTACAAGAGTGCAGAGAGGCTCAGAGTGGAGTCACTATCAAGTGCTTAAAGGGTACAAATCCAAGTGCGTGTGTGATTCAGAGGGAATAAGGGAAATGATGGCTTAGTTGGGGAAGACCTTTTAAAGGAAATGTAATTTTGAGACGATGTTATATGTAGGGAGAGTGATGGTCCAATGGATATGAAGGGGGAGGGAGTTCTCAGCCAGAGGCGGGACCTGAGTGAGGGGAGCGACATAGCACGAGATTGAGGTACAAAGAGTAGATTTTATTAAAGGGGTAAAGTGAGTGTGCTTAGTCACAGTATGAAGTCAATGAGCTAAGATACTGGGGGCCAGGTGATTGACTACTTCAAATCAGCCAATTGCATTTTTGAGAGCTTACTGTGTGCACTGTACTAATTGCTTGGGAGAGTACAATGAATGATGACTATTTGTTAAAGCGCTTACTATGTGTCATGCACTGTTCTAAGTGCTGGGGTAGATACCAGCTAAGCAGGTTGGATATAGTCCATGTCCCACAGGGGCTCACAGTCTTAATCCTCATCTACAGATGAGGGAACAGAGGCACAGAGAGGTTAGGTGATTTGGCAAAGGTCACACAGCAGACAAGTCACTTAACTTCTCTGTGCCTCAGTTACCTCATCTGTAAAATGGGGATTAACTTTGAGCCTCATGTGGGACAACCTGATTACCCTGTATCTACCCCAGCGCTTAGAACAGTGCTCTGCACACAGTAAGCACTTAACAAAATACCAACATTATTATTCCCTGCCCACAACAAGCCTATAGCCTAGAGGGGGGCACAGATATAAGTAAATTACAGATATGCACAGGAGGAATTTATGTTTGATGCAGATTTGATTGGGCAAACACTTGAGGTTCTTGAGAAGTGGGGAAACATGGACTGAACAGTTCTGAAGAAAAATGATCCAGGCATCAAAGTCAAGTTTGGACTTTACTGGAAAGAGACTGGAGACAGGGGAGGTCAGCTAAAAGGCTGATGCAATAGTCCAGGAGGGACAGGAAAAGTGCTTAGATCATCATGGTAGCAATTTGGATGGAGAGGAAACGGAGGATTTTAGTGATGTTATGAAGGGAGAACCGACAGGATTTGGAAAGAGACTGAATATGGAGGTTGGATGAGAGAGACGAATTGAGCATAATGCCGAGATGACGGGCTTGTGACACAGGGAGGATGGTGGTGTTATCTACAGTGAGGGGAAAGTCAAGGGAAGTACAGGGCTTGGTCAGGAAGATAAGGAGTTTATATGTGGACAGATTAAATTGGAGGTGTCAGCAGGATATCTGTGTAGAGATGTCCTGAAGGGACGAGGAAATACGAAACTGCCAAGAAGGAGAAAAACCAGGGCTGGAGATGGAGATTTGGGAATCATCCACATAGAGATGGTAGTTGAAGCTATGGGAGCAAATAAGTTTTCCAAGGGATGGGGCAGAAATGGAGACTAGAAGGGGACCCAGAACTAAACTTTGAGGGACACCAGAGTTGGGGGGTGGGAGGCAGAAGAGGAGACTCTGAGAAACGGACTGAGAATAAGAGGCCAGATAGAATCAAAATCTGAAAAGTATGAACAGCTAAACCTAGTCTGTCGAGCCCCATTTGTCTCTTCTGCGATCAAAAATGAACAGATAAGAAGGTCAGACATCAGGTGTTGACGGGGGTGGTTAAATATAGAACTGGTTTACCCCTACAATGTCCCTTCTTTCTTTTAGAAACAGTAGATGCACCGTGGATGTCAGTCTCTATCTCATTCTCTCCCTCTCAAAACCAGTAGTTCTTTTCCTCAGTCTAAATGAAAATGCCCCATGTCCTGGAATACAAATGTTCTTTAGTTAATGAAGGGGAAAAATAACCTACTCGTTACTTACCGAAATGACTGCCACTAAAAGCCTGTCCCATGGATTATAGCTCCCTTCATTTCTCGGTAGATTTTTCCAGGAAATCTGATATAAATTTTAAATGGGACATATTATTCAGAAATCACATGTCTTTCTACAGTAAATGAAGTATATTTTCTTTCCTTTTTTCAGAAACATACCACAACCTATTAACAGAATGAGCTTATACTTTAAAATATATTGATAGACAAATACCCTTCTGAAACTTTAACTAAATCATCAAAATTTTCTCGTGGCAGAAAAGAGGACATGTCCTTTTTTTCATTTCACAGGGAATTGAAGGAGCACTTAGTACCTAACCAAAGTTCATTGGGGTCCAGCTGTAAACAGAGTCTTACAGCTCTAAATTTTTCCAACATTTAAAACTTCAGATCTAATCAATTTTCATAGGCCAGTGCTTCTTTGCACCTCACTGACACAATTACAGTCACTGGAATGTTCACTTTGGAGACAAAAAAAAAGGCATTTGTTTAGAGTTTATTATGGGCCAAGCAGTGTGCGAAGCGTTGTGGTAGATGTAATGCACTGATGTTGGACACAGTCCCTGTTCCACATGTGGATCTCAGTCCAAGCAGGAGGGAGCAGAATTTAATCCCCATTTTACAGTTGAGAATACTAAGACAGAGGGAGGTTAGGTGACTTGCCCAAGGTCACACAGCAAGCAAGTGGCATAGCTGGGAATATATTAACCCAGGTCCTCTAACTCCCAGGCCCATGCTCTTTCCACTAGGCAACAATGTTTCTCCAATTGCTCCATCTTCCTTGATAAGTCTTTACCATATGAACTTCTCCCAATGGACACAGCCATATATCTCAGAAGATGTATAGAAGTGTGTCTCTGCTCTTGAGGAACTGAGCACACGTAACAAACTGCATGTTTCTGAAGCATGTAAGAGTGAGGTTGAATGAGGATTTTTGTCTGAAGACAAAGCTTTCAGCGATCATTCACTACAAACCCATGGTAAACATACCTTTATGAAACAAATCAGACATCCCAACAGCGGGTAGATTGGGATAATTATGCAGAAGGTATAATGAAGTACAGTAGTCAAAGTGAAGTATCTCAAGAAGAAGGTTATTTCAGTGACGGCAATGCAAACCAAAGCTGTCTAAAACAAATTGAGAAAATATAAAGCTACTTAAACACTTAATCTAAAGGTAATTGTACATTTATGCTGAACAAGAAGAAGGACCAATCCTATTTATTGAATGCCCCCGGGAGTCATGCTCTCACCTTATCCAAAATACATTGACCAAAAACGTTCATGGATGACAAAGGAAAAGGCAATTCACTTTGAGGTTTTGCAATCAGAAAAGCGGAAAATATGAAACATTTTTCAAGAAGCATGAAGGCTTCACTAAAAGCTTCACTAAAAGCTGCTTTAAATACAGCTTTCAAAATAAAACGAAGTATGGCTTACCACAGAGTAGATGAAAGACCAAAATTCCTTTGCATTTTGAACTTTTCTGAAGGTGAAAGATGCCACATAGGTAAACAAAATAACTGATGGTACATAGCCAATGAGGGAAAAAACCTGCCAAACAAGGCAAGATGAACAAATCATGATAAGTATATAAATGTCAAAAAAAGGTGACAGTTTAGGCACAACGGCACAAGTTAAAAATCAGTCTTATAAATTTGAGCTCACATTCTAATTCTCAACTCCAATACTAGGGTGCAGTTTTGTGAAGAATGCCTTTGGCTGAATAAAGATGGTGAATATTCTCAAAAATATTTACTTGATTACCCACTAGCTAACATCTAACAAAATATTTTGCTCTAATAACCATATCTCTCACTTGTGCTCTCCCATGTCCCTAGTACAGTTCTCTGCAAATACACTAAATGGATAAAATTATTATTTAATGGCATTTGTTCAG
Organism: Ornithorhynchus anatinus; assembly: GCF_004115215.2. Taxonomy (NCBI): domain Eukaryota; kingdom Metazoa; phylum Chordata; class Mammalia; order Monotremata; family Ornithorhynchidae; genus Ornithorhynchus; species Ornithorhynchus anatinus. The sequence continues at coordinate 5,613,920 of NC_041742.1, forward strand.
TGCTTATTACTGTGTCAGGCACTGTACTAAACACTGGGGTAAATGCAAACTAAGCAGGTTGGACACAGTCCATGTCTCACAGAGGGCTCACAATCTCAATCCCTATTTTACCGCTGAGGTATCTGAGGCACAGAGAAATTAAGTTCCTTGCCCAAGATCACACAGCAGACAAGTAGCAGATCAAAGATTAGAACCCAGGTCCTTCTAATTCCCAGGCCCATGCTCTACCCACTACAGCACACTGCTTCTCTGTATCAGACAACTTCTCAATTCTCTAGTAATTATAGCACTATATTCCTTGCCAGAAAATTACCATTTCATCATGAATATAGCATCACAGAAAAGCTCAATTCCTCAAGACATGCTTTGGGCAAAAACATTTTCTATTCTTATGTTAGCTTAAAATTATGTATTTTTTAAAATGTTATTAAAAACAACAGTGAGAGGTAACATAGTATCAAACTTACCACAGAAAGGAATTTTAGAGCATAAAAATAAACCCCATAATGAAAAGCAAACAGACTTCCGATCATCAAAACAAGAACCAAAAAAAAAAGAGGAAAGTCAATAAGGGCTTGTCCGGTCCAATAAGCAGATGGAAAAAGACCTGAAATCTTAAGCTGCGTATAAGATTTGATCTATGAAAAAACAAAAAGAAAGCCTTAATTAGTAAAACACATTTTATATGTTAATGCAATAAAAAAACACAAATGGGTCATATCGTGTCCTTGGAGCCGACAAACAACCTTGGAACAAAATATCTTCCCAGGAAAATCATGTGAACCTCTTTTGGGTTTTTCCTCTGTGGAGAAAAGTGATTTTTAGAATCAGTACTTGTGAACGTGAAGAATTCCAACAAGAGCCACAGCATGGAAGTGCTGTAAGTTCATAGCAAGAAAAGTCAAAGCTAAACCAAATGGCCTGACCTATAATTAACTATGTTTAGAACAATCTCAACTTTTATAAAAAATTGGTTTTGTCCGCCAAAAGCAGTTTACAAAGGCCTTCATTAAAAAAGTCTGAGAGCCTTGCCCAGATGCACGAGTAAAGTACAAACATTTAAAAACTCATCTGTAAAAATGAGGGCTAAAATGTTTGTAGGAGCCCTTAAGGGAGAGATGTAAAATGGGCATAGAACATAGGCGTTACACTTCTTAATAGACTGTTCTCTAAACTGCAGACACACCTCAAAACTGTAATCTTTCCATGGGCAAGCAATGTGTGGACTAATTCTATTGTACTCTCCCAAGTGCTTAGTACTGTGCTCTGCACACAGTGCAATTCTCTGATTTGATCTTTCTTGGGATTCTTGAAGTTCTCCTACACTAAGAGATTCATTCATTCATTCATTCATTCAATAGTACTTATTGAGCGCTTACTATGTGCAGAGCACTGTACTAAGCGCTTGGGATGAACAAGTCGGCAACAGATAGAGACAGTCCCTGCCGTTTGACGGGCTTACAGTCTAATCGGGGGAGACGGACAGACAAGAACAATGGCACTAAAAAGCGTCAAGGGGAAGAACATCTCGTAAAAACAATGGCATTCCTAGCTGTAGTGACAGTTCTACCTACTGGATGTTAAATCACAACTGACTTGAGCAGAAACAGAGACAAATTCCACTATCAAACCAGAACCAGCTCTTTTATCTGACACAGATGTGTGTTTCCCCTTACATTTCACTGAACCATCTGCTTGTTGGTCTAAATTATCCAATCAATTTAATCCCGTCGAATCTGTTATGCAACTTTGTCTGAAAACTACTTACCACACAATCATTTCTTTACCATCACCAGGGGCTGATAACTTTTACATTTTCTCTGCTTTAAACTAACCATCTCCTTGGTAATCCTTCATATTGTTGCTGTATTGTCTCCCAGGTACTTAGTACAGTGCTTTGCACAGAGTAAGAACTCACTAAGTATCATTGATTGGAGTTTCGCTACTGTGGCACTGATAGTGTCAATAATCTCATCTACCAAAGGCAAAGACAGAGTAGTAATACTTCCACCTTGAAAAGTCCAAAACAAATTGGTCTCATTTCTTAATATATGAGTTACCTTATGGTTTTCTGCATTTTCCATGGCAAAATACGGTGGCATAGCAGTGACGATAACTCCAAGCAAGGCAGCTTCAAAATACAGCTCAATTTTGAAAACTGTATCAGTAATTTCCTCAAAAATAACCAAGAATAAAGTAATGAAACCCAAGAATTGCATTAAACCACACTAGCCCTGAAAATAATAAAAAGAGTGCCCCAAAACCCAAAATAAATTAATGTAACTTTGTTTTGGAGGCATATCACTACATGTCGGGGCTACTAACTTATTAAGTCTCAGTGTTTTGAGACCCTAGAATAATTTATCAAAGGAGTTCATGAAATTTCTTTTTCTGGAGATATTTTTAGTTGTTCTATGACTGTAAGGATGGTACTAAACTTAGTGGTTTGTGAAGGATGCCCTTAACCTCAAGAGTCGAGATTTGAAAATGAAAACACATTCAATTTCTACTCATCTTTCACTTTTTTCATATATAGCCTGTAAAAAAAAAAATCTATCTGCCTTCTACAAAACTATCATTACTCTGCCAAATGCTTGTTATACATTCATAAGGACAATTGCCTAGGAAAATTCCTATGTAAAAGGTGCTATGGTATCAGAAATTAAGTCAAGTACCTCAAGGGACCTAATTAAGAAGCCCTCAGCATAAAAGCTTTCTCTTTTCTAATTTACATTTCTTCTATCGTTAACAAATTTAAAGTCATTTTGAATTTTGATTGATTTGATTTGCTCCAAAGCAGATAACGTCCACTTTGGGGGATGGGAATTTACTTACTTGAAAAAATGGGGTGCTCCAGATATGAATTTCTTCAGTCACATTTAAATGATAGAGCATGGAATTGCTAATGATATTCATCAAAACAGGTAAAGAGTAAATCATAGTGCCATTGAAGATAGTGGCAAAGATGTAGCCCTACACAAGACAAAAAAGCACTGCACTCAAGACATACTATGTGCCACTGAATGACTTTTAGATTTTGAATTCCTTTGTCGGAGTAGCTAAACAATTTAAATGTTCAGAAAAACCACATGTTCAATAGCCATTGTGAAAACTTATCAACCCCTCTCCTTCCTTCCCTGGGGCCATTCTCTCCCCACCCAACCCAGCTTCTCAGTCCCCTGCAACCCACCTCCCCAGCTGCTCATGGGATTTCCTGCATCTTGCTTCTACTTTTCCTTAGTTTCCCCTCACTCCCACTTCTCTCTTTTCCCTTCTTAGACAAGAAGCAGAGGGAGAGTTGGAAGAAAAAGGGAAGCAAATGAGAGGAGTTAAACGGGACACCAATTCAGTGTTTTCATTCCAATTGCCTCCATTTCCCTTCTGACTTATTTCTCTCTCCCTCTTCTGCAGACCTCATTCCAAACTGCCTTGGGACTCCATAAACGAGGGCTCTAGAAGCTGACTCTCTCGAGGAAGTCATTTCACATTGCTAGATCCAGCTTCTGCAGGAAAATGCTCATGGGTTGAAACTTTGATACTAGGTTAACAATTAACTGAAAATAAGGGCACACTATTCTTACCTTTCCTGAATGCATTATATTTAAAGCAGCACTATGAGGAGCAGCTGATACATAGTCACTGTCATTAAACATCTTGATGGATATGTTCTGGCTCATGAAGAAGCTAATAAGGTCATCAATGTCTGAATCTGGTTATTAAGAAGAAGAATCAATTTAGGTTAAAAAAAAGCTTCCTTAACACATTTTGAAAACCTCACAGAAAGCTTTTACATTCTCCCAGTAAGCCCACAATTTCCCTACTCCCTCTTCCTTCTGTAGCACCTATGCACTCAGGCCTGTACCTTTTAAGCACTTGATATTCACCCCACAGCACTTACACACATAATATCCAAAATTTATTTCAGTGATTGTGTCCCCCTCTACACTATAAGCTTGTGTGGGCACGGTATGTGTCTACAGTTCTGCTGTATTGCACATGATAAGCCCTCAATCAATACCAATAATATTTCTGCTACTGCCCAAAACTAAGTACTTAAAATTCAAGAATTCAATGTCATACAAGAAAGAGTTTGCAAAAGAACCAGAAATACTTTTTAATGGTGATATGAGGCACAAGAAACATAAGGGAAAAGAGGAAGCAATGTGGAAAATGTTTGAGAAATGTTCAGATAACACCTCAAGGTAAGAGAAGGTCTGAAAACTGCAATATATCTTGGAAATTTTTTTTTACTAGGATAGTCTTTATGCAATCTGGCAATACTTGGGCATTCAATACCCATCCTATTAGTCTATAAAAGCCACGTGGGATAGGGATTGTATCCAACCTCGTTAACTTGTATCTACCCCAGTGCCTAGAACAGTGCTTGGCACAGAGTAAGTGCTTAACAAGTACCATAATTATTATCATCTTTAACAACCCACCATAGCATCATGTACATATTTTATTCTATCTGTAATTTATTTATATTGTCATTATCCCCTGCTGGATTGTAAAGATCCCTGGGGCAGGGATCATGTCTACTAATTTGCTGTCCTCTCCCAAGCGCTTAGTACAGTGGTCTGCACTGACTACATGCTCAATAAATAGTCTTGATTGATTACAACTGGAAGTACACAAGTGTCATTGACTACTCAGCCAAAGCTACATCTCTCAACGTATCTTCTTAACCACTGGGAAGAAGATTGATCCAACATTAAAGCTATTTATATTTAATGCATTTATGTCAAGATATCACCCATGAGTATTTCTAAAACCACCCCAGAAAACGTGTCTTTTTAAAGCAGTGCTCTCACCAGTGGAGTTTTGAAGAAGGAGGCTGGTTTTGTACTTATGAGATCTCTCTCCTGGCTTCAGAAAATACAAATCAGGGCTAAGTCTGACTGGGGCAGCAGAATTCTTAAAGTAACGATGTACCAAAAACATGAAAACTTGAACTGCAAGAAAAATTAGAAGCAGGAGCAACCTGAAAGGAGAAAAAAAGATCATGTGCCTAGTTAGCTCATTTTCCCTAGGGCAGCAGTTCTGCGGAGAAAATGCTTGCGAAGGAACTTTAAAATTCTCAAAGGAGGGGGAAAAAGGAGGATAAAGCCTCTAACACCCTTTCTAACTGTGGTTTTTGTTAAGCACTTTCTATGTGCCAAGAAGTGTGGGCAGGAACTATATCTGTTTATTGTTATATTGTGCTCTTCCAAGCACTTAGTACAGTGTTCTGCACACAGGAAGCACTCAATAAATACAAGTGAATGAATAAATGAACGAATGAACGTAAAGATATTTTTGTTTTAGGTTCTACTCTATAGCATAGCATTTACTGAGTACCTCCATCTTCTACACTTTGACCTACAGCTCATGGTTATTGTTTTTTATGGCATTTGCTAAGCACTTTCTATGTGCCAGGCACTGAAATAAACATTGGGATAGATCCAAGTTAATCAGGTTGGACACAGTCTCTGTCCCACATATATCTCATAGCCTTAATTCCCATTCTACAGATGAGGTAGCTGAGGCTCAGAGAAGTTAAGTGACTTGCTCAAGGCCACACAGAAGTGGCAGAGCTGGGATTAGAACCCAGTTCCTTCTGATTCCTAGGTCCGTGCTCTATCCATTAGGCCACACTGCTTCTCTATATTCTCACGGTCATTTGAAAAGTTGGAGATATTAATATTCAGAAGTAGCTTTAGCTAATGAAGGTTTAACCCAGTCCTATACTTTCAACTTTGCTGTTCTCTCTAAAATACATAAAATGAATTCTGAAAGAGTAACAGCGAATTACAAAGCAAGAAGAAATCTCGTATTGCCTAGTTAAGCATCCTTTTTCACTTAGGCTGTGAACCCCATTTGGGACAGGGAATGAGTCCAGCTGGATGAACTTGTACCCAACCCAGAGCTTAGAACAGTGTTGACACCTAATAAGCACTTAAATACCAGCATTATTATTATGAGAGTTAATAGTTTTGGTATCCTCAGTATCTCACCAACAGAAAGAAAAGAGGAGACCCATTACTAGATTTGAAAGGTTAGCTTTAGTCAGGATATTACAATCTTCTCAAATATGTAGGCAAGCCTGGGAATGAAAACAAAATACACATCTGAAACTTTAAAACAAATCTCTAGAGTGTATTTTCTCTCTTTCTGCCAATACACCTAAATAAACATTTCCTTTCCTTTTGTTTTGGATGTGATTGTACTGATTAAACTTAATGTCAGGGGTGGGGTTTACCCAAGCCAGGTTAAAAAGGCAAACATTGGTTGTGCTGCACTGCCTAAAAGCCGCTTCTCCATTGGCATGTTGCTATTTGGCTCAGTAACTCTTTCTCCTTAAAAGGCTGAGTAGCCAAATGGCAGAGCTGATGCTATTATAGTCCTGCTTAGTTCCCAAGCACTGCTGTCTAAGGAGCACACTTTGAAGTCAACCTTCAGTATGTTATTGAACCTTTCCCCCTCGCCATCGCCACAGTGGATTTTCAGTGTTAAGCTGGCCTAAGGAAGGAGAGGTAGGAAGTAAAGGGAAATAGACCCGGCTGTAGGAAGTTTATCTGATAGAAGGTTAAAGGAGCTGGACTATCTGGTCCTTCTCGAATTTCTTTCTAAACAGCTTGCTGGCTAGTACGTATGGGTTGTAAATTGCTGACCCCTGTGAGAAGTGTGATGGCTGACCAACATTTTGCTATGTTAATCAAGTTGGTTATTCAGTGAAAATGATTGTGACACTGTGTTAATGAAGTAGATCATTTCACAGTGATCATGAGGGCAAAACTTTTAGCAAGTCAATCTGGACACTTTCAAGATAAGCTCTGATAGTAGGTATTCCACCTTGAATTAATGAAAAATATAAAATAAATTATATCCTCTGACATCTTTGGGTATATCTTGGTATATCTTTTAAATTTAGCCTTTCCCTAAGGCTAAAGAACATAATTCTTAAAGCATTCTTAAATATACTTCCTTATACTAAACTATCATAGCTTGGGAGTCAGAGGGCCTGAGTTCTAATTCCAGTTCTGCTACTTGCCTATGTGACCTTGGGCAAGTCACAACTTCTCTGTGCCTCAGTTACTTCACTTGTAAAATGGAGATTAATAACTTGAGAGTTTTCTGGGACAAGTACAGTGACCATCCCAATGATCTTGGATCTACCCCAGCACTTAGTACAGAGCCTGGCATATATAGTGAGTATTTAACAAGTACCATAAAAAAACGCATTGGAGCAGAGTGAAATCTCCTATTAAACTTTTGGATGAGAACCATGCATGAAATCAGGCCTTGAAAAAGACGAATGATAAAGTTTGGAATGCAAACTGGAGAAGATGACATCGATTTGAAACAGGGCCAGGTATACTCAATATGTGTTTGGAGACGATGATAAAGCTCCTAGTTTAAGTTCTATGAAATAACCTTGGCACAGATTTACTACGGTTGCTTATTTTTCATTCTTTATAATAGCAGCTATTTTAGACCTTGACACGTGTCAAATAACCTTTATATATGTTGATGTAAACACTATTTAAATACAGTCATCTAATTTGCATTGAAGAATCCCCGAGTTGAGCCCTCTTTTCTCCAGCTTCCTTTCCCTTCTGCATCCCCTACACTTAGATCTGGGCCCTTTGGCTATTTGGTACTCTTCCCACTTTCAGTCCCAAAGCAGTTGCATACATGTCTACAAATTACTGACTTTATACTAATGCTTGTCTCTCTCTCTAGACTATAAGCTAGTAGTTTGGGGGGGAATGTGTCTACCAAATCTGTGTATTACATTCTCCCAAATCCTTAGTACAGTGCTCTGCACCCATTAAGTGCTCAACAAATAACACTGATTGACTGATGAATCACCTTCTCAGAATTCAGTCAGGAAGGAAGTCGCCATACTTACACAGATCTTATGGATTTGCTTTCCCGTTTTAAGGTAAGGAAATGAAACTTGGCTATGGTGGACACTTGCTGTTTCCAAAGAGCCATAGTGCTCACTGCAGATGATTTGGTTTCAGAGAGTATAAGAAGACTTTGTTCCATCTCATCAAAGGATTTGGAATCCGTTTCTTCTTCGGGCTGCTGCTGATTGAACACACTATAATCTATGGGCAAAAAAGAAAGGCAGGGAATTGAAACACTGAACCATCTCAAATGGCACACCGCTTTCATCTGGGAAAAATTGTAGAGTTAGGACGAAGCCCACATTTATGTATACCTTGATGCTCAGAGGACAAGAAAGTTTTGCTATGATTCATGCTAATGGTCCAAAACACAAAAAGATGCACCTTGACTTCTATGGTATTTCAGTCATAGTTTCAGTTACACAGAATTAACCGAGCCTACTTTGGTTCACTCTAGAGACTCACTTGGACATGGGGCAGTTTGTCACTTTCCTCCCCACTTGCACCACTTTGGCCCTCCTATCTTGACTCTCCTTTTTCGCCTTTAAAAATTTGAACCCTTTATCATTAGCTCTAGGAGCCACAACAACAGTGATACCCACCCCTAGACCGTAAGCTTGTTGGGGGAAGGGAATGTCTCTCCCAAGCGCTTAGTACACTGCTCTACACATAATCGGCACTCAATAAATACGACTGGCTGACTGACGGGTGAAATAGAAGAAAACAGATTTGCCTTTCATGTAGAAAGTGAAAATGTTGGCTTGGTTGCTAAAGGTCCATCCTCTGTGGGGACATTTTATGGCCTGAACAAAATTAATCAACGGTATTTATTGAGCACTGATTTTATGCAGAGCGCTGTACTAAATGTGCATGTAGTGAAGAAAATGGAAGCAGCAGTGAATGCAAGTGCAACTAGAGAGTTTAAAACGCTATCACAGAAAAAGAGAGAGAGCAGTAGATGTGTGGGCTGAAGATTACAGGATGAGAGGGAAAAAATGGTTGCATTGGGTAAGCCAATGGTAAGATAAAAAGCTAAATATAGCCCTCTTACAACAAGATCTCTGTAGTGTAGCCAAGGATTCAGATCTTGTTCACTCTCAACATCAGTTAAAGTTGGGAATTATTTTAAATTTAATTAACATTTTTTAAAAAATAATACCTGAATAGGATAAATTAGGAAAGTCATCTTATAAATCTGGAAATTAAACTCTAGACTACGCATTTTACAGATTTCTATAATCACTGTGTCAACTGAGGTCCAAATGTAACCAAGTCACCATATTCTTTTAACTTGCTACCTCAAAGCATGACTTTTGAGATTACTGGGTTTTTTGCATTTATTTTTAATGGAGTTGGAGCTTCTTGAGTGATTAAACAAATTCAATAAAAACCAAAGCAAAAATAATGGTTAATTCAATTCCTTATTCATATAGCAAGTAATGTGGAGAGGTTATTAATCCAGAGAAAAATATATTGTGAAATTTATAATGTAAAGATGAATTCAAGCAAAGAAGTGGAAAGAGAGCATGAAGTCTGACCCCTCTCTTCTAACCAAATGAGACAAGTTCTCTATGGAGCAATCTGTGTTTTCAAATCACCCCCCACTGTTCATTATGAAAACAGACCAGGTATTTTTTAACACGCTTAAATACAATTTTATTTTCTTGAAATTCCCACTTTGAAAGCAACAGTATTTGTTTTTTACCTGCTTGATCAATTTCCGCTTCAACTTCCAGCTTTAGGAACACATCTTCCAAAGTTGTCATGGAAACCCCATAAGAAATAACACCCAAATTGGAATGAATGTCCAGATCAGAAAACAAACCTAAAAATGGAAATGAATGTGTAAATTTTTCAACACAACCATGCTTGTCATCCAATATTTTTCAGAAGGCATTTACGATCAAACATTTCCCTACTGGGGCAACAAGATAACTCCCACAAAATTGGGGAATGGAAGGGTAATGGGACTCAAAAAGTTAAGACAGATTCAAAAGCCAGTCTGTTATAGTCCGGCATGAGAGATGGAATTTATCTATAGTCTAAAAAAAAAAAAATCAATTTTTTAAGACTTTTTTAAAGATTTTTTTTAAGCAATTGAGAAGAGAGGTCAAAAGTATCGGCGATCACAAAAGGATCTGGAATTTGGCAATGTCAAGGCTACAAGGTGGCAAGCCAGAATCCATTTCTAACCATTAGTCTTGGGACTACCGAAAACCTGGACTCACTTCCAAGGAGCCAAGAAGATTGGGTTACAATGTCTAAACCCATGTGGATCGAAAGCACTGGATGTTGAAGGTGGAAGCAAGGTTCTGATGGACTTTTCTTAAACTCACAAAACCTTGTACTGCTAGACCTTCTTTCCCCCCACCCCTTCAGCCTCCCCCAGCCCTGCTCCTCATTCCAATACTGCCAGGGATCAAGGGAACAAAAGGACAGGATTGGGAATCATTAGGGATTGGGATGGGGAATGGGATCCTGCAAAAGGTCAATCCTGATTTTGACCTCCAGCCCTATCTTCAGCAGGTCTAACAGAGCCATGGACTGAGGGAAGATGGGTAGCCCATCCAAGCCACTATCACTACGATCAATTCCTCCACACAGATTTTCGGTTCTGAAGCGTTCAAGACAGTACCAAGACTCATCCTTGGTTCTCGACTGGAGATGCCATCATTAAGTATCTTAGACAGGAAGGGACTTGAGGCCCTAAGACCCTCAGAGAACAGCATTTTTCTTTTGTTCATCTTCCTTTGAGCATAGGTTTTCCATTAAAAGTCAAGAGAGATCTTGAGGAAAAGAAAATCCCAGTTTTGACAGATTTATGGCCCTAATGATAAATTAAAAATACCAGTTTTCATGTTCATGTCATTCGACTGCCAAGACTTGGACCCTTGAAATATGCTGTTCCATGGAACATATTCACTGAGCTTTCTCAGCATTCTGAATTTCTTTCATACAAAACACTGCTTCCCATATTTTCCTTCTTCTGTGATATTTCTGTTACCTGAAAACTTGTCCATGTCTTTAAATGGCAAACTGTAAACAAGCTGCTGTTCCGTTTGTTGTAATAAATTGGCACCAGGAATATGCTGAGTAACCAAGGATGACAGAGATTCCACAATACAATATCGGTCAATGTGCATGCTAAAAAAAAAAAATCCAGATCAGAGCTACAAAGCAAAAATAGTTATTTAAAACACTTGTTTTGGATGCAAATGAATACGACACAAAGTAGATAAAAGTAAAATCGAACATCAAAAGATTATTAAATAGGCTAATAGTTAAAATAATACCTTAGGCGGTAGCCAATTCCCCATTTACTCTTGAGAAAGAGAGAAGAGCCAACACATTTCAGCATCCCTTGTGATATCACAGCTTTCCGATCTGGAACCAAAAACCTGGCACTTTAATTTGAGAAACCTCATATCCCTTCCAAACAATCTTTGTACTAATACATACATTTTTTATGTCAAACAGTATAAATGTTCCGCTCTACAGATAGAAGGGACCTGCCCAATACAATCATATCCATAATAATTACTGGGCACTTGCTGTATGCAGAGCACTGTACTAAGCCCTTGGGAGAACACAACACAGAAGAGTGGGTAGGCATGTTCTTTCCTCACAAGGAGTTATTGGTATAGAGGGGTTATCTCATCTGTAAAATGCCGATTAAGACTGTGAGCCCCATGTGAGACAGGAGCTGTTTCCAAGCTGATGACCTTGCCTCTAACCCAGTGCTTAGAATAGTGCCTGACCCATAGTAAGTGCTTAACAAATACCAAAAAAAGTGGGGGGGGAGGGGGGGAGAACGGGACAAAGAAAGACGCTAATATAAATAAATACAACTGGGCAAACCAGTAGAAAAACCTTAATATGGAGACTTTCCAACTTCAGGTTCTTCTTAAAACTATAAATCCCTTATACCTAGGTTGCAGATGTTTCCTTACCTGAAGCAAATGGTGTCATTCAAAAATTACATGGCTTCTAGCCCCCTTGAGCCATTTCAACTCTTAGAGACCAGGAAAGATGTAGCGTAGCTCCAACACCATGTCTCTGCTCTTTTTCCTATTCCACACTCCTATCCACCTCATCAATCACAGAACTCACCAGCAAGAATGTCTGCTTCATCCATAAAATGAGTACTGAATACTATCACTCGATTGGCTTTGCGGTATTTCAGAAGATTCCAGACAATATGACGCGAACATGGGTCCATTCCAGCAGTTGGTTCATCTAGTAGTAGAACCTAGGTGGAAATGAATGGGTTATAACAAACAGAAAAAAACTTTAAAATCCGACTAGAAACTGAGTGTGACTATAAAATTGGCATGCAAAAGGTGGAAAGTTGCACTTTCTATTTCACCTATTTCAAACGAGAAAATAAGTATAGTTTCAGAGGAATAAATCCACCCTCAATGATTTAGCAGTTTATCGAATTTGAGACCTTAAAGACACTGAGGAGTCGAAGATGTCAAGGTTGTGGACTGCTGGAAAAGGTGCTGAGGTTATCCACTGAGTTGGGAACATTAGGAGAAGTGGATTTAGGAGGAGAGACAGAAGTTCAATTTTAGAGAAGTTCAATTCTAGTTGTTCATTCAATTGCATTTATTGAGTGCTTACTATGCACAGAGCACTGTACTCAACACTTGGGAGAGTACAATGCAACAATAAGCAGACACATTCCTTGCCCACAACAAGCTGGGAAGACATTCATGTGGATGAGTCCTGGAGCCAAGAGGAAATGCACAATTGCACAGTATATGATAATTTGGAACTGGAGAGATAAGTTTGAGAGACATCCACGTAAAGCATATGAAACCATGAGAGTAGAGAACCGCCTTAAGGGAGGGTGGGTAGAGCAAAAAGAATAAGGAGACCCAGAACAAGATCTCAGGCTTCAAAGAGCCATCAGATCAGACTAAAGAAGAGCAGTCAGAGAGGAAGGAGGAGAAGCGTAGGAACACATCTTGTCAGTGCAAGCCAAAGTCAAGCAGTGTTTCTAGGAGGGAGAAGTCAAAAATGTCTAGGATGGCATATAGGCACTGATGACAGACTGTGCTGTGTCAGAAGTGGAGGGTCAAAACCTGATTGTAGTGGTACACGAAGAGAGTCGCCAGAAAAGAAGGCAGCATTTCAGTGCGAAGGAATGAAAGAAAGCAGATGGGTCTGGAGGGAGTGGTAGAATCTAGAAAAGACTTTGTGGATAGGGAAGACTATTTTATTTGACAGTAAAGGGCAAGGAATCTTTTAAGATCTGAGTGACTAGAGTTTCAGGTAATAACACAGTTGTGAATATTCATTTACCTTGGGATTCCCAAGAACAGCAATTCCTAATGACAACTTCCTTTTTTGACCACCACTTAATTTTTTAGCTTGGTTGTCTTTGATGGGTTGCATGTCCAAATCAAGTAAAACCTTTTGCACCTTTGAAAGAAAAAAGGGCCAAATGCTATTAAATTGAGCCAGGTATTAACATGATTACTGGCACAAATTTAACATTTTCTTTTCATAAGATTCTTTTTGAATACTTTTCCCAGTGCAGAAAAATTCTGGCACATGCAAGGCGCTGCAAAGCCCTGTACAAGTAATGCAAGATAAAGAAAACCAGTACTACTAGTGATAATATTTAAGCACTTACTATGTGCCAAATGCTGTACTAAGCACTAAAGTAAATACATTCATTCATTCAATCGTATTTATTGAGCGCTTACTGTGCGCGGAGTACTGTACTAAGTGCTTGGAATGTACAATTCGGCAAGAGAGACAATCCCTGCCCAACAACTGGCACATGGTCGTCTAAAAGATACAAGATCACCACATTGTAGAGAGCCCCTGTCCCACATGAAGCTCACAATCTAAATAGGAAGGCAAACCCATATTCAATTCTTATTTTACAGCTGAGGAAACTGAGGCCCAGAAAAGTTAAGTAACTTGCCCAAGGTCACATAGCAGGCAAGCCAGGATTATAATCACATCTTCTGACTCTCAGGCCTGGGCTCTTTCCACTAGGCCATGCTTCTCAGTCATGTAAAATAAAACCTTACCTTAGAAAGTTCAACCTAATTCTTAGTTTGTGCGATGGAAAGGTACTGGACATTGCCTCAATTTTAACACCAAATATAAAAGATGCAAAACTGAATATTTCTAGATAACATACTTCTTGTATTATGTTATCGGCTGGAATCCCTTTGATTGAAGCCAATATCGATAAATTCTCTTCCACTGTTAGTACATCAAAATGTATGTCTAACTGTGGACAAACACCAGTCATTTTTCTTGCTTCCAACATTTCATCAATTTCTGAAACTCTATGACCATAGATTGATGCAAACCCTAAATAAGAAATATAAAATAAAAATGTTTAAATATCTAAACATTTAGTCATGAACGAGTTTTCCTTTTATAATACTGTCCTGGGAAAAAAGGGTCTCTTATTAAAAGACTAGGGAAATGGGAAGAACCAGAAAGCACACACTCTTTAGAATTCATTCTCGGCATCAAGATTTATTCTTCACCAACTAGTGATCTCTCCTTGCACCCAGAAACATTTTTTTTTTTAGAAAAAGAGAATCAAAAGCAAAGGCTGAAAAATGCAAAGAAAGTATTTTGAAAAACTTGCTATGGTTCTATTTAACTCAAGTAGAGACTCTTTATTTGAAAAGTTAAGTAATACATAGTAATTTGACTCTGTGGTTTCATCTCTCATATCCCTTTCCCTGCCATATCCTGCCAGTTTTTCCTGCACAATTCCAAGGTCGGCCTCTTCCCCTCTACCCTTCTACCCTGCTGTTAGAATTTCTGGTCTTTCCACAGCCAGACTTGCATTAGCCTCCTCACCCATCTGCCAGACTACAACCTCTCCCCATTCCAAATGACACTACCCACCACTTCTTGGATCATCTTCTTGAAGCACTGCTTGGGTGACATCTCTCCTCTCCTCCAAAGCCTCTGCTGACTTCCTGTGTCTCTTTGGATCAAATCAAACTCCTCACGATCGGCTTCAGGGCTCTCCGCCATCTGGCCCTACCTTACCCATCTACTCTATTGTCCCGCTATTTCCCTACTCGCTGTCTTTATTCCTCCCAAGTCAAGCTTCTAGCTGCAACCTGCTCTTGATTCTCTTGCCCCCCTCCCTGGATCATTCATACTTTTCTCCCAGCCTGGGACCCCCTCCTGCCTCTCATCAGAGATCAATCGATGGAATTCATTGAGCACTTATACTAGGCAGAGCTCTGTACTAAGTGTTTGGGAGAGTGTAATAGAGTACAGTTGGTAGATATGATCCCTACTCTCAAGAAGCTTAGTGTGGGGGGACAGATATAAAATAAAGAAAGCTCTCCAAATATTCAGATCTCTTCTATAATGCCTCTTCCTAACAAGCTTTCTCCAAATAATCTCCCAGAACCTTGAGCCTTATCAACCCTGTGGCTAATTTTGGCACTACTCTGCACTTCTCTCCCTTTGAGGACAGGGAATGGGCCACTTCATTATTCTGTACTTCACAAGTATCTAATGTAGTTCACTGCATCAAGGGGATGCTCAATAAATGCTACTACTAACCTCTAGATATTGTGGAAATATAGAATTGCCATTTTACAGATAGAGAGCCATCATGGAACTCATACTTTGGAATTTTTGTAGGAGTAACTGTTTAAACTGTTGTCAACTAAATTACCTTGGGGGCTTGGGTTGTTTTTTTCCTGAACTACACAAATAGAGTTCCCCGGATCTGAAAGCAAGTCCCACTTGGCAGAATCTCCACTCTGGAGCTAGGGCCACTAGGGCCAGGGGTCATCTCCAAACTTTGAGATGATCAAGTGAGGGTAAAGTGAGTCAACTGCTCCAAAGGGTTGCTCCTGCAAGGAGTGATTAAGAAGGAAGGGGAGCAGAGGGGGAAGAAACGTAATCATAAAAAAATAGGGTGGCTTCAAAGGGCTCCTCGACACCACAGCCCAGACTCAGATAGCTGTATTTTATATGAATTTTTGTCTCCAACTCTAGACTGTGAACTCCTTGTGGACAGGGAACATATCTACCAATGCATATGCATCACACTTGCCCAAGCACTTAGCATAGTGCTCTGCCCACAGGAGGTGCTCAATAAATAAGATAGGTTGAAAAAAGGGGACTTGCTTAGCTCCAGGATCCAACAGTTCTGCTCTACTCTGTGCAAATCCCACTTGCAGATAACTGGAAATGCTTCATAAGGCTTCCAACATTGTTCCTTCCCCCTTTATTCTTCTAAGGTAGAGATGAGCAACTTTTTTCTATCTACTACTTTCAAAAATAAAGACGGTAGTAATATACACAGTATATGGACAAGAATGCAACATAAGTCTGACAGCTATCTCAGACCACTGGTGTTATATTACTATGCACTAATTTTTAAACTTCATCCAATTTTATGCATATTTAAGAAAATGGTGTTTCTCACTGGAAAAAAACCATCATTTCCTTTGGCCTAGCATTAACAAAAAAAACGGCATGGATAAAAGAGGGAGGGAAATGCATCTTTTTGGAAACAGATGCTAGTTCCAAAATGCCCATAATATAAAAAATGAAGAAAAGACTAACACTGCATTTTCAAAGGAGAGAAGTAGGAGGTCAGAATACAGTGTGGTGTATTTTTTTTACAATATGTGTTAGGCATTGTTCTACACACTGGGGTAGAAACAAGTTAATCAGGTTGGACATGGTCCCTGCCCCACATGGGGCTCACTGTCTGAGTCTTGCCAGAGCAAAAGTGATAAAAGCATCAAAGTGAGAACTTCCTTTGAACAGCTCACAAGGCCACAGCATTCCCAATCATTTTCTTCTGCTTCAAAAAGCATAACTTACCATCCGACGGCGGGCAGAGACCACAAAGAATATTCATCAAGGTGCTTTTTCCTGTTCCACTGTGGCCAAGGAGGGCTGTAATCTGACCCTCATACATGTCAAAAGACAAATCTAATCCATAAAAAAGAAAACCAGAAAATATCATCAATGTGGTGGGTGGAACCTCAAAGTCAAATGTTAAATATTTTTAGAATCCTGTTACTTGAGGAAACTTGCATTGTGGGTCAATTCAAATAAGTATATTCAGTTGAAATTACGTCCTGCTGCGGGATGAGTTGCTTATCGTCAAACAACTGAGCAACGAATGAAGAAAGAACTCTTTCACCATCTGTCAGGTGAAGAAGTGTGGGAATCTTCACTGAAAGCAACTACAGGCTTAAAACTGGCTTCAGATTGACATTAGGGAAAAAAGGCTATTTAAAGATAATGTACGTATGTTCACGAATCATGAAATGTGCTGATGTAACAGTTGCCACAAAAATATAAATTGTCAAATCTGTGGTGTTTCCAGTGACAATGTCCTGAAAGCTGGACAGTGAAAAAACAGGACAGAAAGAACATTGATTCTTTTGAAATGTGGTGTTGGGGAAGGCTTTGCGAATTTACCATGGATGGCCCAGAAAACAAACAAATGGATTTTGGAGCAAATTAAACCAAAGTGATCGTTGGAAGGCCAAATGAATCGACTTAGATTGGCATATTTTGGACACATAACCAGGAGGACTAATTCTCCAGAGAAGACACTAATGCCAGGAAAAGTCCAGGGAAAATGTGGAAGAGGCAGGCCAGCAGCTAGATGGACAGAGACCACAACAACAACGGAATAACCATTAGAAAGGTTTCAGATTATGGCAGAGGACAGGACGTTCTGGAGAAAGCAGATCCATGAAGTCGCTATGAATTGGAAATGACTCGATGGCACATAATAGTAATAATAATAATAGTATGTTCATGAGAGAGAGATGGAGAGAAAGAGAAAACAGAAAGAGAAAAATTATAGTGATAGTTCCAAAAGAAGGGAAGCCGGAGGAAAATATCTGGTGCACACAATGGAGAATCATACATGAGTGCAGTCAATGTTAGAAGGGATTCAGTTTGAATGAATCATTGATTGATAATGCCAGCTGGCCATTTGAATAAATGGAGGAAAATAAAAACTGATTTGAATAGCATTAAGTGTAATCATATTCTCAAATGTTCTCAATCTTTGTTTTTGGAATCAAAATTCCAGCACATTTGCAGTAATACTATTTTTTTCCATCTAGGATATTTAATAACCACAGTAGTTTGTAATAGCCCATCCACCAGCAATCAATGAGATAATTAAGATTCCACTTGGGGTTAATGCCATATGACAGAACATAACATAAATCCTGGAGCTTTGAGACTCCCTCCAAACCTAGTATCCAGAGTTTTTTTTCCCCCTCACTGCCCTTTTTGCAACACAGTCCTAATACAAGGACTACATATGTAAAGCACTGACGGTCTACCGAAATGCAGTCAATGAAGAGCCATGGCAAAATTAATGATTGTGCAGACAATGTTTAACCCTTTGTTTTATTTTGTTTTCTTTCTTGTTTACTAGTGTAGGAGTATCCAAAAGAGTGGAATCAGGGTTAGTACTTAACATGGTTTAATGATCATCTCACTCCTCTTCCTATCCCGTTTCTGGCATACCTAAACATTTGCATGTACCCTGCCTGGGCATCTCTCCCACTGAACACCCCCTACCACCAACAGCAACCCCTGTCTTAGCTCCCTTTCACCTGACTGGAGTTGCTTCAGCAGCACAACAGCATCTCTCTCCACCATCTGGCCAACTCTTTCCCAGTTGCTGCTGTGGGCATCTCCTCTTTAACCCTCTTTCCTGTCTGCGGAGGGGGTCTAGTTGTATTCTTGTGGATGTGGGATCCTGAATGGGTGGGTGGCAGTGGAGGCGGAAAGATCCCGAGGGGACTCGCAAGGGCCCAGATCAATTCACCTATGGAATGGGATGGAGTGGTTTAAATTTCAGAAATTGGGCTACTAAATCTGCCCCGGGATCTTGACTGACACCTGTCATGGTGGACTCTGGGATGTCCAACACTCCATGCTTCCACAGATCTGTGGGTGGACAGGACAGGGTGGATTGGGCAGGACTAGGAATTATCTTATTCCTGCCCATCTCGAACGGCCCTCACCTCTCCTCGAGTGGAAGATTAATTGCCCACTGCTTTTCCCATAGTGTTCCAGGTCCCCTAAAGCCCCTGGATTTGAGGCAATTTCCCTGAGAGGTTGTGCCCTCCAAATGATCCTGGGAAGACGTCTCCTGGGGCATCTGGGGCTGGGGAAAGGAAGTATGTTGTTCCTGGCTCTGTTTCACTAACCCTTGGTAAAGTGGGATGATTCTGCTCATTTGATTGACTAGAACATTCTCTATCATTGAAGCCCAAATTACTTAGAAGAGATTAGGTCCCAGACACACAGCTTTGATATTTCAGAGAGAAGACAAAATTTCTTCCATTTTTTCCAGAGCTTGAATTCATTAAGATAAGGTACTTTTTCATGCACATCTGATATATGGATCAAATCCCCCCAAGTTACTTACTTCTCAGAGCCTCCACAGTTTCATCTTTTTTTCTGAATATTTTCTGAACGCCACTAATTCTGAAATAAGACAATTATTCCTTTTAAAGCTCACCTTAAAGTGGTTTGTGGCAACAAAAGCATGTCACTTGGCAATATTTGCAGTAAACTTGCATCAACAATTTATTGCTGAAATGATTGGAAATTGAGATAAACAAGTGACCAGGTTTTTGAACCTGTTGCAAAAATATTTTGGGAAATGCCATTTTTCAAACATTCTAAAGGCTTCTTCTAATATTCTAATTGAAAACTACAGGACACTTCCTAATCAATCAATCAGCTGTATCTGCTGAGTGCTTACTGTGGGCAAAGCACTGTACTACACCCTTGGGAGAGTACGGTGTAATAGACACATCCCCTACTCACAATGAGCTCACAGTAAAGAGGAGGCAAGTGACATTAATATAACTAAATATAAATTACAGATATGTACATCAGTACTGTGGACTGAGGACAGGATGAAAGGGAGCAAAGGTGACCCAGAAGGGAGTGGGAGAAAAGGAAATGAGGGCTTAGTTACAGAAGGCCTATTAGAGATTTGCCTTTGATGAGACTTAGAAGGTGGGGAGAGTAATTATCTGTAAAATATGAGAGGGAGCATGTTCCAGGCCAGAGGCAGGACATGGGTGATTGGTCGGTGGCGAGACAGACGAGATCGAGGTACAGTGAGAGGGTTGGCAATAGAGGAGCAAAGTGTGTGGGCTCGGTTATAGCAGGAGAGAGTAGTGAGGTGAGGTAGGAGGGGACAAGGTGATTGTGGGCTTTAAAGCTGATGGTATGGAGATTCTGTTTGATGTGGAGGAAGATGGGCAATCACTGGAGATTCTTGAGGAGTGGGGAAACACAGGCTGAATGTTTCTGTAGAAAAATGATCCAGGCAGTGGAGTGAAGTGGGGAGAGAGAAGAGGCAGGGAGGTCAGCAAGGAGGCTGATATAGTAATCAAGATGAGATAGGATACATCCTTGGATTAACATGGTAGTGGTTTGAAGAGAAAGGAAGGATGGATTTTAGCGATGCTGCGAAGGGTGAACTGGCAACATTTAGTGACAGATTTAATATGTGATTTGAAAGACAGAGATGAATCAAGGATAATGGACTGCAAGACAAGAAATCTGGTGTGCTGTCTACAGGGATGGGAAAATCAGGGGGAAAACAAGGTTTGGGTGGCAAGATGAGGACTAAGTCACTCCTTGAGATTTAATGCATTCTATAATTTATTTGTATTAGTGAATTTGTAATTGCATGCTTCTTGTAGAGCTTCATAAAAAAAAGAACTATATTTCCATAAATGTTAGTATGTCATACCTGACAGCTTCTTTTCCTTGAAATTCTGAAGAAACTGGTTCAATAATTTCGCTGAAACTAATACTTCCATTAACATTACCCTCCGATAGCTCTTTATAATTTCTTTTGTTCTTTGACCAATACGAAGGTTGCATAAAGTAGAGGGATGAACGTCGAAGCCCAAATTCACCTAAAGCAAAGAAAAAAATAAGTCTTCCTGTGTGAACACTTGCAGCATTTAAAACTTGTAAAAATGGGAACTAGTTTAAGAGAACTATATCATAGGAAATCTCATAATTCACAGTAACACTCAAACTCAAGCAGATGAGCTATTGATTCAGTGTAGTGGCAAAATTCATCTGATTCCCAAAAGCTATGAAGAGCATTTTATACTGCATTGCCAAGCACACGGTGCTTATTGTTATTTTCTTAGTTATAAATACCTAAAACACTTTAAAAATAAACTTTTAGGCACAAAGCAGACTTAATGCCTAGCTTGGACTCTCAAAAGCTTAAATGACTCACGCAAAGGGACATGAAACATGGAGCAAGAAAAACGTTTCCCTACGGATGGCCAACCCTCAGGTTTTCTAGGTCCAAACATTTTTTCTGATGTTGACGTTTTATACTTAAGAATCAACAAGTGCAACTGCAAAATCGGCTGACTCCCAGATTCAGAACTTTCTACATTCTTAGACTTAATCATGTTATTTATCTCCCCAGATATACACACCTGGTATGACCTGATCAAGATAAACAGCTAAAAGGACATAAAAAACACTATTAAGTGCCAGCATGATAATGGCAATGAGTAGAGGATATGGGCCTTCAGTTAGGTTTGAAAAAAGGGCACCTTCATCAAGGTCTTCCAGGTGCATTACCTAAAAAATAAAAAAATAAATTTCAAGATGTAGGCACATATTCACAGAACACTTTTTTTTTTTTTTTTAATGTGCCAAGCACTATACTGATCAGGTTGGAATTCAGTCCCTGTTGCACATAGGGCTCATAGCATTAATCCCCATTTCACAGATGAGGGAACTGAGGTACAGAGAAGTGAAGTGAGCTGCCCACTCAGCAGACAAGTGGCAGAGACAGGATTAGAACCCAGGTCTTTCTT
Organism: Ornithorhynchus anatinus; assembly: GCF_004115215.2. NCBI lineage: Eukaryota > Metazoa > Chordata > Mammalia > Monotremata > Ornithorhynchidae > Ornithorhynchus > Ornithorhynchus anatinus. Next base: position 5,635,686 of record NC_041742.1, read on the forward strand.
ACTCCCATACCCATGCCCTATCCATTAGGCCATGCTGCTTCTCTACTCTTTGAGAAGGATCTTAATTTAAAATCAAGTGTATGGGCAGAAAATCATAAAAGTAAATGGAAGCAAGTATTGTTAAATAAGCTTACTAAAATCAATTATTGCCAACCATGAGAATTCAAATTCAGCAATTCTAAAGAAAAAGAAGCCTGCTCAACTACTGAAAAATGACCATTAATTCAAAAGGGCAGGAAGCAGATGGTCTAGTTGGAAAGAGCCCAGGCCTGAGAGTAAGAGGACCTGGGTTTTAATCCTGGCTCTCACACTTTTCTGTTGTGTGACCCTGAGTAAGACCCCTAACTTCTCTGTGCCTGTTACTTCAACTGTAAAATGGGATTAAATCCTACTCTCTTCTATTTAAATTGTGAGCCCCATGTGGGACAGGGACCGTATCCAATCTGATCATCTGGTACTTTCCCCAGTACTTGGCACATAGTAAGTGCTTAAAAAACTCAATTAAAAAATAGAAGAAAAGAACCAGTATCATTCTATAAAAATGTCATCTGACACTAAGGATTTGGTCCCACCCAACACAGAGTACACCTCATAATAGGAGTGTTGCTCATTGTTACAGTGTACTGTCCGAAGCACTTAGTACAGTGCTTTGCACACAGTAAGTGCTCAAAAAATACGACTGAATGAATGAGTGGCTTTTTAGTGGAGCCCTTAGAAGTCTTAATCTCACTGAGAAGCACTATGGCCTAGAGAAAAGAGCATGGGCCTAAAAGGCAAAGGATCTGAGTTCTAAGTCTGGCTCTGCTTGATCTGTTGCGTAACCTTAGGGAACGCACTTAACTTCTCTGTGCCTCAGTTTCTTCATCTGTAAAATGGGGATTAAATCCTATTCCCTCTCACCTAGACTGTAAGCCTCAACCAGAAAAGGGACTATGTCCAATCTGATAGCCTTATATCTACCCCAGCACTTGGAACAGTGCTTGGCGTATAGAAAGCACTTGACAAATACCATCATAATAATCATTCAACAAATAAATCCAATATTTTTCCTTGGAAATTTTGGAAAACCCTAAATTAACTCAATTTAGGATAATCCAATACCCTATAATGTACATTTAATACTTCGCCAAATGAAACATAAGACACAATACAACAAATTATACCGTCAGACTTCATCACCTAATTAGTTTCGGATTTTGATTATAACCAACCCCAAAATTTGTAAGACTTTCATGCCATACAAAGCTTCCATAAAATTACTAACCATCTCAAATAAAGCATTTCATGAAGGATGAAACAGGGAAAGTCTTCATCTAATTTATTTTTTTTTCAAAAGGAACCAAGCATTTAACAACATCGGTGAAAGTTATTTATGCGTTTACATGAGAGAAAACAGTCCCCAGTTACTTAGGTCTACATACTCCAGAGATACAGGCAGAAAGCTGTTATTACCCAGAGTCCATTCTTCAAGTGGTAGCACTTGCTTGAAGTAGCAGCTATTGGTAATGCTACCTACTATCTGAAAACACTATACTTAAGAAAGAGGAGATGGGAGAAGATCATTTTAAAAAAATATACAGTGTACAAGTGGCATATAATTTATTTTTTCAAAGATATATCTTTTTTAAAACGAAATTAAGAATTTCAGGAAAGGAACCACAAAGGACATGGTGCAATTACAAGAGAAATGTTTTACTCACCTGTGCTATGCCAATCAAAAATGTGCACTGACAGAATGGGCTTAAAAGCCACACTAGAGATTTGGGGAAATCCTCCATCAAGACAATCAAAAGACCCACAAATCCCAAAGCCACTGTGGCCAAAAATTCAACTATTCCAACGTGCTTTGATTTTTTAAAAAGGGGTGTCAGCATTAAAGCAAAAAACACCTAAAAGGAAAGAACAGTAACATTAGAACAGTGCTAATTCTTGAAATGAAGGAACGCTATTTAATTGCTAACATAGATGAAAATGTCCAATTACATCTCCCGGTTCTAACCTTTGAACCCACCATGGAGGAATCTCTGTCATCCTGACTCTAGTCTCAAACCCATTGCTCAGAAGCCTTATCAAACGAGGCTTCATGTGTAGCTTGTAGTCATTCCCTGCTGACCTTAGAAGCCAATGACAGTGAGAAGGAACAATAAGATTATCCTAAATTGAATCAATACTAAATTCAGTCAATACTAAGCATGGGCCAGGAAGTCAGGAGACTTGGGTTCTAACCCCAATATCACCATTTACTTGCTCTAACACCATGGATGGGTCTCTTGACTTCTCTGGACCTCAGTTTCCTCAGCTGTCAAAATGCGATGGAGATATCCATTCTCCTTACCCCTTAGATAGCGAAATCCATATGGGCAGGGACTCTGTTTGGTCTGATTATATCTTTTGCACTCCAGCACTTAGCACATGGAAAACGGTTAACACATACCACAGCTATTATTATTATTACTGACTGGATGAAGAAGAAGGGAATGGCAAGGACCCAGAGTCAAGAAGACAGCAATAATATCAGCTGGTCTTCTCAAACAGATATGAGAGCTCCTTGTGGGCACGTGTCTACCAATTCTTTTGTCTTCTCCCAAGAGCTCAGTACAGTGCTCTGTACAGACATATGCGCTCAATAAATGCCACCGATTATGAATCATCTTCCAAGTTGGTGATTGGGGACCTTTGGTAAAGCACTGGCTAAATTGGAAGTGAAGGTTTTACCTTGCCATTATGTGAACATTTGAGGACACAGACATTTCACATGTACCCACTTTTATCTTTACACCTGATGATAGTTTAATTTCTCCAGGGAGTAGGACTTCTAAGCCAAGAAGAGGATAACAAAGTGGAAAGGGCATGGGCCTAGGAGTCAGAAGGACCGGGGTTCTAATCCTGCTCTAACACCTGTATGCTGTGCGACCTTAAGCAACTCACTCAACTTCTCTGTGCCTCAGTTACCTCAACTGCATATGGGGATTAAGACTGCGAGCCCCAAGTGGGACATGGACTGTGTCTGACCTGATCATCTTATATCTACCCCAGTGCTTAGCATAGTGCTTAACACACAGTAAGCACTTAAATATCACAAAAATAAAAAAGCCTACCAGAGAAAAATGACATTACCTACATTTCTCAGCCACTTCTAATCATTTCCCACCCTACTTTCAAGACTAAATACTTACTGAAGATAAGCCATACAGGAAAAAAAGGAGGAATATCACAAAGCAGCTACTTTGGGGGAATAGTGACGAGGCTGTTGCAATGACTGCCATGAGAAGAGACATAATAAAAATCAAACTCGTATATAGTAGCACCCAAGAAAGCCTACAAAAAAAAAATACAAATTTAGAAACAAGGGCCAATTGTACAGTTCATACAACATAGAATTTAGTCATTAGGAAGTGAGCTTCCTTAAAAAACCTAGATTATCAATTCACAGAGCAACTTCTGAAAAGCCAGTTTGAGAGAACCAAAATTCAATGCACTTCACAAGTGAGAGAAAAAGAATTGCTCATTTATACCCAAAATGACATCTTTATAATTAAAGCAGTAATTCAAAAAGGATAATTAGGATGAGTGTCACTGGACCAGTTTAAAGTTAACAGCACTTTATGGTTAACTAAAACAAATTGACACCAGAGTTGCAATCTGCTTTAGATTTTCTTAAACTTTAATACAGTTACTTTAGATGTAAAAGAGATACTTCAGATAAAGATATAGACTTAGAAATTGTGAGCCCCATATAGTCCAGGGCCTATGTCTTACCTGACCATCTTGTAACTAACCCAGCATTTAGTATAACACATAGCACAGTAAACACTGAATTAATACCACAATCATTAGACATTCAGCTACAAAATCTGAAAGGTTTGGATGTTCTTTACAGATAACTCTTCCTCATCATCATAGCATTAAACTGAAACCTGTTTTACTTATCCCAGTGCTATCTATTGACACAAGTCTCTGCTTAATAATAGAGTGGGTTGTCAAATTGTTCAGTTTCATCTTTTATTGTTCTGATGGTATTTATTAAGTGCTATGAGTCAAACACTGTTCTAAGCACTGGGATTGGACATGGTTTTATCCTTCCATCATCTAACCCTACCATGTCCCAATCTGGAGGGCTTCTGACGTTTAGCTAGACCTCGGGACTCCTTTGCTCACCCAATAAACTAGTGGAAAGAGCACAGGCCTGGGGCTCCAAGGTCCTGGGTTCTAATCCGAGTCTGCTGTGTAACCTTGGGCAAGTCGCTTCACTTCTCTGGGCCTCAGTTCCCTCATCTGCAAGATGGGGATCAGGCCTGTGAGCCCCACATGGGACGTGAATTGTGACCAACCTGATTATATTGTACCTATGCCAGTTCTTTATACAGTGCCTGGCATATAGTAAACACTTAAATACCAAAAAAAAAAAAAAAAGATAAGCCATTCATGCATCCTAGCAAGAGCTTCTCTATTTATTCAGGCAAGGCCCCACTTTCTATTTTAATCTGCCAAGGGAATAATCATGCTAACTGGTATTTAAGTGCCTTCTATGTGCCAGGCATTGTACTTGCACTGTAGATGCAAATAATCGGGTTGAACAGAGACCATGTCCGACATGGGACTTGGAACTATGACATGGGACTCAGAGTCTTATTCCCCATCTTAAAGATGAGGTAACTGAGGCACAGAGAAGTGAAGTGACTTTCTCCGGGTCACACAGCAAGCAAGAAGCAGAGCCAGGATCAGAACTCAGGTCCTTCAGATTCTCAGGCCCATTTTCTATCCACTAGGCCATGCTACTTGTGTAGTCTATTCTATCATGACAGGATTCTATTCCTGGCATCGAATTTGCCTTCCCCTTTTCTAGAGCCATTTCCTCACCCATGCTACCGGCTCCGGTTTTGTCTGAAAACCCCTTGGGTCTTAAAAGCCCCTTTGGGACAGGAACTGTTTTCAACCTGAATATCTACTAGCTACCCAGGAGCTTAGAACGCTACTTGGCACAAAGTGCTTAACGAGTACCATAATTATTAATTACCTCGGGAGAGACGGTAGGAGAACATGGCCTCTGCTGTCACCATCCCCCTCTTCCCTCCCCACACCTCCACAAGGTTTCTTGTGATCATGGCTTGGAGTACTGTCTGCTGCAGAATCAAAGGCGAGAGTAAAAAATGCCTACCTTTCTGACAGGTATCCTTGAGGCAAGCTTGTGGATATCTGCACTAAAGATGACCTTGATTAAAGCGATGAACACCCGAGGACTACTCCTTCCTAACAGGAATGCAGAGCTATTCTTGTTTTTGTTTCTATTATTCAATTGCCATCGTTTTGGCACAACTTCCCCTGTTCCTCTTTCCCTGTGGTTGCCCTCCGGTGCTCTTGGTTACAATATCCCTTACCCTCTTCTCCCCTGCTTGAGGAAATGTGTTTACATCAATGTCCTTGAATTCCTATGCAGAGCTTCCTATAGGGCTCCCCACGCTCTAAGCCTTTAACAAATGTCATCGCTCCTGTTCCAAACAGGAACAGTTCCAATTTATGCCTGGAACTACATTTGTTTAACTGGCTCTCGCTAATTTTTGGAAATGGCCTACAGTGCCGTCTGGTGTGAGGAAGGTCCGACTAGGAGGGAAGGCAAGAGGATGGAAAGGAGACTGATCCGTCAGGGCCGAGCCTGTTGTGTCTTGTGGGATTTTTTTTTTTGGCGTGGCTGAAGCAAGGGTACGGAATGCAGCTATACACAACACCTACATTCCCACTTGCCCTTCTCCTTGGCTCAGCACCATTAGCTCAACTTGTCCTTGTTTTTTCACTTGTCAATTTCTTGCTCCAATTTTTCTAAAACCTTTTTTTTCCCACAATCTACAAATCATTTCTCTTCCATCTTTCAGTCACTTTGTAGTTTCCCAAACCACCTGTCCAAACGGCCATATACTATCTAGCCCAGGGCTTAGTACAGTGCCTGACACACAGTAAGCACTTAAATATGACAATTATCATTATTATTCCCTTAGCAGAGTAAAACAGAAAGTGGGGCCTTGCATGCATAAATATAAAGACTCTTGCTAGGATGCACAAAAGGCTTATCTTTTTTTTGTATTTAAATGTTTACTATGTGCCAGGCAATGAAAGAGAACTGGCATAGATACAAGATAATCAGGTTGGTCACAATCCATGTATGAAGAAGGAAAAGGGTGCTCTCTCTCTCTCATATTAAAATAGTTAACAGAGGCACACTTTACTTTCCAAATGGACCCAAATTAAATCCATTATAGGAATACCATAGCATTAGCCCAATGCCACCATCTGTGAAGCTATGGAATAAATTTTAAAAAATGCCTTATTCAACAAACTTACACATAATTTAATATGCTATGAGGTGATGTACAATCAAAGTATTCTCTTTTACTCACATACCAAAAGGCAGTGTCGTGAAGTCCCATTATCCTTAAAAATTCCTTTAATTTCTTCTCCTTTTCTGCCACGATATGAATCGCCAAATAGTAGCCAAAAGGTGAAAAGGCTATTACCAAGTAAATTAGAATTACTCCTCGGGGAAAGTTATCTATTTCTACAACAGCAGATTCTCCCATTATCACAGCTTTTGTCAGTTCTAACTCATCCCAGACTGAATGATTGGTCTTCAGCTACAAAAGAAAAGAAAATAGCTTTCAATCATTTTGATTTTGAAGTTTTCTTATGCTAAAGATACAGGTTGAAGGCATCAAAGTGATGAGACAGAGATAAAACTTCCAATCAAGCACTTGGATAACCTTTGAAAACCACACGAAGAAAAGAACAAAATTTACGGCACTGATCTGAAGTTCTAAATGGAGGGCTTTCTCCATCCATTTCTATAAGTGCAACCTGGTGGACATTACAAGCATTGTGTCACAGATGTTTTTCTTCCAAAATTTTTACAGCAAAGGAAATTACTTAACTCGACACTTTGCAAAGGGAGATGCAATATTTTCATTTCACCCACTAAATTTAAGTTCTTGTTAACTGGGTGACATCTTAAGGTGAAATCCAGGGTCAGTTTAATCAAGTACATAAAGAAAGGATCAAGAGAAGACTGAATAAATATGACAAACATTTATGGACAACTTTGATAACACCTAAGTCTGGATCAGGGCTGGAGAATGCAGTAAGGAACTCTCTAAGAATAATTTCGCTTCTGGCCTTTTCTCAAGCAAATGGAATAGTGCTCAGTCTTCAAGACCTAGATTTGCTTTGGCCCACTTCCTCCTAGTAGGATGTACCAGCTATAAATGAAAGGATAGGAAAAACTGGGGGTGGAAAAGTAGAGAATAGACAGGAATTCGGGGACTCTGAGGACTGCACAATGATACAATTATCACTGTTGCCTTGAAATCATGGCTAAAAAAATTAAGATTGAGATAAAATGTGCCTTTTTACCAATTTGAAACCTATTTCCCAACCTATTTTCCAACTATCTTCTCTCATGCACACACAAAAAATCAGTTCAACCCATTCAAAGATAAATCAACAGTGATGACTATCATGGAGCCAGTGAATCTTCAAGGAGCTATCATTCCATACTTGACTAAATGCTGAATATTTGGGCCTCCACAATACTCAACTTCAGAAAAGAAGAAAAACGAATTCTTTATCAGGTTTCCCTTCCTATCTGCCTGTTTCGCTCCTAGCACACTCTCTGCTCTGTGTTTTCGCCTTGTCAGTCATTCGTATTTATTGAGCGCTTACTGTGTGCAGTGCAGTCCTCTACCAGTCTCGATTATGGCGAGGCAAGCAGAGACATAACCATTCCAATCCTAGCTTGGACAGTGGCTAGCGAGTGGAAGGCAATCTGCTTCAAGTCAAAACTCATCCATGCTGGGCGGCAGCAGCATGGGAGAGAGTTGAGGGTGGAGACTCATTTTTATTGCGTGGAAGACGGCCATGTTAAACCACTTTCATAGTTTTTAGCAAGAACACTCTATGGATACACTACCAGAATGTTTGCAGATAGAAGTGGCAGGTTCTGGGAGTGATGCGTCCGTGGAGTGGCTCTGGGTCAGAGGAGACTCGACAGCATAAGACAATACAAGACTGTGTGCAGAGCACCTTACTAAGTGCATAAGAGAATACAATATAACTATCACAGACACATTCCCTGTCCATACGTTTACTGACTAGGCAGGGAGAGGGAGTATGGGCCTGGGAGTCAGGAGGTCATGGGCTCTCATCCCAGCTCCGCCACTTGTCTGCTGAGGGATACTGGGCAAGTGACTTCACTTCTTTGGGTCTCAGTTACCTCATCTTTAAAACGGGGATTGAGAGTGTGAGCCCAAGTGCGACAGGGACTGTGTCCAACCTGATTACCCTGTATCCACCCCAGCGCTTAGTACAGTGCCGGGTACATAGTAAGCACTTAAATACCATCATTATTATTATTGTGTTCCATCTGTCTGTGGAAATGCACGCACTTTGGTGTCAGTATTTGGGGAAATTCTGTGTGTGTTTGGGACTCCCCGAGGGAGCGTTTTCTGAGTGGGTCTGTGTTGGGGTGGAGAAAGTGGCAAACTGAGGCAGAGGCTTCAATGCTACAGGGTGGGGAATCAATCAACCAGGGGTATTTCTTGAGCACTAACTGTGTGAAGAAACTGTCCTAAGTCCACCACCCTGTTGGTGGGTATGGTCGCTGGGGAAGAGGCAAAGACTTGGCTACCCAAGCCCAGGTATGGTGTCCTGACCCCAAACCAGTTAGCAGGGTTCAGAAAAAAACAAAAAAAAAACCTGTGCCTGCCTATGCTACTTCTGCCCATCCGCCCAGAATAACCAGGATTCAAGCTCCTTGAAGGGCTTCTCCTCTTGCACAGAGGACAGACTTTTGTGGAGTATGCAATTCACTGCTTCTGATTGACAAGTGGGCCAACCCTATTCTCGACAATCTGTTTTGAAAGTTGAGAAAATTCAAAATGGGCCATTTTAAATAATCAGAACCCAGCGAGAGAAAATAAAAACCTGTGATTTTTTTCACATTTACCTGAATAATAGCAGCATCAATAGACGCTTGAAGAATGGTGAATCCCGAATGCCAGTATATAGCAGCCTCGCAAGACTTTGAACAGCCAGCTACAGAAATAAAGCAAAGGGTATAAGCATCAGCTATTTTATATCCACTGCTTGCAGAATCATTCATTCATTCATTCAAATCATAATTACTGAGTGCTTACAGTGTGCAAAGCCCTGTACTGAGGGCTTGGGAAACTACAGTTCCCTGCTCACAGTGAGCTTACGGGCTAGAGGGATAGACATTAACATAAATAAATTACAGGTACGTACATAAAGGCTGCAAGGCTGGGAAGGGGAATGAATAAAGGGAGCAAATCGGCACGTTACACAATTCTACCTCCTTGCCTTAAAGGCTACAATGTTGGACAGAGACGTTGTGATATAGGTGCACGTCACAAGGCAGCAATTAACAGTATTTCTTGATCACCTACAGTGAGTAAAGAACTGATAAGTAACTGGGAACATGTACTACAAATAGTAGACATATAATCCCAACCCTCAAGGAGTTTATGATCGAAGTTTACAATCTGGCAGGGAAAAAATACACCAAGTTGCAGATAAGGAAGATGTACTAGAGTTCTACATTATGTACACAAGTGTGAGGAGGACTTAAATCTTAAATGCCTCACTGAAGACATGGATATGTCAAAAGCAAGTCAAATTTTTCAGATCACATCTCATAAGTCTGATAATTTATTTTACCTCTCGAATCCATGTAGATGGACGTTACAGGGATCAAATCAGGGAAAAAACGGAGTTCATAAGACATGGAGTCTTTAAAGACCACACCTATAAAATTGGTGGATTTAGAAAGGCTGGCCTCTTGTAATTCCTCCTCATTTGCATATTCTTCCATATTTCTGACTGCAAAACATAATTTCCAGAGTTATTCAAATATTGGAACAATTCTATAAAACTATACCATCTGAAAATGAATTCCACCCTTCAAAAATGTTTTCTTTCAGTATTGTTTGGAATAAAAAGCAAAACATTACAATATTCTTCCTAGAAGATCAATACGAAAAGGCAAGGACCATTCCCTCATCAGAGAAATGAGGTTTTTAGGAACCGTTCAGCCATCGGCTGCTCAAATAACTTGCGTCCTGAATCTAAAAGATATTCAGAAAAAAAAAATCTAAAAATGGGGGTATTAAGGCATGACAGATTGTGGTGGTTAAAGTAGGAAACAATTATTTTTTTTTTTTTGTAGCATCTTGCTCCCAAAGATCTGCGTAGTTTCTACAGTGAAGCCAATGTTCAACCTTCAGAGTGAGTGGGGAGAAAATACTGAGGAAGTATTTTGCATGGGGGCCAAGCAGGAATTCAATTATTTCCTCCCTCAAATTTGGAGACATAGAGCTGAGCAACAGGGGAAGGGGAGGGAGGGGGGATCTCGGCAGCAGCAATAATAATAATAATAATTGTATTTGTTGGACATTTATTATGTGCCAGGCACTGTTCTAAGTACTGAGGTGGATTAAAACAAATTGGGGTGGACACAGTCCCTGTCCCATGTGGGCTCACAGTCTCAATCCCCACCCCACAGATGAGGTAACTAAGACCCAGAGAAGTGAAGTGACTTGTCAGGCAACAGAGAAGTGGCAGAACCCATGACCTTCTTAGTCCCAGGTCTATGCTCTATCGACTATGCCAGGCTGCTTTATCCCACCCATCTTGGCCCCTATGAGCCAGAAAGGGGCGAGAGGTGAAATTGAGATGTGGGCTCTTTGAAGAGCAGGCCCAGACCCGTTCAGCAATGCAGGCCTTTGCAACAAGTCATTTGCCCATGAATAAATGGACAAAAATTAACTTGCATTAAAGAGTAAGGGAGAAAAATAAAGTTGCTTTCCCCCTTCCATCTCCCATCGACATAGTTTAGATCTTTCAGGATCCAAGGGATCCAGAAGCAGCGTGATCTAGTGGAAAGAGCACAGGCCTAGTTGTCGGAGGCCCTGGGCTCTAATTCTGGCTCTGCCACTTGCTTGCTGAGTGACCTTGGGCAAGTCACCTCTCTTCTCTGGGCCTCAGTTCCCTCATCTGCAAAATGGGGATTCAACATTTGTTCTCTCTCCTAGACTGTGAGTTCCACTTGGGACCTAGTTATCTTATATCTACCCCAGTGCTTACTACAATGCTTGGCACATAGTAAGCACTTAAATGCCATCATCATCATCATCTACACTGACTGATTGATTGGTGACTGCTCTGGAGATCCATGAACAATAAAACTATTAACCAGAGTGCTAGAGGGTTACAATATGCTCAGAAAAGGCATAATCCAATCATTTTTTATTGAGTGCTTACTGTGTGCATTGCACTGTACTAAAAGCTTGGGAGAGTACAATAGAACAGAGTTGGTAGACATGTTCCTGACCCACGGTGAGCTAACAGTGTGGGATGGGAGACAGACTTTACTATAAATAATATATTATGTACCAGCCAAAACCGAGGGAATCCTACACACAACCAAGTATTTCCATAGCAACGCAGAGCTGAATGTTTTTCTGCTATCTAGGCAGTACACTTCCCAACGCTGTAAAAATAGAGCAGACAATTTTATCAAGAAAGCTGCTGCATCTTCAGAAATACTGACAATGCAATGAGAGGGAATCAGTTCAAGTTTATAAGGCTAATCATCTAAATGGCTGCAAACTGTGGACCAAGCACCCAAAGGACTTCTGAGCATCATCTAAAAATCCCACTCATTCCTAAATATTAAGAAAGAATCAATCACCATAAGCCAGGGTCCTGGAATGGAGCTAAATTTCCTATAATCAAGGCAATGCGTTTTCCAATTCATTTTGCTGGGCAGAAATGTAAAAAGTCATACGGCCTGGTGGATAGAACACGGGTTTGGGAGTCAGAAGGACTTGGGTGTTAATACTGACTCTGCCAATTGCCTGCTGGGTGACCTCGGAAAATCACTTCACTTTTCTTGGCCTCAATTTCTTCATCTGTAAAATGGGGATTAAGAACTGGACTCCAAACCTGATTAACTTGAACCTATCCCCCAGAGCTCAGTACAATGCTGGGTATAGAGTAAGTGCTCAAGAAATGCCATAAAAAAAGAAAAAGAATGGAAATCAGTAGAATACCTAGCCACTGAACTAGCACAGACCAGCAAGGAGTAAGGAATTGACATTTTAATGGCATAGTAAAGCACACCCTCAGAAAATGCATTCCAGCAGCTGACCAGCATGCAATAATCGCTGAGCACAGGGTTTGGAAACATTCAGATACCAAGACATGGATTACAAAACAGCAGGGGTTGCAAGCAGAAAGTTCATCTCTGCAGCAATGTCATTTATTTATGGTAACAATCAACTCCAAATTGGTCTGTCATCCACTCCCTTCGTGGGGGAGCAGAAGGGGGAGTTATTTGAGCAGTTCTGTCTTCATAGGTCTTGTGGCTTTGCATTTCATATAGAAAGGATTGCAGAATTAGGGAGTGTAGTAAAGTGTGTCTGAATACAGCACAGCATGGTGTTGGAAGACACACGCATACATTTATGCAGGGAAGTAGTGTGGCCTTGTAGAAAAGTGCACGAGTCTGGAAACAGACACCTGGGGGCTTAATCCCGGCTCTGTCACCAGCCTGCTGGGATCACTTAACTTCTCTGTGACTCAGTTTCCACATTAGTAAAATGGGGATTAAATCATATTCCCCCCTACTCAGACTGTAAATCCCAGGTGGGACAGGGACTGTCTCCAATCTGATTATGGTCTAACTACCCCAGATCTTAGTACAATACTGGGCACACAATAAGTGCTTCAGAAGTACCATAATTACAATTATACAGACCCAGCACTGGATGTGTGACTACTGAAATTCAAAATATCCTAATCAAACAATCTTATTGAGCACGTACTGTTTGTACAACACTGTACTAAATGCTTGGAAAGTGCAATATAGCAGAGTTAGTACACTATAACAATGAGCTTAGAGTCTGAAGGCAGCACAGGCATCTCGACATGCAACTTCCACATTTAACTGCCTAAGATATATATAGAATATTTATGCAAAGGATTACTACATGGTTTCTACGTGGCAGAATTCTATATTTGTACCCTAGGATCACATTTGCTTTTTAGCAGCTTTAAATGACTCCAGTTTGTGGAGTCCTCGAACTTGTTTAGAGTGAGTCATTTCTCATTTAGTATTAGTAATATTAGCCCAGTTTACTTCTTCCAACTACTGCCCTTACCAAGCTTAGCAGCAAGGATTTATCCTTACTAAAAGCTCCTTCTCTTAGCTTCTAATCATTTCTGAGCTTGTCAAAGTAATTCCTACCTGATATTCCAGAAGTGAGAGTCCAATAATAAGCTAGACTGAAGTACTAAATGGAGCTGTGATTTCTCGGCAAGGAAATAATTTGAGGGGGATTGTTGAAATTTTCTTTCAGGCAAACCACAAAGGATGCAGAAGCTCAAGGGTCCTACACATCTTTTTTTTCCAATGATGTTTGTTAAATGCTTACTATGTGTCAGGCACTGCTGGGTAAATACAAATTCTTCAGGACAGACACAGTCCCTGCCCACATGGGACTCACATTCAAATCTCCATTTTACAAGTGAGGCAACTGAGGACCGAGAAGTGAAGTAACTTGCTCAAGGTCACACAGAAGACAAGTGGTGGAGCTAAGACTAGAACCCTGGTCTTCTCACTCCCCGGACCTGGGCCCTATCCACCGTGTGATACCGCTTCTCACTATGGGTTCTGTTTCCAGGCTCAAAGAGTCTGCTAACTTATCTCCCTCAGAGCACATTCCCCTTGACTGTGCACCTTCCCCAGCTTACTCAAAGCACTCACGTGTACCCCAGAAGAAACACTCAATCATCCTGGGTTTTTCTTACAAGTGTCCAGATCTGGATGGCCTAATGCACTGTCTGGCTGGAGCAGATTCCTCAGAGGGGTGTGAGGCAGCATCAGCCCAGAGCCAGTAGCTGAAAAGGATAGGCAGTTCTGCCATCAGCCAATGGCAGTACTGCTGACAGAATTATAATAATTCTGGTATTTCTTAAGCACTATGTGCCAGGCACTGTACTAAGGGCTGGAGTGGATACAAGCAAATTGGGTCGGACACAATCCCTGTCCCACATAGGGCTCCAGGTCTTAATCCCCATTTTACAGATGAGGGAAGTGAGGCACAGAAAAGTGAAGTGACTGGCCCAAGGCCACCCGACAGATAAGTGAAGGACAGGCCCAGAGGCAAGGTCACAGGCAAAAATGAGCACGGAGATGGCGGGGGGGGGGGGGGGGGGGAGGAATTGAGAATGAGGAAAAGCAGGCAGAGAGAGAGAAGACAAAAGCCGAGAAAGGAGGAGGAGGAGGAAACAGGCAAATACAGAAAGAGACAAAGTTAGACATACGGTGACTCGGAAGAGACTATGTCTTGCTGGGAGGGAGAGAGAAAGGAGTTGAGAAGGTAGAGGAGAGGGGATATGTAGATTAGAGAGAAAAATGGTGCACGGGGGAGGTGGCATTTTTTATGGTATTTGTTCAGTTCTTACTATGTGCCAGGCACAGTACTAAGGGCTGGGGTCGATACAAGCTACTTGGGTTGGACACAGTCTCTGTCTCACATGGAGCTCACAGTCAATCCCTATTTTATAGATAAGGTAACGGAGGCAGAGAGAAGTGAAGTGACTGGCCCATGGTCACCCAGCAGACAAGTGGTGGAGCCAGAATCAGAACTCAGGTCCTTCTTACTCCCAGACTAATGCGTTATTCACTAGGCCACATTGCTTCTCATGAAGGGAATTATGCTCATTTTGAAAAACCATGCAAGTTCTGATGTGCTCAGTGAGAGGAGAGGGATTTTAGAGGGATCCTGCTCCTCCTCTCCATCCTTCAGAGCTACCTGAAATGCATTATGGGACCCTGGAAGGCTTGCCAGACCATCATTAAAAAGTCACCTCTGTGGCCCATTCATTTAAACACTAGACTGTATAATCTCCTCCAGGGCAGGGATCGTGTCTACCATTTTTATTCTGTTGTTTCTCGGACTCATTACAAGTCACTTCTATCCCTATGATTATACATGATTGGTCTTTCTGTGATAATAATAATGATAACGATGGGATAATGATGGCATTTGTTAAACGCTTCATATTTGCCAAGCACTGTTCTAAGCACCGGGATAATAATAATAATAATGATGTTGGTATTTGTTAAGCACTTAGTATGTGCAGAACACTGTTCTAAGTGCTGGGGTAGATACAGGGTAATCAGGTTGTCCCATGTGGGGCTCACAGTCTTAATCCCCATTTTACAGATGAGGGAACTGAGGCACAGAGAAGTGACTTG
Source organism: Ornithorhynchus anatinus (assembly GCF_004115215.2). NCBI lineage: Eukaryota > Metazoa > Chordata > Mammalia > Monotremata > Ornithorhynchidae > Ornithorhynchus > Ornithorhynchus anatinus. The sequence continues at coordinate 5,651,011 of NC_041742.1, forward strand.
CCCAAAGTCATACGGCTGATAAGTGGAGGAGCTGGGATTAGAACCCACGACCTCTCTCTGAGTCCCAAGCTTGTGCTCTTTCCACTTCAGCTCTTCTACATTATCTAAACATATCCTTGAAATATTTCTGCTCATGGGACTGACAAGATCAATAAACCAAGTGTTTCAAGTTTTTTTATTTATTTATTTTTTTTACAAGTTTATCAAACAACAGAATGTTTAGTCTAGGGGCTGGGATTTGTTGATCTATTATCATAGTTCTTCCACAAATCAAGAACTCTTTTCCCCTTCATTTTATATTCACTTTATATCCATTTTATAATAAGACATACATCATTTCAGTACCTTGGCACGGAATGTTTAATTATTCACAGCCAATCTCAGCAATACCATGGGGCCTCAGAGTAATTCTTACCAGTTTAGGTAGTAAAACCTATTTCACATTTAAGATTCCCACAGGCCATCTAAGTGGTATTTACTATCAATTAAGGCTTCCTTAATTATACGTATACATAATGATTTTAAGGGCAATCACAACTATCTTGAACACCCAAAGAAAACCTTTGAGACTCATGGAACATTAAGCCTTGCTTTAACCAAATCTAAAACATTATTGTTCTGATTCTTCCTTCTTCTGAAGTTTCCCAAAATGAAATACACTTGCAGGAGGCTGTGGACCAAGGTGGGCAAGGAGGAGAAGGTGCTAGTGGAGCCGCACTCAGCAACATTAGGGGAAGCAGCATGGCACAGTGGATAGAGCATGGGCTGTGGGAGTCAGGAAGTCATGGGTGCCTGAGGCTCACATATCTGTGTCTCACATGTCTGCTGTGTGACCTTGGGCAAGACATTTCACTGTGCCTCAGTTACCTCATCTATAAAATGGGGATCGAGACAGAGACCCATGTGGGACAGGGACTGTGTCCAACCCAATTCACTTGTATCCACTCCAGGGCTTAGCCCATTGCCTGGCACATAGTAAGAGCTTAGCAAATACCATAATCATTATTACTATTACTATCAACAATTCCTTTGCATGGGGTCTCCCCCAAGGCTCAAGCATCATTTCCGACATGAGAAATTCACCGCCATCCGTTAGTGCAGGCCATCGGGTGGATGACCATCAATGGGAGAATTGTGGGGGAGATGACATTAGTTGGGGAAATAATAAATCGATTGAGATTAAACAGATGAAGAACAAGTGGAAAGTTCTTGTTAGTCATCCAGGGGAGCGCAAGAAAATGATACCTTCCCAATAAAAAATTAAAGAGGCTGCTGCATGTAATAGGAGGAATACGTCTAAAAGCTCACCATACCATCTGGGAGGTAATCGGAAGACACTTTATGCATAATGTCTCTTGTGGTGTTAGTCACTGGAGTGTATCCAAGCACGAACTTGGAGAAGATGGATTTATCCATGGGGTTAAGTTCTGTATCGGGCATTTCTGCGTATTTCTTGTTTGGATGCATCATGCTTATTAATATCAGCCAAAATAAAAAAAATAGCGGAAATAGGATCTCCTGTAGAAAAAGAAAAAGCTATTAAAATCTGGAGACGTGCTAGGAAAAGAATCCAGGATATGCTAAAGAGACAAAGAAGCTACACGGATCCATACATGATTCCAAGCTTCGAGAAGTGAGACTACTGCAGTAACTGACTCGTTTAAATAGGAATCAAGTCTCACCTTTAACTACCACATTATTCATTTGCTCATTTTTACCTCTTTCCCCACCTTCACCCCCTCTTCCGCTACTCCTACTCCCTCTCTCGCCATGTCTGCCCTCCTGACTTGGAATTATCAGCTATGTGCTAGGAACAATACCAGAGTTAAAGTTCATCAATTTTCCCCAGCATTAACTACAGTGTCTCACACATCTGGGGAACAGTGTGGAGAAGTAGATAGAGCCTGGGACTGGGTGTCAGAAGGACCTGGGTTCTTATTCTGGTTCCACCCCTTGCCTTCTGGCTGAACTTGGGCAAATCTTTTTACTTCTCTGTGCCTCTGTTTCCTGAATCTGAATCTTTCCTGAATCTGGATCTGCAAAATGGACATTCAAATTCTTTATCCATTTAGAGAAACTCTGTAATAGTCCATCAGTAATAATTAAGTTCTTAACAATGTTTGTGAAGCAGTTACTACATGCCAAGCACTGTATTAAGTATTATTAATGTATTAAGTGCTGGGGTAGATACAAGATGGGCTGGACCCAGTCCCTGACCAATATGAGCTTCCCATCTAAGTCGGGGGAGAATAGAGAAGCATTTTTTTTAAATGGAATTAGTTAGATGCTTACTATATGCAAGACACAGTACTAAGCAATGGGGTACATACAAGTTAATCAGGTTGGACACAGTCTGTGTCCCTTGTAGGGCTCACAGTCTTAATTTCCACTTTACAGATGAGAGAAATGAGGCAAAGAGAAGTTGAGTAACTGGCCCAAGGTCACACAACAGACAAGTGGTGGAACTAGTATTAGAACTAGGATTAGAAAGCACGGGCTTTGGAGTCAGAGGTCATGGGTTCGAATCCCAGCTCTGCCACTTGTCAGCTGTGTGACTGTGGGCAAGTCACTTAACTTCTCTGTGCCTCAGTTACCTCATCTGTAAAATGGGGATTAAGACTGTGAGCCCCACGTGGGACAACCTGATTCCCTTGTGTCTCCCCCAGTGCTTAGAACAGTGCTCTGCACATAGTAAGCGCTTAACAAATACCAACATTATTATTAACTCAGGTCCTCAAACTCCCAACCTTGTCCCCTTTCCACTATCCACGCTGCTTTTCTATTCTCCCCCTACTTAGACGGGAGGCTCATATTGGACAGGAACTGGGTCCAACCTATCTTGTATCTACCCAAGTACTTAATACAGTGCTTGGCACGTAATAACTGCTTTTCATTCATTCATTCAATAGTATTTATTGAGCGCTTACTATGTGCAGAGCACTGTACTAAGCGCTTGGAATGAACAAGTCGGCAACAGATAGAGACAGTCCCTGCCGTTTGACGGGCTTACAGTCTAATCGGGGGAGACGGACAGACAAGAACAATGGCAATAAATAGAGTCAAGGGGAAGAACATCTCGTAAAAACAATGGCAACTAAATAGAATCAAGGCGATGTACATTTCATTAAAATAAATAGGGTAATGGAAATATATACAGTTGAGCGGATGAGTACGGTGCTGAGGGGATGGGAAGGGAGAGGGGGAGGAGCAGAGGGAAAAGGGGAAAAAGAGGGTTTAGCTGTGGAGAGGTGAAGGGGGGGTGGTAGAGGGAGTAGAGGGAGAAGAGGAGCTCAGTCTGGGAAGGCCTCTTGGAGGAGGTGAGTTTTAAGTAGGGTTTTGAAGAGGGGAAGAGAATCAGTTTGGCGGAGGTGAGGAGGGAGGGCGTTCCAGGACCGCGGGAGGATGTGGCCCAGGGGTCGACGGCGGGATAGGGATCGTGTCTACCATTTTTATTCTGTTGTTTCTCGGACTCATTACAAGTCACTTCTATCCCTATGATCATACATGATTGGTCTTTCTGTGATAATAATGATAACGATGGGATAATGATGGCATTTGTTAAATGCTTCATATTTGCCAAGCACTGTTGGTATTTGGTATTTGTTAAGCACTTAGTATGTGCAGAACACTGTTCTAAGTGCTGGGGTAGACACAGGGGAATCATGACCTCTGACTCCAAAGCCTATGCTCTTTCCACTGAGCCACGCTGTGACATGCCCAGATCGTTTCTGCAGGAAGATGAGCCGGGCAGCGGAGTGAAGAATAGACTGGAGCGGGGCAAAAGAGGAGGAAGGGAGATCAGAGAGAAGGCTGACACAGTAGTCTAGCCAGGATATAACAAGAGCCTGTAGCAGTAAGGTAGCCGTCTGGGTGGAGAGGAAAGGGCGGATCTTGGCGATATTGTAAAGGTGAAACCGGCAGGTCTTGGTAACGGATAGGATGTGTGGGGTGAACGAGAGAGACGAGTCAAGGATGAGAGACGAGTCAAGGATGAAGAGACGAGTCAAGGATGAAGAGACGAGTCAAGGATGAAGAGAGGAGTCAAGGATGACTGCTTTGCAAATATCATTAAGAACTTAATTATTACTGGTGGACTATTACAGAGTTTCTCTAAATGAACCACTAACCTTCCATTTAGTACTCTAAAAAATGCACACTAGATTAGAATCCACGCAGAACAAAAGATGGACAATCACTTTTCTCAAACAGACCACTTTGTCAAGGTTTAGAGAAACAAGGCAGGGGAAAATGACATTCAAGGTTCATCATAAACCCGCTCCCGGCTTACCTGAACGCTACTTTTTTTCGTCCTACATTTAATTAGGTAATTCTTGAGTAAGAGTGTTCTGGTTTGTCGCCACACTCCCACTTCCCTTATTGCTGTAGCCATGCTTTCAATATGAACCTATTTCAAATAAAACAAGTCTTAAAATAGCATAATAAGCAATATTACACTCCCGAAAGTCAGTCTGTCTCTCTCTCTCAAACACACAAACCACACACTCACAGCACCAGATGATTTTTACCAATCTGCCAGGCACGGACCCCATAATCTCTCATTAGAAAACCAGAGACCAAATGCTTTCAAGATCATCACGACCTGCTTGCTCTCAACGAAGAAAACCCAGATAGCGAGTGTTGTCGTTTGGCTTCGAACCCATTTCATCCAGGGGTGAGGCTGACACCAAGGTCTCATCTCCTCGACAAAATGGGGACTTCATGGTGGAATCTGAGACACTGGCTGACGACTCAGGCCCCAGGGTCCACCGGACGGAGGCCCTCCTTCCCATACCCACTCCAGCCGACCAGGCAGGAGGAAGTCAGAAGTGCTTTCCCACGCCCGGGGCAGTGGAATCTGGACCTCTCTCTCCTGTACAACATCCCACCGCATAACAACCTGCTTTTGCAATGTCTAGCACATTCCAGGGAGGTCCAGGGCAGCACAGCCCAGAGAGGTAAGGTGTCCAACGAATCGTCCCTACCAACTTTCCTTCTTATTTGTTGTTTTTTATGTAGCATGAGACTGACTCCGGTAGGAGCAGCACCACCTGGTGGGTAGAGAATGGGCCTAAGAGTCAGAGGACTTGGGTTCTAATCCCGGTACTGCCACTTGCCTGCTGTGTGGCCTTGGGCAACAACTCACTTCTCCATGCCTCAGTTTCCTGATATGTAAATTGGGGGTTAAATCTGTCCTGTATAGACTGTTAGCCCCATGTGAGACAGAGACTGTGTCCAACATGATTAATGTGTATCACCCCTTGTGCTTAAAACAGTGCTTGACACATAGTAAATGTTTAATAGATGCCACAGTTATTTCCCTGGGTGCTGGAGCCCTTTTTTTTTATGCTTAAGTGTTTACTATGTGCCAAGCATTGTACTAAGCCCTGGGGAAGAAACAAGTTCATCAGGTTGGGGGCAGTCCCCGTCCCACGTAAGGCTCAGAGTCTTAATCCCTTTTTACAGATGAGGGACTGAGGCCCAGAGAAATTAAGTGACTTGTCCAAGGTCACACAGCAGACAAACGGCAGAGCCGGCATTAGAACCCAGATCCTCTGACTCCCAGGCCTGTGCTCTGTCCACTAGGCCACACTGCTTCCCCGTATTCTCACTTCCGCTTTTAAACGGAGACCACAGATAGGCCATGGTCCAACATCTAGCTCCCTAAGAAAGAACATGGATGGAGGGGATGAGAGGATCCTCGTTTGATTCTGTACCTTTCTATTCATTCAATCGCATTTACTGAGCTCTTACAGTGTGCAAAGTACTATACTAAGCTCTCGGGAGAGTACACTGCAACAACAAATAAACATTTCTTCCTACAACGAGCTCACAGTCTACAGGGGGAAAGAGACATTAACCAAAATAGATCAAACAAATAAATATATAATTTCTACCTTTTTCTAGTCCTAATGCAGTGCTTCGCACAATGCAGGTGCTTTACAAAAGCGTCACAAAGAGAAGACACATGATTTGGGCTCCTTCAACACAAGTCTTTAAAGTCAGAACACAAATCTAGCCGGCCGGGATCGGATGAGACAAAAGCAAGGTTTACATGCTCGAGAGCAACACCCGGTACTGAATAATCGGCTCTTGGACCAGCCTGGGCCGGTAGCCAGAAAAAGGTTGTTTCTGGCCCAGGCCACAAGGCTTACAAATCTAGCCAGGGTCCAGCTGAGGCACCTAAGGATATGCCACTGGCAGCGGGATGGCAAGGCTAGTTCTAGGTGCCAGAACCATCCTCTTTAAACAGGAAAACATACTCACCTCAGCATGTTCTGTCACCCCAAACAAGTCTAAACACAACCATATAAACATTTCACAAATTCTTTGGCAAAATACAAGCATCGATTTTAGGGAGCAGTTTTAATGGCACAGTTGAATTATTTATTCACGGGAAACTGCTTGCTCAAGGGTACGCTTTTACTGCAAGTGTAGTTGAATGCTGGCTACATACCTGGTATATTCATAGCAGCGGCCACACTTTCCTATTAGAGTCTAAAGTTAAAATTGCTATTCATAGAGCACAATGTTACTCCTATAAAAATATTAAAATTTCATGTATGAGCCAACAAAAAAGTCACCTTAATTTGTGTTTGAAATGGCCTTAAATTTCAATAAAACATCTAGTCAGAACTTGAAAATACTACAGTGATACGACACTTAAAACCGTGGGAGAGTATAATAATCATGATGATGGTTAGGTGCTTACTATTTGCTGAGCATTGTGCACATTATCAGTTTATGAACACAGTCTCTGCCTGATATGAGGCTCACAGTCTATGTAGGAAGGAAGCTGAGTGACCTAGGAGAAAGAGCATGGTTCTCTGAGTCATAGGGTGTGGGTTCTAACCCTGCCTCTGCCAATTACTTGGCGTGAGACCTTGAGCAAGGCAACAATAATAATAATAATGGTATTTATTAAGTGCTTACTATATGCCAAGCACTGTCCTAAGTGCTGACATAGATACAAGATCGTCAGGTTGTCCTGCGTGGGGCTCAGTCTTAATCCCCATTTTATAGATGAGGTAATTAAGGCACAAAGAAGTGACTTGTCCCAAGTCATCCAGCTGACAAATGGTGGGGGAGGAATTGGAACCCACAACCTCTGACTCCCAAGCCCGTACTCTTTCCAGTGAGCCACACTGCTTCCCTGTGCTTACATTCTGCGTACTTCAGTTTCCTCAACTGTAAAATGGGGATTAAATCCTACTCCCTCCTATTTAGACCATAGCCCCATTTGGGAGAGAGACTGTGTCCAACCGGCATTTAGATCAGTGCTTGACATATAAGAAGTGCTTAACAAATACTATTTTAAAAAAGGGGGGGGGTAGGATTTAATTACCATTGTTCAGATGTAAAAAACTAAGGCACAGGGAAATGAGGTGATTTGCCCAAGGTGACACAGCAGACATCTGGCAGAGCCAGGATTAGAACTAGGTCTTAGATTTGCTCCCATTATTCTTCCCCCCTCAGCCCCACAGCACTCATATACATATCCGTAATGTATTTATTTATACTAGTGTCTGTCTCTCTCTCTAGACTGTGGGCTCATTGCGGGCAGGCATCATGCCTACCAACTATGTCTGTTGTTGCATTGTACTCTCCCAAGTGCTTAGTACAGGGCTGTGCACAAAGAAAGCACTCAATAAATATGATTGACTGACAGTGGGTCCTCTGACTCTCAGGCCCGTGCTCTTTTCACTAAGCCATGCTGCTTGATAGCATCTCTTTCAAGAATGCTTTTCATTCAGTGGGAATTCAAGAGCAGCACAAAAGGAAAAGGTTTATAAGAGCAGGAGATAAAGGCTAAAAATCTACAATAACAAAGATAGACCGAGGGATGCAACAAGACACTCTCCAGTTAAGATTCTAGGGAACGGGGGAAGAAGAGAAGATATTTTGTGAGGGACAAGGTTCTTTTCCTCCTTGAAATTTTTTGGGTTTGAGAACGGTCTAGCAAAGGAGTTTCACTGGTCTCTGAACTGTGCTTGATTTTACTACAGAGAATTTTATTTTTAAAAAGATACCACCTAACATCCCTACTAGATTTTTAACTCCTTGAGGGCAGGGGTTGTGTCTACCCACTCTATTGCACTGTACTTTCCCAAGCAGTTAGCACTGTTCTCAGCACACAGTAAGCAGTCCATCATTGACTGAATGATAGATGCCTTTATAAGAAGGAAAACAAAATCTGTACTTGTTAGTCTTTCTGGATCTCACTCTTGAAAAGTGACATTTTGAAAGGCATCGTGAATTAACCGTGTCTTTGTCTCCAGGCCTGCTGTATCTGTTTTTTAGGATTACAAAAATTGCATCTCTTCTCCATGTTCCTTGAAAAAAACAAGTCCATCATTACTCCTCCCACTGCCAAAAAGTTTAGAAACTTCAGAAATAAATTTCACAGAGAACTTCATGATCTTTGCAGTACAACAGGATAGGGATTAGAAATGGTCATTAATAGCTCCCTTAATAGGAATGATGGGGAACTTTGGGGAAAGTCACATATAATTTCTTATTTAAAATTCAGTGTGCAGAAACTAAAGAAGGGGTTTAAGCCCACAGTTTTATACCACCTGAATTAAACATTTTTTCCTCCATGACCAAAGAGAAAAACTGTGTGGCCTAGTGGATAAAGCACAGGTCTAGGATCCAGAGGACTTGGGTTCTAATCACCATTCTACCACTTTCCTACTGTAGGACCTTGGACAAGTCACTTAAATTCTCTGTGCTCCAGTTCCCTCATCTGTAAAATGGGGATTCAATATCTCTTTTCCCTCCTACCTAAACTGTGAGCTCCAGGTAGGACAGGGAGTGGATCCTTACTTCGTATCTTCAACAGACTTAGATTAAGCCTTGATACATAGAAAGTGCTTGACAAATACCATTAAAAAAAGACAGACCACTAAAAAATGTGTGAATCTAGATAGGAAAAAAAGAGACAGAAGATAGTATCTGTGAATAAGAAAACTAATATTTGGCTAATTTTAAAATAAAGGCATTTATTTCCAATTACCACAAAGGCTTTGCTCTCAGTTTACTTTTCATATTTGGGTGATATTCACTACCTGGTGGAAGAGAAAGGACAAAACCATATATTTAAGCTGATGCCTTATTCATTTGAAAAATCAAGCAGCACATCAGTTGTCTTAGTAATAGAAGACAGTGGATAGGAAAAATAAATGCAACTGAGAAAAGTTTAACATTTAGTGGGCAAGAGGCATCATTTCCACTCATTTCTCAAAGCCATACAAAACCTACTACTCTAAATAAGAAAACACCTTTCCATCACATATACACATTTAAACACAGAATCCGTGCAGCACCGGAGATTTGTTTCCCCTCTAGACGGTAAGCTCGTTGTCAGTAGGGAATGTGTCTATTATACTGTTATAGTGTATCCAACCAAGGGCTTAGTACAGTGCTCAGCACACAGTAAGTGCCCAATAATTACGACTGACTGATTGAGGTGTTGGCTAACATGTGACTACAGCTGAAATGTGCTAATTGATCAAAATCTTGCCTCGGGACAAATGAGTATGTAGGTATATAGGCATAATAAATGACAATGATTCCAAAACAATAGCCAGGACACTGAAACCTAAAATTTTCAGTTCCCAAATGCCTTCGATCAATCAGTGATATTTAATGAGCACTTACTGGGTGCAAAATACTGTAATAAGAGTTCGGGAAAGTACACTAGAGATTTAGTAGATGCCTTCCCTGTCAGTCAGTCAATTAATCGCATTTACTAAGCACTTAATAGGTGCAGAGCACAATATAACAATAAAGAGATACATTCCCTGCCCACAACAAGAGGGAGGCAGACTAATATACATCAATACATTACAGATATAGACATAAGTACTGTGGAGCTGGGAGAGGAGATTGCTTACAGTCTAGAGAAGGAGACAAACATTAAAAGCCATTGTGGATAGGTGAAAGAGTATAAGAATATTTAGAATAAAATCGAGTCTACATCCTTGAAGGACAAGAGGTTAAAGAAAATTCACATGGGAGCCCTCCCTGTTCAACACTGGGCCCGCAACTGTTTCCTTCTAACACTGAACTGTATCCAGGCAGATAACCATTTCTGAAAAAACACTCCCTAATTTTCCTGCTGCTTCCTATAGAGAGCCCCTAATGGAAACTATGGAAGAACTGACCATACTTGGACCCTCTCCTGAATGACCTGCTTTTCCCGAGCCTTCGACAGCACCTCGAATGACCTCTGAACTGCGGAAACCTAAAGATGGACACCGCGTCCTCTGTCCCCCATTTTCAAATTGAAACTTGACCTCGTGAGGCAGGTCAGTGAGGGTCAAGCGTATCGTCGATCGCTCCGTTAATCGAAGCCTGTCCAAAAACAGGGCTTAAGGGAAAAAACAAAAATCAATCGAGAGGGCCGTGCCTTCGTTATTTTACCTTTTAAAAGCCAGGGCAAAAATATTCTGTGGGGCTGACAATTGATTAAGTGATGGGGCTGGGGATGTATGCATAATCTCTGGATGCTACCCAAGGCGGTAGGGGAAGAGGACTGATGATATTAGCACAAGGGCCGCTCAAACAGGTCATAAAGTAATGATGGTATCTGTTAAGCGCTTACTAAGTGCCAAGCACTGTTCTAAGCACTGGGATAGATACAAGGTGATCAGGTGTTCCCAGTCTTCATCCCCATTTTACAGATGAGGTCAATGAGGCCCAGAGAAGTGAAGTGTCTTGCCCCAAGTCTCCCAGCTGACCAGTGGTGGAGCAGGGATTAGAACCCATGATCTCTGACTCCCAAGCCTGGGCTCTTTCCACAGAGCCACGCTGATATGCAAGTGCGGGGAGGGAAGGGTGGTCTGATAAGTTGAAACATTTTCAGGACTCAGTTAAGGATTGTTTCAAGCATTAAAGGGAGAAAAGCAGACCGTTGGGAGATGGACTGGGTTAATAATAATAATGTTGGTATTTGTTAAGCGCTTACTATGTGCCGAGCACTGTTCTAAGCGCTGGGGTAGACATGGGGAATCAGGTTGTCCCACGTGGGGCTCACAGTCTTCATCCCCATTTTACAGATGAGGGAACTGAGGCACCGAGAAGTTAAGTGACTTGCCCACAGTCACACAGCCGACAAGTGGCAGAGCTGGGATTCGAACTCATGAGCCCTGACTCCAAAGCCCATGCTCTTTCCACTGAGCCACGCTGCTTCTCCAGCCCTGAGGCAATTTAGGAAAGGGTTTTTTTCTCCCCCAGGAGAGGCTTTAGTTGATATTCCGGTGGATCACAAGAAACAGTACCACTTGTTGCGCCCTGCAAAAAAATGACAAAACGCAAACTTCTAAGCTTTCAACCATTTGTCTGCTGGGTGACCTTGAGCAAGTCACTTCACTTGCCTGGGCCTCAGTGACATCATCTGTAAAATGGGGATTGAGACTGTGAGCCCCATGTGGGCCAGGGACTGTGCCCAACCTATTGATCTGTATCTACCCCAGTGCTTAGAACAGCCTTGACACGTATTAAGTGCTTAACCAATACCCTTATTATTATTATTATTAAGCACTTCAATACCACAATATCTAAGTAGCCACTTGGGCAGGGAGTGGGTATTGTCCTGGGGGCTCACTTAGGGTTTTAGAGTTGTGTAGGGCTTTATTGCTGTACTGTACTTTCCAAGCACTTAGTACAATGCTCTGCACACAGTGAGCACTCAATAAATATGACTGAATGAATGAAGGGAGCCACGCCCAAAGGCTTGTAAGGTAGCATCACATCAGAGGCAAAGGAGAAAGATGTCTATATATCCATGTACATTAACTTACCTCTACGTATATATTCTTTTACACAGAACTTGATCATATATCCTCAGCGTGACTCATTCCCCCTATCCGCAAACCCCATTTTACTCTGCCTCTGCCCTTGCTCGTGTTCTTAATTATTTCGGGCCCTGTCTGGTACGTGGACGGAGTCCTAATGGGGCTCGATTCTCCAGCAGAGATTTTTCCCAGTACTATCAGGGTTTGACCTCGAGAGGGAATGTTTTGCTGGGCTGAAGTCTTCCTACAACGATCTGCATATAAGCGGAGAGGAGGGATGCCCCACCTATTTCCAATTGCCTAATATCCAATTAATCACCAGAACCAATAAGAATCACCATATTAGCACACAGGGCATTTGAACGGTACCTGATGCTACCTAACGAGCCCTCTGGGTAATGCCCACCTAGAGCGATAGTGCCCAAGAGGTTATGCTTGTTTGTAAGCAATTACTCCACGCTGATTTCTTCTTTCCTGTTAGAATATAACACATAAACAGACAACACCCTTTATAAATCCTAACTTCAGATTCAGAAAAACACATCCGAGCCATTAGGCCCTGTCTTGCAAAGTCATTCAGTTAAAAATCTCTCAAAACTACGTTGCCCCTGTCCAAAACGGGTCTTCCCTTGTCACTCACTTGACCAACACTTATTTTCCTAGAAAATATAATTGATATCACCGCCCTTTTTCTGGGACAAACCTAGCTGTTTATTGTTTTCAAGTGGGTTTTCAACTATGTTTATACATGCTAATAAACAAGTGGAATCCTTCCAGCAAAAACAAGGCTGCTGTTTCTGTTGCCCACTGCATCTTGTCAAAAACAGTAAATACAGCCAGCCTTCTTTTTAAGATAAACATCCGAGACTACTTTCGAGTCCTCTAGCCAACGGTTCGTTCAAACCTCTGCGGGGGTGGGGGGGGAATCCATTAGTAAGTACCCTACCTATCTTTAGCAAGTAACTAAAATGAAGTAAGAAACCAGGGTTTAATATTTGACAAAATAAGGCTCCTTGCAGAAGGATTAAAACGTTTGTTCCATGGCTCTATTGGTACAAACCTCCAAAACACATTTAGAATAAAATCAGCCGGACTCTATGGACACAGTGTACTCTCCCAAGCGCTTAGTACAGTGCTGTGCACCCAGCAGGTGCTCACTAAATGCAATCAAATGACACTTGATACGCCCATGATCAACCTGGGGGGGGGGGGAAATCAAGTCATCTGGATTGTCCTCTCCCAAGCACCTAGTGCAGTGAATTGTACGCAGGAGGGGCTCACTGATTAGGAGGTAAGCATTAGCACCTTGGTGGTGTGGAGGGGGAAATCGAGTCAGCTGGATTGTGCTCTCCCAAGGGTATAGTACAGTGCACTGTACAAGCGCTTAGTACAGTGCATTGTACACAGCAGGGGCTCACTAATTAGGAGACAAGCATGAACACCCTGGGGGCGTGGAGGGGGAAATCGAGTCAGCTGGATTGTGCTCTCCCGAGCGCTTAGTACAGTGCACTGCACACAGCAGGAGCTCACTAAATAGGGGACAGGGATGAGCACCCTGGGGGTGTGGAGGGGGAAATCGAGTCAGCTGGATTGTGCTCTCCCCAGCGCTTAGTAGAGTGCACTGCACACAGCAGGGGCTCATTTAATAGGAGACAAGCATGAGCAATCAGGGGGTGTGGAGGGGGAAATGGAGCCAGCTGGACTGTGCTCTCCCGAGCGCTTAGTACAATGCACTGCCCAGAGAAGGCGTTCACTAAATCCGATTAAATGAGGCTGGAGACAAGCAAGAGGGTGTGCCGACTATACATCGCAGTGCTCTGCACACAGTAAGCGCTCCAGAAAAACGATCGAATGAATGAATGGCGGGGGAAATCGAGTCAGCCGGGCCGTCCTCCCCCGAGCGCTTAGCCCAGAGTCGGCGCTGGCTAGAGAGGATGGAATGACGAGGCGAGAGAGCCGCACGGAGGGGGTGCCGCCTGGCCGCAGCGCTTTTCGCAGGACATCAGAGGGCGGCCGGGTCCCCCGGGGCTGCGCCGGCCCTCCCCTCCCCCCGTGCCCCGCCCCACCCACCCTGCCTCAGTTTCCCCGAATGGGGGCCGCGCCCCCCCCCCATCGCCGCTCACCGTCTCTGCGGGCCCGGAGGCTCCTCTGCGGCCTGCGGGGGCCGGGGAGGGGAGGGAAGGAGCAGGAGGAGGTGCAGGAGGAGGAGGAGGTGCAAGAGCAGGAGCAGGAGCAGGAGGAGGAGATGCAAGAGGAGGGGAAGGGGGACGCAGGAGAAGGTGCAGGAGGAGGAGGAGGAAAAGCAGGAGGAGGAGAGGGAGAAGGAGGAGGAGAGGGAGAAGGAGGAGGGCGTCCGGGTGTCTGCAGCACGGGGATCCAGGCGGTTGCAGCGGGAGGGGCCTTGGAGGGGGCGGGGCCAGGGAAAGGGGGCGGGGTCACAGGGGAGGGAGGGACGGAGGGGCGGGGCTCGATGGGGGCGAGGTGCGTGCACAAAGGGCGGAGCGCGCGCACCAGGGGCGGGGCTAGATCGGGGGCGGAGCGCGCGCACCAGGGGCGTTGGCGGGCCGAGGCCCTCACGTGAGCCCAACCTCTAGCCCTCCTCCATCATCCCTCCTCCTCCTGCTCCTCCCAACTGCCCCCGTGGCCTGTCGAAATAAAGAGAATGAGGAGTCCATCTCTTCTCAGTAGAACTGCAGCCTCCAATATAGAGCATCAGAGGCGGTGAGTCGGGGCGCCCGGCAGGGATGGTCCCTCTCGGTCGCCCAGTGGTCCATTCCAAGCGCTCAGCACAGAGTCGGCGCTCAAGAAATACCCTTGAATGAAGGAATGGCCATCTATCGGTCCGTCCCATTTATTGAGCACTTACTATAGTCCAGGACGGTGAGCCCGTCGTGGGCTCTAGCAGTTGCGCTCGGCACAGCGCTCTGCACAGAGTCGGCGCCCGATAAATGCGCCTGCATACTAAGCGCTTGGGAGGGTACAATAGTGACAATGACGCTTTTGTTAAGCGCTTACTATGAGTCAAGCACTGTGCTAAGCGTAGACTGCGAGCCTGTCGTCGGGCAGGGATGGTCTCTATCTGTCGCCCAACTGTCCACTCCAAGCGCTCAGCACAGTGCTCTGCATAGAGTAGGTGCTCAATAAATACTCCTGAATACTTAGCGCTTGGGAGGGTACAATAGTAATAATGATGCTTTCGTTAAGCTCTTACTATGGGTCAAGCACGGTGCTAAGCGTAGGCTGTGAGCCCGTCGTTGAGCAAGGATGATCTCTTTCTGTTGCCGAATTGTCCATTCCAGGCGCCTAGCACAGTGCTCTGCACAGAGTCGGCGCTCAATAAATAGTACTGAATACTAAGCGCTTGGGAGGGTACAATAGTAACAATGATTTTGTTAAGCACTTACAATGGGTCAAGCACTGTGCTAAGCGTAGACTGAGCCCCACACTGGGCAGGGATGGTCTCTATCTGTTGCCAAATTGTACATTCCAAGCACTTAGCACAGTGCTCTGCACATAGAAGGCGCTCAATAAATACTGTTGAACGAAGGAATGAATACAGGCTCATCAGGTTGTCCCTTGTGGGGCTCCCAGTCTTCATCCCGATTTTACAGATGAGGGAACTAAGGCCCAGAGAAGGGAAGTGACTTGCCCAAGATCACCCAGCAGACAAGTGGAGGAGGCGGGATTAGAACCCATGACCTCTGACTCCCAAGCCTGTGCTCTTGCCACTGAGCCACGCTGCTTCTCTACGCCCTCCCCCTCACACTCTGAGCTCCGCCTCCTGTCAGCTGTGTGACCTTGGGCAAGTCACTTAACTTCTCGGTGCCTCGGTTTCCTCATCTGTAAAATGGGGATTGAGATTGTGAGCTCCAAGAGGGACAACCTGATGACCCTGTATCTCCCCCAGTGCTTAGAACAGTGCTCGGCACATAGTAAGCGCTTAAATACCAACATCATCATCATCATCATCCTGCATGGACTACAGCCCTCCGCACTTAATAAGCCCCAAACAACTATGGTTTTTACTTTCTCTCTTGCCCAGGTTCCCCCACCTCATCCCAGACCCCTTTTGCAGGGTTTAAAGGAAAAAGCACTGGCCTGGGAGTCAGAGGGCCTGGGTTCTAGTCCTGCCTCTGTCACCTGTCTGCTGGATGACTTTGGGCAAGCAACAACTGGACCTCTACTTCCTCATCACTAAAAAGGAAAACAAAATACTTCCAACTCCCTTTTATGTAGGCTGTGAGGCCTGTTTGGGCCAGGGACTGCCTGATGATTAACTTGGCACAGCCCTTGGCTCATAGTGAGCACGTTGATCCATTTCTACCACCTGTCTCCCTTCCTCTCTTGCTTCAGGTGGAACATCCAGCCCTGAATGACCTTCAAGCTTGGGGGTGAGCCCTCCTGTTGCTGCCATGACATTATTCCCCAGTTAAAAACCCCCAGATCATTTAAATGTGGAAACAGAAATAGAATCTGTGGAATAAGTACCTATGATAGATCAACTCAAGCGGGTAGTATTTCACATCTTTTTTTTAGCCAAAAAATCCTCAGTCTTGAGTTTGTTTTACATGGCTAACAACGATTAGGTAAGACCTGCCAGAAATATGAATTTGGTGCTACTATTTGAAACTGAGATCAGTACCAAAACTCCAGTTTATTTACAAAGGATAATTATGATCTAGAATGTAGAAAAATGTAATGTAGCAAAAATATGGTGCTCAGCAGCCAATCCTACAACACAAAAGGGTTTTACTCGTTTCAAACTTAAAACAGTCATCTCGCCCCTTCCTACCTCAGCTCGCTACTCCTCTACTACCACCCAACCCATATATTCCATTCCTCTTATGCTAACTTTCTCACTTTACCTTGATTCATTCATTCATTCAATAGTATTTATTGAGCACTTACTATGTGCAGAGCACCGTACTAAGCGCTTGGAATGAACAAGTCGGCAACAGATACAGTCCCCAGTCCCTGCCATTTGACGGGTTTACAGTCTAATCGGGGGAGACGGACAGACGAGAACAATGGCGATAAATAGAGTCGAGGGGAAGAACATCTCGTAAAAACAATGGCAACTAAATAGAATCAAGGCGATGTACATTTCATTAACAAAATAAATAGGGTAATGAAAATATATACAGTCGAGCAGACGAGTACAGTGCTGAGGGGATGGGAAGGTAGAGGGGGAGGGGCAGAGGGAAATGGGGGGAAAAGAGGGTTAAGTTGCGGAGAGGTGAAGGGGGGGCGGGAGAGGGAGTAGAGGGAGAAGGGGAGTTGGATTGCACTGCCACCAACTCACCCACGTCCTGCCTCTGACCTGGAATGCCCTCCCTCCTCATTTCCGACTCTCCTCCTCTTCAAAACCTTATTGAAGGCCCATCTCCTCCAAGAGACCTTCCCTGATTAAGCCCTCCTTTTCCTTTCTCCCACTCCTTTCTGTGTGGCCCTGACTTGCTCCCTTTATTCAGCCTTCCAGCCCCACGGTACTTAGGTCCATTTCTGTCCTTTGTTTATAGTATCCATTCAATAGTATTTATTGAGCACTTACTATGTGTTGACCACTGTACTAAGCGCTTGGAATGTACAATTCGGCAACAGATAGAGACAATCCCTGCCCATTGACAGGCTTACAGTCTAATCGGGGGAGACAGGTGGACAAAAACAAGACAACTTAATCGCAATAAATAGAATCAAGGGGATGTACACCTCATTAACAAAATAAATGGGGTAATAAAAATCTATACAAATGAGCACAGTGCTGAGGGGAGGGGAAGGGAGAGGGGGAGGAGCGGATACATTATAGTAATGTCTCTCCCTCTAGATTGTAAACTTGTCGTGGGCAGGAAATGTGTCTCTTATGTTGTTAGACTGTACTCTCCCAGCGCTTAGTACAATAGTCTGCACACGGTAAGCACTCAATAAAGACAATTTACTGACTGGCCGCTTCTCAGCCTTTCTGGTTCTACCAAAAGAGGCTAAACAGATGTTCTGGTTCAGCTAGGGATGGCACAGATTTGCGTGGGTTGTCCTGGATTGTGTTAGAAAAAGCTAATTGCCATTGCAGTATCAGTAACTAGTGGCTTATGCTGACATTCACCGCTTGGCCTTCCATACCTAGATAGTTAATTGTACATTCAGTTTTTCGTCTTCGCTCACCCCACGAGCTTATAATTTAACAAGGCAGCCTGACACTAAAATAAATTATAGCGTCAAGGCAATAAAAAGTATAAGACACAAGTAGCATTTGTAAGAAATCTAGGGTTTGGAGTGAGGGAATCCTCAAACTGAAAAGCAGATTAGATTCCAAAAAAGGGAGTCAGTTTAATGTTAGATAACGCAAGTGCTAGAGTAGATACACATTCAGCAGGCTGGACCCAGAAACAGCATGGCCTACTGGCAAGAGCAGGGGCTTGGGAGTCAGGGGTCGTGAGTTCTAATCCCTAAGGAATCCCTAAGAGCAGGGAACCTGACTACCAGTTCTGTTGTGTTGAACTCTCCTCAGTGTTTAATACAGTGCCCTGCACACAGTAAGCATTCAGTAGCAAGGCGTAAGTGAATAGAGCCCAGGTCTCGGAGTCAGAAGAATATGGGTTCTAATCCCAGCTCCACCAATTGTCGGCTGGGTGACCTTGGGCAATTAACTTCTCTCTTATCTCATCTGAAAAATGGGGATTAAGTCTTGGAGCGCTGTATGGAACAAGGACCATGTCCAAATCTGATTTGCTTTTATCCACCCCAGCGCTTAGTACAGTGCCTGGCACAAAGTAAACACTTAAGAAATATCATAATTACCATAGGCTATTGATTATGATGAGATACAATCTCATCATTGGTTTGTTTTGACAGACGAGCTTTGGTGTTTTGTGAGTTGTGCATGTGACACGGCATGAGGACTCCATCTCGGGATTGCTCCTGGTCCTGTCTACCCAGTGGATTGCACTATCTTCCCAACTGTGCCCTAACTTGGCACCGGGAGAGGAAATGAAAATATCATTCATGTCACTTTCTTGCCCCATGACATTCTCCACCTGTTTTTCCTCATTTAGCACTTCAGGGACCAAAGTGGTGGCTTGATCTCACTCAAGTTTTGGGGGCCAGTAGGTCTTCAATTTCAGTGAAAGTGACTCGAGGAAAATCTTCTTCACCTAGAGTGGCCAAGAATGGTCAGAAACACGATGTTTGGTCCGAGTCTTTCAAACCATTCAGAGTTGGGGGTTGTTGTGGTGGAAGGTTGTTAGATGTAGAATCTGAACTGACTCTCATGAACCATCTCATGAGTTCAGGAAAGCTTGATTTTGAAGGTTTTAAAGTTGGATGCTGGCTCAAAATTAATTTTTTAGTATTCCTTTTTCCCAAAGTATATGGGGG
Organism: Ornithorhynchus anatinus; assembly: GCF_004115215.2. Taxonomy (NCBI): domain Eukaryota; kingdom Metazoa; phylum Chordata; class Mammalia; order Monotremata; family Ornithorhynchidae; genus Ornithorhynchus; species Ornithorhynchus anatinus. The sequence goes on from NC_041742.1 coordinate 5,670,177, forward strand.
AAAATATTTTCTGGCTTGAGACAAATTATTTGAACATAATAAGAGTGGGTAGAGTATAAAGTAAAACACCACCTCTCTGTAAGAATCCTTGGATAGAAAGGTGGCCTACCTTATATGATATAGATGGAAACTATTTCAGAGGCTTAATCTGGAATAGTAGCTTTATTTTATCTTTTCAGAAAATAAACCCGAAGAGGTGGTGGTTTAAGTTTGAATAGAAGGGAAGAAATGAAATTTACACTTGGTTTCTTAAGGGATAGCCTGCTAAGAATTAAACTATTTTTTTCCCCATACTTGTGTCAGAGAGAAAAAAAACATTTTTCATGCTCTATTTCTGGAATTTCCACACAAAACCAGATTGGGCTAGAGGCAATCTAGCATTTAGTAAAATGTCAGTGCCTTCAGAAATTCATTTTCAAGCGACTCTTTCGAACAGGTTTGTGTTTTGAGTCTACAGTGGTGTGAGACCCTAGGACTTTGGAAATATTCTGTCTCTTTACTTCGATGGGATATAGGGAGTAACTTTCTTGACTCCATTAACAGCCTTCCAAGAGGCTGACAGCCAGGTGATATTTCCTTCGACAGCTGATTGGGGCAGTCTTGGCCTGAAATATTGCTTGATTTGAATGAGTAGCAAAGGAAAGGTTTCAGAAACCTCTGGTGTGATTTTTGGATCAAGGATTTGGATTGTTACGGACATTAGGTCTTGAAGAAAGAAAAATGATGCAATAAGCATAATGAGATTTAATTTTCTCAAAAGGTCAAATCACTTGAATGAAATAGCTGGTTATGGGCACATATTTGTTCTCTCTATGCATCTTTCCAGTCGCTTAGTATGACAGCCACATAATCTAGTAAAAGCAGAGGCCTGAGAGTCAGTTGGCTTGGGTTCTAGTCCCAGCTCTGCCCCTTGGCTGCTGTGTGACCTTCAGTATATCACAACTTCTTTGCGCTTCAGTTAGTTCAACTGAAAAATGGAGATAAAATACTTGGAAAGCAGTGTGGCCTACTGGATAGAACACAGGCCTGGGAGTCAGAAGGACCTGGGTTCTAACCTGGTCTCTGCCACTGGTCTGCTGTGTGACCTTGGGCAAGTCACTTCTCTGTGCTTCGGTTCCCTCATCTGTAAAATAGGGATTAAGACTGTGAGCCTGATGTGGGGCAGAGACTGTGTCCAACTTGATTATTTTGTATCTACCCCAGCATTTGAGTGGTGCCCAGCTTAACAAATCCCATTATATCATTATCATAATCATTATTATTGTTGTTCTTTTTCCATCTTTAACTGTAGGATCGGGTGACTGTCTGATCTGATTATTTTGTATCTATCTCAGTGCTTGACACATAGCAACCATTTAATAAATGCCATAGTTATTATTAGTACAGACACGGCACCCAGAGGACACTCAATCAATCTCATTACCTTCTACACGAAAATAAATGAATCGAATGAGTACTGCCTCATATGCAAACCAAACGCCTTTAAAAAAAGCAGCCAGAAAGTAACGACAGCTTTGCCAAAATATAGGGAGAATCTGGTCATCAATCAGTCATAATGATTCGTTCATTCATTCATATCTATTGAGCACTTGCCGTGCACATAACATTGTGCAAAGCACTTGGGAGAGCACAGTATAACAAAGTTGGTAGAGACGTGCCCTGCCCACAAAGACCTCAATTCATCGGTCAATCAATCCTATTTATTGAGCTCTTACTGGGTGCAGGACAACCTACCTAAGCGCTTGGGAGAGTACAGTAGAACCATATAACAGATTCCCTGCCCACAACGAGCTCACAGTCTAGGGGGGGAAATAGACATGACTATAAATAAATTACAAGGGTTTATGATGTCTGCTCTTGAAGCAGCTGCTGCCGGTTCCTAGATGTGAGCCAACATAGTAAGCATTCCTGTTACCCACGATGTCCGAGAGCAGGCAAGTTGGGATATGGTGTTCCTTGGCTCAAGTCACCATCCCATGTGGCTCATTTGACTGAGAGTTTGCTTGACCTGCTTTTGGATAGGCTGGCTCTTAAGTTCAAATTCAAAGTCCCACCCCTGCCCCGGCAGACGGTTTTAACGAGATTTTCTGAAACTCAGCCTAGCGCTGGGTGTTCCATCAAGGTTGTTTATTATGGCAACGATGAAGAAAAGTCCACTGGCCGGCCAGGGAAGCCTCAGCAGGCAATTTAGTGGCCGACGACCCTTCTGATGTCCTTCACCTCTCTGGTTTTCTTTGGGATGCTGCCTGGTGGCAGATCTTCCTCTTTAAGCAGCAGTAGGCCTTCCTCTGGAGCAGGGATCCATCAATCAATCAGTGCTATTTATTGAGCACTTACTATGCACAGAGCAACAGTACTGAGCGCTGGGAGTCCACCTGCTAAGAAGTCCTTATCTGTTAGGAGTAATAATGGAATTTTTTAAGCCCCTACTGGGTGTTGAGAGCTGCTCTAAGTAAGCATTTCAGCACATATAATTTAGTCAGATTGGAAACAGTCCTTGTTCCACATGACATTAGAACAGTGCTTTGCACATAGTAAACTCTTAAATACCGTTGTTGTTCATTGGCCAAGGGCTTGTTGTTAGTATCATTTTGTTCAGTGCTTAGAACAGTGCTTGGCACATAGTAAGAGCTTAATAAATACCATTATTATTATTATCAAAAATGGTAATTTATAATTGTGGTGTTTAAGCGCTTACTCGGTGCCAGGCACTGTACTAAATGCTGGGGGGAAGTATAAGTAAATCGGGTTGGTCACAGTCACTGGCTCACATAGTGCTCACAGTCTTAATCCCCACTGTACACTTGAGGTAACTGAGGTACAGAGAAGTGAAGTGACTTGCCCAAGCTCGCACAGCAGACAAGTGGTGGAGCCGGGATTAGAACCCAGGTCCTCCTGACTCCCAGACCCATAACCTAACCACTGGACCATGCTGCCTCATTGTTTTATTGTTGCGAAGTGGTCAGAGTTCTCAAAATAGCCAGGGAACAGACCAGTTAAGGGAGAGCACCAGGGCTGTATCAGAGGTGATTTCCATAGTCCCTTATCTCTTGTGACTTTATTGTCTCAGATCTCTGGAATGAGATGAGGAGATTTGGGTTGCAGTCATGACAACTATCCCTAGTTACAAAGCTGAGGAAAAGAATGGCTATTAGCAGAGAGGCTGACTTAACAACAGGCGAGGCTAGCTGGAAATCTAGGTCGAGCCAAGGCTGCTAAACTATTAGCGGGCCCTAACATTCAAAGAGACAATGGGCAGAGAATCCACCCGGCAACATTGAAATCTGTTTGGAGAAAGACTGGTTACCATGTTGCCTCTTCTGCTGCCTCCCACTATTTTTTAGCATCCTGATGACCAACATTTTGTGAAGCAGAAATTGGAATCTCGCCTTTTCATCATGGGGTCGTTCCTAGTTGAGTGGTGAGTTGTTGGAACAGGGTAAAAAAAAAATGCTTGTTTCAACTGCATCTAATCATCTAATCAAATCCTCATTACTAAGTGAAATTTACCTTTTCCGATCTGAAAACAATCGTGGTGCAATCTGAGTCTATTCGTCTACAACGCTCCCAGATGTGCTCACAGATGCTGTTTTAGAGATTTGCCTCAGGAGTTGGGGTGGATCTTTGTTCATAAAATTCATTACCCTTTAACCCAAAATTTATTTCAGTGTGTTTTTTTAACTGCAGTGATTCATAGTCTTAGCATCTTATAAATCTGGTGGTAGTAGTGTATCTTGGCCATAATGGTCACACCTTTCTAGGATTTTAAAGGAGAAAAGGGAACACTGGTAGCCAAAGAAAAATAGAAAACAGATGCATCACCATCATTCAGCATCAGTCGAAGTGCTCCTTGAGCACCTGCTGGTCAAGGAGCACTGCAGAAGGTGCTAGGGAGCGTAGAGTAAAAATGGCACAGTCCCTGCTCTGATCATAATCATATTTGCATATCTTTGGGTGTGGGTGCATTTCTTAAAGCGTTAGGGGATTAAAATTGTTTCAGACACCAGCTTGCAGATAGCTTGTTGTGTCCTGGAGCGTAGTGGCATAAAATAAATTGAATAAATCTGAACCTAGAATACAGCCCTGCATGACTATTGGTAGTGGAAAAAAGAATGAGTCAAAGCCCCATCGTGTGGTACAGGAACTGTGTCTGACCTGATTCGTCTGTATAATAATAACAATAATGATATCAGTAATGGGGTACTTGTTAAGCTCTTACTACGTACCAGGCCCTGGAGTAGATAGAAGGTAACTGAGTTGGATACAGTCCTTGCCCCATGTGGGGCTCACGGTCTCAATTCCCATTTTACAGATGAGGTAACTGAGGCACAGAGAAGTAAAGTGACTTCCCCCAGGTCACACAGCAGACCGGCGGCAGAGCCACTTAATCTCCATCGATGTATAGTGAGCTGAATCAAGTGATTTCTCCTGACTTCTTCTGTTGAGTCATTTCCGACCTATAGCGATTCCATGGACTCATCTCTCCCGGAGCGCCACCCTTTCCATCTGAGTCGTTCTTAGACCTTCCCACTTATACCCTGAGCCTCATGTGATGATGATGATGATGGTATCCAGCACTTAGAACAGTGCTTGGCACATACTCAGTGCTTAACAAATAGCATAATTATTATTATTTGTTAAATGTTGACTATGTGCCAAGCACTGTTATAAACACTGGGGTAGATGCAAGGCAATCAGGTTGTCTCACGTGGGGCTCACAGTCTTAATCCCCATTTTACAGATGAGGTAACTGAGGCACAGAGCAGTGAAGTGACTTGCCCAAGGTCACCCAGCCGACAATTGGTGGAGCTGGGATTAGAACCCATATTCTTCTGACTCCGAGACCTGGGCTCTATTCACTTACGCCATGCTACTGAACGCTTACTGTGTGCAGGGCACTGTATTAAACACTGAGGAGAGTTCAACACAACAGAACTGGTAGTCAGGTTCCCTGCTCTTTTCAAAGTCTCAAAGAGAACCACCCAATATCCGCTTATGCCATGCCAAGTTCCGCCTACCACTAGCTCATATTTATGGCACATTGTCTGAAATTTTATGTGATTCAATCTTCAAAATATGTCTTCTGTCTTCTATCTTTACAGTCTCCCCCTTTGAATTCTTGAATCAGCAACTACAAAGCTCAAGTCTCAGAAGCATATACCCAAATGTCTTTTGAACCTTATTTGAGAACCAGTGAGGCACCACAGATGAACAATTAGCCTGGAGAAGACCAAGGTTATATACTAGCCCGTCCTTGGCAATCCCTCTGACACAACAAGAAGCAGTGTTGTCTAATTTAGCGTTCTAGTGTTGTCTAGAGCACAGGCCTGTGCAACAGAGCGACCTGGGTTCTAATCCAGGCTCCACCACTTTTCTGCTGCATGAGCTTGGGCAAGTCACCTAACTTCTCTGTATTTTAGTTACCTCATCTGGAAAATGGGGATTAAGACTGTGAGCCCATTGTAGGACAGGGACTGCATCCAATCCGACTAATTTGTATAATAATCATCATCATCATTATGGCATCTGTTACACGCTTACTATGTGCAAAGCTCTGTTCTAAGTGCTGGGGTGGACACAAGGTAATTGGTTTGGACACAGCCCCTGACCCACACAGGGCTCACAGTCTTCATCCCCATTTTACAGATGAGGTAGCTGAGGCACAGAGAAGTTACAAGCTGAAAAGTGGCGGTGCCAGGATTTGAACCTATGACCTGACTCCCCAGCCCATGTTCTTTCCACTGAGCCACACTGCTTCTCTCCCCAGAGCTTAGTACAGAGCCTGGCACACAGTATGCGCTTAACGAATACCATAATTATTATAAATAATAATGATTCAATCACTTTTACTCATTTTTCAGGGGCAGGAAAGCATTTAGGGCTTAGCAGTTTCAAATATGTCAATAAAATATGATTTTCTCAACTAGGACAATAACTTTCCTTAATTAATTCTATCTGTAAAATGGGGATTCAATTCTATTCCCACCTATTTTAGACACAGTAAGCGCTTAACAAATACCAACATTATTATTATTATTATTATTATTATTAAATACTATAAAAAAGCCAAAAAAGTATGGTGTGCTACAGAAATCCTACAGGGAGCTGAGCGCTTTGTCTTTGGGATTCAATTCCTACCTCCTGATGTAACCTCTAACCTAATTTCCCAAATGAATGCATATTGACTAAATTTGCCTGTAATCCATAATTCCCAAAAGACAGTCAGAAAGACAAGCTATTTCATCTTTCTCTTCCTCAGTTCTGGCCTTTCTACCTGGGAAAGTGTGCTTCCATTAGAAGGGTGGGTTGGGAGGTTTGATGTCAGTGAAGCAGTCATTCCCATTTGAGCCGTTTTATGCGGGAAACTGTGCTAAACGCTTGGGAGAGAGTACAATATTGCTGAGTTGGAACATCCGTCCCCTTCCCACAAGGGGGAGCTCTGATCTGCAGCCCATGTGATGGACGACGAATCAATAAATCATATTTATTGAGCACTTTACTATGCAGAATACTGTATTAACACTTGGGAGAGTGCAATACCACAGAATTGGACACGTTCCCTGCTTTATACGAGCTTCATATCTGATATCCACTTGTCAGCTGTGCTACTGTGGGCAAGTCACTTAACTTCTCTGTGCCTCAGTTACCTCATCTGTAAAATGGGGATTAAGACTGTGAGCCCCACGTGGGACTATCTGATTCCTCGTGTCTACCCCAGCGCTTAGAACAGTGCTCTGCACATAGTAAGCGCTTACATACCAACATTATTATTATTATTATATCCTGAGAAGCAGCGTGGCTCAGTGGCAAGAGCCTGGGCTCGGGAGTCAGAGGTCGTGGGTTCTAATCCAAGCTCTGCTACTTGTCTGCTGTGTGACCTTGGGCAAGTCTCTTCACTTCTCTGTGCCTCAGTTTTCTCATCTGTAAAAATGGGGATTTAAAAATGTGAGTCCCACGTGGGACAATCTGATTACCCTGTATCTACCCCGGTGCTTAGAACGGTGCTCTGCACATAGTAAGAGCTTAACAAATACTAACATTATTATATCCTCTTAAGCCCCATACTAAACATGGGGGAAGATACAAGGTAATCAGCTTGGAGACCAACCCTCTGCATAGGGCTCACAGTCTTAATCCCCATTTTACAGATGAGGTAACTGAGGCCCAAGAAGTTAAGTGACCTGCCCGAGGTCACACAGCAGACAAGTGGCAGAGCTGGGATTTGAATCCAATTCCTTCTGACTCCCCGGCCCGTGCTCTATCCACTAGGCCAGACTCCTTCTCTTTTGATAGATCATAGCTTTGGCTCAATTGCTACTCAAATAAGAGACCCATTTTTTGTTTTATCAAGGGATGGGAGAACAATGGGAAGTCCTCATTCTCAGAGGACTTTACAGTGCCAAAGGAAAGGGTTTGGGGTTAAAAGAACAGTCAGTTTGAATCAGGGCTTTTATGCTTAGAAGGCCCTCAAGCAGGGTCAGGATTTTCATGTTCAATTAAAAAAAAATATATCATTACCACTTCTCCCCCACATCTCTCCTTACTCCAGAGAGCACATTTCTTCATATCTCCGCTCCATATCCACCCAAAGAGTATCAGATCCCATAGCATATCAAAAAATCAAATCCTAAAGGAACATTATGTAGTAACTTGTCAAAAGATTATTCTACAATACATCTCTCCAAGATACTTTTCCAGATGATATGCATTAGCACTGTGAAGTTTTCTCCCTGTTGATTAATACACCTTGATCCTTCTCCAAAATGGATAACTGTCAAATATCATATCATGACAATTGTATCTCAGGCAAAGGTAAAGAGAGAGGGACACCCAATCCTCAGCCTGCCAGCTGATAAGACAATTCACCTCAAGGAATTTTAATCAATGGCATTTATTGAAGCATGCAAAGCACTGCATTAAGCACTTAGAAGGGTACAGTAGAGGTAAGCATCACAGTCCTTGCCTTCTATGATTTTTTAATGGTATCTGTGGAGTGCTTATAGGTATCAGGCACTGTACTAAGTGCTGTGTTAAATAGAAGATAATCAGGTTGGACACAGTCTTAAATGCTACAGATGGCTCTGTAACCACAATAGTATTTGACAAGCACTATGTGCCAAGGACTGTTTTAAGCACTAGGGTAGGTACAAGGTAATCAGACTGGACCCAATCCCTGTCCCACATGGAGCTCAGTTACATTTTTTTATGGTATTTGTTAAATACTCACTATATATGACTGCACTAAGCACTGGGTCAGCGTGGCTCAGTGGAAAGAGCATGGGCTTGGGAGTCAGAGGTCATGAGTTTGAATCCCGGCTCTACCACTTGTCAGCTGTGTGACGGTGGGCAAGCCACTTAACGTCTCTGTGCCTCAGTTACCTCATCTGTAAAATGGGGATTAACTGTGAGCATCACGTGGGACAACCTGATGACCCTGTATCTACCCCAGCACTTAGAACAGTGCTCTGCACATAGTTAGCACTTAACAAATACCAACATTATGTATTCTGGTACATGTCCCAGAAAGCACTCGAAGTATTAATCTCCACTTTACAGATGAGGTAACTGAGGCAGAGAAAAGTGACTTGCTCAAAGTCACACAGCAGATATGTGGCACAGCTGCATTAGAACCCAGGTCCTTCTGTCTCCCAGGCCTGTGCTCTATCCACTAAGTCATGCTGCTTCGCTATATTCCTAAGAGCTAAGTTGGTTGATCTTCATCCAACCCCTTTATTCACCCCTCAGCCCCACAGCACTTATACACATATCCTTAGTTTATGTATTTATATTAATGTCTGTCTCTTCCCCTAGACTGTAAGTTCATTGTGGGCAGGGAACATGACTACCAACTCTGTTATATTGTTATACTCTTCCAAGTACTTAGTACGGCACTCTGCACACAGTAAGCACTCAAAGGCAAATGAATGATTGATGCCATGATCTGATGGAGGGAGGGATTTAATTGGGGAAGGCTTCCTGAAGGTGGTGGCATTCCAGGCAGGCTTTGAAGCCAGGCGATCTGGCAGCTTGAAGGAAGAAGGAGTTAAGTCAAAAGTCGCAAAAAGCTCTCATGGCTGATATATTCCTGTAACCAGAATATGAGCGTATTCTCTTATCTCGTCAAACCGTAAGCCTTTGGTGTGGCATTTGGCTTCGGGATCTTTGAAGACTCAGCACGTTGGTGTCAGATGTTGCATGATTGGCTTTTAGATGAGATCTAAAAATCACATTTCTGGCTTCATGTAATGCTTCTCAATCTCCAAATAGTTTTTCAACTGAACAGCCAATGCACAAACATCTGGATATTCCACACTGCAGCTTCATTATATATAGACCTCAAAATTTTTTCGCTTTGCTGCCAGCAATTTTTTTTTTTAGAAATATAAATGACCAAATGCTTAGGTCGGTTAAGTTTTTAAAGCCCAGGGATGGCATCTAAGTTAATAGAAGTTATTTTCAGGTACTAATATGACTAATCTAGACTCTAGACTAAGCTTGTTGGGAGCAGGGAACATGTCTAACAACTCTATTATAATGTACTCTCCCAACCACTTAGTACGGTGCTCTGTAGATAGTAAACATTTACTAAATATTATTGATCAGATTCTGCTACATAAGGATATATGCACATAAAAGGTCATTCTTGTATTAATACCTCTAGAAGTCAGAGTTCTAAAGCTCTGGAATAACAATAATGATGGTATTTGTTAAGTGCTTACTATGTGTTTAGCACTGTTCTAAGTGCTGGATACTTCAGGACATCTAATAATAACAATAATTGTGGTACTCTTTAAGCACTGTACTAAGCACTGGAGTAGACACAAGATAACCAGGTGCCACAATCTAAGTAGAAGGGAGAACAGGCATTGAATTCCCATTCTGCAGATGAGAGAACTGAGGCACAGAGAAGTTAATAATGTTGGTATTTGTTAAGTGCTAACTATGTGCAGAGCACTGTTCTAAGCGCTGGGGTAGATACAGGGTAATCAGGTTGCCCCATTTGAGGCTCACAGTCTTAATCCCCATTTTACAGATGAGGTAACTGAGGCACAGAGAAGTTAAGTGACTTGCCCACAGCCACACAGCTGACAAGTGGCAGAGCTGGGATTCAAACCCATGACCTCTGACTCCCTTAACAAATACCATAATTATTAGTATTACTGAGCAACCCATTTTTGTTTATACCCATTGAAAAAACAAAAAACAAAAAAACCCCAACAAGCACAGGAGACCACCAACCTTCCCTCTGCCTACCTCATTCATTCAATAGTATTTATTGAGCGCTTACCGTGTGCAGAGCATGGTACTAAGCATTTGGAAAGGACAATTCAGCAATAGAGACAATCCCTACCCAACAATGAGTGTGAAACCCCAATAGGCCAGCTTTGGTGACCTAAAAAAAAAAATCAACACTGGCTTCAATCAAGTCTGTCAACTTTCAGTCTGGATACAATTTTTATAGCTAAATGTCCCACACTAGAGAGGGACACAAAAGGAAGTCCTATAATGGAAAGCCGAGACAACGGTTGTTACCATTTTTATGTTTACACAGACACTGTAATTACACCTATACTAACACAGCCTCACTGTACATTCATTTCATGAAGCATATAGCATATTCCCTAGAAAGATTCATTACAGTTCATTCTGTCCATTTCCTTAGCTCCAGAAATAACAGACACAGAATAGTACTCTTCGTTTTAGCTATGTATCCAAGGCACGCAAGCCGCCCAACTCTCCATAATTAGATGCATTATTTTGTATGTGTTTATATGAATCTAGACAGAAAATCTCCCATCTAAACTCACTTTGTCCACACCCATAAAAGGATGTCATTTTTGAGCTGATGGATGATGACTGCTCATCAAAACTAAGTCAAGGTTGGGGAGGAGAAGACAACAGATTATCAGAAATGTCTGCAAGCCTCAGTTGATGAGCTATCAACAGTAATATTAAATAATAATAATAGGGCTATTTGTTACAGGCTAAATACATGCCAACCACAGGTCTAAGCCCCTGGGGTAGCTAGAAGATAATGAGGTCCCACAATGGCTCACAGTCTAAGGAGGTGGGTTAATAGGTATTGAATGCCCATTCTGCAGATGAGGAAATTGAGTCACAGGGAAATTAAGGGACTTGTCCGAGGTCACACAGTAGGCAAGCAGCAGAGCACTAGGCCACACTTGAGAGCACTGTATGACGTTTAGGAAAGAGTTCAATAGAACAGTAGAGTTGGCAGGCATGTTCTGTGCCCTAATAGAGCTTACAATCTCATACCTTCCTCTTTAAAAATGAACATCAGATCTATTTATATCCTAATGCCAAAATTTACATATGCGCACCCAAGATAAATCTATTACATATTTTATATGCCTATAAATCCACTGCGGGCCAGGGATGATGTCCAACCTGATTATCTTATAGCTACCCCAGTGCTTTAACTGACTGCTTGTGTAATAATATCACAATTATTATCATTATTATTTTGCTCAATAAATAATACTATTGCTACTACATCAAGTGCTGTGGTTTGCAGGTTGAGCAGAGCAGTAATAGTAAACCTTTTTAGAGAAGCACCATGGCCTAGTGGATAAATCACAAGCCTGGGAGTCAGAGGATTTGGGTTCTAATCCCGGGCTGCTGTGTGACCTTGGGCAAGTCAATTCACTTCTCTGTGCCTCACTTACCTCATCTGTGAAATGGGGATTAAGACTGTGAGTCCCATGTAGGGCATGGCCTGTCCAACATGGACACGACATGGACATGTGAATCCAATCTGATTAGCTTGTATCCACCCCAGTGCTTAGTACAGTGCCAGGCATATAGTAAGCGCTTCACAAATACCACTAAAAAAAGCCAAGCACATTTTCTTAGAACCTCCTGATTTTGAGAACATCAGAGTCTATGAACTGATTATCAATCCTCATCAGGTCATAGGTGATGTTTCAACCATTGCTCGGCAGGGGCTACCAGAAAAAAGAATCTAGATGCTTTCCTACAAAGGGAGAATACCCAGTTGAGGGTGGTGCCTATAAACAAAAAGCACACATTTTGTGAATGAATGAAGGAATCTCTCCAGATAGGGACGCTGGTCCTTAGCTCATAAAATACTTTATCAGAGTACATTCTGCAGCACACAAATGGGATTTGTTTGCAAAAGCAGGCGGTCACAGGTTAATATATCAATCCTGCTTTGACACCCTCACTGCTATACTACAGTTACAGCGGTAAATTATAATTTAGACCGTAAGATCGCTATAGGCGTGCCTGCTAATTCTATTGTATTGTATTCTCCCAAGTGTTTACAACAGTGTTTTCAACATAGCAAACAATCAATAAATACCACTGACTGATTTACAAACTCTTGCCATGATCAGATCACAAGAGTTTCAGGTTTTTTCCTCTGAGGGGTCCAAGATTTATTAAGGTACCTTCATTACAAAGCTGTAGACTCTGGAGTGAGTGCAAATGTTCTGAATATGGAGAGGAGGGGATTAGAAAGGGCAAAAGCCTTTTCTTTTCCCGTGAATCACTCTTCTCCAAAGTGTTCCTGTGAGCAGAGATGAATATGATCAGCCCCAAGAAAATCATCCTTCGCTGTTTCCAGTGCTGTTTCTTAGATGTCTTCCGATGGTGCACGATTATCTATCTTGCCTTCATTATGTCTAAGTTTCCACATGAGGGGAATCAAGGAAAGCCATGATTACCTCTTTCCCATTGGGAATGAACTATAGTCTTTAGAATAAATGATAATTGTGGTATTTGTTAAGAACTTACTTTGTGCCAAGCACTTTACTAAGCACTGGGGTAGACACCAGCTAATCAGGTCAGTCAGAGTCCCTGTCCCACATGAGACTCAAATTCTAACAGCGACGGAGAACAATGTTTGAAGCCCCATTTTACAAAGGAGGAAGAAGGCACTTTCCTGAGATCACACAGCAAGCAAGTGGCAGACCAGGGATTAGAACCCAGGTCTTCTTCTGATTCCCAGCCACATGCTCCTTCCACTAGGCCATGCTGCTTCTCTATTAAGCACTTACCTCCAACCAAACACTGGACTGAGTATGGTGGTAGATAGTAGGTAATCAGATTGGACAGAGTTCCTGCCCCATACAGGGCTCACAGTCTAAGAAGGAGGGAGACCAGAAATTGAATCCCCATTTTACAGATGAGAAAACTGAGGCACAGAGAAGTTGTGACTTGCCCACAAGTCACAAAGCAGGCAAGTGGCAGGCCTCAGTACTTAGGTTTCCTGACTCTCAAAAGGCCACATTGCTTCCCATTTGGAAGACAAAAGAAGCATCAGGAAAATTACTTTAGCAAATATGGAATGACCCACAAATCACACAACACCTAATTTAAATGATTTTTTAAATAATAGTAACAATGATGGTATTTGTTAAGCGCTTACTATGTGCCAAGCACTGTTCTAAGCACTGGGGTAGATACAAGGTTGTCAGGTTGTCCCACGTGGGCCTCACCGTGTTAATCCCCATTTTACAGATGAGGGAACTGAGGCACAGAGAAGTGAAGTGACGTCCAAAGTCACACAGCTGACAAGTGGTAGAGGCGTAATTAGAACCCACGACTTCTGACTCCCATGCTGGGCTCTTTCCACTAAGCCACGCTGCTTTCTTTTTCTGCTGCTTAGATGGTCCATACAACCTAACATATGTGTGTTTGTCATTTTGGCAAAGGGTTGTCCAGTTTTCAAGTGGTGAGGCAACAAATGAAGAAGTTACACCTAAGGATGAATGCAAATAATAGATAGGATAAGGTAGATTATTTTGAGTGCCTTTATGCTGCTCCTTTAAATTCCAAATCAGTTATATTATGAATTTTTCTTTCTTTGGCAGGAGTGGCTCTCTCCTTCAAAGGTCATACATTGCTGTAGAGTGCTTTGATTTGGCATATACATTAAATGAAATCAAAACAGGGCACTAAGGGAGTTTCTACAGTAATGCCTTGCCGTCTGCCAACAAAAAAAGTCTTTGTCTTTCACCAGTGGCTACTCCTGTTCTGTTCTATAAATCAAGTTGGTTTTGAGTTTTCTGTAAAACATGGCAAATTAAATATGTCATGCTTATCTTAAACTGGCTCCATTAACTTCTCAATCCCATTGAAGTTTTACCAGTTAGAAGGATGGGGCTCATTACTGATGAAATTAAGACCTATATAACTAGAGAGAGATCTGATTTCAAAACTCATTAAAGCATAACATTGGAAAAAAAATCTATATTCTTTTACTCAAGGGCTTCATTTGAGGACAATTGGAATTTTTTCATTCATTCAATCTTATTTATTGAGTGCTTACAGTGTGCGATGCACTGTATTAATTGCTGAGGAAAATATGTCAAGACAACTATTGCACATTTTGACCATCCTAGAAAGTTGCAGTGTTTTAAAAAAACTACTTTCTCGAGTCAATCCTATAATGTACAAAACAATTAAGAGTTTGGTTAACTACTTGCCAAATTATATAAATTCATAGACTGTGAGTCTCATGGGGGATAGGGTTTGAATCAGATCAATCTGGTTATCGTGGATCTAACCCAGCACTTAGAACACAGTAAATGTTTAAAAAAGACTATAATCATAATAATAGTGGGAAAGTGTTTGGGGATGAAGGACTGAAACCAAGAATACTTTTTGTTCAACTCGTGCTGTGCGACCTTTTTCACTGAATCTCAGTTTCTTCATCAGAAAAATGGGGATGAAAATTGCTGTTCTCCCTCTTCGGATGGTGAGCTCCGTGTGAGACAGGAACTGTGTCTGATTTGATTGTAGTCTATCTACCACAGTTTGGCACACACTAAGCCTTTCTCAAATACCACATTTATTATTAGATCACAAAGCTCCTGACTCCTTTCTGGCTGGTAAACATCACTGCTTTTCCGCAGATTCATCTAGCATTAGGAGAATTATTTTGAAAAGAGATCCCAACCAACTCGCTTTATTAAGCCAAGTCCTCTTTTTCAAGTACCCTTAGAGACATATTTTCCAAGACCGATCTTAATCACAGCTGGGCACCCTGCTTTTGTGCTCTAGGGGTGAGCCCACATTGAAACCAATAAAACTGCTATCTTCAAGGCCACATTTTTAAAGGTGTAGCACCTTTTTTCCTACAAAAATGTTCAAGGCATGTTGCCCCACTCCTCAAAACAGTCCAGGAGTTGCCCAACCACCTCCGCATCAGACAAAAACTCCTCACATTGGCTTTAAAGCAGTCCACCACCTTGCCCCTTCCTAAGTCACCTCACTGCTCTCCTACAACCCAGGCCACACACTTGGCTCTTCTAGGGCTAACCTTCGCAGGATGCCTCAATCTTGCCCATCTAGCTGCCGAACCTGCCTGCGACCTACCTCCTGGAATGACTTCCCTCCTCAAATCCCACAGACAATTACTCTCTCTACCTTCAAAGCCTTACTGAAGGCGCATCTCCTCCAAGAGGCCTTCCCTGACTTAGCCCCACCTTTCCTCATCTCCCACCCTCTTCTGCATTACTCTGATTTGTTTTTTTTCTTCCCCCTTCCCAGCCCCATAGCCCTTATTTACATATCTGTAATTGTATTTATTTGTATTGATGTCTGTCTCTCCCCCATCTCGACTGTAAGCTCCTTATGTATTTGTTTATTGTTGTAATGATTCGATTTAGATTAGCATATTTTGGACACATAGGAGAACTAATTCTCTGGAGAAGACACTAACACTAGGAAAAGTCCAGGGAAAATGCGGAAGAGGCAGACCAGCAGCTAGATGGATAGAGACCACAACAACGATAGTGGAAGAACCGTTAGAAAGGTTGTGGATTATGCAGAGGACAGGATGTTCTGCAGAAAGTATACCCATGGAGTGGCTATGAATAGGAAACGACTCGAGGGCACTTAATAATAATAACTCTCCCAAGTGCTTAGTACAATGCTCTGCACACAATAAGTGCTTAATAAATACATTTGAACGAATGAGTCAATAAAGGTGAACTCATTTGCAAATTTCATCCAATTCATTCAAAAACATATGGATTGACGTGAGTGTTATCTTTCCTCACAGCCCATCTGTTCCCTGAAATCAAAATTCACCCAACAGCTGTATTTTCACATGTTCTAACAAGCGAGAAAGGGCTGAGAAATCCATTGATCTTGTTAATCTACTATTATAAGTTAAACGGCTACCCAAGTAGCCTCCACATACCTCCATTCAAGGGGAATACCCCAAGGTCCTGAGGCAGACTGAGACAGGATCTCCACATACCTCCATTTCGGGGAATACCCCAAGGTCCTGAGGCAGACTGAGTCAGGATGCTCTCTATTCTTCCCCCTAATCGGCAAGAAGTCTTCTTCAGAGGGCTCAGCAGCTGCTACATATGCAAAGCATTTCTTCTTTTATCAGGGCAGCAGACTTCCCTGATTGATGATAAAGCTAGTTAGGCATTTTTACTCTGCAGGATTTAAGTGACAGGGTTTAACTATTTTCAGTCCCGACTCATCTAGTTGGACCTTGTCACCCCAAATCCTCTGATCCCTTAAACACTTTTAGGATTGAGGGAAGCAGGGAGAATGGGCCTGGGAGTTAGAGGATCTGGGTTCTAAATCCTCTCTGCCACTTGTCTGCTGTGTGACCTTTGAAAAGTCATTTAACTTCTCTGTGCCTCGGTTCCCTCATGTGCCAAATGGGAACTCCATACCTGTTCTCCCTCTTTACACTGTAAGCCTCACATGGGACCTGATTAAATTTTTTCTACCCCAGTACTTGACACACAGCACTTATTCTAAATACCACAATTATTATTATTATTTAAGGTAAAGTTTGGCAAGGTAAGAGAATACTCCAATTCAACAAGGTTTTCCAGGCACACCAGAGGTCCTGGGTAAGGGGTCTGGGACACTATTGCTTATACCTTGTCCCAGATGGACTAAATTTGAGCCAAAAAAAAAAGAGAGAGAGAGAGAGCTAACAACGCATTCTTCAGCACTGAATTGAGAATTACTACCACCTGCAACCGTTTGCCATGTGTCTATTGAGCCCTATGTGGAGAGTACTGTATTAAGTGCTTGGAGGAGTAAAGTGCAACAGAATTAGCAGACACAGTTCCCTGGCCATAAGGAGTTTACAGTCTGGAGACACTGTAGGGCTCATTAAATTCAATTGATTACATTAGTTCTAATGTATTTCTAGGGGGCTCAGCTGAGCACATTTTGAGATTAAGTATATTCCCACCCAGGAACAAATAATCTCACCTCCAAACTCCACCCCAAGATTACTTAGGAAAATGACAGCCACCACCCCACAACTCCAAATTATGTCCCCCAAAGATAAGGAAACAATGTCCTGTTATCTGGGTGTGTTCCTAGTTGAGGGCCAGCTGTGAAGGGTTTAATCCCAACGTCATAGCAGCTAGAAAAGCCTAAATACGTGGGGGTGACCTCCCAACATACAAACAAGTGTTCCTCTCTTTCTATTAGGGAGAGATAAGAGATATTTACTTAGCTAAAGAAAGGTAGTTAGAACATCCAGGTAAAATCTAAAAAGCAATTAGAATCATAAACGCTTAGAGTAGATAACAAGGTTACTTCAGTACAAGGTCTAAAAAGCTTACCAATTACAGTGAGCAAAGTTGGAATTTTCTGTGCCTTCTCATTTTCCCTTAAACTTTTTAGTTGTCCCCAGAAGCTCCATAAACCCCTTGGTTGTGGACCTTGAGTCACTGCCTTTTTACTTCCCACTGTCGGTGTCTCTCCAGCACAATTTATCCTGAGTCTTCATTCGTGGTGAAAAAGCACAAAGAATTTCTCCCCCACTCTGCCCCGCCCAGATATTTAATACCTCACCAGCATCCAGTCTCCTCCACCCTGATCTCCTGACCCAATTACTGAGCAAGCATTGCACATATCTGTAATTTTATTTATTTGATTAATGTCTATCTCCCCCCATCATGACTTTTGATTTATAAATCAACCATATTTATTGAGTGCTTACTGTGTGCAGAGCACTGTATTAAGCACTTGGGAGAATACAGTACAACTGAGTTGCATAGACAGGTTCCCTGCCCACAACAAGTTTGACTAAAGCCATTCTGGGGGATCTAAAATGTGCATAATAAATAACACAACCCTGATAAAAGTTGGAGAGATTCTGGTGGACTATTACCAGGAGAGAGTTAGAAAACAGAATCCATGGAGACCCTTAAAAGAAATTAAGGATTGTGTAATTAGGGCCTGTAAACATCCCGTCATCATTGTGGTATTTGTTAAGCACTTACAAAGTGCCAGGCACTGTATTAAGCACTGGGATAGATACAAGATGTTGTACCTAGGAAGGATTGTTTTACAACCCAGGGAAGGTCAGCCCTAGTGGAAAGAGCATGGGTCTCGGAGTCAGAGAACACAGGTTCTAATTCTGACTCTGCCAAGTCTGTGTGACATTGGGTAAATCACTTCACTTCTCTGTGCCTCAGTTCCCTCATCTGTAAAATGTGGATTAAGACTGTGAACCCCATGTGGGACAAGGACTGTGTCCAACGTGACTATCCTATATCCAGCCCAGTACTCAGAACACTGCTGCACATAATAAGCGTTTAAAAAATACCACAGGTGTTGTCATTAAGTGATTGTGCATGTGCTGCATAGAACTCAAGGGGTCTCTTGACCAATCATTTACCAGTTACCTTCTCAGTGGAAACATTCCTTTAACACCATCTCTTGCAGAAACTCTGGTTCCCTGACTCCTGAAGAAATCACCCATATTAACCGACCGATTGACGAGCAACTAAACCATGCCCAAGTAAGTCCACCTTGCTATTCTTTCCTGTAGAAAGAGATAGAAGAATTAATAATATCCAATTGTCCTGGGATTGGGTGAGAAGGTAATGGTGGGGAGAGAGGGATGTGGGGGAAGGGAGAAGAAAGAGAAGGGAGGGAAATAAGGGGGAGTAAAAAGTGGAGAAAAGGAGAAAAGAGGGGAGGGAAGAGGGAGGGAGAAGAGAAAGGAGAGAGAGGGAGGAGGGATGGAGAGAGGAGAAGAGGAGAGGGAGGATGGAGGGAGGAAAGAGTGAGAGGGGAGGGAGTATGGAGGAAGGAGGGCATGAGAGGGAGAAAGGAGAAGAGAGGGAAGAAAAAGAGAAGGTGGGAGAGTGGGAGAAGAGAGAAAGATGTGGGACGAGAAAGGAAACAAGAGGTTAGAGAAAAAGGGACTTCAAACATGAGTATTTGGCTTTGTGTCCAGCTCCTCTCAGATCTGTCTCCTCCCTGGCAGCACGATTAGGATTCTGTGTCCATCCCCTCCCTTGACTCCCAAGGTGTCAGATTTCTTCTTTGCTTGGACCAAGATCCAACTCTCCTCCGAGTTCCACCGTTGGGCCCCTGGATCATAACTACTAACTCTGTTAGATTGTACTCTCTCAAGTGCTTGGTCCAGTGCTCTGCACACAACAAGCTCTCAATAAATACCATTGACTGATTGCTAGAGAGGGGGAAGTTTTGGATTCCTGTCAGGTTGGAATCAGAGGCTGTTTGAGAAACAAGTTCAGAAGCTCCCTGATCCCTCAACAATGGTATTTCATCCTCCATGGTATTCATTGAGCACTACTATGAAAAGAACACTGTACTCAACAGGTAGGGGGCTGGGTGTTCATAGGAACTGTATCTAGTCCTTCTTGCTTCCCAAGTGACCCAGATGGGAGACAATGATGGTGGGAAGCTTTTGGAAGATGCTGCCCTGAAGCAGTAAGCCTAGTGGAAAGAGCTCGGGCCATTGAGTCAGAATATCTGGGCTCCAATCCCAACTCCACCACTTGTCTGTTTGGTGATCTCAGGCAGCTTGCTTAAATTCTCAGTGCCTCAGTTATCTCATCTCTGAAATCCACATTATCTCTTCTCCCTCCTCCTTAGACCGTGAGCCCCATGTGGGACCGGATCTGTGTCTGACCTGATGATCTTGTATTTATCCCAGCGCTTAGTGCAGGACTTGGTGAGCACCATATCCAGCACAACCACCACCATTAATTACCACTGCCAAACCAAAGGAAACACTTCTTCAAATTGTCGGTGGTTAGCATTTGGAATTCATGACCACAGGAAGTTGTACAGGCAGGAAACATCAGTAGATTTTAAAAAGCTTTGAATGGATGAGTAGCCCAGAATAGGGGAAGAGAAGAAAAATGAGAGAGGAAGAAAAGGAAAAAAGTTAGGGACGTTAGATGGTACCTTCCTAAACTTTAGGGTACAAATCAGGAGATAAATTGCCAGATAGATGGACCATTGGTTTGACCAGATAGCAGCATTTCTTATCAATCAATTCTATTTATTGAGTGCTTATTGTGTGCAGAGCACTGTACTTAGTGCTTGGGAGAGTACAGTATAACAGAGTTGGTAGACAAGTTCCATGTCCAGAGTAATTAGTTTATTTCTTTTTATTCCTTTATATTAATGTCTGTCTCCCTCTCTAGAATGTGAGCTCTTTGTGGGCAGTAATGTGTCTGTTTGTTGTAATGTAATGTACAGTTGAATAAGCTTTATATTGTGATTTGTTCCTACCATTGTTCAGTGGAGACCTAGATCAATTTTAAAGTTCAATTTTCTCAGTAATTTCAAGCAGTGGTACCAGGCCAGGGTTTTCAATAGCCTTTTGCTGGCATGTAAACTGTTATCTAAGAACCAGCATCAGTTGGACTTTCAGTTGTATTTACTGGGTGCTTATGGTGTGCAGAGCACTTAGTAAGCACTTAAGCACTGTACTGAGTGATTTGTGGCAACAACAAAAAGTGGAGGTGTTTTAAATACATGGCTGTTGAAAGTTGCTGCGGTATGCTATGGACCACCTCTCCTGCCATCTTCAAAAATCTACTAAAAAGATCTCCGCCAAGAGGCCTTTCCAGATTAAGTTCTCACTTTAATTTGCCTTCCTTTCCGTATCACCTGGGCACTTAGGCCTGAAACCCTTAAGCACTTTGATTTTCACTGGACCCCCACAGCACTTATGTACATGGGCATTAAAATAAATGACAAATGTCCATTTCCCTCTCTGGTCTGTAACCTCCTGTCTATCCATTCTATTACAGGGTACTCTCCCAAGGGCTTAGTATAGCACTTTGCACACAGTAAGCATTCAGTACATAAGGGTGATTTATTAATTGATTCATTATAAATTTCCAAAGCTATCTTTAGGTAGCTAAGAAATTGAATGCAAGCTATATTTTAGTATCCAAGATCAAGCAAAGGTGTTTATCAGCAAATAATATTGTATTAGATGCTTGAAAAAGTATGATAGTAGATATGATCCATGTCCTCAAGCAGTTTAAAAATCTAGCAAAAGAGAGAGACATTAGAGAAGCAGTGTGGCTCAGTGGAAAGAGCCTGGGCTTTGGAGTCAGAGGTCATGAGTTCGACTCCCGGCTCTGCCGCTTGTCAGCTGTGTGACTGTGGGCAAATCACTTAACTTCTCTGTGCCTCAGTTCCCTCATCTGTAAAATGGGGATTAAAAGTGTGTGAGCCCCACGTGGGACAACCTGATTACCCTGTATCTCCCCCAGCGCTTAGAACAGTGCTCGGCACCTAGTAAGCGCTTAATAAATACCAACATTATTGTTATTATTATTATTATTAAAATAATTTGCAAATACAAGGAAGAGGGAATATAAACAAGAATTAGTGCTAAAGTATTACGATACATAGGGAAAGTCCAGAATTACTACAGAAGGTTGTGAATGCACAATTGCTTAGGTGGTGCGTAAGTGAAGTGGTAGTAGTTGGGAAATATTTTTTATGAACATGTTAGTGGATGATAAAATTTATTAATAATGTAATAATACGAGGAGTGAGATTAAGTGCTTACTATGTGTCGAGCACTGTACTAAGCACTGGGGTAAATAGCTTATCAAAAATCCATGGTGCTTACAGTCTATGTAGGAGGAAGAACAGGTACTGGATGCCCATTTTGTAGATGAGGGAACTGAGGCAAGGAGAAATGAAGTGCTTGCCCAAGGTCACCTAGCAGACAAGTGGCAGAGCCAGGATTAGAACCCAGGTCTTCTGACTCCCAGGCCCTATGTTCTATCCACTAGGCCATGCTGCTGGTTCCATTAGGATGCAAACACATTGGGGAACATTCAGAGAAAACTCAAAGGGAGCAAAATACTAGGTTTAATTTGAACTTTAGCATCTCCCACTGTATTATATGCCATCATTACAGCCAACAACACGTGAGCAGATGATAAAAGACATGACCTTGGTCAAGCCACTTAACTTCTCTGTACCTTAGTTTTCTCATCTATAAAATGGGGATTAAAAATCTGTCCCCTTCCAGCTTAGAATGTGAGACCCATGTGGAACAGGGTCTGTATATAACCTGACTTTATCTACCCCCAGCACTAAGTAATGCTCTTTTGCAGATGGTAAGTGCTTAACAAATACCATTATTATTATATGACTTCAGAAAAGAGTTCCACATTCAATTCTCTATATCTCAAGCCTTATTACTTAGTGTTATGTCATAGTCTTTTCCTGGCAAATTTAAACCAAAACAAGCCCAAGAGTGTTGAGCAGGACAAAAACTGATTTAGTTATTATTTTTTAATGTAATTTGTTAAGCGCTTACCATGTGCCAATCAATCCACTGTATTGATTGAGCACTTGCTGTGTGCAGGAAACTGTACTAAGTGTTTGGGAGAGTACACTATAACAATTTAACAGAGCTGATAGACACATTCCCACATTGACCTTACAGACCCTGTACTAAGCAATTATGTGGATAGAAAATAATCAAGTTGGACACAGTCCATGCCCCACATGGGGCTTGATCCCCATTTTACAAATGAGGTAACTGAGGCGCAGAGAGGTGAAGTGGCTTGCTGAAGGTCCCACAGCAGCCAAGTGGTGAAGCCAGGATTAAAACCCAGGCCCTGATTCAGTTGCAGGCTCTATCCACCAAGCCACAGTGCTCCTCTTTCTCTCCTGCCCACTTAGTGAAGACAACTGGTAACAATGTCACTGGGGGAGAATTATGAATGAGGTTCTAAAATACAGCCTAAAATCTATACAACACTGAGGGTGAAGGGTACTTAAGTTCAAAATTCACTGCCCAAATTCTTAGTGGATTTCTGAATTTACTTTGAACCGCTACTTGACAGTATTTAAGAACAGTTCGGATCTAAACACTCGTTCACAGAAATCAACTCCATGGCAGGCTGTCCAACTGTAACCTAAAACTTTAAACACCTGGGGCAAATCTCTCCTCATTCAGGAGAGAGTGATGATGAGTCCTTGGCTGGCATTAGCAAATTAAATATTGTTTATGACCTCTAAGCAAAAGAGTCTGTTCTTGGGGCAAAATCCCATTTAAAGGAATGCTGAAACAACCCTAAGGGAGTTAAAATAAAGCACCTTCAACAGTGATTTATAAGGTATTTCATTTCAGTCCAGTTCCAAAGAACGGATGGTACGGACTATAGAACCACATCTTCAAGAGAGACCCCTTTTATGTCCATTATAGCTTCCTTTTAAAAATGTTGTGGTTAAACATGGCACTCCATTCATCATGCAAATAAAACACCATGTGTCCATAATCATCCAGCTTCCTTGTCAGAAACCATTTTCCTATTTTGAAGGAACTTGGACTCTGATAGTCCATGAAATATTGAAAAGGCTTTAGAGTTTTCTTGGCTGCTGCTGACTATTCAAAACCACTGTTGCCAGGAATTTCTGGACTATTTCATTCACCTACATGGATAAAAGGGTGAATTAAGCCAACAAACCCTAGCCACAGTAAAAATGTTTCTCCAGTATTTCAAAAATCCAGAGAAAAAAAATCAATCAATCGATTGATAGCATTTATGGGTAGCTTTAGAGGCCCAGGAAAAAAAATCACGTTAATGATCGGGGTATTATTAAAAATCAATCAAGAGAGGAACTACTGTACATTTTAAATAGTATAATACTACAGATATATTAACATCATAATTTAACCTAATCATTTTTCCTCATACTTGTGAAAAGCTGCACTCTGTTTCATAGATAGGGTTCTTGGAGTGAGTTTTTCATTGGCAATCAGGGTATATGTGATAAAGATATTGGTTCAGTGTATATTATATTCAACTAGCTGAATAGGAAGGATTTAAAAAGTACATTAATTACTAACAGCAAATCAAGTTGGACACAGTCCCTGCCCCATGTAGGGCTCACAGCGTCAATCCCTATTTTACAGATGAGGTAACTGAGACTCAGAGAAGTGAAGTGACTTGCCCAGGGTCACACAGCAGACAAGTGACAGAGAAGGGATTAGAACCCATGACCTTCTGACTCCCAGGTCTGTGTTCTATCCACTAAGCCAGTACCTAAGTGCTTTGTGGGGATGAGGGTGGGGTAAATGAAGCATACAAATGCTTCATTTTTGTTGCCGAATTGTACACTTAGTACAGTGCTCTGCACACAGTAAGCGCTCAATAAATATGATTGAATGAATGAATGAAAAGTGCAGCGATGACCCATAAAGGTGCTCTTTGCAGGACTAAAATTAATGACATTGAGTGGAGCATGCTTTGCAAGGCAGGGACATGTTTGAGAAGGGGAAGGTTAAAGCAGGCTAGGTGTGGATGTGTGGTTGGGCGGGGGGAAAATCCGAGACTTCTCCTCCTCCAGATTTGTTCCACTAGATTATAGGCTTCTTCAGGGCAGGGATTGTGTATACCAACCCTATCATTTTGTCCCAAGCACTTGGTACAGTGCTCTGCACCCAGCAAACACCCAATAAATTTATTGATTTATTGGTCCTTCCATGGCCATCAAAAGCAGTAGCTAGAATTTAATGCAAGCAAAGTCACACATAATTCTGCCAGTCCGTGTTTTGGATAGAACATGATGGAAGAAGCAGGGAATATTTCATGTCTATTTCCCTTCCTAGATTGTAAACTCCAGAGGGAAGGGATCATGCCTATTTATCCTATTGTATTCTCCCAAGACCTCCTTTCCCTTTGTCCCTCTTCCTTCTGTGTCACTTATAGGATTGAACCTGAAGCCGTTAAGCACTTGATAGTCACCCCACTAGCAGCCCCAAGGCGCCTTTTCCATATCCTTAATGTATTTGCTTCAGTGTTTATCTCCCCCTCGACAATGTAAGCTTCTGTGGGCAGAATGTAACAACTCTATTTTATTGGACTCTCCCAAACATTTAGAACAGTGCTCTGCACACAGGAAACACTCAATAAATACCAGTGATTGATCGATCCCATTTGCAGAATGTTGTGTTTGGCACACAGAAAGTGCTTAGTAAATGCCATTGCTTAACTGACTCTGCCAACTATGTATGCCCATTTTGATAGAACTCTGTGTAGTGGCAGTCAAGGTGTATGTGTTACCATACAACTTTTTCTTACTGTGGGATTCCTCAATCAATCAATCTGTAAAATGGGCATTAAATCCTACTCCTTCCTACCTAGACTGTGAACTCCATGTGGGACAGGGACTGTGTCCAGTCTGATTATCTACTACTCTAGATCTTAAAATAAGGATTAAATCCTACTCCCTCCTATTTAGTCTGTGAGTTCCAGGAGGGAAAGTCCAGCCTGTTTAACTGGCATAATAATAATAATATTTGTAAAGCACTTACTATATGCCAAGCACTGTACTAAGCGCTGGGGAGGTTACAAGCAAATTGGGTTGGATGCTGTCCCTGTGCCATGTGGGGCTCACTCTTATCCCCATTTTACAGATGAGGTAACTGAGGCTCAGAGAAGTGAAGTGACTTGCCCAAGGTCACACAGCAGACATTTGGTGGAGCCTGAATTAGAACCTGGGACCTTCTGACTCCGCAGCTCATGTTCTTTCCACTACGCCATTCTGCTTAAAACTGTGAGCCCCACGTGGGACAACCTGATCACCTTGTATCTTCCCCAGTGCTTAGAAGAGTGCTTTGCACATATTAAGCACTTAACAAATGCCATTATTATTATTATTATTATTCTCTACCTGGGAGTTAAAAAGGGGGATTACATCCTTCTCTCACCTACTTAGACTGTGAGCTCCATGTGGGCCAAGGACTGAAATCATCCTCATGATCTTGCCTCTACCCCAGCTCTCAATGCAGTGCTTGGCACATGTCAAGCACTTTAATAATAATAATAATAATAATTATGGTATTTGTTAAGCACTTACTTATGGAGTACCACTATTATTATAGAATCTACTGGGCCCAGCCTGCTCCTCAGTCTTAAAAGGAAGGAGAACAGTAATTAAACCCCTGTTGTAAAGATGACAAAACTGAGGCACAGATACAAAGTGACTTGCCCTGGGCCACACAGGAAACAAATGGCAGAGCTGGGATTAGAACCCCGGTCCTCGTCTCTCAGAACCATGCTCTTTCCACTAGGCCAAATATCAGAACTCATGAGCTATGATATCAAATTCACCCACAGAGTATTTCCAGTCCCATCAGTCTCATTTATAAAATCACAGTAAATTTTCTCTCTCTGGTTTCCACAGAAGTGATAAAGGATGATGACATTATGTGTGTTAAATCTTTAAGAGCATCTTGTCCAGTTACTGGGCAAATATTATTGGTAGCACCTAATGGCTGTCATCTGCCAAAGCAACTTACAGTCACTTAGCAGATGAAAATCAGACTCTGGGACACATTTCAAAGACACCTGATTGTACATTCAAAATCCCACAAAGGTTTGGATGGACCAAGGGATGAATTGGCAAAAAATTAATGGTTCTGACTACAAAGGGAAAATCTAACAGAAGCTGACAATGTTTCCCTCAAACTCCAAGTTTTTTACCTCTATTTACCTTTTCATTCATTCAGTAGTATGTATTGAGCGCTTACTATGTGCAAAGCCCTCTATTAAGCACTTGGAATATGCAATTCGGCAACGGATAGAAGCAAACCCTGCCCTTTGACGGGCTTACAGTCTAATCGGGGGAGACAGGCAGGCAAAAACAATAGCAATAAATAGAATCAAGGAGATGTACATCTCATTAACAAAATAAATAGGGTAATAAAAATATGTACAAATAAGCAGATGAGCACAGTGCTGAGGGAAGGGCAAGGGAGAGGAGGAGGAGCAGAGGGAAAGGGGGGGAAGGGGGCTTAGCTGAGGGGAGGTGAAGGGGGGGCAGAGAGGCAGCAGAGGGAGCAGAGGGTAAAGGGGAAGCTCAGTCTGGGAAGGCCTACCTCTATATAGTCTATATTATATACAAACACACACACATATAAACATGATATATAAGGGCCAAGTGGTTCAGGGATTTGGTCCACCTTGATTATCTTGCGTATACCCCAGCTCTTAGTACAGCATTTGGCACATGGTAATGCTTTAACAAGTATCACTATTATTATACAATATGTGCTCAGCTGCTCCTCAGTCTTAAAGGGAGAGAGAACAGGTATTAAATCCCCATTGTACAAATGAGAAAACTGAAGCTCAGAGAAATCAAGTAACTTGCTCAAGGTCACCAGCAGACAGGTGGCAGAGTAATATTGTATCTAAAAATGGTGCTTTGGAAAAAAAAATGTATTTTTCCAGCTATCAAATAAAAGCAGATAATGATGACTTTCTTTCAGAATTCTTCCCAAGTCTGAGCCAGGACATATTCACCTTTCACTTTCTGTAAACTGTCCTCACGTAAATGATGTAGGTAGAATGAGAACCCAGGTCCACTTACTCCCAGGCCTGTTCTCTTCTCGTGGGGGCACTAAAGTGAGGGTGCCAATAATAGTAATCATGATTGTGGTATTTGTTAAGGCTTTACTATGTGCCAGGCACTGTATTAAGCGCTGAGGTGGACAAGCAAATTGGGTTGGACACAGACCTTGTCCCACGTGGGGCTCACAGTCTCAACCTCCATTTTACGGATGAGGTATCTGAGGCACAGAGAAATAAAGTGACTTGCCCAAGGTCATACAGCAGACAAGTGGCAGAGCTGGGATTAGAACCCATGACCTTCTGACTCCCAGGACCGTGCTCTAGCCACTACACCATGTTGCTTCTCATATCATCATCAGTGGGTGATATGTAGTGGACCAAGCTGGCTTAATCCAGGGTCGGGTCAGGTCTGAGTTGGCAATATCTCACCAAATCGATCCAGTGGTATTTATTGAGGGCTTACTGTGTGCAGAGCACTGGACTAAGCACTTGGGAGAACACAATAGAACAGAGATGCTAGACACGTTCACTGCCCACAGGGTGCTTACAGTCTAGAGAGACGAGCTAAAGTATTAATAATAATAATGTTGGTATTTGTTAAGCGCTTACTATGTGCCAAGCACTGTTCTAAGCGCTGGGGTAGACACAGGGGAATCAGGTTGTCCCACGTGGGGCTCACAGTCTTAATCCCCATTTTACAGATGAGGTAACTGAGGCACCGAGAAGTTAAGTGACTTGCCCAAAGTCACACAGCTGACAAGTGGTAGAGCCGGGGTTCGAACCCACGACCTCTGACTCCAAAGCCCGTGCTCTTTCCAGTGAGCCACGCTGCTTCTCTATTACCGCTTGAGCGTGTTGCTGTGATGCAGTCAATTCCTCAGTAGGGACAGGGAATGTATCTGTTTTATTGTTCTATCGTACTCTCCCAAGTGCTTCGTACAGTGCTCTGTACACAGGTGCTCTATAAATAGGATTGACTCTCTGACTGGACACCCTGCTGGTATCAGGGACAGAGTACAGCATGGCGGGGCTTCCATCTGCATCCGTGGCTGGCTCTACTACATCCCAGCCTGCACATTTCACGCTAATGCCAACCGTCTCACTACGCCTCTATCTTTATCTCCCTGCCGACTTCTCACCCACATTTTGCCTCTGGCCTGGAATGTCCTCCCTCTTCATATCTGATAGACAATCACTGTACCCACCTTCAAAGCCTTATTGAAGGCGCATCTCCTCCAAGAGGCCTTCCCTGATTAAGCCCTCCTTTCCTCTTCTCCTTCTCACTTCTGCGTCACCTTGACTAATTCCCTTTAGTCAACCTTTTTTTAAATTCTCATTCAACCCAAATATTCAATCCATCACTAAATTCTGTTGGTCCCATCTTCACGACATTGTTCAAATCTGCCCTATCCTCTCCCTCCAAACTGCTACCACGTTAATACAATCACTCATCCTCTCCTACCTGCGTTACTGCGTAAGGCTCCTTACTAACCTCCTAACCTCCTCTATCTTCTCAATCCAGTCCATACTTCACTCTCCTGCCTGAATCATTTTTCTACAAAAACATTCAGGGCATGTTTCCCCACTCCTCAAAAAACTTCAGTGGTTGCCCATCCACCTCCCAAAGAAAAACTCCTCACCATTGGCTTTAAAGCCTTCCATCACCTTGCCCTCTCCTACCTCACCTCGCTGCTCTTCTTCAGCAACCCAGCCTGCAAACTTTGCTTCTCTAATGCTACCCTTCTCATTGTACCTCAGTCTCATCTATCTTTCATCAACCCCTTGCCCACATCCTTCTTCTGGCCTGGAATGCCCTCCCTCATCAAATCTGACAAACAATTACTCTCCCCACCGTCAGAGTTTTATTTGAAGGTACATAGAGAAGCAGCGTGGCTCAGTGGAAAGAGCATGGGCTTTGGAGTCAGGGCTCATGTGTTCGAATCCCAGCTCTACCACTTGTCGGCTGTGTGACTGTGGGCAAGTCATTTCACTTCTCTGTGCCTCAGTTCCCTCATCTGTAAAATGGGGATTAAGACTGTGAGCCCCATGTGGGACAACCTGATTCCCCTATGTCTACCCCAGCGCTTAGAACAGTGCTCGGCACATAGTAAGCGCTTAACAAATACCGACATTATTATTAACATTATTATCTCCTTTAAGAGGCCTTCCCTGACTAAGCCCCCTTTCCTCTTCTCTCATTCCCTTCTGCATCACCTTGACTTGTTCCCTTTATTCATCCTCCTTGCTATTCCCAGAGCACTTATGTACTTATCTGCAATATTATTTATTTACATTAGTGTCTCAATCCCCCTCTAGACCTTAAGCTCACTGTAGGCCGGGAGTGTGTCTGTTATATTATATTGTACTCTCCCAAGTGCTTAGTACAATGCTATGGACACAGTAAGTCCTCAATAAATACGATTAGCTGACTGACTGATTCAGAGCCAGGTATGGGGGGAAGATGAAGCTGGACCTCTGCATTTCAAACCACCTCTCTACCTTTCTCTGTCAGTCATCAGCATGCTGACAACTTGAGGGGAGTGGCTCCCAGGTCTGACTCCCAAATTAATATGTACGTTTGTTATGGGCAGGGAACGTGTCTACCAACTCTGTTCTATTGTAATTCTCCCAAGTGCTCAGTACAGTGCTCCACATACATTAAGTGCTCTATAAATAAAATTGTTGGAGTGTAAGCTTCCTGTGGGCATGAAATGTGACTTGCGTTTCTACTGTAATTCCTAAGCGCTCAATACAGTGGACTGCACTAGTAGATGCTCAATACCATTACTGCAGGTCCAAAACAATGCCCAACTCTGTATTATAGAGTATTCTACTGGTTTGTAGGAATTACTTCATCTCCTAAAACATTATACAAGGAGAAATTCCAGAATTGTTGGATTCAATTAGGTGACTACAAGTGTTCTGCTAAACACAAACTCAGGTGTTCACAACATGAAAGGACACCAGTCCTTGACTGGCGATAAGCACGAAGTTTGTCCTGTGGAAATTTCATTATCATTAAAAAAAACCCCAGAACACCGCCCCCCCGCCCCCCCGCAAAAAAAAACAAGAAGTAAAAAAGCTTAGCTTTCGCAATGCTGGGAGCAGTCCAAAATCCAAAGACAGGCTGTTTTCCTCTCGTTGTTGTTGCTTGGCATTGTGTGCGAGAACAGATGCTTAGGTATGTTACATGGATGTGTATGTATGTTCATGGGATCAATCTCCCATTCTCCTTTTTCTCCATCCCACAGATACTCAAACCATTGGGTTTCGACCCCCGACAGCTCCCAAGCTCTAAATCCCCTGCTCTGAGCTAATGAATTCCTAAATCTATGGCCATTTTCAGGCTGAGGCCACGTGGATGGGAATGAGGATGTTGTGACAGTGGATTTATGGACAGAGAATCTTAAAATAGTGAGGAATGACTAGTTTCAGGAAAATCTACATAAGTAAAACATATACCTTCCCACTTCTTTATGGAAAATTTATCAGCCATAAATATCTACCCATTCCTTCCCCCCTATAAGTATTGAAGTGATGCATCTGATGGCAGGGAATAAGAACCATCAGAAGTCCAAGGTGTTTTACTGGAGAAAGATTGGGCATTTAAACATTTAATTAAAATTCTTACACACCTACAGCTAAATGTTCTTCATCTCGAAAACCCACCATAATCAGTGTGTCTACCTAACTTTACGGAGGCAGGTTTAAAGATGGATTAACAGCTTTGGGCCCAACTAAACCGAGTAGCTCCATTGATGCTAAGGCCTATGATTGCAATCGTTAACTTGATTCATCTTGCAGCCTCAGCATTTTCAGCCTATTATTCCCCAGAGTTAGTCAGCATTATCATAATGCGCTCCTAATTTTGGGAAATTTATTGCTTGATGGTGTATACTTGCTGCAACTACCAACCTTAGTGAATAATGTTTCCAGTGGGATTTTAAAAATTATTATTTTAAAGGCAGAATCAGTCTGATCATTTGGAATTTGAAGGGAGAGCTAAATTCAGGTTATTTGGATACATTAAAATGCTTCTTTCCAGTACAATCCGCTAGAGGCCTAGTGGAAAGAGCCCAGGATGCGGAGTCAGTACCCAGGTTCTAATTCTGGCTCAATCACTTATCTGCTCTGTGACCCTGGGTAAGTCACTTCACTTTTCTGTGCTTCAGTTTACCTCATCTGTAAAATGGGAATCAAGGCCAAGGTGAGCCCCATGGACCCAACCGGATTAACTTGTACCTTCCCCAGCTCTTAGTACAGTGCCTGTCACATAGTAAGTGCTTAACAAATACCATATTTAAAAAAAAAATTGGCAAGTCTACAGAGCTGGGATCCTATCTACCAACTCTATTGTACTCCCAAGCACTTAGCACAATGGTCTGTACATAGTAAGTGCTCAATAAATGCCAGAAATTGATTGTAAAGTCCTTAGGGGCAGGGAATGCATCTGCTATATTGTACTGTACCCTCCCAAGTGCTTAGTACAGTGCTCTGCACACAGTGAGTGCTCAATACATACTAGCTGAGAAAGATGGGCAGGTCAAAGAAGGGACAGCATAAGAAATGTTAGCGAGATCACGTCTGATAGTTTCAATTTTCTCAAAAAAGTACACAGCCAGATCATTAGGGGGCAGAATCAGGAGGGGCGGGGTTGGGGGACAGTAGGTTGGAGGAGGGAGTTAAATGTCTGAAACAACTGGGAGAGCAATGGACCTGGTAGTCGATAAAGATGAAGAAATAATGTTGCCAGGCGGAAGATAGGGCAGAGTTAAAGTCTGAAAAGATGAATTTGCAACGGAAGAGATAGGACGAGATTTCCACCAATGGTGGTCCACTGCTAGTGCCCGGAAGCCAAGGAAGAAGACTGTGGAGGTGATCCAGAACTGAGAGACAGTTATATGAGATCGGCTGAGAGATAGGGGAGTGAGTGAATTGAGTTTAGTCTACAGGACAGTGTTGAGGGGGTCAATTGATGTGTGGAGAGTAGGTAGTTTTGTATGGAGACCAAATGGATTGTGATGAACCTCTGAAAGTTGCAAAAGGTCAAAAGATGTCTCTGGGGAACAAGACAGATCTGACCACATGCTCCTCCCCTGCCCTCTCTCACACACCCACTCCCTGCTAATCAAACACAGATCTGGGAGTGAGAAGGATCCGGGTTCTAATGCCAGCTCTGTCACTTGTCTGCTGTTAGACCTCGGGTAGGTCACTTCACTTCTCCTTGCCTCAGTTCCTCGTCGGAAAAATGGGGATTAAGACTGTGATCTCCATATGGGACAGGGACTGTGTCCAACCCCAATAGCTGGTATTCACCCCATTACGTAGTACATTGCCTGGCACAATAGTAAGTGCTTAACAAACATGACAATTATGATTACTATAGAAGGATTTCAGAGTTGGTGAGGGTAGAGATGGTACAGTGACTATCGGTGATGAGACCGAGTTGGTGAGTGGGTGAGATGGGGTGGAGCAGGTGGTCAGCAGAGTTGAGGGGTGATGAGGAAGTGAGCGGTGAAAAGTTTGGCCAGGCCATCCGCATGGATAGGGAATTCCCCAAGGACCGATGCAGGGACGGAGAGAGAGGGAATGTGAGAAAAGGATCAAAATGGTTCAAAAGGTTGCAAGCAGGGCCTGGGAGCAGGTCATCTTATGAAGATCCAATGCATTCCTAAGAAATACAGCAGAATCAAATGAAATGACAGCATTTCCCTATCAGGAGCGTGCATTTGCACATTTTCCTCTGCCCACCTAGATTGCTGATGCTACGGGCACAATGCCCTCTGGTGCAAATACAGTTTCAGAAGAGATCTGGAAGGTTCTTTTCCAAATCCTCATTGCACTGGTTTTTGGGGATTGGGGTGGGGGTGCATCTGCTCAGTTGGCTGTGTGATTTCTGGTGCTCCCA
This sequence comes from Ornithorhynchus anatinus, assembly GCF_004115215.2. Classification (NCBI taxonomy): domain Eukaryota; kingdom Metazoa; phylum Chordata; class Mammalia; order Monotremata; family Ornithorhynchidae; genus Ornithorhynchus; species Ornithorhynchus anatinus. The sequence continues at coordinate 5,703,720 of NC_041742.1, forward strand.
CCCGTCTTGCACCAGGGACCTGGGAGCTCGGGTCTCCTTAAGAAGGCTTTCTCCCTGAATGTGGGCAAGAACTACATTACCCAGAGTTCCCCGCGTCCCTTGCAGGAAGGACGTCTGCGCACTAAGCTACTCAGTTCCAAGTTTGGAGCTTTGAGCTGCCAGCTCTGGCCCATCATGTAGCTGCTGCACAGCCTTCCCTATCGTTGCAATTGGAAAAAAATCACTTTCCAGGCTGTTTTGCAAGGTGTGCATTTCCACGTCCATTGTCTGCAAGATCACCTGCTGCATCGGTGAAGAAAAAGTCCACTTGCATGAAGACTGGTCGCCTGCAGCTTGCATCTTTGTTGCAAAACTAGCCCCAGAAGAGAGGCAAGGCAAAGTCTTTTGTGCTCCCCTCCCCCATCAAAGGAAAGGGGAAAATGTCTCAGTCGAAAGGTAAGAGCCTCGTTGCAATGCTTGCAAAAATGCAAAAAGTCGTGCATGCATTTGCAAATGCATGAATGCATTGTTCTCCAGGCAATTGCATTTTGAAGTTTGAGGCTTTCCAAAGCTCAGTTGCATTTCCTGTTTAGTATGTGCCTTTTTTTTTTTTTTTTTGCAGACACAGAGTTCCTGTAAGGGAGGGCTTGCAGTTCAGCTGTGCATTGACGTTATTTGCATTCTTCTGCTAGGATTACTGGGCTTTTTTTTTTTCCCTTTTGCACCGTCAGGTCGGATAAAGGGGGGTTGGGAGCACATATATATATGCAATACTCTAGAGATTCGGGAAATTCACCAGAATGCACCCTGACTGTGGGTAATTTAACTGCAACAGGAATGCAAACTTTTTTAGACGTCTGGGATGAAAGGTGTAACTTGAGCCACTCGGAATTAAATATATACCTATGCTTCCATGGAAAAGTATTGTTCTGTGCCAGTGCTTTGCTAATTTTCCACTGGTTTCCCTCTGAATGTTGCTAACATTTGATTTTTAAAGGCAGAGCGAAAGTAAAGGTAGCGTGTGTAGGTCACAGCAGAAAGTACAGAAGGAGAAGTCATGGGTTTTTTTTTTTTTTTTGAGGTTTTGCGTTCTGCCTATTGCTTTAGGAATGATTGAAGCAACGCTGCTGACATGGAACTCACTATTTGGGTTAGAGGGGGATCCTTTACATCTCAGGGAGGAAAGTGGAGGATAAAAGCCCCTCGATGGTGGTGTACCTCCCCGTTGCATTCACTGTAAGCGCTTAATATAGTGCTCTGCACCTAGTAAGCGCTCAATAAATACCATCGATCGATTCACTACCCCAACAGGGTTGCCTGGAAGTGGGAAGTGTGGAGTACGAAAAGAGGATGCATGCTTGTCGTTAATCGATATATTAGATGCACAGAAGAGGTCAGGTTTTTAGATGTTGGCAAGGATTTGATTTCTTCAACAGGCCAATTCAAGAGCCTTATCTTTTAAGTAGCATTGGTGGAGGAGGTTTAGGAGAGTGCTAGAAAGCTGTTCCAGGATTAGTGTAGCATGAACATACACACCCCTTCCACCCCGCAGTGTGATTCCCTTCACACCCTCGCACTGTGCAGAGGGAGAGTATGCAGCCACAGCAAATCCCCTTGCAGAGAACCTTTCATATCATCAGGCACACGAATGGCTTAGAAAACGATTTTAAACCCAGAAAACACATCATGCACAGCCCCACGATTGCTTAAAAGCAACCATTTGATTAGGATGGCATTCTGCAGGAGACTTTTTTTTTTTCTTCCCACCTGCCCTTTTTCAATTTTGCATTTGCAGAATTTTATGTTGGTGCCTCGAGATTCAACAGGTTGGGAGAGGGAAGTTTGCCGGAGTATTGGGAGTGGAAAAAAGGATCAGGCTGAGCTTCTGTGCTTGCTTGAGTTACGCAAAAGAAAGGTGGCACTTGGGGGGTGGCAGATCAGCCAGTTGGGGGATGATGTGAGAGGAGTGCAAGTGAAAGGGATTACTTCTGAAAAGGGGGGAGAATCCACTGTAATAATAATAATAATACAAAATTACTATAGTAACATCTAAGAACCAAACCCTGCACTAGGTGCTGGGGTAGATACAAGCTGCAACTATGTACCACACACTGTACTAGGTGCTGGGGAAGATGTAAGATGTTTGGGTAGGACCCAGTCCCTACCTCACATGGGGCTCATAAGGTGATGGGGCTGGGGGGCGGTGAGTGGTATTGCATCCCCATTTTACAGATAAGGACACTGAGGCCCAGAGAAACTAAGAGACGGGTCCAAGGTCACAGAGCAGGCCAGTTGTAGAGCTGGGATTAGAACCCAGATCCTAAGTCGAGCCACAAATCATGCTGTCTGGACACAAGGTACGAGAAGCAACGAATGATTGCCCTCATCAATTTGTGAGATAAAGAATTTCAGGTCCAATGTAACTTTAGGCGCTCTCTGCAGCAGAGATGGAGTTGCCTTGGTTTCTGATGAACAACAACAGCACACACGTACACACACACACCACCAAAGCCAGCTTCCTTCCAGGTAGTTCCTGGATGTTTGTGTATTCACTTCCTCACCGAAGACAGCGTCCCTCCCCAGCAGTACAGGTTGTCACATGAGGAATCAAAGGATTCCTTCGCCCCTCGTTTACCCTCGGCTGCTAAAGCTTTTGGCTTCTCTCAGTGGGATTTAGCTACAGAATCATTAGCCCGCCAATGGTCTTGTGCCTTTTGGAGGGTGGGAGGCAGGTGTGAGCTTAGAGCCTTTTTAGAGCAGAGAAAAAGAGCGATGCAATTTGGTGGCTACCCATCCCTGCTAAGTGAAAAAGCAATCCTGACGAGAGCCTTAGCCTGCATTTTGACATGTGAGATCGCCTCATTCGGGGGAAACGGGCTTGTTCTCGGAGGACCAATAAGACCAACAGTTGAAGATTTGTACCAGCTTTCATGCGCCGATAGAACCAAGAGAGGGTGAAGTGGTGGAGGGGGTGGGGATCGAAAGGCGGACCCTGAAAATCGTCATGTTGAAGAAGCTTCTGGTGGGTTCCATTCTAGACCCGCTTGATACGGTTTCCAGGTCTCTAAAATCCCAATTGTGCGGCCTGCTAATTTAAGGCACGGTGAGGTCAAGGGAAGAAAGGCACAGTGTGAGCTGGGAGACAGGATTGGGGCATTCTGAATACCAGTTTCCTGTTCTGTACTAGACAATACGCTTCTAGGAAAGCAGAGTCTTTTCATTTCAGAAATGGCCATAAGGGGTGGCTTCCCCCCACCCCCGGCCCCGACATGTGTGGACTGAGTGCAGAAATCTCCGTTTTGTTTTTTTTTCCCGTCTCCTCGCAAAGTTCTCAAGTATCGATGAGGGGAAAACCTTTGAGGAAATCTGAAATGTGAGATTAAGAATGTTCAGGAATCCTCCCCCCCCCCCCCCATTAGAGTAAGGCCTACCTCACGGAAAGTGTGTCATCCTTACCATTTGTTCCCTGGGAGTGAAACTATTGTTATCGGATAGAATAATCTATCAATCAACTTCAGTAAGAGGGTTACCGACTCACCTGAAAGGATACAATAAATTTTGACCTAGTTTAAAGGGTGTTTTTTCTTCCCTTTTCTCTGCCACTTCCCCTTTTGAAAGCATTAGCTCATCTTAGTTCAGTGGAGAAACAGGTAAAACAATTGTGAGAAATGACTCGAATTTGAATGAAGAATTAAACTTCAGGGTCAGGAGAGAGACTTACAAATGCAGAAAGGGGAGCTGATCCGACTTATTTTATGCTTGAAAATGAAATGTGGAAATCCTTGGTATGGAGAATCTTAGCCTCAGTGCCTGACGTGTTGACTTGTCATGCTCTACCCCGTAATCTGAGCCAACATGTTTTATAACTTGCACATCTCAGGGTACAAGGGCATAGTCTCATAGTAATTACATGACTGGATCTCCTTTTTAAAAAACTCCTTTTAAACCCAGATGCAACTGTTAGTAAAATTGGAAGTCACATCTGTTATACTACATTATGCATGTCATCCAGGCCAAAAATTCCATGTCACCTATTGGTTGGATTTTTCAGGTGAATTTTTATGGCCCAAACAAATCCATAATTGAAGCCAAAGAAACAATGTCTGTGGGACCTTCTTTGGAACAATGGTCTAGATTACCTGCCGGTATAGCGTTATAGTGATTGCAAAGAGCACCGTTAAAAAAAAGGAAAAAGCAAATCAGGATTGTGATCCTGATTTTTTGAAATGGGTTGAGCCTACGTCAGTGATAATAGCAATGATGGGACTTGCGGGGATGAAGTGGAAAACAGGTGATTAGTCAATACATGGCATTTATTGAATGTTTACTGTGTGCAGAGCACTTGTCTGTAAGCTCGTTGTGGGCTGGGAATGTGTGTGTTTATTGTTATATTGTACCCTCCCAAGTGCTTAGTATAGTGCTTTGCACATAGTAAGCACTCATTGAAAACGATTGCACGAGTGTATGTACTAAGCGCTTGGGAGGGGACGTTAGTGTTGTTAGATACCATTCAATCCCTGCCTTCAAGGAGCTTACAGCTCAGGGAGCTGGGTGTTCTAGTCCTAGAGACACCACTGATTTCCTTCCAGATACCCTGCAGGTCACTCACTGCTCACGCCTAAAAGGCCACATACCCAAGCTCTTTTCATCCCCAAAGTTAGGCCAAGTTAGGTCAGTGACCCAATCTGGGGTCCTGTAGTTGTTTATCTGTGATGTCCAAACAGCTAGAGAGAGCGAATACTGTCCGAACAGCAGGTCCCAAACATATTTAGCGATGAGGCAGTGGCAAAAAGCAAATATTCCTCGGAAGGTCCGTGGCCTAGTATGGGCCGGGCCTGGCCCTCCCTCCTCAAATCCAACAGACAATGACTCTCCTTCCCTTCAAAGCCTTACTGAAGGGACCTCTCCTCCAAGAGGCCTTCCCAGACTAAGCCTTGCTTTTCCTCATCTTCCACTCCCTTCTGCATCGCCCCAACTTGCTCCCTTTGGTCTTCCGCCCTCCCAGCCCCACAGCATTTATGTACATGTCTGTAATTTTATTTGTATTGATGTCTGTCTCCCCATCCCCAGACTGTAAACTCTTCGGGCAGGGAATGTCACTCTTTACTGTTGCGTTGTAATAATATTAATAATAATGGTATTTGTTAAGCGCTTACTATATGCCAAGCACTGTTCTAAGCACTGGGGTAGATACAAGGTAACCAGGTTGGATGCAGTCCCTGTCCCTCATGGGGCTCACAGTTTCAATCCCCATTTTATAGATGAGGTAACTGAGGCATAGAGAAGTTAAGTGATTTGCCCAAGGTCACACAGCAGACAAGTGGCGGAGCCAGGATTAGAACCCATGATCTCTGACTCGCAAGCCCGTGCTCTTGCCACTAGACCATGCTGCTTCTGCACTTCTGTACCTTCCCAAGCACTTAGGACAGTGCTCCGCCCAAAGTAAAGGCTCAATAAACACTACTGAATGAATGTCAGGCCTACCCCAGTATCTATCCTGATGCTTAGAACAGTGGGTTCACACACGGAAAGAACATTAAAAAGCAATTTCAGTTCTCCATCAGACTATGAGGCCTCTGTGCGACAGGTACTGTTTGACCTGATTATCTTTTATCTTCTCCAACACTTAGAACCGTTCTTGAAATAGAGTAAAAACGCTTAATACTATTTAAAAAAAGGTCTGGTTTTCTCTTCTACTTAGACTGTGAGCCCCATGTGGGCAGTGCTATAAATACAATTGACTGACTGATAGATGTCCAACCTGATTATCTTGTATCTACTCCACAGTTTAGAACAGTGCTTGACAGACTAAGTGTTTAACAAACACCATTAAAAATTCCCATTCTCCCTCCTACTTAGACTGTGAGCCCCATGTGGGACAGGGACTGTGTCCTACCTGGTTATTTTATATCTATCCCAGTGCTTCGTAGGGTGTTTGACACATATAAAGTGCTCAACAAATGCCATTATGATGATGATGATGATGGAGAACTGAGGAGGGAAATCTACCCAACCTCCAAGGAAGTTCAAGTTAAAGTGATGTGGACCATTTGATGTGGTCCACTGATGTGGATGGAGAAAAAGAAGAGAGAGGAGAAAGAGCACATGGTCTAGGGGGAAAGAGCACATGACTGGGAGTCAGATGGATCTGGGTTCTAATTTCACTCGTCTGCTGTGTGACCTTGGGCAAGTCACTTTACTTCTCTGTACTTTAGTTACCTATTCTGTAAAATGGGGATTAAGACTGTGAGCTCTGTGTGAGTCATGGACTGTGTCCAACCCGATTCCCTCTTAGCTACCCCAGAGCTTCATACAGTGTCCAGCACATAGTAAGCGCTTAACAAATACCATTTAAAAAAAGGAATGCGAGTATATTTGTTTCCAAATGATTTTGAGTTAAAACCAACAAATCTGCCTGGGTGTATAAGGTGGACCAGAATGGAACCTGCAGCCAGGTATGTTTTTTCAAGTATTAGTGGTCTTGTAGATTTCAAGGCTCCTGAGGATGTTTCCATAAGACTTTTTTTCTTTTTGGCTCAACCTGCATGAAACTACTCAAACGAAACTGTTCACGTATGAATCATAGTATCCGGGGGGACTGAGCCCGGTCTTTGCCGGAGGGCAAATACTCTCGCTCGGATGCCCCAGTGCTCTAATCTTTCCCCGGAAAATTGAAACCGGCTTTAGAACACGTGTGAGGCTATACCCTCTGTGGAGCAGAGGGAGACTGGGCTAGTAAAGTTTTTGTGCATATTCCCATTACACCTTCACTTGGCTATGCTGAAGTTGCAAAAGCAGCATAAAAAAAAGACAATTGGAATGACTGAGGAGGGGTGAGTCACTCCGCTTAGCTGGGCACATGTAACACATTTTAAACCCTTTTTAGAACGATTGATATTTTTTTTTGCTCATTTTCTATTGTATTCTTTTCCTTTTGGGTATGAGGAAAGGCGTCAACTTGACTCTTTCTTTTGAGATAGATTAGAATTGATCCCAATGGTCTTGAGGTGAGTTTGAAATGGGGAAAGTTGCTCAAAATGGGAAGGATTCTAGCTGAGGGCGTGAAGTGAGATTTTGGAACTCCGTCCATTAGTAGTATTTCTCAAGTGCTTACTGTGCCATGTACAGAGTGGCCTAGTGGAGAGAGCATAAGGCTGGTAGCCAGGAGGACCTGGAGCATGGGCTTGGGAGTCAGAAGGTCATGAATTCTAATCTTTGCTCTGCCACTTGTCTGCTATGTGACGTTGAGCAAGTCACTTCACTTCTGTGGGCCTCAGTTCCCTCATCTGTAAAGTGGGGATTGAGACTGTGAACCCCACGTGGGACGGGGAGTGTGTCCAACATGATTTGCATGGACCCACCTCAGCATTTAGTACATTGTTCAGCACATAACAAGCATTTAACAAATGCCATAATATTTTTTTTTCCTAATCCTGGCTCTGCCCATTACCTGCTGTGTGACCTTGGTCAAGTCTCTTTACTCTCTGTGCTTCAGTTTTCTCAATTGTAAAATGGGCTGTGAGCCCCTTGTGGGCAGTGATCATCTCTCTTTCTTACTGAATTGTACTTTCCAAGTGCTTAGTACAGTGCTCTGCACACAGTAGAGCTCAATAAATACGAATGAATGAATTGAATGAATAAACGTTCTTCCTCCTGCTTTGACTGTGAGCCCCATGCGAGATAGGAACTGTGAAGCCCCATGCGAGATAGGAACTGTGTATGACATAATTAACATGTGCCTACATCAGTGCTTAGAACAGTGTTTGACACAGTAAGTGATTAATGAATACCATAAAAAAGGTCTTGGGAAAATAATAATAACAACTGTTGTATTTGTGAAGCGCTGCATGTACCAAGCCCTGTACTGAAATAATCCAAAATAGCTCGGACACAGTCCCTGTCTCACGTGGGGTTCACTGTTTAAGGGGGAGGGAGAACCAGGTATTGAATCACCATTTTACAGATGAGGAAACTAAGGTACAGAGAAGTGAACTGATCCCTGTCCTCAAGGAATTTACAATCTAGCTGGGTTGACAGACCCCAAAATAAACTGCAGGTGGGAGGGTCCAGATGGCTTGATGGCTAAGCCAGGGAGAAATCTACAAGGTCTTCGGAGAGCGGTCGTGCTCCCAGTTATCGGTTTGATTTCCTTTTTCCTTACTGCTCCTCTTTTCCTGTGATGCCAAGTCAGGAAATGTTGTCTCAGCTCTACCTGTGGATGTGATGTTGTCGGTTTCCAGGAAATGGCTCAGAAGATAAGATTCCTACCATCTCTGCCTGCTTGGGACTGGCTCAGAGTTCTCTGTAGATTGAGTTGTTCCTGAGCTTCTGGGGGTCTCAGGCAGATTGGCTCTTCCGATATCTAGCCCGGGGCGGGGGTGACATCCTATAGACCCTTCTGGCCCCGGGTCCTTTTGGCTGGCCAGAGACTGAGGACTAAGGCCAGGGCTCTGGATAGCCAACCTCATGTCCCTTCTTCTGTCAGGGGAAATTTTCCTCATCCACTTACCATGTGTTGGGAAAGGCAAAAGAAACCACTGCTGCTAAAAGCTCTCACCATAGGCCTGGGGTGCCTTGGCTTGACTGAAATGGTGGAAAGACACCTCATTTTCCCTGTCTCTCTCATTGTCACATGCGGTGCTTTGTGCTCTTGAGACTACTATTTGGCTGAGGGAGAAAGTTTTTTTATTATAGTATTTGTTAAGCACTTAATATGTGTCTAGCACTGTTCTAAGCACCAGGGTAAATCCAAGTTAAATCAACCATCCACCTGCCTTCATGCCCAAGAAGCTAATGGGATGGGGACCAGGACCAGAGCTGACTTGGTTGTGGGGTGAGTGGAACAGTTGTTTGTACGAATCGCATCGTCTTTTTTTCGGTATTTGCTAAGTGCTTCCTAGGTGTCAGGCACTGTTCCAAGTGCTCAGATATATACATGGTAATCAAGCTGGACAAAGTCCAGGTCCCACAGGGGGCTCATTCTTAATCCCTATTTTACAGATGAGGTAACTGAGACCATAGAAGTGAAGTGATTTACCCAAGGTCACACAACCAACAAGTGGCGGAGCCGGGATTAGAACCCAGACCCTTCTGACTCCCAGGCTCGTGTATCCACTAGGCTATGCTGCTCCTCACTTCATTGTACTTCCGCCTCTCCTCTCCCCACTCCTCCATCTCTGTATTCCCAGAAGCAAGCCCTCCCTATGGTGGCATGCCGCTGCCACTCAATCTCGTCTGTCTTGCCGCTGACCTCTCGCCCACATCCTGCCTCTGTCCTGGAATACCCTCCCTCCTCACATCTGACAGACAATTACTCTCCCCCCATGCCAAAGCCTTACTGAAGGCACGTGTCCTCCATGAGGCCTTCTGTGACTAAGCCCTCCTTTCCTCTTCTCCCACTCCCTTCTGTGTCACTCTGATTTACTCCCTTTATTCATCCCCTGTCCCAGCTCCACTGCGCTTAGGTACATATCTGCCATTTATTTATATTAATGTCTGTCTTCCCTTCTAGGCTGTAAGCTCATTGTGGGCAGGGAATGTGTCTGTGATATTGTTATAGTGTACTCTCCCAAGCCTTTAGTATAGTGCTCTGCACACAGTAAGCGCTCGATATATATGACTGAATGAAGGCATGAAGGTAAAGTGTTCTGGAAGAAGACGGAGCCATCATATCTAATGATCCAGTGGCAACCAGACAATTTCCTCTCCCAAAACGCTCTCCCTTCCTACCACCTGCCAGACCACCCATTCCTGAGGTTCTGAAAAATAATAAAAATTAATAATAATTTAGTATTTCTTAACGCTTACCATGTGCCAAGCATTGCTGTAAACATGAGGGTAGATACAAGTTTAACCATTTGGACACAGTCACCTGTCCCGCTGGGGCCTACGGTCTAGATAGGAGGGAGTGGGATTTAATCCTGACTTTACAAATGAGGAAACTGAGGCCCAGAAAAGTGATGAAGTGACTTGCTTAAGGTCATGCAGCAGTCAAGTGGTGGAGCTGGGATTAGAACCCAGGTCCTTCTGATGCCCAGGGCCTTGCCTGATCTGCTAGGCAATGCTGCTTCTAAAGCAGCAAGGTGTGCAGTGCCATCCCCTGGCTGACACCATCCGGGCCTTGTGCCAAGCATTAGGCCTCTCGTAGCCAAACATCCTGAGAAAATGTCCCCAGAAAGCAGTAAAGAATGTGGATGGATTGGACTGGGTATAGGATAGGTCTTTTTCCCTTTGTGGGGAGTAAAAGAGGATCTTACACTGAAAGGAATTGAGCTGCCAGTCCGCTTTTAAAATTCAAGGGAACAGAACATGTCTACCAACTCTGTTATATTGTACTCTCCCAGGTGCTTAGTACAGTGCTCTGCACACAATAAGCACTCGATAAATACCATTGATTGGTATAAAGACTGCTGAGGAAAATTTGGCAAGATCTAGAGATTAGCTCCTCTTTGTGATTCTTTTGTGTTTAGCAAGCACTAAGTTCAGTGCCCTACATCCAGGAGGTGCTGAATAAATACCTTTCATACTAATAATAATGATGGTATTTGTTAAGTGCTTACTATGTTCCAAGCACTGTTCTAGCACTGAAATAGATACCAGGTTATCAGGTTGTCCCACTTGGGGCTCACAATCTTAATCCCCATTTTACAGATGAGGTAACTGAGACACAGAGAAGTTAAGTGACTTGCCCAAAGTCACACAGCTGAAAAGTAGCAGAGCCGGGATTAGAACTCATGGCCGCTGACTACCAAGCCCATGCTCTTTCCAATAAGCCATGCTGCATTACTACTACATTTAAGTCAGTCAATCAATCAGTGGCATTTATGCAGCCTCTTGGGCCCTAAGTCTTCCTTTCCCACTATTTCTGGGAAGATATGTCAATTTCAGTCTCCTTACTTTCCTTTTCCAAAGGTCCATGTCATGGCCTAGGGGCAAGACCGCGGGCCTAGGAGTCAGAAGGTCATGGGTTCTAATCATGGCTCCACCACTTGTCTGCTGTGTAACCTTGGGTAAGTCACTTCACTTCACTGTGCCTCAGTTACCTCATCCGTAAAACGGGGATTAAGACTGCGCGCCCCATGTGGGACAACCTGTTTACTCCAGTGCTTAGAACAGTGCTTGGCATATAGTAAATACTTAATAAATACCATAATTATGATGATGATGATGATGATTAATTGGTATACTCAACAAAAGTTTCATTTTTCCCAACCAAAATATGTTTCGCTCACGGCCTCCTGGAAAGAACATACATCCCAGAGTCAGGGTCCCAGATTTTAGCCCTGGTTTCTCCCGCTGGTCTGCTGCGTGACTTCACTCAACTTCTCACTTCTCCCTTCTTGTAGACTCTAAGCTCGTTTTGGGCAGGGAATGTGTCTGTTTATTGTTGTGCTTTATTCTCCCAAGTACTTAATATAGTGCTCTGCACACAGTAAGTGCTCAATAAATACGGTTGACTAAGCGCTCAATAAATACGATTGACTAACTCCATCCTAGACTCTGAGTCCCTTGTGGGACAGGGACTGTGTCCAATCTGAATATCTTGTGTCTCCCTGGCATTTAGCAGAGCAATGCTTAATAAATACTGTTAGTATCAAGTATTAAGGACATCAGACTTCACACTCTTATGTAAAAGCAGTTTCTGCAAACTCCCAGAAATCTAAGGGTTAAAAGTTAGTAGGTAGCCATTTCCACTAGATTTCCCAGACTACCCTTATTCAGTAGACCGACAGGCTTTCCTGGATCTGGCAAATTTAGTTTACAAAGCCAGGCTGAGCTGCGATTTAAAAAATGTTTGGTTATGTAAAAAACCTCTCCGGCCCTTACTCAGTTGTGTTTGTTTATGAGAAACAATATTGTTCCAAAGGGCAAATCATCATGTAGTGCTGAGCTCATATTTCCTCTAATATGCGACCCTCAAGGTAGCGGACCTCAAACAGTCCTTGTTCCGTATCTCAGTATTCCTCTTCTGGGTCCTAAAGACTGGAGTTTACCCTTCATTCCTGCTGAAGGATTCCATCATATGCCTCTCAATCAATCAATCAATCAGTGATATGAATTGAGCATTTACTGTGTGCTTAGCACTCTACTAAGCATTTGGAAGAGTACAATAGAGTTGGTAGATATGATGATCCATACCCTCAAGGAACATGCAGTCTACTGGGGTGGACATAAAGTGAATAGTTTTGCATGGTTCAAAGTGAATGGGAAGACCGTTTCCCCGGGAAGGTTATTCTAGGTCCATTGCAAAGAGGCAAAGTGATGAAATGAAGCCCATCCAGGATTTTAAAACCTTCACTATTAAAACCATTGACGATTCATTCATTCATTCAGTAGTATTTATTGAGCGCGTACTATGTGCAGAGCACTGTACTAAGCGCTTGGAATGTACAAATCGAGACAGAGACAGTCCCTGCCCATTGATGGGCTTACCGTCTAATCGGGGGAGACAGACAAAAACAATAGCAATAAATAGAATCAAGGGGATGTACATCTCATCAACAAAATAAATAGGGTAATAAAAAATATATACAATTCAGCAGAGGAGCACAGTGCTGAGGGGAAGGGAGAGGGGGAGGAGCAGAGGGAAAGTGTGGGGGGAAGGGGTCTTAGCTGAGGGGAGGTGAAGGGGGGTGTAGAGGGGCAGCAGAGGGAGCAGAGGGAAAAGGGGAAGCTCAGTCTGGGAAGGCCTCTTGGAGGAGGTGAGCTCTAAGTAGGCTTTGAAGAGGGGTTAGAGAATTAGTTTGGCGGAGGTGAGGAGGAAGGGCATTCCAGGACAGCGGGAGGATGTGGCCCAAGGGTCGGCGGGATAGGCGAGAACGGGGGACGGTGAGGAGGTGGGTGGCAGAGGAGCGGAGCATGCGGGTTGGTCAGTAGAAAGAGAGAAGGGAGGAGAAGTAGGAGGGGGCAAAGTGATGGAGAGCCTCGAAGCCTAGAGTGAGAAGTTTTGGTTTCGTGCGGAGGTCGATAGGCAACCACTGGAGGTTTTTAAGAAGGGAAGTGACAGGCCCAGAGCATTTCTGCAGGAAGATGAGCCGGGCAGCGGAGTGAAGAATAGACTGGAGCAGGGAGAGACGGAAGGAAGGGAGATCAGAGAGAAGGCTGACACAGTAATCCAGTCGGGATATTATGAGAGCCTGTACCAGTAAGATAGCCCTTTGGGTGGAGAGGAAAGGGCGGATCTTGACGATATTATGAAGGTGAGATCGGTGAGAAGATCAAACCTCACAAGGGACACAGATTGGGTCTAATACCCCCCTGGGTATTCTTTTCCAGGGCAGTGCCTTTCATACAATGAGCACTTAAAATGCTATTCCTAGTACAGAAGGTGAACTACAGTTCTCCACTTTCACTGCCTTTTTAAAAATGGTATTTATTAAGTGCTTTCTATGTGCGGAGTCGGGATTAGAACCCGGGTTCTAAGGCCTGTGCTCTGTCCACTAGGCCACATTGCTTCTCCAACCGTTTTCCTTCTCCAACGCTTTCCAAACATTTGTGGCCACTTCCTGTTTCTAGCACTTAGTCATCTCCTCTGGTTCCCCCGCTACTCCAGACAGTTCAGTTCATCCAAGTGGGTGAATTGAGTCACGTTGAGGGAGTTCCAAGCCAGCTGCAGGGGTGCTCACACATCACATCCTTGTTCCACTAACAGGAATTCTGTTCCTGCCAGGAAAGATGCCCCCTGCCACTCAAAAAACCTTTTTATAAAGACTTCCCCTCTCTTATTGCTCCATCTTTTAATCTTTGCAAGGACTTTCTCCTTCACCATGCCTAGTACGGTTTCCAAAGTGCTTCTTTTCCTGTTTCAGCTCTATACCTTCATATCCCTGTGTCCTGCTGCATTCATCACTTCATCTCTTAGGTCTGAGGACCTTGTTGAAACGAGAAGCGGGGTGGTCTAGTGGGTAGAGCACAGGCCATGGGAGTCAGAAGAACCTGGATTCTAAATCCTGGATTGGTCACTTCTCTGCTGTGTGACCTTGGGCAAGTCACTTCACTATGCCTCAGTTCCCTCATCTGTAAAATTGGGATTAAGACTGTGAGCCCCATGGGTGACAAGGACTGTGTCCAACCTCATTACCTCGTATCTACCCCAGCGCTTAGTACAGTGCCTGGCACATAGTAAGTGCTTAACAAATACTATTTTAAAAAAACCTTTGGGGAAACATTCATCTATTGAGAGAGGAGAGAGAAGTGATTCTTCAGACGCTCCGGAGCTCAAAGAAACTGAGCTGTTAGTTCAGTGCCAGGCAACAAGGAAAGGGAATTATGGCGTAAATGATATAACATTGCTTTCCTGAGTTTAAAAAAAAAAAAGAAGAAACTGTTGCTGTAAAAGTCATGGAAACAGAAAGTGTGTCTCTTGAGCAGATGCTGTTGGGGTCTCTCCCCTTTCCTTCTTACCGACCTTGAAACTGGCAGGCTGAATTGGAAATAGTAACTCTGGACTTGGGTGGCTTTGAAAATTAAAATTTTTCTTATGAAATTTGAGAAGGGGAAGCAGCGTGGCCTAGTGGAAAAAGCACGGTCGTAGAATAAGAAGACCAGGGTTCTAAACCTGGCTCTGTCAAGTGTCTGCTCTGTGACTTTTTTTTTTAATGGTATTTGTTAAACACTTACTTTATGCCAAACAGTGTACTAAATGCTAGGATAGATTACAAGTAAATCAGGCTGGATACAGTCCATGTCCCACTTGGACTCACAATCTTAATCCCCTTTTTAAAGATTAGGTAGCTGAGGCACGGATAATTTAAGTGACTTGTCCAGAATCACACAGCAGACAGGTAGTGGAGTCAAGATTAGAACCCAGGTCCTCTGACTCTCAGGCCCATGCTCTTTCAACAAGGCCAGGCTGCTTCTCAGCGTGCTCGAAGTGACTTGACCTTGGGCAAGTCAGTTAACTTCTCTGGCCCTCGTTTCCTTATCTGTAAAAGGGGAATTAAAACCTATTCCCTCCTAATTTAGACTGTGAGCCCCTTATGGGGCAGGGACTGTGTTCAACTTGATTAACTTCTATTTACCTCAGCAGTTAGAACAATACCATAATAAGTGCTTCATACTGTTATTATTATTATTAATAACATCTGCAATTCATTTATGCATAATGTCTGTTTCCCCCCCAGACTGTAAGCTCATTGTGGGCAGATTACGTGTTTGTTTTTTGTTATATTGTACTCTCCCAAGTGCTTAGTACAGTGATTTGCACACAGGAAGCATTCAATAAATATGACTGAATTAATGAGTGTACTCTCCCAAGAGCTTAATATGGTGCTCTGCACACAGTCAGCATTCAATAAATCCGATTGACTGACTAGTAATAATCATGAAGACAATCAAGGGGCATGGTGAATCTCTAGGGCTGTGACTTCTGTGGGCTGGAGAAGTCTCAGAGCTAGCCTGCATGTGCTCATTTGATGGAAGACTCCCCATGAGAATAGGACACAGAGAATAGGCTTTAACTGACTACCACAAAAGATTCCCCTCCCGAGGGAACAAAGCAGAGGAAAGTGGAATGAACAAGAACAAAGCATCTGAAGCCTGATACGTCACAAACTTATTTATAGAAAGGGACTGTGTGTCTTATTTAAAAAAAAAAAAGAAAAAGTTTTTCCAATGTGTTACCAAGCTCAATATTGATTGTAAACAAATGGCCTTTTCGGCTTTGTTTTTCCCATCTAAAAGTTAATTAGGAGTTTGGGCCGGTTATTTTTTAATGTAGCCTAGGTATATTTAGAACCAAACTGTACCTAATGAAATACCCGAACTGGCTCAGTTAGCAGCAGAGGAAGGAGCTCAGAGGCAGAATCACGAATGGACCATTTTGAATAAATTGGCAGGAACATTGAGTTATGCCTGATCTGATTATCTTGTATCTACCCCAGTGTTAAATATGGAGCTTGGCACATAGCAAGCACCTAACAAATACCACAATTACGAGTATTATTTGGTGTGGTCAACCACATCAGAGGCAATGTGGCCAAGTGGAAGGAGCACAGGGTTGGAAGTGAGAGGACCTGGGTTTTAATTCCTGCACCACCACTCATCTGCTGTGTGACCTTGGGCAAGTCGAGTCACTTCTCGGTGCCTCAGTTACCTCATCTGTAAAATGAGGATTAAGACTGTGAGCCCTTTGTGGACAGGCACTGTGTCCAACCTGATTACCTTCTATCTATTCCAGCACTTAGTAGAATGCCTAGCACACAGTATGCACTTAAATGCCATAAAAAATGCAAGGGATTGGGATCCTCAAATAGCAAGAGAAATTTCCTTTTTCTTATTGCCAGAGAAAGGAAGGTCAAGAGCTCTGAGCATTCTGCCAGTTTATTAGTGGACTTTTTTTTTAATGGTACTTAAGTGCTTATTATGTGCCAGGCACTGGGGTAGATTCAAGGTAATCATGTTGGACACACTCTGTGTCCCACATGGGGCTGACAGTCTTAATCACCATTTTACAGATGAGGTAACTGAGGCATGGAGAAGTGAAGTGACTTGCCCAAGATCACAGAGCAGACAAGTGGCAGAGTCCTCCTGACTCCAGACCCATGCTCTTAACACGGCTCTTCATTTCTCCCTCTTCTTCTTAGTGTTCAGCTCAGCCCACCCACTTTTTAAGTAGTAAATAAGATTTGGAGTCTGGAAAGATACTAAGAGTGGACCAGTGTTGGGAGAGTACTTTGTTAATATTAGTAACAATAATTATTACATTATTATTATTTCTCTGGTGCATCAGAAAATGAACACTAGAGTATACTGTCCCACGCACTTTGTACAGTGCTCTGCACATAGTTAAGTGCTCGATGACTACCCCTAATTGATTGGTTAATGCCAACACGCTTAGGTGCTCTGCAGAGTGAAAACAGGAGACACCAAATCTGGATGTCTCCCTCCAGTTATTGCCCCATCTCCCTCCTACCATTCCTCTCCAAACCTCTTGCATGAGTTCATTTATTCAGTCAAATTTATTGAGTGCTTAAGGAGTGCAGAACGCTGTACTAAGCACTTGGGAAAGTACAACAATAAACTGTAAAACAATAAACTTACATTCCCTGCCCACAATGAGCTTTTGTCTATATCTGCCATCCCAAGTTCCTCTCTTTACAATCTGGCTTCCGTCCTCTTCCCGCCACAGAAACAGCCCTCTCAAAGGTAACAGATGATCTTCTTGCTAGATCTAATGGCTTTTACTCCATCCTAATCCTCCTCACCCTCTCAGCTGCCGTCAATGCTGTAAACCATTCCCTTCTTCTGGAAACATCCAACCTTGGCTTCACTGACACTGTCCTCTCCTGGTTCTCCTCCTGTCTCTCTGACTGCTCATTCTCAGTCTCTTCCTCTGCCTCCCACCCCTTAACTGTGGGGGCCCCTTAAGGTTCAGTTCTGGGTCCCCTTCTATTTTCCACCTACACCACTCCCTTGGAGAACTCAAGATGATTCCCAAATCTACATCTCCAGCTCTGATCTCTCCCTCTCTGCAGTATCATATTTCAATCTACCTTCAAGACACCTCTACTTGGATTTCCTCCTCTCACCTCGAACAGAACTCCCTATCCTCCCACCCAAACCCTGTCCTTTCCCTGACTTTTCCATTGCTGTAGAGGGCACCCCCATCCTTCCTGTCTCACAAGCCCATAACCATGGTTTTATCTCGACTCATCTCTCTCATTCAACCCACTTCTTCTATCGGTCACTAAATCCTGTCGGGTCAACCTTAACGACATCACTAAACTCCATGCTTTCCTTTCCATCCAAACTGCTACCACATTAATCCAAGCACTTATCCTATCTAGCTTGATTACTGTATCCGCCTCCTTGCTGACCTCCCTGTCTCCTATCCCTCCCCATTCCAGTCCAAACTTCATTTGCGGAAGCAGCGTGGCTCAGTGGAAAGTGCATGGGCTTGGAGTCAGAGGTCATGGGTTCTAATCCTGTCTCCGCCACTTGTCAGCTGTGTGACTTTGGGCAAGTCACTTAACTTCTCTGGGCCTCGGTTACCTCATCTGTAAAATGAGGATGAAGACTGAGCCCCATGAGGGACAACCTGATCACCACCTGTATCCACCCCAGCGCTTAGAACAGTGCTTTGCACATAGTAAGCTCTTAAATACCAACATTATTATTATTATTTGCTGCCTGGATCATTTTTCTACAAAAATGTTGAGTCCATGTGTCCCCAGTCCTCAAGAACCTCCAGTGGTTACCCCTCCACCTCCGCATCAAAAAGAAACACCTTACCATTGGCTTGAAAACGCTCCATCACCTTTCCCCCTCCAGCCTCACCTCACTATTGTCCTACCACAAACCCAACCCGCTCTCTTCTCTCCTCTAATGCTAACCTTCTCACTGTATCTCAATCTCGTCTATCTCACTGCCAAACTCTTGCCCACTCCCTCCCTCCTCAAATCCGACAATTACTCTCCCCCAGTTCAAAGCCTTATTAAAGGGACATTTCCTCCAAGAAGCCTTCCCTAAGCCCTCATTGCCTTTTCTTCCACTCCCTCCTGCATCACCCTGACTTGTTCCCTTTATTCATCCCCCTCCCAGCCCCACAGCACTTATGTACATATCTGTAATTTTAGTTATATTATCTCCCACTCTGGACTGTAAGCTCTTTGTGGGCGGGGAATGTATCTGTTATATTGTTCTCTCCCAAGCACTTAGGACAATGCTTAACACACAGTAGAAGTGGCATGGCTTAGTAGAGCATAGATCTGGGAGTCAAAAGGACCTGGGTTTAATCTTGCTTCTGCCACATATCTGCTGTGTGACCTTGGGCAAGTCACTTCACTTCTCTGTACCTCAGTTACCTCATCTATAAAATGATTAAGCGTGTGAGCCCCATGTGGGGCAGGGACTGTGTCCAAGCTGATTAATTTATATCTATCCCAGCGCTTAGAATGGTGCTTGGCACATAGTAAGCGCTTAACAAGTATCATTATTATCATTACAGTAAGAACTCAACAAAACAGCTGACTGACAGTCTACTGCTGCTTCAAAATCTCACAACAGTCTTTTCTTCCAAGAGTAAATTCCCCAATATGGAGCATGAAAGCTAATGTTCAGACCACCTAAGGATCTTGGGGCTGAGAATTTTCCCACTAGACTGTAAGCTCCGCGAGGGCAGGTCTTGTCTTCTAACTCAGTCTGGTTTCTCAAGCGCTTAGTACAGTACTCTGAAGACAGTAGGCACCTAATACTATTGATTGGCTTATCTACTAGATTTTAGGAATCTCAACTTGCACTCTTAATTCCTTCTATCAGAGCAATATTGAGAAGTAAGAATACTATTGAGTGTGCAGGACAGTTTAAGAGTTTTGCAGAAAACACAACTCTGGGGATTTAGAGGGTCATGACAGAACAAAGATTACTATTTACCCCAGTACTTAGCACCTAGTAAATTCATTGTGGGTGTTACACCCTCTTAGTACAGTGCTTTGCATGCGGTAAACACTCAATTAAGGCCATTGATGTAGATTCATTTTCACTTGAGGAACTTTAACCCCCCGGGGATACATTTCCTGATCCTTACCCTTTTCTGTTATCCTACTGTCTAAGCTAACCTCCAAGGTGCCCCCTTTGTCTTTAGAAATTTTTTAATTGCTAGTTTCAGCCATGAGGGAGGAATTCAACAATTCAACTAGTCTTCTAGACTGTGAGCCCGTTGTTGGGTAGGGATTGTCTCTTATTTGTTGCTGAATTATACTTTCCAAGTGCTTAGTACAGTGCTCTGTACCAAGTAAGCACTCAAAAAATACGATTGTATGGATGAACCTGCTTTTACCCATCTTGCGTTTACCGGTCAGTATATTTTCATATCGCAATAAGGAAAACTGGCTCCTGGCTATGTGTGTCGCTTAGCAGCGCTGATGGAAAATGAAGAAGAAATTCTCTCTGAGATACATTCCAATCAAACAGGACAGATCCAAAATCGAAATGCTGCCAACAAAATTAGGTTATTAAATTGCAAGTGTCCATCCGATAAGAAGTGAATAATAGCTATCTCACTTTTTTGTACATTGCAGAGATTTAGATTTGGTAAATGAATTGCATACATTAGATCTCATCTGTCCTGCCAAAGTCAAAAAGTATCACTCTCTTATGGTGCCTTTCTGTCTGCTAAGAGAACCTGGCAAGTCTCCTTTCCCTTTTTCAGGATCAAACAGTCCTTGAGCATCTTTATCCAAAACCATCTAAACAAAACCATGTATAAGTGGAGGGAAAAAGGAGTGCCAAAGCACTGTTTTATATTGATATTTTATCAAGATAAGCCTACTCAAACACAGCCTACTCTAAACTATAATAGGACCTAATTGATACCTGTTGTTTCTTTCCTAAAAGATTGATTAACTCAGTCTTTACCACTATTACTTGAAAATCTGAGAACTTTGCAATGAGATGGAAACTAAAATTGTTCATAAACATCAGCACATCTTGTCCATTTATGCCTTTAGTAGAGTTCACCAACACTGTTATATTGTATTCTGCCAAGGACTTAGTACAATGCTCTGCACACAGTAAGTGCTTGATAAATACCATTGATTGAAGATTGCCTGATGAAGCGATACATCCACATAATGGAAATGTTAGCTCAGGCTAGTTACTTCATATTCAGGAATCCCTTCTGACTTTTTTTAAAATTAAAGATATTAATCTAATCCTCTAGATATGAGAATCAGCATGACCTTTTGGGTAGAGCATGGGTTTGGAAGTTAGAAGGACCTGAGTTCTAATTCTGGCCTTACTACATGTCTGCTGTGTGACCTAGGCAAGTCACTTCACTTCTCTGTGCCTCAGTTACCTCATCTGTAAAATGGGGCTTAAGATTGTGAGCCCTATGTGGGGCAGGGACTATGTGCAACCTGATAATAAATACAATTGAATGAGTGAATTATTAGCTTGTAT
Source organism: Ornithorhynchus anatinus (assembly GCF_004115215.2). Lineage (NCBI taxonomy): Eukaryota > Metazoa > Chordata > Mammalia > Monotremata > Ornithorhynchidae > Ornithorhynchus > Ornithorhynchus anatinus. Next base: position 5,724,597 of record NC_041742.1, read on the forward strand.
CTATTGTATCTACCCCAGCAAGTAGTTCAGTGCCTGCAACATAGTAAGCACTTAAATGCCATAAAAACAAAACATAAAAACCCTATTCAGAGATCTCAGTAATCCCCACTCATTCCTCCATTCTACACTCATCTATTCCACATAGTCAATCATATTTATTGAGCTCTTACTATGTGCAGAGCACTGTACTAAGTGCTTGGGAGAGTACACTATAACAGACACATTCCCCTGTTCACAGTGAGCTTAGAGTCTAGTGGACTACATCCCTGAAATATTAGATGGGCCTGGGAGTCAAAGGAACTGGGTTCTAATCCCGGGTCTGCCACATGTATTCTGTGTGACCTTGGGCAAGTCACTTCACTTCTCTGTGCCTCAGTTCCCTCATCTGTGAAATGGGGATTGATAGTGTGAGCCCTATGTGGAACAGGGACTATGTCCAATCTGATTAACTTGTATGTAGCCCAGTGCTTAGAACAGTGCTTGGTACATAGTAAGTGCTAAACAGGTACCATAATTATTATTATTATCAGATTTCCTTTAAGAGCTTGTATTATGACCTCTAAGACTCAACTATTTTTAAAATTGAAACCAGCAAAAGAAAGGCACATCGGACAGTGGCTCAAGGCTTTGGAACCAATCTATATGAACCCACTATACCTTAAGTGCATTAGGAGTGGTTTATTCAGATAGCATTGTCATGGTGACTTTAATGTCTCGAAGATAAACAGCTTGACAACTCCATCTTTGGATTTTAAAAATTATTATTTTTATGGTATTGGTTAAGCGCTGAACTGTTCTAAGAGCTGGGGTATCAGGTTGGACACAGTCCCTGTCCCACATGGGGCTTTATAGTCTTAGAAAGAGGGAGGATTTATGAAGTTTGATATCTCAAGGGCATCCAAATATTTAAGCTAGGAGAGGTTTGCCTGTTTTTATTCATTCATTCAATTGTATTTATTGAGTGCTTATTATGTACAGACCACTGTATTAAGCGCTTGGAATGTACAATTCGGCAACAGATAGAGACAAGAGGGGATGGGGTATTAGTGGAGAATTCAGGAAAAAGACTTCCTCTAGATTCTAAGTCCTTTGTGGGGAGGGAATGTGTCTATCAACTTTGTTCTCTCCCAGGCACTTATTATAGTTCTCTACATGCAGTAAACACTTAAATACTATTGATTTAGAGATCAGTTTTTCTAAGGCCTGTGTTACATTTAGCTCAAGAAGCACTTTCCTTAGCAAATAATAAAGATAATGGTATTTATTAAGTGCTTACTATGTGCCAAGCACTGTACTAAGTGTTGGGGTGGATACAAGCAAATCGGGTTGGACGAAGTACTTGTCCCATGGGAGGCTTAACCCATTTTGCAGATGAGGTAACTGAGGCACATAGAAGTGAAGTGACTTACCCCAGGTTACACAGAAGATATGTGGCAGAGCCAGGATTAGAACCCATCATCTTCTGACTCCCAGCCCTATGCTCTACCTACTACACCACACTGCTTCTGAATGAAATGATGTCTGGCTACGACTACCAAGATTGGGTGACTGACAGAGTTACAACGATTTTTTTTTTACCTCTGGAAGAAGAAAGAAGCCTGGGAGTCTCATGTGGGACATGGAGTGTTCCCAGCCTGATTAGCTTGTATCTACCCCAACCCTTATTTCAGTGCCTGGCACATAGTAAGCACTTAGCACCACATACCATAAAACAAACAAACAAAAGAGTCAGAGGACCTGGTTTCTAATCCTGGGTCTGCCACTTGTGTGGTATATGACCTTGGGTAAGTCACTTAGCTTCTCTGTGTCTCTGGTACCTCATCTGTGAAATGGGGATTATAACTGTGAGCTCCAGGTGGGACATGGACTGTCTCCAACCAGATTAGTTTGGATCTTCTTCAGCGCTCAGAATAGTGCCTGGCACAGAGTAAGTGCTTGACAGATACGGTTAAAAAGCTTGGACAAAACACTATTAAAGGGTGTTAAACCAATCTGGATTGTAGGCTTAGAGGGAGGAGACATTTAACTACAAAGGTATGCCGAGTTTACCTTCAAATGGTTGTCTTGAGACAGATCAGTCAATGAAAGCTATTTATCGAGCCCTTACTGTGTGCAGAGAACCCTACTAAGCCCCAGCCCCCCCCAGTACTTTTGTATGTATCTGTAATTGTATTTGTATTGATGTCTGTCTCTGGCCCTCTAAACTGTAAGCTCCTTGGGGGCAGGGAATGTCACTGTTTATTTTTGCATTGTACTTTTCCAAGTGCTTACTACAGTGCTCAGCACACAGTAAGTGCTCAATAAATACTGCCCTCAAGAATTTAGCGGATGGCCCACCTATTTGGCCTTAGTGATGGCAGGACCTGCCCTGAAAAATCTCGGAAATTCTTGTGTGGAAAATTCAAAGCACCAGTTGAGATGCTCGAGATATGTCTTTTAGAAAGCATTTTCAGAGATCTATTTTTTTTCCTTATAACGAACAGAAATTCTCTGCATGGAGCTCAGGTTGCGGTGAAAACATCATGAGCTGTTTTTCTTACCCAGTAGCAAAGGGTATTTTGGTTTTGCTGTGTGTTGTCTCACCACCTGCTGCCTCTCCAAGTGTTGTATGGCTTGCATTGTTTAAATCTGTTCTGATGATTAATGTGAAGAAAATAGGATTAGCCATGTTGCATAAACCTGTCAGGCTTTCTGATCCAGCCACTTAGGCCTATCAGGGGCCAGTAGCTGACATTTCAATGGTTGATCATTTAACAAAATAGGAAGATGTGGTAGCCTGATGTGGGGTCAAAATGGACAAAACCCCAGGGAAAACAAATTTCATAAAGTTCCTTTGAAAGGAACAGTGAGTGAAGAGGGGATTAGAATGTTGTTAGGCATGTGGTCAGACAAGCTGAGTCAAGAGGGGATTGGAAAGTCTCTCTCTCTAGGCTGTAAGGTTGTTGTAGGTAGGGAATGTGTCCGGTATATTGTTATTATCGTACTCTCCCAAGCACTTAGCACAGTGCTCTGCATACAGAAAGCTCTCAGTATAATTTATGGGTGGATTGAAGGTGGGTAGGGGGAGAATTGTTTCCAAACTTCATCTCTTTGCTCCCTAGACCGTATGGTTCTCTGGAAGGTAAAATTTGTTTAGAAATTACTACATCCTGTTTAATGGATGCGGCGTCATGCGAGAGCCCTCTTGTTGAGCCAAGAGTAATAATAATAATAATGATATTTGTTAAACTCTTGCTATGGCTCAAGTATTAAGACTGGGATAGATACAAGTTAATCAGGTTGGGTACAGTTCTTGACCCACTTGGGACTCTCAGTCTAAGAAAGAGGGACAAGTATTGAATCCCCATTTTACAGATGAGCAAACTGAGGCCCAGGGAGATGAAGTTGACTTGCCTAAGGTCATGCAACAGGTAAACAGCAGAGTCTGGACTAGAACCCACGTCCCCTTACTCCCAGTTCCATGTTCATTCCATGCAGCTTCCCTAGACTGTAGACTGTCAGCTCTAGATTGTAAGCTCCCCATCTAGACTGTAAACTCACTGTGGGCAGGGAACTTGTCTGTTTCTTGTTATATTGTACTCTCCGAAGCGCTTAGTACAGTGCTCTGCACACAGTAAGTGCTCAATAAATACAATGAATGAATGAATGCTTCTTAATGCAAAGAGCACTGCTCTAAGAACTGGGAGACTTGAATTCTAGTCTTGGTCCCTGCCTGTCTTTTTATCAGTAGCACTTGTTGCCCCCGTGGAATCATAACAAGTAGGGACAAGACAGTGTGATAGATGCTATGCAGGGTTTTGTTTTTTTAATGGTCCTTGTTAAGCGCTTCCACTGTTCCAGACACTAGACTAGGTGCGGGGGTAGACACAAGCTAATCAGGTTGGACAAGGTCGCTGTCCCACATTGGGCTCACAGTCTTAATTCTATTTTATGGATGAAGGAACTGAGGCACAGAGAAGTGAAGTGATTTGCCCAAGGTCGCACAGTAGAAAAGTGGCGGAGCCAGGATTAGAACCCAGGTACCTCTGACTTCCAGGCCCAGTCTCTATCCAGTAGGCCGTACTACCTTCAGGATTGACACCTCAGGATCGATGCTCATACTTCAGTCCTGACCTGCAGCTCCTTTGGTCGTAAACCTTAATGCGACATGAACTTCACAAACCCAATCTTAGAAGCTGATCTACAGCGGGTGAATTTTTCTACCTGGGATCTGTAATAGGAATAGACTTACTCTACCGGCTTGAACCGACATCATGTTCTTCCTCCATTTCTGCATCTTGGTAGTGAAAAGTGAAATTAGTTTCCTGTGTTTGCAGGGGTATAATTGGGATCTATTTATTTCCTGATAGCCAAGAAAGCACAAAAGGGCAGTTTGTGTGATTGGTAGAAGCAATTACAGCAATATCAGGAAGCTCTTGTCACTTAGCCTAAAGTGCCTGTCCAAAAATGGCCCTCTTCCATCAGTGGGCTTGGTGACAGTCTTTGTTTGAGTGGTGGAAAAGCTTCCAGTTTCCCAGTGATTAAGTCATTATCCTCAGAAACAAATCTCATCCTTCAGAACAGAAGAACAGGATGAATGTTCCGATCACATCCATGGGGAGTAAATCTCTGGCAGTACATTAAGGAATCGTGCATATTTAATGATAGGTCTTAAAATGAGCTTTTTGGAGCAGGTTAAAGGTGAATATTAAGTGGAATTGTAAGAAATGGGATCGCTCAAGACGACTTAAGAGGTTAGGGACGCTTGTGGTGAGATGGGAAGTGAGGTGAATAAAGATCTCACCTGTGGTGAAATGGGGTCATGGCAGGGTTTGAAACTTAAGTCTTCCTGAACCTCTCCCCTCCCCCTGCCTGTTGCATGTCAGACTGGTGTATCAATCAGCATGATGCACCAGGATGCAGGGCTTAAGATTGAGCACTGCACCAATCGATCAATCAGTGGTATTTAGTGAGTGCCTTCTGCATTCAGAGCACTAGGTACAGTGCTCCCTACAGTGTAAGACTGTGAGTCCTCCACTTAGGCTTTTGGTATCATGTGGGACAGGAACTGTGACTGTCCCGATTATCTTGTATCTATTCTAGAGTTTAGAACAATGCTTGACACAGAGTAAATGTGCAACAAATTCCATAATTATCATTATATCAAGTAAATACTATTACATATTAAAAGCACAACTCCTCGAAGAGGCCTTTCCTGACTAAACCCTTACTTTCTCTTCTCCCACTCCCTTCTGTATTGCCCTCAACTTGGATTTACACCTTTATTCATTCCTCCCTCAGCCCCACAGTACTAATTTAATTTATATTTCTAATTTATTGATATTAACATCTGTCTCCACTGCTAGACTGTAAGCTTGTTATGGGCAGAGAACGTGTCTACCAACTGTTAGATTATATTCTTCCAAGCGCATAGTACTGTGCTCTGCACACAGTAAGCGCTCAATAAATATGACTGATTAATGATTTTATGTATGAGCGTGGCATCGATCTGGATATCAGTACTTCATTTCAGGTTTTCTTTGGTTCTTCGGCGGTTTGCAACCACCATGTTATAGAAGAACCAATTGTATTTTGAAAAGAGAAATCGCAAGCATTCCGGGATCCACCATGCTTGCTTCTCCATATCAAAATGATGGTTAAGGGAGGATTGAGGTGGTTGAGGTTTGAGGTGATGTTGCTGAGTGTTCCTTAAACAGCCTCCTCGCTGACCTCCCTGGCTCCTGTCTCTCCCCAGTGCAGTCCATATGTCACTCAGCCGCCCAGGTCATTTTTCTCCAAAACCTTTCAGTCATGTTACCTACCTCCACATCAAATAGAAACTCCTTACCTTTGCTTTAAAGCACTCATTCACCTTGCCCCCTCCTACCATACCTCACTGATCCGCTACAGCTCAGAATGCACAATTAGCTCCTCTAATACCAACCTACTCGCTGTACCTCGATCTCGTCTATCTCACAGTCAACCCCTTGTTCTCCTGCCTCTGCCTGGAATTCCTTCCCCGCTCATATCCGACAGATGATCACTCTCCCCATCTTCAAAGCCGTATAAAAATCACATCTCGTCCAAGAGTTCTTCCCCAACTAAGTTCTTGTTTCCGCATTCCCTTCCCCTTCTGTGTCACCCTTGCACTTGGATTTACATCCTTTTATTCAGCTCACTCTTAGCCCCGCAGTAATTATGTGCATATCAAAAATGTATTTTAATGTCTGTCTCCCCCTCTAGATTGTAAGCTCCTTTTGGTGGGGAACATGTCTACTAAGGCTGTTATGTTGTAGTCTCCCGAACCCTTAGTACAGTGCTCTGCACACAGTAAGCGTTCAATAAATACAAATGATTGATCGGTGGCTCTCCACAAAGTAAGTACTCAAAGAATATGATTGATTGGTGGCTCTGCACGAAGTAAGCACTCAATAAATATGATTGACTGGTTTTCTTGCACACAGTAAGTGCTCAATAGATATAGTTGTTTGAGAATTACTGAGACTTGATTTTGAGAGAGAACTCAGACTTCCCGCCACATTCACCGCCTCTGGTACACACTTGATGTTCATGCAGACTCATCTGACCTTTCAGAATGGTCGTCCCCTTCTCCCAGAATGGGGAAGGGCAGGATGCTTTTTGGACTGCTCTTTTCTCACAATAGGAGGGTGATGGGAGATGAAGGAACTGCTCTTTGAAAGGTTTTAAGAACTCCAAACCAGACATACCTCCAAAATGATGAAGAGGGAAACCTGCAAGGAGAAACACTGTGGCCTGGTGGAAGAGCACAGACCTGGGAGTCAGAGGGCCAGTGTTCTAATACTGGCTCTGCCACTTGTCTGCTGTGTGAACTTGGGCAAGTCACTTCACTTCTCTGTTCCTCAGGTAGCTCATCTGTAAAATGGGGATTCAATTATTGACTCTCCAATTTAGACTGAGCCCCATTCATTCATTCAATAGTATTTATTGAGCGCTTACTATGTGCAGAGCACTGTACTAAGCGCTTGGAATGTACAAATTGGTAACAGAGATAGTCCCTGCCCTTTGACAGGCTCACAGTCTAATTGGGGGAGACAGACAGACAAGAACAATGGCAATAAATAGAATCAAGGGGAAGAACATCTCAATAAAACAATAGCAAATAAATAGAATCAGGGTGATGTACATCTCATTAACAAAATAAATAGGGTAATGAAGATATATACAGTTGAGCGGACTAGTACAGTGCTGAGGGGATGGAATGGGAGAGGGGGAGGAGCAGAGGGAAAGGGGGGAGAAGAGGTTTAGCTGTGGAGAGGTGAAGGGGGGGTAGAGGGAGCAGAGGGAAAAGGGGAGCTCAGTCTGGGAAGGACTCTTGGAGGAGGTGAGCTTTAAGTAGGGTTTTGAAGAGGGGAAGAGAATTAGTTTGGCGGAGGTGAGGAGGGAGGGCATTCCGTGACTGCGGGACGACGTGGCCCAGGGGTTGTTCGGCGGGATAGGCGAGAACGGGGGACGGTGAGGAGGTGGGTGGCAGAGGAGCGGAGCATGTGGGGTGGGCAGTAGAAAGAGAGAAGGGAGGAGAGGTAGGAAGAGGCAAGGTGATGGAGAGTCTTGAAGCCTATGAGAAGTTTTTGTTTCGTGCGGAGGTTGATAGGCAACCACTGGAGGTTTTTAAGAAGGGGAGTGACAGGCCAGAGCGTTTCTGCAGGAAGATGAGCCGGGCAGCGGAATGAAGAATAGACTGGAGCGAGGAGAGACAGGAGACAAGGAAATCAGAGAGAAGGTTGATACAGTAATCCAGCTGGGATATTATGAGAGCCTGTACCAGTAAGATAGCCGTTTGGGTGGAGAGGAAAGGGCGGATCTTGGTGATATTATAAAGTTGAGACCAGCAGGTCTCGGTGACGGATTGGATGTGTGGGGTGAATGAGAGAGCCGGGTTTGTCTGGGTTGACAAACCAGAAATGCCTCTGAAATCCCTTGTAGTCCATCAAGGTCCTGACGGGTGGGTCTGGAGGAGCAACTCCCAACTCAATCCACAGAATGTCCCCAGATGGCGGTGGGATATCTAAGATGCCAGCCCTGTGAAGATAAGAGAAAGCAACATTTATGAGAGGTATCCACAGCACGGGAGGGGTTCCGGACCCCCAGACTTCTCCACATCTGCATACCTGGACAGGACTTCTCTATCACTAGCACCATCTTGGAAATCAAAGGACAATCTGAGGCATACCTACATGTATGTAAAAAATTGGTATTGTCCATGTAGGCTGGGCCACCCAAGTGTCACCTTCCCAAAATACGCAGCCTCTATTTCATTTGTTCATCCGGGAAACCTATCTGTGTCCATGCCCACTCATGTGGCTTTCATCAACATTTCTGTCGAGATTTACTTGGCATCTCTAGGGTGAGGCTCAGGCATCAGTGGTGTTCTGTATTTGGCTTTGCTTCAGAGATATGCATATATGTGTGTGTATCTGTATTGTGGGTGTGTATGTAATAAGAACAATAATAATCATAATTGTGATATTTGTTAATTGCTATGTGCCTGGAACTGTTCTAAGCACTGGGGTAGATACAAGATATTCAATTTGGACACAATCCCTGTCCCACATAGGGCTTATGGCCTTAACCCCCATTTAACACCCAAGGGAACCGAGACACAGAGAAGTAAAATGACTTGCCCGAGGTCACATGGCAGGAAAGTGGCGGAGCCAGGATTAGACTCCATGGCCTTCTGACTCCTAGGCCCGTGCTCTATCCACTAAGCCACCCTGCTTTTCTCTGCGTGTGTGGTGTGTGTGTGTGTGTGTGTGTGTGTGTGTGAGAGAGAGAGAGAGAGAGAGAGAAAGAGAGAGAAGAGAGGCATGCTTGAACAGGGCTATCTCAAAGGTGGTTCTGGTTCAACCAGTTCACCCTCTGTTTGCTACAGGGCTTCACATGCAGCCTCTTTCTCCCAGCTGCCTCCCATCCTTAGCTCCCCTTTAAACTGTGAACTCATTGTGGGCATGGAATGTGTCTACCAACTCTGTTGTATTGTACTCTCCAAAGCGCTTAGTTCAGTGCACTTAGTAAGTTCTCAAGAAATATGATTAACTGACCACAAGCACATACAGACCCTGTAGTGTCATTCTCCTCCCAAACTTTGGAGAAGCAGCTTAGCCAGTGGAAAGCCTTGGGCAAGTCACAACTTCTCTGTTACTCCGTTACCTCAACTGTAATACGGGGATGAAAACTGTGAGCCCCATGTGGGACATGGACTGTGTCCAACCTGATTAGCTCATATCTAACCCAGTGCTTAGTATGGTGCCTGGCACATAGTAAGCACCTAACACATACCATAGCTATTATTATTAGCACTAAACAAATATGACTGATTAGAGGAGGTGCTTACGGTCTGTACACCAGTGCTTAATACAGTGCCTTGCACATAGTAAATGCTTAACAGTTACCACTTCTCAGGGCCTTCGTTTCGTCATTTTTTTTTATGGTATTTGTTAAGTACTTACTATGTTCCAGGCACTGTTTTAAGCACTAGGGTAGATACAAGGTAATCAGGTTGGACACAGTCCCTGTCCCACATGGGGCTCACAGACTTAATCTTCATTTTTGAGATGAGGTAACTGAGGTCCAGAGAAGTGAAGTGACTTGCCCAAGGTCACACAACAGTCAAGTGGCAAGTGGAGAATAGAACCCAGGTCCCAGGCCCATGCTGTATCCACTGGACCACACTGCTTCTCATCTGTAAAATGGAGATTTGATTCCCCTTCTCCCTTTCAGAATCTCATGTGGGATAAGGACTTTATCCCATCTGCGTAGTCTGTATTTACTCTAGTGCTTCGTACAGTGCTTGGAACAAATCCCACAAATCCCACTGTTATTATTATTCCCGATTCATTCCAAATGCCACCCTTGGGCCATCCCAGAGGCTCAATTTCTGCCGCTCCCAGGGCAAGAGGACTCTCCGTTCCCTGGTCCTGCTGGTACCCCACATGGCCTTGGACCTTTGTGACCTGTGTGGGGAACGGGAACATGACACCTTGGAGCTGCTGCTTTTGGGAAGCCCTGGCCCTCTTGGACTACGGGAAAGGCCGTCAGAAGGAACGAGGCAGCGAAACCTCGGGGGGGCAGGGGAGGTGGTAGGGGTGGGCGGGTATTTGCTGGCACTAAGGGAAGAACCCCTGTTGGCCTCTCCCACGGTTTCCCTCTGGGGATCCTACAGATATGCAGTCTGCGGAGCTTTTTCTTTAGTTCCCACAGTGAGAGGTCCGGGCAAAGGGCGGCATTTGTCAATTGGAAAAAAAAAAGCACTCAAATAAACATAGGAAATCTAGCAGTGCCTCCAGAGGAGCTAAAGACCTTGGAGCTACTTTGGAAAGTAGCTTTCTCCTGCGTTATGGGCAGGGAATGGTGTCTGTTATCTGTATATATCTGTAATTTACTTATCTATTTATATGAATGTCTGTCTCCCCCTTTAGATTGTGAGCTCATTGTTCGCAGGAATGTGTCTGTCAGTATATTGTACTCTCCCAAGCATAGTTCAGTGCTCTGAAATACAGTAAGCACTCAATAAATACAATCAAATGAGTAAATGTTTACTGTTATATTGTACTTTCCCAAGCGCTTAGTACAGTGACCTTAGTGTGTGCAAAGCACTATAAAACAAGAACCATTCATTCAGTCATACTGAGCACTTACTAAGTATTTAATAAATAGCGCAACGACTTACTACTACTACCACTACTATTAAACAAAAGCTAGGAGGGACCATCAGTCATTAGTATTTACTGAGCACTTACTGAGTGCAGAGCATTGTACTAAGCACTTGGGAGAATGCAGTACAACAGAGTTGATAGACATGTTCCCTGTCCACAAGGACCTTACTTTTTGGAGGCACGCAGTTGAAGTGTGACCGTCATGATCCCTGCCTTCAAAGAGCTTACATTCGAGCACAGGAGACAGGTGCTAACATAAATGCCTGTTCTTCCTCCTACTTAGACTGTGAGCCTCATGTGGAGACAGAGACGACGTCTGACCTGCTTAACTCATATCAACCCCAGCGCTTAGACCAGTGCTTGATATGTATTAAGCTCTAAACAAATATCACAGTACTGAAGTGTCTCTTGCTTCTGTTGCAATAATTCTGGAATCTGTTACACACTTCCTGTGTGCTAGGTACTGTACCAAGCGCTGGGGTGAACCCAAACAAATCGGGTTGGACGCAGTCCCTGTCCCATGGGGGCTCACAATCTCAATCCTCGTTTTACAGATGAGGGACAGGGCCTGGGACTTGTGTCTATCCCAGCACTTGACCCACAGTAAGTGCTTAAATACCATAAAAAAAGTGCTGAGGGGATGTGGAAATACTGAAGAGAAAGAGGGGGCGGGGTGGGGGAGAGAATAGGTTGGTGAGAAGAGAGATTAATCCGTGAAAACTCCCTGGAGGAGATGTGATTTTGGGAGGGCTTTGAAGATGGGGAGAGCTGTTATGCGAATGTGAAGGTGGAGGGAGTTTAAGCATTGGGGAGGGTGTGATTGAGAGGATGGTGGCGAGTGAGGAGGCCCAGTGAGTAGGTTGATTTGAGAGGGCAGCACATCCGCAGTGTAGAGGTTGCTTCTTTCGCGTGGCTCATGTGACCCCTCAGGGAGACCACAGACCACAATGCTTGGCACATAGTAAACATTAAACGAACACCAAAATGATCATTAGTAGTACACTCAGCTCTTCTGCTAAGTGTATTTCACACATGCGCACAGGGAAGCAGGGGAGAGTCAGTCCCACGATGCACATCTTCCTGGCTAGAATGTGCTCTTGAAAGAAACAGTTGTGAGAATGTTCGTGGCACTACCCAGGTACCCCAGGGTGAGATTTCCTAAATGCTGGGTCTGTCAGCATCCATGACCCCCATGTTTTGGAGGGCTCCATTCTCCATTTCACAAGCTCATAGCCTTGGCGGGATCCTCAACTCATCACATATTCCATCTGTCACCTGATCCTGTTGGTTCAACCTTCGCAACATCCCTACAATCCACTCTTTCCTCTCCATCCATACTGCTACCACATTAATCCATTCACTTATCCTACCAAGCATTGATTACTGTATAAGCCTCCTTGTTGATCTCCCTGCCTCCTCTCTCTCCCCACTCCAGTCCACACTTCACTCTGCTGCACAGATCATTTCTGTACAAAAAGGTTCAATCCATGGTCCCCACTCCTCAAAAAACTCCAGTGGTTGCCCATCTGCTTCCACATCAAACAGAAAATCCTTACCATAAGCTTTAAAGCACGTAATCACATTGCCCCCTCCTACCTGACCTCCCCGATTTCCTACTACAACTCAGCCCACACACTTCATTCCTCTAATGCCAACTTATTCACTTTACCATGATCTCATCTGTCTCATCTCCAGCCTCTGGCCTGCAATTCCCTCCCTCTTCCTAACAGACGATCACACTCCCCACCTTCAAAACCCTTTCAAAGCACATCTTCTCCAAGAGGCCTTCCCTGACTAAGCCCTCATTTCCTCTTCTCCCACTCCCTTCTCAGTCACCCTTGCACTTGGATTTGCACCCTCTGTTTACCCCACCTTAAGCCCCATAGTACTTATATACTTAGCTGTAATTTATTTATTTCCATGTCTGTTTCCCTTTCTAGAATGTAAGCTCACTATTGGCAGGGAACATGTCTATCAAATCTGTTATATTGTACTCTCCCAAGCCCTTAGTACCGTGCTCTGCACACAGTAAGCATCCAATAAATATGGTTGACTGAGGTTTGCACCTTTAGAGCTTTCCAGGTAACCTGGTCGATCTGCTTGTTCAATCAACTGACGGTATTTACTGAATGCAGAGTACTCTTCTGAGCACTTGAGAGACTGGTGATAGAGTTAGTAAACCAAACAGCTGCCTTTAGGGTTCTAATCCTGCCTCCCCTACTTGGTCGTTGAGTGACCTTGGACAAGTTGTCTAACTTCTCTGTGTCTCAGTTTCCTCATCAGTAAAATGGGGTTTCAATCCTTGTTCTTCCTCCTACTTAGACTGTGAGCCTTGTGTGGGACAGGGACTGTTTCCTACCTGATTATCTTGTGAAGTAGCGTGGCCTAGAGGAAAGAGCATGGGTCTGGAAGACAGAGGACCTGTGTTCTAATCCCACCTGTCACTTGTCAGGGATTCAGTGCTGTCCCTCCTACTTAGGCTGTGAGCCCCATGTGGGACCTGATTATCCTGTACCTGCCCCAGGGCTTAGAGTAGTGCTTGGTACATAGTAAGCACTTAAATACCATAGTCATTATTACCTTGTTTCTACCCCAGTTCTTAATAATCAGTAACCAAGCATACTATGTGTAGAACATTATATTAAGCGCTTGGGAGGTTACATAGAGAAGCAGCAAGGCTTAGTGGAAAGTGTTTGGTCTTGGGAGTCAGTGGACTTGGGTTCAAATCCCTGCTCTGCCACTCACCCACTGTGTAACCCTGGGCAAGTCCTTTCACTTCCCTGTACCTCAATTCTGTCATCTACAAAATGGGGTTTAAATACTTGCTTTCCCTCCTGTTTAGACTGTGAGCCCCATTTGGGACCTATCTTCTCCCTATCACCACTTAGTACAGTTCTTGACATGTGGTACTTAAATATCACAATCAGTTACAGTAAGAGTCACTGGAGGACACATGCCCTGCCTAGAAGGCACTTACAGTCTAATGTCAAGGAAGCACTTAAACTCCAGATTTCACACAGTCAATTCCTATAAACATGAGTTAGTGGGAAGAAATGACTACATTCCTCCTCTTTGCCACCTCTCTGTTGTAGCAAACACAGAGACAGAAGCAAAAGACCAACCCAAAGTGAGGAAAGTAGTCAGAGAGAAGCAGCTGGGGATTTCCCTATTTATAACCTCTTCTCTTCCCCTCCCACACTGCCTTGAGCCCAAGCCGCTACTCAAAAGCCGCAGCTGTGGTTGCCTTTTGAGGTTTGTCTGAAAGCGAAGATTGTAAGCACTTGTGTGTGTCAAACCACGTGCCTAGAGGTACCTGAATGGCGGCAGAAGGGGAGAAAAATCGCTCGTCATGTCTCCCGGATGAAGGCGTGGGGTTTGTACTAATAGTAGTAGAAGCAGCAGAAATAATAGCTGTGTTATATATTGAGCAGCCATTGGGTACTATGCACTGTATAAAGTGCTTGGAAAGTAGAAAACAAGAGATTCATTTCCTGCCCTACCTTAGATTGTGAGCCATCTAAAACAGGGATTGTATTTGATCTGATACCCCTCTCACTGGTTAATAAGCACTTAACAAATGCAAATATGAGGGATTTATGCTGTAATTGGGAAACCAGATTTTAAGATATTTACAGACAGACCTGTTCTATCTATGAGGGGAGGGGGTTTGGGACATGATATCTCCTCCAGTACTTAGTAGGCAGAAAGCACTAAACAAATACAAACATGAGGAGTTTACACTCTTAATTGGAAAGACAGATATTTTATGGTATTTAAGCACTTACAGTGTGTAAAGCATGGGAAGCAGTTTGACCTAGTGGAAAGAGCACAGTCCTCAGAGTCAGAAAGACCTGGGTTCTAATTTTGGTTTTGCCAAATGTCTGCTGTGTGACTTTAGGCAAGATACTTAATTTCCCTGTGCTTCAGTTTACCTCATCAGAGGAGCAGCGTGGCTCAATAGAAAGAGCATGGGCTTTGGAGTCAGAGGTCATGGGTTCTAATTCCGGCTCTGCCACTTGTCAGCTGTGTGTCTTTGGGTAAGTCACTTAACTTCTTGCTGCCTCAGTTGCCTCATCTGTAAAATGGGGATTAAGACTGAGAGTCTCAAGTGGGACACTCTGATTACCCTATATCCACTACAGTGCTTGGCACATAGTAAGTGCTTAACAACTACCAACATTATTATTATTAAAAAAGGGATGAAGACTGTGAGCCTCTTGTGGGACAACCTGATAACCTTGTATCTATCCCAGTGCTTAGAACAATGCTTGGCATATAGTAAGCGCTTAGCAAATACCACCATTATTATTACAGGCAGACCAGTTCTAACCCTCTCTTATACTGTGGACCCCATGGGGGACAGGGACTCTGCCTGACCGCATATCTCCCCCAGTGCTTGGCAAGTCATAAATACTTATTTGTTAACACCACAGTTATCATCATCATCAAAGTATGATTGCTATCATTAAAATTGAGTGCTTGGTCTTAGAGGTAAGGAGAACAGGTGTCATCATATTTTACTTATGAAGAAACTGAGGTCCAGAGAGGTTGAGTGACTTGCTCAAAGTCACAAAGCAGGGCAGTCGTGGAACCCAAGTCTCTCTGTTGCTCAGGTCTGCGCTCTTTCCAGTGGACCTGGGAGTCAGAGAACTGGGTCCCAGCTCAGTCCCAGCTCTGCCACTTTACTTGCTGTGCGACCTTGGCCAAGTCACTTCACTTCCCTGTGTTTGTTTCCCCCACTTTAAAATGGGGACTACACACCCTTCCTTCCATCCCCCTTTGACTGTGAGCTCTGTGTGAGTCAGGAACTGTGTCCAACCTGTTTATCTTATATCTACCCTAGTGCTTTCTGTAGTGCTTAGCACCTTATAACTGCTTAACAAAGACCAGAGTTATCATTAATGTTACTATTAGGTCAGACTGCATCCCGAGAGGATTCTCCCACTATTTGGGCTGGCACTGAAATCATTTTTGCTCCTCTTTCAGTGACAGGTTATATGGCAATAGAGGAAAGATGGGTGAGGGCAGGGAGCCCCGCTGATGCCAGAGGGCATGAAGGGTAGGTAAACATTTTGTGGGCTTTCTGAACCGCCTGTCAAGGCTGGTTTGGTGGCAATCTGCCCTGACCTAGGGTCATCATGACCTGGCTGTCGAGTAACTTTCAGTTCTTCAAGGAAGGGTCAGGTGGGTCAGGGTTTTTCTGAAGGCTGAGACGAAGACCCTGAACTGTGTCTGTGCAGGTTATGGGTACGCCTCGTTGAACTGCTCTGGGGAAGGTCGCTTTCGGCTTGTTTAATGACAGGCTTTGGGCCTGGAGGCATTAACTGGAATGTTCAAATTCCCTTTGGGCAACAAAAATTGTCTTTCTGAGAGGGATAGTTGGAAGGTGCTGCCTAAGTTTCTGGAAAAACAAACAAAAAGCCAAGCTTTTTGCCTGCTGTGACCTTGGGCAAGTCACATGTCTCTGGGCCTCATTTTCTTCATCTATCAAATGGGGATTCAATATCTATTCTCTGTCCTACTTAGACTGTGAACCCGCTGTGGGACAGGGACTGCGTTCAATGTGATTATCTTATTTCGGTCTCAGTGTTCAGCACATAGACATTCTTAACAAATACTATCATTATTATTAAAAGTCATGTCTCCTCCAAATGGCCTTCCCCAATTAAGCCCTCTTTTCCCCAGCTCTCTCTCCCTCCTGCGTCATCCATGCACTTTGGACATTTGATATTTGCCCCACCCCTACAGCACTTAGGAATGTATCTTTAAATTATATATTGTAAAAAACTTATTTATTCATATTAATGTCTTTCTCCCCATCGACATTGTAGGCTTGCTTGGTACAGTGCTGTGCCCATAGTAAATGCTCAATAAATGTAATTAATTGATTGTTGTCATTAGCATAGGCCTGGGAATCAGAGGACGTGAGTTCTAATCCCAGATCTGCCACTTGTCTGCTGTGTGACCTCTGTCAAGTTATTTCACTTCTCTGTGCCTCAGTTACCTCATCTGTAAAATGGGATTAAGACTGTGAGCCCCATGTGGGACAGGGACTGTGCCTAACCTGATTATCTTGACTGATAAACATAATGTGATGTTGGTTTAAGCACATACTATGTGCCCAGCTCTGTATTAAGTGCTGGGGTAGAGCCACCTGGGGCTCACAATCTTATTGAGAGGGACAAGAGGTACTGAACCCCCATTTTATGGAGGAGGAAACTGAAGCGCAGCAAAGTCAAGTGATTTGCCCATGGTCACACATCTGCCAAGTGTCAGGGTCAGGATTAGAACCCAGGCCCACGATCTTTCCCCTAGCCCATCCTGCACTGATCTAGATGCTCATCAGTATAGGGAAGGACTCAGTGAGGTCTTGGGCCTGCCTGATAATCGAGGATTGGAGTGCAGAAGGAATTGGGGGATAGGCAGAGCCAACTATGCCTTAAACTCCTTTTCTGGGGGGCAACCTGCATCTACCCACCTGCCCCTTAGGTAAATATGTATGATAATAATTATGGTGTTTGTTAAGCACTTACTCTGTGCTAAGCACTGTTCTGTGATCAATTATACAGTCAGTTAACTTATTCCAATTTCCCCATTTTGAAATAGTTCTAGGTCTGTCTCCTTTGCTAGTGTGTAAGTTCCCTTTGGGCAGGGAATGCATCATGTGCGTCTGTTCTACTCTCCCAAAGTCCTTAAGCAGTGCCTGGAAGTCAGGAGACGTTCCATAAATAGCTACCCTGACTCTGACCTGGGGGCCGGCCCTCACCATCTTGCTTGGATTTTTAATTTTCTTCATGTCTCATCTTCTAGGCAAGAAGCGAAACCCAGGGCTGAAAATTCCCAAAGAAGCATTTGAGCAACCTCAGACCAGCTCCACGTAAGTGTGCAGATCCCACGATGGAGGCCGCAGGCCTTCTCCCTGACCCCCACATATCCTTGGAGAGGTCCTCAGAGAGGTGCGAGGGAGCAGGGCCGGGCCCAGTGGGCAGTCACGACTCCGTGGGCAGACGGAACTTGAATGCTGTGACTTGACTGGAGGCTGTGACTCGGGGGACGCTGAGACTCGGAGGATGCCATGATTCGGTGGGCCTCCGTGATACGGTGGACACCATAACTTGGTAGTAGCCACTGGCAGGGAAAGCAAGTAGTTTTGTGAGAATTGATACCTGAACATCACTGGACGTGAACTGCCTTGGAATTTGGGGTAGATTTTTACATGGCGAAGGGTGCCCAGGAGACCAGTCAATCACTGGTATTTATTCATTCATTCATAGTATTTATTGAGCGCTTACTATGTGCAGAGCACTGTACTAAGCACTTGGAATGTACAAATCGGCAACAGAGACAGTCCCTGCCCTTTGATGGGCTTACAGTCTAATCAGGGGAGACAGGCAGACAAGAACAATGGCAATAAATAGAGTCAAGGGGAAGCACATCTCATAAAAACAATGGCAAATACATAGAATCAGGGTGATGTACATCTCATTAAACTAAATAGGGTGATGAAGATATATACAGTTGAGCGGATGAGTACAGTGCTGAGGGGGTGGGACGGGAGAGGGGGAGGAGGAGAGGGAAAGGGGGGAGAAGAGGGTTTAGCTGCGGAGAGGTGAAGGGGGGTAGAGGGAGCAGAGGGAAAAATTATTGAGCCCTTAGTATGTGCAGAGCACCATTCTAAGCGCTTGGGAGAGTACAATGAAAGAGAATAAGCCGATGTGTTCCCTGCCCATAATGAGTTTAGGTGAGACTGGCTGGAAGACACTGTCTTTCCTTAAAATGTTCTCTTCCTCTTGGCAGCGTGCCGGCACCCAGGCAAAGTTTGGCTCCCTTCTCCCTGGCTGAAAGCCGACCGAGACTGTTCCAATGTTGGGACTAGTCTGTCAGTTAGTCCTGGCACCATGTTTCGGTGTTTTTGGCAGGTTTGGTGGGCCTGGAGCCCTGGATTGTCTTTTGGATAATCGTTATCATTAGGGACAGTTTGGGTTGGAGATTGACTTGCTGAACAATGACTTGAACAACCTGCACGCTGACTTGGATGATGGAATAAACTTTTGCTCTTAATAATAATTATGGTGCTTGTTAAGCGCTTACGGTGTGCCAAGCACTGTTCTAAGTGCTGGTGTAGATATAAGCTAATAAAGTTGGACACAGTCCCTGTCCCTCATGGGGCTCACAGTCTTAATCCCCATTTTCCAGAGGAGATAACTGAGGTCCAGAGAAGTATCGAGATGGCTTTCTTGAGCACTTTAGGTCACATGTATGTGAGGGGAGCATATGTCCAATCTGGGCTTTGATCAGATCTGTGGATTACATGTGGATCAAAAAAGATCACGCTCACTACACTTCCCATAGCCACCGATAACCCAGGTGATTAAATGGATCTTTGTGATTGGCTGAGCGATCCTGGGGAAAAAAGTTAGGCGGCTGGTACATCGTCAAAGACTGGGGTCCCAGGGCTCTTGGTTGATTCTCCGCTGACCGGAGGAGAAAGGGGTATGTGTGGAGTCTGGACATTTGGGGCCCATCCTCACTTACCTATTTGTTTGTCCACTAGGCCACCGCGGGATTTGGACTCCAAAGCCTGCATCTCAATTGGGGATAAGGTAAAAAGCAGGATTGCCAAACGATGCTTCCTAACTGTCGGCTTCTAATGATAGCTGGATTGATTAGGGTAGTGAAAGGGAAGGGGGGGGGGGGGGTGTGGGTGTGTGTGTGGGTGTGGGTGGGTGTGTGTGACAGAGAGAAGAAAAGAGTGATCAATAGAGGAGCAAGCTGGAAAGAGAGATTGAGAGACGAGATAGATGGAAAGATGAAGAGAGAGAGAAATGGTGACAAAGAGAAAAACAATGAGAGAGAAGGAAAGAGAGAGAAATGGAGAGAGAAAGTAAGAGAGAGTGAAAGAAAGAACTTTGATGTTACCAGTTAAAGGCTTCCTTCCCAGCTTGCTCTCCCTTTTGAGTTGCTTATGTGCTTCATTTGGTGACCTTTGTACATGTGAAATTCACCCCAACCTCAAAGCACTTATGTATCTATCTTTAAATTATACATTACAAATGACTGATTTATTCATATTAATGTCAGTCCCCCCGCCTCTAAACTGTAAGCACATTAATAATAATAATAATAATAATAATAATGTTGGT
Organism: Ornithorhynchus anatinus; assembly: GCF_004115215.2. Taxonomy (NCBI): domain Eukaryota; kingdom Metazoa; phylum Chordata; class Mammalia; order Monotremata; family Ornithorhynchidae; genus Ornithorhynchus; species Ornithorhynchus anatinus. The sequence continues at coordinate 5,744,413 of NC_041742.1, forward strand.
ATTTGTTAAGCGCTTACTATGTGCCGAGCACTGTTCTAAGCGCTGGGGTAGACATAGGGGAATCAGGTTGTCCCACGTGGGGCTCACAGTTTTAATCCCCATTTTACAGATGAGGGAACTGAGGCACAGAGAAGTTAAGTGACTTGCCCACAGTCACACAGCCGACAAGTGGCAGAGCTGGGATTCAAACTCATGAGCCCTGACTCCAAAGCCCGTGCTCTTTCCACTGAGCCACGCTACATTATGGATAGGAAACATGCCTGTCAATTCTGTTTATTGTACTCTCCCAAGTGCTTAGTACGGTGCTTTGCACATAGTAAGCGCTCAGTAAATACACATAAGTCTTTTATGAGGTGGGAACACTTTGACAGATTTGAAAGGTATTTCCTAGATGAGGTGAGATGCCATCTCATCCAGCACTTATCCCTCAGGATCTCAGAGCCCTGGTTTATAGGCTAGGGGGCTATCCAGACCTTGCTCCCCCCAAGTAATGGAGTTAAAGAAGGGAAATGACTAACCCAAGCGAGGAGCCCCTGAAGCAGTTCAGTGCCAGGTCTACCCTGACCCTGGGCCAACACTGGCACCAAGAAAGAGGAGCTGCAGGGGCCTGAAACCCAAGGTCCCAGTCACAGCAAGAGAGAGGCGTCAGATGTCTGGACTCTTCTGTTACCCTTTGTGCCACCTTGGGAGAATCTTTGGAAAACAGATTCCTCTAAGGGTTGAAGAAAGGGACAGTAGTGTTAATAATAATAATAATAATGGTATTTGTTTAGCCCTTATTATGTGCCAAGTACTATTCTAAGCGCTGGGGTAGAGACAAGGTGATCAGGTTGTACACAGTCCCTCTCCCGCAGGAGGATCACAGTTTTAATCCCCATTTTACAGATGAGGTAACCGAAGGACAGAGAAGTGAAGTGACTTGCCTAAGGCCAAACAGCAGACAAGTGGTCGAGCAAGATTAGAACCCATAACCCTCTGACTTCCATGCCCCCGCTCTATCCACTACACTGTGCTGTTTTAATCCCTGCGGAGCCAAATTCCACCCACTGAGAGGGCCAGTCTTGGATTGAAGTCTGCCCGTAGGAAGTGTGAGATTATCCCAGGGCGAAGAGAGGCCACCCAGATCCCCTCTAGACTGTAAACTCCTCGTGGGCAAGGAATGTGTCTGTTTATTGTTATATTGTACTCTTTAAGCACTTAGTACAGTAAGCACTCAAAAAATAATAATAATGTTGGTATTTGTTAAGCGCTTACTATGTGCAGAGCACTGTTCTAAGCGCTGGGGTAGACACAGGGGAATCAGGTTGTCCCACGTGGGGCTCACAGTCTTCATCCTCATTTTACAGATGAGGGAACTGAGGCACAGAGAAGTTAAGTGACCTGCCCACAGTCACACAGCTGACAAGTGGCAGAGCTGGGATTTGAACTCATGACCTCTGACTCCAAAGCCCACGCTCTTTCCACTAAGCCACGCTGCTTCAATAGGACTGACTGACTCAGAGGAGGCAAGAACTGCTGGAAATCTGAGTTCCTTTGTGGAAGATTTATCTGGAAAAGACTGGGAGGCCCAGGAGATGTGGGATTGGAATTCTCAATTACCTCTTCCCTTACTTGCTTTCCAAGCCTAGGGCTCACCTACCATCTGCATCCCTGTGGAAAAAAAAGAAATAAAAAAAAACACCCAAAGTACCAGTTGAGGTGTGAACTCCGGCACCTAATGGGATGGGAACTTCAAAGCTTCTGGGTGGGCCCTGGGGTGTTTAATTAAGTGCCAGCTGGCGCTGCTACAGGCCTGGGGTTAGGCCACCTCCTGAAGGAGAGAGGAGTGAAGGCAACAACTGGAAATCCTCACCCTTCTCCCTGCACCTGAGGGCACAGGTGGATGAGGAACACTGACTTGGCAAAGAAATCCTGGCGGGCACAATACCATGGCACCTCCTGTTAAGAGTGATGGTTGGGCCTCAAGCCCTGAGACTTCAGGACTGAGACTTCCTGGATGATCATGGTAGTGGCTTAGTATGGTCTAGTGAAAAGAACACAGGCCTGGCAGTCAGAGGACCTGGGTTCTAATCCTGATTGCTTTCTGTGTGACCTTAGGCTAGTCACTTCTCTGTGCCTCAATTTCTTCAACTGTAAAATGGGGATTCAATACTTGTCCTCCCATCTACATAAGACTGTAAGCTCCCTTGTGGGGCAGGAACTGTGTCTGACCTGATTAACTTGTATCTACCCCAGTACTTAGAACAGTGTTCAACACATAGTAAGCTATTAATAAGTACCATAAAGCAGACAAACAGAATCACGTTCTCTCATCCTTGATATTCATGTTTCCACTTGGGCACAGAGTGCAACAAATGAGTTGAGGGAGGCAGGGATGCCACACACTGTGGAGGTTACCAGGGCAAAGGAATGTGATTCAGAAAACCAATCTCGTTTAGCCTCTTGACACCAGAGATTTTTTTTAATTTTTTTTTCAATGTTCGAGCAGTTTTCTTCCTCCATAAGGTGCCTCAAAGAGAAGCTTCAAGGTGCTCTGAAGTGAGACACCTTGAGATATTAGGCTAAGGATAATTTAAGAGTAAAAGGCATGATTTCTAACAGATCGTTCCATTACTATTTGCTAGTAACGTATGGTGAAATGAATACTTCCAAGGGGCAGAGATTCCATCAAATCCAAAAGTTCTCCCACTCTCTTCCGAGTCTCCCTTGCACTAGGATTTACACTTCTTATTCATGCCTCCCTCATCCCCGTAGCACTTACGTACATATCTGTAATTTATTTATATCAATGTCTATTTCCCCCTCTGAACTGTAAGATTGTTATAGGCTACATATACTTAGTATGTAGCCCATTACTAATAAAATTCTTACTAATTATTATTATTAATCCTAGGGATGGTTGCCCAGAGTTTGCCAGTCTTGCTGTTGGAAAACTCTTCCTTATATTAAGGCAAAATCTCTTCCATTTCCTCTTTTGGGATCCTGTGTCAGCCACTTAATTACTGTCACTTGTCTGCTGTGTGACCTTGGGCAAGTCACTTAACTTCTCTGTGCCTCAGTACCCTCATCGGCAAAACGGAGATTCTAATACCTCCCTCTTAAAAAAAACTGTGAGCCCCATATGAAATATGATATTGTATCCACCTCAGTGCTTAGTACAGTGGTCATTACCTAGTCAGGGTTTAACAAAACCCACAACTATTATTGCTATTTTTGTTTCATCACCCTAGAAGGCTTTCACCCTGGAGAGGGTCTTCTCTGTCTGAGGAATCCCAGAGAAGTAGTGAGTATTTAGGGGTGGAAAAATGGGTCTTTATGCGGGATTTTCACCCTGCTTGTTGCTTCCCCCCATCCCAGAATTTCGAAGTGAAAGCTGACGACCTGGAGCCTATAGCAGAACTGGGACGAGGTGCGTACGGGGTAGTGGAGAAGATGCGACACGTGCCTAGCGGGCAGATCATGGCGGTGAAGGTAGAGTCGGCCTCCCCAGGTGTCCTTCTTGTGTGTGCATGTATGTGTGTGTTCGTGTAGCTGGGTGCTTGTGTAATTGTGTGCTCGCATACTCTGCATTTGTGAAGTTGTGCACTGGGGTAGCTGGGTGTTTCTATGTGGGTATCTGTATTTTGTATGTGTTAGTCCTCCCCAGTGCTTGAAGTGGGGCAGTACTACCCTGTTAGCTTTCAGGACTTAAATCTGTTTCTGGGGAGGGAGGTGGAAATAAAAGAAAATAAAAACATCTCCTGCCCCTTCATTTTTCCCAGTTGGATTACTACCCAAACCATCCTGTTTCCCATATTTCTCTATCACTTCAAGCACTGGTCCTCCTGCTCCCATTAACTGTTTTCATCCTTTTGGGTAGACTTGCTGACTTCAGCGGATAGAAAGAAAAACCCCCGTCAAGTGCCCCAGGTTGGGATTATGAGGTTCTGGAAGTGTTTCAACCACAGGGGGAGAGAGAACCCCGCCAGACAGTTCCAGCAGCTGTTGCTGGGAAAGAAAGAAAGGAGGGAGAGATTTTAGCAGGACCTAGAACCTACTGGTTCCTAAAAAGCAGAATGAAGTATAAATCCTACCACCCCCTTAGCCTTTTGGAGTTGAGGGACAGAGAGTGTTATTTATCCAAACTGAAAATGGGTCTGTACCTGGCTTTTTTACTAGCCCGATACCTCCTAAGTGAGATTTTGAAGTATGGAAAGTTGCTTCGGTTAAGAATGGTTCTTACTGAAATATGGAGCATTCCTTCCCAAGTCTATCCATTCATGATCCAATTGAGGATTCTGATTTTTTTAGTTTACCAGACAAGATCTTGTGTGATCATTTTTGGCCTTCCCTTACATAATTCAACCCTTTGTATGATTATCAGCAGTAGTTCCCGAGCACCTTTTGTGAGCAAAGCACTGTGCACTCAGTTCTCCCGGGCACCTTCCCTCTGCAGATTTAGGCTAGGGCGCGATGGCAGGATTAGGCAATGTTTATTCCGACAACACGCGTCTCAGTGGGAATCAGCACAACAAGGTGTCGGAAGAACCGATTGTAAATACATATGAGGTGTTGGACGCGCGGGACGTTCTTTGACGCAAGTTTTCCTTAATGGGAGGTGCCTTGTACAGGAGAATTGACCGAGATATTTGGGGAACATTCTAAAGATGGAAAAGACAAAAAGGCCTTATGGGGAGAAACTATACATTACTCAATATATCAGAATTAAGAGAGAAGATATAAACCAACGCAAGAGAGTAAATAATAGATTAAATACATGAAAACAAATGTGGCTGATGGATCACATAATTGGAAGTGGGAAAACCAATCAGGGATTGCCTCCTGGCAGACTTTGGAATAGCATTTCTATTGAAACACCGCAGAAAGCTTCAGGCTCTTTGTGTGGCTCTGTCAGAACCTGCCTTAGCTGAGAGATCACTAGGCTAAATGATTACCCACCTCTTTGCTTACTCAAAGAATTCCCACTGTTGACGAATAGGACCACAAATAATTCACATGGTGGGGAAGAGAACCAACTTAAACTCTCAAAGAATCCCACTGGTGGGAAGTAGAGAAGCAGCATGGCCTAATGGATAGAGCATGGTTCTGGGAGTCAGGAGGACCTGTGTTCTAATCCCAGCGCCTCTACCTGGCTGCTGTGACCTTGAGCAAGTCACTCAACTTCTCTGGGTCTCAGTTACCTCGTGTAAAATGGGGTTGAGACTGTGAGCCCTGTGTGAGGTGGAGACCGTATCAACCTGATTATCTTGTATCTACCCCAGTGCTTAGAACAGTGCCAAGTTTACAGTAAGCACTTAACAAATACTGCAATCATCATCAATTAAGACTAACCTTAACATTCAGAGAATCCCATTGGTGGGCAATAGGACCATCTTTAACTTTCAGAGAATCCTTATGGTGGAATAGACGGCCAAATTTAACTCTCGAAGAATCCCAGTGGTGGGTAGACAGGACCAGCATTTTCTTGAGGTCCTTCTTCTAGAGCCACTAAGTTCTCAGTTCTTTGTAGCAACCCCCTTGGTAGCCTTTGTGAATGGGAAAGAAACTATTACTCACTGAACCTTCAGGAAATCACCCAAATATTCCCCCAGTGTGTGGGTTCTGGACAAAACAGAAATGGTTAATTAGAAGCAGAAATTACTGACCCCCTCAAAGTTCTATCCAACTTTCTGTTTCCTTCCTTCCGATGTCATGGGGTGGTGGACAAATTGGTGAAATAAAGGTGCTTTGTTACTTACCTAAGAGGTCCACGAAGACATCTGTTCAAGATCACCATCTTTTCATTCCCCCAAACATCCTTTGTTGTCACGGTCAGAGACAGATTATCATACCAGGTCCCAGTCCATTGGGTCTAGAATGATGGGTCTTATTTTCCTAAATCCCTACATGTTTTGGGTTTTTGAGGGATCCATCTGGAAATCCTCTGCCATTGCAAGGAAATCAAAACTGCAGTTCATAACCCGAGGGCCCCTCCGAGACTACCGTCTTCGAGGAGAGTAACCACGGATCTCCCCCTCTGTTTCCGTCCAGCGAATCCGGGCGACAGTGAACAGTCAGGAGCAGAAGAGGCTCCTGATGGATCTGGACATCTCCATGAGGACGGTGGATTGTCATTTCACGGTCACCTTCTATGGTGCGCTCTTCCGGGAGGTAGGAGGACCGTAGGTTGCCAGCATGGAGGGTTTGGAAGAGGGAGGAAGTCAGTAGCCATGGGGGCCAGGGAATGCCTGGAGGAAGTATATTCCACATTTATAAATCCATCGATAGAAAAAATGCAGTGAAAACATAACCCTCCCCGTGACCAAGGAAAGTTGAGTGGACTTAAGAGTGCTATTTCCATCCTGGTATGGTCTGTCTATGGGTGGCGACGAAAGTCATAGTGATTAGAGAAAATCTGAATCTAGACTCTAAACTCGTCGTGAGCAGGTGTGTCTGTTTTTTTTACATTGTACTCTCCCAAGTGCTTAGTAATAGTGCTCGGCCCACAGTAAGTGCTCAATAAATACAACTGAATGAATTAGTCTTTGGTCTCTCTCACTGAGGACTAGGCACATTGCATTATCTTATACCACATAGGAAGCCGAATGATCTAGTAGAAACAGCCCAGGCCTGGGAGCCAGAGGACCGGGATTCTAATCCTGGCTCTGCTAGTTACCAGCTGTGTGATTTAGGACAAATCACTTTAATTCTCTGTGCCTCAGCTTCCTCAACTGCAAAATGGGGATTCAATCCTGTTCTTCCTCCTGCTTAATAATAATACCTGTGGTATTTGTTCAATGCTTACTTTGTGCCAGGCACTGTACTAAGCGCTGGGGTGTATACAAGCAAATGATGATGATGGTATTTGTTAAGCACTTACTATGTGCCAAGCACTGTTCTAAGCGCTGGGTTGGGCACAGTCCCTATCCCACCCGGGGGCTCACAGTTTTAATCCCCATTTTACAGATGAGGTAATAGAGGCCCCGAGAAGTGAAGTCATTTGCCCAAGGTCACCAAGCAGATAAGTGTCAGGGCTGGGATTAGAACCCAGGTCCTTCTGACTTAAAGGCTCATACTCTATCCACTGCTTCTGCTTGACTGCAAGCCCCATGTGGGACAGGGAGACTATGTCCAGCCTGATTAATTTATATCTACTCCAAAACCTAGAATGCTTGACACATAGTAAGTGCTTAACAAAAATACCATTAAAAAAAAAAGGGGCACTCGGCCTGGACAAAGGATGTTCTTTTTCAATACTGATGTTCCCCAAGCAGTGTCTAGGTCAACCTCTTCCCTATGGGATGAGCAGGCAGGTGTCCGATCTAATGAACTTGTACCTATCCCAGCACTTAGATCATTGTTTGACAGATAGAATGTGATTAACAAATACCTTAAAAAAAAGATGTGCAATCAGCCTCCAGCCAGTGTGAGCTGTCTCAACTCTCCTTCCTCTCACAGGGCGATGTGTGGATCTGCATGGAACTTATGGACACGTCCCTGGATAAATTCTATAAGCACGTCATTGACAAAGGTCTGACAATTCCCGAGGACATCTTGGGAAAAATCGCAGTCTCGGTAAGTAGTCTGTCTCCATCATGTCAGCCTCCAGAGTGGAGGGACTGCTATTCAGACGAGATCCTGTGCTTTCTTTTCTCCCTCTCTAGAATGTAAGCTCCTTGTGGGCAGGGTGCATTTCTACCAGCTCTGTTGTTCTGCACACTCCCAAGTGCTTAATACAGCGCTGTGCGCACAGTAAACTCTCAATAAAAACAATGATTGATTTTTGGCACAGGAGCTCAAATCCAATTATGCTGCTTATTTGGTTGGACTTTTGGGTGGGAGTCAAATACTCTGAAGCAGTGAGCTCATTTGGAAGAAGCAGTCTTGCCAAGGGGATGCATTCGCCAATCCCTCTTCACTGGAGAGCTAGTTCTGGGTCCTTTGTGAAACACTGGTGTGGAGGAGAGATACAAAGATGGAAAAAAAAAAAGGAAGAGGAGAGAAAGGGAAGTGAGGAGAATAGGATGGTGTAAATTAACTGGAGCTTTGGAAAGCAGTGGGGAAGAGAACTTATAGACTGCAAAGGCTTATTGGGGCTTGGTGCAGTCAGACAGAAGTTCTCATCTCAAGCCCACTGGAGTTAGGCCTGTGTTTCCCAGAAACACTTGAGAACTGAGCGGGTGGAGGGGGCATTGAAGAGAGATTAATCAGTGAATGGCATTTATTGCGCTTTCTGTGAAGAACACTATACTAAGTGCTTGGGGGAGTGCAATAGACTAAGGAGTCTTGATCCCCGCTCTCAAGGAGCTTCTAGGGAGAAGCTGGGGGTCCTTGGGGAGTACTAGAAGATCAGAAAATCAGAGTAGGGTGATTGAGAAGGGGGAGTTAAGAGGGAGGTGCTTCATCCACACAGCCCTGGTTTGGGGATGGGGTCTTGGGGATGTGTCTGTTTATCATTGTACTGTACAACCCCAAGCATTTAGTTCAGTGCTCTGCACACAGTGAGCACTCAATAAATACAATTGAATGAATGAACGAATGCTTGTGGTGGCCACTGATAGCACAGAAGAATACCAGACTTGCCCTCATTTTTATGTCAGTGAGGAAATAATTTTTAAAACTATCCCCCAAAGCGCAGTGGCTGTTTACCTTGTGAGAATGACTGAAAGCATTTGAAGTTTAGTGCTCTGCAAGTGATCAGAAGACAGTTGCTTTGGCAGTCTTCGTGGCACCAACAACCAGGGTCTCAGCAGAGTCCCTACATAAAGAGGTTTCAGGGGGAAATTAGCCCAATGAATATAATTGCTAGGCATCTAGGGGGGAATGTTTAAAAATAAAAACTAAGAGAAATAAAGGTGTTCAGAGCTACCAGTACTTGAATGGAGACAGATCTGCTAAATGGTAGACTAGAATCCCTCTACACTGTAAGCACCTTGAGGGCAGGGATCATTTCTGTCTACTCCATTGGATTTTACTCTTCCAAGCTCCTGGTACAGTGCTCCAGCTATAAGGTACTTGAGAGTAGAAATTGTGTCTACTAACTCACTCTACTCTTCCAAGGGCTTAGTACAGTGCTCTGCACACAGAAAACTGATGTTTCCCAAGGGCAGGGATTGTATCTACCAACTCCATTGTGCTGTACTCTCCCAAGCTCCTCGTATAGTGCTCAGGCACACAGTAGGCTGTAAGCTCTTCAAGGGCAGAGAATGTATCTACCACCTCTGTTGTACTCTCCCAAGCACTTAGTACAGTACTCTGAGTACAGTAGACTGAAGCTCACTGAGGGCAGGGATCAGATCTACCTCCTCTATTATATGTTTCAAGGGCTTAGTCCAGGGCTCTGCAAAAAGTAAGAGCTCTATAAATGCAATTAATTAATTGAAAACAGGACCATTTGGTATGAGAACAGAGAAATGACCAAGTTATTCTTATTTTTGGAGTTTCCTGTGCCTGGGGGAGGAGGATGGAGGGGGCTGCATGTTTGATTTTTCACAAATGATGAGGTCCTTAGCCCTTCTCTGTCTTTCTCTTGCAGATCGTAAAGGCACTAGAACACCTACACAGTAAGCTCTCTGTCATTCACCGAGGTGAGTGCCCCCAAAGCTACTCCTGCCCTAGTTAAACCACAAACCAACACCATATAGTGCTCTGTACACAGTAAGCATTCAGTAAATATGATTGAATGAATCGTAATTCTTGGACTTTTCAGAGAGGGGAGATGGTCGGTTGACATAAGATGGGGGAATCTGAGGAATTTTACCCCTTGGAGCTAAGAGCAGCCTAATCAACAGCTGCTTTCCATCTTGGCTGAAATTAGAACAAGAGGAACTAGTGTGAAATGGCAGTGGGAAGGATTCAGGTTAGAATTTAATTGCAGGAAATGAAATGGGATTACGATAAAGGAGGATGCAAGATCCTCCTTTCTTGAAGATCTTTAAGGGTTTGGATGGAATATCCCGTTGGGCGTGAGGATGCATTTTGGTACTGAACCGTTCAATAAATGGAGTTGTCTCGTCCAGGAGGCAGGGGTGATTTTATGTTTTAATTGTGCTGGTTGTTAAGTGCTTCCCATATACCAAGCCCTGCACTAAGCACTGGGGTAGGTACAAGATAATGAGGATGCACCAAGTATTGTCCCCTCCATGAGACAGTCTATGCAGGTGGGAGACAGGTATTGAATCCTCATTTTACAGATGAGGAAAATGAGAACCAAAGAAAGCGTCATGCTCAAAGTCACACAGGAAGCCAGGGAAGGAACCGGGATTAAAACCCAGGTGCTCCGACTCCCAGGCCTCCACTCTTTCCACTAGACCATGATCGAGTAGGAGCATTTGACCCGAAGAGGCCTATCCAGTCCAAGAGGTTCCTACCTGGGGTTTACCTCTCCTCGTCCAGATGTGTCGTCCTCAGGGAGCGAGGTCACCCACGAGATCTCTTGGGTCTTGGGATGTGGGTCAGGCTGGGGGAGAAGTGCCGTTGGGGGAAAGCCAGACATCGCAGAGGATGGAAGTTGAATCCATCAATCCCAGGCTTGGGAATCTGTCATTGTTGCTGCTCATTTGGAATCCGTTGGCGCCCCCTTGTGATAGCGAGGAGAGTCGGGAGAGCAAGTGGAGAGTGACAGACCCAGTGTGTGTCACCTTCAGATGTCAAGCCGTCGAACGTGTTGATCAATACCCTGGGCCAAGTGAAGATGTGTGACTTTGGAATCAGCGGTTACCTCGTAGACTCTGTTGCTAAAACTATGGACGCAGGATGCAAGCCTTACATGGCCGTAAGTACTGAGTCCGAAAACGGTGCAATATAATAATAATGATCATAATAATGGTATTTGTTAAGCACTTACTATGTGCAAGGCACTGTACTAAGCACTGGGATAGATTCAAGGTGATTGGGTTGGATACAGTCCATGTCCCACAAGAGGCTCACCATTTTAATCCCCATTTTACAGATGAGGTCACTGAGGCTCAGCGAAGTGAAGTGACTTGCCCAAGTTCACAGAGCAGACAGGTGGAGAAGCCGGTATTAGAAACCCAGGTCCTTCTGACTCCTAGGCCTGTGCTCTATCCAATAGGGCATGCTGCTTCCCAGAGAACTTTGGGAGTCTGCAGGTCCTCCTGGGAATAACTGTGGAGTGGAGAGTAGCTGACGGGATCAGACTCAGTCCCCTGTGCTCAAACCTCCCTTACCACCATTTTACAGATGAGGAAACTGAGGTCCAGTGAGCTTACACCACTCCTGTGGGAATGTTACTCTACCAAGGCTTTGGTATTTAAAAGTTCACTAGGGATGGTCCTGTGCGTGCCAATGATTCAGATAACCGAAATGCTAAAATATATATTTGGACCTAAATTATCTGGTTATTTTAGGAGGAACAAAAAAACAATACCTACCTGTTGTATTGGGCTACTTCAAGCTAATCAAGCTAATCAGGTTGGTGCAGTGCATGTCCCACAGTCTTAAATCGGCTCACGGTCTTAAATTCCCGCTTTACAGATGAGGTACCTGAGGCCCAGAGAAGTGAAATGACTTACCCAAGATCACACAGCAGACAAGTGACGGACCTGGGGCTAAGACCCAGGTCCTTCTGACTTCCAGGCCCGGGTTCTATCCACCAGGCCACAGTGCTGCCCTAAGTTCCCTAGAGGGGACCCATCTATGCACAATTTTCAGTAGCTTCCCTGGAGACTGAGGTCGTAAAGAATTCAGGAGCAAAAGCTGCCTTCTTTCAGTTGTCCTCTTTGTCTCCCTTTCCAGCCCGAGAGAATAAACCCGGAGCTGAACCAGAAAGGATACAGCGTGAAATCCGACATCTGGAGTCTGGGCATAACAATGGTAGCGTCTGTGGCAGGGAAACTGGTGTGAGGGGCTGGGTGTGGGTCCGTGACTGACGGCAGAGAAGGGTGTCCGCTAGAGAGGGAGCACTGCCCCCAAGGGATTGGCACTAGGGGTAGGGCACTAGCTTCCCCCCAAGGTCTTTTGGGTGGGACCACCAGCCGGAGCAAGCTGGCTCCACCCCTTCCTTGGAGATGGATGGGGGCCAGAAATGGAGTCATGGGCTCTGCTGGCAGGCCGAGGCTGTCTGATCCCAGAAGCCAGCGGTGTGTCTCTGGCCATCCGGTGAACAGAGACTGCTCGTGTCTACAGGCCGACCCCAGGGTGTTTGTCTTAGCCATAACCTGGCGATGGCAAGGAGAATGCCCACAACAGGCCCTCTGAAAACAGCTGCCCCATGCCCTGGCCATTTTCCCTGTCCATATCCTGACCCCTTGTGAGTCTTAGTCCCCATCCCTTTGCAGTACCCTGAAGATTCTGTATCTCTCCTGTCTCCATTTGTTCCCAATCCTACCTGCGGCGAGTGTCTTCCCCCCCACCCCCTGGGACTTTCGCTCCCACCCTCACAAATAAACCTGGCCAGCCCTGATTGACTGCTTGGGCCTCCTGATTACATTCCTCCTTGTGGCCTGTGGGGAGGCCCCTCCACCCCTGTATGCAGGGAGAGCAATCTGACCCAACTGCCTATTTTAGTATTTTTTAAGAGCTTACTTTGTGCCAAACACTGTTTTAAACTCTGGGGTAGGTACAAGATAATCAGGTCCCACACCAGGCTCCCAGTCTAGGTAGAAGGGAGACCTGGTATTGAATCCCCATTTTGCAGATGAGGAAACTGAGGCCCAGAGAAATGAAGTGACTTACCCAAGGTCACACAACAGGCAAGTGGCAGTGCTGGGGTTAGAACCCAGGGCCTCTCACTCCCAGGCCTGTGTTCTTTACACTAGCCTTCTTGAGGAATCAAAGCTCACCATCCCTGAGGTTGGGAAAAAGGAATGGGCTAAAATTACAGCAAGAAGGATTTCAACTAGAACTCCTTCTTTCCAGTGTGCATTCTTGTAGGGTGCCACTCAGAGGAGTTCCAGAACATTTTTTACTAAATACTTTTTTTGGTGATATTTGATAAGCATTTACTTTGTGCCAGGCACTGTACTAAGCGCTGGGGTAAATAAAAGATAATCAGGTTGGACACAGTCCCTAACCCACATGGTGTTCACGGTCTTAATCCCCATTCTACAGATGAGGTAACCGAGGCACAGAGAAGTGAAATGACTTGTCCAAGATCCCACAGCAGACAAATGGCAGAACTGGAATTAGAACTCGGGTCCTTCGGACTCCCAGGCCCGTACTCTATCCACTGGGCCACGCTGCTTCTCACTTTAATGAGCGGGGAGCAGGGAATGACCAGCAAGGGATCGATAAGTCCTCGCTAGAGACAGAAAGTTCCGGCAGGGTCTCAGCTGGCCCATTCTCCCCTTGGTCGGCCTGGCCACCGGCTAGACAGGGCACTGCCAGGATTCATCTTCTGCTTTCTGGAAAAAGCCAGGAGAGGGCGGCAAACACCAGGGTTTGTCACTTTCCCCCCAAGTCCTCTGAATAGGGTGGTTATTTTAACTCTGAGAGCAACTCACTGATGGACTTAATGAAAATATCTAAAGTGCAGCGATGGGAGACCACTGAGGACAGTCCTAAATGAGTTTTAAGCCGGCGCCCCTGGCCAACTGAAGTCTGAAGGGGTCCCAGCGGACACCCGCCTGCCTCGGGGGGAACGAACAGGGAGGGATCGTTGATGTCTTCCTACCCTCCATGTTGTCCATCCATCCCCCCTCTGGACTTCCTTCTCTGAGGCAGCGTCTCCCTCTCCTCTGGTAGATCGAACTGGCCATCCTGCGGTTCCCCTACGATTCCTGGGGCACCCCGTTCCAGCAGCTCAAACAGGTGGTGGAAGAGCCGTCACCCCAGCTTCCCGTGGGCAAGTTCTCAGCAGACTTCGTTGACTTTACCTCACAGTGGTAAGCAAATGTCTTTTTCTGGGCCCCCCCCACCCCTGCTCTCCAGTCCAGCTGGGGGTAGGAGGCGAGAGGGGGGATAACACCCCCTCAGGCGGTGGTATGGTAAGGGTTATAACTGGTCTGGTGGATGGAAGAGGCAAGGAGCCAGACTGAGGAAGCTGCTGTGAGACCTTGGGCTAGTGACTTCACTTCCCTGTGCCTCAGCCACTTCATCTTTAAAATGAGGTTAAGAGTGTGAGCCCCATGTGGGACAGGGACTGTGTCCAGCCTGATTAGCTTGTATCTACCCCAGAGCTTAGAACAGTGCATGGCACAAAGTAAGTGCTTAACAAGTACTATAACTATTATTATTAAATGGATGCTAGAAAGCCATGCCGAAGAGCCAGCAGCTGGATTTTTTTCCAAAGGTACAAGGGTTTTTCTTCTTATTTGCCAACCGATTTGCAGATTTTGGGTTAGCCATGGATTACTAAAGGTCAGTGATAGTGGGGGTGGTGGTTCAATACAAAAACAAAGAAGGGAAGAGGAAATTTTTTAAGAGCACTGCTCCATCCCAGCTGAAAACAGGGGGTCAGTTTCCAAGGATAGACCTGTATGCACTGCTCTTGATAAAGGAGTGGCTCTCTTGGAGCAAAGCTCCGTAAGGATTGAGAGCAAGGTGTTAAAAAGTAAACAGTGCTATATGCCGCAAATATTGAGTTTGACAACACAACAAGAGGCAGCCTTTTTCTGTGCTCAGTGTGGCTGGCTTTCACGTCTGCCTTTTTAGACACACTGGAGTTTGTTGCTGAATTTTTCCATCAGTGAAGAAATTTCTCCATCACTTTTTTTAAAGTGGTGTTTGTTTGGTGCTTACTAGGTGCCAGACACTGTACTGCAAGCTGGGGAAGATACAAGCTAATCAGGTTAGGCACAGTCCATATCCCACATAGGGCTCCAGGCCCACATTGGTCCTTGGAAACTTCAATATCCACATAGATGTTCCTGATGACCATCTGCCGCCCACCTTCTATCACTCCTCAGCTGCGCTGACCTCCTGATCCAGCCTACCTCACCCACTCACCAACTTGGACACACACTTGAACTCATCATCTCTAACCACTGAATCATCTCTATCCTCACCAACTCTGAAATCCCTCTACCTGACCAGAACCTTCTCTCTTGCCTCCCCTCCCACACACCTCCTCCCCATAAATCTGTACTATTCACCCAAAGACCTCCGATCATTTGACCCCAACCTATTATCTCAACTCATCATGCCCCACCTAGCCTCCATACCCAAACTACTCTCCCTTGATGACCAAAAAGACACCCTCAACACCACCCTCTCTACTGAACTCAACTCACTCACTCCCCTATCCTTTTGTCGATCCTGTACCACTAACCCTGAGACCTGGATCACCTGCACAGTCGGCCTCCTTCGCTCTCATGCTCGAGCCGCAGCGCGTTGCTGGCAAAAATCTAAATATCAGCTTGACTTTGTCCACTCCAAGTTTATCCTTGCATGCTTTAACTCTGCCCTCTCCTCTGCCCAGCAAAATTATTTCTCCACCCTTACTGACACCCATGCCTAACACCTCACCAGTTGTTCCAGACATTTAACTCCCTCCTCAGGCCCCCTGTGCCCTGGCCTACACCATCTCTTGCCCCCAGTGACCTAGCCACCTACTTTATTAAGAAAATTGACACTCAGGCATGAGGTCCCTAAAATCAGCCCTGCCTTTCCTCAGCTCCTCCCCCTTCCAGCCACTTCTTCAACTCTCCCATTCTCCCAAGCAGTACCTCTAGAGGAGATCTCCTGCCTCCTCTCAAAGGCCACCCCCTCCACCTGCCTTCCACCTCCCCCTCCCTTCTCCCCTCCCTAACAACTATCTTCAACTCTTTGCTTTCCAGTGGCTTCTTCCCCACTGCTTTCAAACATGCTCAAGTCTCCCCATCCTAAAAAACCCCACCCCTGACCCCACAGCTCCCTCCAGTTTTCTACAAAAACGTTCAGGATGTGACACCCCGCTCCTCAAAGAACTCCAGTGGTTGACCATCTATTTCCGCATTATTCACCACTGGATTTAAAGCACTCTACCACCTTGCCTCCTCCTACCTCGCCTCACTACTCTCCTTCTACAACCCAGCCCACACACTTTGCTTCTCTAATGCTAATCTCACTGTGCCTCGATCTTGCCTATGTTGCCGCCGACACCTTGCCCATGTTCTGCCTCTGGCCTGGAACGTCCCCCTACCCCCACCTCAAATCTGACAGACAGTCACTCTCCCCACCTTCAGAGCCTTTTTGAAGGTACACCTCCATGAGGCCTTCCCAGACTAAGCCTCTCCTCCCATTTCTTTCTGCATCACCCTGATTTGCTCTCTTGGTTCTTTATTTGTTCCAAGTCACACAGCAGGCAAGCAGCAGAGCGGAATTAAAACACAGTCCTCTGATTCCCAGGCCCGCACTCCTTCCAACAGTCCAAGCTGCTTGCCATGACTCTGTTCACCTGAGTGAAAGCAGTATGTTCTAGTAAAGGGCAGAACTACTCTTTACTCGTGATCCTGTTCACCTTGAGATAAAGCAGTTTGTTTTAGTACAGTACAGAACTACTCTCTACCCATGGTTCTATTCACCTCAGCCAAAGCAGAGAGGAATTGGTACCCATCTTTCTGGCCATATGTGCAGTGAGGTCAGTCTGCAGAGTGTGTATGTGTGTGTGTTTTTGTGTGGGGAGGGAGGGGTTCTCTCTCAAAGCCTCCTGGGATGGTGGGGGGAAAGGAGGGAGTTCAGAAGAGACAGCTCTGGAGGGTGTCTGAATGCAAACAGCAGGCCAAAAGAGCACACCTGCCTCAGGAGGCAGACGCCCATGACTCAATCTTATCTGTTGAGCACTTACTGGGTGTGGAGCATTTTACTGACCCCTTAGGGGAGAATAAGTTTTTTCCTTGGAAAGAACTCTCAGGGGATTGGGAACAGGAGGCTTCGGGAGAAGGGAGAGCGATCTGAGAATGCAGCCGGGGACCTGATGACGCCCTTGGCTGGCAGGAAGAGTTGCCTGATTGGCATCATCGGCTGGGGAACAGAAGCAGCCACGTCCTCGCGCTTCGGAACATCGTGTGACGTTCCGAGCTGCCTCCGTTCTCCTGCCACTGGCCCACGTCACCCTGTTCATTCTCCCGAAGCAGCAGGGCAGTTGTTTCAGAGCAGGCTGCAGCTGTGCCTTCCGGATGAAAGATCATGCGTTCTTTTCCCTCTTATGCTAAGCTGTCCAGGATCTCGGTGGGGAAGCCTCACGTCATGTCGAGAGGTTTTGAAGGGCCTCGGCTCATTGCTTTTATCTCCCTTGGGAAATCAGGCAGTTCTTCCTGTCTGTTTTCCCCAAGGGACAAAAATCGATATTTTCTGTTTCTTTCATCGAAGCAGGTTTGGCCTCGCTCCGTGAAACTTTCCCCCCTGGGGTTAGCAGGTTAAGCCAGCCTTGGAAATAAGTTCTAGAAATCTGCCAGCCTACAACGATTGTCTAGCAACCCAAGGAATTTTCCCCCACTCCCCATTTAACCGTGCCCAAACTAGGATTTTTTTGTTCTAGGAAGACTGGAACATCAGGCAATTTTCAGTATTGGCCAAAATGATTATTTGCCTATCTTCTTATTTCTTTTAGGTGCAGGCAGTCTATCAGTGGTATCTATTGAGCACTTACTTTGGGAACAACACTGTACTAAGCACTTGGGAGGGTACAGTACAACACAGCGCAGATGTTCCCTGCCCCTAACAGGCCAGGTATGGGAAGACGTATTAATTTTCAAGCTGGCTAAAAAACAACCACCAGTCAGCTGTGTTTTTATTCCTTTAAAGGTCCTAGGTAGATGTGGTGTTGCCAGGGCTGGCTTGGGAGCTTTATGGTTTTGAAAAGGTAGGGTGGCCTGCTGGAGAGAGCACAAGACTGACTGGTAGTTAGAAGATCCAAATTTCAGTGCCACCTTTCCCCCCAGCTTACTGTGTGACCTTGGGCAAGGCAGTAAACCTCTCTGAGTTTCCTCATCTGACAAATGGGGACAAGAGAGACTGCGAGCCCCATATGAAACAGGGATCGCATTTTGTATTTACCCCAGAGCTAAACACAGTACATAATAAATGCTGACAAAATGCCAAAATTAATGAAGCAGTGGACTAGGTACAAGAGAATTTGTTCAGACAAAGGGAAGGGAAGGCACATGGGTATCTCATGCCCATTTTATAGATGAGGCCCAGCGGGGTTCAGTGATTTACCTCAAGTAACACAGCAAGCCAGTGGCAAAGCTGGGGCTTGTACTCCCGGCCCCAATCTCTTTCTGCTGAGCCAAGCTGCCTCCTCTAGACTGTAAGTTCGTCATGGGCAGGCAATGTCTCTGTTATATTGTTCTCTACCAAGTGCTTAGTACGACACTCTGCACACAGTCAGCACTCAATGAATGCAATTGACCCACTGACTGCCGCCTTAGTGCTTACTACAAGCCATGACTTGGGCTGTTTCATTGCTTTCATGTGCATTGAGTTCAGCTTAATAATAATAATAATAATGGTATTTTTAATACACAAAGGTGTTGTGCATACCCTGTTTCCTCCCACAATCTACCCTGGGTAATAATAACAATTATGGTATTTGTTAAGCGCTTACTATGTGCCAGGTACTGTATTTAGCGCTGGGGTGGATACAAGCAAATTGGGTTGGACAGAGTCCCTGCCCTATGTGGGGCTCACAGTCTCAATCCCCATTTGACAGATGAGCAAACTAAGGCGCAGAGAAGTGAAGTGACTTGCCCAAGGTCACACAGCAGGCAAGTGGTGGAGCCGGGTAGTCTCTCTCAGCCATTCCTGAAGTGCCAGTTGCTATGTGCCAAGTTGGCAGGCGGTTGGCGGTTTTGTGGGCAGGGCAGGAAAGCAGACCCGACCTAGCCCCGGGCTCCAGAAACCCCAGGCCCTTCCCCAAAGCCTCTTGTGGAGACTCAGTCCTCCACCGCTGGGTCCTGCTTCCAAGAACGGATTTGTGCCAACTGGGATCGGCAGAGCAGAAAAGAGCAAAAGGAAAACGTTATTCAACGTTCTGCTTCTGGAGCCGCTCGGACCTTTCCTTATGGGTTGAGCTACGACAGCAAGACTTTCCTGGAATTTGGATTCTGGAACAACTCTGGGAGGCAGCGTGGCCTAGTGGAAAA
Source organism: Ornithorhynchus anatinus (assembly GCF_004115215.2). NCBI lineage: Eukaryota > Metazoa > Chordata > Mammalia > Monotremata > Ornithorhynchidae > Ornithorhynchus > Ornithorhynchus anatinus. The sequence continues at coordinate 5,763,417 of NC_041742.1, forward strand.
AGCGTGGGCCTGGGAATCAGAGGACAGGAGTTCTGTTCCTGGCTCTTCTGCTTGTCTGCTGCGGGACCTTGGGCAAGTCATTTATCTTCTCTGTGCTTCGGTTCCCTCATCGGGAAAATGGGGATTCAATACCTGTTGTCCTTTTTACTTGACTGTGAGCCCCATATGGGACTTGATTATCCTGTATCTACCCCACTGCTTAGTACAGTGCTTGGCACACGGTAAGTGCTTAACAAATACCACAGTTACTGTTCAATGTCTTTCCCCCTCTGGCATGGAGGGCTGAGTGGGGATTTGGGCTGTCCCTTTCAGTGAGTGTTTGTGACAGAGCTGTTGAGGCATAAGTTGTGTGAGGGGGCAAAGGAAAGTTTGAAAACACCAGGGACTTGGCAGAAAGGCCCATCAGATTTGCTGCATCCTAAAAATAGTAGGCCAGAAGAGGTGTTCACTTTTGGAATAATCTTTTGGGTTTACATGTGTGACACAGCTAAATTCATGAAAAACGTGAAGCTTTCTTTCCCCCCTTTTGCTAGAGAACTGTTGTAATTTTAGATAGGCCCTGACCAACTAATTTTTTTTTTTTGGGTGTGTGTATGTGTGTGTTTCTGAGAGCATGGGGTGTTTTTCACCCCTCTGGGAGGCTCTGAAGAACTCAGGCTCCAAGTTAGCCACCTTCAAGGCAGTGTGTAAGTGTCTCTTAGCATTGGCTGTGGGCACGAACTGGGCTGTGGTGTTTGGGTGGGGAATGGAGGAATTTTGCTTAATCACCTATTTCAAAGTGACAAGCCACCGAGCTGATCCCCAAAAGAAACTGGTGAAGCATTTAATGCCGCACCATTTTATCCACCTTTTCAAGTGCCCTCTATTAAAGATGGAATATGGACTTTTTTCCTAAGCTTAGCCAGTGTCCTTGGCTCTTCTGAGCCTGGGATTTTTAGTCTTTCAGATGGCAAAGATAGAGTATATTCTTATTGGTTTAACAAGCTCCTCTCATAGGCTAAATCAGAGTCTTCCACTAATGTTAGTGTAATGCTTACAGTAAAGCAAAGCTTGCCAGTCATGTGCAGTGAGAAAGGAAGTAACCATTCATTTTGCATCCCCCATTTCCTGTGGCTTCATGAATCCCTGTAGATGACATGTCTTATTGCGACTTCTGATCTGACTTCTGTTGCGGTCACTATGACCATTTTCCAAAAGTGTTTGTTTCAAAGTCTTTTTAAGTCCCATCCAAGAATTTTCCCAAACATCACCTTTTCAGGAAGTGAGTAGATGCTACTTCCTGTCTTGGCAATCTCTTTTTTGTTGGAGGAAAATTCCCCCAATCTTTGCAAGTCATCTACAGGAGAATGTTATCAGTCACATAACTGTTTTGTCCTCAAGTTCCAAAAAGGAGCAAAGAGGACAAGCAGCATGGCCTAGGGGAAACAGCAAAGAACTGGGAGGCAGCAGACTGGAATTTTAATTCCAGCTCTGCCACTTGCCTGCTGTGTGACCTTGGGCAAGTCATTTGATGTCTTTGGGCTTTAGTTTCTTCATCTGCAAAATGGATATTTGATACCTGTTCTCCCTCCTTTTAGACAGTGAGTCCCATGTGGGACAGGGACCGTGTCAGATTATCCTTTATATAACTCAGTACTTAGCACAGTGTAAACCCATAGTACATTTTTACCAAATACAGCAAATAGTAGATGGGCTTCTTGATTTGGTAAAGTACCAGTCTGCCTTTTCCAAAGTGGTTTGGGTTTGGAATTGGGCTTTCTGTGCTCAGTTACAGGGTATTTCCCAATAGTTTGAGTGAACCTGTCCTAGCTATCTGTCCTGATGCCAAAAGCAACCAGTGTTGACACTAAAACACCACACATTAAACGTGTCTCCCTTTTGTACTGAAGCTGGACTTGGCATTTCATTTGCCTTGCCAAAATCAAAGAATACTAGGTGTTTTTTTCCTTTGGTTTTTTTTTTCATTTGTCCAAGAGCTTCCCTCTTGCAACTACGGTTAATAAATCTTTAAAAATGTGTGCTCTCAGCCTTTCAGCCTCCTTCTCCCCTTCCCTTCTCCCCTGCCCACTTGTAATATTTATGGGCATCTCAAAGTGCAGTGCTCTGAACACAGAAAGCACTCAATAAATATGAGTGAAGTGAATGAATGAATGCTAAAGGAGAGGGTGTGGGCTCCCTGACTTTGATTACTAAGCCAATCAAGGGAAGTTTAGTGACTTTGCCAAGGTCACACAACAGGCAAGTGGTAGAGCCAGGTTTAGAATTTAGGTCTTCTAACTTTCAGTCCTGTGCTCTTTCCACCAGGCTGTGTTCTTCTCTGGTTCTGGCTAATTTCCCCTGCTCACCAATCCTACTCTAGCCTTCTCTTTTAATGTCTGGGAAGCAGCATGGCTTAGTGAATAGAGCACGAGCCTGGGAGTCAGAGGGTCATGGGTTCTAATCCTGACTCCAACCCTTCTCTGCTGTGTGGCCTTGGATAAGATACTTCATTCAGTCATATTTATTGAGCATTTACTGTATGCAGAGCATTGTAATAGGCTGAAGTAGATTCTTCTGCCCTCCGCTCCCAACCACCCCATCACCCCCTGCACCCTGACTCTCGGGACCCATCACTCGATCCCATCCGTCCGACCTTCACAACATTTGCTAAAATCTGCCCTTTCCTCCCCATCCAAACTGCTACCACTTCAATACAATCAATCACTTATCCTCTCCTTCCTGGATTACTGCATCAGTCTCCTTGCTGACCTCCCAGCCTCCTGCCTCTCCCCATTCAATTCCATACTTCACTCTGCTGCCTGGATCATTTTTCTACAAAAATGTGCAGGACATGTCGCCCCACTCCTCAAAAAAACTCCAGGGCTTACCCATCCACCTCCACATCAAACAAAAAGTTCTCACCTCGCTTCTCTCCTACTGCAAACCCAGCCCTCATATTCTCTCTTCTAATCACTCCTCACTGTGCCTCAAACTTGCCCCCCACCCCTTGCCCACATCCTGCCTCTGGCCTGAAACGCCAACCCTCGTCAAATCTGATAGACAATTACTCTCCTTGCCTTCAAAGCCTTATTGAAGGTGCATCTCCTCCAGGAGGCCTTCCCTGACTAAGCAAACCCTTTTTCCTCTTCCCCCACTCGCTTGTGCATCTCCCGGAATTGCTCCCTTTATTCCTCCCAGCCCCACAGCATTTATGTACATATATGTAATTTATTTATTCCTATTAATGTCTGTCTCCCCCCGCTGTAGACTGTAAGCTCATTGTGGGCAAGGAATGTGTCTTTTTATTGTTGTTTTATACCCTCCCAAGGGCTTAGTACAGTGCTCTGCATCCAGTAAGCACTCAATAAATATGACTGAATGAATGAATGACCCCTCCCTAAGGTGATCATTTGTCTGGCCTTCTGCAGGACCGTCTGTTTTTCAGCTGGCCTGTCTCCTGTCTGCTACTGGTGGAGCCACTAGATGTCTCGTTTCCAGATGTTTCTTTTAAATGCTCAACCTCCTGACCCTGAGTCCAGTGGCTTAGAAGCAGTCTCTGTGTCTACAGGGACCAGGGAGGAGAAACCAGTGGTACTGGAGGAGTAGAGGGGGTCAGGGACACTCCCTAGGTCCTCAAAATTTCCATAAAAACCTTCCTGGATTGTCTTTTGTGCTCAGTGGAATGCCCATTAGGTATTCAATAAATACCATTAACTACTGCAACTACAGTTTTTAAACTAGTTCATATTCAGCTACTGGTCCAGAAGCAGCGTGGCCTAGTGGAAAGAGCCTGAGCCTGTGAGTCAGAGGACTTGGGTTCTGATCCTGACTTGACCACTTTCTTGCTGTGTGACCTTGGCAAGTCATTTAAATTTTGTGGACCTCAGTTTCCTTATCTGTAAAATGGAGTTAAAATACCAGTTCTGCCTTCTTCTACTTGGACCGAGAGCCCCATATGGGGTGGGGATTGTGTCTGGCATGATTATCTTGTTTCTGACCCAGCGCTAGGTACAGTGGCTATCACATAGTAAGTGCTCAACAGTTATTATTACTGTTACCTACCCATTGTTCTTGGGAAAACTCACTGTTTTCAGCCTGTTCTCTTTTTGTGTGACCTTTCTTGCTTTATTTTCTAGTCCCCGAAGGAAGTTGGGTTCTCCCTCCACCATGGGCTATACTGATTTCCCCAGCTCCTCCCCAAAGGAAAAGGAATCTCAGGCCCCTTCAGTCTCATTCCAACTAGATCCTCATGGAGAAATTCCTCTCTAATTTTTGGTGATTGTTCATTGGGGAATCTATCAAAGATGGGAGCAGAAGGAGTTAACCAACTTGCAGTTTTTCTGTTCTCTAGATAGACTATAAGCTCCTTGAGGGCAGGGAACATGCCTACCGACTCTGTTAAATTGTACTCTCCCAAGCGCTTAGAACAATGGACCATAGCAATGAAGTAGATCCTTCTTCTCCCATCTCCTGCTGGACCCCATCATTCCCTGCACAACTGAATACCCTTGGTTCCCAGAACCCCTCTATAAGGTGGCCGTTTGTCCAGTCTTGTCCCGGATAGTCTATCAGCTAGGTTATCCCTGTCTAGTATTGCGTGCAGACAGTAAGCGCTCAGTAAATAGTGACAGATTGATTGATAAACGCTCTTGCAGGCTGATGACGAGTGGCCTTTGACGGTTTTTAAAATCCCAACCTATTGTACTGATGATGTCTTGCTCTTAATTGCATTTCATTCTTTTATCTTTAAGCTTGAAGAAGAATTCTAAAGAGCGGCCAACATACCCAGAACTCATGGTGAGTATTGCCAAGCTAAAAGCGCTGGCAGTTCATTGAGTGGCACTGTGTGGTGAGCAAGCAACGGTGATGAACCAGGTGGTGAAGGTGATCAAAATTCAGAATTAAGACCCAGCAGACAATTTTTGATCCCGCTTGGGTGACCTCCATTTTGGCCTATGATACTCGGACAGTGAGGCTTCAGTCCACCTTCTTTGTCATACGGATAAAATGCTTTGGTCCTCAAGATCAGAAGGTGCTGAGAGAAGGGAGGTTTGGATGCCATGAAGCATTTCAGAAGAGAAGCTACGGATATAAGGAGGAGGAGGAATAGTAAGGGTTGAATAGGAAACAGTGCTAGCGTCCTTTCATATTGTCCCAGTTGATAAATTCTGAGTTAAAAGTGGTCTGGCCTGGGTGCTAGGGTATCAGTGAAATTTCTGCTTCCTCATTCAGTCAGTCAGTCTATCGTATTTACTGAGCGCTTACTGTGTGCAGAGCACTGTACTAAGCACTACGGAGAGTTCAATCTAACAGACACATTCCCTGCCCACAATGGAAACAGCATGGCATACTGAATAGGGCATGGGCCTGGTAGTCAGGTCTTGGGTTCTAATCCCTGATCAACCACTTGTCTGCTGTGTGACCTTGGGCAAGACACTTTACTTCTCTGTGCCTCAGTTACCACATCTGTAAAATGGGGATTGAAACTGTGAGCCCCACATGGAACAGGGACTGCGTCCAACCCAATTTGCTTGTATCCACCCCAGAGCTTAGTACAGTGCCCAACACAGAATAAGCACTTAACCAATACCACAATCATTATTATTATTATTATTTTTACAGTCCAGAGGGGGATACAGGCATTAATATAAATAAATACGACGACAGTTATATAAGTGCTGTGGGACTGGGAGGGAGGATGAGTAAGGGAGCAAGTCAGGGTGGCACAGAAGGGAATTGAAATGGAAAAGAGGGATAAGTCAGGGAAGGCCTCTTGGAGGAGATGTGCCTTTAATAAGGCTTTGAAGCTCATTATGGGCAGGGACCATATCTACTCATTATATATTTACATCTGCCTCAAAGTGTTATACTGTACTCTCCCAAGCGCTTAATACGGTGCTCGGTACAGAGTAAGTATTCCATAAATATGACTGACTGGTTGATTCTAATCTCAGCTCTGCCACTTACCTGCTGGGTGGCCTTGGGCAAGGCACAAAACCTCTCCATGCCTCAAGTTCCTTATATGTAAAATGGGAATTTTGACACCTTTTCTCCCTCACCCTTAGATGCTGAGCCCTTTGTCAATAAATCAGTTGTATTTGTTGAATGCTTACAGTGTGCAGAACACTGTACTAAGTGCGTGGAAGAGTACAATACACCAGAGTTGGTAGACATGTTCCCTTCCCACAACGAGCTATAGTTTAGAGGGGGAGACAGATATGAATTATAGGTATGTAGGTAAGTGTTGTGGAGCTGAGGAAGGGGTGAATAAAGGATGCAAATCTAAGTGCAAGGGTGAGTCAGAAGGGAGTGGGAGAAGAGGAAATAAGGGCTTAATTTTGGATGAAAATATACCTTCATAAGGCATAGAAGGTGGGGAGAGTGACTGTCCGATATGAAGAGGGAGGGAATTCCAGGCCAGAAGCAGGATGTGGGTGAGAGGTGGCATTGAATTGGACAAGACTGAGGTACAGCAAGAAGGTTAGCATTAAAGGAGTGAAGTGTGTGGGCTGGGATTTAGTAGATGAGCAGCAAGTTAAGATATAAGGGGGCAAAGTGATTGAGGGCTTTAAAGATGATGGTAAGGAGTTTCTGTTCGATGTGGAGGTGGATGGACAACGCCTGGAGGTTCTTGAGGAGTGGGGAGACATGGACTGAACGTTTTTGTGGAAAAATGATTCAGGCTGCAGACTGAAGTACGGACTGGAGTGGAGACAGACAGGAGGCAGGAAGGACAAGCAAGAAGTTTGATACAGTAATCAAGGTGGGATCGGATAAGTGCTTGGATTAACATAGTAGCAGTTTGATTGGAAGGGAAAGGGCAGATTGTAGTGATGATGTGAAGGCTGGACCAACAAGATTTGGTGACAGATTGAATATGTGGGTTGAATGAAGGAGATGAATCGAAGACAATGCCCAGGTTGGGAGCTCAAGAGAGAGGAAGGATGGTGGTGCTGTCTACAGTGATAGTGATGACCTTGTGTGCAGGAGCTGTCTCTGACCTAATTATCTTCTATCTACTGTAGTGCTTAGTATATTGCTTGGCACATACTAAGTGCTCAACAGATACCACTATTATTACCATTATTATTATTCAAGTGTTTGCTTATCTCAGAGGCTCCTGGGAGCAGGGGAAGAAAGGTGTTCTGTTCCAACAGAGTGCCCTCTGGCAAGTGCACTGGTTTCTATTAAGTTAGCTGGCTGAATTATACCTTCCCAAAATATCTTAACACTGTGGTATTTTATGGCTGACATATTAATGTTGTGAAGTCTTTTGGGTTTCTCTCTCTCTCTCTCTCTCTCTCTCTCTCTCTCTCTCTCTCTCTCTCATGACATTAGGCTTTGTGGTACTGGAATGGACTTTGTCTTTTAAGACTGTAACTGCTCCTTGCTTTCCTGTGGAATTGAGGTTTTTAATGGAAAATCTGAGTCCCAATTCCCTGACTCTTAACATAGGGAAAACAGATGCTGAGATGCTATTGTTCAAACTTTTGCCAAGGATAGGAAGGGGAGGGGAGGAAAGGAGAAATCCAGGTGATTCCCTCCACCTGTTGGCCTTTTTTGTTTCATTCACTGATCTGTGTGTACTGAGTGCTTACTATAAGCAGTGCATGGTACTAAACGCTTGGGAGAGAATGATATAGCAATAAACAGACACATTCCTTGCCCGCTACAAAAATGCTCCCTAAGCAGCATCCAGTCCCTCAGGGAGGACCCTCTTCCTCTTCCCTTGGATCCGAATCAGAAACGAGCCTGGGGAGGGGGCTGGGAGAGCCTCTTACCTTCAGGTCACTCATTTCCCTGCTCTTCAAGGGTTCGTTCAGCCATATCAAGGCTGGACTTTGGTCCAGGTTCTTCAGAGACAGTAGCCCAGGTGTCCTGTGAGTGGCTCTTGGTAAGGTGCTCAGTGTTGGTTCAACTGGTCGCCACCCGTGCAGCATAGCCTAGTGGTGAGAACACAGGCCTGGAAGTCAGAAGGAATTGAGTTCTAATCCCGACTCTGCCACGTGTCTGCTGTGTGACCTTGGGCAAGTCACTTCACTTCTCTGGGCCTCAGTTATCTCATAAATCATTGTGGTATTTGTTAAGGCTTACTAAATGTCAAGCACTGTTCTAAGTGCTGGGGTAGATACAAGATAATCAGGTTGGACACAGTCCCTAACCCACAAGGGGTTCACAGTTTGAATCCCCATTTTATGGATGAGGGAACTGAGGCACGGCGAAATTTAGTGACTTGCCCAAGGCCACACAGCAGGCAGAGCTGGGATTAGAACACATGTCTTCAGACTCCCAAGTTGATGCTCTTTTCATTAGACCATGCTGCTTATCTATAAATGGGGATTTAGACTGTGAGCTCCATATGGGACAGGGACTGTCCGAACAAATTACCTTGTATCTAGTGGATAGAGCACAGGGTCTGGGGGTCAGAAGGACCTGGGTTCTAATCCTGACTCCACCATTTGTCTGCTGTGTAACCTTGGGGAAGTACTTCCCCTTCTTTACCTGTTTCCTCATCTGTAAATTGGGGATTGAGACTGTGAGCTCCACGTAGGGCAGGGATAGTGTCCAACTTGATTTGCTTGTATCCACCTCAGCACTTAGAACAGTGCCTGGCACATAGTAAGCACTTAACAAATACCGTCATTATTGTTATTACAGTGCCTGGCACATAGTAAACACTTAACAAATACCACAATTATTATTACCTCAGAGGTGGCCCTGCTCTCCTCCTTTCTCCCTTTCCCATCGCATTCATTCCCGCTATCTTCCAGGGTGCTGCAAGGGTCCCCCAAGCTCGGGTCTGAGGGTGTGTCTCTCACGCAGGCCTTCTGTCCCCCTGATCCAGCAGTGCACAAGCGTCAGGAGCTACTACTGTGAGGCCAGGGATTTGTTCATTCAGTCGTATTTATTGAGTGCTTACTGTGTGCCACGCACTGTACTAAAGACTTGGGAGGGTACACTAAACAATAAACAGAGGATTCCCGAGTGCCTCACTTGCCCTCGGCCAGTGGCTGACGGCGCTATTATTAGCCGGCTGCTTGCAGCGGGAACTGAGTTCCCTCCCAGTCTTTTACAGCCTCAAAACCCACACAAGAGGGAGACTCAGAATTTCCATTTTGACGTCTGCCTGGTCCGCCACCCCCCCCCCCCCCCCCCCCCTTCATGGCTTCCACAACACTTCCCCGGTTTGTGAATAAAAATAAAAAGCAGAGAAGAAAAGAAAAAAACAAAAACCTGGGAACTTTTTTTTTCCTTCTTTTTTTTAAGAAATACACTAAAGCAGGTTGTTTGCGTCTGACACAGTCATCTGTCAAGAGGACCTAGCTAAAGGCAGGGTGGAGCTCGCAGCTACTAGGGCACTTGACTTTAGTGCTTGTCCCATTTGGGCAATAAAAACTTTTAAGTACATCGAAAAGATCTTTAAATGTCAAGAGGATGCAAGAAGGCTCATAAAAGGGATTGGAGAACGCTTGGCAGGGTGACGGTGACAATGCCTGATCCCTCCCTGTGCTTTTGTCCAGGAGGAAGAGCCAACTTCTTAAAGGATGGTGGGCTTCCAGGCTGGACTACTGCGGAGGGGTCCTTCCTGGGCATGCCTTGACCAGAGAAGCAGTGTGGCCTAGTAGATATAGCACGGGCTTGGGAGTCAGAAGGACCTGGCTTTAAATCCCAGCTCTGCCAGTTATCTGCTCTGTGACCTTGGGCAAGTCACTTGACTTCTCTGGGCCTCATCTGTAAAATGGGATTAAGACTGTGAGTACTCATGTGGGACAGTGACTGGGTTGGACACAGAACGGTGCCCAGCACATAGTAAGCACTTAACAAATACCACAATTATTATCATTATTATTATTTGTGGAAAGAGCATAAGCCTGGGTGTCAGAGGACCTGGGTTCTAATTCTGACCTTGGGTGAGTCACTTAACTTCCTCGGGCCTCAGTTTCCTCATCTGAAAGATGGGGATTCAATACCTGCTCTCCTTTCTACTTAGACTACGAGCTCCATGTGGGGAACAGACTCAGACCAACCTGATAATCTTCTATCTACCACCGTGCTTTGTCCCATATGGGGAACAGACTCAGTCCAACCTGATCATCTTGTACCTACCACTGCGCTTAGTGTATGGACAACACTTATGCTTAGTGTATGGAAAACACTTAACAAATGCCACCATTACTATTAGTATTACCATTATTACTATAACCTTTGGGGCAACTCGTCTCTCCGTCTCCCCTCTTCTCCGCACATCCCTCCTGACACAAAGTTCTTCCTGAGCTCTGGGTAGTGCTGATATTAGCAATGTTTTATATATATATATATATATATTGCTATTATATATTAGCACTGTTATACAGCAATGTTATAACTATCTCTCTTAAACCACCTGGGCCCGGACCCTTGGCAGGGAAGAGGTAGAGCAGATTTTTATCTGCCCTAGAGCTACAAGCACCAGAGACCACCTGACTTATTCTGTTTGCAACATCTATCCGTTTTCTTCGTTTACCCTGTTTGCTCTTACAGAATTGCCTTAGCTGGGTTTGGGCTCTCTTTATGGAGACCCAGCCCTCCCCTTGCAGTTGGGTTTATAATGAACCTAAAGGGAGAAACCCAGTCAGGCTCAGCCAGGGTAGGAAATGGAAGCGCCTGAACCAGGGGAAGCCGAGTGATTTCCTTCCCCAGCCGGCAACCAAGGGAAGCAGTACATCCTGTTGGAATTAGCACAGGCCCAGGCGTCAGAGGACCTTGGGCTCTGCTGTCTCCCCCTGTAGACTGTAAGCTGGTTGTGGGCAGAGAACGTGTCTGTTTATTATGTTGTACTCTCCTAAGCACTTAGTACAGTGCTTTGCACACAGTAAGTGCTCAATAAATAGGATTGAATGAATAATCCCCAATCTTCCACTTGTCTGCTGTGTGATCTTGGGCTATTCTCATAGCTCCTCTGTGCCTCAGTTACCTCATCTGTAAAATGGGGATGAAGACTGTGAGCCCCACATGGGATATAGACTGTTTCTAACCTGATTATGTTGTATCTACCTCTGTGGTTAGTACACTAATTGGCACCTAGTGCTTAACAAGTAACATAAAAAAAAATATCTCTAGACTGTAAATTTGTTGTGGGCAGGGAACATGTCTACCAACTCTGTTATATTGTCCTCGCCCAGGCCCTTAGTACAGTGCTCTGCAAGTGGTAAGCACTCAATAAATATTGATTGAAAAAAATACAATTGATAGAAGTCATCTCAAGAACAAAGGAATATCAAGGGAAATTGTAGGTGTGCAGAGAGGAGGCAGCAGTAATCATCTGGACTTTAAGGCCTATTCCCAGTTGGAATGTGGCACTGCCGGGGACATTGTTCACTCCTTAAAGGAAACAACAGACGACCCGGCTGCCACCCTCCAGGTTTGACAACTGGGCACTTAGAGTGATGCCCTGGCATCCATGGCAGGGAATGGTGTAGGGGCCATACTGATCAGCCCGCTGACCTGTGTCTTCCAGTCTGGCATGGCTGCCCTCCCAGCAGTCGGGTGCCATTTTGGTTTTAAAGAGTTGAGTTCATCAGAACTGGGTGGGTCCAAAAATATCTTCTCCTAAATTTCTTTTCCAATCTGAGAGTTTTCAGCATTCCAAAGATACCCAGTTCTGGCCAGGATACATTCCTGCCTAGAAGGAACTCATAAAGTTAAGGATTGAGTAGGAGCAAAGAATGTTGGTCTTTGCCAAAGCTATCTCAGGCCCTCAGCAGTGAAGTGAGCTTCTTGGGATTGGTGTCACCTTGTAAAACCTGCCTTCCCATTGGCAAACACAGATTGGCTCCCTGAATTTTTTTCCTAGCCCACCCTTCTTGTGGGAGGTACCCAGAGAATGAAGTCAAGATAATGTTAATAATGTTGGTATTTGTTAAGCGCTTACTATGTGCAGAGCACTGTACTAAGCGCTGGGTAGATACAGGGTAATCAGGTTGTCCCATGTGGGGCTCACAGTCTTCATCCCCATTTTACAGATGAGGGAACTGAGGCCCAGAGAAGTTAAGCGACTTGCCCACAGTCACACAGCTGACAAGTGGCAGAGCCGGGAGTCGAACCCATGACCTCTGACTCCCAAATCCGGGCTCTTTCCACTGAGCCACTTCGCTACTATTCCAACTTAATCTTGCAGCATGAATGGATTTTACCTATGGTGGGTGGGTGGGTCTGGGAGGATAGCTAAAGGTGTAGTACAATCAAAAGGAACTTGGGCTATGGTTGATCTCGTGATCTGATGTTTGTTTTGGGGGATTTACAAGGGGAGATTTGCCATTCCTATTTATGCTATGGTTTGGAGGAGCTGCTATATTGAAATTGGAGAGGGGAGATGGGACCAGGTGACAATGAGGTTACAAACTGACAGGGCAGAACCGAAGAGAAACCATAATTAGTCTGAAAATGGTAACAATAATGGAAATAATAATAGTGTTTGTTAGGTGATTACTATGTGCCAAGCACTGTACTAAGCACTGGGAGAGATACAAGATAATTAAGTCCTACATGGGGCGCACAGTCTAAATAGGAGAGAGAACAGGTATTGAATCCCATTTTGCAGTTGAGAGAAGTGAGGCACAGAGAAGTAAAGTGGCATGCCCATATCTAATAAAGCAGAGATGTGGCAAAGCTGGAATTAGAACCAAGGTCCTCTGACCTCCAGGTGTGTACTTTTTCTACTAGGGCACACTGCTTCTCTGGGAATGTGGGAATATGTAATCTGTTGAGGTACATATTAGATATTTTGGTGACCCAGCTAACATTATGTGGTTTTTTTCCTCCTCAGCAACATCTTTTTTTCACTCTACATGAATCCAAAGAGACAGATGTGGCATCTTTTGTAAAACTGATTCTTGGAGACTAAACACCAATGGACTCACTTGCAGTTGGCCCTCCTGTGGACTGGTGGGTTTGGGGGGAGATGGTGAAGCTTCACTAAAGCACCAATAGAAACTCAGCCTTGAGATTGTTTTAACCCTGCCTTTTTTTTTTAAGGGTCTTGGAACCCATAGTGTATAGAGCGAACCGACTAGTTGAGATGAAATATAGTACGGTTCAGACCCTTATGACTTTAAAAAGCAATGAATAAGATGATTAAATATTTAATGACCCATTACAAGACTCCTTAACCTTCTCAGCCTTTTCCTCTTCCTGTCGAAAGAAAATGCATTTGCCCTGAAAATAGGTGCTATGGTAGTAATGAAGTTGTATGTAGATTTGTATTTTGTCCCTCCTGTTATTTTAATATTTATGTTTAAGTGCTTAATTGAAGAGATTCCGTTTTCCACAAAGAGGGAGCACATGAGATTTAAAGCTGTGGTGGCAGTATTTATCGGACTTTGCTGGTCAAATAGCTTGAGAGCTCTTGGGCCCTCGAGGGAGCGATTTAGTGCATGTTGTTAAGGATTCCACTAAGGAATTTTTTCCAAGTGCCTGATTTGGTTACAGTTGCTGCCTTGCTGATTACCCAGAGATCCAGGCAAGCAGTCATCTCCTGTGCGAAATGGTCAGGCATCATGATTATATTTTATGTCTCCCTTACAAAAAAGAAAGATTTCAGTCCCAGAAGAGGAGTCTTCACTTGGTTCTCATGGCATTTGTGGTGTAATTTTTTTTGTGTGTGCATGTGTGTATTTTATATATACTGTATAATTTTTTGTTGTTGTTAACCAAGAGTCCTGTCAAGGGTCCTCTATTTCTAGTATCTGGGTTCATCAAGAAAGATTATTGGGCCATGTTTCGAGCGAGTGAAGCTTCACGTTGATTTTGTCCAGACCATTTATGCCTTCTGTCCATTCTCTCCATTCTGATGTATGTCTCAAGGGGAGCGTGATAGGCTGATTTCTCTGTCTTGTTGGGGTTCGAGAGGGGATTTTGATTGGCCGCTCTTTGGTCTACCGTCACACGGGCGGTTATGGGAAGGAGCAACTTGGGGGTGGTTGATGCTTTCTGAGGCAGGAGAAGAAACAGGAAGAGGTATTGGCAGGTTCGGTGTCTATTGGAAGACACCTATGGCTCCAGGCTCTCACCAACCCTCTGCTTCCCTCCAGCATTTCCTGGAAAGGCCGGAGCTGATTCTGCTAACTGGCTGTGTTATGAATCTTGGCGGATTGGTTTGCGCTGTCTTTCCAGGTGTTCTGAGGATTGGGACTACAGGGCTCATGCAGGCCATGGAATGGAAAAGAAATCTCAATGCTTCTAAAGTTATGGGCCTGCAGGACTGACTTTCTGTACAGTTATTCATGAAAAATGGCAGCACCTGGAATTTTAATGGGAAGGAGCACAGAAGAGACACAAAGCTGTTTCTTGGGTGGCAGCGGGGAACAAGGAGAAGGCCTCTTTTCAACCTCTCTTAATCTCTTCCTCTCATCCCATCCTGCCTTCACCACTATGGCGAGTTTCTGACTTGTGAGTGGATCTTCTCCTCCCAATTGCTTCTCTCTCCTTCCTTCTCACCTTCCGGCCTGGAGTAGGGGCCTGGGGAATTCTTGAGAAAGCTGCTGTTTTCTAGAGTGAAAGACTGCAGGCTCAGCGCTTGATCTCCCTTCTAGAAGCTGACACAACCTTTCTGCTGCTTTCACCCCATATCCTGCTCTACTCAGAAAGGCTGGGCGACCGAGGTCTTCTCGGCTCTCTCCTCTTTTCCTGTCCCTCCCCCAAATTCTGTGGTCATTTCTGTCAGGGACATAATGAGTATCACAAGGGAAGCTGCTAGATTTGTCATCAAGATGGCCAAATATCTCCACCACTGGAATGGAGCACCAGAGAGGGAAAAAAAGAGAGAGAGAGGCCATTGTTGGGTCTGTGCCATTCTGCAGAGTGGTAACTGAGGGTCTGAGGGAAGGGGAGACCAACCAAACTCCACTTTTAGCCCACTTACGCATCCCTTTCACGTGTAGGCTGTGTTTTGGTTGCTCCCAGGGAATTTCTTTACAGAACTGTTGTGTCGCATGGCAGAGGTGACTTTTTTTCCACTTTTAATTGTAATTTTAAAGGCTCCCGAAGGGCTCAGTTCCCCCACCACTTTTCTTTCCATTGTGTGTGTGTGTGTGTGTGTGTGTTTTCTTTTTGTGCTTTTCTCACAGAGTCTGAACTGTTTTGATTGACTGTCTTCAGCTGCAGCGGAACTCCAGCCAGCTGGTTTATAGAGCTGGTTCCAGCATCAATTCTCGCTTTGAAAAACATGACATTTAAAACCAGCCTTTGGTTTTCCTACATATGGATCTGATGGTTTTGTTCAAGATTGTTTTTGTGTCTTTCCTCCTGGAATATATGTCTCATTTGGATGCCACATCCTTTTGACCTCACAACACCTTTATTTAGGTACCATGGCAACTAATGGGATGGATTTATGTGATACTGTCAAGCATCAGTTTAACTGGAGGATATTAATATCGTCGGCCTCTTTCCAACAGAAACCCGATGTCCGTGTTGCCTACAGTCAGTAACCCTAAAAGCTGAATTCTTTGAGGCTCCATACTCCAGCATTGCTTCACACTTTTTGGGTTTTCTTCCCTTGACTCTTGCCATTTATCTTTTTAATTGGGGTTGTGACCTCCTCTGCTGCAGGACAATATTGCATTCCCAGATGTTGCACTGAGGGGAAAAAAAAAATCAAATGACCCCAAATCGCAACATCAGAGGAAGCTGGGTAGGCAGACTAAAGAAAGTCCAGGCTTACCCGATTCCACTTGATTTAGTATTACTGTAGTGTGACCACGGACGAGGAAGAGAGGGTTATTTTTTTTTATATTCCTAAAATAACACTAAAAACGCCTTTTCAGAAAGAGGAGGCTGATTCTTCTCAGCCAAGAGGCTGGCTCCTCTGCTCCTGTCCAGGTTAACAAGTGAGACCCGGCTTCCCAAAGGTTGGAAATTTGGGATAATCTGGGGGGGGTCTGGGACACACCCCTCAAAGGGTGCTGAATCTCCCAGTTGGCCCTCCTTGCTCTTGCAGGTCTGTCTGGGAAATACAGGAGGCAGAGGGAAGAATTGGATTACCTTCAGAGGCTAAAGTTACAAAGAACCACTCACTGACTGAAGTTCTGATTGCTTGACCCTACTGACTTCTCTCTTAGCCTGGAGAGTTTGTGTTGGTCTTTGGGCAAGCAGGACTCCAGGGGGGAGAAATTCCATTTTACTCTAGAGCAGCTGCAGAAGTTTGGGATTTTCTTCTTCCTGCAGCCCAGGGGAGCCATGTCCACCCCCTCTTTTGCCTTGCCATGGTAGAATCCATAGCCTCAGCCTCGCTTGGGGGAGGGTAGGTCCCCAGATATTAAAAGAGGAACAGTGACCAAAGGCACATCACTGTCATACTCAAACTGTTCCACCCCAAGCCAACCTCGAAGTCTTTTAAAGCCAGTGGGAGTTTAGAGCAGATTTTTTAAAAAACTCGAGGAAGGAAAAATTAGAAGAGCATCCAATACAGGTCTCAGAGCTGGAGACCTCTGCTAACTTAATGATGAACAGACAGCCCCAGCTCTATAACACAGTGATCTGTGTGGGAGCAGAAGATATTGCATTTTGCAGCCAAATGAGAGCTCTCCTTTCATCACTTTTTCCTCTCACACAGAGTTTTTCCCAGACTTCTCAGAGCTCAGGGGCTATCGCTGCTGATCCTGCTGCAATCTGATGGGCCAAAGATGAGGCGGGAGGGAGGTGACAGAGGGCCTTTTTCTGGGAACAGGTGTCAGATCAATCAATGGAATTTATAACAATTGTGGTATTTAAGCTGTTACAACATTTCAAGTGCTGTACTAAGCCCTTTAGGTAGGTAGGGAAAGTTAGGTCCCCCTTAGAGCTCAAAGTTTAAGTAGGGAGCAGATCAGTTTTGAATCCCCCATTTTGCCGATGATGGAACTTGGGCCCGGAGAAGTGAAGTGACTTACAGACAGACCGTGGAGGGGCTGGGTTTAGAAGCCAAGTCCTCTGACTCCCCTCTAGAAATGTAAGCTTGTTGTGGGCAGAGGATGTGTCTGTTTATTGTTGCATTGTACTCTCCTAACTGCTTAGTACAGTGCTCTGCACACAGTAAATGCTGAATAAATAACAAATGACTGACTAGTAGTAGTTGCGGTCACAGTAATAGTAGCAATACAATTAACTCCTCTGGGTCATACATTCAGGTAGGTGGTCAGATTGGTCATGGTTTATCACCTCTTAAACTCTGGGGATTAAATCTAGACTTAATGCAGGTTCAGAGAAGGGCTGGATTTGGCGACTTCATGTCACCCATTCATGGCCCTGACCACGTCTGTCACAACACCCCTTCCTATTTGTTTCCTGATAGGGTGCTCTTGTGCAAGCGGAATGAATGTCAATGGAAAAATCCCCTTTGAGATACTTTTGGTGGGGAGAGTATTCAGTCCAGAGTGAGTTTCCAGGCAGCAACTGTAGGTGGAGAGAGACTGTGTCCAACCTGATTATCTTGTATGAACCCCAGTGCTCATTACAGTCCTCAACACTTAAGGTTTAACACAATTATTATCATTTGTTATTACCAGATGTTTCCTTGAGAATTACTTGGAGAAGCAGCTTGGGCTAGTGGATCCAGGATGGGCCTGGGTTCTAATCCCACCCTGCCACTTTTCTTGTGCGTGACCTTGGGCACATCACTTCTCCGGGCCTCAGTTACCTCATCTGTAAAATGGGGATTAAAACTGAGAGTCCCATGTGGGACAGGCACTGCGTCCATCCTGATTAACTTGTCTTTACCCCAGTACAGTGCCTGGCACCTAGTAAGTGCTTAACAACCACCATTAAAAAACAAAAGATACTTGCTGAAATTAGGCAGTTTATGCTCACCCATCCCTCTCGCTTCTATTGAGAGGAGGCAAGCTTCCAATGCCTGCAGCATGTTGCCTTGGGATGGGCTGCAGAATAACATTTCTCCCCCTTGAGAAGAGCAACTGGACTTTTTTTCTGTGGAAAGCCACTAGCTAGCCAACATGGCAACCTCCACGTGTTCCCATTCAGAGCTACTCACTGGGGTGTTTTTCTTCCTGTTTCAGATGACTAACATTTAGAGTCATGCAGCGGTCCCCTGTGCTACTCTACAGAAGCAATAAATAGCCCAGAAACGAGATGTTTACTTGACTTTGACTCTTCACAGTCTGATGATAGCCACTCAATCGAAACTCTCCTTCCCGGCACCATTCCCAGAGTCAGAAGCCCCACATTCCCGCATGAGGAGGAACCAGCCGGGATCCAAATGGAAACCCTGAAATTGGATTAAGAATGTTAAAGAACTCCGGGGGAAAAAAAATCCCTCTCTCAGAGTTACGTGTATTGTAACTGTCAGGTTCTGACTGCCAGGCTGCTAAGTATCACGGGTTATAGGTCTCTTGACATCATTTTGCACTTGGCCTATCAAGACCTCTCCTGAGCCGTTTATTCCTGGGGTTTTACAGTCTGTCTCTGGGATTTGGGTGGTATATTTTTTTTCCAGAGGACTTGGTGCCAAATCAGTTCTGGAAGGGAGCAAGGCTTTTTTATTCAATTTGGTCTATTTCCAGTTCAGTGCCTCTTCGTATCCTTAGGAACTAGGAAGGGCAGCATATGGAACCTGAGTTTGGGTGGAAGGGGCCAGAAGAACCCCAGTGAATTGGAGTCTCCAGGAAGGAAGTCCCTGACACCTCCTCAAAAGATTTTTTAGTACTTCGTGGCTTGGGCCAGCCCAGGCCCCTCCCAACTGCTTCCCCTCACAGTATTTTCAAGCCGATAATTTCCTCCTCAGCCAAGTAGTGGCCCAGGGACTGTGTCTGATCTGACTGTCTATCTACCCCAGCACTAGGGACAGAGTAAGTGCTGATCAAGGGCCACCATTATTATTTTTTATTAGCATTATTATTGTTCCAAGTCCCTGTGGACATTTCAGTTAGAGGGAAGCCAGCCAAACCCCATCAGTTGGGAGCTTGGGTGGGCAGAGGAATTGATGGTTCTCTTTTTGTTCCAAGTCATCTAAGCTCTCTAGATCTTCCTTAGTCTCAAGGAAACCTGGGACCACTTAATCAAGAAGGATTTATTACACTTCTGCTGTGGGTTTTGGAAAAATACACACTTTTGACCAACATGAGTTAAGTCTGGTTCTTGCCTTCCAGAAGTAGAGAGTCAACAACAGAGCAGTGAGATGCTTTTGATGACCACCAAAAGAATAAGGCAGTGGCCACTGAGTGGCCTTTACTTATTAAGAGCTATTGGTTTACCCAACCCAAAGGAGTAAATGATTTATGCTGGGTAACTAGAATGTAAACTCATCTCCCCAATCTTATGCTCTCTGAGCCTCCTGGAAGAGGGTGGGCTGGTACGTTTTGCACTTATTTGCAAGGCTGCCACAGCAAGCATTTTCCTTTAAGGAGATTCTAGGGAAAGGCCCATGCTTCAAGCACTAGCATTCTATAAGAGTATCACCCCATCCATTGAGGAAATCCTGAATTCTGCAGCAGTTTTGGCATTCTCATCTAGGAAACACTTTTGTCCTAGTGGAAGTGAGAGAGGGTTGCCATGAGGCTAGATTTGAGAAAAAGAAATGACATTACTCCCTTGTATTTACACATAAAAATGTGACACAAACCATCATCTTAAGAGAGATAGCTGCGGCTTCAGTGGATCTGGCATGGTGTTTGTAACCCATTTCATTTGGGAGGGTGGGGAGTTAGGAAGAAGGGTATAGGTGCTATTCTTCATAATTAGTTCACTTAAAATCTGCTTATAATGTGGAAATTTTCCACGAAGTTATTATTTCAGGGAGTGTTTTGGCCTCAGCTGGGAGGTTAGTTTCAAAAATGTGTGGGGAAATCTGGGTAGGGTGAAGAAGTGGGTTAGAGGGAACTAAAAAATGAAGAAACTTATCGGTATTCCTCATGCTTGCCTCTCCCACCTCCAAAGGTGAGGGAAGCCTGCCATTTTCCCTCAGCATGTTGGTACCTCAGTCCCATTACCAGACTGTGCCATCACTACTGATAAACCTAGTCCCTTTTAAATGCTGGTATTTCTCTGGAAACACCTTGTTTTAGGGCTAAATACAAAATTTGAGCAGATCTCAAGTGCCTCCTTTGCTCCTGTCTCTCTTCTTTTAGTTGAAAATGTTGCTTAATCCTATTGTAAAGGAGGTGGCAGGCCAACAGAACATATGTTTGACCTTTAAAATCCAAGATCTGGAATGTAATAATCCCCCCCAGACCACCTGAGAACACTGGTTGACCTCACCCCGATGGTAGCGATCATGAGGAACGGTTAGGAACTGCCCTCCAAAAGCACATCAAAGAATCGTCAATTCACTGCCTTGTGTGGCCCTGTCGCTGACCAGAAGAATTCAAATTACTCTGGCTTTCATGATTTTTTTCCCTTTCTTTCTGGCTACAGTAACAGACTCCTCTCCCTTCCCCAAGGAAACCTTTTATCATTTTGAGGTGGAGAAGGGAAAGGTGGGGCGTTCGCCTACTGAAATGTTTTAGGAACTTTTCTGTCTGAAGGCTATAGGCTGAGGGGCAGGGTGTAGAGCTTATTAGAAATTCTTAAGGCCAGCAACTAAGAAGAATATGGGAGAAATGTTTCTGTGCATTAGAGGGGAAAGTTAAGTTTGAATTCTGACCCAGCTTTATGGTTGCTGTGAGGGAGGAGGAAAAAGCAAACCTATTGCAGTTTGTCTCTTGCTCTCTTGAAATAGTCCCTTCTCTTCTCTCAGCATGGCAGGCAGAGTGAGAGAAGTGGAAGATAGAGGGTCCACATAAGCCAAGTGGAAAAACGAATCTCAAGAGTGTAGGCAGAATTAAAAAAAAAAAGAAACCAACCTTAACTCTGATGGTCTGGAGAGAAGTAAATACACGCTGCCTTTACTCCAGTGATGTTGGCTGCTCTGATAATCTGGGTTTTAATCAAGGTCTGCTGTTTGTCAGGCTGTCTGAAGATTGCTGCTTGTCAAACTTGATGCCGGACAGGTGAGGTCAAAATACTGGTTGGGGGCAGCAGATGGAGGAAGCTGAGAGAAGGCGGCCGATACCTGCATGAATTACGCCAAGGCTTCATTAAGAATTCTTGGGGTTATGCATCACTGAAGCTTGAATAGTTTGACTTCAACAAGTCCTTCCTGATGGTTTCAGTATTCCCAGGCTTACTGATCTGGATCTTCTTCCCTTAAAAAGCCATCCTCAATATCACCTCCTTGCCACAGACATTTTATACCTTGCACTGGTCAACCGAATGATCTTCTTATCCTCCCTCTTCTTACTCTTCAGTCACTGTCAAGATTAATAACATCTGCTAAAAAGTGTGTGGGTTGGTCATTTGGGTGATTTGAAAATATTTCCAAACTCAGTGTCTCTTTAGAACACCACAACATCCCCCATCTCAAAATGAATGTCTCATTTCTGGCCAAGAGTGAAAGTGCTAAATGACTTGGTGATTTTGTGCTCTGCAACGAACACTTAGTACAGTGCTCTGCACACAATAAACGCTCAATAAATACGAGTGAATGAATGAATGAAGAGGGGTGGGTTTTCATCCACTACTCCTTTAAATCAGTATTCCTGTGAGCTAAGGAAATTGGAGGTGGGGAGGGGCACAACCAAGCAATTAGTGCTGTCCTTCCCGCCGAACCCTCTTCTCACCTTCAACGAGAAAAGCAAACTTGGAGACGGAAATTCCAACTTGAACTCCTGTTGGTGATGGAGCGTTTCAGGATATTCTCAGGATATTCTTCAGTTAAAAACTGCTGCTGAGGAGAAAAGGACAGTACAGCCAACCATTGTGAAAATTGTACGAACTGTACGAACTGTACGAACCCAATTCCCGGGTGCTGTGGGGTGTGTGTATTAACTTTGTTTGAATGTTCTACACGGTGCTCTGTTCACTTTGGAACAGCTTCGAGCGGCTGCCTAGAAGGGAAAGCGAGGAACAAAGGAACAGAAACACCCAACCACCCTATCACTCCCTCCAGCAAAAGCGCTTGCTGGGTCCTTTGCCACACTTGACGAGTAGCTTTGTGAGAAGTATCCAGGAGCAGGGTGTCTTTCTAGCAATGGTATGTCGATCTCATTTGGAAAAATGTACCACCAATAAAATAAATTTTGAAACAAGTGCAATGGGTCTGCATGTATTTATTGAGAGGGCATTTGCTGGATAGATATAATAATGGTGGTATTTGTGAAGCAGTTACTGTGTGCCAAGTACTGGGGTAGGTTCAACAGTAGAAGCAGTATGGCCTACTGGATAGAGCACGAGCCTGGGAGTCAGAAGGTCATGGGTTCTAATCCCATCTCCACCTCTTATTTGTTGTTTGGCCTCGGGTGAATCACTTCACTTCTCTGTGCCTCAGATTCCGCATCCTTAGAATGGGGATTCAGTACCTGTTCTCCCTCCTACTTAAACTGTGAGTCCTACTTGGGACAAGGACTATGTCTGACCTGACTATCTTGTATCTATTGCAGTGCTTAGAACAGTGCTTGGCACATAACAAATACCACAGTTACTATTATTATTTTTTCTAGTATAAGCAGATCAGTCATAGTCCCTGACCCGTATGGGGCTCACTGTCTAAGGATGAAGAACAGACATATCCCCATATTCCAGATGTGGAAACTGAGGCACAGGGAAGGTAAGTGACTTTCCCATTTTCCAGGAAACAAGTGGAAGAAGCAGGATTCCTGACACTGTGTTTAAGACCCAATTGGTTGATGTTCTTGTGCTTCATGGGATTTCACACATATTAAGGCTGCGTCTGCCTAGAGTTTGAAGAGGAAGTATGGTCAGTGGTTAGACAAAGGAAAAAGGGTCAGGAGATCAGGATTCTAGATTCGACTCAACCATTGGTTTGCCTTAAGCAAGTGACTTTACTCTCTCTAGGCCTCAGTTTCTTTATCTTCAAAATGGGGAGGATTCTGAGGGGCAGAGTCTGATCTAGCGGATACAGCATGGGCTCAGGAGTCAGAAGGACCTTAGTGCTAATCCTGACTCCATGCTTAGTACAGTGCCTGGCAGATAGAAAGCACTTAACAAATACCATAATAATAATTATTATTAAGACCAGTGTTACCTGTGCATGGAAAATTATGTTAACATGAATTTGGTGCTTACAGTTAGGTTTATTATGACAATTTGGGTTAAAAATGAAATTTTCCCCTAGCCAATTCCTCTTAGAAATATGCTTGGTCCCTGGGTTCCACGGCGTAGCCACTGACCAAATTCTTTCTGGGAAACTGTGGGTTGGATTTACCTCTTGGACAGTCTGGCTGAGAGTCTGATACAATTGGGGCAAGGTGGGATAAGTAAAGTTCAGGTGGTTCTGTCTTCCCCTTCTGAATTCAGTCTGGATGAATTAGGCAGAAGAAAATGGAGCTGGATAAACCACAGCTATCAGTCAATCAATGGTGTCTTTGAGTGTTTACTGTGTGCAGAGCACTGTACTAAGCACTTGGGAGAGTAAAACAGAATTGACAGACATGATTCCTGCCCTCAAAGACCTTATGATCTAGGAAGCAGCATGGCCTAATGGAAAGAGCACTGGCCAGGGTGTCAGAGGACTTGGGTTCTAAACCAGGCACCGCCACTTGGTTGCTGTGTGAGCTTGGGCAAGTCACTTCATTTCTCTCTGCTCTCAATTCCTCAACAGTAAAATGGGAATTCGTTATCTATTTACCCTCCTATTAAGAGGGAGAGGCCCATGAAGGACGAGACAGAATCTGACCTGATTAACTTGTATGTAGAACAGTGCTGGGCACTTAGTAAATGCTTAATACAACAATAATAATGATAATAATGATAATCTAGTGGATTTTAAGTACTAGAGATACACATACATCTTTAGAGGTCTGTGTATCACTTCATTAGCCTGAAAATGTTACAAGGGTAGGTCCGGTGCTGAGTGCAAAGCAGGAGGTGGGGTGTGTGCGTTGTGGGGCTGGGGGGAGGTGTCTCGTATGTGGGTAAAGAGAGAAATCAACTGTTTGAATAAAATGAAGCAAGAGGAAAGTTTTACATGAGCTAACTTTTCCCTTTCCTCTTTCCTCTACACTCTCCCTTCCCCTACCTTCTCCCCCTGGACAAAAGACTCTAAGAAATCGTTACTAAGACACTTCATCTCCAGCGAGCTTCAGATTTTGAATTCTGAAACCAGCTAAGGTTATGAGGCGGGAGGCCAGCCCTGCTTGATTAAGATCAGATGGTTTGTGGTGAGGAGGAATCCATATGACTTAACTGAAGAGATTAAACCCAAGCCTCTTTGGCTTCTATTTGGCTGTTTCCTAAACTGAACTGAGAGGCGAACAGGTCAGGCTGAGTTTTCCCTGGTCATGGATCTGATATGTTAGAAACTTGGGTTTGCAGGATCAGCCAGAGGGGCTGAATTAACAATCCAGATGTTCTGGGTGAGAAAGAAAATGGCACTCTAACTGAAGGCTAAAATTAGGCCCTCGAGTGTCTTTGGAGTTAACCTACCAACTTAATAACTGGACCTACTGCTTGGCATCTGTGGAGTCTGGTCAGCTGGGAGAATGCTTATTCGTGCTCTGAAGAACCCGGAGATACCGGTCGTTGAAGGGACCCCCAAGGGTCCCAAGAGACCCACGTGTTGGACCTCTGCTAACGATCCTCTATGGCAGATGGTTCCGAGAACTCAACCTTCCTTGAACCCTGAGAGAACCTCGGTACCCTCCGATAAGCCTTTCTTAAAGGCCTCTATCCCAAAGCCAAATCATTTGGGACTGGCCCCAGCCAACTCTCTTTCCCCTCCTCCTCTTTCACGTGGCTTTGTGAAGGCCAGGAATTTAGTTGTCTGCTAATTTCTCCATTTTCTTTTTTGCAGTTAGAAAAAGGGGCTAGCGTTATTTACCACAATTTTATACTTCAAACGTTCTCATTGGCTGTGTCTTGCCTGGAGTTGTGACTCCCTTTCTTTTAATTGTGGTCTTCAAGGAAATCAAATAAAACTTCAACATGTCCTAGTGAGGATCTTTGAAGTTTTTTTTTAATCTTCTCCTTGCCTTTCAGCCTCTCATTTTTATTTATTCTTGGATTTCTTTTTAGAGTTTCTCTCACTCATCAGTTACGGCAATTTCTCAACTTGGCCACTTCTCCTGTCGTGTCACCCTTTGCTTGACAGACATCCTTCCCTCAAAGTTCTTGTGTTGTCTTGGCACTCTGCTAGGATGGAGTAGGAAGCTGGGAGATGGAGGATCATGTGGATTGATTTGTGTCTCTTGCACACTTCATTCCCCTACACCAATCTACTCCCAGTATCTCATTCTTGTCTCTCTAGCCTCCCATACCCTTCATATCTGGTGGACACCCCATATTCATTCATTCATTCATATTTGTTAAGCACTTATGGTGTGCAGAGCACTGTACTAAGAACTTGGAAAGTACAAATCAGCAACAGAGAGAATCCCTGCCCAACAACAGGCTCAGTCTAGAAGGGGAGAGACAAACATCAAAACAAGAAAGCAGGTGTCAATAGCATCAATATAAATAAGTACTATAGATATACACACATCATTAATAAAATAAATATAATAATAAATATGTAAAAATATACACAAATGCTATGGGGTGGGGAGAGGGATAGAGCAGAGGGAGCGAGTTGGGAGAGAGCCAACGAGCAACCAGAGGACAAGGGGGGCTTAGTCTGGGAAGGCCTCTTGGAGGATCTTTAAGTCCTTCTAAAAACACATCTCTTCCAAGACTGTAAGCTCCCTCTGGACAGGGATCATGTCTACCAACTCATTATATTGCACTCTGTCAAGTCCTTGGAACAGAACTCTGCACACACCATGTTAAATAAATAGTATTGATTAACTGAGGCCTCATCTGCCTATTCTCTCATTTCCCCACAGTATTTCCCCACCTACTGCCATTTCTTCTGTTATGCATCACCTAAGCACTTTTCAAAATGGAATTTGTTAGGTGCCTACTATGTGTGAGGCACTGTTTTAAGCACTGGGTTAGGTAAAAATTAATTAGGTCAGATGGAGTTCCTGTCCTGCATGGGCCTCGCAGTCAAAGTAGGAGGGAGAACAGGTATTTAATTCTCATTTTACAGTTGAGGAAACTGAGGCACAGAAAAGTTAAGAGACTTGCCTGAGGTCATACAGCAAGCAACTGGCAGAGCTCAGATTAGAACCCAGGCTTCTCCACTTGGGTACTGATCCTTGCTTCTTCCCTGCCTGCAACCTCTGAGATACATATATAATATTTACCTTTATACTCTTTTACCCCTCTTCCACCATAGCATCTGTCTCCCCAGCTAGAGTCTAAGCTCTTCGAAGGCATGGATCGCATCTATTAACTCTATTAGGTTCTCCCAAGCACTTAGTACAGTGCTCTGCACAGCAGCCCCTCTTAGCAGGGAAAAATGACAAGAGTTGATGTGAAAGTGCTCTGGGAAAATGAAAAAGTCCTACAAAGGGATAAGATGGTGGTGTAATTTTTGGATTTATTATTCATAAATCCATAGCACGACAGCAAACTCTTTTGGAAAACTGGCTCCAGGAGGGCAAGCAAAATAGAGCACTTGGGGAGGAGCCTGGGTGCTCCTCCAAAAGCTGAAGCTTGTGGCAAGAGATCTGAAGACTGTGGCCAGCTACAGCACTTACAAAATTCTGGTGTCTTGTCCATTTGTAGGTAAAATGAGGATTCATTTCCTGTTCTTCCTCCCCTTTAGATTGTGAGCCCCATGTGGGACAGGGACAGTGTCTGACCTGATTATCTTGTATCTACCCCAGCATGTAGCAAACATTCAGCCAATAGAACTATCATCCTTTCTTCAGTTAGGTTCACTGTGGTTAAACAAGCCCTGTCTAGGAGACCATTTAGCTTCATGCCTCCTAGATAAATGTCAGCCTCCTGACCTTTAATTAGCCATTAAGATTGAAATTTCTGGAATGGAAAAGAGGAGGGGGATGTGTTCCCAGGATGGGGTGGGGGTGAAGAACTTGGTGACCTTGGGAGCTCCCTTGATTCTTGTACCTCTTGCTTCCTCTGTCAATAAGGCAGCGATTTTTGATCTCCTGGGCCTCCTGCAGATAAAGTGTGCAACTTGATTGGGAAACCGCAAAAATTTGCACCATCAGTGCAAGGATTTACTGTCTCGTTGAAAAGACCCAAGGCTTTTTTGAAACAGGGGCTAGAGAATCACAAAACAATACTAGTAATTCCCTCAGCAGCTTTCCACCCCAGAGATGAGGCTGCAGAATTCCCAAGGGCTCAGACATTGTCACCAGCCCTCCGTGAGTGCTGAGTATGAAATGTGAGCTGTGATCTGGTCATTTCACCTCATCTTAAAAGTCTGTTCCACTATACATCCATCAGTACTCTTTAGGAATGCCTTCCTGCTTCGCTATGGGAGCAAATTGTCTGTCTCCCCCTTTTAGACTGTGAGCCCATTGTTTGGGCAGGGATTGTCTCTATCTGTTGCTGAATTGTACATTCCAAGAACTTAGTACAGTGCTCTGCACACAGTAAGTGCTCAATAAATACAATTGAATGAATGAATTAAAATGGAAGTAAGCACTTGAGGGAGCAACATGGAGAGGAGCACTTGGGAGAGCAATATGGAGATGAACACTTGAAAGAGCAACAAGGAGGGAGAAAATATAATCCCTGCCCTTGAAGAGTTGACGATCTAGCCCTCAACCCGTGGCTTCTCTGTGCCTCAGTTAGTTCATGAGTAAAATGGGGATCGAGACTGTGAGCCCCATGTGGGACAGGGATTGTGTTCGATCCAATTTGCTTATATCCACCCCAGTGCAGCATGGCTCAGTGGAAAGAGCACGGGCTTTGGAGTCAGAGGTCATGGGTTCGAATCCCGGCTCGGCCACTTGTCAGCTGTGTGACTTTGGGCAAGTCACTTAACTTCTCGGTGCCTCAGTTACCTCATCTGTAAAATGGGGATTAAGACTGTGAGCCCCACGTGGGACAACCCAATTCCCCTGTGTCTACCCCAGCGCTTAGAACAGTGCTCAGCACATAGTAAGCGCTTAACAAATACCAACATTATTATTATTATGGTCAGAACAGTGCCTGGCACATAGTAAGCACTTAACAAATACCATCATCATCATTATTATTATTATTATTATTAGCTATCAGGATTCTGCAACAAGGTAGACATGAGATTTTTCCAGTATTACACCTGGCTGGTCTTGGTCCAGTTTCCAGGCTTGACTGGGTTACAGCAGTGGGGGTTACTGTCAGTTTGAGACATGGAATTTCAGGAAGTCCAAGCTTGCGCTACTGAAATGTGTCTGCTTCAGCGGGTTCTCAGAGGCCTCTTAGAAAATAGCCCACAGACCTTCTAGCCACTTTCCCTCAACTGATGACGGAGGCTCCACCCCACATTTAGAACCACGGAAGACCCTCTGAACGGGTCTGAGAAGCAGCCTGCCGTAACAGATAGAGCACAGGCCTGAGAGTCAGAAAGTCATGGGTTCTAATCCCAGCTCAGCCACTTGGCTGTTGGGTGACCTTGGGCAAGTCGCTTCACTGCTCTGGGCCTCAGTTACCTCATGTGAAAATGGGGATTAAGACTGTAAGCTCCATGGGGGTCAGGAATTGTGTTCCACCTGATTAGGTTGTATCTACCCCAGCCCTTAGAACAGTGCTTGACACATAGTAAGCACATAACAAATACCACCATATTGTTATTAATGGAGAACCAGTGCAGAGGAATTACTTATGATGCTGGTGGCTCTTGCACGATCTGGTCCCTGCTTTTTTTAAAATGGTATTTGTTAGGTGCTTTCTATAATAATAATAATAATGATAATGTTGGTATTTGTTAAGCGTTTACTATGTGCCAAGCACTGTTCTAAGCGCTGGGGTAGATAGAAGGTAATCAGGTTGTCCCATGTAGGGCTCACAGTCTTCATCCCCATTTTACAGATGAGATCACTGAGGCACAGAGAAGTTAAGTGACTTGCCCAAGGTCACACAGCAGACAAGTGGCAGAGCAGGGATTAGAACCCAGCCTTCAAATTCAGATGGCTACTGTTCAGGATGCCAGCTGAGTCTGTCCACCTTACAGGTATCTTCACCACTGATGGCCCAGCAGGCACTCCCCTAGTTCCACAGCCAAGACGGAAACCCAGTGTCCTGGTTCCCAGAGCAATGCTCCGTCCTCTGGACCCACTGCAGGACTGCCTCTAATCTAGCCCTCACACAGTTCTCACTCCTCCTCCTGAATCACCAAAGACCCCTGGGGGGAGGGTGGATGGTAAACCGACCCAGGAGAGAGAGGACAAAAACAACATTTTCCCTGAAAATCAAGAGGCCCTACTATTATCTCTAGCAAGCAAGCAGATAGATTAACCTCAGTCTCCTTCAGTAAACAAGCACTTCAGGGATTTACCTAAGTGGTTAGAACAAGCCGCACTGGGGCAAACCACTGGTGGAAAAGTCATGTCCTAAAGGGACCTCTCATCCCTCTCTCTCCCTCCCACTTGAAATTTCATTGTTTTCCAGGACCGAGAGGGAAAGGCCCAGAATTTAGATCCCCCTGGTGCTACTGGTAATAATCAGGATGGTATTTGAGAAGCAGCATGGACTAATGAATAGAGCACAGGCCTGGGAGTCTGAAGGACCTGGGTTTTAGTTCCAGCTCTGCCACATAATAATAATAATTGTGGTATTTGTTAAGTGCTTACTATGTGCCAGGCAATGTACCAAGTGCTGGGGTGGATACAAGTAAATCGGGTTGGACACAGTCCCTGTGCCTTGTGGGGCTCACAGTCTCAATTGCCATTTTACAGATTAGATAACTGAGGCAGAGAGAAGTGAAGTGACTTGCCCAAAGTTACAGATCAGACAAGTGGCGGAACCGGGCTTAGAACCCATGACCTTCTGACTCCCATGCCTGTGCTCTATCCACTATGCCACACTGTACTTGCCCTGTGCTTGACCTTGGCCAAGTCGCTCAACTTCTCAGGGCCTCCATTACCTCATCTGTAAAATGGGGATTAAGACTGAGCCCCATGTGAGACAGGGACTGTGTCCAACTCAATTACCTTGTATCTACCCCAGCACTTAGAAGAGTTCCTGGCAGAGAGTAAGAGCATAACAAATACCACAATCGCTATTATAATAATTATTATTTATTAAGCTCTATGAGCTATGCACCCGGGTAGACAAAAGATAATCCAATCAGACACAGTCCCTATTCCGAGCAGGACTAATGGACTAAAATGGAGAGAGCATTTTATCCACATTTTCCAAGTGAAGAAACTGAGGCCCAGACAGATTAAGCAACTTGCCCAAGCTCACCCGGCAGGCCAGTGGCCGCTCCTGATTTACAGTCCTGTGCTCCTTCTACTAGACCACCAGGCTAGTTTGTTCAATTGGAGCTTGCCCCTGTATTTGAATTTAGTGTCACCTAAGAATAACCAACTCAGCTCTTTAGCCAAGCCCCACTGTGACCTTGTGGGATTGGAAGCAGAGAGTAGCTCTTAGCTGAGAATTAGCTCCACCACTTGACCTTTTCAACAGCTGCAGAACCGCTTGTTAAAAACACGCCTCAGCCCTGGGCTCATCTTATTTATCCCCCACGTCCAGGTCAGTGACAGGAAGAACCTCTGAAGAATTTACACCTTCCACTCAGTTGCTTGCTAAATTTATCCCTAACACCCCAGGGGGGTTATACTGTTCACCTTCTACCCTGAGCTGCTCTTGAATTCTCTAATGTCTAAGGCAAAACCAAAACCAAACAAAAAACCCAACCAAAAAAAGTGAGATTATATTTCCTGGGACTCTGCACTCCCTTCTGGGTCACCTGACTTGCTCTCTTTAGTCATTCATTCAACCATATTTATTGAGCACTTACTTTATGCAGAGCAATGTACTAAGTGCTTGGAAGAATAGAGTAGAATAAACCGGCACATTCCCTGCCCCAAGGAGAGAACTTCCCTACCTATCTGTAATTTATTTATTTATATTAATGACTATATCCCCCTCTAGACTGTAAGTTTGTTGGGAGCAGAGAATGCATCGGTTATACTGTTACTATACTTTCCAAAGGGCTCAGTACAGGGCTCTGCACACAATGAGCTCTCAATAAACTGATTGATTGGGACTCTCTGCTTCCATGAAGTGGTGGAAAATTTCTGCTTTCACAGAAGTGGCCCCTAGATAAGCCACTTGCGTGTGTCAAGTGATAATTTCTTGCCATGGAATGGTGATTGCTTTCATTGTGCCCTAAGGGCTCCCATAGGGGTGGACTGGTAAATTTTGTTTGTTTTTTAATTTGCAAGCCTGCAATAAGCTTAATGCAGGACTGTAAAATGCCTGTGCATACAGATCTCCAAGCACTTTCCCAATCAGTATCCTCACTCCCATTTCTTCAAAACTCCTGCTTAGGCTGGCAGTACTCATTATTTTTAATTTTATTATTACTGTAATTTGTTGGTAGAAGCAGGGTTAAGAGTGACATTTACTGAGCACCCACTTGTAGAATTACCCTCTACGAGGTACTTAAGAAGTAGAGAATAAGCAAGTGACAGTCCCTGCTGGAAAGGAGTTTACACTCAAGCACTTAGTATAATGCTTTGCACACAAAAAGTGCTCAATAAATATGATTGAATGAATGGAAGAGTACACTCTAGGAAGGAGTTGGGGGTGGAGGGAAGGATTGTTAGCCAGGCAGGATCATGAGCTGAGGAGGAGGAGAGTAGGAGGATAATGGTCATTCTAGCCCCGAAGATCCATGCCCCTTGGGTAAGCACAGGGAATCACGGCTATAAAACAGACCCAAAGCCACCACTGAGCTGCATTTTAATCATGGCCAAGTATGCTGTGAGAAGAGCTGTTTGGGGCCATCAATCACTTGCCATGCCGAGCTCGTTGTGGGCAGGGAATGTCACTGTTTATGGTCGTATTGTTCTTTCTGAGGCACTTAGTACATTGCTCGGCACACGGTAAGCACTTAATAAATACGATTGAATGAATGAATGTCCCTCTCTTCCAGAGCCCCCCATTCTCTGGTCCCCTGCTCCCTGAGCTACCTGGCTGACTTGGATCAGCCCTTACTGGACATGCCTGAGGAGTGAGAGGGCCCTGGGGTCTCCTGGCATTTCAGCAGATAATAATAATGATGATAATTATGGTATTTGTTAATCTCTTACTATGTGCAAGGTACTGTACTAAACACTGGGTTGAATACAAGCAAATTGGGTTGGACATAGTCCCTCTCCTACATGAGGCTCACAGTCTTAATCCCCATTTTACAGATGAGGTAACTGAGGCACAGAGAAGTGAAATGACTTGCCTAAAGTCATACACTGACCAGTGGCAGAGCTGGGAATAGAAAGTGAAGTGACTTACCCAAGGTCACAGAGTAGATAAGTGGCAGATCCAGGATTAGAATTCAGTACCTTCTGACTCCCAGACCTATGCTCTATCCATTTGGTTATGCCATATTTCCACTAGGCCACACTGATCCTTCCTCTCCCATGGAAAGGAGACAGTATTCTCACAGTTCACTTGGCCAAGTGGCCACTTGGATAATCTAGTCCTCTGACTGACCTGCTGGCCTCTGAAATGTCCCCAAACCCTGACGTTATAAGGCTGGTAGGTATATTAAAACAGCCTTGCAAAACAAACTGGCAAAACAGTTCAAAATGGACCCATCTAAACCAGTTGTTTTTACCAGGCTGTTCTTCTTCCAAGAAGTTCTCAAGAAGCAAAATTGGGGGAAACAGCGTTCTTTAGTATCCGCTCTGCTGCCGGGTAAGCGCTTAATAAACAATGAATATGATCAAATGAATGAATGAGAGAATAAATACCACTGATTGATTCTCACCACACATTAAGACTGGCCTCTGCTAGGAGGCCAGCTGAAATGGCTGGCCACTCTACTTGACTTTGGGGGGTCAAAGAGGAGAAACAGAACAATAACCTCGATGACTGCTACTACCGGAAGCCCCAGTAAACTGGGTGATAATGTGTGAACATTATCAGTGTATGATTATCATAATAATCAATCAATTGGATCTATGGAGTCCTTACTGTGTGCATAGCACTATTCTATGTGCCTGGGAGAAGACAGAATTACAGAGTTGCTAGACATATGACAATATAAACAGTTACTTTCTGCCATAAAGTTGCTCTGTCTTATCTTGCCTGGTTCTTTTAGGAGTAGTACAACCTGGCAAAATGAGGATTAATATCTTTGATTAAGCTCATGTTCATTCTGAACATAGTGACCCTGATGTTGACTAAATGTGTCAGGGGAAAATGTCCAGATGCAGGTAGGGGATACTCCATCAGAATTTCTCAATTTACCCTCCTGGAGGAGTCTTGTTTAGAATCTGAGAAAGTTTTTTTTTTGGCAACCCTGATGGAAATTTCGGAGGCAGATGGAAATATTTTAAGATGTATCATTCACAGGGGCCTGAAACATCAATTTCTAGCTTTCTAGCAGGAGAGCACACTGTGGACTCCTACAGCCCATGTGAATATTAGTAAGATGGGAAAAAGATGAGCTAAACTGGAACAATCAGTTGGATTTGGCTTTTGTCTCTGTTTTGTGAACAATTCAAGGAATAAGACATCAGATGATTGTGTCCAACCTGATTAATTTATATCTATCCCAAGGCCGAGAACAGTGCTTGGCACATAGTAAGCACTTAACAAGTACTCTAATTATTATTATATGACCACCGTTAAACTGCCCTATTCAATCAATTAATCAGTAGTATTTATTGAGCACTTACTAAGAGCAGAGCATTGCACTAAGTGCTTGGGAGCACGCAAGTGCACTGACAGTCATGATCTCAGCCACCAAGGTTCCTAGAGTCTAGCAGATTTAAATTACCACCTTCCTTATGGGGACATTAGAAATATTAGGGTACGATAATGATCTGAAAATCTTCTTTCCAAAGTCAGTGGTCTTCTAGGCACCTAAAGGCCAAGACGTTTGGCCAAAGAGAAATAAATTGCTCCTCCTAATCCAATTTCTACTGAATGTCTGCAGTCAGAGAAAGTAAGAGCTTGTTGGTTGTAAAGTTCAACACTCAAGGCTCCCAAGGAGATCCAGGGAATATTTACTATGCCTCATCTTGGATTCTCCCAAATGCTTAGTTCAGGGTATGATACTCAGTTGCTGCTCAGTAAACACTATGGCTAACCCCCTTCCTACGTTCTATTTATTTCTATTGTTTTCATCTGTCCGTCTCCCCCGATTAGACTGTAAATCCGTCAATGGGCAGGGACTGTCTCTATCAGTTGCCGATTTGTACATTCCAAGCGCTTAGTACAGTGCTCTGCACAAAGTAAGTGCTCAATAAATACTATTGAATGAATGGTTATTGGGCAATAGAGTATAGATCATGTTTTTTTCCCCATCATCTCAACTGAATGATTGGTTTATTCATCTGTGGATCTTTAGCCTACCATACTTGAATAAGAAAGAGACATTTTCTCTGTCTGTTTTTGCTCTCTCTTTAGTCTCTGGTAGATCAGTAGTTCAAATAATAAATGAAAATTATCTTTCATTCATGGAACTAACTCAGATTTTGAGTAACAATGGATGTGACATCCTCACTTGACTTCCTTTTTAATCACCTTGGTGAAGGATGTACTGGTATGAGTTGGGTATTGATTTGGAAGCTCCTCATAGTTGGGACTAGGCTAAAAAAAACACCCCCAAACTGAAGGTTTCAGAAGGCTGCAGGGAGGCTGAGGATCCCATTTGGTGCAATTAAATTTGTTTCATTTTAAAAGACATCGACCCATGCCTTGTTCATTTAACCCTTCAAATTAAAAATTTCCAATAGCTCTAAAATCACCCAAGATTTTAATGAATGTGAGGACTTCCCCAAGTGATGGCCACCTGTGTTGCTGAATGGATAGCTCTAGATAACCTTTAGACCTTTTTTTCCAAGTTCATCTGATTTTAAAGGAAAACCATGGTTAAAAATAAACACTTCCAAGTGACTTACTGTGATCTCAAGTCTCCTTAGCCTTGCTCCTGGATGGCCATTTTCTCTCCTGATGCAATTACAGCACACCCATCCGGTGTCCCTCTAGCCAACTTGAGACTTCCTAAAAGAGAAAATGAGCAGTAAATCTCACATGGAAAAAGAAGACTTGACTTCATGCTTACCAAATTTACCAAGCCTTGTTGGTTATCTCAGAAAATTGTAGGGGATGAAGACAAACACTTCAGAAATTTTGGTTGACCCCAGTGTCACAGAGATAGCAAGAATTCCTCATGTTTTAGAACTATATGTGGAAGTTTAAGGATGACTTCCTCTCCTCCCACCTCATTTAATTCACAGGTAATTTCTTTTCTTTCCACATTGGGATAAACCACCATGGAATGAGTAGGTAGGGAAGTAATGTGCACAAACAGTCAGTTCTCCGATAATGAGGTGGCTGGGTTCAGTCAATCAATTAAATAACATTTATTGAGCACCTGCTGTACACAGAGCACTGTACTAAGCCCTTGGAGAGTACACGAAGTCAGTAGACACATTCCCTGCCCTCAAGTTCACAATCTAGCAGGGAAAACTGACATTAAAATAATTCACAGATAGGAGGAAGGCGGCAAAGTGAATAGGCAGATGTGTTTAAGGAATAGGATAGGTAAGTCAAGAAGCATGGAACCTTGAAAAACCTCTTGAAATTGAAAAATGGTGTAGTGCTCATCCCATGACTAACCTGTTCTTGCTCCTACTATCTGTAAATTCATTTTTGTCCCTGAGTCCCATTAGACTGTACACTCCTGGAGAGTGTCTTACTTCAGCTGTACCTTCCCAAACACTTAGTAGAGTGCCTCAACCTCATTAAGCACACAGTAAATACCATTAATACTGTTGAAGAAACCTCACACATGCAAGCAGCCATTTTCCTCTAGTCTGTAAATTCAATGTGGGAGGGGAACGTGTCGACCAAATCTGTAGACTATGTTGTAGTCCCCCAAGTGCTCAGTACAGTGCTATGCACACAGTAAGAGCTCAGTAAATACGGTTGATTGATTCTTTAAACACAATCTACTTGTGCTGACTTGTGGATTCCTCCTCTATCTCCAATAGTGGTCTATCAGAATTTCATTATATAAGCTCACATAAGAAACGAAACAAACCCAAAAGAGAATAAACTCATTGTGGACAGGAAATGGGTCTTGTGCTTCTGCTGTACTTTCCAACATTAAGCAAGCAATAAATAAATGGTAGCTATTGGGCACTCACCCTGTGCAGAGTACTGTGTTAAGTGTTTGGGAAATCACAGTACAAGAGAGTTGGCAGACAGGATCCCTGCTCACAAGAAGCTTCTAGTTAGCCTAGTGCATTGCATTCAGTTGGTGACCAATAAATACCAATACTACTATTATTATGACTACTAAATTTATAGATTGTTAGTGTGAGAAGAGGTTACATTAGTCATTCCCTCCCTGAATGGACTACTGATTTGCTGTTAGCCTAGGTGAGGCTTAGTGAGGGCATGGAACTTCCCAGCATTCCCCTGTGCTCATGCCTGTATTCCTCCTTCCCTCGGTGTGTAAAATATTTTATTACACTTGGGAAAACTTAATAGAGTTGGTAGATATAATCCTTGACACAGGACACTTATGGTCTACAGGGGGGCTTACAGTCTACAGGCAATCAGACTTCTACAACAATTCCATTAATGGCAGTTATGGCATCCTACTTGCCATCAGATGGCAAGAACAGGGTCACCAACAATGACGTTGTGAAACTGTTGTCTGTCGCTGAAGAAATTCTCCTCACATCACCCCTTGGCTGGCTGGGACACATGAGAGAATGTATGATAGCAGGAGTCCCCAAAATGTCTGAGTATCGAGCTGAAATAGGGAAGCCACAAAAAGTAGGGGCAGAAGAAACATTTTAAGGTATGCTGCGGCAGAGGAGTGGACTGAGAGGAGGAACAGCAGAAATCAGGCCAGCCTGATGCTCAGAAATGGGGAGGCTCACTCAGAACAAATTTCTCAGAATGACTGCAACACAGAGGAAAATAAAACTCGCATTAGACATTCTAAGTAGCGACAGCTCATGGTATGGAGTGTGATCTAGTGGCAAGAGTGCAGGCCTAGGAGTCAGATCCGCTACAAGCTTGGTGTGTGACCTCGGGCATGTTACTTAACTTCTCTGGGCCTCAGCTTCCTCCATCTATAAAATGGGGTATCTGTTCTCCTTAAACTGTGAGACCCATGTGGGACAGGGACTGTGTCTGACATGATTAACTTGCATCTACCCCAGCGCTTAGTACAGTATTGCTTGGTACACAGTATGCGCTTGACAAATACCACAAATACCTTATTATTATTGAGGGGGAATCCTACCATTACAGAATGAGGAATGGATTGACAGTTGCTAGTCAGTCTGATCACTCGCTCACACACAATGATAAAATACTATTAGCAATATCATTCGTATCATATCTGCAGTTCATTTATTTATATTAACGTCTTTCTCCCCATCTAGACTGTAAGGTCCTTGTGGGCAGGGAATATCTACCATCTCTGTTGCATGGTCTCTCCAAAGTGGTTAGTGCAGTGCTGTGCACACAGTAAGTGCTCAATTAAAAGAAAAACATTGAATGATTGATCTTCTTTGAACTTCAAGGACCATTATATATTCCCATTTATGGGGCATGAAGATATTTCACTGAAAATGGCTTTGTTTTTCATCTTGGTTGTCATCTGTACTAGTTGGAAAAAATCCTTCTTTTATTAATTCATTTCTACTTCATGATGAGATTCGAGAAGAAAGGAGGGAACACAGTCAATTTATTTCAAGTGGTCTTCCTGATTAAGCTCTCTTTTCCCCAGCTCCCTCTCTCTCCTATATCATCTTTGCCTGCAACATTTGGGCATTTGGTATTCACCCCCACCCTCAGCATCTATTTACATATCCATAATTTATTTAGTATAGTGCTCTGCACACAGTAACTGCTCAATAAATACCATTGATTGATTTCATCCTATTAATCCATCTGGATAATGAATAAGAAATGTTTTTGTTCATTCTCTCTCCTCTTTTCAGCCATTTTATCTTGTTCCTAGGAACTTACATTGGATAATGAATAAGGAATGTATTATTTTTCTGTCTTTGTGGTCTCTTTCTGAGTCTCTCTCTCTCCCTGTACTCTAGACTGTAAATTCTTCGTAGGCAGGGAACATGTCTACCAACTCTTATACTGTACTCTCCCAAGTTCTTAGTACAGTGCTCTGAACACAGTAAGTGCTTAACAAATACAAATGAATGTCTCTGTCTCTGACTCTCTCTCAATTTCCCAGCCATTTTTTTCCAATTTATGTTAATAATCCTGCTCTTTGTTCCATCTTTATGTTGCTCTTTTAAGGCCTTAACTTTAGTACATCCTTTTGTAGCAACAAACCTCTACTGAGCCACTGTCCTCAAATAGCCCAACAACACTGAACAATTCTTGTCCAGAAAGTCAGGATTCTCGGAATCATCCCATTTTACTGAAGAGGAAACCCTTTGTGGGATTCCATCCCACCAGAACTACAGTTGCCATCCACACTTGCCTGGCTGTCTCTCTCCCCCTCTAGACTATAAGCTCAATGTGGGCAGGGAATGTCTGTTTATTGTTCTAGTATACTCTCCCAAGCACTTAGAATGGTGCTCTGCACACAGCAAACACTCAATAAACACGATTGAATAAATGAATAAATATTTTCCAAACCAGGCTTTCTACTTCCTGGCAAGATGAAGACAAGATGAAAATAAAAGCGGAACTCCCATTAGAAAGTTTCAAGCAGTGCATACCAGGGGAACAGATTTTTTGGGCAGACCTCACCGCTTCTGACATTCAGAGATGCATGTGAATGTTTAGCTCTGGGAAAAATAAAAGCATATGCCAGCTCTACAAAAAGGGCATCCACTGACCTTATAATTACAGAGTCTAGTCAATTGGCTACTCAAGGAAATATCCCCAAATCTTGGTTGTGCCCATGCACAGATATTAAGAAGTTGACGGGGGATCTTAGGGTTTAAATTAAGCACAAGAGGGCAGCAAACACACTAGATTTCCACTCAACTTGCAGCTGAGGAAGCCAGAGGAGTGTTTTTGGAGCCTGGTTCTGCCAGCATGTTAACAGTAAGCCAGAATACTAATGGAAATATCTGGTGATTAGACTGGCCGCAGGCAATGGCACTTATACTATAGCTGGGTGTGCCTGGAAAATACTAGATGCTCTTGAGGACCCGTGTAATTCCATCTTCAGTAACTACCCACATATCCCACCAGCACAATTCACGCCTGCTGAATGATAAAGAATGGCAATATCATTATTATTGCTATTATTAATAATAATCATATTTATTGAGCACCTACTTTGTGCAAAGCCTTGTACTAAGCGCTTGACTCTATTTCACCTTGAATAGACAATTACTCTTCCCTGCTTCAAAGCCTTATTCAAGGCACATCTCCACCAAGAGGCCTTCCATTCATTCATTCAATCGCATTTATTATTATCCCCACAGCACATGGCTCAGTGGAAAGAGCACGGGCTTTGGAGTCAGAGGTCATGGGTTCGAATCCCAGATCTGCCACTTGTCAGCTGTGTGACTGTGGGCAAGTCACTTCACTTCTCTGGGCCTCAGTTACCTCATCTGTAAAATGGGGATTAAGACTGTGAGCCCCAGGTGGGACAATCTGATTCCCCTGTGTCTACCCCAGCGCTTAGAACAGTGCTCTGCACATAGTAAGCACTTAACAAATACCAACATTATTATTATTATAATACATCTGCATAGATCTGTAATTTAGTTATTTATCTAATTATTTATATTAATTCCTGTCTCCTCCTATAGACTATGAGCTCACTGTGGGCAGGAATGTGTCCGTTTATTGTTATAGTGTACTTTCCCAAGTGCTTAGTACAGTGCTTTGCACACAGTAAGCACTCAATAAATGTGATTGAATGAATTAATTGAACACTTATTGTGTGCCCCTGACTAAACTCTCCACTCCTGTTCTCCCACTCCGACTGTGTCACTCTGACTTGCTCCCTGTATTCATCCCCCCATCCCAGCCCTACGGCACTTATGTACATAGCTGTAATTTAGTTATTTCTATTAATGTCTATCTCCTCCTCTAGAGTGCAAGCTTGCTGTGGGCAGGGAATATTTCTGTTTATTGTTCTAGCTCTCCAAATATTTAGGACAGTGCTCTGCACACAGTAAGCTCTCAATAAATATGATTGACTGACTGACTGAATGGCTGGCTCAGGAGGGGACAGGCTAGTATTGGTGGCCTAGTAAAAACCAGGTACTTCATTCATTCATTCAATTATATTTATCAAGTGCTTGTTATGTGCGGGGCACTGTATTAAAGTAAGTACTTGGGAGAGAGCAATGTAACCGAGTTGGCAGAGACATTTCCTGCCCACATTGAGCTTACTGGGCTGGGATGAAGAATACATGAGATTCGGGAAGAGATTGACCAATTCTCCAATCCATTTGAATGTTTTGCTTTTGAATTATTCTTGTCCAAGATCAAATCACCAACAGGAAACTATCTGGGTGTAGTAAGCCTTCCAGCTGGCTTGAAGATCCTAAAGCAGCTAGCTATCAGTGACGGCCAGAAAGCCCCCCACCTTGATGTCCAAGCTGCCTGGCAAGACTTCACCTGGAATCTCCCGCTTCAAGTCCGGAAGGTAATCTCACCATCCCCGGAGCTCGGAGGAAGCTTCCCAGTCAAGATGACAGGATTTGGGAAGCTGCAACTTGGATCAGGAAATCTCTGCTTATCGCTCATCTTTTCTCCCTCAAACTGAACAGGGGTATCTCAATGCCAGACACATTGAAAGGTAAGGCCAAGAGAATGGGTGGATCAGAGGGGAAATATCTCTTCTCCGGCCAGCTCGGGCCTAAGAGGATGGACGGAAGGACCGAGAGGGAAGGGTAGGCTGGGCTAGCCAGGGGGCTAGGATCGTGTGTGGCGGTCTCTCACAAGCGAACACTTGTCACCCAGCCATTTCCGACCTGCCCAGAAATCATCCCGCCAGAAGCATTGTTCATTCATAGGGAAGAAAGGTCACGTCTCTCTTGTTTCATTCAAAGAAGAGGAAGCTGGCCCTTTTCCAAGGAGGGATATCCTGGTTGGAAGTAAAGCTCTCACCCTCACCCCACCGCTCTCCTCCTGGTGCTTTGCTCTGGACTCTTTAGGGAAGAGCCTGGATTCCAGACCTGCTGATGTGCACATCTCCCGTTCAGATGGTCCAAAGAGTTCCCAGGCCTGGAAAGTTCCTGCTCCTAATTATGGGGCGGATGGAGCTTGGCTCCATGACAGCTGTTGTTGTCATTAGGACCATTAGGCTGATTAACGTTGTACTTATTAAAAATAAAAAAAGAATTGCAATTTGTTCCTTGGTTATTCCTTTGCTTCCCTCACCTGTAATTTATTTCAGGGTCTGTCTCTCCTGCTAGATTTATTGCTCCTTGAGGACAGAGATTGGTTCTACTTT
Organism: Ornithorhynchus anatinus; assembly: GCF_004115215.2. NCBI lineage: Eukaryota > Metazoa > Chordata > Mammalia > Monotremata > Ornithorhynchidae > Ornithorhynchus > Ornithorhynchus anatinus. The sequence continues at coordinate 5,804,848 of NC_041742.1, forward strand.
AGTGTAGTCTTCCAAACTCTTAGTACAGTGCTCTGCATACAGTAAGCACTCAGTAAATACCACTGATTATCTGATTGATTCCTGTGTAAAATGCAGCTAACTATATGCTCACTGCTGTTCAAAGTATGGAAGTTTAGATCCCTCTGCCAGACCTTTCAATCTAATAGGACGCCCTAGTTATTTGCCCCGGGGACAAAAATGAGAAAGGCTCCAGTATTAGAAAACTGGCATTTTGGTGACAATGCAATGTGTTTGTATTTCCAGTGTCTCATGTTAAATTCTATGTAATAATCATTTTTCTAGGTTTTGGGTTCAACTTAACCATCTAATAAAATTCAGACATGAGGCTGAATCCAATGCATTTGATCAATCAGCCAATCAATGGAATTTATGGAGCATTTACTGTGTGCAGAGCACTGTATTACGCTCTCAGGAGAGTACAACATAAGAGTTGATAGAAATGATTGCTGCCTTTAATCATATTCAGTTGACTGACTGAAAAAACAAGAGCTTACAAAACTCCTTTTGGGCTGGGCCCTTTTGTTTCTATTGTACTCTCCCAAGTGTATGCAAGCTGGTGCTCAGTAAATACCACAGAAAAGGTGAATTCAGTGGTTTCCCATACTTCCCCTCCTAAATTTCAATCATTTTTGCAGTCTCTTGTTCTGCGTTAATCTCATTCAAAAGCCTCTGGAACATCTCTTGAGACAGCCTCATTGGAAACTGAAAGGTGCAATTCTGTCTTATAAGGACAAGGAAAAATCTGAAAAATGATGACATTTCCCAGAGCATATATTGACTGCTACCCCCATTGTGATTAGGAAAATACTACCCTATAGTGTGTTGATGCAACCTTTTTTATGGTATTTGTTAAGGTTCTTACTAGGTGTCATCCAAAGTTAAAACACTGGGGTAGATGCAAATTAATCAGGTCAGATACAGTCCCTTTCCCACGAGGAGTTCATAGTCAAGTAAGAGGGGGAACAGGTATTAAAAACCCATTTTGCAGGTGAAATGGAGGCACAGAGAAGTTAAGTGACTTGCTCAAAGTCACAAGTGGTCAAATGGCAAAGCTGGAATTTGAACTCAGGTCCTCTGGCTCCCAGGCCCGAGCTTTATTCACTAGGCCACACTGCTTACTCTGAACTAAGTGCTAGGTTTGGTACAATACAATCAGATCAGACACAGTCCCTGTCCCCAATGGGGCTCACAGTCTAAATAGGAGTGGGAATGGATGTTTAATCACCATTTTACAGATGAGGAAACTGAGGCACAAAGAAGTCATGTGACATAAGTAAGGTCACCCAGCAGACAAGAGAAAGTCTAAGTAGAAGTGATCCATTGTGACTGAGTTCAGTTGGGGGAATGGGCCGAGGAAGAGAGGACAAAGTTACATTGCACTCTCCCGAGAGCTTAGTACAGTGCTCTGCACACAGGAAGCGCTCAGTACATACCCCTGATTGATAAGAGTAAGTGGTAACCAGGGACCTGACAAATCTGTACAGATAAAACATGTCTCCTAGTCCTCCTTACCGGACCAGAAGAACACTGCTTCATTTTCTTGGGCTAAGTGGCAGTTGTCTGGTGTCCAGAAATCATGGGAAGCAGTGTGGCCCACTGGAAAGAGCCCGAATCTGGGAGTCAGAGTACGTAGGTTCTGCTCCAACTCTTGCCTGCTGACTGACATTGGGCAAATCACTTCACTTCTCTGTGCTGCAATTTCCTCACCTGTAAAATGGGGATGAAATACCGGCTTTTCCTCCTAGTTAGACTGAGCACCCAAGAAGGGATAGGGACTGTGTCCACTCCGATTATCTGATATCTACTCCAGTTTTATACAGTCTGTGATGCATAGTAAGCACTTAACCCATACCACAATTATTCTACATACTACTGATTGATTGAAGGCCGAGCTCTCTGTCCATTTACAACTGCAGTGAACTCATGAAAGACAATGCTGCTTGCTCAGGGTCCTTCATTAGTGAGCTTGCTGGAAGTGTCCGGAGTGATTGGTATTCTTTCAGCACATGGTGGGGTCTTAACCTGGATGCACCACTGACTGACCTTCTATCCCAGGGAACACCTTTGGCAAGAGGCAAGTGGCTTAAATGGTCTCACTGAAACAGCCTGGGCAATTTGAAACTTGAAATTTATTTTATTCTCCCCTTCACAAGGCCCTGGTGGTAGTGGAGCTTAGGCAGACAGGAGGCATATTGAGGAGTGAAGGTTCTTGTACAAGAACAGAGGGGAATTGCTAGAACTCTTCCTCTAGAGAGATGGGGGCCTCTAGAAGAAGCAACGTGGCCTAGTGGATAGTGCATGGGCCTGGGAGTCAGAAGGACCTGGGTTCAATTCCCGGATCCATCACTTGTCAGCTGTGTGATCTTGGGCAAGTCACTTCACTTCTCTGGGCCTCACTTCCCTCATCTGTAAAATGGGGATTAAGACTGTGAGCCCCATGTGGCACAGGGATATGACCTGTTTAGCCTGTATCTACCCTAGAGCTTAGTACAGTGCTTGGCACATAATAAGTACTTAAATACCATAAAAAATTAACAAAACAAAAAGCAAGAAAAAACAAATGTCAAAAAAAGGAGGGGCAAGAATATGGTGAATGGCTTTCAGTTACCCCATTATCCAGGTGGAAACTGCTTTCAACAAGACAGAGTGGATTCACCACGGGAAAGTGCTCCAACAGGCGTAATTTGAACAATGCTAACCCATGGTATTTATAATGGTATTTACTGAGCAACCACTAGGTTCCATGCACTGACCTAAACAATCAAGAAAGAGCAACCTAAGCACAAGCCGTGTTCCCTGCTCACAAGGAGATTCCATTCTAAATCAATGAATCAATCAATGGTATTTTTTGAGAACTTACTATATGCACAGCCATGCACTAAGTGCTTGGGAGAGTACAATACAACAGAGTATTCACGCTTCCTGCCCACAATATACTTACAGTCTAGAGGGAGCTTATACTATAAAGAGGGAGAGAGACACAAAACGATCAGCAAATAGTGGAATCAGAGAAGTTGAATATATTAAAAAGTACACATAAATTATTTATATTAATTTCTGACTCCCCTGCCTAGGCTGTGGGGTTCGTTGTGGGTAGGGGATGTGTCTGTTTATTGTTGTATCGTACTCTCTCAAGCGCTTAGTACAGTGCTCTGCCCACTGTAAGCATTCAATAAATGCGCTTGACCAACTGACTGAGCTCCTTGTGGGCAGGGAATTTATCAGCTAACTCTGTTGCATTGTCCTCTCAAGCTCCCAGGATTTTTTAAAAATATTTGTTAAGCACTTACTATGTGCCAGGTACTGTACTAAGCACTGGGGTAGATACAAGCTCATCAGGCTGGACATAGTCCATGTCCCACATGGGGCTTCCGATCTTAATCCCCGTTTTCCAGATGAGGTAACTGAGGCCCAGAGAAGTGAAGTGACTTGCCCAAGATCCCACAACAGACAAGTGGAAGACCAGGATTAGAACCCAGGTCCTTTTCACTCCCAGGCCCGCGCTCTATCCACTAGGCCATAACCTAGGTCCTTCTGACTCCCAGGCCCATGCTCCATCCACTAGGCCACGTTGCTTCCTACAGTGCTCTGCACACAGTAAGCGCTCGATAAATACGACCGATTGATAGATTGGTTTCCCAGAGGCCCACTGGAGGGCAGCTGTGTTCTACACAGGCTGATGCAAGTGGTTATTTACCAGATAGCCCGGTCTGAGAAGAGATCAATCTCCAAAATGCTACTGCTCGGCTTCAGAGCTGCCTGCAGGCACTTGACAGGCTGGTTATAGCAAGAGCAACAGACCAAAAGTCAAGCCAGGCTGTGGATGAGCGTGCGTGCGTGCTTGTGTGTGTATGTGTTGTGTGTTGGTGTGCACACCAGAGACCCGCCTTGTCCTCCCAGACCCAAGGTCACCCTGAAAGAGTTGTGGAAGTGCACGTGGCCATGGCTCCCTGGTTGAGTCAGTTGTTTTGGGGGTCAGTTGTTCTCGTGGCTATTGTTTTTCTTGGGTTTTTTTTTTCCTTCCTGTGAGAGGGGAGGGGGGTGGTGGGAGAGGGCAGGGATGAGGGGGGAGGGGAAAAGAGGAAATTTAGCAACGGTGTTGAGAGACTTAATCATGACTTTCCTCCAAGGCTGCAGCACTTTTTAAGTCTCAGGGAGAGAACCAGATAGGTTGGGGGGTGCTTTTCCCCTAGTGAGGGATCAATTCTCTGATCTCACCCAGATGGGCACTTACTAATTAGGGAAAGAGTACGGGACTGGAAGTCAGAGGATCTGGGTTTTAATCCCAGCTCTGCCAAATGCTTGCTGTGTGACCTTGGGCAAGTCACTTCACTTCTCTGGGCCTCTGTTTCCTTTCCTGTAAAATGAGGATTAAAGGAGGATTTAGACTGTGAACCCAATGAGAGACGGGAGCTGTATCTGACCCAAATAACTTGTACCTACCCGGGACTTATCATAGTGTTTGACGTATAGTAAGCACTTAACAAATAGCAAAAAAAAAAAAGCCTAGGCAAGGTCCAAATGGGGTTCTGAGCCCACTGATCAGTGTCAGGCTTTACCAATGGCAAGGGACTCCTTGGAAAGCCTCCCAATCCACAAGTCACACAAGTGGACATCCAACTGACACACACTCACCTTTTAGGTCAGTGAATAATTGAACAAAAAATAAATCAGCAAGTGAAAAAGTACTTATTTATTTCTATTAATGTCTTTTCTCTCCTCCCCCCACCACCACACCTCACTGCAAGCTTGTTGTGGCCAGAGAACACCTCTACCAACCCTGTATTGTAGGGGTGCAGCATGGCCTAGTGGAAAACGCACCGGATTGGGAATCAGAGGACCTGGGTTTTAATCCCATCTCTGCTACATGCCTCCTGATTGACTTTGGATAAGTCACTTCTCTGGGCCTCAGTTACCTCCTGGTGATTAAATACTTTTTCTCATTCCTGCTTAGATTGTGAGACCTGATTATCTTCTAGCTTCCCCACCACTTAGAACAGTGCTTGACACATAGCAAGCACTTAACAACTACCACAATTATTATTACTTTTCCAAGCAAGCACTTAGTTCAGTGTTCTGCATACAAGTGCTCAATAAACACCATTGATGGATTGATTATGGACCACATCTAGATGGGAGGTGGCTCTTGTTTTCTCAGTGCTTTCACTGGTGGGAACATCTTTATGGAATCTATTGCACAAGCCCAAGCACTTAGGACTCAATCATTTTGCCCCTCATACCTCACCCTCCCTACTCTCCTCCACATGGGGCTCTCAATCTCAATCCCCATTTTACAGAAGAAGTAGCAGAGGCCCAGAGAAGTCAAGTGACGTCCAAGGTCATGCAGCAGGCAAATGGCAGAGTTGGGATTAGAAGCCATGACTTTCTGACTCCCAGACCCGTGCTCTATCCACTATGCCATGCTTCTTCAACCTCTCCAGGCCTCACTTTTTCCATCTGTAAAAAGCTGGTGGGAAAGGGAACCTTCTGGCTGAATCACAGTGCTTTGGGATGAATACGGTAAGTGTGAGGTTTTTTGTTTTTTTTAAACACCATTGGTGGGATTTTGAATCCTGGTCTGTCTCATCGTCCTGGAATAGAGGAAGTCCTGGGCCAAAGCTGCTCTTTATTATTAGTCTGTGTGAATCATGAAGTCACTTTTTACAGAAGCAACGAAAATCAAAGCAAAAGAAAAAAAAACCAAAACCAAAACAAAAACCCCAGATCCTAACCACACCCTCTTCTATTTTGAAATAGCACTCACACTGCTACACCCTCAGAGATAAAGCCCCTAGAACCCTATCCCTGGGGACTCTAACAGTGGCAGGCGGTTAGAAAAAAAATGTGGATTCAAAGCCTAACCTTGTTTATGTTTTCTTTTTTCCCCACCCCTTCCTTTGAGCGCACCTGCCTTCACAACTCCTCTGGCAATTGTCAAGACATTTTTTTTTTGCTCCTGGCCTCAGCCACCTGTTGAATGTGACGCAGATGTAGGCCCACGCACATCCTCACACCCTCTCCTTGTTGCTGTCTTCTGGCAGCCCCCGGATGGGTTGATTCCCCCCATGGGGAGATATTTTTAGCCTTTATCTGTTCCGTGGTTTTGTTTTCTCCCCATCACCTCTTGACCCGGGAGCTGGAAATAAAGTCGGACTTCCATAAAGCCGAGAAAGTTGTCACCTCCTTCCTTCCTCCTCACATGAAAGGCTCAGCAGAGATCGGACCGAAGGGGCTGGAAACCTTAAATCCGCTCGGTCTTGGAAAGCCCTGCAGAGCACGTTCCGTGGGGAGAGCAGCTGGTCTTTTCTAGCTCTTGGGAACCTCTGTGACCCTAATATCCTTCCTTCAATCAATCAAACAGTGGTATTTATTGAGCACTTACTGTGGACAGTGTGATGTATGATGTCCTTGGGAAAGTTCAATACAACTGAGTTGGTAGACACTGTTTCCTGCTCACCATGAGTTTACAGTCTAGAGGGGGAGACAGACATCAGTGTAATCTACAAATATGTACATAAAGAAGTGCTGTGGGAACCAAGGTGGGGGGGATAGCGAGTGTCTAAAGGGTACAGATCCAAGTGCAAATCTGTGTTTTCAAATGAATGAAGCGATCCAAGGAGGAAGCAAAAGCAAATTGCCATCTTTCCATTCTCTTCTTCTGCGATCTAAATTATTTGGGGTCTGTCTCAGCTAGATTGTCAATTCCTTGAGGCCAGGGATCCTTTCTTCTAATTCTATTCTACTCTCCCAAATGTTTAGGACAGTGTTCTGCTCTCCCTAGATTGTAAAGCACCTTGAGGAAAGGAATCATGCCTTCTAACTCTATTCTACTCTCCCAAGTTGACAGTGCTCTGGGAACAGTAGACTAGAAGTTCCTTAAGGGTAAAGATCGTGACTTCTAAATTTATCGAACCCTTCAAGTACTTAGTAGAGTGCTATAGGATCTCAATAAATATTACTGAAGGATTGAAGACCATTTCATTTCCAAAAATGTTCTACCAAGGCAGGACCTTTATCTTAGGTGAGTTCTGTCTGATGTGCTAGGCCCTAACATGGGGTAGTTAGATTCACCTGACTGAGTCGCTTACAAGATGATGGCTCATCCAAAGAGAGAATTGGGTGGGTCATCCCTCCTTTTATAAGACAGATAATTACTCTCCTCACACTCGCTAAATAAGATTGGCTGACTGAACTTCTCTGTGCCTCAGTTTCCTCATCTGTAAAATGGGAAATAAGACTGAGCTCCATGTGGGATATGAACTGTGTCCAACCTGATTAGCTTGTGTCTACTGTGGAATTTAGTATAATACCTGGCACATATTAAGGGCTTAGCAAATAGTACTAAAAACAAAACCAAAAAACATTATGTTAACTTGGTTCTAATTTTCAGCCTTTTCACGAAGACTTCCAACTCTTCTGTCTCCCTTCCCAGTAGAAATATTAAAACCGGGTCCAAATGTAAATTGAATTAAGATGCAGAAATCATGTGCTTATCTGTCACATAATATCTAAATGGCTTCTTCAGTTTGCATTTGGCTCCTAGAATTTACCTTGAATTAAACGTTTTTCTTCGGGGAAAGAAACCCATGTTGCTCCATTAATCCTGCTTTGTGTTTGGATTGCAAATCAATCAGTCAATCAATCAGTATTATTCGCTAAACATCTGTGTGGGTGTCAAAAAGTTAGCAGATGTGATTCTTGCCTTCAAGGACCTTTCTGTCTAGAGGGAAAGATGATAATTTTTTTGGCATTATTTAACGAGGCTTTTTTTTTAATGGGTTCTGGTTAAGTGCTTACTATGTAAGTGTTGAAATTCCCATCACTGTAGATGGCACCAGCATGCTTGCTGTCTCACAAGCCCGTAATCCTAATGTTATCCTTGACTCCTTTCTCTCATTCAACCCACATATTCAATCCATCACTAAATCCTGTCGGTCCCACCTTCGCAACGTCACTAAAATTGGCCCTTTCCTCTCTGTCCCAACTGCTACCACATTAATACAGTCACTCATCCTATCCCGCTTGGATTACTGCATCATTCATTCATTCATTCATTCAATAGTATTTATTGAGTTTTTACGATGTGCAAAGCACTGTACTAAGTGCTTGGAGCCTCCTTCTTCTCCCCACTCCAATCCATATATCACTCTGCTGCCCGGATCATCTTTCTATAAAAACATGCAGGACACATCACCACACTCCTCAAAAACAAAAACAAAAAACCAACTAAAATCCAGTGGTTGCCCAACCATCTTCACATCAAACAAAACCTCCTCACCATTGGCTTGAGAGTCCTCGCTCACCTGGATCCATCCTACCTCACCTCTTTACTCTCCTACTACAACCCAGCCTGCACACATCTCTGCTCTAATTCTAACCTTCTCATTGTGCCTCAATCTCATGTCTCACTTCTGATTCCTTGCCTATGTCCTGCCTCTGGCCTGGAATGCTCTCCCTCCTCAAATCCAACAGATAATCCCTCTCCGGTCTTTCATCCCTGCAAAACCTCAATGAAGGCACATCTCCTCCAGAAGGCCTTCCCTGACTAAGCTCCCCCCCCCCCCCTTTTCTTTATCTCCCACTCCCTTCTGCATCACCCTGACTTGTTCCCCTTGTTCTTCCCCCTTCCCAGCCCCACAGCACTTATATCTAAATCTGTAATTTATTTATTTGTATTAATGTCTGTCTCCCCCATCTAGATTGTAAACTCATTTTGGGCAGGGAATATGACTGTTTATTGTTGTAGTGTATTCTTCCATGCCCTTCCTACAGTCCTCTGCACACAGTAAGTGCTCAATAAATACATGTGAATGAATGAATGTACCAGGCGCTGTATTAAGCATTATGGTAGACAGAAGCTAATCGGGTTAGACATAGTTCCTGTTCCACATGGGGCTCACAGTGGCTCAATGGAAAGAGCATGGGCTTTGGAGTCAGGGCTCATGAGTTCGAATCCCAGCTCTGCCACTTGTCGGCTGTGTGACTGTGGGCAAGTCACTTAACTTCTCTGTGCCTCAGTTCCCTCATCTGTAAAATGGGGATTAAGACTGTGAGCCCCACGTGGGACAACCTGATTCCCCTATGTCTACCCCAGCGCTTAGAACAGTGCTCGGCACATAGTAAGCGCTTAACAAATACCAACATTATTATTATTATTATTATTATTAATCCCCATTTCATAGATGGGGTAACTGAGGTACAGAGAAGTGCAGTGATTTGCCCAAGGCCACACAGCAGACAAGTGGTGGAGTTGGGATTAGAACCCAGCCCTTCTGACCCTCAAGCCCATGCTGATTTTCAGGCTTAAAAAGTGGTGTCCTTGCATGTCTTTCGTAGGAAGCTAATTTTCAAAACTCTCCTGAAGTCCTATCTCCCTCAAGAGGCTCTCCCTGATTAATTCCCACTACCCAAGATCTTTCAATCCTAATTGCCACTTTAGCATTAAAACACATTCTCTGCACTCATGTTTCTAGAAATATATAGATGGGTGGTGTGTCTATCTCTCTACATCTGCTACTTATTTGTTCATCTACTTCATTCAACCATCATTTGTTACTACCAGTTGAGTGATTTTTTTAACTCTTGCTCCAGCTATTTGTAAAGAATTTATGTGGGTGTGTTCCCCTTTTCAAATTGCAAGCGCCTTGAGGGCGGGGAATGAGTATTTGCTTTTTGTTGTGCCCTCCTAAGCACTTAGTGTAGCACTCTGCACAATTTATATGGTCAGTATGTGGCACTTAGTGATTTTTTTTATGGTATTTCTTAAGTATTTTCTATGTGCCAGGCACCGTACTAAGCACTAGGGTGGTATCAGCTAATTAGGTTGGACACAGTTCATGTCCCACATTTGGTGCACAGTGTTAATTCCCATTTTACAGATTTTACATTTCATAGATAGGGTAACTGAGGACTCGGAGAAGTGAAATGACTTGTGCAAGGTCACACAGTAGACAAGTGCCGGAGTTGGGATTAGAACTCAGGTCCTTCTGACTCCCAGGCCCATGCTCTATCCGCTAGGCAACACTGCTCCTCTACATCTTGTAGATTCTAAGCTCCTTAAGGGCAAGGAGCATGTCTGTTGACTTTTGTCTCCCACATACTCAGAGTGGGTGCTCAATAAAGCTTAGTGATCGATTCCCTTCTTTTACTCTTTTGAACTTCCCTTTCAACATTCGGTTGGATTTTCTCCTGCCTGGATTCAGCAGCTCTCTACAACTGTAGTAGTGAGGAGACCAAGAACAAAGAAGGATAGAATTCCAGTCCTTTCTTGCTTGTCCTACTTTCAGCTTTCGGATACAGGATATCATTTAAAAGCAGTTTTTGAAAATTTCTGAGTTGCTGATAGCTTTCTAGGTGACCTCAGTCTGTATGAGCAACACGATCCAAGAAACTGTTTTTTTCCTGGTTTTCAGACGTCAGATTGTTTCCTTTGACACCTCCAAGAGCCAAAAATGTACAAATGTTATTTTCCCTGAGTTTTTTTTCCAGTCAAAGGTGGAGATTTTTGTGCTGCTCAGGAGGCTTCCAAACTCCTTGACTCTGGGAATAAAGCAACAGGATGGCATGGTGGTGGGGAAGCTAAGGAATTTTAATGTTACCCTTTAGGGACCTCAGAGTTTTTGTGTCCTGTGAATTCTGGACCCACCAGAAACAGTGTGGTCTAATGGGAAGAGCCCGGGTCTGAGAGTCAGAGGACCTGGATTCTAATCCTGCCTCTCCGACTTGCTTTGTTGTGTGACCTTCAGCAAGTCACTTACCTTCTCCGTTCCTTGGTTCCCTCATCTGTAAAATGGGGATTCAGTATTTGTTCACCCTCCTACTTGAGACTGTGAGTCGCATATGGGACAAGGACTGTGTCTGACTTAATTATCTTGCAATTACCTCAGTGCTTGGCACATAGTATGCACTTAACAAAATTGGAGGAGGAAGTGGGCCACAGGTGCCTGAGGAACTCTGGCCAGCTTCAATTTTGCTAACTCTTTTCAAAGCATTTCTAGAAGTCTTCCTCAGACCAACAGTGTTTAATTGCACTCAATAACTTTTCCCCTCAACCCTTAAAGGATGTTTTGTTGTTGGAGGATATATTTATCCAAATAGTAACATCCACATCCAATCTCTCAACGGGAAAGGCCAATCTGCTTGGGGAATTCTGAGCCCTGACACTGAGCCTTCGTACCTGGAAGGAAGTGATGGGTAAAGAGGAGGAAATTCCAGAGACTGTCTTGGCGGAAGTATGAAACGAGGAATATTTTCCTCCTTCTTAAAAGTCACGTGCAAGGGCTTTTATCGTCACCAACCTGTTACTCAGAGGATGCAACCTTGGTTATTTGTTTCTTTAAGAGTCTCCTGTCCTGCCCTGACATTAGGATTGTGGCCAACAGCAGGCTTGATTTCCTATGCTGCTGAGAAACTTTCCACTGCTGAAATTGTCCTAGCAAAAATACAAGTCTCCAAACACTCAAGAGTGAGGCGTGAGATCAGTGCTCAGCACAAAGTAAGCACGCAATAAATACGACTAAATGAATGAATTCCTTCTTCCTTCAGTGGTATAAAAGTATTGGCCAGCTGGACTAACCATCATTTTAGGCTCCACTGCTAACTGGACATGAGTAGTAGTAATGGTAGAAATACTAGCAGGAATAGTAGAATAAGTATTAGGAATGGGAGGAGTAGCAATAGCAGGAATAATAGTAATAATTAGTAGTAATGGTATGAATAGTAAAGCAAGAATACTAGTAATATTTGCAATAGTAAGAAAAATAAAAGTAGAAATAGTAGTAGTAATAGTAATAGCAAGAATAGTAGTAATAAGTGAGTTATGTTTCACAAACATCTGTGTGGGAAAGTATTAAGAATTAGGGAAAAGAGCACAAAGGTAAAAATAAAACAGGGTCCCTGATCTTCAAGGGGCTCACAATCAAAGAGTAAGTGGAAGGGAAGGTGGTCAGCAGGCACATAAAGGAAGATAGAGCAATAAGTACCAGAAAAAAAAAGCAAAGAAAAGGACAAGACATTAATACTATATAAGCCCCAAATTCCTGCTCCACCCTCCCTAGGCAGGGCTGTGCACAGTCCGACAATCACAGAAGTCACTAATATGATTATCCCAACACCAACGTTTTGGAAAATACAACTTCTACCCTCCAGGACCCATTCAGGGATTCACAAACTAAAGGAGGAAGCAAAAATACCTTGCTTGGACAACCTCAGGAGTAGGATATTGCTCTTTCTGATTGCACCGCATCTACCCAAGCACTTAGCACATAGTAAGCCCATAAAAAAGACCACAATATCAAGAAGTAATAACTCTTTGGCCAGGATGGTTTCAAATACGGGCTGGTCCGGTGGTAGGTGAATGGAATTGGAAGGGATTTGTTGCTCAGCACAACCATAGCAACACCAAGGACCCATCCAGGGTTGCCATGACACCTCCTCCTGGCACTAGGTGAGTGCTCATCACACATGGAAAGGATTATTCTCATTTGAGCAATCGGTTGCTCGAGCAGATTTTCCAGGACGTCCTTTCAAATCTCCTCTCCACGTTTTTCTCCTCTTCTGGCCGACTCCCTCCCTAGCAGGAACTCTGCCTCTGTGACCTCTGGCACATCGCCTAACCACCTTACCAGACACCCCTGACCCTTATTGCTAATGGAAATTGTAATGCAGGTGGGAGATAACCTTTGACCCTTTGACAGGCTCCCTCCCATTCTCCCATCCTCGCCTGCTATCTAACCGTTTCATTTTCACTCACAGGCTGCAGGAAGCAGCTCTGACCTCATCAAATGCCGAGGGAGAGGGGAGAGCTACTGTGAGAAGACCACACTGGAAGAACCTACCAGGAAGAAAACAAGATCTCATATGTAAACTACATTCTCACTCCAAGAGAGAGCGTGCTACTCTTCCAGAGTTTGTTTTTGAGCTATTCTTGCAAGTCTCTCACGAGAATCTTTATAGAAACTGGAGGACAGTAAGAGATGAATCGAGGGGCTGAGATTTCCGGCAGATTGCATCATCAAAAGGGGCTTTAAAAAAACAACAACAAAAAAAAAACCCTGCAGTTGTACCGAATCCACCGAAGACACATTTTCATTGAATAAAAGTGGAAACGTGAAGATCTGAAAATTCCCCTGCCAAAATAATCCAAATTTCTCCAGTTGCTAACTTGTGAGAGATGGAAAGATTAAGAGTTTTAATGACTTTAATGATGTGTTTCTAATAGCATGCTTTTTTCTATGAAGACTACTGTATTGTTCAAATAATACTGTACTAGGTACAAGATGAATGATGATAAACTTCACAAGGAACAGGGGATTTATTTTTTTGCTTGCTTGAATTCAGACAGTAGTCTTCCTGGATACCCTCCATGTTAAAGGGGGATTTTCATTTTGAGAACAGGTAATTATAATTCCCCTTGCCAATGCATACATTATTATAAATTATTTATATTAATGTCTGTCACCTCTTCTAGATAATCTGTCTCTGTTATATTGTACTCTTCCAAGCACTTAGTATAGTGCTTTGCACACAATCAGAACTTAGTAACAATAATAATAATAATAATGATGCTATTTGTGAAGTGCTTGCTATGTGCCAGGCGCTGAACAAAATGCTGTGATCAATGGAAGCAAATCAGGTTGGACACAGTCCCTGTCCCACATGGGACTCACAGTCTTAATCCCCATTTGAAAGATAAGGTAACTGAGGCACAGAGAAGTGATCTGCTCAAGGTCACACAGTAGACAAGGGGCAGACCTGGGATTAGAACCCAGGTACTTCTTGAATCCCAGACCCATGCTCTATCCACTAGGCCATGACACGTCTCTTAATAAATGCCAATGATAGATAAGAGGTAAAAGACAGATCAATCTGAAGAATAAAAATGAATGCTACTCTATTTGACTCTTTGTACCAGATAGCTTAAAGAGTATAGTATTCTACTCCTCACCAGATAGCTTAAAAAGATAGTTTTCTGTCTCTAGCTGCCAGCTGCAATCACAACTTTGATTACACTATATGCAGGAATAAACAGCAGTGAAAAGGTTGCTTTTTGTTTTTGCTGTTCATCCTGAGGAGCAGCTAAATCTTCCCTGGAATATTTCTTGCCTTTGCCCAATTTAGAATATGAATGACACTGCTGATTCTGCTATTGTCTGGGAGGTAAGGGCCTGCTAACCAAATGAATCCAGGTTAAAAGATGACACCTAGGCTGGAAAAGCCATAATGGGCCTCCAAAGGTCAATAAATCCATGCCCCGTCTCTGGACAACACCTCATCCACAGGAAGCAGTGTGGCTTAATTGGAAGAGCCCAGATATTCAAGTTAGAAGGCAATGGATTCTAATGTTGGCTCTGCCACTTGTCTGCTGCCAAGTCACTCAGCTTCTTCTTTGCCTCAATTACCTAATCTGTAAAATAGGGATTAAGACTGTAAGCCCCAAGTGGTCCCACTGTGTCCAACGTGACTTGCTTGTATCTATCCTAGCACTTAGTACAGTGCCTGGCACATAGTAAACACTTAACTTTAAACACTTAAGATAAAGTGCTTAACAAATACCATTATTATTATGACTTCACAGGGAACAACTCTGTCTTGACAAACTTTTGAGGATCCCTCATCTCCCTCCCTGTATCTCGAGGCTGTCTTATGTCTGTGGATGGTCTGGGGAAGTTTTGAAGCAGTGTGGCCCGGGGAAAGATACAAGCCTGTGAGTCAGAGGACCTGGGTTCTAATCCTGTCTCCTCCACTTGTCTGCTGTGTGACCTTGGTTAAGTCACCTAACTTCTCTGTGCCTCAGTTACCTCCCCTGTAAAATAGGGATTAAGACTGTGAGCTCCATGTGGGTCAGGGACTGTGTGCAACCTGATTATCTTGCATCTACACCAGAGCTTAGTACAGTGCCTGGAACACAGTAAGAATTGAACAAATACCACTATTATTGTTATCAAAAAATACCATTAAAAAAAGAAGTTTCACAACCTCAGACTGTGGAGTTGTTTGGATGTGGATGTGTCCCCTGAAGGTAGTTTTCTTGACTCACCCCATGCAGTATCCCACCCTCACCTCTGAGCCCAAGCCCCCTGAGCCCTCTTTCCCCAACGCCGGTCACGTGCGAGGAAGGCACCATTCCAGCAAAGAGTTAAGTCCCTTGAGCTCCGCAGGAAACCTGCAGCAAGAGCCAGGACCTAGGGAGGAAACATTAATGGATCATGGGAGAAAAGGAAAGCAGAGTGCTAAAGTTGTTACCCTGAACAGAGGATACTAGTGCATCCTGAGGCAAACTTCCTGTTTAGCTTGCAAACTAGAAAACAAGGTAAAACCCCAACTTCAATGACCATTGTGTAAACATTTATTTTTACACTTTCATTATCGTGGCCAGATTAGTCACTGGGCCTCTTGGCTTCCAGAAGGTCCTGGCCCAGACAGGATTGAGCCTAAAGTCATTGCAGACCATTTTTATCTAGGAAGGCACATATCACGCTGCTGTTGCGTGGCTCTTCAAAGGTTGGGTTAGTTGTATGGGGCTATTTTGGGGCCTGATGAATATCTGATCTTTAGGGTTGCCTGAACTTTGCTGGTTGCTGATTCTGAGCATCCTGTGAGAAGATCCTTTTTATATCTAATGACGGTCTTTATTAAACACTCGTTATATGCTAAGTGCCGGAGAGTAGCTACATACAAGGTTATGAGAACAGACACAGTCCCTGTACCACATGGGGATCACAATCTAAAATAATTCTAAACATGGTGATGTTTTTAAGGACTCATTTTGTGTTGAGCATTCTGCTAAGTGCTGGGGAAGAGGCAAGATATTCAGGTCAGACACAGTCTCTATCCCAAATGGGGCTCATATTCTAAAAGGAGGGAAGGCAGGTCTTAAATTTCAACTTTACAAATGAGGAAACTGAAATTTTGAGATTGCGAGCTGCCTGAAAGACAGGGACTGTGTCTAATTCTTCCCACCTGTTTAGGACGGTGCCCTACACAAAGTAAGCACTTATTAAATACTATTACTACTAGTGAGGTGAAGAGAAATTAAGTAACTTGCCCAAGGTCATGTAATAGGGAAAGTACCCTAGCCTAATGGAAAGGACACATATCTGGGAGTCAGAGAACCTAGATTCTAATCCCAACTCTGCCACTTGCCTGCTGGGTGACCTGGGGCAACTCATTTTACTTCTCTGTGGCTCAGTGGTGAGGTTTTTTTTCTAAATAGTATTTGTTAAGCACTTACTATGTGCCAAGCACTGTACTAAGTGCTCGGGTAGATACAAGGTTGTCAAGTTGGACTCAGTCCCTGTCCCGCACAGGGCTCAAAGTCTTAATCCCTATTTTACAGATGAGGTAATTGAGGCACAGAGAAGTGAGGTGACTTGCCTAAGGTCACCCAGCAGATCAAGAGGTGGAGTCTGGATTAGAACCCAGGTCCTTCTGACTCACAGGCCTGTGCTCTATCCACTAGGCCATGCTGCTTTTTCATTCATGATGCCCAGATGACTGTTTTAATGACTGCAGTTACTGCTAGGAGCTCAACCTGTAAGAACAAGATAAGTGTGGAAACAGGAAGAGGTTTACCTGACTAAAAGTTTTATGTTTTTCTGAACATTTGAGCTACTTGGCTCAAGCACTTTCCCACATCAGACTACTTTGTCAGGGAACTTACTCAAAAAAGAGATAGACTTGGCTAGTTTTTAACATCTGATTATAGTGTGTCACAAGGAAGGGATGAGTGATGGTTAGAAAAAGAAAAATTGAAAAGATAATCCCCATCTGGTATTCTGTTTAGCTCTCTGGTTTTCAAAGCATTTTTAAAGTCCATCAGTGGTATTTACTGAGCGCTTAATATGTGCAGAGCACTGTGTTAAGCCCTTGGGAGATCACAGTACAACAGAATTAAGCTGTCCTTAACAAGTTTACAGTCTAAATGCTTTCAAGTCATTTATTAGTAGTATTCTCTCTGTCCCTTCCATCCTCCTCTCTCTCTTTCTCCTTTTCCTTCTTCCTCTCCTTTTCTTCTCTATCTTCCTGTAGTTCTCCCTCTCTTCTCCTCTTTCAGTTTCCCTCTCTCTCTCTCTCTCTCTGCCCTCTCATATATTTGGTTCCTTCTACTTGTAATTTTAGTGTTTGTTCCTCTCACTAAATTGTAAGATGCTTGAAGCCAGGTATTATGTCTGCTAATTCTACTGTAATAGTAATAACTGTGGTATTTCTTAAGCGTTTACGTGCTAAGCATTGTACTAAGTGCTGGAGTAGTTACAAGGTATTCAGGTTAGACACAGTCTCTAACCCAACCGGGGTTCTCATTCTAAATATGTGGGAGAACAGGTTGAATACTCAGAACAGAACATGTTCTCACCAAATGCAAGTGCTTCAGGGGCCCACTTCACCTTTACCTCTTTTCTGCTATTATATTGTCCCATGTTTCTCTCTTAAGGCTGCCTTTGACCTCTTATCCTTGTGGTGCTATCAGCGAGTAAAACAGTATTAGCACAAAACAGGGGGACCAGAGAATGGAGAAATCTATAACCCAAAGCAAAAAATAATAGCAATAATTGTGGTATTTCTTAAGCTCTTTAATATGTTCCAGGCTCTGTACTAAGTATTGAGGTAGATACAACCTTAAGAAGTTGGACAAGTCCAGATCCCACATGGGGCTCACTGTCTTTATCCCCATTTCACAGATGAGGTAATTGAGGCCCAGAGAAGTGAAGTAACTTGCCCAAGGTCACATAGCAGGGCCAGGATTAGACCCCAGGTCCTTCTGACTCCCAGGTCTGTGCTCTATCCATTAGAAAACACTGCTTCCTAATGAATGAGTTACAGTGAATTACAATTAATTAGGATGAATTACAATTCCGCACCAATAAACTTGGAGTTGGGATAACTGACCACCCATTTCTTCTGTTCCTCTAAGCAACATGACCTAGTGGAAAGTACTCGGGGTTGAGAGTCAGAGCATAAAAGTCACTTCATTTCTCAATGGCTTGGCTTCCTCAGTCTGTAAAATGGGGATTCAGTACCTCATTTCTCAGTTCTATTTAGACTGAGTCCCATGTGGGACTGGTATTGGTTCTAACCTATCTTGTGTTTAACCCAGGGCTTAGTGCAGTGCTTGGCACACAGTAAGCAGTTACCAAATCCCAATACTACCATTGTTATTCTTCTCCTTGCTATTCTTTCTATTTTCTTATCCTTTCCCTCCTTTGCCCTTCCTCTTCTTTTTTCTCCTTCTCCTCTCTTTTTCTCCACCTTTTCACAAACATTTATCCTTTTTTCTATGATCCTTGCAAATATGTTAGTTTCTTAAACTCCAGTCCACTCCCAGAGTCGCCAAAATTTCCTTTCACTGCCTCTTATTAAGATGGCTTAATCAATCAATCAATCAATCAATGGTGGTGATAGAGTGGTGTGCCATGTTCCAAAGATTTGGAAGAGTCCCATAGAACTGGAAAATATGACCCCTGCCCTTAACAAGTTTACAATCTGCTCCTGGGAATTGATCTGGAGGTTCCTTTCCACACGCTCATGTCGCCAGGGAGATGAATGGGTCTGGGATGATATCTTAGGCTTTTCCTTGCCAAAGGTTATATGAAACCTCAGGGTCTTTATCTCCAAACATTGGTCCCTCAGGACTCTCTCTCAGGATAACACCTTTACAACTTTTCCTTATAGAACCATTCATAACCCCAAAAGGAAGGCACAGTCGAGTGCAGCTGATGCTGTGATTAGCTATGCTAAATTGAAATCTTATGAAATATGGTGCGGTTCTATAAAATGGCAATTAGAATGTGGTCTACATCATTACAAATAAATGTTTTTCATTATATTTGACTGTCAGCAAATGCCGGTGTGAAAGCCTTTCTTATTCCTCATATGGTCACCACCAGTTGAGACAGGAAAGCCATGAACAAACCCGCAATCTTGATGTGGACACAGTGGGTATTGAGAAGATTCCTAGCTTCACTCAAAGTGTCATGAATGGAAATTCTGAGTGAGACCAAAGCCTGACATTTATCTTTGTTTTCTTTCGCCGAAGCAATAGAGGATGTGTGTTCAGAGCTTCCCTGGTTCTCTTAGCTGACTCTAGGCTACACGTTATCACCTCCTTTTTGGAAAGAGGCATCTTATCGAAGGGCAAAGTGTTGGAGTGGTTGAATGTCAGCTAGATTGGAAGCTCTTTGAGGGCAGGCACTGTGTCTGCTAATTCTATTGTATTCTCCAAGTGCTGGGTACAATGCCTTGTACACAGTTGTTCTTTTTTTTTAAATAGTATTTGTTAAGTGCTTACTATGTGCCAGGCACTATACTAAATGCAGGGGTAGATACAAGCTAATTGGGTTGGACACAGTCCATGTCCCAGTTGTTCTTTTTATTTTTTAATAGTATTTGTTAAGCACTTACTATGTGTCAGGCACTGTACTAAGTGCTGGGGTAGATACAAGCAAATCAGGTTGGACTCAGTCCCTGTCCCACATAGGGCTCAGAGTCTTAACCCTCATTTTCCAGATGAGGTATCTGAGGCACAGAGAAGTTAACTGCTTTGCCCAAGGTCACACTGGAGGCAAGTGGCAGAGCCGGGATTAGAACCCATAACCTTCTGACTCCCAGGCCCTTGCTCTACCTACTAGGCAACACTGCTTCTCAAGCCTCCCTTGAGCCTGCAACTCCCTCCCCCTCTACATCTGACAGTCCACCACTCTCCCCACGCTTAAAATTCTCCCCAAATCACATTTCCTCCAAGAGGTCTTCCCAGACTAAATTGTTCATTTCCCCATCCACCTTTTCTTCTATTGCCAATACGCATCTGGCTATATATCCCTTAAGCTCTTTGATACTCAATCTAAGCTTTGTGAAGCTTACGTTCATATCTACACTTTATGACCCCCATCTGCAATTTATGTTTAAGTCTGGCTCCCACTGTAGACTACAAGCTTCTTGTGTCAGAGACTGCATCTACCAACTCTGTTGTAATGTACTTTTCCAATCACAGTGTTCTGCACACAGTAGGCACTTGATAAATATAAATGATTCATTGACTGAATGATTTCTCCTTCCCCTCTCTTTCCCCTCCTTCCTCTCCTCCCTAAATCCCTCCTTTCATCAGCTGAGAAGCTAATATAGTTCAGCCAACATTATTTTTTATTTAGCCTATATTGGGTCACAAACATGTCCCAAAAAGACAAAGTAAGGGATGATACTTGAAATATCTGTTCTGCCCCATCTAAATTGGCATATTTGGTACATTTCTACCCAGTCATCTCTAGAAAGACAGATATCAATTTCCTTTTAAAAGTTAATTACCACATACATTTCCTCTCTGCTACATCAATAAAGAATCTACAAGTACATGAGAGTTTAAGGGTAGCAATGCCTGGAGACCAGGTTTCAACTAGCTGATCTACCCTCCCAACTTTGTGGTCTTCTTTCTCCAGCTGTAAGAACCAGATATTCTTGTTTAATAATATAAAATAATAAAATAATATAAAATAATAAAATTAATAATAATTTTGGTATTTGTTAAGTGCTTACTATGTGCCAGGTACTGTACGGAGCTCTGGGGTAGATATAAGGTAATCAGTTTAGACCTAGTCCGTGCCTCACAAGGGGGTCACAGTCTTCATCCCCATTTTACAACTGAAGGAACTGAGACCCAGAGAAGTGAAGCAATAGATCAAGCACTGATCTAACTGCTGGGGTAGTTACAGGTTAATCAGGTCATTAACAGTTGTAACAAGAAGAAAGACCTTGAGTCAGATTGCATGGTCTTGGGAAGCAGAGTAGCCATGGCATTGAGCTGGAAATCAATAGAGACTGGGTTTTGAGTGCTGACTCTACCACTCACCAGCTGGGTGACCCAGGTCAGGTCACTTAGCTTCTCTCTGCCTCAGTTTCCTCACCTGGAAAATGGGACTGCAATACTTTATCTTCCTCCCTTTTAGACTGTGAGCCCCATGTGGGACTGGTACTGTGTGTAATCCGTTAACCTTGTCTGCCCCAGTGTTTAGCTCAGTGCTTGACCCAGAGTATATGCTGAAGAAATACTGTAAGCAAACAAGGGGAGGAGGATGCAGAGGATAAAGGGATGGGAGGAGAAAGTTGGGCTCCGAGCTGCTGGTGCTCTGAGAAGAACGCAGTGCAAATTCAATCAATCAATGGAATTTATTATCCTCATCTGAACCCCACAGCACTTAAATTCATATCTTTAAATAATTTATTATAAATTATTTATTCAAATTAATGTCTGTTTCCCCATCTAGATGGTAAGAACATTATGGACAGGGACCTTTTCTGCTAGTTCTGTTGCCCTGTACTCTCCCCGAGCACTTAGAATAGTGCTCTGCACATAGTAAATGCTCAATACCACTGATTGATTAATTGATTGAAAGATTTATTGAACGCTTACTGTGTGTTTAGCACTGTGCTAAGCCATTTTTTATGGTGTTTGCTAGGCACTTACTATGTACCAGGTAGTGTACTAAATACTGGGGTTAGATATGAGATCGTGTGGTTGGATTCGGTTATTATCCCACATGGGAATCCCAATCTAAATAGGAGGGAGGAGGATATAATCCCCACTTTACAGACAAAGTCACTGAGGCCCAGAGAATTTAAGTGACTCACCCAAGATCACAGAGCAGACAAGCGCCATAGCCGCAATTAGAACTCAGGTCCTCTGACTCCCAGGCCTGTGCTCTGTCCACTAGGCCATGCTGCTTCTCGCCTGGGTGAGTACAGAGTTGGTAGACATGCACTCTGGTAACAAGGATCTTTTTGTTGTTGTCGTAAGAGTCCGTATCTCTCTTGGCAAGCACCGCAGAGCTCTTGGCCAGCAGGTCCCCTCTGGGGAAGCAGGGGACCCTCAACCATGAAATTTGCCTTTCCCTTGGAGGCAGAGAGCCAGATGCAAAGTGGCTCTTGGGCAGCCCAACTCCCTGGTGCGGACGGTGGTGTGGGAAGGCTGCTTAACAGATGGGCTTTGGAAGCTAGGTGGCGTCACCACCCTGGGCCTATCCTCCACCAACCGTGCATGTTAGAACATGCCCTGCATCGGGCCCTGCCCAGCACTGAAACCTTTCCCAGAGGTTCGCAGTGCTAAACTCAGGGGCACCGAGGCAAAAAAAACCCTAAAAACACAACAAGAGTTTCAACAGGGCCCTTCTCAGACTGTATGACACAATTTCTCCCTCTTTATCCCACATTCTTTATATTCAAGAGGCCCCATGCGGTCTACCATATTCAAATCCCAGCTCTGCCACTTGTCAGCTGTGTGACTGTGGGCAAGTCACTTAACTTCTCTGTGCCTCAGTTCCCTCATCTGTAAAATGGGGATTAAGACTGTGAGCCCCACGTGGGACAACCTGATTCCCCTGTGTCTACCCCAGCGCTTAGAACAGTGCTCTGCACATAGTAAGCGCTTAACAAATACCAACATTAGTATTATTATTATTACCATAGCCCCCAAATCAATGGATTCCGGCCCTTTGCTTTTCTTACACTGGACTTTGCCTTTGCCTTTTTGGTTTTGCAATCAGCGGTGGCGTTCCTTTCTGAGCTATAAAGAAAGGCAGAAGGACAGGAATAGCAAACAGAAGATATCTCGGTTGCGAGCTACGTTTCCACTAATATCCATTTTCCACCGCATAACCTGTGCCTTTGGAATATTTTCCCAATAGCCTTGGCTTTCATGAGCTTCAGTGTCCGTTGGAAAACAGAAATGTTTTTGGGACACAACCAGGAATACAGCTGGGAGCACAGAGGAGTCCCCTGGAAAAGCACTAATGTGGGCTCTGGGATCATAAGAAGCATTCCTCAGGGCAAGGTACAACCACAGATGTTATCCTTCCTGTAATATTGACTAAGGGGACCTCTGGGAGTCAGGATATCTGAGTTCTAAAAAAAGCTTGCCCACTGATATGCTGTGTGATCATGGGCAGCTGGCTTAACCTTTCTGAGCCTCAGCTTCTGATCTTAGGTAACTGAGACCCAGAGAAATGAAGTGATTTGCCTAAGATCACACAGCAGACAAGTGGTGGCACCAGGACTAGAACCCAGGTCCTTCTGACTCCCAGGTCCATGCTCTTTCCACTAGGATAACACTGAGCCTCAGGTGGGACAGGGCCTGGGACCCCACCTGCTTATCTTAAATCTTACCTAGCAGCTAGTTCTGAGCAAATGCTAAATGATACCTTAATTAATTTCGACTTTAAATTCAGAAGCCATTGTAATGGAGATTTTTTTCCACCTTGAATAACAAGTTACCCATCAGATTTCTCTTCCACGAGTTAGGTCGGTGCTTGTTAATGAAGGGAATATTTCACATTACAAATCTCTCCCATGTGACTAACCATTAACTTTAGTCTTGAGCTGAGAAACGGTAGCAGGAGCAAGCCAGTGAAATTATTAAACACATTCTAAGAGTCACAGTGGGAATAAGGGACATTTGAAAATATGTGTCTTGAGATGAGAAATGACATTTGAAATGAGAAATCACCATGCAGGAAGCATTATTTCTGAAATGCACTTAGTCTCACCCCTTAAGCCCTTAATGCACCTATCCTTTTACTTAATTGCTTCCCTTACCACTAATTTATTTTAATATCTGCCTCTCCCTCTAGACTGCAAGCTTCTAGAGGGCAAGGGTCAAGCCTATGAACTATACTGTACTCTCCCAAACTCCACTTTGCCCAAAGTAGTATCACTGATAAATACCAGTGATTGATTGTTTTTATGGTATATGTTAAGCACTTACTATGTGCCAGGAACTGTGCATTAAGCACTGGGGTAGATACAAGGTAATCAGGTTGAACACAGTCCCTGTCCCATGTGGGGCTCAGGGTCATAATCCCCATTTTACAGATGAGATAACTGAGGCACAGAAAAGTGAAGTGGATTTCCCAAGGCCACACAGCAGTTGAGTGGCAGAGGCAAAATTAGAACTCAGGTCCTTCTGACTCCCGGGCCTGTGCTTTATCCACTGGGCTACACTACATCTCCTGATGGATTGATTTGAACCCTCTACTTTAATGAGCCAGGTTTCAAATGAAGCTTTTCATTTAAGCAGCAGCAACTGTATCTCTTGAATTAATCATTAGCAGTTGAAACTTCTGGTTCTTGGCAAGATTATCCCCACTGTGGATCACTCCCCTCCCCATATGCAAAATTCCATGAAACGCTGCCGTCTCTGAGAATTAATATAAACCAAAGATTTATAAACCCATCTGCCATCTCTAATAATGATCGATTGTTCACAATGATGGTATTTTTCACCTGGTTACTATGGGCACAATTCAACAAGGTAGAGCAGATCTTGTGCATCTCTTTGTACCACCCAAGTGCTTAGTGCAGTCCACTGATAATTATAATAATGGTAAGTGAGGTATTTGTTAAGTGCTGGGGGTGAATACAAGCAAATCGGGTTGGACACAGACCCTGTCCCACATGGGGCTTGCCGGTCTTCATCCCCATTTTACAGATGTGGGAACTGAGGCACAGAAGTAAAATCACTTGCCCAAGGTCACACAGCAGACAAGGGGTGGAGCCGGCATTAGAACCCAGGTCCTTCTAACTCCCAGGCCCGTGCCCCATCCAGTAAGTCATGCTGCTTTCAGTAGGTGCTCAAATGGCTCAACAGAAAAAGCACGGGCCTGAGAGTCAGAGGGCCTGGGTTCTAATCCCTGGTCTGACAACTGCTTTCTTTGTGTGAACTTGGGACTTCTTTGTGCCTCAGTTCTTCTGTTCTCCCTCCTACTTAGACTGTGAGCCCCGTGTTGGACCGGGACTACATCCAACCTGATTAATTTGAACCCACCCAGCGCTCTGAACAGAGGTTGACACATGAGTGATGAACAAAACCCAGCAAAATAAATCAGTAAATACCACTGCTACCACTATGGGAGCTGGACTGGTATGGGATGGCTCCACACAAGGGTGCAAGCCACTGCAGAAACAGTGCCTTCTTGCCTGACTGGCCGTGAATGCTACCTTTTTCCTGTCGGACTTCTGCGAACCAATGTGTGGACCCCTTGGACTAAGTGACTGAATGGTAGTACAGGCCATGGTAATATCAAGCCAGGCGGGACTGGAGGAAAGCTAGAGGAGTGGTTCAGGATTCCTTTAAGCTTATTTCGTTGGTGTGTCAGTGGGTGTATTTATAATAATTGCATCATTTGTTCAGAGCTTACTATGTGCCAAGCACTGGGGTAGATTCAAGACAAATAGTTCAAACACAGCCTCTGTCCCAAACGGGGTTTCCTCTTTAAGATGGAGGGAGAACGGGTGTTGGATCCCTGTTTTACAGATGAGAAAAATGAGGCACAGAGAAATTAAGAGGCTTACCCAAGGTCACACAGCAGACAGGTGGCAGGACTGGGTTTGGAACCCAGGTCCTACAACTCTAGGCCCTTGCTCTTTCCACTACTTCTCTAAGGTCATCTTTGGGGGCATTACCGGCATTAGCTATGGGTTCAGAGACTGGCTTTTCTTAGATAGGATCAGGGTGGCAATGATCATTTTGGTCAAAGAGTCATTTTTGAATTCCGTGCTCCCGCTGGCCAAGATTGTCTGTTGGCTCCTGGCTTTGGCTGGTCCCATCAGGAGGCGGTGAAGCAGCAGCCTGGGAGAGGGCCGCAAAGAGACCAGAAATCAGACAGCTCGGTGACATTTCCCTTTTGGGGGTTTTCCTTCAAGTTCTGCTGTTGACAATCCGTAATTTGGTGAACCTGATCAGACAAGGGAAATGCTGCCACTGGATCCCTGATGTGATGAAATCCCCTAGCGAGACTTAGAGCCCCATCACTCTCTCCCACCTCTATTGTTCCGGCTTTCTCCGGAGGGGAAGAAAAATCTACCTTTGCATTTTTGACTTTGCATGACAGGTGAATGACCCCTTCTACCTCTTCCCCTTCAGCTCCCATCAGTTTGACTTTAAGGGCCAAACTAAATCCCTTTTTCTAAAGATCTTCAAGAAAACTGGCAGAGGATTTATAAAAGCAGTAATAACAGATGCCCCCTCCCACCCCTCTCCAAAGATGAAATTACCACATATGACAGCTGGCTTCTTGGTTAGGCAACTTTTTAAGTTCAAAGCAGCTGGGGAGAGTAACAGCTAACAAAATGAGACAGATTTATGGAGCCCACACATGGCAATATTTTTATATAAAATTAGTAAAAACCATTAGACTCATAGATCAGAGATGAATTTCTACAAGTTTGCATTCTTTAAAGAGCAATCATATTCAGTTGAAGTAAACTGGAAGAACTGAGTAATTTATTGGATTAAGTGATCACCGGCATTGTCATTCATAGTAAAAATCTGAAGCAGACTTCCAAGCATCAATGCCTGGAGGATTGGAATAGTTTATTTTTATTAGCAGAAGGCACCTTAGACTGTAGCTGATTTCTCTGCATGCCTAGACTCTGGGAAGTAGACTAAGCATCATTCAAGGCAATATATATTGGAGACTAAATTCAATTATTAATCTGATTTCTATATTTTGCAAATGTCTCTATGTAAAAACTCCTTGGGGGCAGGGATTCCATGTTTTTTTATTTTTTTTAATGGTGCTTGTTAAGTGTTTACTTTGTGCCAAGCAGTATACTAAGTGCTGGTGTATACACAAGATGATCAGGTTGGACACAGTCCATGTCCCACATAGGGCTTGCAGTCTTCATCTCCATTTTAAGGATGAGGTAACTGAGGCACAGGGAAGTTAATTAACTTGCCCAAGGTCAGAGAGCAGACAAGTGGCAGAATGGGGATTAGAACCCAGGTCTCCTGACTCCTTGGCCCTTATTCTTACCACTAGACCATGCTAATTCTATAGACGTGCTTCTTTTTGGCCTTTCCCAAAAGATTAGTACAGAGCACTGCAAACAGCAGACACTCAAAATTAATCACTCAATCCATGGTGTTTGTTGAAGCCTCACTGTTTGCAGAGCACTGTATTAAGCGTTTGGGAAAAGACAATATAACTGAGTTGGTATTCACGTTCTTGGCCTACAAGGAGCTTACAGTCAATACATTCCATTGCTGTTACCCCTGAAAATGATTTTACAGCAGAGTTCACTAGCTTGGCTCACTTGCACCATCTAGGAATTCTCAAGGGATGAGAGGAAAAGGAAAGGGGTTAAGGGCACAGCAACAGTGATGCTGAGACTTGAAGAAATGGATCAGTCTCAAAGAAAATCTGCCAAGGACACGAGTTCTCAAGGCAGTTCTCCAAGGAATTGTCTAGATTTCCCCTTCTGGATTTTGCAGGATCTGTTGAAGTCATTCCACAGTACTACTCAGTTTCTCAATCAGTAAAATGGGGACTCAATACCTGTTTCCTTCCTGCTTAGAACGTGAACCCAATGGGGGACAAGGACTGTGCCCAACCTGATTAACTTGCATCTACCCCTGTGCTCACAACAGTGCTTAATACATAGTAAGTGCTTAATAAATGCTGTTATTACTATTGCACATGCTGATTTAAATCCAGATTTACAAATTACCTGCTGCAACTTTGGTTTGTAATTTGTCTTTTCTTAGGCACACCGCTACATACCTCCAACAAGTCGATATTTTAAGCCAAGGAGTCACACACAGATTGGTAGTTCATGATTTGGTCTGAAGGATTGTTGTGGAACACAATCACTGGAGAAGCAGCTTGGCCTAGTGGCTAGACCCCAGGCCTGGGAGTCAGAAGGACCTGGGTTTTAATCCTGGTTCTGCCACTCATCTGCTGTGTGACCTTGGACGAATCACTTCACTTCTCTGTGCCTCAGTTCCTTCATCTTTAAAATGGGGATTAAGATTGTGAGCCCCATGTGGGACAGGAAGTCTGTCCAACCTGATTATCTTGTATCTACCCCAGCGCTTAGAAGAGTGCCTGGCACATAGTAAGCACTTAAACACCATTAAAACAATCATTTTGTCCAATAGATTTTCGGTGCAGAAATGGTTGCACTTAGGTGCAAGAATAGGGGGTTAAAGATGTTTTAAGAGAAGTGGCGTGAGCTGCTATTCCCATTCCCACATGGACCTGATCATCTGCAATTACTGCAGTTTTGCTCTTTTGAGAGGTAAATTTTATCCTCTTATTGCTGTCAGCTAGGTGGTCTCTTGAACCCTTGAAGGAAGACACCTCTTCCAAAAGCAAGGTTCACTTGCCTGGTGCTCAGAGGATGTCTCTTTTGTACTCTTTAAGTAGTAACAGTGGTATTGGTTAAGTGCTTAGTCTAAGCCAAGCACTGTACTAAGAGCTGGGATAAATACAAGATAATCAGATACAGTACCCGCCCCAAAGGGGACTCACAGTCTAAGCAGGAGGGAGAACAGGTACTGAATCCCCATTTTACAAGTGAGAAACCCACGGCACAGAGAAGTTGTGATCTTTCCAAGGTCACACAGTAAGCAAGAGGCAACCGCGATTAGTAACTAGGTCCTCTGACTCCCAGGCCCATGGTCTTTCAACTAGACCTTGCTGCTAGAGCCCAGTGAGACCATTTTGTAATTTTCAGTGAGATGATAAATGAAGGCAGTGTAGCCTATTGGACAGAGCATAGGCCCGGGAGTCAGAAGGACCTGGGTTCTAATTCTAGCACGGCCACTTATCTGTTGTGTGACTCTGGATAAATCATTTCACTTCTCTGTGCCTCACTAGAGTCAGGAGTAGAACCCAGGTCCTACAACTCCCAGGACTGTGCTCTTTCCAGTAGGCCACACTGCTTGGTTCTCTTTTCCCAGTCTGGTTTAGCAACATGATTTATCTATCCATAACAACAGTTAAGGGAATTAGATCTTTATTTAGCTCTTACCATGTGCAAAACACTGTACTAAGCACTCGGGAAGATACAATATAAGCTCCTCCATTTAGACTGCAAGCTCACTGTGGGCAGGGATCATGTTTACCAGTTCTGTTTTACTGAAGTGCCCAATAGCTTAGTAAAGTGATTTACACAGAGTAAGCCTCAGTAATTACCATTGGTTGATTGACTGTTAGTTGGTCAATATGATTTGTGTCCTCAAGGAGTTTACAACCTAATGAACTGTAAGATACAAGAACTTTCATCATCTCTTTCCTCTCTGCCTTTTTATATTCTCAATCTGGTCTTCATACGTTAAACTTGGGCTTCTCTTATCCTTTATCCTCTAGCTGGAGTTACACACTGTATTGTAGTTTGTCAATCATATTTACTGAATGCTTACTGTGTGCAGAGCACTGTATTAAGCTCTTGGGAGAGCACAGTATAAGAATATAACTGACACATTTACTATTCTGTCTTCACACCCTATAAACTGTAAGCACCTGAAGGGCAGAGACCATTGTCTTTACTCTTAGTACAACTGCTTAGGCTCTTAGTGCAGTGTTCTGTACATAGTAGGTGCTCAAAAAAACAGTGTAATTGACCCATCCACCCAGTTGATTAATCAATTCTATAGACATGTTCATCGCTTTGAGAGGCTCACGGAACCAAAAGTCCAAACCCAAAGCAGTGCCTGGTGCAACAACAGAAAGCATGTTACATTTATGTACCTACCCATACTTTATTTATATTGTCTGTCCCTTCCTCTAGACTGTAACCTCCTTGATGGCAGAGTATAACTCTGCTGTGATGCACGGGCTTGGGAGTCAGAGGATGTGGGTTCTAATCCTGGCTCTTCCACTTGTCTGCTGTGTGACCTTGGGCAAGCCACTTAACTTCTCTGTGCCTCAGTTACCTCATCTGTAAAATGGGGATTAAGACTGTGAGCCCATGTGGGACAACCTGATTACCCTGTATCTACCCCAGTGCTTAGAACAGTACTTGGCACATTGTAAGCACTTGACAAATATCATAATTATTATTATACTCTCCCAAGTGTACTCTACTCTCCTACGACTCTAAGATTGTTGTGGGCAGGGAACGTGCCTGCCAATTCTGTTAAATTTTAACAGTGCTCTGAACTCAGTAAGTCCTCAATAAATACCATTGATTGATTGGTTATTATAGAAGAAGGTGTGTTTTGCTTGAGCCCAGAGTGGAAGAATCTGTTGATAATGCACTACCATACTCTACCATGGGCAAAATTCACTGTCAGTGGTGTGATCATTGACTAGAGAGGACAGCAACTAATCACTGCATCTTTATATATTTTTCATGTGTATGTGCATGTGTGTGTGTGTGTGTGAGAGAGAGAGAGAGAGAGAGAGAGAGAGAGAGAAAAATATTAGTTTGTCCTAGTTAAAAAAGCTAAGCTGTGGTTAGCCTTCAGGAGACCTCAGTTCTAATCCCTGCTGTGTGACCTTGAGCCAATATCTTAACATCTCTGTGTGTCAGTTTCCTCAATTCCTGTAGGGCTGTGGAAGGGGTGAATCTCTAGGTCTTAGAGGGATACAGACTCAAGTGCATAGGCTATACAGATGGGAAAGGGAATGGGAGAAATGCATCCAGAAGTGGTTCTTTTCTTTTCTGAGCTTCCCTCCACCGAATCCCTATTTTTCCGCCACAACTTTTTGATCCCTACTGTTGGGGACCCAACTGATTAGCCGTGGGCAGCATAACTGGCAGCCGTTTCGAATTCCAGGCTCTATCTCTGGCCCACGGAAGGGGAGATGGAAACTTTTCACAGTGCATACTCTCTTGCTCCTTTTATTTTCCCTTGCTTTTTCCATCAGCTTCCCACCCCCTCCCCCCACCGTTTTCCCCTCTCCACTTCCCGGAGCCCCCACAGGAACACCAAGCTCCTCTTACATTATAGCCACCTCGTTCCCAGCCACCCTATTAAAATGTCAGTCCCTCCCCCGAGGTTGATAAATCTGCTCTTTTGGGGTACAGGTGCCATGTCCAGAAAGGAGAGTGCCCAGTATCTGGGAGAAGCTAGTCACGCGAGTTCCATGTGTTCTATCGAACAAGTGCCAATACCTCTTACTCTCCTGTCCCAGCACTGCTTTGAGGGCAACCTGATCTGTGTTTAATCTATTCTGACCGCAGGACAAATGGTTTAAATAAAACTCTGCATGAGTGAGTCATACCCTTCTGGCTTTTATACGACATACCGAGGAGTGATAGTTTACTTTGCCTGAGTAACAAAATTAATATAAGAGAAACATTTTTGTTATGTGGTAACTAAAAAAGAAGGGGGAAGGGGGTTGGGAGCAGGGAAAGGGACAAAAACATATGGACCCAAGCAGTGAAATTTGGAAGGAAAGGTTCAACTTGACACAAGGAAAATTATGAAAAAAAGAGTAAATTTTCTTGGCAGAAAAGGGTAAAAACAACAACAAGGAGGGAAAAAAACAGCTTTCACTAAACAGATGCAGTGGCTTTAACAACTCTGGATCTAGTTTTGAAGCAGCTCCTTTAATATTACAAGGGTGTTTTCTTTTTTTTTTTTCCCCCTGACAAGGCCACTTAAAAATTTCAAATCCTTGAGGTATGGGCTGGGACACAAGGGATTGGTGGAGACTGAATTACCAGGAAGGAGAAAGGTTTCCTTTCTGGACTGAATCAGTTGAAATGCTTTCAGTCCTCTAGTGAGGGTCTTTGGAAGTGGATATGAAAGGGGGGAGGTGGGGTGGGAGAGAGGGACATGAGGAGGAAGGGCACTTCTATGTTCTTGAAGGGTAGGGATGCCAAGCAGTTGGGCTTTTTCCTTTCAAAGAGCCTAATTTGACCAATCTCAATGTTTCAGTTTTCGTCCTTTGGGAAAATTCTGGAGCAGCACTTAGTACAGTGCCTGGCACATAGTAAGCACTTAACAAATACCATAATTACTGTTATTACTAAGAGGGTGTTTGCCAAACACAGGCCACACTTATGGGCTCTGAGCTTTTAAATAAGGATTTAAGCTTCTTTAGGTTTGGTTTCCACCAAACCCAACTTCCTGGATCCAGTGAAACAGGCGTAGCCCCAAGAGTTGAAACTTTCATTGGGGTCAATCAATCATCCTTTAGGAGACAGCTCTTTGAGGTGGGGGAAGCAGAGTCAATGACGCCTTTTAAATTTCCTGTGAAATTGAGCCGGGCTCAAAAGTTAAAGAGAATTTATTTTGGCTACGAGGGCCTCTTTGGTTTGACCTAAGGCTAAACTAACCTCAGAAACATAGATGCCTCGACTTGGCTGACGAAGGCTCGTGGGTAATGGTACTATCTAATTTGTTGACATACAAAACAGAGTGCTTTGAGATCTGTGAAGGAAACAACATGGGGCTGTGGGAGGGGAGGTGGGTGGAACTGCTGAATACTACTGCTATTCTGTTGGCGGGCTTGCTCAGCTAAGCATGGCCTATTGGAACGAACCCAGACACTGGAGTCAGAGAACCTGGGTTCTCATCCCGGCTGCTCTGTTACCTGAGGTAAATCACTTAATGTCTCCTTTCCTCAGTTTCCTCATATGTAAAATGATGATTCAGTACCTGTTTTCTCTCCTACTTTGTGAACCTCATGCGGGACAAAGAGCGTGTCTGACCTGATTATCTGCTATCTACTCCATTTGGCGTTCTCGACTCATCTCTCTCATTCAACCCACATATTCCATGTGCTACCAACTTCTGTTGGTTCTACCTTCACAACATTGTGAAAATATACCTTTTCCTCTCCGTCCACATGTTATTATGTTGATCCAAGCAATTATGTGATCCCACCTTGATTACTGCACCTGCTTCCTTGCTGTCCTCCCTGGCTCCTGTCTCTCCCCACTCCAGTCCATATTTCACTCTGCTTGTACAGATCAGTTTTCTAAAAAAAGTTCAATCCATGTTTTGTCACTCCTCAAGAACTTTCCATTGTTGCCCATTCATCTCCACATCAAACAGAAACTCCTTACCATCGAGTTTGAAGTACACAATCAGCTTACCACCTTCTAAGTTACCTCACTGATCTCCTTCTACAACCCAGTCCACACACTTAGCTCCTCTATGA
This sequence comes from Ornithorhynchus anatinus, assembly GCF_004115215.2. Taxonomy (NCBI): domain Eukaryota; kingdom Metazoa; phylum Chordata; class Mammalia; order Monotremata; family Ornithorhynchidae; genus Ornithorhynchus; species Ornithorhynchus anatinus. The sequence continues at coordinate 5,837,748 of NC_041742.1, forward strand.
CAGCTTCCTCCCTATGCCTCGATCTTGTCTATCTCGCCACCAACCCCTTCCCCATATCCTCCCTCTGGTCTGGAACTCCCTCTCTGTCCGTATGTGCCAGACCAACAAGCTCCCCACCTTTAAACCCTTATTTAAAATCACATCTCTTTGAAGAGGCCTTCCCCGATTAAGCCCTTTTTGCCTTCCCCAATTAAGCCCTTTTTTCCCCGGCTCCCACTCCATTCTGCATCATCTGTATGCTTGGATCTATACCCTTTGGGCACCTGGGCTTCACCCCAGCCCCAAACATTTATATACGAATCTATTAATTATAAATTATTTATTTACATTAATGTCTGTCCCCACTCTAGACTGTACTCTCATTATGGGCAGGGAATGCTTCTAACAATTCTGTGGTATTGTACTTTCCCAAGGACTTAGTGAAGTGGACCTCACATAGTAAGCATTCAATAAAGACTAATGATGGATGGATTGATTGTTTAGTACAGTGCTTAGTAAGCACCTAAAAAGTCACAGTTATTAAGTTAGAACTTCTTTCTTTCCTCATATTTTGTTTTATCTTTGCCTGTTGGGCGAAAACCCTAACCTGTAGAGTGCACCAAACAAGACAAGATTTTTGATTTTCATTCATTCAATTCAATCATATTTATTGAATCTTGCAGGGAGCTTTTAGGGCCAGGAGATTTTTTCAGAATGGGAAAACACATTTGGCTAAGTTCAGGATCCCCTCAAAAAAAGTCTGGATTTGGACTTTTGAACCCACATTGAACTTCGAAGAAAATTTCAAGTCAGTTTAGGTTGAGCAAAAATCTGCTTCCTGTTTTTTAATCCCCACAAAAAATGCTTCAACTGAATCCTTAAATATCAAATAACTTGAAAGCAATATTTAGGGGACTCAAATTATGGGAATCAGACCTAGAGGGATTCAGCTTCCCCCCAAAATACACATAAATTGAGCAGTTAAGGCATGAGGAAGATGGGGGAAGGCTGGGCTCATTTAATATCTTGCAAACACAAAATGCTGAAAAAGAGCCGGTGAGGTTTGATTTTCCTCAGAACCTTCAGGGCTGTTTCTCTCAGAAAAAATCCAGGGCTCATCCCCTCATCAGACCATAAAACTGAGGGGGTGGGGTGGGAAGGAGACCCTGTGCTTTTTTCCCAGCACATCAAAAGCAGCCTTCTCAGCCTAATGGTGAGGAATCAAATGAAGAGGTGGACTGTTAAATAGCAGCAAGGATTACAGGTGGACTTTCACATATGGAGATTGTGGTTGGCCCACAGTTCGGAGGTTTTAGAAGTCCTGACTGCTTTCATGTTTCATTCAAGGGGAAAAGCCTCCATTGTGATGGAGTGAGGTACAATGTCACTTTTATAAGTGGTGGGTAGGATTTTCCAGGCTGCAACCCCCTGGGGGGATCACTAAGTGATCTTGGTTTCTTCAGCCTAATTGGGTCTGTGCATTGTTCAGATGGACTGAGTGCATCATGCCCTTTGATTTGTTAAGTGCTTCCTGTGCACCAAGCACTGAGCTAAGTGCTGGGGCAGATTCAGTCATATCAGATACATTCACTGTCTCACAAGGGCTCACAGTCTAAGTGAGAGGGAGAGCAGGTATTGAATCCCCATTTTACAAGAAGTTGAGGAACCAGTGACTGGTCTGAGGTCACACAGCAGGTAGGCGGCAGAGCTGGGATTAAAACCTGGGAGTCTGAACTTCCAGTCCTGATCTCTTCCCACTAGACTGTGCTGCTTCTTTAAGGACATCTTTGATTTTCTAGCTCCGATCTAATGATACCAAGACATGGAACAGAAACACTTTAGGGAGAGCCTCTTATGTTTACACTGCTATTTTTCAGTGAACAAAGATCTAGCAAGTGCTGGCTTAGTCAATTTCCAGCCAGAGGGGCTGGCCTTGCATCCTGAGCTTGGAGGTCAAGGCAGCTATTTGATAGTGGTAGTTTCAAAACCCTCCTCTCTCCACTTTTATTTTCCTACATCTGTGTACTTCATCTTCCCTCCCAAATCCTCCCTTCCACTCAACTTTCCCATCACTGTTGACATCACCACCATCCTTCCTGTCGCTGAAGCCTTCAACCTTCAGTTCTCAACTACTTCCCTCTCTTTCAAATCCCTTATTCAGTCACCAAATCATGTCTCTTCTTCCTTCACAACAGCTCCAAATCTGCTCTTTCCTCTTCAGACCATTATTTGTAGATATTCATGCCTCAAATTTACCATTAGAGGGTAAATTACCAGTGGGCAGGAAACACATCTCACATTTCTGTGTATTTTTCCCAATTGCTTAAGAGTATATTACAGTGCTCATTAAATATGGTTAAAACTTACTCTGCAAGGTATTGGCTCCCTTGATGCTGGTTTTATTGTGTTTGTTAATTGCTTACTATGTGCCAGACACTAAGCACTGGGGTAGATTCAAGATAATCACATTGGACACAGTCCATGTCCCACATGGGGCTCACAGGTTTAATTCCTATTTTATAGATGAGGTCACTGAAGCACAGAGAAGTTAAATGACTTGCCCAAGGTCACACAGCAGAGAAACTGAAGCACATTTTCATCTCCCCTATTAACAAAGATAGCAAAACTCAATTTAAACACATTCTTATGGACTAAAAGGTCCTATATTGTCATTTATCCTATGGCACTCAAAGTGTCTTTATCAAATGTTTGTAGTTGTTCACATACATTTTGCATCACTTGGACACACCCAGATTAGGGTGCTCTCAAGAAGTGGGGCTAGCATGGTCATTAACAGCCTACCAGCAGCAAAAGGCAAAATCTGAGAAGAATCCCAAAATCTGTTTTTTCTTTTTAAAATGGTATTTATTAAGCACTTACTCTGTGACAGGCACTGTACTATGTTCTTGGGGTGGTTACAACCTAATTAGGTTGTACACAGTCCTTGTCTTACATAGGGCTAATTATCTTAATCCCCATTTTACAGATGAGGTCACTGAGGCATAGAGAAGTTCAGTGACTTGCCCAAGGTCACACAGAAGACAAGTGGTGGAGCTAGGACCAGAACCCAGGTTCTTTTGATTCCCAGGCCCATGCTTTATCCACTACGCCACACAGCTTCTCATCCTGGATCGTAATCTTGGCTCTGCCTGTGGCCTGCTTTGTGACCTTGGGCAAGCTGCTCAACTTCTCTGGGCTACAGTTTCCTCGTCTGTAAAAGGGGGATTCAAAACCTGTTCTTCATTCAACCTAAGACTTGGAGCCCCACATGGAAGAGGGACTGTGTTTGACCTGATTAACTGGACCTCGCCCCAGTGTAATAAATACTTAATGATTGTCATTATAATAAAGTAGACTTCAGCAGCTTTCTGACCAGATTATTTCTGACATTAGACCTCAGTTTCCTCATCTGTAAAACAGGGATGAGAAAGACTGAGAAACCTGTGTGAACCAGGCACTATGTCTGAGCCCCTAATCTTGCACCTATGCCAGCACTTACCCCCAGATAATATGGTTTAGTGGAAAGAGCTCGGGCCTGGTTTCTAATCCCACCTCTGCCACTTACCCGCTGTGTGACCTCGGTCAAGTCACTCAATGTCTCTGTGTCGCAGTTCCTTCACCTGCAAAATGGGGATTCAAAACCTGTTCTCTTTCCTACTTAGACTGTGAGCCCCATGTGGGATCTGATGATCTTGGAATACCCCAGCACTTTGGACAATGCTTGGTGCATAATAGGTGCTTAACAACAATCACAATTATTATAAACTATTATATATTTATAAAGATTAAATATCATTATAAAGAAAGAAACAACACATTGGGTAGAATTCAGGCAGCAGCTTTCTGACCAGATTTTATCTTACACTGGGAATCCACAGGGACTAACTTGGATTCACTGTACGATCTGTGAACATGTTGCAGGAGACAAGCATCAAAAGGGTGCAAGAGAGATCAATCATCTTTGCCACCACTTTAGCTCCCACCTTCTTGGCAGACCTCAGTAATGCTTTCACCCCAAATCCCAGAATTGGGGACCAACCTTTCCTTCCTGGAAAAAACTGAAAGGATCCAACTCTCTCCACTTGCCCTTCCCCATGTAGCTATTTACCCCAGAATAAAGGTAAAAGTGCTAAATCATCCAGTTGCAGTAAAGACTTTACCTCTGGATTACCCCAACACTGATGTTTTTAATTGTTTTCAGGCTTCGTGGCTCTATTTTCTGCCAAAACCATAAGGAAAAAAAAAACAGCAAGAAAAAAACCAGCTCAGTTGTCTTTTCACAACACTTAAAACACTGAGTGTTGCCAAACCAATTAAGATGTTTTGTCTCCCGTCAGAGTTTTGCCGCATCTCTGAAAGAGAACATTAGTCCCACACTTCTGTCCCTGACCCCTGTATCTGTTTGATGCTATCAGCCCCTAGTCCTGAAGGATTTTCTTGATTTTGAAACTGTGCAAAGCCGTCCTTCAAAATCACTTCTCTTTTTTTGGCTTTCTGACCAATGACTTTCAAGTTCACAGGGTCTGGTCTTGCTCCTTCACTGGATACGAGATAAAGAAATGAACTTTAAAACATGGCTCATACCTTGCTGAGCTGTGTCACTGTTCTGGTTCCAAAGCCCTGCAATCAGAGTGAGGCTTTGACTGTCCAGTTCCCATGCTATCTTTGCACACAGTAAGCATTCGATAGATACCACTGATCAGGGAAGCAGTATGACCTAATGGATATAACATGGGCCTGGGAGTCATAAAGTCCTGGGTTCTAATCCCAACTCTGCCATTTATCTGCTGTGACCTTGGGCAAGTCACTTCACTTCTCTGGGCCTCAGTTCCCTTGTCTGTAAAATAGGGATTAAGACTGTGAGCCTCATGTGGACTATGGACTGTGTCCAACCTGATTAACATGTATTTGCTTCAGTGCTTCGTACAGGACCATACACATACCATTCAAAAAATGAAAAAAAAGATGATTGCCGCTTTTCTTCCTTGAAACTGCTGGGAACACAGAAAACAATTGCAGTTCTTCCCAACTAGAATGGAAGCTCCTTGAGGGTAGAGATCCAATTGTGATCTTAATTTGGTATTTTTCTAGTACTTAATACAATGTAGTATACTCATAATCTCTGAATAAATATCATTATTTACTAGTACTTGACGTATTACAGTGTAAGCTCCTTTGGGACAGAGAACATGTCTACCAACTGTATTGTCATCTTTGAAGCCATTAGCACTGTTCTCTGCACAAGGCAAAATGCTCAATAAATGCCACTGATTGATTCCTACAACTACTGTTTATTTGAGGGTGATTATCCCCTGCCACAAATCACTTTCCCCGTGTTTCCCACCTGAATTCTATTTCACATCATTACTACTACTAATTATGATTACTTTTCTTATTACTATTATGTTTGCTAAGTGCTTACTATATACTACAAGCACTTGGGTAGATACAAGCTAATCAGATCAGACACAGTCCCTGTCCCATGTGGGGATTGCAGTATAAGGGGGAGGTAGAACAGGCACTAAATCCCCATTTTACACATGAGAAAACTGAGACCGATAGAAGTGACCTGCCCAAGGTCAAAAAGCATTCAAGTGGCGGAGCCAGGAATATAACTCAGGTCCTCTGACTCCCAGGTCTGTGGTCTTACCAGTAGACCATTCTGCTCCTCTCTATACTAGCACTATTTGCCAAAACCTGCACCCTTGGCTCTCAAGACTACATGTAGTTCTTGTTATTTCCACCAAAAAAAATTCAAACAATGGCATCAACTGAGTTTCTACAAAATATAAGCACTGTGCTAAACCTTTGGGAGAAAACAACCTTTGGGAGAAATTAGGGTACATGTTCCCTGTCATACACACTAAGTGGGGTAGAGACAGACCAAAATACTCTCCAATATATTTATAGATCATTTTCTGGGTATGCAATTCTGTACTATGCTCCTGATAGTTTACAACAGAAGCAAAACACACTTTCCCTAACCTCAGGGAACTTTGAATTGAATCTAAATGCTTTTGGATATTTACCCCAAAGGATAGTGTACAGCTGTACATCAGGGTGAGATGTAAAACGGTGATGAAGATTGTGAGCCCCACATGGGACAACCCAATTACCTTGTATCTACCCCAGCACTTAAAACAGTGCTTGGCACATGGTAAGCACTTAACAAATACCAACATTATTATGTTAGGAGCAAGAATCAATCAATCAGTCAGGGGTATTTATTGAGCACTTACTGTGTGCAGAGTACCACACAAAGTGCTCATGAGAGTACAATAGAGTAAGCGGACACATTCCCTGCTCTCTAGGAGCTTACAGTCTGGACTGGGAGACAGATACGAAAATAAATTCTAGATAACTATATAAGTGCCCTGGGGCTGAAGGTGGGGCAACTATCAAGTGCTCAAAGGGTACAAATCCAAGTGCATAGGCCACATGTAAAGAAGAGGGTGTAGGGGAAAAGAGGGCTTAATTAAGGAAGGCCGTTTGGAGGAGTTGTGGTTTTAATAAGGCTTTGAAGAGGGGGAGAAGGATACGAAGGAGGGAGGGAGTTACAGGCCAGAGGAAAGATGTGGGCAAAGGATCAGCAGCTTGACAGAAGATGGATTGATGAACTTGGAAAGAAAAGGTGAACAGGAGCATTTCAAGAAACACTTATAAAAAAGAAAATATGCTTGACTGACTGAAAGGTAAAATTGTGAGTGGAATTTTTTTCCTTTTGTAATGCCTGTGAAGGTGTCACCTGCTACTTAAAGTTATCCTTGAGAGATCACTAAAGAGTTCATCTTCAAAGTACTAACACTGTACACTTGTTCTAGGATATTAACACCTCTGAGTGTAAGTGCAATAATGAATCTGTATTGGCCACTGTCTGGAAAGTCAGATGACTACAAAAAAGTACACACAAGAAGGCATCTGTTGTTACAAAATCAACTGTTTCCTTTGGAAGACAAAGGAAATCTTTGACAGAATTTGTCAAATACCTTCAATTCACCCCTCCCCACCACACCCCATGCTACACACAGCAGCAAAATTATGATCCTTGGTTTTGGAAAATACACACAGAAACACACACACACACACCAGTATCAACGCCCATACCAGTGTTTTCAATATTTTATGGGGCCTGAAACTATAACCTATCTAAATATAAATTCATTTTGTCTTTGCTTTCTCCCACCCCGGTTTTGCAGAATTTAATGCTTCAACTAAGGAAAAGACCTAGTGCGGCAACTGCCATGTGGATCAATTAACAGTATTTATGAAGCACCTACTTTGCACAGAACTCTATACTAAGTGCTAAGAAGGAGGCCTGATCCCTGTCCAAAAAACTCTTACAATCTGAGAGGCAGACAGATAGCTGTTTTGGGGGTTGTCAACCCTGCTGGGCAAGTTAAATGGAAGAAAGTATTTAGGAGGGAAGTTCAGTGTGGATAAAGCACTTTACAAGTCTTAGGGTATCATGTTTTCCACCTCCTAATAAATACAGAAAAATTAGGGCAAAATTATCAAACATTTAATGTGATGCTCTGCACATAATATGCGCTCAGCAAATGCCACTGATGGAGTTGAGGTACAAGGAGTTTCTTGGAGCTGAGTTGCCTGGTCATTCAGGGGAAAAAGAAAGAATGCATTAAGTCAGTCAAGGCTGGTACTGTCCTCCCTCTCATGTGAACATTTGATTTCTTTACTCTTCAGTTATCAATCGTATTTATTGAGCACTGACTCTGTGCAGAGCACTGTACTAAGCAATTAGGAGAATATTCCTTTCCCTCACCAATTTCTCATCCTTTCCTGCCTAATGTTTCCAGATACAGCTCCCTGAACATGAACTAAAAATTCACACTCTGAACGGAGATGCTTATCTTGAAGGTTGCATCCGAGGTGGGAAGATGTTTAACAAAATAAACGAAGTCGTTTGTTATTGGGAACAACACTTGCCATTCTGCTTTGGGTTTTAAACACTTTCCTAAGTCCTAGAAATACCTGATGGTTTTAGGACACTTGTTTTTCTTTTTGAATCTAGACACCTGCCTCATTGCTCCCCCATCCCCCAAACATTCTTTTTGTGAAATCAAACATTACATATGAGCAGTGGTCTGATAACTGGTTCCTTACGGACCCTGTCCAGAGTAGCGGTTGGTACATTGTGTAGTTTATAGTTTGGAAGTCTCTGTTGGAGGAAGATGGGCCTTTTTGCTCTGAGGGAGGAGTGAGCAGAGAATTAATTTGAGCAAAGGCATGAAGGGGCAAGAGGAGAAGTTTGAAGGAGGAAGAAGAGGTTCATATTAGGAGGATGTTTTGTTTAGCACTCATTTTTGGTGCTCTTGCTATAAGGTTATGACCATTTTTAATGTTCGTAAAGTCTCTCTGGTTCTTCTTCTTTTTTTTTTTTTTGGTTTAAACAGCCTCATCCACAAACTGTGTGGTTTTGTGGAAAGATATTCCTCAGCCTGGGAGTTATTTATTTATGTTAATATCCTGTTTTCCCCTCTAGACTGTTAGCTCGTTGTGGGCAGGGCATGTGTCTGTTGTATGGTTTTACATACTCTCCCAAGCGCTTGGTACAATGCTCTGCACACAGTAAGCACTCAACAAATACAATTGACCGACTGGTTCTGATGCCCTCTCTGTCACTCACCACTTCACAGATCAGTTGAAAATATTGCTAGCAAACGATCTAATATTTTCCGGGCAATTAAATTTCAGTGACTCAAGAGACCTGTGGCATTCACTATAAATTATCACCACTACCACTATACCCATTACCACCATCATCATCTTCATCATGTCATTATCACCATCATCATCACTCTCCTCCTTCTCATTATTATCATCATGAATATTTACTGAACACCTACTGAGCAGAGAGCACAGTGCCAGACACTTGAGAACAAGCAATAGAAGTAACAGATACGGTCCTTGCTTTTGAGAACTTCAAAACATCTCAAAAGCCCAAAGTGGGATTTTTCACAATTGAGAAGGGGTTGAATCCCCCCTGGATCCATGAATGGATAAGTAAGCTCTTTGTGGGCAAACAACGAGTCTGCCAGCTCTGTTGAATCATGCTCTCCCAGGTGCTTGATATAGTGCTCAGCATGTGGTAAGCACTCAATAAGTGTCATCCACTGACTGATTACATGAACATTTGGAGTACAGAGAATCCCTGAATCCCGTTTTCAGTTTCACAACAATCCATTTGCCTTCAAATCCAAGAAAATCCTTCAGTGTGGGAGGCGCCATTCATATCTTTGAGCTAAAAGTTGTCTTTAATAATAATGTTGGTATATGTTAAGCGCTTACTATGTGCAGAGCACTGTTCTAAGCGCTGGGGTAGACACAGGGGAATCAGGTTGTCCCACGTGGGGCTCACAGTCTTAATCCCCATTTTACAGATGAGGTAACTGAGGCACAGAGAAGTTAAGTGACTTGCCCACAGTCACACAGCTGACAAGTGGCTTTACAAAGTTCCCATAATTCTCAGGAAATTTCTCCAGGACCCATGGAATTTACAGCTCTCTAAGATTGGCCTTTCAATGTAAAAATAAAAAAAGTAAGAAAAGCACACAACTTAGATGTTGGGAACATCGTAGAGGAGTTAGGTTTAGTTTGATAGGCCTCTGGCTCTGAGGTTGCCAAAACAAATCTGCCCTTTCCTAGCAGTAACTTTGTCTTTAATTTGGGGGAGATTCAGTAATGGATAATCAGCCAACCGCAAAGACGACACACGGAATTTTTCCAATCAGCAAAGTCGATGTTGCCAGTTTGGGCAGAATTTGAGCTTCTGAACAGATTTCAAATAAGCAAACAAGACATTTGGATGGCTAATCTGTCTATATGGAGTTTATATCATATGACCTCAGTCATGGCATCTCTGCTATGATTTCTAGGTGTACGTCCTGAAGCCGGGATCTTTAAGGAACTGTGATAACCCTATAAGAGGTTCAATGCTTGAAAACAAAGACGACATCCAAATCTCTTGTAAACCTGAGCTGTTTTGCTCCCGATTTTCTGAATCCACAATATGGACCTAAAAGTCTAGTCTCCATCTGTCTTTCCTCTTCCCCACCACCCCATTTTTTAATGATATTTTAAAAGTGCTTACTATGTGCCGGGCACTGCTGTGGTAGATATGAGTCCCTGTCCCACATGAGGCTTACAGTCTATTCCCATTTTGCCGATGAGGAAACCGAGGCATATAGACTTTAAGTGACTTGCCCAAGGTCACACAGCAAATAAGTGGCAGAGCCGAAATCGGAACCCATGTCCTTCTGATTCCCAGACCCGTGCTCTATCCACTAGGTCATGCTGGATCTTGATTCTATTCCCCCATTCCATTCCAACTCCCCACTCTGGATATTTCTGGAAACTTCCCCTCTTGCGAGTTAAACAAGGGGGCAGAAGGAGCCGCTTCAAAGCAAATGAGGACCTTAATTTTACCATAAAAGAAGAAGGCTTGCTGTTAAAGGTTTTATCGGATTACAATAAAGAGTTCCTTCTACCAGGAGTCTGCGGTTTGTTTCCCAGCATCACTAGGGGAGCTTGAAATCCTAACCACAGATTATAGCAATAAGCTTCCAAATTTCCATATCCTAAGCGAGGGTGCTGCTTCCTGGAGTTACTGCTGAACTGTGTGCTCTTAGAATATGCTTCTTGTGTGAACAGAGCTCAAGTGTGTTCTCTGGTCACGCTTGGGAGTCACACATTATTGCTCTGATTTTTTAAAAGGTGATTCTACTTGGAAAAGGATCTTTTCTGAACCCCAGGGATTTTATTGCATAATAATCCCGGCTCTGCCACTTCCTTGCTGTGTGACCTTGGGCAAATCACTTCACTTATCTGGGCCTCAGTAACCTCATCTGTAAAATGAGGATTAAGACTTCGAGCCTCATGAGGGACAGGGATGGTGTCCAACCTGATTATCTTGAATCTACCCCAGAGCTTAGTACAGCACCTGACATTTAGTATGGACAAATACCATACAACTGGATGCACTTTTATCTTACTGTTTAAATGAATATACCACATAGAGTCAGAACAAGGAATTTTAACACATTTCTTTTTCTCCCCCATCTTCCTTTCCCTAAGTTGTCTTTCAATAGCAAACTCCATAAACCCAACCTGTTTCATTTCAGTGCCAGGATCATAAATCTCATGAGCTACATTGCAGATGGAATCATAGAGCATTTCGGAGCAATGAGGAACGAAGAAGCAAAGATATGAATGGATCCCTTTTATTTTCTTTCTTGGAAAGAGGGTGTCTGTTGAGCTTGTAAAGAAAAAAAAGTCATTTTGAAACGAACATTTCCTCTCTTCCTCAGACACAGCACTACACATAAGTGAATTCTCAATAGGGAACAGGAAACGTAAAATTTGATGGATGGTACATTTTCCCCCTACAAACCTGGATTACATTTTCAACCTTCTGAGACAGTCTGAGTTACTTCACCATCTCCTCATTACTGTCTTACCTTGAAATACTGTCTGGCTTTACCTGGAGACCCCCCAAGTATAGGCTTGTTTCAGACCGCTCCCAGGGGCCTTTAACTGTGAGATCTAAGGCCATAGTGAGCATTCTGACCGTAATACTGAGGCTCCAGAAGAAAGGTGGTCTTCTGTTGGTGGGTATAACTATATGTGCATACATACCTCCAGCATTTCTTCACTTTCAAATCTCATGTAGAGAAACTGCATGGCCTAGTGGTAAATATCCAATTGCCTGGGCTTCAGGTGACCTTTTTTTCTTTATGGTATGTGTTAAGGATTTACTACATGCCAGAAAAAATCCAGGCATCTAACACTGTGACATGGAGAGCTAGAAGACTTGATAAGGACACAACTCCTTATCTTCCCACACACACCTTATCCTCCCCTTTATTTTCGTGTCACTGTATCAATCAACCAATTAATCATATTTATTACATTCTTACATTATATTAAATGCTGGGGTGGATACAGGGTAATCAGGTTGGACAAAGTCCGTGTTCCACATGGGGCTCATAGTCTTAATCCCCATTTTACAGATGAGGTGGACAGAGCAAAGACTTGGGAGTCACAGGTCTCGAGTTCTAATCCATGTTCCACCATTTGCCTGCTGTGTAATTTCGGGCAAGTCACTTAACTTCTCTGGGCCTCAGTTCCCTTCTCTGCAAGTGGGAATTCAATCCCTGTTCTCCCTCCTACTTAGACTGTGAGCCCCATGTAGGACTTGATGATCTCGTATCTACTCCAGAGCTTAGTACACTGCCTGGCACTTAACAAAAATCAGTTATTACTATTATCCAGTTTGGAGGCATGAGAGAAATGAGATTTAGAGGCAAAGGAGAAATCCAGGCATCTAATGCTGTGATACCAAGAGCTAGGTGATTTGATAAGGACACAACTCCTATCTTCCCACCCAAACTCTATGCCCTCCAATTTTCCTGTTACTATATCAACCAATCAGTCAATTGTATTTATTTCACTCTTACCTCGTACAGACCACTGTACTAAGCACTTGGGAGAGTACTATATAAGCAAATTAGGAGACATGTTCCCTGCCCATAATGAGCTTATGGTCTAGACGAGGAGACAAACAAATAATTTATAACATATAATTTAAAGATATGTATATAAATGCTGTGGGATTGCAGATGGGGCAAATATAAAGTGTCCAAATGTCACAGATTACAAATAGTCCCACCATCCTCCCTGTCTCTCAAGCCCATAATCTTGGCGTTATCCTTGACTCATTTCTCATTCAACTCATATAGTCAATTTATAACTAAATCCTATTGGCTCAGTCTTCACGACAACATTAAAATCCGCCCTTTCCTCTCCATCCAAGCAGCCACCACAATAATCCAAGCATTTATCCTATCCCACCTTGATTACTGTATAAGCCTCCTGCCTCTCTCACTCCAGTCCATACTTCACTCTGCTGTCTGGATCGTTTTTCCATAAAAACATTCAGTCCATGTTTTCTGACTCCGAAAGAACCTCCAGTGACTGTCCATCCACCTCCTCATCAAACAGTAACTGTTTATCATAGACTTTTAAGCATTCAATCACCTTGCCTTCTACCTTACTTAGCTGCTCTCCTATAACAACCCAAGCCCACACTTTGCTCTTCTACAGCCAACCTAGTCAGTGTATCAGCATCTTGTGTGGAGGGAACTTATCACTTTTTTAAGTTGTAATTTCTTAAGCACTCAGTACAGTGCATTGCTTTCAGTGGTGCTTAATAAATACTTAAATTCAATAACATTCTTATGACCACTAATAGGAGAATTTGGGGGTAGGGGATAGGAAACATCATGCTCACAATAAGGCCCAAAGCAGACGAAGTTTCTATTGGCAATGATACCGTGTTAAGTTTTGGGTCTGAAGAAAAGTGTTATCCTTTGCAATTGTTACAGAGGAGTCCAGATGAAATATCATATGCAGATCCCTCCTCTAATACTAACCTGCTCAATGTGTCTTGCTCTGGTATCTCTGGCTGCTGACTTCTTGCTCACACCCTTTTTCACACAAGGAATCCTCTCCACACCCTCCACCCCTCTTTACATCTGGCAGACCACTGCTCTCCCCATCTTTAAAGCTCTCCTGAAACCACAACTCCTCAAGGAGGTCTTCCTTGATTAATGTCTTATTTCCTCATCCTATTTCCCCCACTGCTACCACTTAAGCACTTCCACTTACTTGAACACCTGGTTATTCACCCCTATCTTCTGAGCCCCTGGTAGAATCTACATCCGTCTCTCTAGAGTAGTAATATGTTCTTACTGTGTGCAGAGCGCGGTACTAAATGCTGGGAAAAATACTCAGGGGGTAATTAAACACCGTCCCTGTCCGTGTCAAACTGTCCCCCTACACTTTGTAAGCGGCGTACAAACAGTGTAGCTTAGTTGAAAGAGCACGGGACTGGGAGTCAGAGGACCTCAGTTCTTATCCAGGTTCCGCCACCTGCGTGCTGTGTGACTTTAGGCAGGTCACTTAACTTCTCTGTGGCTCAGTTCCCTAATCTGTAAAAGGGGCATTCAAAACCTGTTCTCCCTACCACTTGGACTGCGGGGGCTCCATGTGGGACAGGGACTTGGTCCTACCCAATTATCATGTACCAACCCCAGTGATTGGTACATAGTAAGCACTAACAAATACTATTATCATTATTACTATAATACATTCACATGTCTCTCATGCTTCACTGTAGACTCCTAGAAGGCAGGAATTATGCCCACTAACTCTATGTACTCTCAATCGATCAATCATTGATATTTACTGAGCATTTACTATGTGCCAAGCACTTTTCTACATGCTTGGGAGAGTACAATATAAAAGAATTAGCTGACATGTTCCCTACCCATAATGAGCTTACAGTCTAGAGGGGGAGATAAAAATGACAATAATAATAATGATGGCATTTAAGCGCTTACTATGTGCCAAGCAGTGTTCTAAGCGCTGGGATAGATACAAAGTAATTAGGTTGTCCCATGTGGGGCTCACAGTCTTAATCCCCATTTTAGAGATGAGGTAACGGAGGCACAGAGAGCTTAACTGACTTGCCCAAAGTCACAGTGCTGACAAGCGGTGGAGCCGGGATTAGAACCCACGACCTCTGACTCCCAAGCCCGTGCTCTTTCCACTAAACCAGACATAAATTATTTATTCATGTTAATGTCTAATAAATAATTTATATATATGTACATAAGTACTGTGGGGTTGATGCAAATATCAAATGCCCAGAAGACATTGTCTCCCAAGCAATTAGTACAATATCTGCACAGAGTAAGTGCTTTCACATGACTGTTGATTGACTGATTGATTCCCCAGAAGCAGACTCCCCAGAGTTGCTGGGAGAAGCAGTGTGGCCTAATAGAGCATGGGACTGGGAGTCAAAGCGTGGGTTCTAATTCCAATTCCGCTACTTGTCTGCTGTGCAATCTTGGTCAAGTGACTTTACTTCTCTGTACCCCAGTTACCTCATCGATAACAGGGGAATGAAGACTGTGAGCCCCATCGGGGGCCAAGCACTGTGTTCAGCCTGATTAACTTGCGATTACCCCAGCGCTTAATACACAGTGCCTGGAACACAGTGAGCACTTTAGAAATACCATTTAAAAAAAAAAACAAAAATTCTGCTGATGTGTAACACTTTAGCAGGGGAACTGCATATGCTGTCTTCTGTTACTGAACACGAGAGTGGAAAATGGACCACTGCCAATCAAAAATGCACATTATTGTACAAAATTCCACCCCGGGCATGACAGGCTATAAGAAAAACATTATGGATGTATTTTCCTCTTTTTGTGGCTTCTTCTGAGCACAGCTCCTTTTTGCTTTAGCTGACTGTTGGTGACGTCAAAGCAAAATGTCCATGCAAAGTGACAAATGGAAAATAACTCTGAGAATAGATTGGATTTCCTCACCGGTGGTTAAATCACTCAAATAAATGGCAGGACAAAGACTCCAAAGGCAATAGAAAGAGACTCAAGCCATTTAGAAGCATTAATATTTTCTGCTAGTATTTTCTGAAATGGCACTGTCAGTAACTTAAGTTTTATAGGGTTGCTGTCTTCATCACGACATGTGGAAGAATTATAGTGAAGACAAGCCTTTTCTCCCCCAAAATTTCATACCAAAGCTCACAAGAGCTTTACAACTTGTACGTGATTGGCCACATTCTCATATTTCTTGGGCTGTGATTGTTGAATTCCATTTTTTTTAGGGCATTTGAGAGGACTAGAGATGGAAGAAGCCAACTCTTGGCATAGACCCAAAGAAAATAGAACCAGAGGAAATTGGTTTCAAGATGGCTTTTTCCATTTAAGCAAGACTCTAGCCTCGATGTTTCTGTCAATTGCTTTCTGCTTGCTCCTCTGAGGGCCTGGTTTCCTCATCTGAGAAATGGAAAGAAAAATAATCCTATTATCGGCCTGAGTAAGAATTTGGGACGGGATCTTATGTTGGTTCTTTAGGGAGCTCAGTCAGCTCAGCCCCTCTTACCTGATCTCCTACTTCCACCCAGTCTGCACTCTTTGCTCCTCTAAGGCCTGTACTTTGATCTCATCTGTTTTGCTGCTGACCTCTTGCCCACATTCTCCCTCTGCCCTGGAACTCCCTTTCTCTTCATTCATTCATTCTGTCATAATTGCTGAGAGCTTACTGTGTGCAGAGGACTGTACTAAGCACTTGGGAGAGTCCAATATAACAATACACGAAACATTCCCTGCCCACAATGACCTTACAGTCTAGAGAGGGAGACAGACATTAATATAAATGGCAGATTTGGACATAAGGGCTTTATGATTGTGAGGGAGGATGAATGCAAGGAACAAGTCAGGATGATGTAGAAGAGAGTAGGAGAAGAGGAAAGAGGACTTAATCAGGGAAGACCTCTTGGAAGAGATGTGCCTTTATATACTCAGCCACCACTTGTCCCCATCTTTGGAACTTGCCCAGGGGAATGTGCCTGTTGTGTTGTTATAGTGAACTCTCCGAAGCATTTACTACAGCTGTGCACACAGTAAGCTCTCGATAAATACGATTGCCTGATTGGCCCGTTTGCCAAGATTGAGAGATGCTCCCTAACACAGAGGGTGGTTGGCAGAGATTGTGCAAACAACTCATTCTGAGAGGCAGCGACTTAGTGAAAAGAGCAGAGAACTGGGAATCAGAGATTCAGTTTCTAATCTCAGTTTTATCACTGAGCCAGGGCAAGTCACTGCACTGCTCTGGGCATTGGTTTCCTCATTTGTAAAATGGGGATATCTATGGAGAGGCAGCACGGTCTGGTGGAAAAAACACGGGGTTGGGGTTTGAGTGGGAAGGCCAGGGTTCCAATCCCAGCTCCACCATTTGCCTGCTGTATGACCTTGGGCAAGTCACTTAACTGGTCTGTGCTTCAGTTTTTTCATCAGCAAAATGGAAACACGACACCTGTTCTCCCTCCCCCTTAGGCATAGAGCCCTATGTGGGATGGGAACTGTGCCCAACCTGATTTTCTTGTATCTACTTCAGCATTTAGTACAGAGCTTGGCACATACTAAGCGCTTAACAAATATCACAATTTAGTATTATTATTACTATACTTGCTCTCCCCATCTTCTTTCATAGACTGTGAACCCTGTGTATGACGGGGAAAGTCTGATATTATTCTGTTATTATTATTAACATAGCACTTGTTAAGTTCTATGTGCCATACACTGTACTAAGCACTGTCAAGATAATCGGGTCAGGTATGAAGTCCCTGTTCCACATGGGGCTCAAAGTCTAACTAGGAAGTAGTGGCTTGATTTTCTTCTTCTATCCCAGCCCTTAGCACAGCATTTCTCAGAAAGTAAATGCTTAATAAATAAAGTTATCAAAATAGCAAGCCTTAAGTGAATCTAGTCAATTGAGTATTGGGATTGGGTCTGACTTGATTGTATATCTTTGCTTAGCATAGAGCTTGAGCACAGAGTAAGTGCTTAACCATTACAAAAAGTATTAGTATTTCTCTTGTTTGGATGCCCTTTAGAGGTTATTATGGCCCAATAGGTG
Source organism: Ornithorhynchus anatinus (assembly GCF_004115215.2). Lineage (NCBI taxonomy): Eukaryota > Metazoa > Chordata > Mammalia > Monotremata > Ornithorhynchidae > Ornithorhynchus > Ornithorhynchus anatinus. Next base: position 5,855,250 of record NC_041742.1, read on the forward strand.
TCCATAAGTTTGTTTTTGTTTTTTTTCTATTTGTGAGAAACAGGAGAGGAAGAGGAGGAAACTCATTATGGGCTTGGAATATGTCTGCTAATTCTGTTGTATCGTACTCTCCCAAGTACTTAGTACAGTGCTCTGCACATAGTAAGTGTTCAATAAATACCACTGATTAATCGATTGAGGAATGTCTCAGGAGAGAGTATCTGGGGAGCTTTAGAGTAATCAGAACTTCTTTGATACCTATCAAGCAATCAATCATTCACTGAATGCTTGTGTGTAGAGCACTGTCCTAAGCACTTGGGAAAGTACAACACAACAATATGACAGACACATTTCCTGCCCACAATGAGCTTATAGTCTACAGGAAACAAACATTAATATAAATAAATCAATTACTTATTTGAGATGTCTATCTCAAATACGGTTTTGCAAGGCCCCTCTGTATTGAAGATAACAACAATTATGTTATTTTTTAAGTACCTACTCTGTGCCAGGCTCTATGCCAACCGATGGAGCGGGTGCAAGCAAATTGGGTTGGACACAGTTCCTGCCTACACAGGCCTCACAGTATTAATCCCCAATCCACAGATGAAGCCCAGAGAAGTGGTGACTTGCCCAAAGTCACACTGCAGACAAGTGGCGGAGCTGGGATCAGAACCCGTGAACTTCTGACTCCCAGGCCTGTTCCCTATCCACTATTCCATGTTGCTGGAAGATGTCACAGTAACTGTAACTCCATTTCTACAGAATTCACTGTGGAAAGCAAATGATACCAGGCTCTAGTACCTAGTTGGCAAAGCAGAGCAGCTTTTCCTCTCCCAGCGAGTAAGGGTGTCAGAATTGGGCTCGGCTCTTGAACCGAAAGATCACATTCAGTAAAAAGAACGTTCAGAAAGCCAGCACCAATAGGATGTTTTCATTAATACTTGGGTATCATGAACTCTTTTTCCCTTCGATGGAAAGATCATCACAGCTTGGAGCTCATGCTGGTCTGACAGCCTCTGTCAAACCTACATGGACCTTGCTGGGAGATTGTGCTTTCAGGATCAGGGTCGAGGAAACCTTCTGCTCCAATCTACGCTCAACTTGCTGGCCCCTCGCTCTTGTTTATGGAAAATCTGGATGTATCCCAAAGTGCAATTGGAGGGGCAGAGAAGGCCATTTAGGCTCCAGCTTTCCACTCCGGTAAGCTGAATTCTTCAAACGCTATCTGATTTCACAAAGCGAGCAGACGTTTGAGCTAAGTCTAGACTCTGGCAGGCATGTGGACAAAGGAAAAACATGCTCCCCCTTCTCTCCTCCCCCCTCCCCCCCAACCTAACCCGAACCATCCTGTTCGAAATAATTAGCAACTTCTGCTAAAGAGAAGAAGGGGAGAGGAGAGGCAGGAACTGAGGGGTAGGGGTAGGAAGAGGAACCAGATCTCAGGGCACTGGGAGAAGGGGAGAAAAAGCATTGTCTGAGTGTTTCATTTGAACAGGTTCTGCCTGGCAACTTCCAGGCTGATTTCAGTTTTTTAAAATCAATCAATCCGTTGTATTTTATGGAGTGCTTCCTGTGTGCACAGCACTGTACTTAGCACTTAGGACAATACAGTACAACAGAGTTGGTGGACACAGTTCCTCTCTGAAACGAGTTTACAATCTAGAGGACAAGACAGACAATACTATAAATAAATCAATTATGGATATGGACATTAGGGCTGTGGGGCTGAGGGTGGAGTTAATTAAGAGAGCAAGTCAAGGTAATGTAGAAGGGAGTGGGAAAAGAAGAAAGGTGGGTTTAGTCAGGGAAGACCTCGTGGAGGAGACATGCCTTCAATAAGAATTTGAAGGTGGGGAGAATAATTGTCTGTTAGACATGAATAATTGTGATGATGGTGAAGAGCTTGATTTGGGCCAAGTGCTGGGGCAGGTACAATCCCATCAGATCAGCCACAGTCCCTGGAATTTTCAGCCTTAGGATGGCGGAGAACAGATTTTGGATTCCCATTTTACAGATGAGAAAACTGAGGCATAGAGAAGCCAAATGACTTGTCTGAGACAACATGGGATCTGTTGAACGCTTACTGTGTGCAGAGCACTGTACTAAGCTTACACGCAAGAGGCAGAAATGCTATAAAATTTCAGATTGCCTGACTCTCAGTTTTGCGCTCTTTGCATTAGGCCACAATACTTTTACTTGCATCATAAGACCTTAACTTTCCTCAGAGCCCAGGGTTAAGCATCAAACCCTCCTTCACTATTTCCGATTGGAAGCACTTTCACTACACTATAAGCTCCTTGACCACAAGGATTGTGTCTACCAACTCACTTGTTTTGTACTTTCCCAAGTGCTTAGTATAGTGCACTTCACACAGTAAGCGCTCAATCAATACCATCGTTTGAGAGAGGATCAGAGAAGCAAGGATGAATTGGCATCAGTAGACAAATTCATACCAAGTGTTTTGGATTCCACCAGGAATCAATCATATTTATTGAGTGGTTACTGTGCACAGAGTATGTACTAAGCCCTTGGGACAGTACAAAATATCAGGATGGATAGAGACATTCCCTACCCCCAACGAGCTTACAAAGACAAGGCTCTGGGGAGTTTTACCTGCGTGAAGAATGGAATACCACAACTTTAATTTCAGAGAATATAAGTCATCCCAACATATGTGTTTGTGCTGGGTGACTTTGAACAAGTCACTGACCTTCTCTGGGCCTCATTCTCCCCATCAGTACAATGGAGGCAAAATATCTGTTCTCCCTCTCCCTCCAAATGTGAGCCCCATTTAGGGCAAGAACTTCATCTATCTGCTCCACTGTGTCTTCCCCATTGCTGAGCACAATGCTTGGCACATAGCTAGCACCTAAATATCATCATTTCATTATTATATATTATTAATATTGCTGACAGCAATTGACGGCATGATTACCTAAGTATTCAAGTCTAATTGAAGAGCCCAAGAGTGAGGCCAACAGAATTACAGGTAGGATTTGCTCCTGACAGAAAAGAATCCATTGATTAAACAACAGAATTTCACCATGTGTAGACCAGCGTAAACGCTTAGGAGAGTACCATATTAGACATGATCTGCGCTCTTAAGGCCAAACAATCTTTAGTACCCAAAGGACATTTTATTTTCAAATAAATAATGGAAATAAGAAAGAAGAAGATCCCAGTTTGGCACTGACAGGATCAATAGCTGACACAATAACCACACAGAATGCTATGCCCTAGCATGAATGAAAAGGTAGAAGTTCCTCACTTCCTCAAATAAAAGGCCATCCTTTTGCGCTTCCTCCTGGTAATTTTGGCTTTCTTTCTGAGTGTACTTTCTGGAAGCTTACAGGTTGAACACGGCTGAAGGTCATCCTGTGTTCAATAAATCAGCTCCGAAATGTGAGCTCCAGGAGGAATTGCTAGAGTACAGGGCCTGAGGGATAGGAACGTGGCTAAAAAGTAGGCTTTTTTTAAAAAAAAAACCCACAAAACTATTTTAAAAGGATCCCTTGGAGGGAAGACACTTCACAGCCAACTGATGAAAGACCTAAACCAGATTTTTCCAAGACCGAGAGCTGATCCCAAAAGTTCAGGTGCTCAGACAGCACAAAAACAACATATAGGCTCTTGGCTGATGTTTTTGTCTCTGAAAAAAAAGAGGGAGGTCTCTCTCCGAGTGATGAGTGACATCTTAGAATCAATTTCTTTCCACTCAAAATGGAAAAATATCACCCAGGGTTTCAAAGGAAAGGAAAAGTAATGTATTTTCTCATCAAAGTCACCATTATCTTTTTACCAGGCATTTTTGTAATCTGCTGTATGGTATTTCTCCACTGCATAATACTGAATTGGCTTTAAAACGGCTGCAACCATGCTAATATCTACTTTCTAAAATATGAATGTGATTTTCATGACTTATCTTCTTTCCTCATTCGTTTCCCCTATACTTTTGACCAGCTCTCGCCAGTGGTTCATCATACATAATTTCGTCTCTGCAAATATTTAATGGAATGCAGATAAAGCGTTCTTACATTAGTTTGAAATCATTAATGAACGATAAACTTTCCAGTCCCGAGATGAAGGGCGAAAATTATTTGGGGCCGGCTGACAGAAGAATATAAATGAGATAAGTGCAATGGGTTTTTCAAAATCTCATTAGACTGGAAAGAAAGAAAGGCAGGATCAGTTTTTCAAGCGATTCCCTCCCTAAGACTTATTCTGAGAGTTGTTTCAACACCCTGGTAGCAGAATGAGCTCTGCTTTGATACCTTTCCCCTTTTGAGTTGTTTGTTCAGCACTTTCTATGTGCCAAGTGCTGTACTAAACTTTGAGGTAGCTACGAGATAATCAGGTTGAACACCGTCCCTTTCCCAGAAGGGGCTGCAGTCTAAGAAGGAGAGAGAATAGGAAGTGAATCCCCATTTGACAAATAAGAAAAGTGAAGAACAGAGCAGTTAAGTGCTTCGTCCAAGGTCACATTACTGGGCAAGAGTTGTAGATGGGATTAGAACCCGGGTCACCTGATCTGGAAAGGCCCATGCCCCTTCTACTAGGCCATGCCACTCCTTTCCCTTCCATCTTCCCTGTTGAAATTTAATAACAATAACTGTGGTGTCTGTTAATCAATCAGTGGCATTTGCTGAGAGCTTAAGCACTTAGTATGTGCCAAGCACTGTACTAAACACTGGCGTAGATACAGTGCAATCACATAGGACACAATCCCTGTCCCACAGGGGACTCACAGTCTAACAGGGTGGAAGAACAGGCATTTAATCCCCATTTTGCAGACAGATTCTCATTTTAATTTACATTCCCAGTTTAGTGTTTTTGTTAAACAAAAAAAAAAGATGAGGTGCTCACCCCTTCATGAAGTCTTTTGTAGTCTTTTCCTCAAATAGATTTTGTTGGCATTTTAAGCCTTCCCAAGAGGCTTTCCCTGAAAGGAAATTGTCCTCTAGAGAGACACAGGAGGAAAAGTCACCTTTTCCAATAATCCCAAATTTATCAGAGTCATGAAGGGAACATGATTTTGGTCAACTTCACACCAAAGTGAACTTAACTGGTCTCTTAGCTGGTGTTCAAGATCAGTCAGTTTTGTACTGTAGTTTAAATGCCCTCTGGAAGTACCTTGGTAATTTTGGCCAAAAGAATGAATCTGAAATGGAGTGTGGTATATTGGCCACCCCACCTGCCTAGTTCAGGTCTTGGATGGGACTCCTTGTGAATCTGAAGTAGAATCCACAATCTTTTACAATTCTCCTTAATAATTATTATTAATAATAATGATGATAGTGATGGTATTTGTTGACTTAATTCTATATTTATGAATATACATGCATGTTTTGTTAAACCAGACATTTTTTAAATGTTTAACAAAATGCATTTGGTAAATATTCATGTTTTGTTAAATGTTTTAGAAACACACATTCATATATATTACGTATTATGAATATATATTATGAATGCAATGCTATATATATATAAATATTATGAATACAATACCTTATATATAAATAAGCTAGCACCTTCTGTGCAAATTGATCACCTTCAAAGAAAGGTTAAAAACTAGCTGAAAACATCCATTTAACTGGAGCTAATTTGCCCTGAATATTTGAAAGCATTTTCATGGAAAAAGTTACAGGATATCTCTAGAGAATTCCATAAGAACTTTATAGATGTTTCCTGCTGCACTAGCTCTTTATAGAATCTCTCTGCCAATGGGGGTCTTGTCACTGGTTCTGAGTGGGCAACATGGCTAAGTGAAAGTCTAAAGTTCAGGTAAAACATGTATGTCTGTAATTTCCCAGAGGAATGATTTAAGGCACCAGAGTGTGACCCACAAACGCGATATGTTGCTTCTGGCTCTTTACGGAATCTTTTCTTCAACTCACAAAAAACAGAGGAAATGCCATAAGACTTCAAAGGGGCCTCGATAATCATCACCTTTGAGAAGAAAGAGGAGAGGGCTGACTGCGAAAACCATCGGGAAACCTCTTTGCTCTCTATTTTGGGCAACATTCTGGGCCTGATTATGAACTGCTTTGAAGATGCAGCACAACAAGACAGACTGGAAGACAAGTGAAGTTATTTAACAGCCTGCGCCCTGGAGACCTTTCACAGAACAAAAGATTTCCATTGGTAACAATAATGATGATGATGGTATTTATTAAGTGTTTACTATGTGCCAAGCTCTGGGGTAGATACATTCAGGTCAGACACAGTCCCTATCCAACTTGGATCTCACAGGTTTAAGGGGGAGGGAAAGCAATTAGTCAATCAATTGTTCTTATTTTTTAAGCATTGACTGCGTGCAGAGCACTATACTAAATGCTTAGAAGAGTACAATATAATAAAATAGACTCATTTCTTGTCCCCAAGGAGCTTACAGCTTAGAGGACTGTAGGATGAGGACAGTAGCAGGTATTTTATGTCCATTTTACAGCTGAGGAAACAGAGGCTCAGAAAAATTGAACGACTTGTGGAAAGTTATACATCTGGCAAGCCAACCGATTCACTAAGCCTCATTCTTGACTTTCTCTTTGCCTGGTCTTCCCTGCCCCTTTGCATCTGGCAGAGTATGACTCTCCCCATCTTTAAGACACTACTGATATCATATCTCTTCCAGGAGGCCTTCCCAGATTGATCTCTAATCTCCCTAACCTAAATCTATTCCAACTTCCTCTTCCCTCACTTCTGTATCTCCTGAGCATTTGGGTGCTTACTTTTTAGTCATTTAAATTAGGCAATCCAGGTTTTATAAAACCATCCATTATTCGTTTATTGATGTGTTTTAAATAATTTACAAGTGATGTTCTCTTGCCCTCTCTGTTCTCAGCTCCCTCTCCAACACGGTTCTTTGTGTTTCAATTGCTGGAAATTTCTTAATTCTTATGTATATACCATCATCACGGTAATTTTCATTATCATTATTATTATTGTTGCATTGGTTAAGCATTTACCATGTGTCAAGCACTGTTTAAAGCACTGGGGTACAAACAAGTTAATCAGGTTGTTCACAGTCCCTGTATTGCGTGGCTTTCACAGTTTAAGTAGGAGGGGGAAATGCTACTTAATCTCCATTTTATAGTTGGGGAGACTAAGGTACAGAGAAGTTAAGGAACTTGCCCAAGGTCATACAGCAAGCAATTAGCAGAGCTGGGATTAGAACCCAGGTCCTCTGACACTGAGGCCCATGATCTTAATGATGGTAATTTTATCAAGCAGTAACTATGTGCTAACACTGTGGTGTAGGGAGCAGGGTATAGCCTTAAAGGGAGGTAAAAGAAGCATTTTACAGATGAGGAAATGGAGGCTCAAAGACATTAAGCCACTTGCCCAAAGTCACCCAGCAGGCAAGGTGAGGAAGAATTAGAACCCTCCACATCTAGGAATGTATTATTAGAGGTGGAGACAGACATTAAAATAAATACGTAAATCATGGATAAGGATGTAAGTGCTGTGAGGCTAAAGGGGAGGTGGTTAAAGAGAGCAAATCTAAGTGTAAGAGCGACCCAGAAGGGAGTGGGAAAAGAGTGGGGAAATCTTGTACCTACCGCAGTGGTTGCAGCTGTGCTTGGCACACAGAATTTATTGAGATGGTAGACTGAAAGCTCTTTATGTGCAGGGGACGTGTCTGCTAATTCCATTGCAGTATTCTTTCCCAAGTGCTTAATACAGTGTTCTGCCCGTAGGAAACATTCAATAAATACCACCGTTGGATGGATTGAGCATTACTGTGTGCAGAGCATACTCTTAAGTGCTTATGGCAAAGTCAGAAGATCCTGTCTCGGCACTTGAGGAGGTTTCAGTCTAGCGATGGGAAATCTTTCCACTCCTTTACACCATAAGTGCAGAAAAGAGGCAAGGAAAAACTCAGGCCACAGCCAATTCAGTCTCTTCCAGGGTAAGGACTCTTGGTTCAGTTAAATTACCCCTGGATTGCTCTCCACCATATAGCTCAAGTGTCTTCCTTCAAAAGAAGATGAAACTCTTTCAACTAAAATGAGGTTGGGAATGAAGGATTCTCTTAACGATATGGATTTCATTACTTAACACAATCTCCCCAGAGGAAAAGAGGTAAAGATTCTCTGTACTTGAAAAAGCCAAAGAACTTATTGTTTTGGCTCCTGCTTTCAAGAAAACACACTTACACACACTCACACCGAGAAACTTTTTCCTTTTCCTCATGAAGCAGGGACGGGGGCATCATGAGTGACTCCTACATAACTGTCTTACAGGGATTAAAAAAACCCTTCACTTAGGAAGAAAGTTGCTCTTCCCTGGGAAACTATGATCAATGCCCCCATTTTCCCTATTCCATTTCCCTTCTGCATCACCCTGCCACTTGGATTTGCACTCTTTATTTACCCCAACTTCAGTCCCACATCTCTTATGCAGATATCCAGAATTTAACTCCTGTCTTCCCCTTTAGAGTCTAAGTTCCTTGTGGGCAGGGCCCATGTCTACCAATTCTGTTATACTATACTCTACCAAGGGCTTAGTACAGTGGTTCTTACACAATAAGCGCTCAATAAATATGATTGATTGATTTCTTTTGGAGGTGAAAAACAGAAGTAGGAGATCATGAAAGATGGCAGTCTCTTCATCTGTCTAATAGCAGAGATCTGGTTTCCACTGCAGGGTTAAGTCTGCGTCTAGCTCACCTTCTGTATTATCAGCTTTGAATCTGCATTTTGTTTTGTTTTTATATATAAGGTAGTTTTTCATTCTCCTTACCACAGAAGAAGAGTAGGGAAAATGAAACATTCCAGCTTTCCCTGAGTTCCTGTTCTAGCCTTTTCCAATTTATATCCAAGGATACTCCTTCATGCAGGAGAGAGGGAGGGGAAAGATTCATCCAATTATTCTAGTGGGAGAATTCAGACTGCCATAATATTATCAGTTATCATCCTCCTCCTCATTCTTTCAGAGGGTGAAAATCCATCTCTCGAGATCCTTAAAATTCATTCATTCAATAGTATTTGAGCGCTTACTATGTGCAGAGCACTGTACTAAGCGCTTGGGATGAACAAGTCGGCAGCAGATAGAGACAGTCCCTGCCGTGTGACGGGCTTACAGTCTAATCGGGGGAGATGGACAGACAAGAACAATGGCAATAGAGTCGAGGGGAAGAACATCTCGTAAAAACAATGGCAACTAAATAGAATCGAGGCGATGTACAATTCATTAACAAAATAAATAGGGTAATGGAAATATATACAGTTGAGCGGATGAATACGGTGCTGTGGGGAGGGGAAGGGAGAGGTGGAGGAGCAGAGGGAAAAGGGGAAAAGAGGGTTTAGCTGCGGAGAGGTGAAGGGGGGGTGGTAGAGGGAGTAGAGGGAGAAGGGAGTTCAATCTGGGAAGGCCTCTTGGAGAAGGTGAGTTTTAAGTAGGGTTTTGAAGAGGGGAAGAGAATCAGTTTGGCGGAGGTGAGGAGGGAGGGCGTTCCAGGACCGCGGGAGGACGTGGCCCAGGGGTCGACAGCGGGATAGGCGAGATCGAGGGACAGTGAGGAGGTGGGCGGCAGAGGAGCGGAGCGTGCGGGGTGGGTGGTAGAAAGAGAGAAGGGAGGAGAGGTAGGAAGGGGCAAGGTGATGTAGAGCCTTGAAGCCTAGAGTGAGGAGTTTTTGTTTGGAGCGGAGGTTGATAGGCAACCACTGGAGTTGTTTAAGAAGGGGAGTGACATGCCCAGATCGTTTCTGCAGGAAGATGAGCCGGGCAGCGGAGTGAAGGATAGACCGGAGCGGGGCGAGAGAGGAGGAAGGGAGGTCAGAGAGAAGGCTGACACGGTAGTCTAGCCGGGATATAACGAGAGCCTGTAGCAGTAAGGTAGCCGTTTGGGTGGAGAGGAAAGGGCGGATCTTGGCGATATTGTAGAGGTGAAACCGGCAGGTCTTGGTAACGGCTAGGATGTGTGGGGTGAACGAGAGAGACGAGTCAAGGATGACACCGAGATCGCGGGCCTCAGAGACGGGAAGGATGGTCGTGCCATCCACGGTGATAGAGAAGTCTGGGAGAGGACCGGGTTTGGGAGGGAAGATGAGGAGCTCAGTCTCGCTCATGTTGAGTTTTAGGTGGCGGGCCGACATCCAGGTGGAGACATCCTGGAGGCAGGAGGAGATGCGAGCCTGAAGGGAGGGGGAGAGGAGAGGGGCGGAGATGTAGATCTGCGTGTCATCTGTGTAGAAATGGTAGTCAAAGCCATAAGAGCGAATGAGTTCACCGAGGGAGTGAGTGTAAATGGAGAACAGAAGAGGGCCAAGAACTGACCCTTGAGGAACTCCAACAGTTAAAGGATGGGAGGGGGAAGAGGCTCCAGCGAAGGAGACCGAGAATGACCGGCCAGAGAGGTAAGAGGAGAACCGGGAGAGGACGGAGTCCGTGAAGCCAAGGTGAGATAAGGTATGGAGGAGGAGGGGATGGTCGACAGTGTCAAAGGCAGCAGAGAGGTCAAGGAGGATCAGAATGGAATAGGAGCCATTGGATTTGGCAAGAAGGAGGTCATGGGTGACCTTAGAGAGAGCAGTCTCGGTAGAGTGGAGGGGGCGGAAGCCAGATTGGAGGGGGTCTAGGAGAGAATGGGAGTTAAGGAATTCTAGGTATCGATTGTAGACGACTCGTTCTAGCCAAGTCGCCTCTTCTCTATCAGGCAAGATAATGATAATAATAATAATAACTATTCCATTTTTTAAGAACTTACTGTGTGTCAAATCTTCTAGGCTGCAAGCTCGTTCTGGGCAAGGAACATGTCAGTTTATTGTTGTATTATATTCTCCCAAGTGCTTAGTACAGTGCTCTGCACACAGTAAGGGTTCAATAAATATGATTGAATGAAAGAATGAATAAGTGAACTCCCTCCTTTCACATCCATCGAAGAGCCTGTCTGAATGAATGTCAGTACTGTTCTAAGCACTGGGATATATACAAGCTCATTAGTTTGGACACAATCTCAGTCATCCATGGGGCTTACATTCTAAGTAGGGAGAACAGGTATTTCATCCCCATTATACAAATGAGAAAACTGAGGCACAAAGCAGTAAATGACTGATTGCTCAAGGTCACACAACAGACAAGTGGCAGAGCTGGGATTAGAACTCCCAGGCCTTGGCTCAGTCCACTAGGCCATGATGCTTCCCAGGGGAAATGTGTTGTCCAAAGATAGGAGCATAGATTCAATGACCTTTGGAATCCCCTTAGAGCCATTACCACCTAGGTGTCATCTTTTAACCTGTTAAGCGATCCTTACCTACCAGCCAATAGAAGAATAAGCAGCATCATTCATATTCTAGATTCAGCAAAAGCAGGAAATAACCTATATCCAAAATATACTCCCTAAGTACGAAAAGGGGAGGAAAAAAAGAAAAACCAAAGAAAACCCTTCCATTATGAACCTCAATTAAACTTATCCTGTGGTGAGTCCAGTCAGCAGGTTGCTGTGGAAGGGTTTTTTTTTTCCCTAGCAGGTGAATTCCTGAGACATCTGTAAAGAAATTTCCCCCATAGCCGGGAACTCATGGCCAGAGGGAAGAAGTTATTTTAACTCTGGCCCCACAGGCTGAATGCAGCCCTTGATTGAGTGATTGGAACTGTGCTTCGTGGGTAAAGGGAACTGGGATTTTTTTTTTTCCTTTCTCTTTTTTCCACCCTCCTAATGAAATTCGCAGACATGGAAAGGAAACTGAGTTATTTATAGGAGTGGGAGGAATGCACGGGGCCTAATTGTGCTTAGTCTATTGCTAAGTACGTAATCTGTTTGCTATTAAATTTTACAATCTTTCAGCAATATACACATTTTTTTTAGGAGGACTACATAAATCTGAGTAAGGAAAGCTGAAGGGAAGTGTTCCAAGCATTTCACATCTCCCCATAAAAATCTACTTTTTAAGAATTAAAAAACAACCCAACAACAACTGTATATTCAGGGTTAATTTCCCTAGTGCAAACTTGCCTCTTTCTTGCCCTGGTTGGGTCCGGTTTATGCATCTCCCTTTCAGACCTGCAAGTCTGATGCTTCGATCTACGGGCTGAATAAATCGCCCTGGGTGGCCAGCTTGAACTCTGACTGCTCTCTGGGGTTTGGGTGTTTGCTGTGGAACCACAATCTAAATTCTGTCCCAGGCAAGTGGATGCAAGCAAGTGTCTGAGGGGAACTTTGACCTCTTGTCCTGTGGACAGAGTTAAAGTGGTGGAGGCTATCCCCCTCAGGGAGTATTAAACAAGACCCGACCAGACCAGAGCATCAATTGAACTCCCCCGAGCACCTCTTCCAAGCGCTTAGTACAGTGTTTTGACAGAGTACGTACTCAATAAATACGATTGAATGAATGTATGAGAGAACTCATCCTGGTGCAGAGTCGTTCCATCAATTGTATTGATTGAGCGCTTACTGCATGCAAAGCCTGTACTAAGGGCTTGGGAGAGTTCACTATAACAATGATTTCACCAAATCCAAGCTCTGTGCCTCCAGATGTTGGGGAGGAAGGATTAAGTAAGGGATGGAGAATGAGGCATTTGGCAACATCTTAAGGCTACATCACCCTGTATTAGCCTTAAACATATATTTTGGAGGAAGGTGTAGAGGGAATGTGTCTGTTCTGCTATACCCTCCTAAGAGCTTAGTATAGTGCTCTGTACACAGTAAGTGCTCAATAATTATCATTGACTGACTGTGAGCTCTGTGTGGGACAGGAGAGGGAGGGAGAATACAATAATTATAATGACAATAATAATAATGATTATAATTGTGGCATTTGTTATATGCTTATCCTTTAAGAACTGTGCTAAGCACTGGGGTTAGACACAAACTGCTCAGACATAGTACTTCTCCACCACGAGGTCTTTCCTTACTAGGTCCTCATTTCTTCTTCTCCCACTTCCTTCTGCATCGCACTTGCGCTTGGATTTGTTCACATCCTCCTTCAGTTCCCCAGCACTTATGTACATTTCTGTAATTTGCTTACATTAATGTCTGTCTCCCCATCTAAACTGTAAGTTCGCTGTGGGCAGAGAACATGCCTACTAATGCTGCTATATTGTACTTTCCCAAGCACTCAGTTTGGTGATCTGCATACTGTAAGCCCTGAATAAATACAATTAATTGATTAATTCATCCTCATTTGACAGATGAGGAAACAGAGGCACAGAGAGGTTAAGGAGTTGGCTTAAATTCATGCAGCTGGCAAGTGGTGGAGCCGAGATTAGAACACAGGTCTCCTGACTCCTTGACCTGTACTCTTTCCTCTAAGACAGAAAACATTTCCTCGTGTAATAATAATAATAGTTATTAAGCACTTACTATGTCTCAGGCACTGTTCTGGGACAGATAAAAGAAAATAAGATTGAACACAGTCCCTGACCACATGGGACTCACAGTCTTAATCCTCATAATACAGATGAGGGAAATGAGGCAAAGAGAAGTAACTTGCCCTAGATCACACAGCAGAAAACTGCTGGAGCCAGAATTAGAATGCAGGTCCTTCTGACTCCCAGGCCTGTGTTCTATCCACTAGACCACACTGCTTCTGATCCCAGAAAAATGGCAGATAGGAAAAATGGTATTTTCGACCTATGTTTCTCAATGGGAACTACCATGACTTTGCCCCATTGTCATTCAGCCTGAAGCAACAAATTTTCAATCACGGGATTCCGTAGCCTGAAAAGGCACATTTTTTTAAAATTTCATGGTCACACAAACTGCTGGATGTCCCTTGTTGATGTGATGGAGCTTGTCCCAGGACTCTGAGAATCATGACTCAACAGAATAGCTAACGGCTTGTCAAAAAGGACCCCGCACAACTCACTATTTTTACAAAAAAAGGGCATTTAAAGATGACTTCTTGTAAAATGCACCATCAGCTGGTGAAATCATCTTTAATTATGGCTTCAACTACCATCTTATTGTAGATGATTCCTCAATCCAGATCTCTGGCCCTTAATTTTCCCCTTCTCTGAGGTCTCACATATTCTCCTGCCTTCAAGAACATTACTATTTTTTTAATGGTATTTGTTGAGCACTTATGTGCCAGATACCGTATTAAGGGCAGGAATAGATACAAGATAATTGGGTTGGACACCTCCAATTTAACAAATCCAAAACTGAACTTCTCAACTTCCCATCCAAACTCTTTCTCTCTGTGACCTTCCCATTAGTATGGATGGTACCATCATCCTCCTGCTCTTCCAAACCCGAAATCCTGGCATTACCTTTGATTTATCTCTCTCATTCAACCCACATATTCAATCTGTTCACAAATCCTGTTGGTTCTACCTTCAGAACACTGCAAAAGTCCACCCTTTCCCTCCATCCAAAATCCTACTATGTCGAACGAAGCACTTATCCTATCCTACCTTACCTGTAGCACCAGCCTCCTTGCTGACCTCCCTGCCTGTTTCTCTCCACTCCAGTCCATACTCACTCAGCTGCACAGACTGTTTTTCTAAAACACCACTTAGTTCATTTTTCTCCACTCCTCAAAACCTCCAGTCATTTCCCATTCACTTTCACATCAAATAGAAAGCATTCAATCCCCTTGCCTCCTCCTATCTTACCTCACTGATATCCGACTACAATCCAGCACGCTTATTTTGCTCCTCTAATGCCAACCTACTCACTGGACCTTAATCTCATCTATCTCACTGCTGACCCCTCACCCACAACCTCTTTCTGGCCTGGAAATCCCTCCCCTTTCATATCCAACAGATCATTACTCTCCCCACTTTCAAAACCTTATTAAAATGTCATCTCCTCAAAGAGGCCTTCCCCAGTGAAGCCCTTATTTCCCCTATGGAGAAGCAGCACAGCCTAGCCGATAGAGCATGGGCCTGGGAGTCAGAAGGACCTGGGTCTAATCTCTGCTCTGCCAGCTGTCTGCTGTGTGAGCGTGGGGAAGTCACTTACCTTCTATGTGCCTCAGTTACCTCATCTGTAAAATGAGGATTAAGACTGAGTCCCACGTGGGTCAGGGACTGTGTTCATCTTGATTACCTTGTATCTCCCCCAGTGCTTAGAACAGTGCCTGAGACATAGTAAGCACTTAAATACCATTAACAGCAACAACAACAATGCTTTACCCTCTTCCTTCTGTGTCATTCTGTCATTGGATTTGGATGCTTTATTCAGCACCCCCTCAGCCCCACAGCACCTATGTGCATATCTATAATTCATTTTTAATGTCTGTCTCCTCCTCCAGACTGTAATCTCCTTGTGGGCAGGGAACATGCCTACAAAATCTGTTATATTGTCTCAATCAATCAATCATATTTATTGAGTGCTTAATGTGTGGAGAGCACTGTACTATGGGCTTTGGAGAGTATAATATATCAGAGTTGGCATTCATTCAATCATTTATTCAATTGTATTTAATGTTCGTATTTGTTAAGCGCTTACTATGTGCAGAGCACTGCTCTAAGCGTTGGAGAGATACTATATTTATTTAGTGCTTGCTGTGGGCAGAGCACTCTTCTAAGCACTTGGGAGAGGACAAAATAACAATAAAAGACATAGTCCTCTGTTATTTAGCCTTCAAGGGTGTTAATTGAGCATTAAAAAAATATTAATAAACATTAGGATATTAAGTGTTTACTGAGTGCTCAATGCTGGGGTAGATGCTCTGCACATTGTAAGTGCTTAATAAGTACCATAGTAATAATAATAATATAAGATAATCAGGTTGGAAACCATCCCTGTCCCACAAGGGACTCACCGGCAAAGAAGAAAGGAGAACAGGTATTTCATTCCCATTTTTTCAGATGAGGAAACTGAGGCATTGACAAGTCAAGTGGTCATATAGCAGGTAAATGGCAGACCCTGAGTTAGAACCCATCTCCTTGGATTCCCAGTCCCATGTTAGGCCACACTGCTTCTCTTCACTGATTTAAAAACCCTTTCATCCATGCTTCAGTTTTTACTCTTGACCTGTGGGAAGGCAACCATGGGGGTCTCTCGTAAAAAGCCAGTTCTTATACTAATCTGGATTTGCCTTCGTCCCGATTCTTAGATGGAGGAGACTCTCATGGCCATTTGGTGTTCTGAGGGCCAACTGCGGGGATGTTTGCCACAAGGAGCTCAACCCCTATTTCACTGTGAATACCACATCTCCTTCCAGTTGGCCAATAGCCATCCCTTCCAGAAGCCAATTGGCAACCAGCAACCCCCTGCCTCCCACAGTTCACAGATGTGCACTGGACAGTGTGGGAATGATGTTGTACTTCAGAAATCAATTGCTTCTCAGGGTAAACGGTAGAACCTGAAGGGTAATTGCAGCAAAAAGTTTGTTTCCTCCTGCAGTGTGAATAACCTTTGGGCAGCCAACTGGCCTAAAGCCCCTTAAATCCAAAAGGCCAGTTGGCCAGAGACTCAGATTCCACCACCCCTCCTGGGGGCTTTCGGATGGTTGGCAGGGCTTTGGTGAGGGAGGGAAGGGCGCGGGGCTTTTCCCACATTCGTTACTGAGCGGCGGACAGGTTTCTGGAGGGGGTTAAAGAGAAGAGGCTCAGGAGAGGGAGGAAGGCTTGTTTCTCCTCATGCAGCGGAGAGCAGACTGCATGCCAGCTGGCCACTCGTTAACCTTGGCCACCGGGCCAGCGGAGCAGTTCAATCCTACTTCACGTCAGCTGTTTGCATCTCAGGATGAGGCTGCTGTGGTGATTTCAGGCCCTAAATAACCTGTGACAGGAAGAGTGTTTACTGCCAGCCTTGGGGCCTCACACTTGCGATGGGCTCAAGTGAACTGCCTGTGCTCTCCTTGACACCGGGCTTCCCATCAGCCATTTCTCTAGGGGCAGAGAAATGACCCTTTGCGATAGGCACCAGGGCCCACAGGACACCCTCCTCGTTAAGTGACACATCTGAGAGTCTGTCCCAGAGGATGGGTGACTTCAGTTTGTGATTCTGAATGGGTACTGGGGCTGTTGGATGAGCCCATGCTTCAGGAGGGTCTGTTCATTTGAATAGTGCAGTGGGGATTAAGCTTAAAGTAGGGTCCTGAGTCAGACTGATGTAGAAGGAGTTATGGTTATAAGGCAGCATCTCCTCTCTGAGCACCTCAAGATTCTGCTCCCCTTCCTCACTACAATCTGTGGAGAGAGAAAGGATCATGGATTTCTCACTCTCAATGACCAGTTTAGTCACAGCCAATCTGCACTGGACAGCTCAATTGGTTGCACTTCTTAAGCTCAGGAGGCCAGGGAACGTGTCTACCAACTGTTATTGTACACTCCCAAGGGCTTAGTACAGTGCTTTGCCCACAGCAAGAGCTCAATAAATATGACTAATTATTTCTGCTCACCCTAGGCCCATCACAAATATTCACAAGAGATTGTCAAATGCCTTGGGTTAAATAAAGCAGCATGGCCTAGTGGAAAGATCAAGGGCCTGGGAGTCAGAGGATCTGGGTTCTAATTCCAGGTCTGCTATATGCCTGCTGTGTGACCTTGGGTAAGTCATTGAACTTCTTTGTGTCTCAATTACCTCATGAGCAAAATAGATTAAAATCATTAGCCCTATGTGGGACATGGACTGTGTCCAACCTGATACAGCTTTTATCTACCCCAGTACTTAGTACCGCTGCTGGCACAAAGTAGATGCTTAACAAATAAAATTTAAAACTAATAATAAAAATAAAGCACCAGTGGAAATCAAATGTCCCAGGCTGCCATTATCTGTATCTCAATACCTGTGCAAGAGTTGGGTTGGGGGAAAGAGCCTGATAGATGCTTTATTAAGGCAGGAGATAGTTTTTTTTGGGTGTCTAAAAATGATGCAGAAAGCAAGAAAAATGATTAAAAGCCAAAAGACAGACAATGGGGTGTTATCTCATTTTGAGATAGCTGAATTTTCCAAGTCCACTGGCTAAGAAAAATTAAACATAATATGAGTTGTCAGTGAAAAATCCTGAAGCTTAAAATCAATGCAGGGGAAGTGGGAAGGGACTGTGGCATCTTGCGTTTCTCAGACAATTGACTATTGACCAACACATGAAAAATCAATAAAGAAGAATAAATCTTCATACAAAAGGTGCCGTGTTGCTGGGGTGTAAATCACAGGTTGGGGGGAAGAGAAAACTAGCAGACATGGCTTCTTTAAGAAGCATGAGAGACTAATTGGAGGAGGTGGGAGACCCTCCTGAATGGGCTGGAGGTGACTAATCAGGGCCATGAATGCACAGGAACACTCGGGGCTCAAATCTCTTCTGGGATCCTCTCTATCAACTCTATTTTACTGTACTCTTCCATGTGCTTACTATAGTGCTCTGCACACAGTAAATGCTCATTAACTACCACTGATTGACTGATGAATTGATTGGTGGGGGCAGTGGGGAGGAGGGCATGCAATTCTCTCTCTGAGAGAAGAGAAGAACTAGGGTGAAAATGGCCCTCAGAGAAGTTTCCTCACCCTCCTGGCTGCCCACCAGACCACTTGCTCTTGCCTGCTTTTCCCTGGTCTAGGGCAGCTTCCCAAACAGGTAGAATGAAGTACCATTCATGAATCCCAGCAACCTCAGGGGCAGTTGTGGGATAATAATTATAATAATAATATTTGTTCTTTCATTTATTCAATTATATTTATTGAGCACTTACTGTGTGCAAAGCACTGTACTACGTTTACCCCAGCTCTTAGAACAGAGCCTTGCACATAGTAACTGCTTAAAGGGACTTGCAAGAGTAGAGTTTCAAAACAAAGCGCCTTCCCTCGAAGAGGTTAATGTCGCCTTGTATGTTCTGTAGCTACTGCCTCAAATGACCACAAAACTTTATCATCAGTATTAAGTATTTACTGTGTGTAGAGCACAATACCAGAAACTTGGGAGCATCTAATATTTACCTGAGCCATTACTATATGCTAAGTGCTGGGATAGATACAGAATAATTAGATTCCATATGGCTAAAATCAGAGGTCAGGAGAATAGGTATCTTGCCCCCATTTTACAGATTAAAAACTGGGACAAAGAGAGGGCTGGGATTAAAACCAAATCTCAACTGCCAAGCCAGGGCCTTTTCTATTAGGCTGCACTCCTTGTTCAAAACTAGAACATCTTATTCTCTGCACTTGGCATTTACAATCTAGCATGCGTGTTTATTAAAATTACAGAACAAAGCATCAATTGAATTTATTGAGCACTTACTGTGAGCACAGCACTATACTAAATTCTTGGCAGAGTAAAACATAATAGATGTGACAGACAAAATGAGCCCCAAATACCTTCTATTCTTCCTCCTACAGTGACCTTATTAGAAAAGTTTAAGACTAAAACTTGAAAACTCCTTGGAAAGGAAGCTCACAGTTTGCCTTGAAAATTAATCCATTCAGATGTCTCAAACCTTTGCATTATAAAGTTTACCTACATGCAACATCTACTTTCTGCTCCAATTCAAATCTATATCCTCTTGGTCTGAAAGATCTAAACCACAGCCCGCTGATTCCAAATTATTATTAACCTGAGGACTGTCTAGACCCTCCTTGGTCGAAAAAGAGAGCTCTCTGGTGCAGATTATAATCGTAGAAGTGCTCAGAAAATACTCTATTTTCTCACCAGCGTGGTAAGAAGTAAGACTAAATACTAAGTTTTGTACTTGTTTAGCACCTATGTGCCAAATACTGTATAAAGTGCTGGGGAAGATATAAGATGTTTAGAGTGGATATGGTCCTTGTTCCATAAGGAACTCACAGTTTAAGTAGGAAGGAGTAGGATTTAATCCCTATTTTAAAGATGAGGCAACAGATGCAAAGAAGTGAATAATAATAATAATAATGATGATGGTACTTGTTAAGTGTTTACTATGTGCCAAGCACCATTCTAAGTGCTGGGGTAGATATAAGTTAATCAGGTTGGACGCAGTCCCTGTCCCACATGGGGCTCAGAGGCTTCATCCCCATTTTATAGATGAGGTAACTGAGGCCCAAAGAAGTTTTGTAACTTGCCCAAAATCCCACAGGAGGCATGTGGGGGAGATGAGATCAGAAGCCAGGTCCTTCTGACTCCCAGGTGCAGTGACTTACCCAAGTGAAGCAGACAAGTGAGGAAGCCCGAATTAGAACCCAGGCCCTCTGACTCCCAGGCCCGTGCTCTTTCCACTAGGCCATACTGCTTCCATAGTTGGATGCTTTCTTCCATTCTCCTTCTGCCCTCAACCCACCTACTGATGGGTGGATGGAGACAGCTTAAATCCAATTTGTATTGTGCTATAAAGTGGGCTACAACTGGTTCTAGATTGACCCTGCAGTGAGCTGAAAGGGAGTGAATAGCTTGAATATGTTCAGCTTTAATTCAAGGTCTTTGCTCGGGTGAAACTTTCTGGAAGCACACATCTGTGAAAAGCAAAGCCTTCCCCAGAATTTGATGTTCAATTAACTCCTTTGCCAAAAGCTTTTCTCTTTGGTGAAATTCATAGAAATGTGCCTTTTAAAAATCCCGTGTTTCAACTAAATTGGGAAGACTTCTTCAATTTTAGAGCCATCACTACTTGGCCCAAAGAGAGGACCAGAGAAGCAGCATGGCCTAGTGCAAAAAGCAAGGGCTAGGGAGTCAGAGGACCTGGGGTCTAATCTTAGGTCTGCTAGTTGTCTATGTGATCTTGGAAAAGTCACTTCACTTTTCTGTGCCTCAGTTACCTCATCTGCCAAATGGGGATTAAAGATGTTTGACAGGGACTGTGCCTGACCTGATTATCTTGTAGTCAGCCAGTCAAGTGTATTTACTGAGCGCTTGCTGTGTGCACAGCATGGAACTAAGCACTTGGGAGAGTGGACAACATAAACAGACACATTCCCTTCTACAGCAAGCTCAGAGTCTAGAGGGGGAGACAGACATTAATATGAATAAATTACAGGTATGTACATAAGGCCTGTGGGGCTGCGAAGGGGGATGAGTAAAGGCAGTGGATTCTGATCGGACTGTATTGTTGTGAACCCAGTGCTTAACACAGTGCTTAGCACTTAGTAAGAGCTTAATACAATTATTGCAATTAATTTCAGCTTCTTGTCAAAGCTGCCTAACTCTTCTCAATACCTTCTCCCCCCCACCCCCGCACCCGCAGAAATGCCATGATGCTTAGAGCTAACGTCTGTAAAGGACTCTGCCCTATTTGGATGAGAGTTGCCCTAGAAACACACAGCATTTTCACCACATATTCTAGTGTTAGCCTTGGTCCTCCGTGGTCACATTCCAAATATCTTAATGGATTGGGATTTATGAAATGGGATCTGAGCACACACAAGCTCTAAGTAAACACAGATGCAGAAGTGCGATTATTAAACAACAGCACAATCTGTACCTGTGAAACCAAGAGGGATTCATGTGCATAACTTTGTGAGTTTATTCTTACCCTCTCTTCACCTTCTACTTTGCGCACAAAAGAGTTGGGCTAGGTAGAACAGAAAGCTCTGGTTATTCCTTCGAGATGGAGTCACTTAAAACTTGAGGAGGAGCCTAAACTGGCTGAATATTTCCCATGAGGCCTCTCCTTCCCTCTCTTATTGCTCCCTTCAACCTCTCACGCACTGCTTGACCTATCCCCTTGGCTACTGATCATACTCATCCCTCTTATACTAAAAAAGCCTTCTCTGGATTCCACAACTCCCCGATCCCATTCCTGTCCAAAATCTTTGAATGGGCTATAAACACCTGCTGTTTTTGTTGACTCTCTTCTTGACCTACTACCATGGGTCCCTTTCTCTCCACTGAGTCCACTCTCCCTGCTCAAAGCTAAATCTAATCTAATGGGGTCTTCTCTGTCTTAATCCTTCTCACTTGCCTCCATTGCTGTTGCCTGCTTCCTTCTCTAGAAAAGCAGCATGGGCTAGTGGAAAGAGCACAGGCTAAGAGTCAGACATCTGGGTTCGAATCCCGGCTATGCAGTTTGCTTGCTGTGGAACCGTGGGCAACATTGG
The DNA here is from genome assembly GCF_004115215.2 of Ornithorhynchus anatinus. Classification (NCBI taxonomy): domain Eukaryota; kingdom Metazoa; phylum Chordata; class Mammalia; order Monotremata; family Ornithorhynchidae; genus Ornithorhynchus; species Ornithorhynchus anatinus. The sequence goes on from NC_041742.1 coordinate 5,877,124, forward strand.
GCATTTAAGGCCTCTGTGATTCAGTTTCCTCATCTGTACAGCAGGGATGTAAGTACCTCTTGTCCCTCCTTCTTAGACTTTGAGTCCCATGTGGGACAAGGAACTATGTCCTGTGTCTGACCTGATTATCTTATCTCTACCCCAACACTTAGTTCAGCTTTTGGCCCATAGTAAGTACTTAACAAATCCTATTAATTGGTATTAATTATTATAATTAATGTTATTAATATTATTTAAAAAAATACTACATCACCTTGCTTTTGCCAACGTGGTTCTTCTCTGGCTCTCCTCCTCCATTACTGATCTCTCATCCATCTCTTTTGCTGGCTTTTCGTCCTCCTCACATCTCTTAAATATGGGTATCCTCAAAGGTGCCTTTCTGGTTCCCCTTTTTCTTGCTCTATGCTCAGACTCAGAGCCTCACACTCATGGTCTCAACTACAATATGCAGGTGGATGACTCCAAAATATATCTCTCATTTTCTCTTGCCTCCAGGACATCTCCATGAGCACCTCAGACACAAATCTCTATAACTGAACTCCTTATCGTTCCTCCAACACCTAAGTCACATATATCCAACTGACAAGTCAGCCCTATATACTTTTCCATACTCAATTGGACATTCAATTATTTATCTAGCTCATCCTGACACAATTCTTGGTCTCCCCCCTCCTTCCAAGCTTTGTAAATTATTTTAGCCTATCAGTCTCTCCCATTGGATTGTAAGCCCCTACATGGTAGAGATGCTTTCAAACACTCTAGTACAGTGCTCAGACCACCTGGCAGAAGAAAGCAAAATTCCAACCACTTGAAAGATCAAGAATCTGGGGATTTTTTTTTTCAAAGTAGAGTGGCCCCCTTAGACCGAGCCATAATCAGACAATGCAGATTTGGTTGTCTGGAGTCTCAAATGCCTATTCTCATGAGTTTTGGCAACAAGATTACACTGCATCTAGGTGACCTATATAGAGATATAATTATGATGGCATTTATTAAGTGCTTACTATGTGCTAGGTGCTGGGGTAGATGGAAGGCTGTGTGGTGGGACATAGCCCTTGTCCCGCACAGGGCTAATGATCTCTTATCCCCATATTAAAGATGAGGAAACTGTGGCTTCGAGGTTAGGCAACTGGCTCAAGGTCACACAGTAAATCAGTGAGTTACCTGGAAGTCAACCACAGATCTTCTGATTCGTTGTTCTGTGCCTTTTCCACTAGACTACCCTGCCTCCACTCTCTTGCCTCTTTTTGGCTTAGATGATCTGGATTGTCTGCTTACCCTGCCCAAATTCATCAGTGATTGGCTTAAAATCTGCTTTTTGGTGGTGAGGGAAGACCTCGACTAAACTGGCTATTGTTCGTGACCATTTGGAAAGCCTTCCTGCCCTTATGACTCCTGCCTAGCATGATGGAAACAAACCATAGCCACAAGATCTCCATCAGGCTATCATGTGAATTACTTTATGGTGCATAAGGAAATAAAAATAAACTAGATTGGGATTGGAAAAAAAAGTCTCTCAAAGCCTCTAACCTCAAGTACAATCTTCATCAGTGGTAATTCCAGCATAGGTTAGGGATGGGACAAAACCATCGTTGTTAGTGACTCGAGGTCTTGGATTGCACAACTTGGTGCTTCTTGGGAGGTTATTGTGGGATTTCCACTTAATATCTTGCCCAATTTTTCCACTTTTAGTTCCAGCCTATTACTCTTAACCACTTTTTGATTGCTGATGAGCAGACCTGCCCCTTAACTTTCTAGAATGACTCCTTTCCGTCGGTAATCCAATCCACTGCTTCTCAACCTCAATGTGCTCAATAGCTTCACTGACCACAGAGCGGTCTTCAGACTACCCTGCCGAGTTTCTTCCTCGAAACAATATTCCCAGCCACTTAGGCACTGCTGCTTTTTTTTTTTTTGGTATTTGTTATGTGCTTATTATGTACCAGACACCGTAATGTGTGCTAGGGAAGATAAAAGATAATCAGGCTGGACACAGTCCCTGCCCCACATGGAGTGCAAAATCTAAATAAGAGGGAGAAGGATTCAATCCCCATTTTACAAAGGGGGTAACTGAGGCATAGAAAAGTTAAGTGACTTTCCCAAGGTCCCACAGCTGACAAGTGATGGACACGGGATTAGAACTCAGGTCCTCTGATTCCAGGGCCGTGCTCTATCCACTAGACCACATTGCTCATGCTATCAAGCTACATACAGGAGTCTAATTAAGTTACCTGAGGTCATATGGGAACAGTTCTGCTGATTTCTTTTTGATCCCCATTCCCCTAAACTTCACTTATGGGCCATAATATTTTCAGTCAATCAATTAATCATTTTTATTGGGAACTTACTGTGTGAAGAGCACTGTATTAAGCGACTGGGAGAGTACAATTCAACAGAGTTCGTAGATACATTCCCTTCCCACACAGTCTAGAGGTGGAGACAGATATTAATATAAGTAAATTACAGATATGTAAATAAGTGCTGTGGGACTGAAGGAGGGGTGAAAAGTGGGAGCAAATCAGGGTGACACAGAAGGGAGTGAAAAAAAGAGGAAAGGGAATAGTTAGGGAAGGCTTCTTGAAAGATATATGTCTTTAATAAGACTATGGAAGCGGGGAGAGTACTTGTCTATCGGGTAAGAAGAGGAAGGAGGTTCCAGGTCAGAGGCAGAGCGTGGGTAAGAGGTCGGCAATGAGATAGACAAGCCAGAGGTACAGTGGGTAGGTTCTTTCCAGGACAACTGAGTGTGCCACCAGAGCACACTGATCCACCCTAGCGATCCAATCTGAAGTTCCTGAGCTCTTGGTAAATTGGAGGTTTTGCAAATCTGAGGGGCTTTCGGTGGGCCCATGAAGGAATCACGTTTTGAGTGGGAGGTGCTTGCTGAAATGGAATGGCTAGTCTCCTTTCCCAACTTTAACTAGAAGGAGTCGGAGTGGGGTGGGCAGGCAAGGGGGTGTCCGACCATCTCAGTCATCGGGGATAAAGAAGGGGCTGCAGGGCCAGAACATGTCCGACCTGATTCTCTCCCCAAAGCTTTGTTCTGTGTTTGGCACACAATGAACATTTTGGCACACAATAAACATTTAACCACTAACACTTGTTATAAAAATAATTATGCTATCTGTTAAGAACCTACTCCATGTGATACACTATTTCAAGCCCTGGTGTAGATTAAAATTAATCAGTTTGGAAACAGTCCCTAACCCACACGGGACTTACAGTCTAAGCAATCTTTTTATTATTATGATTACTATCTTTACATAATGATAATTGTTATTACATAATGATATTTGCTATTATTACATAATAATAATTGTGGTATTTTTTAAGAGCTTATGTGCCAGGCACTGAACTAAACACTGGGGTGGATTCGAGCAAATCGGATTAGACATAAGTCCCCGTCCCACATGAGGCTCACGGTCTCAATCCCTAGTATACAGACGAGGCAACTGAGGCACAGAAAAGTGAAATGACTTGCCTAAGGCCCTGCAGCAGACAAGTGGTGGAGTAGGGATTATAACCCATGTCCTTCTGACTTCCAGGCCCTTACTCTATCCACTGGGCCACATCTTTCCGCACAAGGAGATCTTCAATGCTGTCTGGTCCCTGGAGGTTTTTCCAATCTCAAAACATCTGGGCTAAGCACTTCCGGAGACTGAGAATATGGGGCACATAATGACACATCTAGACCAGCGCGTCTATACTGGACTCCTTCCTCACGTGGCCCTAGGCAATAAGGGTCAGGCCACACACAACGACACACACGCATCCCTACACGCTGCCTGTCGGTGGACGATTCACCTCCTGACCATTTCCAGCTCCCCTCGACGCCACAGGGGGATGGTTCTGTGAACCCGTGCCCCTTGATTTTATTTCCCCCCACTCTCTGCGGGGATGATTCCACCTCTAGAAATGAGCAGCTGCTTAAGTTTTTAAGGGGCGGCCGGGGATTTAGGCGAGCCAAAGAATGTTCCTTTACTATCTTAAGTCTCCTTGATCGACCTGAAATATTAAGGGAAATGCTCAGCCTTGCAGGTGTGGCTGCTGCATTTTAGAAGTAGGTTTTAACCTCGAGGCAGACCGGCATCGCTGATGACTGTGGAAGCAACTGCGTGATCTGACGGGTTTTCGACTCTCTGGGGTGATATAACTGATTTCTTTCCAGAGCAGTGTGCTTCTTCTCAAGTATTCGCAGATTTCACATCTTCAGGGTGGAGAGGGAGGCTGGATTTCAAGAGTAGATTTGAGAGTCGAATGACTGTGGTATTTATAAGTCCTCATCACATACGATAGGACTGGGTTAAGAACCCAGAGAAACAGCGTGGCCTAGTGGATAGAGCACTAGTGGATAGTGGCCTGGGAGTTGGAAGGACCTGGGTTCTAACACCACTTGTTTTCTGGGTGACCTTGGGCAAGTTACTTAACTTCTCTGTGCCTCAGTTACCTCATCTGTAAAATGGGGATTAAGACTGTGAGCCTGTTGTTGGGCAGGAATTGTCTCTATCTGTTGCCAAATTGGACATTCCCAGCGCTTAGTACAGTGCTCTGCACATAATAAATGCTCAGTAAATACAATTGAATGAATGAACGACTGTGAGCATTGTGTGGGAAAGGGATCGGGCTCTCTTGATTAGCTGGTATCTACCCCAGCGCTTAGTACTGTGCCTGGCACATAGCAAGCACTTAACAAATACCCTTAAAAAAATGAAAAGGACTGAAATTGATATGAGAGAGGCCCAGGTATCCTTAACTGTACGGGGTTCAGTGTGTCAATCGATAGTATCGAGCACTTCCATGATGAAGAGCACTGTACTAAGTGCTTGGGAACATTCAACAGAGTTAGAAAACACTATCCCTACTTCACTCTGGTGTTGGTGGGGGAAAGGGCCAGACGGGGATACTCTCCTCTCGGATTCTACTGACTAATCACCGTGCAGTAGCTTGAGGTTCTTGTTGCATTTCTTGTGATTGCTGAACTTACTAGTGATTTCCATGGCTTGGGAAAGAGAGGTCATGGCAGTGCTTTGCAATTTTCTTGTATCTGTCATACTGTAAAGATCATATCTGCTTTTCTGTTCTGGTCTAATGCCACACTGTAAATCAGGCAGCTGAGCTGCCTATATTCTTGAATATTATTCAAAGAACTCCAGCTAGACACTTGCCTGCAAGAAAGAGCAGGACGATTCCCCTTAAATGTCCACTGTCTGGGGCTCTCTTTTGTCTCTGTCTCTCTCATCTCCTTGACTCTATATCTCTCTTTCGCATCTATCTCTCTCACATCTCTGCATCCCGGCTCCGCCACTCATCTGCTATGTGACAAGTCACTTAACTTCTCTGTGCCTCAGTTATCTCATCTGGATAATGGGGATTAAGACAATAAGCCCCATGTGGGAAAATTGTCTAACCTGCTTATCTTGTAACTACCCCAGCACTTAGTACAATGCCTGGCACATAGTAAGTGCTAAACACATACCATTAAAAAGAAGTTCAGTATCGCTCTTCTTGGAGCTTCTTTAGTGATAAGGAAACATGTTTAGCTTGGCTCATTGGGGTACTCAATCCTCAACTGTAGTACTGTACATGACTTGATTTTATTGTCTCTCTTCCCTGCTAGACTCTAAGCTCCCTAAGGTGAGGGATAATGTCTACTAACTCCATTAGGCTAAATACAGTACTCTTACACACAATAATTATTCAGTAAGTACTACTGATTGGCAGTCAGCCTATCTCTAGATCTTTGCTCTGCACACAGTAAGCGCTAAATAAATATAATTGAATGAATCTTTTCAGCTTTGGCATTCCACCACTGCTAACACTTAATTTCTGAGCTGGAGGTGCGTATGACATAGTAGGTTGTTGGGCTTTTACGAGGTCTTTAAACATCATGGTCCTGTCTCCCATTCCCTACTGTGGTTCAAAGCCACATGCTGAGTCTAAAAGGGGATCAGCCTCGATGTCCCTCAGAAATCAGCCCAAGAGGGATCTAAGACCTCTCCACGCTTCCTGCAGTCAGCTCTCTCCCCTTTCTCCTCAGCGTTCTTTGAAATCCTGTGGCAACTAAACAGGAAACCCAAACTCGCTTCTTAGTGCTGGACTTCTCTGTAAGTTGCTTAATTTTTTTTTTCCATTATTACTTTGCAAATCAGGTTTCTTAGAATAGTACACTGTTGAGAACTCCGTCGATTTGAGCAGAACAATATCTGCCTAATATTGAAGCAGCATGGTGTAATGGATAGAGCACGGGCCTGGGAGTCAGAAAGTCATGGGTTCTAATCCTGGCTCTGCCAGTTGTCTGCTGTGTGGACTTGGGCAAGTCACTTAGCTTCTCTGTACCTCAGTGACCTCATCTGTAAAATGGGGATCAAGACTATGAGCCTTATGCAGGATGGGGACTGTGTCCAACCTGAATTGCTTGTATCCACCCCAGTGCTTACTACAGGGCTTGGCACATAGTAAGCGCTCAACAGAACCCATCATTATTATAATTATTAATAGTGATAATAATATTTGTCTTGGCTGCTTACACTTTAAGCACTTTGATACTAGCCCAATAATACTTATGTAAATATTCCTGTGCTCTACTATTTCCCTTTTCCCTCCCATGGCTTCAACTACCATCTTTATGCATTTAACTCCCAAATTTAACTCTCCAGCCCCGACCTATCTGTTTCTCTGCAGTCTTGCATTTCCTCCTGCCTTCAGGACATTCTACTTGAATGTCCCACTGACACAGCAAATTAAACTTGTCCAAATCAGAGCTCCTTATCTTCCCATCCCATCTTCACCATCACTGTAGACAATACCACTGCCATCCCTTTCTTACAAGCCCGTAACCTTGGTGTTGTCGAAACATCTCTCTCATAAAACTCAGATATTAAATCTTAAATCTCTCACTAAATCCTGTCAATTCAACCTTCACGACATTGCTAAAATCTGCCCTTTCTTCTCTATCCAAACTGCAACCACAGTGATCCAAGCACTTATCCTATTCCGCCTTCATTACTGCATCAGCTTCCTTGCTGACCTCCTTGCCTTCTATCTCTCCCCACTTCAGTCCATACTTCACTCTGCTGCCCAGATCATTTTTCTAAAAAAAACCCAAAAACATTCAGTTTATGTTTCTTCACTCCTCAAGAACCTCCAGGGGTTGCCCATCTACCTCCACCTCAAACAGAAACTCTTTACAATTGGCTTTAAAATGCTCAGTGTTTGCCCTCTTCTATCTACCCTCATGGATCATCTACTACAGCCCAGTAGACATCCCTCTCTCCTCTAGTGCCAGGTTTTTCACTGTGCCCCTATATCATCTATTTCATCAGTGACCCCTCTCACACACCTTCCCTCTAGCCTGGAACTCCCTATCTGTTCATATTTGTTAGGCCACCACTCTTTCCACCTTCAAAGTCTTATTAACAACTCCTCACAACTCCTCCATGAGGCCTTCCCCAATTAAGCCCTCTTTTCCCGGCTCTCTCTCCCGCTGTTTCATCTATGCCCTTGGATCTTTGGGCATTTGGTATTCACACCACCCTAACCCCCAGAGCATTTATGTACATTATTTAAATATTTATTTCTATTTGTAAATTATTTATTTATATTAATGTAAGTCTCTGCCTTTAGACTGTAAGCTCCCTGTGGCTGGGGAACGGATCTACTAACTCTGTTGCAGCGTACTCTCCCAGGCATTTAGTACAGTGCTCTGCATTCAGTAAATGCTCAAGGAATACCACTGAGGCTGCTGATGAATAAATAGCACTGGTTGATTGAATGAACAGCATTTCTCCCTGCTGGAAGACATCACTTGGGTATGCAACCTGACAACTTAGTCACTGTTTCTGCTTCTAGCTGCAGGAGTAATTTAATTAATACCATGAGAAGAGATGATGTTTTTGCATGTTGGACAGGCAAAACTTCCATCCACCCTGATGAGTGGGTACGGAAGCTTTACCACTTCTCTGAGCATTGTGGGCAAGGAATTTGCTTATTTTTATTTCGCACTCTCCGAAGCGCTTAGTACAGTGCTCTGCACACAGTAAGCACTCAATAAATATGACTGAATGAATTGAATGGAGGGGGCCCCACACTCATCATAAATGAATAGATAGCAAAGACACCCCCAAAGATCTTGAGAGAACTCTAAAGAGCTGATTACAGACCCACTTGGCTGCTTTGAAGGGAGGAGAAGAATAACAGGGAAGCCTAGCAGAAAGAGCAAAAGTCTGGGGGACAGGGAGACCCAGTTTTGCCCTTTGCCTATGTGACCTTGGGAAAAAAAATCACTAAACTCCGTGGCTTAGTTCCTCACCTGCAAAATGGGAATTAGATCCCTGTCTCCCTCTCCTCAGAGTACGAGCCCCAAAGGCGACAGGGACTGTGTCCAATCAATCATCCTATATCTACCCCAGCGCTTATCACACAGTATTAACAGAAACCACTATTATCATTATAAAATGAATACTATATTAAAGTACAGTTCCAGTGATAGATGGAGAGGAAAGTTTCATATGGGAGAAAAGAGGACTTAGAAGGAGGAAGAATAGTTGAGGGGATGGAAACAAAGGAGATTATTTGAGAAAGAATCAATCAATAATGGTATTTGTTGAGCACTCATGTGCAGCGAACTATACTGAGCTCTTGGGTGAGGAAGCTACAATAGAGTAGGTAGACATGATCCCTGCCCACAAAGAGCTTACATAACCGAGACGGAAGGAAAATTGATTAGCTCCATTAAACTGTAAGCACTTTAAAGACAAGGAAAGAGTGTCTGGCTACTATTGTACTCTACAAAGGGGTTAGGATGAATTTGATAAATACCACCAGTTGATTGAGCATCAGAATACAAACTTGGAAAGTAATTGGTAGGGGAATGTGGTCAGGACTGAGGAATCCACACTGGCAAGAAGTATTTATTCAGACTATTGGGGAAGAGGGATGAAAGAGAGAATAAAAAGATGAAAGGAGACGAGGTCAAGTAATATCTTCCATTCCAAACTTCCTCTGCTGGGGGATTGGGACACGGAAGGAGGCTTGTAAACACCTTAGGATTGGGTGTGTTAAGATGAGTGAAACTCCTTCATTCCACTTGCTTTAAAAATATAAACAACATGCAAATTCCAATAAAAAAATTCCTCCATGCCACATTGGGAAACTGTCTGTTTTCTTCAGTGCTGTGACTCACGTTCAGAATATTTTCTCGAGAATGCTATATGTAGGGATGGGCAAACCTAGTGGGGAAGAAGAGGAGGAGGATGAGTACATCTCCAGAAAGGGTGAAATGATGGACAAACGTGATCAGAAGGGGTGGGAGGATGATATGGAACTCTCCAGAATGGGTGCCAGTGGCCAGGACCACAAATTTTCAGAATTTCTGGCTCACCCTCTGCTGCTATTTCAAGAATCTCTGCGTGTCTGGGTGGAGGCCAGTTCAGGAAGGAGAAGGACTGAAGAAATAACCAGAAAGTCAGCACTTTCTATATAAAATCCATAGTCATTCTTGATGTGTTCGAGTCCTTCACGGAAACTTGGCTTTCCTGCTGAAACATCCTAGTCAATAGTAGTAGCAGTGGTATTTATTGAGTGCTACACACTGTACTAAGTGACTGGAGAAGTTATGACAGGAGAACAAGATGTGTATCCAGCCCTCAAGGAGGTTGCACTTCCTAATGGGGGAGATGGACAAAAAATATTTTCAAAGAGTAGAATTAGACTATACAGTTGACTGCACCTAAACCCACGGATTCAGGATAGAGAGCTATAAATATCCAAGTGATGAAAATGGATGTGGGGGAGACTGGCATCTGACACAAAATCTGATTTTAGAAGGGCCTGACTCCTTAAATCAGACTGAAGTTGGCAGAAGAAAGTCAGTCTAAGAAGGTAAGGACACATTCTTCCATAGTGAGCCTCAGAGATATTTTGCTCACAATCTCTACTTTGGGGGCTTTAGAAGAAAAGTGGCAGGTGTCCATTTGGGTTTCTCTGTCATCTTTTTGATATGCCAGCTTCATTATAAAGGAAGGACAGAAAACAAACTTGTCCCAGAGTAGCACCCAGTGGTGTTCTCCACACTGTAGCCCATTACTGGTTCTTACTGGTTACTGATGGCCCTCACCATCTTCCAGGGTCGCCTGAAGTGATTCAGGTTCACCTATGAGAGGGAGAAAGGCTTGGTACATCAAGTCATTAGACCCAAAGACTGGGAACCAGGTATTTCTAGAACCCAAGAGGTTAGAGAGGAGTTTTCTAGACGTCTTTAAAAAATTGTTTTGGTCGTGCGGTGAAAGTGAATTGCATTCTTTCAGCAGTGATGTTTTGCAATCTTCAAGTTTTTTGGACCTTATTTTGAAGGAGGTTGAAATGGAAGGCAATGGCAGTGAATCAGCATGTTAAGAAGGTTAACCATTACTCATAAGTTTGACAGATGAGACCATTTCACCATCTCTACCTTTTAAAAATAACCACGTTTTTAATTAGATTTTAATCATAAAGGTCATAGGTAGTGTAAGTTTAGAAAACCAGAAACACAGACTGTGTCAATGTTGGCAATACTGTTTCATTTCATATGTGTTAAGTTGGCTAAATGAGAAAGAACAGATGGTGAGAGGCTTTTGTTCTTGAAACGATCAATCGTAAAACGTATGATTTCAATTGTCTTTTTTTCATTTTCAGGCTGAATCTCATGGATCTTAACATCTAGCCGTGTGGATTTTTTCTTTTTTTGGGGCTTGTGTACTGCCTCTGAAATGCCAACAATTGCTTAGCCAGCTGCATCAAAAGACCAAGTGACTATTTCCATCAGTCTTTAAACCTTCATGGTTGAACTTGCTCATATGGATTACCTAGTGTAATCCACTAAAACTAAATATAAAAACGAAAAAAATTAACAGAGAATATTAATTCTTTGTGCTTCAGTGCTGTACACTGTGGTACACATAAATACTGGTTGACTGGCCAATGCACCTTGGATTATCAGGAGTTTATCATCATTAAAGCATAATGATGGAGCTTATCATCATTAAAGCATCATTAAAGCATATTTATCATTAAATAATAATAATAATAATGTTGGTATTTGTTAAGCGCTTACTATGTGCAGAGCACTGTTCTAAGCGCTGGGGTAGACACAGGGGAATCAGGTTGTCCCACGTGGGGCTCAGAGTCTTAATCCCCATTTTACAGATGAGGAAACTGAGGCACAGAGAAGTGAAGTGACTTGCCCACAGTCACACAGCTGACAAGTGGCAGAGCTGGGATTCGAACTCATGAGCCCTGACTACAAAGCCCGTGCTCTAATAATGATAATAATGGTATTTATTAAGCACGTACTATGTGTCAAGCACTGATCTAAGTAGATACAAACGAATCAGGTTGGACATAGGCCCTGTCTCACATGGGCTCACAGTCTTAATCCCTATTTTATAGATGAGGTAATTGAGGCAGAGAGAAGTGAAGTGACTATGCAAAATGATGTCTTTGAGGTTAGGGTTCACTTAATTTTCCTAAGTAGTTCCCACTATGGGTTATATACAAGTGGCACTGAATAAATGTATAATAATAATCATAATAATAATAATGGTAATTGTAAAGTCCTCATTATGTGCCCAGTATTGTGCTAAATGCTGGGGTAGACACATGGTAATTGGATGAGACACAATCCCTGTCCCACCCAGCATTCACAGTCTAAGTGGGAGAGAGAATAGGTAGCTTTCAGATTAGTTATTTGAAAAAAAAATAATCTTCAATTCAAAGTTTCCAGTTTGTCCATTTTGAGGGCAAGGATGAAAGGGGAGGGATAATAAAAATAATAATAATGGTACTTGCTAAGTGCTTACTATGTGTTAAGCACTGTTCTAAGAACTGGGGTAGATACAAGTTAATCAGCTTGGACACCGTTCCTATCCCACAAGGGGTTCACTGTCTTAATCCCCATTTTACAGATGAGGTAACTGAGGTCCAGAGAAGTGCTTCACCTAAGGTCACACAGCAGACAATTAGTGTAGCCAGCATTAGAACCCAGGTCCTTCTTAGTCCCAGGCCTGTGTTCTATCCACTAGGCAATGTTGTTTCATGCTGCTTCTGTTTGAGTTGTCTGCTCTCAAACTCTTAGTACTGTGTTCCGCACACACTAAATGCTCAATGAATGCCAATGATCGATCTATTACTGGATAGGGATTTTAGTGGGAAATGAGAAATGGGAGGGGTCAGACTTTAAAAATCCAACAAGCAAGAAGGCCACTATTTTAGCAGTGAATGGGAGCTATCAAAGTACTGAAATATGTAAGTCTAAGAACACAGCTCAAAAAACCATGGTGTCTGTCACCGCTATGACTCGAGTTACCTCTTCCAATCTACTGGTTTCCTGTTCTACTCAGATGAGACGTTTGGAACCTACAAGGTTTATTTTTACTCTATGCACTGACCCCAGTAATCTATCAATCGTCAGTGGCATTCATTGAGTGCTTAGTGCGTGCAGAGTACTGTACTAAGCGTTTGGGAGAGGACAATTGAAACAGAAGCAGCGTGGCCTAGTGGAAAGAGCATGGACTTGGGAGTCAGAAGGACCTAGGTTCAATTTCCAGTTGTGTCACTTGCTGCTGGGTGACCTTGGCAAGTCACTTGACTTCTCTTGGCCTCAGAGAACAATGCCTAGCACATAGTAAGCATGGTCCTTTCCCACTATGAGCTTTCAGACTAGAAGCACAGAATTATTCTCTCTCCATTTTTTGGCCAATACCACTGGAAAAGAAGGTCTTGTTGTCCACTACAACTTACAAAGTATCGCCGAGCTATTTCCTTTATTACACTACCTTCTTTGAGGATTTTAACTTGACTTACTTCTTACTCCATGAGAAGTAGAAAAAAAGGCTTTTAAATTTGCTCTCTCCAGCAAACTGGGGAATCTGGGTTTGTTTTCTCTTTGTAAGGAAACAAAGTTTAGAACTTGCGACAAACCCATTAATGTGTCTTACAGCTTCAAAGGCAGCTAAGAATACTCCAAATATATTGGCATCAGGGTAGAAGGATACACAACGGTTGGAGCGCACAGTAAAACAAACAGTGCCACCCTTTTTAAAGAGACACCTAAGTAATAATAGACGAGTTTACTATTTTTAACTAGAAAGGCATGAATCAACATCACTTAAAATCGTTACCAAAATCAGATTAAATTTAAGATGACTTTCTTATGGTTAAACAGAGGAATTTCAGACATTTCCAATAGGAAAAGAATTATTTCTTTAACCTTCTCTGTTAGTTTATTCAATTCTACTTTCATTACATAATGAAGGTTACCCAAAGGTAAGGCATGCAAGGATGGGAGACAGAGAAGGACGGTGGAAAGAAGAGACCGAGATTTGCAAGGAGACCTGCGGATACGTAAACCAGTGACTAGTGATGGCAGTAAACTTCTGAAGCCAGTGGAGATTCACTACCAAGCAGGGCGGATGCGGCGGAGAAGAATCAAATCCCGATTTATTCACAACTGGTGTTATTTTCTAATCCCTGAGTTTGCTTTGAATTCAATCAACTGGACCAGTGGTGTGAGGGAGTAATTGGATTAGAGCCCCATATGATAATATACCAGGTCAAGGGAATCAGGAGCTTTTGATGAATATTTCATGCTCAGAGATGACACCTCTGGAGAATTTTGCCTATGTGTGCGTGCCTGTCCATATCGGACCAAGTGGGACCTGTAGTCCCGAACAGATTGTGCAAATGCAAAGATGGCGCTTTGGCACTAGATCATATTTGTTTGTGGCACCTAGTACTCTTTCCCTCTTTCCGTACAAAGATTCTTTTTAAAAAGGACTGCTCCTTTCTCATTTGAAGTAAGCCCTGCTGATTTCTTTGAAGCTGCTGGCTCCCGGTTTTCAGCCGAGATCCAGCACTGTCTGAAGTTAAACTTTACCACATACTTAACACTTCCCCTATCCTCCATGCTTTCACATTCCCAATTTCAGCTCACCGTTCAGCTGCTCTGTGGGTATTCTGCTTTCATCCATTCTCCTCATTTGGCTCGTCTGTTCTCCTCAGAAGTGGCTGGTCCAACCCTAGGAGATCGACTTCCTTCTAGGACTTGGTAGTTTGTGTTCCTGTTGATTGGAGGAGAAAGATGAAGACTGTAATGGATGTCATGATACATGCATATAACAAAATTAAATCTCTCGCTTAAACGTTACTTCATTCATTTATTCACTTGTATTTACTGAGTGCTTAGTGGGTGCAAAGCAGCGTGGCTCAGTGGAAAGAGCACGGGCTTTGGAGTCAGGGCTCATGAGTTCGAATCCCAGCTCTGCCACTTGTCGGCTGTGTGACTGTGGGCAAGTCACTTAACTTCTCCGTGCCTCAGTTCCCTCATCTGTAAAATGGGGATTAAGACTGTGAGCCCCACGTGGGACAACCTGATTCCCCTATGTCTACCCCAGCGCTTAGAACAGTGCTCGGCACATAGTAAGCGCTTAACAAATACCAACATTATTATTATTATTATTAAAGCACTGAACTAAGCACTTGAGAAAGTGCAATATTAAACAGACATATTCCCTGCCTACAATGAGCTACATCTAAAAGTGCCAGAGGTTGAGAAGCAGGATGGCCCAGTGGCAATAGCACAAACCAGGGAGACAAGGACCCGCATTCTAATGCTGGCTCAGCCACTTGTTTGCTCTGTGGCCCTGGGCAAGTCACTTAACAGTTATGTGGCTCATTTACCTCATCCGGAAAATGGGGATTGTGATTGCAACCCCTAAGTGAGACTGGGTCCAATCTCATTATACCATATCTACCTCAGAACTTAGTATAGTGTTTGGTACATACTAAGCTCTTGAGAAATATAATTTAAAAGAAAAAAAAAGCATTGTTTTTATTTCAAAAAAGCCTGGTGCAGAAAAGGTATACAATTTCACATTTTTATATTTAGTCCTTTGTTTATTCAGATCTCCCTTCCTTGTTATAAGAAGTTGCTTTTTTGAAATGCTTCAGAAGGAGCCTTGATTTCAAGTCCTTTTTGAACCTGACAAACAGAATATTTCACTGATATTTTCAGCTGGTTCAGTACATGTGGTTGTGATCTGAGGCTGGTAAAATAAGACAAGTAGATGTGAGATGGTCTGGATAATTGCTTTGAAAAACTTTTGCTTGGGATTAAACTATGCCCCATTTCTCTAAATAGCATTGACCTGTTCATCTTTTATAGATGGCTAATAAATAGCAATACCATCAATGCTCGGCTGTTCGCTGCGTGGGTGCTAATTATGATTGGCACCTAAGTTTGACAGCTTGTTCTGCAACCTTGAGTCCCTTCTGGGGCTCCCCCAGTTCTCATTGGTGGGCCTCTGGGCTCTGCTGCCTGAGCAACACTTCCTCTTTCCTCAACACCCCCTTTCTCAAACCCCTGCCCCAGTGGAAATGGTCTGAGCGATATTATTCTACGGTTCAGTCCAGGCTCAAGCTACCACCTCTTCCACCGTGTTTGATCACTTGCTGTCCACCCCATTACTCTCTCCGTTAGTAGGTTAACTTTCTACTGAACTACCGAAGGGAACAGAATGATCTACGGCCATATCATAGTATTTTTTGATGGTATTTGTTAAGCGATTACTATGGGCCACGCACTGTTCTAAGCGCTGAACCTTAGTCCCTTCCCATACAAATGCACTGCTGGTTTAAACACTTGCAAAGGAAGCAATGTGACTTAGTGGAAAGAACACTGGCCTGGGAGTCAGAGGACCTGGGTTTTAACCCCAACTCTGCCACATCCATCCATCCATCGATCAATGGAATACAAAATACTAAACTAAGCAAATGGAAGAGTAAAATATAACAGAGTTAGCAGATATGATTCTTGTCCACAACAAGCTTAAGGTGTCTGCTGTATAACCTTGGGCAGGGCACTTAACTTCTCTGTGCCTCAGTTTAGTTATCTGAAAAACGGGGACTAAATCCTACTTCCTCTACATAGACTGTGAGCCCTATGTGGGACAGGACCTGTGTCCAACCTGATTATCTTGTATCTACCCCAGTGCTTAGTACAGTGCTTGGCAATAGTAAGTGTTAAACAAATAGTATAATAATAATTATTATGAGCTAATGTATACAGTTTTAGACTCAATCAAGTCAATTTGCCTTGGATAAGCAGAGTTGTGGAATGATGCACTTTGAAACCTTAGAAGTTAAATACTTCAGGTCTTGCCTATCTAGGAATGTTTTGGTTTATTAATTGAATTCCACTGGTTTTGGCTGACCTCCCCCTCTCCTTCCCCTCTTCTATTTCTCTAGCTCCTTCTTCCAGGAAAACCAGGGTTGAGTAGTGAGTGGATGGACTTTTCTTTCACATCAGTATTTTCTTTTCCAGACTTGGTGATGGCCGATGGTGTGAAATTGCCATGGGGTACTGACGAGCATGTCAAGAGTGTGTCATTGTTAATGTTCCTCTTGAAACTCATAATTCAGGAGTGTGTGGGTGGGGTGTGCTGGAGGGAATGGTTGCCTGAGATGTGAATGCACAACTTGAAAGGCAGCAGACTCCAGACGGACTCAGAACTGCTCAGAAGAGCAGACAGCTTGAGAACATTTCTCTTCCCTTATTCTGCAAAGCCTACTTGGGCTGATTGAGGCACTTTAACAAGGGCAGGTTCCAGTGGAACTGAGTATAAAGTGACCTTCCTACTTCTGGGATCAGTTCATCAGTAATATTTACTGAACACCTACTGGATGTAAAATACTGTACTAAGTGTTTGAGAGAGTAGAGCTGAATCAGTAGACATGATCTCTGAATTTAAGGATCTTACAATCCAGCTGTGAAAGCTGTTTTCTTCCCTTTTTTTAGTTCATGGTATTTGTAAAACACTTACTATGTATCAAGTACTGTTCTAAGCACTAGGGTAGATAAGAGTTAATCAAGTTGGACACACTTCATGTCCCACATGGAGCTTACCTTCTTAATGGCCATTTTTCAGATGAGGTAACTGAGGCACAGAGAAGTTAAGTACTTGTCTCGCTGTTTCTCTACACTATACTGCTTCCCCGAATCAGGTATCTCCCTACCGGATCAGTGGTATTCATAGTGTTAGTTGTGGGCAGAGCACTGTACTAAACCCTTGGGAGAACACAATGTAACAGAGAAGCTAGTCATGATTTCTGCTCTCCCGGAGCTTACAGTCTAGTGGGGAGATGTGCTCTTAATGTGTTCTGCACAATCCCATATAGATGTGGGTTCTTTGCCCTCTGTCATGACCTTTAAGGTTAAATGGACTCGATCCACAGATCTGCCTATTTCTATGGCTCCAACCCCTGAAATAAAAGTTCAAAACTTTCCAGGCAGTCAAACTCAGGGTTTGATAGTGAGGTTGAATGCTGTTTCCATGGGAAAGCTATCCGGATTTCTTGGCCTCCTCCTGATAGGAATAGGGAAAGGGGGGGAAAAATAGGAGTTGAGTTTTAATAATATGGATTTCCTCCCCAACCCCCACCCCCACCCCGCATAGTGCGAAAGTTACTGTGATTGCCAGTGGTACTAAAACTGTCAGACCACTTTCAGAAATTCAGTCACCTCTTAAACACTTAGAGCCTGAATTGAGTGAAAACCCATTTTCAGAAGAGTTTCCAAGGAAGTAGAAAGTTTCCACACGCTAAATATTACACTAAAAGAAATGGAAACTAGTACAACACTGCCAGAAAGTCTGAGCTGTTGTGTCACAGGCTGTTGAATGTTACATCCAGCCATAAAAACGTGAACATGCTTGGTGCTATATTAAAATACACTGTGAAAGGCTTTGCCTAATGACTGTAACTTTTTCTTTTCAGCAAGTTAATGCCTTTTCAGCTTTTCACTATCAGGAATACATTAGAGGGAGCTAAAGAAAATTCATACTGAGGTTGAAAAGCTTCAAAAATTCACCTGATGAGAAAACAATGAAGTTAAAAAACACCCTTCAAGTTTGTGAGGGGAGAGTTTTAAGTGGAAAGGAATGCAGTCTAATGGATGAGCCTGGGCCTCAGACGCCAGAGACCGGGGTTCTAATCTCAACTCCATCACTTGTCTGCTGTGTTACCTTGGACAATCAGTTAATCAATCAATTGCATTTCAATCAAACACATTTTAGGCTGTGAGCCCGTTACTGGGCAGTGACTGTCTCTGTTACCGAATTGTACATCCCAAGCGCTTCGTAAAATGCTCAATAAATACTATTGAATTTATAGAGCACTTAGAGTGTATGGAGCACTGTGCTAAGTCCTTAGAAGAGTACAATATGTTTCCTGTTGACAAAGAGCTTCAAGGCTAGAAGAGCAGCTTAGAGCTGATCTATGCTCCATTTTTCTCAGCAGGAATAATGGGCCTGAGATACCTGTCCTTCCCACTTAGATTGTAGCCCCATGTGGGACAGGGACAGTGTCTGATCTGCTTATATTAAACCTACCCAGTGCTTTGTAACGTGATTGGGACATAACAAATTCTTATAACGAATACCACATACAGGTGAGAGTCTGACTTAAAAGACAAACTTCCGTTCTTGCCTATGTCCATGAGAGTGTTTGTGATTTTAAATATTCTTTCGTACTCTGATTATTGTATCTGAAGCAGAAGCTTAATGGCTAATTTGAAATAGGCAAATAACATTATAACAACTCAATCAAAACTGACAACCACGAGTTGGGGTAGCTCCAGGGAAAGATACTTAATGTAATCTTGAGCCTCATCCAAAGCCAATGGAATCTGTGGGAAAAAAGTTGCTTTCACCTATGGGGGAGTCTGGTTCCACCATATTTATTCATTCCAGTGTTATATGAGACCTCAAATATGCACCTCAAGTTAGCTTGCTCCCCTCTCTCCTTCTCTCAAAAATTTCTCTCTGAAAAGCTCGATGACTTGGAAACAAAGCAGCAAATTGCAAAGTGTTCAATAACTTATTTCCCTCGGTTCTCGTACCAAACACAGTTGGAAAATCAGTAGTGCTTTCTTGAACTACGAGTCTGTGACTAGTGCTGTGGTCCTGGTATTTCAAATAAGCTCCTTGTGGGGAGCCAGTCAGTCCATCGAATTTACTGATATCTACCAACTCTATAATATTGTACTCTAAGCCCTCACTACAGCGCTGTGCAATCAGTCAGTGGCATTTTAGGAGCATTTACTGAGTGCAGAACACTATACTAAGCACTTGGTAGAGAACAATAGAACAGAGGTTATAGTCACCTTTCTGCCCACAAGGAGTTTATCGCCTAGAGAGAGCTGCACACAGTAAGCACTCCTTAAATACCATTGATTGATTCTGAGGCTCTGACACCTATGAACTTACATCCTCCCCATTGGTCATCTATATATGCGAACTCTATTTATTCTGATCATTCAAGAGATAAGTATATTTATGCTTGTCTTGCCAATTACAGTGGATAGTCCTTGTGGGTAGGGAACAACCCATTTTATTATATGCTTCCCAAGCGCTCATTACAATGCCCTGCATCAAATAGGTGCTAGGTAGATATCGCTGCTGCTACTGTTAACCGAGACAGAAAAATGCAGTTAAAAACTATTTTCCTTAGTATGGATGGTCAATTGATTCTTATTTGAGATGGAAGCAGCAAAGTGTAGTGGAAGGAGCAAGGGTCTGGAAGTCGGAGGACTTGGGTTCTAATGATGACTCTACCACCTAAGTGCTATCTGACCTTGGGCAAATCACTTCACTTTTCTGAGCCTGCTTCCTCATATGGAAAATGGGAATTCAACTCCTGTTCTCCCTCCTACTTAGAATGTACCTCCCATGTGGGATGGGAGTTATGTTCCACCTGATAGTACAGATTCACCCTGAGCATTTAACACAGTGCTTGGCCCATAGTAAACACTTAAATACCACAATGACTATGAAAGCCCCAGTTGTAGGAGAGACTGTGTCTGGAGATGCTGGTTGAGATTTCACTTTGATTTCCTAGATTGATTTAGCTGTTTCTCCATTTTTAGTAATAATGATAATGATGCTATTAAGCATTTTCTAGAGCCAAGGATGGCTATAAGCGCTAGGAAAGGTATGAGGTAAATAACTCACAGTTCTTGTTCCACATGAGCCGGACAAGTGTTTCCAACCTAATTCCTTGGATCTATTCCAGTGCTTAGATGAGTGATTAACGCACAGCAAATGCTTAACACTATAATTATTCATATTATTATTATAAAAGAGATGAGGAGAAGTATGGTCAAGCAGAAAGAGGATTGGCCTGGGAGTCTGAGGATCTGAGTTCTAATCTCATCTTTACCCCTAAACTGCTGTGTAACCTTGAGTACGTCACTTTGCTCTCTGGGTCAGTTTCCTCATCTGTAAAATGGGAATTCAATATCTGTTCTCCTTCCTACTTAGATCCTGAGCCCCAGGTAGGACAGGGGCTGTGTCCAACCTGATTAGCTTGTATCCTCCCCCAGTGTTTTGAACAGTGCTTCACATATAGCAAGCACTTAACCAACACCATAATCATCCACTCATAAGTAGAGTAGCTATCTTATCTTGCAAATGCGCTCACGTGACAGCTTGAATTCCAAGGGGTTCCATTTTCTCAAACACTCTTAGACGAGTCATCTCCTGTGTTCCATCCAAGCCTTTGAGACTCAAGGATTATTATGATTCCCATATGAAAAACTCTGCCCCATAGAGACACAGTGATCTGCTTTAGGTCGTCTGGCTGCACTTCTGCCTGCCTAGTTTATGAATCAAATTATCAGTGATATTTACTGAAAGCCTACACTGCGAACAGAAAGTTTTTGGGGAAAGAGTCTCTAGAATAGGAAGCAGAGAGGCAGCATGGTCTAGTATAAAGAGAATACTTTATATTTTATACTCTACTATAAAGAGAATAGGGCTGGGGTCAGGAGACCTGGGTCTTACTCCTGACTCTGCTACTTGCCTGCTGTGTGACTTGGAGCCAGTCACTTAACCTTTCTGTCCCTTAGTACACTCATCTATAAAATGGTGATTAAATACCAGTTTGGCTTCTCACTGAAACTGTGAGCCCTGTAGGGGACAGGGATTATTTCTGAATCAACTGCATCACAGCAATCGGTCGATGGTATTTATCGAGAGTGGACTGGGTGCAGAACGGTGCTCTAGAAGCTTGGGAGAGTTCAGTAATAATAATAATCATTATGGCATTGGTTAAGCACTTACAATGTGCCAAGCACTGTTCTAAACTCTGGGGTAGATACAAGATAATTAGGTTGGACAGAGTCCTTCTCCCACAGGGGTCACAGTCTTACTCCCCATTTTACAGGTGAGGTGAATGAGGCAGAGAAGTTCAGTAACTTGCCTAAGGTCACACAGCAGACAAGTAGATGAAGAAGACCCTATTCTTGCCCTCAAGGAGTTTAGTATCTACTGCGGAGGTGCATTTTAAAGGTTTAAAGAGAATGTGAACCTTCTACGTTTTTTTTTAAAAAAAAGCAGATCTTTCCTGCTAGAATCAAATGAAAAGATTTCTAAAGAGCACAGAGATCCTGAAAATCAGTTTAATTTATTCAAGAGTGTCTCATTTTCCCTTTTCAGCAAACAATAATAATAATAGCACTAATAATAATATTAGTTATTCCACTACCTTTCCCTGCTGATGCATGTTTAGAAATGAAATGCCAAATCATGGGTGGTGCAGCAAAATCTTCATGTCTACAATCAAATTCCTGGCCATCCCGGTACATTTTTTTACATTTAATTATACACTAAGATATAGAGTCAATATTTTGGAATTATTTTCCAAAATATTTTTTGGAAATGGGGCTCTTTGCATGACTAAGCCTTAATTAAAACAAGGATTGGACTGTAAAAGACGAATCAGTACTGCTCTTTGCCACTGAGAACATTTTTCTGTTGGCAGTTGGGGCTGGAAGAAAACAGACTGGTTGGGCGCCTTTGCCTGATTTTCCTTCGGAGCTCTAAGCTCCTGAAATGCTCCTAGAGGGCAAAAGGAGACCACTGATACTGGTAGTTAATAATTTCAATACTTGTTAAGTGCTTACTATGTGCCAGGCACTGTTCTAAACCCTGGGAAAGATACAAATTAATCAGTTTGGATACAGTCCCTGCCCCACATGGGGCTCACACTCATCCCCATTTTAAAGATGAGATAACTGAGGCAAAGAGAAGTGAAATGACTCACCCAAAATCACACAGCCGGCATGTGGCAGAGCCAGGATGAGAACCCAGGTCCTTCCGACTCCAAGCCCGTACTTTATCCACTAAGCCTCGCTGCTTGGGGCATGAGAACCTTTGTACTTAAAGTTCCACCAACAAAGGACAGGGTGAATTGTTACATCAGTTTAATTAAATGTAGATGGGTCCATCTGATATAGATCACTTAACCCAAAACCTGGCCCTCTGGAAATAGTATGGCAGCAGTGTGGCCTAGTAGAAAGAGCACAGGCCTAAGAGTCAGAAGACCAGGGTTCTAACCCTGGCTCCGCCAATTGCCTGCTTAGTGACTTTGAGCAAGTCTCTTAAACTCTCTGTGCCTCAGTTTCCTCATCTGTAAAATGGGGTCAAATCCAACTCCCTCTTACTTATATTGTAAGCCCCATCTGGAACTTGGACAGTGTCCAACATGATTAACTTGCATCTAAACCAGTGCTCAGAAGAGTACTTGATACCTAGCACTTATCAGATACCATTATTATTATTATTGCTCTTATTCCTTAGCAATTATAATTGTGGTATTTGTTAAGTGCTAATTACGGTCTCTACACCATCAAGGCACTTGGCTGTGCACTCTTTAAGCACAATGATACTCACCCCAGTCCCACAGCACTTACATATTTATCTTTATATTCCCTACCTGTAATCCCTGTTAATCTCTAATTCCCCTATCTGCAATTTGAGAAGCAGCATGGTCTAGTGGATAGAACCCGGATCTGGGAGTCAGAAGAACCTGGTTTCTAATCCCAGCTCACATCACAAAGCCTGTGCTCCATTCCCTGAATTCCCTGTTCCAGTTGCAAACAATGACCCAGAGTGGTCTAAGAGTGTGACCCTGAAACCACGGTTGGAGTCATTTGAAGGTCCCCAAAGGCCAAAACTCCAAGGAGGTTAGTTCCAAAAAATTCAAACAAATCTGTTGGATTTCCCCAGATTATCGAACAATCTTATCTGAATTACCTATAAAGACCAGGTCATTGACTGTCTCAGAATTATTTGTCAGAGTGAAAGCAACTGAAAAATATGGATCGAGTCAATAGAGTTAATGTATATGGTCCCTGACCTAAATGAATCTATAAACTAATGTATCCAGGAAATTGGATTTCTCACTTCTTTGCCACAGAAAATAAACCAGCCTTTTGTCCTCCAACATATTAACCTTTGGACAGATCTGTGTGGCAAAAAAACCAACACTCATCTGAAACAAACAAAAAATCACACATCTCCATATTTATTTATGGGGCAGAAGGAAGTAATAACCTAGTAAGGGACTTAAAATAAGAGACCAAGACCATTACTATTTTCATCACTTCTCTCACAAATTTTACGTGTGGACTGAGAACCACTTTTTTGATAAGATGGGAGGCATAATCAGTCAATTACATTTACAGATAATCAGCTGTCTGCAAGGTATTCTAATAAATGTTTGTGAATGTACATTAGAGTTAAGGCATAGCTCCTGTCCTTTAGGAGTTTATATTCTAATGGAGTAGACAGAGATGGAATTACTTACAAATAGGAGAATGGAGAATGAGAAAATGAATAGGAGTAAAATTAAGTTCTTCAAGAGCAGAGTGTGTAAAGTGATAGCAGCTGAAAGTGCATAAATGCTGAGGAGGAAGGGTGGAAATGACCTAGGCAGAAGAAAATTTATCAGAGAAATCTGATTGAAACTTCACGCCTGATTCTTCCAATCTCCTCTTCCCACTCAAGTAAAGGAAATCAATAGAGCAACACTTCTTTTGTAGATAAAAAATATCCATTGCATCTTGTACTGGGGACCTCTGCAAGGATGATAAATCTCCCCATTTGTTAAAAGCCAGAAATAGAATTGGTTCCATGGTACTAAATTATAATGGCATTTATTACGTGCTTACTGTGTGGCAAGAAAATCAGGTTGGACATGGTGCTTGCCCCACATGGAGATACAGTATAATAGGGAAGATGAACAGGGATTACTATATCTCCATTGTGCGGATGAGGAAACTGAGGCACATAAAAGGTGACTTTCCAAGGTCACTCAGCAGATTAGTGGCAGAGCCAGTATTAGAACCCAGGACCTCTGACTCCTAGGCCTGGGCTCTTTCCTCTAGGCCATAATGCTTCAATATCCTGTCCCATGGGGAAAGGAAACCCACAGGAGATACAAGGGAAGCAAAAGGTCGGAGAAACCAGAACTGGGCATTTACAGGATTGGACATGTCAAAATGTTCCAAATCAGGACAACAGAAAGGACCAGTAGTAGGTAACCTCTGCTAGGGTGGTAGGCAGTTGAGAACAAAGCTCTTGAGACAGGCTCTTGAGGTAATTTCCTCTCTTTAGATTAAGCTCCGTGAGGACATGGACCCTCTCTGTTATTTATATCGTGCTCCGGTATCTACCTAGTACAGCGTGGGATCTGAGACAAACTTGGCCATTGTGTATCAGAGTCTGACTGTGCTCAGCTATGCAACTATGCTTAGCAATAACTCAAGCTCAGCTTCAGATGTTTGAACACGCATAAATAGAGATAATGAGGGCAGTAACCAGAACTATAAACAAGCATATTCACATTAGCCTAAAAAGCAAAACATGTTGGCATGATAGATGATTCACAGTATTATATGCCGAAATGAATATAATCTTGGTAATTTGTGAAAGTGGCTGTGAGTGTGTGTGTGTGTGTGTGTGTGTGTGTGTGAGCAAAGTTTCCACATCCTTGGTTCTGTTTAAAACATTTCTGAAAAATGATCCTGATTACAGTTGCTGTTGAGAACGTTAATTGGGATTTGAAGTCCGTCTTCAGTCTGCCATTAATCCCATTTTATGTGTGCCCGGTTTGAGCTGTACCAAGTTCAAAATCCCACTTGGTTTTATTTCAAGCTCAATCCCTTCCCAGGAGTTGAAACACAGCTGACCCAGGAGCCCTCGATGTAACCTCACGTATTCTGTGGTAATATGCAGTGTAGCAGCACAAACCCAGACACAATCACCTCCCTTTATTCAAATGAACCAAATCTTAATTAAAAACGGAAGGCTTTGTTTGCTTTTGAGCCATGTCAAAGGGAATCATTTGTTCCTGTGGCATTTTTCTGGTCATTGTTTCTCCTTTTCCCCTTGCCCCCCTGCCTCCTTTCACTTTTTGGGAAGCGAATCCTTTTTCCATTCTTTCATATTGCAGGTGTTTCAGGCCGGGGGGACTTGGTGTATAAACGCAAAACTTATCAAGCCTTGTTACTTTTGGATCTAAGCTTTGGCACTCTTTTACATGTTCTTTTCTCAACCTTTGCATGAATCTCCTCTAGATCAGTAATAAATGTTCAATAAAACCCACCCTCAGCACCCAGTCTCAAAGAATGTTTTTGATATCATTTGTTGGGATGACTTGGCGGTAGCCAAAGGGCAAGATGAAATCATGATGAGGTAACAGTCATCAGGATTTTTTAACCAGGGTTAGAAAGCCAGGATTAGAACCCAGATCTTCTGACTCTCAGTCCTGTGCTCTTCCCACTTAGCCATGCTGCTTCCCCAAAGATCCCAGAGCCCCAGGGAGGTTATCCAGATGGCAGCAAACCCCTAGCATGGCTAAGACCCAGGTGACTCCCCAGCAAGGGACCCAGCACAGAGTTGACCCCTAAATGGGAGAGAAAGAGATTGTAACCCCATAAGGACACCAGCTGTCAATCAAGAGTATTTATTGAGTGCCTACTGTGTGCAGAGACCTGAACTAATAATAATGATGGTATTTAATATTAATAATAATAATGGTATTTGTTAAGTGCTTACTATGTGCCAAGCACTGTTCAAAGCACTAGGGTAAATACAAGGTAATCAGGTTGTCCCACATGGGACTCACAGTCTTAATCCCCATTTTACAAATGAGGTAACGGAGAAATTAAGTGTGCCCAAGGTCACACAGCAGTCGAGTGGCGGAGCCGGGATTATACCCCATGTTTTCTGACTATGAAGCCCACACTCTACTAAGCCATGCTACTTCTTAAATAACTAAACGGTATTTGTTAAGTGCTATCTATGTGCCAGGTGCTGTACTAAGCGCTAGGGTGGATACAAGCAAATAGTATGGACACAGTTCCTGTCCCACATGGGGCTCAGAGTTTCCATCGCTATTTTAACAGATGAGGTAATTGAGGCCCAGAGAGGTGAAATGACTTGCCCAAGGTCACACAGCAGACAAGTGACGGAGTCAGGCTTAGAACCCTTGACCTCCTGACTCCCAGCCCCATGCTCTATCCTTAAGGGCTTACTATGTGCCAGGAATGTACTATGTGCAAGCAAATTGGGTTGGACACAGTCCCTGTCCCATTTGGGCTCAGAGTCTCAATCCCCATTTTACAGATGAAGTAACTGAGTCCCAGAGAAGTGAAGTGACTTGCCCAAGGTTATACAGCAACTTGGGAGAGTAAAACAGAGTTGGTAGACATATGCTCTGCCCAGAGTAAACTTACAGTCTAGAAGGAGCTTATAGTCTATAAGGAAATTTACAGACCAGAGAGAGTTTACGGTCTAGTCTGTCTTTAATTTACATCTTCTTTATATGCCTTCCAGCACCTAATTGATCAGTAGGTCCATAACAGAACAGAACAGAAGTGAAAATCAAAAGGGTGAATTGATCTTTCCAGCATACTGACATTCCCAGTTAAACCCAGGATATTTTCCTGTCTCTGCTCCCTAAGAATACACCTTCACCTCGTTCCCCTCTGTCTACACCTTCCTCTTTGGCCACCCCAAATTTTCATTTCATTTACGACAATGGTGTTTAATGTTCAAATGTAAGACATAGTGCAAGCTTCTGAAAGGTAGGGATCATGTCTCCTAACTCTGGTCTTCTGAGATTTTAGTAAATTGCTCTGCATAAAGATTAAATACATGCAATTAATTAGATTGATGTGTGTGTCTCATCTTGTTTCCTCTATCAATCAGTTGTATTTATCAGGCTCTAAATTAAGCCCTTGGGAGAGTACAACCAAGTTTCTTTTTAAGCTATTTCTTAAGTGCTTACTATGTGCCAGGCACTGTACTGGGTGCTGGAGTAGATAGAAGCTAATCAGGTTGGATACAGCCTACATTTCACATGGGTCTCCCCATTTTACAGATGAAGAAACCAAGGTATAGAGAAGTTAAGTGACTTGTCTACTGGATAGAATCCGGGCATGGAAGTCAGAATCCCGCTCTGCCACTTGTTGGGCAAGTAGTTTCCCTTCTCTGAGTCTCAGTTTCCTCATCTGTAAAGCCAGGATTAAGATCGTGAGCCTTATGTCCAACCCAATTACCTTGTATCTACCCGACAGCTTAGCTAAGTGCCTGGCACATAGCAAGTAACAAATGCCACAGTTATTACTGTTATTATTATTAATAAGGTCACACAAAAGGCAGAGCCAGGACTAGAACCCAGGTCCTCTTACTCCCAAGCCTTTTCTCTTTCCACTATGCCAGTCTGCTTCCCATCCACAGGATACATCAGAATAGCCTAAGAAACTTGCTCACTGGAATACGGAGTCACATGGAGTCAAAAGTGCTACAGTTGTAATGATTGCTGAAGAAAATTTGATATATTCTGGTACATATGCACTCAGATCAAATTCATTAAGCTCAGAAACCTGGCATTTTGTTTGTCCTCTCCCGACCCCCTCTTACATACCTACTGGAACTCTTTGGAGAAAATATATTGAATGAGACACTTGCAAGCAAGGAGTCCATTAATAACCCACACTCAACGTAATGATGTAGTGTCATTCGTGCTGAACTGGAGAGCCAAGAAAATTAACATTCCATCCATCTTTCCTGCTACAGCAGGAAAATTAAAACCAAACCCGGGTTATTTGGGAGGGGTCTGATTAGAGACAGGTGAAATTCCTGGATAATTTTCTAGGCCTCGATTGTGTTTCAGGTCCCATGTCTGGTAGGCCGTACATTTTTGTAGTGTGCCCACTTTGGTCTGGTGAGTGGGTCAGATCTGTGTTTCATCTAAACAATAAAATTCCTTTGCATCCAGGATGCAGGGAAAGGCCCAGCCCTTCAAACTAAACTCCAAACGTGAAACGTGATGCCACTCAATTTATCTTGGAGACTAAGTAAAGGGACTTAAAATGTTCCAACTAACAGCTTTTGATCACTGCCTGGCTTGTCCACCCAGCCTTGATTGTGTTATTTCAGAATAATAGTAATGGTATTTATTAAGTGCTTACTACATGTCAAGCACTGTTGTAAGCACTGGGGTAGATATAAAATCATCAGGTTGGATAAAGTCCCTATCCCACATTGGGCTCACCATCTTAATCCCCATTTTAAAGATGAGATAACTGAGGCACAGTGAAGTTAAGTGACTTGCCCTAGATCACGCAGCAGACAAGTGTCGGGGCTGGGATTGGAATTACATCGTTCTGACTCCCAGGCCTGGACCCTTATCCACTAGGACAAGAGGCTCTGAATTTGTTTTGTTCCAATTTCCTGTTTTCTTTTACTTTCTTATAAAGGGTGCTGGATACATCTGACATGACGCATCCTTCAATTTTATTCCAATGCATGGGTCTGGGAATGAACATTACTGGCGGAACAAAGATTCCCTTTCCAGCAGTGAGGGAAGCCAAAGTAGAGTCTTTAGAAATCAAATGAGATTTGTTCATTTTCTGATACACAGAGAGTAAATGGAAGAAAAAGCTACATTTCCCTGTTTCAACTGACAAAATTACAGTGCAAAATGGACTGAAATTCAGGAGGGAATGCTGGTCCTTTTAAGACAGTGTGGGAAATGGAGTCTGAAAATGAAATGCATTGATTTCTTGGAACTTCCTCTGAATAAGCATGCCTGTGGCCTAGCAAACAAGACAGATTATCATTGGTCAGGGGTATTCCCGGGTGCTCTCCTAATCCTTGAAGCACTCAGCTGGCCACCCACATGCTAGTGAAAAGAAAAAAAACCCTCAATCTCTCTTGGTGATAGAGTAATCTGGATTTTTGGTAAAAAAAAGAATCAAAGGGGTACTGTTTCAGCGTTTTCTGTCTTTGATACACATATCATGTCTTTGTACACAAAAACCATTGATTCTAGTTATGAAATGTGACACTGAACTTTAAATATCAAAGGACACTGGTGAGAAAACTGAATGAAGGGGATACAGTCCAGACAGGTTTTGCCATTTTTAGTTTCTTGGTCTCAATGAAGAGTACGTGAGAATCTCTTGAGACAATGTAGATGTAACCTTATCGAGGGCAGGGAATGGTCCTACCGACTCTGTTTTATTGTACTCTCCCAAATGCACAGTACAGAGCTCAGCACACAGTAAGCTACCATTGATGATGATGACTCTTTCTAGACCAGGGTGACAAAGAGTATAGGGCCTGCAGTGACGAATCAATCCATCGTATGTGGCGTAGTGGATAGGAAGGCCTTAAAGTCAGAAGATCAGGGGATCTAATCCCGGCTCCACCACTTGTCTGCTGTGTCACCCTGGGCAGGTCACTTCACTTTGGGCCTCAGTTTCCTCATCTGTAAAATGAGGATTGAGACTGCGCCCCACATGGGACAGGGACTGTGTCCAACCTGATTTGCTTGTACGCACCCCAGTACTTAGTACAGAGCCTGACATATATTAAGTGCTTAACAAATACCATCATTATTAAGTTGGTCCATGGATAAAGAGTCAAGAGAGTCTGTGAACCTGGTTAAAGGAAAGCACTGATTTTAAATCTCATCCTATTCACCTCACTATGTCTAGCTTTGTTTTCCCTCTTGTGATTGTTGTCATTTTGTTGTTCAACTTCACACTGGCCTCTAATAATATCACAATGTTTATAGAGAGAATAGGAAACCAAACAGAGTATACTCAAGCTGCCTACAACCAGAGCTAAAGCCTTGGTCCTGCCTTGAGATGCAAGATCGGAAGAATAAGATGCATTTGCTTCTATGTTAGGCAAATAGTTTGTAATTAGAGGGAAATGAGAGAAGCAGCATGGCCTAGTAGATAAAGCATGGGTCTGGGAGTCAGAAGGGCCTAGGTTCTAATTCCGGTTCCACCACTTGTTTGGGAGTGACCTTAGGCAAGTCACTTAACATCTCTAATGCCTCAGTTTCCTCATCTGTAAAACGTAGATTAAGGCTCTGTTCCCCATCTGACCTCCAGTCCATGTCCTGCCTCTGGCCTGGAACACCCTTCCTCCTCAGATCCGACAGACAATTGCTTTCTCCTCCTTTAGAGCCTTACTGAATGGGCATCTCCTCCAAAGGCCTTCCCTATACAAAAGTACAAATACCATAAAAAAAAACAAATGAAGTAAACCAAACACTGAAAAAGTCTGTTCCTGTCTCAAACTTGCATGCTTATCTAAGGCAGTGATGGCTTTTGGAGAATGGATACTGAGGAGTTAGAAGATGTCTACTGATTTCATCTATTAGTCAATGGATAGCTTCCGTTGGTCAACGTGACTTATCGGAATCCATGTGCAGGAAATTTATATGAAAATAAACTCAGCCAGTTGGGTGACTGACTGTTGAACTAACTGCAAAAGGATAGCCTTTTAACAATCGGTATAGTTACTGGGCACCTGTGTGCACGGCACTCTACTGAGCACTTTTCAGAGTACAACAGATGAAGAATATATGATTTCTACCCTCAAGGACCTTGCGCTCTAATGGGGATTAGGGCATTAATTGATTTAGAACTAAGAAGAAGACACGCTCAAATGGAGTATGTAAACTGATATGAACAAAAGTGCAAGGAGAGGTCACCCTGAAAAGAAAGAGACATGAAATGAAAAGATTGATAGCAACCTTTTCCCAGCTTCGTTATAATCAGGCTATGGCCCATTAGCCTCTATCCTCAGGCCTCTGTCAATCTGTCAGCACAAATAATGACCCAGCTTGACGTGAACTGAACAGGACATGTGCCAGCTTGGATTTTTGACCCGGGAAGCCTTTCTGCGTGTTTTTCCCTGGACTCTCTGACTCTCGCTCTACCCAGCAGCTCTGAGAGGGGCGTGTTTGGGAGAGTTTGTAAGTGGGCTTTACCCGGAGCTGGGGACATTTCTACTGATCGTGATAAGATGTTGAACGCTTATGGAAGGCCCTGAGAAGTCTTGATTCAATTAAGCGTGTCAGGCATCCGACATCCCACATGAAAAACTGCCGTCCCGTCTGTGCCATTTCCTTCAGATACTGCTTCCCAAGTCAGAATTTCCAAGAACCGCCACCTCCTGTGATCCACGGACTGCTTCCTCATCTGTTTCCCATAGATAACTTTACATAAGGAGACGGCAACTGGAGCCTTCTATGGGGAAAGCAACAAAACCATCTCTGCCAGTTCTGGCTCGGAGATTGAGATCGCATGCTTGACGCAGCTAGGGCCAGAGATGAGAGAGTTCAGGGGTTTGCAAATAATTTCCGATCCATTTCAAAACCGCCCCATTTTAAAAAGGCACATGCTGGTCTGAAACCAAGGGTAAAATCCATGCAGCAATGCCGACAGGCTTAGGTAAAATAATCTGGGCAATTGAGAGATTTGAAGTCAATTCCCAGGCGATTTGAAAGTGTGATTTCCCCTACTGATGGAATCGCTCCTCAGCCCCATAGTACTTATGTGAATGCCCTTATGACCGAAATGCTTAGCACAGTGTTTTGCACATGGTAAGTGCTCATTAAGCACGACCGACTGATTAATCGATGAGGCTCAGTTCTGAGATTTTGGAACCTGGCACCTTTGCAGAAGAACTGATTGTTAAATTATGGATACAAACACAAGGTCTGTGGGGTTGAGGGAAGGAGGATGCCACTGGGGCAAGAAGTACAATCAATTCATCAGTGGCATTTCCCATGTGCTTACTATGTGCAGAGTGCAATGATCAAGTGCAGCATAGTGTAGTAGAGAGAGTGTGGTCCTGAGAGCCAGGACATGGGTTCTAATTCCAGCTCCACCACTTATCTGCTGAGTGACCTGGGATATGTCACTTAACTTCTCCGAGTCTCAGTTACCTCAGCTGTGAGAAGAGGATTGAGACTGTGAGCCCCACATGGGATAGGGATTGTGTCTAACCCGATTTACTTGTACCTGCCCCAGCGCTTAGTAGAGTGCCTGGCACATAGTAAGGGCTTAACAAATACTACAATTATTATTATTATTATTAAGGTATAGTCTGTCCCCATTTTAGCCGAGTGCAGGTAGAATGAGGACTAAAATACAGGCCTCCTGATTCCCAGATATATGCTATACTAGCCACGGGTGTCAATTGTTGCCCTTAGTAGATATGTGACTTTAGGGAAAAGATTCTTGAAGCTCAAGGGAGATTTGCAAGCCCTCAGGAACTGTGTCCAACCTGATTACTTGTCACTATCCCAGAACTTAACTGAACGATCTGCACACTGAAAGCCTTCAATAAGCATATAGATTGCTAGTATTATTATAGTATCTTGTCTGGATTAGAAGCTCCCCTTAAGGTCTTCTCTGGTCTTGGGACTTTACGGCAATGTATCTGATTTCCTGAGATGCCAGTTTTATGCACTAATTCAAAGAATTATTATTTTGAGTATTATTATGGCATTTGTAAAGCACTTGCTACGTGTCGAGGACTGTTCCAAGTGCTGTGGTAGATATAGGTTATTGATGTTGGACACAGTCTCTATCCCTAAGATAGAGTCTAAGTAGGTGGGTGAACAGGCATTTAATCCCTACTTAAAAGTTGAGGAAACTGAGGCACAGAGAAATAACTTGCTCAGGGTCCCACAACAAGCAATTGGCTGATGAGGAATTAGAATCCAGGGCCTCTGACAGCCAGGCCCGGGCTCTTTCCACTAGGCAACACTGTTTTTAAACTTAATTTGGAAGTTTTCACTTTGGATCCTCCTGTCTGTTTCTTATTGGTTGCTCATATTCTTTCCCCTGCCTAGAACTACCACCTCCTTCAAATCCACTAGGCCACATCTCTCACCTGATCAGAAGCCTCCGGGAAATCCCATCTCTCCTAGGAAGCCTTCCCTGATTTGTTTCCACAACTCCTGCTTCTGAAATCCCATCAGCCCCACTTGGAGTTCTGAAAATAATTTCAGTACTCCACTTAATCATTTTTTTTTCCATTCTCTTCCTCCTGTCAGTGATTCCACTATTTTTACTCCTGTCCCTACTATTCATGTACAGTCCATTCCGACCTCTCTCCCCACATTCTTTGTTAAGCTTCTTAAGGGCTGGGACAGTAGCTTTTATAGTTACCTGGGCTAGTGGGGAGAGCAAGGCCCTGGGACTCAGAAGAGCTTGGGCTCTAATTCCAGATCTGCCACGTATCTGCTGTGTGCCCTTGGGCAAGTCACTTCACTTCTCTGTTCCTCAGTTACCCCATCAGTAAAATCGAGATTAAAACTGTGAGCTCTGTGGGGGACAGGGACTGTGCCCACCCCAATAACCTCACAACTACCCCAGTGCTTAGTACAGTGCCTGACATATAGTAAATGCTTAGATACCACAATTATCATCATTATTAGTTCTTATAGTCTCTCAAGGACCTGGTGCAGTGCTCTGCACATGGTAGGTGCTCAATAAATATCATCCATGACAGCAATAAATTTCTATTGACTGAAAATCTTCATCAGTGGTATCTAAACATTTCTCTATTCTATCTACATACGATCAGTTTTGCTTGAGAAATGAACACTGGAAAGTGACATTTCACTTTCAAGTCCTGAAAGCAGTCTTGGGCCAAAGACTTACTAGGTTCTGGCCCGGGATCTGTCTTCTACTGGGTGATTAATAAGTAGCAACAAATCACCTGGGATTTACTTAAATATGCAACTCGGGTTGGTTCATCAGGGCCCACTGCACCCAGCGATGTTTAAAGTAAAATTTAAACTTTCATTTAAGATGTCCCTTCCTGCAGGGCAATTAAGATCGATGATCCCCCAAAATGAAAAACTCAGTTCTGTGACAGCTCATATCTGCTGCCATGAGAATCAGGCACATTATGTTTGTGGCACTCCAGAGCTACTAAAGGACTCGGGAACAATTACAAAATATAACTAACACTCTTAAAACCAAGCACATTAGGCTTTCATAAGAGTTTTCTACATGAAAATACTTAAGGAACGCTGAAACCCAATCAACAGTTTTGCGCAAGTTAGGAGAGACATTTTCCATTATTTAATTCGTTTTAAAGGAGTTCAATAAATAGGTTGTTTTATGGCCCTGAAGCCTCTGTCAGACGGCAACACAAAAATAGCTCTCAGATCCTTTATATCTGCTGCTACTTTAAGCCAGGTAGGGAATCATTTTGTGGAAATACAGACTTTCCTTGGGACTCACCAGAATCTAATTCTTGAATATGGTTCAATTAAAAAGGGTAATTAGATTGGGTTCTTATTTCACCTCATTTCCTTATTTTCCACATTTCCTAAAACCCAGCAATCAAAATACCAGGTTCCTCATTCTGCTTATGTTTTGTTTCCACCTTCTTCAATAGCTGTGTATGTATTTTCTCTTTAAGAGACTTTCACAACATTTTTCCATGCCCGAGAATAGTTGAATTGTTCCCGTGGCAGTCTGACTGCTCTGTGCCATGACTGCTGAAATACACAGCGGGACCCAAGTGGTCTGGCTGTGCTTCAGGGTTCTGTCATTTAAGAGTTTTCTTTTTCTTCTTCTGGTAACCTTTGAGAGTCTGGGGTGGTTGAGGGGGAAGTAAAATCATGGCCTTTTCTGCCTCATTTACTAATTAACTTAACTTCTGCTCCTCACTTCAAGCAGGCATGCCAACGACACGAATAAAGCCTATTGCTACTAGCTAACTTATTTTTAGGAAAGGTTGACTTGGCACAAACTTTCCCCTAGTTTTCCTCCCCGGCTCTATCGGATTTTTCCCTACAACCAATCCTGGAGATGTAGTCGTGGTTAGGGATTTTCTTTAACACACAGGCATCGTGTCTACATGAGGGAGGTTGATCAATTCTCAAATGAATTTTTCAGGAAAAATGTCCTTCACAGTGTCATGAGAGAGTAAACCTTCTGAGGGCAAGGTCCATAGCTCTCTTAATTCAATTCAATTGTATTTATTCAGCACTTACAGTGTGGGGGCCATTGTACTAAATGCTTGGGAGAGCAGCATGATGCAGTCGATTAGAGCACAGACCTGAGTCAGAAGGTCATGGGTTCTAATCCAGGCTCTGCCACTTGTCTGCTGTGTGGCCTTGGACAAGTCACTTCATTTCTCTGTGCCTCTGTTCCCTCATCTGTAAAACGGGGATTGAGACTGTGAGCCCCACAGTCGGTGCTTGTAACCATGCCAGTGTTTTTAGTACGATCACTGGCTCAGACTAAGTGCTACAAATGCCACAGGTATTATTATTATTACAACAGTAAACAGACACATTATCTGCCCACAGTGAGTTTACAGTCTAGATGGGGAGGCAGATACTAAAATAAATTACAGATATGTACAAAAGTAATCTGGGGCTAAGTCAGGGTGATGCAGAGAGGAGTGGGAGAAGAGGAAATGATAAGGCCACCACGTACCTAATAAGTGCTATTTATTGAGTGCTTACTGTATGCAGAGCACTGTACTAAGCACGTTGGAAAGTCAATACAGTAGAGTTGGTAGGCACATTGCCTGCCCACAAGGAATTTACAGCAAACAAATGGCAGAGCCAAGATTAGAATCCAGGCCCTCTGATTCCCAGACCCAAACCCTTTCCACTGGGGCCTTGCTGCTTCTTGATTTAGAACATTTGCCATTGCTATCCATCAAGCCTGTCTCGTGACTGACCTCTAGCACATGTCCTGCCTCTGACTTGGAATGCCCTCCCTCCTCAAAACCAACAATTACTCCCTGCTCCTTCAAAGCCTTATTGAAGGCACATCTCCTCCAAGAGGCCTTCCCAGAACAACCCCTTTTCCTCATCTCCAACTTCCTTCTGCATCACCCTGACTTGCTCCCTTTGCTCTTCCCCCCTCCCAGCCCCACAGGACTTATGTACATATCTGAAATTTTATTTATTTGTACTGATGTCTGTCTTCCCCTTTCTAGACTGTAAAATTGTTGTGGGCCGGGATTGTCACTTTATTGTTGTGTTGTACTTTCCCAAGTACTTAGTACAGTGCTCTGCACACAGTAAGCACTCACTAATATGAATGAATGAATGACCCTGAATCATGACAAGAAATTCTGCCCTTCTAGCCATAGCTCCTCATTTTTATTTTTATTCAACTGATTTTCATTTTTTTCTATTGACTTTCATTTTTATTCTACTGATACTTATTTTTATTCTGCTTATCTCGCATTTGTCCTTGTCTGTTAAGGTATTTCAACATTTTAGTGTTTCATTAATTCCACTGTGTCTGTCTCCAGTCATTTCCCAACTACAAACCAACTAAATTCATACACTGTGAGCCATTTGAGGTGAAGGGTCTGTGTCTAATTCCCCCCTTATACCCTTTCCCACCATTTAGTACAATGCTCTGTACACAGTGAATACTTAATGTGTGCTCTAGACTTATGGCCAGGCAACCTTTCTGCCAACTCTGTCAAAATTGTACTTTCCCAAATGCTTAGTTCTGTGTTCTTCACACAGTAAGCACTCAAATACAACTGAATGATAAATTGTTATTATTACTATTGTTTGTTATACTTCCCTTCCTCGGGCTTGTCAGTGTGGCAGAGACGTGAACCCCTGATTGTACTGTACTCTCACCAGTGCTTAGTACAGTGCTCTGCACACACTAAGCACTCAATAAACACCACTGATTGATAGATATGACTACTACTATCACTGCAAGTACTATTCATTACCCTTTCCTTCTTCTGGCTCAGGTTCTGGGGTAGAGAGGTGAACTCTGACTGTATTCATTCAATCGTATTTATTGAGCACATACTGTGTGCAGAAAATTGTACCAAGTGCTTGAGAGAGTACAATATAACAATAAACAGACACACTCCCTGCCCAAAATGAGCCTACACAGTACTCTGGTTGTCAAAGCACTATTACCTAGCTAGTTGGTCTCTGAATGGACCAATTCCTCACTGGCTCCACATCTTCTCACCCAAATACCATGGCCAGAAGCTCTTCCACCCCTGTGCCACATCCTCTGAGAGACTGACAGAGTCTGGCTTCAATGCTTCACAACAGACTAAAACCCTATAAAGGTGTAGAAAGTGCTGGTTTTCTGTGGGGCTGTCAACTGAAATCTCAACCCAAGAGTTCTGCCTGGCCTTGAGCAGCTTCAACACTGTTGCCTTTGACCCATTAAAATGGCGAGACAGAAGGACCAAAAATATGATTCTCGGAGAATAAGCTTTTTGTAATAATAATTGTGGTAATAATAATAACAAAGATAATAATAATAATGATAATAATGGTATTTGTTAAGTGCTTACTATATGCAGACACAGTACTAAGCAATGGGGTAGATACAAGCGAATTGGGTTGGACACAGTCTTTGTCCCACATGAGACTCTAGGTCTCAATCCTCATTTTACAGTTAGGGAGAACTGAGGTACTTCTGTAAGTCAGAAGTAAAGTGACTTACACAAGGTCACACAGCAACAAAATTACAGAGCTGGGATTAGAACCTAGTTCCTTCTGATTCCTAGGCTCATGCCCTTTCCAATAGGCCACATTGCTTCTCATTTAAGTGCTTACTTCATTCCAAGCACAGTACTAAGCACTGGGATAGATACAAGGCAGTTACGTCAGACAGTAAGTGGAAAATATATCGGTCCTCTCTGTTGGACTTTCCCAAATGTTTAGTTGAGTGCATTGCACCCAATGAGGCTCAATAGATAACATTATTACTATAACTATTTTCACTTTAACTCTCCAACTGACACGGAACATGGAGAGAGCATAGCTGTCCAAAATTAGACTGTCAGAACCACCTGGGCAAGAAGAGTCCTTATCTGGCATCTAGATAAGTTTCTCTAGCTTAAATGAAATACCAGAAGTTAAAACCATTATGGAGACCAAAATCTGCTACACAGGAAAACAGGATTTGTTGGTCAGAATGGCCCAGGTTGGCTGTGGAATGCCAATAAGATATTTTTTCCAAGAGCTGATTGTGTAACAAAAAGTGGCGTTTAGTGACAATAATAATCTACTGATTTGAGGTCATATAATCAATCGATCAATCATATTTATTGAGCCCTTACTGTGTACTGTACTAAATACTAGGGCGAGAATATAACAGAGTTGATAGACACATTCCCTGCCCACAATGAAATTACAATCAGAGGGAGCTTACAGCCAAGACAGATAAACTATGTTAAAATCCCACTTTTACTCTAATTAGCTGAACGGATTAGATAAAAAAGAATTTGGAGGGGGGCAGGAATTCTTCAGATAATTGCATCTGTGTAGACCTGGATTCTGCTAGTATATTATTTTATTATGACTCTTCCCTGCCTTCAAAAAAAACAGACTTTGCCCTTTCTCCTTTTTTGAAAAGAATGACCTTTCTAACGATGAGGTTTTAAAGGCACCCTGACTTCATCCACACTCTGCACTGAAGATTAGACTGTTGTTTTCCTTCTCTTCTACGCTTTGCATGGAATATTGGCAGGAGATCACCAGAAATGACATCTCACACAGTCTCAGTGAAAATAAAGGCGATGTGGATGAGTCCATTACGAAAAACAGCAAAATCCCGGTCTAAAAATACAGCTCGTTTCCTGTCAACAGCGTTCTTTATGTCCATCTTGGCGAATACAACGTTTCTCACACAGTAGGTATGGCTCTTCTCCAGCTGCCTTTCAGCATCCAGAACTCATCGTGTTATGAAGCAGGGTAAGGGACCACTGAGTCAATATTTATTTGTGTAGCTTTCACCCTTAACTCCACACTCATTTGTGGATAAAGGTTTCCCCAATTTCCCTCTCCAATGAGCAATTTAGGTGGTATTTATAAGGATCCAAGGTCAGAACTTCCCTTGACCATTATTTTATGTTTCTGTTTTGCATTCATTGTGGAATTTTTTTTGAAGGAAACTCACAACTGTTTTGGCATTTCAGGGATCCAAGGATTACTCTTTTTCTCCTCTGGGACAAATGATCAGGGGGACAGTTGCCTTAAGGGCCTGTCTGCCAGAGGACCCCTTGGGAGGAGAAATATTTGCACTGAACCACTCTTTGACCCTTTTTCAGAGATTCCAGTGTTTAGAAGTATAAGGCTGCAATAGTGAGGTGTAGCAGCAGTTAAAAGTAGTGGGAGGGTGAGAGAGAGAGAGAGACGGAGGGAGGGAAGGAGGGAGAGGGGGGAGGGAGAGAGAGAGAGAGAGAGAGAGGGAGAGAGAGAGAGAGAGAGTGAGAGAGAGAGAGAGAGAGGGAGAGAGAGAGAGAGAGAGAGTGTAGCTCTCCTGCTCCTTTTCTTTCCCCCAGTGCCCTTGGGCTTGCCCACAGTTGGCACATGCCCCCAGAACTCCAGTTCCTCTCCTGTTTTTCACTGCCCCTCAAACCTCTGTTTACTTAGAAAAATTAAGCCATATTTTAGCACATTGTAGTGCCTCAATAAATATTAAAGATCAATCGAAATGATCATTGCATGTCATAATGGATAAAGATTAGGGATTACATTAATCCTCTTAAATCACAAAGTTCTTTCCAGTAATTCTTATAAGTTTTCTTTTCCAAACCCCCTGAGAGAAATTTTGGTATTGTTACCCTCATTTTACAGATGAGGAAACTGAGGCACAAAGAGGTTACATCATTTATTAAAGGATGCCCAGAAAGTAGCACTACTGAAATTCAAACTCATATCCTTTAACTACTAGTCTTTTTCTCAACCCACTGAATCATCTTGACTCAATCTAGGGAGCGGAAATGTCTTGAGTGGAATGCGATGGGATGGGGAGTGTCTGACTCTCTGCCCTTGCTGTGAATCGACCTATCAATCAATTAATGGTATTTATGGAGTGGTTGCTGGCACTGTTTGCAGAGCACGGTAACAAGCGTTTTGGAGAATACAATATCAATCAACGTTAGTGATTAAATGCTTACTTTGTACAGAGCACAATACTAAACATTTGGGAGAGTACAATTCAATTGGTAAACACACGCTGTGACCTCAAAAATCTTATAGTCCAGCAGGAAAAGTAGTGTTATGTAAACTGCGAGTTGTTTTTTTTAATGGTAATTTGTTAAGCGCTAACTTGGTGCTAGGCATTGTACTAAGCGCTAAAGTAGGTACAAGATAATCGGGTTGGACACAGTCCATGTCCCACATGGGGCTCACCATCTTAATCCCCACTTTACAGATGAGGTAACTGAGGCTCAGAGAAGTGAAATGACTGGCCCAAGGTCACAGCACAGACAAGTGAGGGAGCTGCATTTAGAACTCAAGTCCTCTGACTCCCAGGCCCATGCTCCTGCCCCTAGCCCAGGTTGGATCTCGACTTAAATATTTTTAATTTTTCTTTCAGCTTTTTATTGATTTGGGGAGATGCGAGCATCAGTTTGCTCATGTGCAGGAAGAGTCTGTTCCTAGACCAAATGCCTGTTTTCCGAGTTATGGCACAGCTCCAGCTTGAGTGGACTTCAAAACTTTTCGCTGCGTTTTTGGACCATTACATAATTTGTTCCTCAAGCATTTTCGAAACAGTGACATCAAGACATCAGTGAGTTCAGAGCAGAAAACAGCAGCTCCGCTTAGAAGTTTGTTGATGAATGTTGTGATTATGGCATCTGACAACTGGCTTTTATTTGACTTTTGGAGAGTTTTGCACTTGCAAGGTTGTATAAGAATTACTTGAGTAATAAGCAAACATCTATAATTGAAATCTGACTGGCACTTTCAGTGAAGCAAAAAAAAATAAGGCCGCAGATCTTGGTGATTCTTAGGAGTCCCCAAATGGCAGTCATCCATGCTCCAAGACTTTCCTTGGCTATTTTGGCCGAGAATTTAGCTTTTTATGGATGGGAGAGGATTGAAGACAACTTTTCAGACGACTCTGTCTTTTGATAATCTGATATGGACCTGACTGCATAGTTTTCAGAGCCCAAGCATTGCTGTTGTCACTGACATGTGATTACAAGCCCCTTCTCAGCGCGGCTCAGTGGAAAGAGACCGGGATTTGGAGTCAGAGGTCATGGGTTCTAATCCTGGCTCCGCCACGTGTCAGCTGTGTGACTTTGGGCAAGTCATTTAACTTCTCTGTGCCCCAGTTACCTCATCTGTGAAATGGGGACTGGGAGTCCCATGTGGGACAACCTGATTATCTTGTATCTACCCCATTGCTTAGAACAATGCTTGGCACATAGTAAGTGCTTAACAAATACCATTATTATTAATATTTTCAACACTGGTAGAACAACAAACAGCTTGGACAATTGGTAAGGACATGGGCCCCGAAGTCAGAAGACCTGGGTTCTAATCCCAGCTCTGCCATTTGTCTGCTATGTGTGACCTTGGGCAAATCATTTAACTTCTCTGGGGCTTAGTTTCCTCTTCTGTCAAATGGAGATTCCAAACCCATTGTCTCTCTTACTTAGGTTGGGAGTGCCATATGGGACAGAGACAGTGTCTGACCTAATTATCATGTACTTACCCCAACACTTTGCTTAGTGCCTGGCATAAAATAAGCATAGGACAAATATCACAGTGATTATTATTATTATCATTAATACTACCATTGCAGTGGGGTGAGAAGGAGGACTTAGGTGCTAATATTGGCTGAGCTCTTGACTTGTCCTCTTTCTCATCAATCCCACCTACTGAGGGTCAAATCTCCTGAATGTCTATCAGTCATTCATCGTATTTACTGAGCGCTTACTGTGTGCCCAGCACTGTATTAAGCACTTGGGAGAGTAAAGTAGAAATCATAAGAGACACAGTCCCTGCCCCCAGTGTGCTTACAGTCTATCGGGGGAAATGGACATTAATATAAATGAATAAAATTAAAGATACATACTTAAGTGCTGTGGGACTTGGAGGGGAGATGAATAAAGGGAGCAAGTCAGGGTGACCCAAAAGGGAGAAGGAGAAGAGGAAAGGAGGGCTTAGTCAGGGAAGGCCTCTTGGAGCACTTAGTACCGTACTAAGTGCTTAGTACAGTGCCCTGCACAAATACAAATGAGTAAATGAATGAAGGAGATGTGCCTTCAATAAGGCTTTGAAGCTGGGGAGAGCCACTATCTGTGTGTGGAAAGTGCTCTGAAATTCTCCAGTGAAAGATGCCGCCTACAAGAATTTGATTTTCTCCCTGCTTGGGAAGGAGTTTCCTCCCATCGTGTGACTGAACCCCAGTGCCTTCTCTTTTGATAAATGTGAATCAGGTTTTGGCACTGGGTCGATAGGCTGGAACGTGATGAGAACAGCCATTTCTTTCCAGTTTTGATGAATAAAAGGGTGTAATTCTTACCTTTGAAATCTGACTCAAGCACAAAACTAACCCCACAAACATTCAGACTTCCTCCAAAATTTCTCTGGCTTTTCTTGCCCCCAGCCTCCTCCCTGAACTTCGCTTTAATGGTTCATTTCATGGCCTTTAATCTTTGCCTGTTTGGCTTGTCCTTATCAGAGAGGCAATTTTAAAGCACAAAATGGCAAGAGTGGGATCCACATCACACAGGTAGAAAATGCAATATGATGAAAACCCGAAGCGAGAAGCGGCCAACGCAGGAGATTACATTTTCCAATCTTAAAACGCCCGCTAACCTTGGGCCATTTCAAATTTGGGAATGAGCTTCAACCCCTCCTGGGTTTAAGTTGCTGACAAAACACAACTTTCTGTTTCAATAAGGCATCTTGGCCATCAAAGAGCTCAGCTCTTACAAAACATTTTGATGAGCTAAGTGTAAATGAATCAGAAAACATACGGATTACATTTCCACTAAAATACACGTGGGATTTCAAAAATGGAGGGAAAAAATGCAGTTGGCAAGACATGTTTGGGGTTTTTTTTTCCAACCCAAAACATTTGTAAAATAGTTCAAGACATTTTTCTGAACCCGTAGAAATCAAGGGGCTCACTCATCCCGGATCTTATCATTTTCTTTGGATTTGCTGTACTCCACCCAATCAGATACGCTGGGGAGATATTGATTCAGTAGGCAGATTTAGTAACTGATAACTAATATGTCTTGTGATATTCGGTGAGCGCTAAGTGCCAAGCACGGTGGTAGTAAAAATACAATAGGATCAGACACAGTTCCTCATGGGGCTCAATGACCACAGGGGAGGGAGAATGGGTATTTAAACCCCATTTTACAGAT
The DNA here is from genome assembly GCF_004115215.2 of Ornithorhynchus anatinus. Classification (NCBI taxonomy): domain Eukaryota; kingdom Metazoa; phylum Chordata; class Mammalia; order Monotremata; family Ornithorhynchidae; genus Ornithorhynchus; species Ornithorhynchus anatinus. The sequence goes on from NC_041742.1 coordinate 5,920,455, forward strand.
GAGGAAACTGAGGAACAGAGAAGTTGTGGGAGGAGGAGCAACAGGGAGGGGACTACAGGGCAGGGAGAACTGGCATTTAATCCCCACTTTACAGATAAGGAAACTGAGGCACCAAGAAGTTAGGGCTTGCTCAAGGTCTTGGAATGGGTAAGGGGCAGCGCTGGGATAGGAACCCAGGTTTCTTGATGTCCAGTGAATCCTGTGGTCTTTCCTCTGGCGGACACTGCTTCCCTGATCATTTTTGACCTTTTCCAGCAACCTTCAGCTGCTGAGAAGTTAGCAGTATATTCCACTACTCTAGAGTAGACTTTCCAAGTAGACATTATTCATTAATGATAATAATAATGATGATAATAATGATATGCTATATAATAATAATATAAGAATGAGAATGGTATTTGTTGAGCGTTACTATTTGTCGAGCACTGTACTATGCCCTGGGATAGATACGAGATAAGCAGTCAGACACAATTCCTGTCCCATACTGAGAATAGCCCCCGAAACGGTTTGGACACCTTTTATCAGACTCCCAAAGAGCGTCTCTCTTTTGAACAAAATACTTCCTAAGGCCTGGTGTGGTATCCATTGCAGGGCATATTGGAACATGAGCCCATTTCAGACCCCTTAATCACCTGAAATGATGGACTACGCACATAAACAGTATGATCTAAGGCAAAGCACCTGTTACAGTGATCTTCTAAATGTTCGCCAAGTATCACTGATTGAAACAGCCCCGAACAGGCAGCCAGTAGAGTTGGGTTCTAATCTTGGCTGTTTTGTGACTTTGGATAAGTCATTTAACTTCTCTGTGCTTCAGTATTCTCATTTGTCGAAAGGGGAGTGAAGACCTGTTCTCCTTCCCCTCTAGACTGTGAGCACCATGTGGGGTGGGGAATGTGTCCTATCCAATTATATTTTATCTACCCCAGTGCTTGGTACAGAGCAAGCACTTAACAAATACCAGTATAATTACTTCTTGTCATGAGGTAATACAACTGCAAGATTAACCTGTCAATCACACCAGCCTTGGAGAGAGCCTGGCCATTTCCTTGAGTTTGCTCCATTTTCTCCTCTATGGCAGGGATTTAAGAACATACCAGCACTTCATAAGGGGTCCAGAGAGAAAAAAGTCAGAACTAGGAATTTACAGGCACTCAATCTAATTAATCAATCATATTTACTGAGCACTTACTACTGGCTCCAGGGTATTTGGTATTATTATTACTAGAACTACTACTACTAATAATGTTATTTGTTAAGCGCTTACTATGAGCCAAGGCACAGTATTAAGCCCTGGGGTAGATTCAACAATGGTCTCCTAGTCTAATAATAATAATTATGGTACTTGTTAAGCACTTACTATGTGCCAAGCACTGTTGGGGTAGATACAAGTTAATCAGGTTGGACATAGTCCCTGTCCCACATGGGGATGACCTACTCAATACACTAACTGGAGGGAGAACAGGTCTTGAATTCCCATTTTGCAGACGAGGACCTGAGGAACAGAGGAAGCGAAGTGACTTGCCCAAGGTCACACAACAGGTAAGGGGTAGATGAGGGATTAGAACTCAGGTTCCCTGACTCTTGGGCCTGTGCTCTCTCTACTTGGCCATACTGTCTTGCATTTTACTAAGATTTGCCCAGAGTATATGATGAGGCAGGGCCTTTGGAAAGGAACCAGGGTCAAGAAAGGATTTGGCAATTTGTGGTTATAAAGAATGGGACTATGTTAACCAGCCCTGCCTACAATCAACATCTACTAAAGGAGCAAATTATGTGCATAATTGAAATGTGATTTATCTGAATGTCAGGTCTCCAAAATCGATCAATTGAATAGTATTCACTGAGGGCTTACTGTGTGCAGAGCACTGTATTGAGAGGTTGGGAGAGTACAATATAACAGAGTGGTAGACACGTTATCTGCCCATGCCGGGTTTATGGTCTAGAGACTAAACTGTCATTTTATTTCTGGTGGATTTTATTCCTCTGAAATAGGTAATCTTAGTCAAAGCTTATTTTACATCCCAATTTTTTTCACCAAAATGCAAGTGTTTTTTAATCTTGAAAAAGCACCCACCAAATCCATCCTCATGGAGTCTACCATCAGGAAAGGTAGACTGTAAGCTCCTTGAGGGCGGGGATTGCATCTGCCTAATCTGTTGCATTTTTCTTTCCCAAGTGCTTAGTATTGTGCTCTGTCCACAGTGGGCTCTCAATACCATTGACCGATAGGTAAGCAGTGGTGAGTCCATGGCAAAGTGGACATGTGATCTTTGCCCACGAGAACCACATGTAAGTTGAACCAAGTCTAGAAGCCCAGTCTGAAATTCTCTGAGGAGTGCTATTATTATTTTTATTATTATTGCTCTTTCCACTGAACCAAGTCAAAACAAATCAGTTGTTCAGAGCAAAACTTGCTTTTAATCTTGCATTTGATCCTTAATATAGCCCTAAATCCCATTTTAATAGCAGGAATTGTGATTCAGTCAGCACATCTTTTAATAGCCTAATGCTTCTATGAAGTGCTTACTATTTGTTAAATTCTACGCAAGTACTGATATGCTCATTGTGGATAGGGAAAGTGTCTACCAACTTTGTTATACTGTAGTCTCCTAAGCATTACTACAGTGCTCTGCATGTTGTAAGCACTCAAAAAATACCACTGACTGATTATCAGATTATCTCACAATTTAAGAGGTGGGATCAGTATGCATCCTATTTCCACTTAACAGATGATGAAAGTGAGGCTCAGAGAGGTTACGTGATTTGTCTCAAGTCCCTCAGCAAGCCAGTGATAGAACCAGGATTTGAGACTTTTCACTAAGCCATATTGAACCCTAATTCTTTTCTTTCTTTCCCCCACCCTCTTGGTCCTGAAGCAGGTCTCTGATGAAAATCCCAGAGGAAGCTGTTGGCATATATATCTCATTATCCTTCAACACTAATCCTATTTGTGAACTGATGTCAGTCAAGGGCGTAGAATGCAGTTAGCAGGTGGCATCAGTAATGGACGAAATCATGCAGCCAATTTTTAAATCTGAGAGGTGATACAGGACTCAGGGGGTTGAAATGAGGCAGAGACAAGCCTGTTTAAATGTCTGTTGTGATAGCACTTAGGAATTTTGACCTCTGAATTCCCTTGTGGATCCAAAATAGCTTCATTGAGACTGTTGGATATGGTAATTAAGTGCATGTATGGAGATGTCATAGTCTAAAATGTCAACAAACTGTTTTGTGGGATGATACATAGTATTTAGATAATTACTACAAAACTCATAAAACTCGGAATATGTTTAAAATAATCCATTTACATAAGCAAACTACTAAATGTTTCCTTATGGAATCCCTAATAATTTAATCTCCTACAAGTGTGGTTGAACACTTATTGCTGGGGTGAATGCACTCCTGAGAAGCAGTGTGGTCTAGTGGATAGATCATGGGCTTGGGAATCAGAAGGGCCTGGATTCTAATGCTTGACTCAGCCACTTACCTGTTGTGTGACTTTAGGAAAGTGACAACTTTTCTGTGTCTCAGTTTCCTCATCTGTAAAATGGGAATTAAGACTGTGCACCCTATGTGGGACAGGGACTGTGTCCAACACTATTAGCTTGTATCTACCCCACTGCTTAGAACAGTGCTTGACACATAATAAGCTGTATTCAACTTGATTATCTTATATCTGCTCCAGTGCTTATACACTCCTTGCACAGACTAAGTACTTAACAAATACCATATGATAACATTAATAACAATAATCATGATAATAACAATAAATAGGGGAAGGAACTGGTTTGATGGACTGGTGTTCGCAACCCATATGGTATTTATTAATGCTTGTCTTCCCCACTAGATGGTTACCTTCTCGAGGGCAGAGATTGTGTCCAGTAACTCTATTGAACTCTCCCAAATTCTTAGTACAGAACTCAGTAAAAAGTAAGCACTCAGTAAATACTATTTGTAGATTGTAATAGGGAAACTCTTTTGGGATTCATTGAGACCCCATCTCTCTCAGTCAACCCACATATGCTATGTCTTTGAATCCTATCGGTTCTACCTTCACCACGGCACTAAAACCCACCCTTTCCTCTCCATCCAAACTGCCACCATGTTAGTCCAAGCACTTATTTTATCCTGCCTTGATAACTGCATCAGGCTCCTTGCTGACCTCCCTACCTCCTGTCTCTCCTCACTTCAGTCCATACTTTATGCTGCTGCCGGGATCATTTTTCTACAAAACTGTTCAGTCCACATCTTCCCAACCCACACGAACCTCCAGTGGTTGCTCTTCAATCTCTGCTTCAAAGGCTTTAAAGGACTCAGTGACCTTCCCCATGCCTATCAGACTTCTCTGATTTCCTACTACAAACCAGCCCACCTGCTTCAATCCTTTAATGCCAACCTATTCAATAAACCTTATCCATATCTGTACTCTGGCCTAGAACTCTTTTTTCCTTCATATCTGACAGTTACTCTCCCTACCTTCAAAATCTTATTAAAATCACATCTTCAAGAGGACTTTGTGGACTAAATCCTCTTTTCCCTTCTCCTATTCCCTTCTGTGTTGCTCTAGGACTTGGATTTGCACCCTTTATTCGCCCTATCCTCAGCCCCACTGAACTAATGTACATATCCGTAATTTATGTATTGATATTAATCCCTCTCTTCATTGTGTGCAGGGAATTTGTCAACCAACTCTTTTATACTGCACTCTCTCAAACACTCAGTACAGTCCCCTGCACATAGCGAACACTCAATAAAGATGATGGATTAACCTCCCTGCCTCATGTCTCTCCCCATTCCAATCCATATTTCACTTGGCTACCCGGACCATTTTTCAAAAAAAAAACCTCTCTTCAGTCCATGTTTCCCCACTCCTCAAGAACCTCCAGTGGTTGCCCATACACCACACATCAAAGAGAAACTCCTTAATATCTGCTTTAAGGCACACTATCATTTTGTCACTTCCTACCTTATCTCACCGAATTCCTACTACAACCCAGCACATTTGCTCTGCTCCTCTAACACCAACCTACTCACTTTTCCTTAAACTCATCTATCTTGCCACCGACCCCTCACCCATTTCCTGCCTCTGGCTGGGAACTCTCTCCCGCTTCATATCCAAAAGCCTTATTAAAATCACATCTTCCCTAGAGGCTTTCCCTGATTAAGCCCTCCTTCCTCTGGTCCCTCTCCCTTTTGCATTGTCATTACACTTGGATTTGTATCTTTTATTAACTCCCTCCTCAGCCCTAAAGCACTTATGTACCTCTCTGCAATTTATTTTATATTAATGTCTACCTCCCCCTGTAAACTTTGAGCTCCTTGTGGGCAGTGAATGCGTCTACCAATTCTGTTATATTGTTCTCTCTCAAGCACTTAGTATGGTGCTTTGCACACAGCAAGTGCTCAATAAATACCATTGATTGATTGACTGATTGATAGGGAGGGTATTCCAGACTGAGGAAGGGCTATGATCATCTGGAGCCAGAAGAGTTGTGTCCAGGGACCAACAAAAAGAGATTGGTTGGAAAAGAGAGAGAAGTTCCCTAGAATAAGATTTTAAAACACACTACACATAGTTTGTGAAGAAGAAATTTGACAACCTCCTCTAGTGATCTATTTTACACCTGGCCATGGTGGTTGATATTTCATCTGGCTGAATGCAAGGGGGTAGAGGAGATTTTGGCTCTATTTCCATGTTAGCTTTGTGGGGAATGTTTAAAAGAAAAGAGAATGAGATAAAAGACACTTAGGGTGTCACAAGTAGACTTATTACATATAAATCATGGGAAGCAGGACGGCCTAGTGGAAAAAGCATGGGTCCAGGAGGCAGAGGACTAGGTTCTAATCCCGGCTCCACAACGTATCTGCTTTATGATCCTGGAAAGGTCACTTTATATGCCTCCATCTCCTCAGCTGCAAAATGAGGATTCAATGCCTGAACATTCCTACTTGACTGTGAGCCCCATGTGGGACAAGGAGTGTCCCTGGCCTGATTAGCTTGTATCTGTTCCAGTGTTTAGAACAGTGTTGTGATGCATAGGAAACGCTCAACAAATGCCATAAAAAAATCAAATTCAAACCAATATATAGTAGCCAAAAGCTTTGAAGGGTGAACTTCTTTAAAGACTAAATGCTAATACAAGACTTTAAATTCCTTTTTCTCTGCTAAAGAAAAGAGTTATATAGCTCTAATCTACTAAATTTTCCTTCCCAAAGTAGTGGTGCACACTCTAGTATGTTGAGAAATGTGACGTTATTTCTTGGCTCCAAGAAATCATTAGTCTGTAAACATCTTAAGGGCAGAGACCATATTTTTTACTCCTAATGTTTTCTAGGAAGCACCTAGTCTGCCCATAGCAGGTGCTCAGTAAATACTACTGAATGAATGAATGAAAACCAGTTATGTGTTTAACGAATTAGAGGTTGTTTAAGGTTTTACTATTTTATGGTAATGAATGGCTCATGCAGAGCCTGCATGAGACCAAAATATTTATTAAAACAATGAATTTCAACCTCTGATTTTCCACTGGTGTCTGTAGATTGTATTTCAGGTTTAAGAAGAGTCGATAATTTTATTGGACAGTAGGTTAATTCCTCCAAGCACTAAGCAGCTGAAAAATTTAAGGTCTGTTCAGAGAGTTATAATAATTTACTATAATGTGGGTCTTATGTTCCCACATCAGCGCTTATGTTCACAGTTCCTGACTGTCTCAGATGATTTTCCTTCAGGCCCTTGTATATTTGTTTACAACAACTGAAATTGGTTGCCTGAAGTAGTTTGATGTTTCTAATACTCCTGGAGGAATGCTTCATCTATCAAGTAAACCTCTCTATTCGTAGTTTACAATTGTCGGCAAAACTTCTGTCTTGCTGCCGATCCACGTAAATTAATTTGGGCGCTCAATAGCATATGGGTGCTTTGGGGGGGTTTTCTGTTAAATGGCCTGAGTATTTCGTGGTTAGCACAGTTAGGTTTTCAGCTCAGCCTTCACTTTCACTCCTAATTAACTCCATTTGGTGTTGTGTAACCTTTCTTCGGTTGTAGCAATGCAGAACAGATTGTCAGAATAGGCCCAGCAAAGGATATAACTGTAGGATGCTGTGGTCTTTAGAGTTCTGATCCTTCACAACTTTCTGGGCTTTGGCAGAGAAATCTCCTCATGGGATCTCCAAGAGCTTGGAAAGTATAAGTGAATCCATCTCCACTGCCCCACAGAAGGTGGAGATGGTAGGGTTGAATGGGTGAGAAAAACAATTCATCAATCCACGGTATTTATTGAGAGCTTGCTGAACATAGAGAACTCTAATAATAATAATGGTGGCATTTTTTAAGCGCCTACTATGTGCAAAGCACTGTTCTAAGCGCTGAAGGAGATACAAGGTGATCAGGTTGTTCCGCGTGGGACTCACAGTCTTAATCATTTTACAGATGAGGTAACTGAGGCACAGAGAAGTTAAGTAACCTGCCCAAAGTCACACAGCTGACAAGTGGTGGAGCCGGGATTAGAACCCATGACCTCTGACTCCCAAGCCCGGGCTCTTTCCACTGAGCCACGCTGCTTCTCTCCCAAGCGCTTGGGAGAGTATAAGGCAATACAGCCAGTAGACATGATCTATGTCCACAAGGAGCTCACAGTCTAGAGGGGGAAGGCAGACATTAGTATAAGTAAATAATTATGGATATGAATTTAAGGGCTGTGGGGCTGAGGGAGGGGTGAATATCAAGTGTCTAAAAAGTACAGATCCAAATGCATAGCCATAGGAGTACAGCAAATTTTGTAAGCTTTGAAGGACATGTTTGCAGTTACTAAATCTTATTCAAGTCTTTCAAATGATGGCCACAATAGGATCTTAAAATTACAGACTGCCTTTCTCCTGACAGATTAGGACAGTTTGGGATTTTTTTAAGGTATTTGTTAAACACTTACAATGTGCCGAGCAGTGTACTAGCCGATGGTGTAGATTCAGTCTATGTCCCACATGGGACTCACAGTCTTAAACCCATTTTACAGATGATGTAATTGAAGCACAGAGACGTTATGTGATTTGCCCACGGTCACACAGCAGACAAGGAGCTGAAATAGAAACTCAGGTCCTTCCGACTCCCAATGACCATGCTCTATCCACAAGGCCATGGTGCTTCACAGTTCATATATATATTATCACATCCTCCTTTCTGACATCTCTCTACGTAACTCATGTACATATGCAGTTTTATTTATGCATATAATTTCTCTGTATTTCATTCTAGAGTGTTTCCACTGCTTCCTTTTTTACCCTTGTTGATTCTTTGTAAAAAAAAGTATTTGTCTCCCCTATTAAAAATTGTCAGACCCTTGAGGGCAAGGAACAGGTGTTTTGCTATGGTGCTTAGTACTTAGTAAGCACTCAATAAATGGCTTCTATTAATAGCCATGTGGGATTATTGGATCCAATTTACCTATTGGAAACTGAGGCCTCAGAGAATGAGTGACTGATTTGGAGCATGGGCTTAAATGCAATCAGGCAAGCACTTGAATTTAACCGGACTCTGAAGGAGAGTTTAATCTCCGACCCTCACGTAAACACCTAAACCGAAACACTCCGAATAAAACACTTGGGCTTTAGTCAAAATCTCTTATCTTCTGAGAGATATGAACCAAATAAATAATGCATGAGGTCAGCTAATAAGAGATCATGGAAATATTGAGTAGCACACGGAACCAAAGACTAAATTAATAATTTTATCATAAGAATATGATCTAATCCAGAGCTGCATATGGTTCAGATTGAATCCAAACCGTGGAGACTCGACAGTTCCCTTTCTCCACTTCCCCCGTGAACCCCACTTTGCCCGTAGATATCTCCCTCAGTTTTGGCCGGAATCTGATTAGATCCTCTCCCCTTTCCTTCCATGATGAATCCTCTCCCCCTTCCTTCTGTGATGAATGACAAGTGCAGATGAGAACAAGACAGATAAACAGCCACTTCTCAGATAAACCTAAATCCATGTTTGGTCTGAGACAGACATGTTAATAAGCATTAACATTTGCTACATTTTGGGGGAAAGAAGCACTGTATATTCTGTTTGAAGAAAACTCTACTGGATCGGGCATGGGATCATCTTACAACAAGGCTTTGGGGGTGGGCGGAGTGTCTGTCCTAGTGAAAAAATGACTGCCGGTTTAGAGGTGATGTCTATTTTTTTTTTTATTAGCCTCTGCTTTTTCCTAAGCCTTAAATTTGATTATTGGAGACCCCAGTGCCTCCTTGGTGGTCTTGGACAGGGTAGGGAATCCCTGCTTTGTTGTCGCCCTAACAATTTCTCTCCCCACCTTCAAAGTCACAACTTCTCTCATCCTCAGTTTCCTCATCCATTAAATGGGTATTAAAAGCTCATTCTCCATTTCACGCCATATATATTAAAAACATAACCATTTTTGCATTAATCATTACCTTAGCGGGTCAGACCAATTGTCTGACCCGCCCAGAAATGATTTGCTGCCAAAATCATCCGTGACTGTCAACAGAACAGGAACTGTATCTAATCTGGCTATCTTGTATTTATTACAGCACTTAGCACAGTGCTGCACACTGGAAGGGCTTAATCAAAACCATTATTTTTTTCTTGCTACACATCCTGTTCTATACCAGTCATATCCAACTTCATATTTTAAGGATGGATCACTAGACTGTCTTAAATTTTCCCTCATCTACACCTCCCCTATGTGAATCTGTAGACAATGTTCCTGTCATCATTTCCTGCCCACACAATTTAGATGGACTGCCTTAACAGGGGGTTCCACACACCCCACACATCACCATCCGCCCAGCAAAGGACACCAAGAGAGGTCTGGACTGCCGAAGTCATTAAGCAGCATCTAGTACCCCTGTGATATGTTTTAAATCACTTTATAAGCTCCTTAAAGTCCATGTAGTTTACTTGTATTCTCTCCCCCTTGTGCATCAATCCATCAATCAAATTTATTGAGCACTTAAGACTAGGAATGCCAGTAATATTGGATTTTTTTGGAGATGCTGGCTTTTGAATTTTGAAAGAAATGCGACAGAACTTTGTTCGCCTACCTGCTTGAGCTAGTTGTCTACACCCACTGTCTCTAGTTCCTCTCCTCCAGTTCTCTCCTTGAACCTGTGCAATCTGGCTTCTGTCCCATTCACTCCACTGAAACTGCACTCTCAAAGATCACCAGTGATCTCCTTCTTGCCAAATCCAGCAGCCTCTAGTACATGCTAATCTTCCCTAACTTCTCAGCTGCCTTCAACATTACCAACCACTCCCTTCTTTTGGAGACAGTATCCGACCTTGGCTTCCCTGACCCTGTCCTCCCCCGATTCTTCTCCTATCTCTCTGGCCGCTCATTCTCAGTCTCTTTCGCAGGCTTCTTCTCTGCCTCCCACCCACCAACTGTGGGAGTCTCTAAAAAGGTCAGTTCTGGGTCCCCTTCCATTCTCTATCTACCCCCACTCCCTTGGAGAACTCATTCACTCACCTGGCTTCAACTACCACCTCGGTGCAGACGATACCCAAATATACCTCTCCAGCCCCGATCTCTCTCCCTCTCAGCAGTCTCTCATCTCCTCTTGCCTTCAGGACATCTCGACTTGCATGTCCCACTGACTCCTTAAACTTACAAACCAGAATTCCTTTTCTACCCACTCAAACTCTGTCTTCCCCTGACTCGCTTATCACTACAGACAGCTCCACCATCCTCCATGTCGCACAAGCCCATAACCTTGGCTTTATCCTCGACTTGACTCTCTCATTCAACCCACATAATCAATCTGTCACCAAATCCTGTGAGTTCAAACTTCACAACATCGACAAAATCCACCATTTCCTTTCCATACAAACTACTACCACGTTAATCCAAGCACTTATACTACCCTGCCAGGATTACTGTTTCAGTCTCTTTTCTGACCTCCCTGCCTGCCATCTCTCCCCATTTCAGCCCATACTTTATACCCTGCTGCCTGGATAATTTTACTACAAAAACTTTCAGTCAATGCTTCCTCACTCCTCAAGAACCTCCGGTGGTTTCCCACCCACCTCCACGTCAAACAGAAACTCCTCACCGTCGGCTTTAAAGCACTCAATCATCTTGCCCCCTCCTACCTTACTTACTGTTTTCCTACAACTCAGCCCACAACACTTCACTCCTCTAATGCTAACCTACACACTATACCTCGATCTCTTCTATCTCACCACCAACCTCTTGCCCATGTCTTGCCTCTGGCCTGGAACGCCTTCCCTCTTCATAACCAACAAGTGATGACTCTCCCCACTTTCAAAGCCTTACTGAAGGCACAAGAAACCATCCCTGACTAGGCCCTCATTTCCCCATGTCCCACTCCCTTTTACGTCACCCTTGCACTTGGATTTGCACCCTTTATTCACCCCTCCCTCAGTCCCAAAGAATTTATACACATATACATAATTCATTCATCGTAATGTAAGCTCGCTGAGGGCAGGGAAGGTATCTGCCAATTCTGTTATATTGTACTCTCCCAAGCACTTAGTACAGTGCTCTGCACACAGTAAGTGCTCGAGACTGTAAGCTCGTCCCCTAGACTGTAAGCCTGTGCGGTCAGGAAATGTGTCAATTATATTATTATATTCTACTCTCTCAGAGCACTTAATACACTGCTTTGAACATAGTAAGCACTCAATAAATATGACTGATTCACTGATTGATTTATCTTACTTTTAGCAACTAAGGATTTCACTGCCTAAATGTTGTATCATTAAACATCTGGGTTATTAATGCTATTTTACAAACACCCACACAGCTAAACTGTATTTTTAGCAGCTCTGAAGAATAACAAATATTATAAAAGGTGGATTAGGTTTCATGACCATAAAAAAGACATTGTGGTAGCCTGTCCTTATTCTGACCTTTATTGGCATCCTGCTGTTAAGTGTCTGTGGGAGGGAAAATGCTGACTCCTATGACCAATGGATATTTGTAAGTGAAACAATAGAGGGAATCACTATTCATACTTTTGCTGGCTCCTCTCTGCTTCTTACCTATCTGCTGATGCCCCTCAGAGCTCTCTTCTGGATCTCTTTTTCTTCTCATTTTCAATTCACAAGGGACTGGCCTAAGGTACATACACAGCCACATCTGTTTTCCCTCAACTAGGGTTCAATGTTAAGCTAACCCTGCCATTAGAGAATAGGCTCTCAAATTCTTCTGTAGGATTTGCTGATGACCTGTCCTCCATTTTACAGGGTTGGGATGGGATGAGATTTTGGGCCACACCTAACCCTGGAAAAACCCAACAGCAAGAGCACAGGCCTGGGAGTCAGAAGACCTGGGTTCTAATCCCAGTGCTGCCAATTGCTTGCTGTGTGACCTTGCACAAGTCACAACTCCTCTGTACCTCCATTTCAACCCAGCTGGCAAATTCTGCTCCACTAATGCCCACCTACTCACTGTACCTCAATCTCATCTATCTTGCCCCGACCTCTTGTCGCATTCTACCCCTGCCCTGGAACTCACTCCCCATTCCGTATCTGACAATCCCTATCCCCAAATACAAAGCTTTATTAAAAGCCCATCTTCCCCAAGAGGCCTTCTCTGACTAGGCCCTCTATTCCTCATCTCCTGCTCCAAACAGCATGGCGCAGTGGATAGACCATGGGCCTGGGTATCTATTGCTGAATTGTACATTCCAAGCACTTAGTACAGTGCTCTGCACATAGTAAGCGCTCAATCAATACTATTGAATGAATAATCCCAGTTCTGTCACTTGTCTGCTGTGTGACCTTGGGCAAGTCACTTCACTTCTCTGAGCCTCAGTTACCTCATCTATAAAATGGGGATTAAGAATGTGAGCCCCAAGTGAGACAACCTGATCACCCTGTATCCCCGCCCCCCCAGCATTTAAAACAGTGTTTCACACATTAGTAAGCGCTTAACGAATGCCATTTTTATTATTGTGGGAAAATTGTCTATAGCAGTGGTTGTCTCATCTCCTGAGGAAAGTTCTCGCAAAGCCTTTCAGCCTGTGTTTTTGGTGTCAAAGGTCAAGAGGTCGATTCCCAGGGCCTGTGTGCTTGTGGTTTTGCTGACAATTGTATCTGTGTATAGTATGTTCACTATGCAGTCAGGAATTATCCCACTTAGAAGTCATCCACCTCCCCAGAAAGAGGGGAGGAGATGTAATAGTTGCAGCAGGCTCAAACACTGTCACCTGGATGTTTCCCTTGGTGGCTGGAAATTTGAGCTTCCAAGGAATGTGGTTGGCAGAGTTTACATCATCCAGAGACTCACAGGATCTCAGAACCAGGACATATTTTTGGTAGGCCTGGGAAATGACCTTTTTCTTTCTTAGAGCATTTAACTTCGGGTAATTTTTTTTCCTAATGAGGATTTACAGTAGTTGTAATTTCCACTTGCTCCCCTTTTTAGAAAGGATCTGATGGCTAAGAAAATCCTTGGGTCTAGCATTCCCACCAACAAGTGTTTCTTCAAGGAAGAGGTTGGGTTTAGTTTAAAATACAGCCACTCAAAATCAATCAACTTGTGCTATTCACTGAGCTCCTTTTTAAAAAAAATTGTATTTGTTAAATGTTTACTATGTGCCAAGCACTGTACTAAGCACTGGGGTAGATGGAAGCTAATTAGGATGGACATAGTCCATGTCCCTCAGGCAGCTCACAGTCTTAATCCTCAGTGAAGATAAAGGTAAGTGAGGCCCAGAGAAATGAAGTGACTTGCCCAAGGTCACACCTGTAAAATGGGGATTAATATTGTGAGCCCCGCGTGAGACATGAATTCTACCCAATCTGATAAACTTATCTACCCCAGCATTTAGTACAGTGCCTGCTACACAGTAAGCACTTATATAGCAGAATTATTAACAACATTTTGGTGCCTCAGTTTTCAATACCTGCTCTCTCTCCTACTTAGGACTGAGCCCTCTGTGGAATCAGTTGTGTCTGATGTGATTGAGTTGTCTCTATCCCAGCACATAGAACAGTGCTTGATGCATAGTAAGAGTTTAACAAATAGTGATACAAAATATCAAATGTCTAAATGGTACAGATCCAAGTGCAAAGGCAATGTAGAAGGGAAGGGGAGTAAGGGAAATGAGGGTTTAGCCAGGGAAAGCCTCTTGGGTGGATATGATTTTAATAAGAGAGATGTAAGATTCAGATAGGCGTTAACAGCAATTGGGAAAGAAGATAAAGACCACAGAGCTCTTCCATGTTTGGAGCAAGTGATTAAGAATCAAAATATCTGGGTTCTATGGGTGATTTTTTTTAATGTTATTTGTTAAGCACTTACTTTGTGCCAAGCACTGTACCAAGCACTGGAGTAGATAGATACAAGATAATTAAACTGGACATAGTCCCTGTAGGACATAGGGCTCGCCATCTTAATCTCCATTGTACAGATGAGGTAACTGAGGCCCAGAGAAGTGACTTACCCAAGGCTACACAGCAGAGAAGTGGCAGAGCCAGGATTACAACCCAGTTTTTTTTTGACTCCCAGGCCCGTGCTCTATGCTTCCTTCAGGAACAACAGAGGAGACTCAGGCCTGTAGTGTGAAGACCAAAGGCCACCCAGAGGAGTTAAATGTACTAGCGGTTTGCTCATCGACACTCATACTCTTGGGTTCCTTCCAGTTGTGTTTCTGCTAAAGCCAGGATTGCAAAACGCTTGTAGGTAGGAAGGGGTTCAGCAGGATGGGAAGTGAATTATCAGTCTTCCTCTGCATGAACCAGCTAAGGGCAAGACCAGGCTAGGACCCAGCTCTCGTTCATTCAATAGTATTTATTGAGTGCTTACTAGTTCTCCTGATTCCCAAAGCAGTGCTCTTTCCACTGGACAGGTATGATGGGGTTTAAGGACCATTTCCAGGACAAATATCTCTTTGGAATCCTCTTCTGAACCTCAGTTGTATCAACAGACCAGAATTAAAGGGTCACTGTGTAGAAATATATTCAGCGCCTTGCCCAGCCCAACAGCACTTACGTACATATTTATAATTTATTTATTTATATTGATGTCTATCTCCCCGTCTAGACTGTAAACTCACTGTGAGCAGGGAATGTGTCTGTTATATTCTTGTGTTGTACTCTCCCAAGCACTTAGTATGGTGCTCTTTACACAGTAGCACTGGACTGGAAGTCCTAAAGTCATGGGTTCTAATCCTGGCTCTGCCACTTCTCTGCTGTGTGACCTTGGGCAAGTCACTCACTTCTCTGTGCTTCAGTGCCCTCATCGGTCAAATGGGGATTGAGACTGTAAACCCCAAGTAGGACAGTGACTGTGTCAAACCCAATTTGCTCGTATCTACCCCAGGGCTTAGAACAGTGCTTGGCACATAGTAAGCACTTAACAAGTACCAGAATGAATATTACAGTAAGCGCTCAATAATAAGACTGACTACTTAGACTACTATGAATCCCATGAGGGAAAGGGACTGTGTCCAAACTGACGAATCTGTACCTTCCTCAGCACTTAGAAAAGCATTTGACACATAGCAAGCACTTAAATAAGGTAAAAAAAAAAAAAAGTGCTGGGCAGATAGGAGATAATCAGTTCCCATAGAGACCCTGTACCAAATGAGGCTGACAGTCTAAGAAGGAGGTTGAACAGGTAATTCATCCCCAGTTTATAGATGAGGAAATTGAGGCAACTAGAAGTTGTGGCTTGCCCAAGTTCACATGGCAGGGAAGTAGCTGAGCCCAGATCACAACCCAGATGTCCTGACTCCCATGCCCGGAATCTTTCCAATAGACATCACTCCTTGACTGCTCAGCATGGCATAGTGGATAGAACACAGGTCAGGGAGTCAGAAGGTCGTGGGTTCTAATTCTGGTTCCGTTACTTATCTACTTTGTGACCTTGGGCAAGTCACTTCTCTGGCCTATAGTTACCTCATTTGTATAAGAGGCATTAAGCTTGTAAGTCTCATGTGGGATAGGTGCTGTGTCTAACCTAATTTGCTTGTATCCACCCCAGCACCTAGTATAGTGCCTGGCACATAGTAAGTGCTTAACAAATACCACAATTATTATTGTTGTTATTGCTTTCCTGCTGTTGTGCTTTTTTCTTTTGTGCTTTGGCGTGGAGGTGAGATTCGTAGTAATGATAATAATTAATAATTATAGTATTTGTTCCGCTCTTAATATGTGCCAAGTATTGTACTAAGCGCTGGAATGGATAAAAGCAAATCAGGTTGGACATAGTCCCTTGTTCCACGTGGGGCTCACAGTCTCAAATCCCCATTTTACAGATGAAATAAATGAGGCACAAAGAAGTGAAGTGACCTGTCCAATATCACAGAGAAGACAAGTGGCAGGGCTGGGATTAGAACCCATTAACTTCTGACTCTCAGACCTGTGCTCTATCCACTACACCATGCTGCTTCTCGTTTGTGGAATTTGAGGGCAGATTCACTGGATAGGTGCCACACCCTTCTGGATATGCCCAAAACCAAGTGTGACTCCCTGTTGGGATGAAGAGGCAGGCCTGAGTATCATCTGAGTTCATTAGCCACCTCCACCTCCTTCTAAATGCTTTGGTTCGGAAAAACCCAAACCTCTCCATGCCAGAACCCTACCCCCTCTACATTTTTAAGCCTCTGTGTGTTCTAAGGGAAATACAACCCATATGTTTCTGATTCCTTTACACTTAACTCATCAAGATTGGGTTTGGGGAGAGCGACTCGATGACCTGGATGGCTGTTGGAGTCATTTCTTGATGACTTTCAAAGCTTTTTACCTCCCCTAGTCCTAGCCTTCCCCACTCCCACCCCCACCCCCAGAATGGGAAGTTAGGTTTCTGTGCAGTGGAAATGGAGCCAGACCCCGAAAAGATCAGAGATTGGAATGAAATTCCGAAGCAGTGTGGTTGGGTGGTTTGTGTGCTCAGAAATGGGCACCAATGCAAATTCCCGGTCAATACGGAAAGAGTGAAAATTTCCAGTGTTTCCGATGGGTAACTCAGGGTGTATTGTAATTCCATTTATCATCAAACCTCGACTCAGAGGGTAGAACAGTGTGCGTGGGGAGCGGTGAGGGTAGGGGAGAATCATGTTACGAAAACTTCCTTGTTTGAGTGAGAGAGAACACTGCCACAGCCACCCAAGAGCTAATTTCTCCCTGGAAAAGGGCCAGCTCTGATGATTTCGCAGTCTAAGCTTGCTGGAAGACGGGGCTGAGAGGAAAGAGGAAATGTGGGATGATTCCTTGGAGATATACAGGGAGGTTGGTCCAGGTGTTTGCTTGCCGACTTATGGGTTTCAGTTTATTGGATTTCTCCTGGGAACTTTAGTCTCCTCTGTTAACTTCACTCTATTTTTTTTTTTTAAAGAACGCTACCTCTCCCCCACTCAAATCCTACTTCCATCTGAAATTAAATCAGATGTGGAAATCAGATGTTTAAGATGCCTGAGGGGAGGGGCTATCTTTCTACCCTTATTGTAGGCTCCCAAGGATCAGGGCTCTGAACACAGTAAGCACCTCGTATACACTGATAACGACCACTGTGAAGTGCACTTGTAGAAAGACATATCTATTGCTGATGCTTTCGCAAAAAAAGCCCTCTCGGATCATTAGAATTTCTATGTCGTATTTGGTTCTCGCTTTTCATTTACAGTCCAGATGATGAGCATAATATACCATGGATTTCTCTCTGGAGAGCCATAGAG
Organism: Ornithorhynchus anatinus; assembly: GCF_004115215.2. Taxonomy (NCBI): domain Eukaryota; kingdom Metazoa; phylum Chordata; class Mammalia; order Monotremata; family Ornithorhynchidae; genus Ornithorhynchus; species Ornithorhynchus anatinus. The sequence continues at coordinate 5,938,122 of NC_041742.1, forward strand.
GGTTCCTTCCTGATAAACTAGTTTCTTTTCATTCTTCTTAAGGTTTCTCCCCCGAGGAGCCTTGTTTTCTACTGCAAACATGACTAAAACCGTCTGGAAGTGATGATTCTCCTAAGAATCAGCCTCTTTGTTTTGCAAGGGAGGAAGTCAATTTTAAATCTGAGCTCTGCTCCCAAAGGGGAGGGTTTAATTTTTTTTTTCTTTGGAAAATGGTTGGGCAGTGATTAGGGAGTGAGGTTGAGGGGCTTTCTAAGCAACCCACATCAGCATACCTGAATCATCCAGTCTATGATAATAACAATTATGGTATTAAGTGCTCACTATGTGCCAATCACTGTACTAAGCGCTGGGAAAGATACAAGCAAATCAAGTTGGACACAGTCCCTGTTGCCCATGGGGTTCACAGTCTCAATCCCCATTTTACAGATGAGGTAACTGAGGCACAGAGAAGTGAAGCAGCTTGCCCAAGGTCACACAGCAGACAAGTGGCAGAATGGGATTCAAAATCATGACTTATGAAGGCATATAACGAGGTGAGAGCTGCAGGGAGTCAGCGTGGCCTTGTGCATAACCACAGAGTTGGGAGGTAGGAGACCTGGGTTTTAATCCCACATCTGACACTATCTGCTGCATCACCCTGAGAAAGCACTTGACCTCTCTGGGCCTCAGTTTCCTCATTTGTAAAATGGGCATAAGACACTGGCTGTCCCTCCCTCTCACTACATGAAATCTCATTAGATTAAGCACTTAGTATGGTGCTCTGCACATAGTAAATGCTCAATAAATACCATTAATTTTCTTGCACGACTCCAACACTTAGCATGTAATAAATTCTTAATAAATACCATAATTAACTATCCATTATAATTAACAAAGAATATGCAAATAGCTTGCTATTTTGAAATCGCTTCTTATTTTTGATATGTGGAGTGGGAGTCTCATTTCATCTTTAACGCTACTGTACCCCAAATACCAGCAATCACCTCCTTCCCAGGCTAGAAAAAGTAGAGCACCTCAGCTCCAGGTGTTTGTTTCTGATCTGCAGAGATAAATACTGCTAGATAAATGAATGAATGAGTGATTGAGTGAATGATCAGGAATTCCAAGTGATTGTTTCATCCTTTCTTATACGCCTCACTCCCTGAAAGCGCAGTAAAGCTGTTCAAGGGCAAAATTAACCTCACGTAGCCTTGGTATATTATCCTCTTGTTATTCAGTTGAAACTCTGCTGCTGTAATGATGCCAGGTTATCAAAAAGCACTACCTAGGCCTAGAGGAAAAAGCACAGGCCTGGGAGTCTGAAGACCTGGGTTCTAAACTTGACACTGTCATAGCCTGCTGTGGGACTGTGGACAAGTCACCAATCCACTCTGTCTCAGTTTCTCCACATGTAAAATGGCTATTAAATACCTGGACCCGCTCCTTAGACTGTGAGTCCTATGTGCGACAGGGACTCTATTTGACCTGATTTTTTTTTTATCTACCACAACACTTAATACAGACTTGGCACTTAGTAAGCCCTTAATAAATACCACTACTATCAGTATTATTATGTTTACTACCTGGATATTTCAACCCAGTGACTTTTAGTTGCCCAGTGAGCCTCTAAACCACATTCTCTTTCCATTGTTGGACTTAGATTTTGAGCCCCATGAGGGACAGGGACTGTGTCCAATCTGATTAACTTGTACCTGCCCCAGAGGTTAGATTGGTGCTTGACATGTAGCAACCGCTTAAATACCACAATAATAATAATAAAGCAATATATATCTATTCCCACTGCTATAAAGAACTTTTGGATTCTGCATTTCTTCCCGTATCATTCACAGCCAGATTATCTTGCTAGTAAATAATAATAATTATGGTATTTGTTAAGCACCTACTATGTGCCAAACACTATTCTAAGTGCTGGGGTATATACAAGGTAATCAGGTGGTCCCATGTGGGGAACACAGTCCTAATCCCCATTTTACAGATGAGATAACTGAGGCACAGTTAAGTGGCTTGCCCAAGGTCACACAGTAGACAAGTGGCGGAGGCCATGACCTCTGACTCCCAAGCCCATATTCATTCCACTAAGTGACGTAAAGTGATTGATTCTTATTCAGTGATTCTGACCATCAGGAGAAGCACAATGGGAACATAAAGCAAGATTATTTGAATGTTCTCATGTGGATAATTGATGTTGAATCAACCTTCACAGTGGGGGGGGAGGGGCAGGCAGGGTGGGATGTATCAAATTAGTAATTTGAATCTCTGAGGTCATATAACTGTGTTACAGGTCTGGCTTTATGTTCACCTGGAAAGTTTAGTAGAAAGAGGAATGTGACCTTTCATTTTTTCTTACTGATCTCTTTTCCTGCTTTTCTGGGACCCCGGGAATATTGTAATCTTAGCAGAGGTTTCTCCGACACCTTTAATTCCAACCTATAACCTGAAACCCTCTAAGGAGCCCTTCCTCCCTTTACTCAGCTGTGGCTACAGACCTAGTTGCCGGGTTGGTTCTCGGAGGAGAACGAGCCTGGTTTTCACCTCAGCCAGTCTGAACAGTCTGGGCTCCTCATCCCTTCTGTTTCATGGCTCTAGCCCGAGGGTCAAACTTGAAAGACTCCCAAGCAAAAAAGGCTAAAACCGGTTCCCCAGGATAATACCCGTGGCGTTTCATTCACAAAAAGTAACTGTGCACTGACATGGAACTGAGCAGCCTTAGGAACATGCCAACAGAGATCTTCTGGGTGGGCTCCTGCAAAAACCCTGTGACTTGTCTAGGAGAGAGGTTACTTTTCCCTAATTAAAACAAATTGGAAATACTGCTGTGTTTCTGCCGTGAGCCCAGAAGGCAACATGCCCTGGAAATTGTAGAGCAATTGCTCATGGTGACTTCAGAGCAACACTTTCAAGGCAGTACATCTTAATTTCACTGAAAATCCTTGGTTTCAAACGGCAACTCCAGATAAGGACACTAGCTTCGATACACTCATAGCCTCTCTGGAAGAAGCCAAACTGACCTCATAGTATGACATTAGACCTTCTCAGGCCTGACGGTTAAACTGCATGGGACAAATGTCCTCCCTTCTTCCCATCTAGCCATCAATCAATCAATCAGTGGTATTTATTGAGCATATACTGTAGGTCCTTCTGACTCCAAAGGCCCGTGCTCTACTCACTAGGTCATGCTCAACCTATGGTATTTATTGAGTACTTATTGTGTGCAGAGCACTATACCAGGCACTTGGGAGAGTCCAATACAATGGAGTTGGAAGGTACGTTCTCTGCCCACGAGGAGCTTACAGTTCCTAGGGAGAGGCAGGCAATAATATAAAGACAGTAGCAGCATTGGGAACTGTCCCCTTAAACAGTATTCCCTCTTCTTTCCCTCATTATTCCCTCAGTATTGCTCTTCATCTGAAAAGTCAAGTCCTGATTCTCTGGTATAAAAAAGTGAATATTGTTTATACCATAACACTGCTAAGAATCACAGAAAACATAAAAAGCTCAAATTCAGTTCATAGTCTGGGTTAAGGATGGAAGAAACTCATTCCAAAATAATAAGAACTTCGCTGAAACTCCATCCATTTTTAAATTATGCTCAAGCTAAAAGCATTTTAAAGTTCTTAGATGTTTGAGTATATTTTTTTTTAGTTCCAATTTCTGGCCACTAGCTAAAATATAAATGCCAGAAACATTGCGAGGAAAACTGTTCTCATGAGATCTCCACCCCAACGTTGCAGACACAAGAGGTTCAGAAAAGGTCACGTAAGGTTCAGTGAAGCATCCAAAATTTTTGATGCACCTCTTGAACTGAACTTGAACTGAGGACTTCTGGAGATTAACTCTTGTCCCGTCAGTAGAGAAAAGGAATTTGGATCTGGAGTTTAAAATGGAGTTGGATAAAGAGTGGGAACTCTGTCCAAAATTTACAAATGTTACCGATACTACCCAGAACTGGCGCTCACACCAGCAGCAAAAATCAGTCAATCACTGGAATTTATTGAGGGCTTACTTGTGTGCAGAGCACTGAACTAAGCATTTGGGAAAATACGATGCAAAAGAGTTGGTAGACATGATCCTCGTCCACAAGGGGAAGCAGCATGGCCCAGGGGCAAGATTGCAGGCTTGGCAGTCAGAGGCCCTGAGTTATAACCCTGGCTCCTGGACTTGTCTTCTGTGTGACCCTGGGCAAGTCTCAGTTTTTTTAAATGGCATTTGTTAAGTCCTGACTACGTGCTAGGTACTATACTAAGCACTTGGGCAGATGCAAGTTAACCAGGTTTGACATGGTCCTTGTCCCACATGGAGCTCACAGTGCTAATCCCCATTGTATGGATGAGGTAACTGAGGTAGAGGCAAGTTAAGGGACTTACCCAAGGCCACACAAAAGACAAGTGGCAGATCAGGAATTAGAACCCAGGACCTCTGACTCCAAGGCTCACGCTTTAATCGCTAGGCCACACGCTTCTCAAGTTGTCTGTGCCTCAGTGACCTCATCTGTAAAACGAGGATTAAGACAGAGAGCCCCATGTGGGACAGGGGCTGTGTCCAGCCCAATTATCTTATATCTTACCCAGTGCCTAGTATAGTGATTGGCACATAAGAAACACATAACGAAAACTTTTTTTTAAAACCATCTACGGCAAGTTTCAAGGTTTCCCTCTTAAGAGTTTTTCTTCAATTCAGTCAAGGTATCTAATGTGACAGAGAGGTTAAGCATTGGATTGAAACACAAAGTGAACTTCTGATTGGTGCTCTAACAGAGTGTAAGCTTCCTGTGAGCAGGGAACATTCGATATGTTGCCTTTTTCCAAGCGTTTAGTATAGTACGCGATCCCCTGGGGCACTCAGTAAATTCCATCACTGCTGCCAGTCTGTACAATACCCAGAGGGTTTTTACCTTATCCTTTCCCCCACCCTGTTAGTTATTCCCCAGTTTGTGGACACAACCACCGAGAGGTGGTTGGGGAAAATACGGAAGTGAAAACTGAATGGTTCTGTCCATTTCTTATCCTGATGAGGAACTCTGGTGGGTTGGGAGGGAGGTTGGTTAAAATGAGGTAGGGTGATACTCTGTGAATCTAACTAGTCTCTATCAGGACTGTTCTCCCAAGGCAGAAGAACCAAAAATTGGCTGCAAATAAATCCTTCCCCCCCAGTCGCCTTACCTCTACCTCCCCAACCCACCTGCCTATGGTGTCATGGAATCTCTCTTTTCCCTGGACAGAGCTTTCCACAGTCAAGCGTCTCATAAAGAAAGGGGGTTGTTGTGAAATAACAAAAAGGAATATTTAATAGGGCTGACGTACAGAGACGAGGCCAGACAAACCCAGCCAGGTGGGGTCAGTTACGCTTCCCTGGACACAGGACATGAGCAATATTTTCCATGGGCTCAGTGTAAGAGAAAGTCCCCCACATCTGGTTGCACCTCCAATACCTATGCAGCTTGTAATGATTTTTTGAAATCTTGATATGAAACAGCACCGTGGCACGGAGCGATAGCTGGTTAGTGAGTTAAGTAGATGCACTGCTTCCAAAGCAGTGAAGAACGGACCACAACATTTGCCCTCGACTCTTCCTTCTTGTCTGCTCCACTCGATCATTTCATCTCGATCCAAAGGGGGATTTTTCTTTTTTTTTTTGGATGCTCTTTTTGCTCCCCCCCTTTCCCCTGGCCCTTTGAACAATCAGCACCAAACATCCACCTCATCCCCCTCCCGAGGCTGCCCTCTCCCCGTTTAGAGTTATGATTGGCCAGAGAAGCCCCTTTGAAGACTTAGAAAACATTTTTTGCAGATTGATGGTTCCGAGAAACACGCTCGGCCTTAAACGCATCTTTCTCTTCCTGTGCTTGCCTTAAAACACTGTGAAGATTTATGAAGAGCACAAAGAGAACAACGGTGTTGTCTTTAAGCCACATAGCTGACCTTAATGGTTTGGGGTTGGTGGGGCAGGAGAGTGAAAGCACATCAGTTAAGGCTTTCTAATGAGCCTTCGATCAACTTTGAGAAGCAGAATGTCCCAGTGGGAAGAGCACAGTCCTGGGAGTCAGAGGACCTGGGTTCTAATCCCTGCTCCGCCACAGATCTGCTTGGTGACCTTCAGCAGGTAACTTCACTTCCTTGTGCCCCAGTTACCTCATCTGTAAAATGAGGATTCAATATCTGTTCTCCTTCCTACTCAGATTGAGAGCCTTGGGTAGGACAGGGACTGTGTCCCACCTGATTATCCTGTATCTTCCCCAGCTTTTAGAACAGTGCTCGACACAAAATAAGCGCTTAACAAATACCACAAGTATTATTATTATCATTACAGTAGAAGCAATGGGGAAATTAAGATCTCTATCCTCGCATGATGTCCATCAACTGGTGCTACCCTCTAAGACTCTTGGCTAATGCAGAAATGTTTTTCCTCTGTCCCAACTAAAACCTAGCAACAACTCTTCAGAGGAGGAGGTAAGAACCATCATTAACCTCTAGATTGTAAGCTCACTGTGGGCAGGGAATATGTCTAACCCTTCTGTTACACTGTACTCTCCCAAATCCTTGGTACAGTGTTCTGCACACAGTAAGTGCTCCACAAATAAAATTGATTGATTATCCCTTTAAAATGGGTCAGAAAAACCATCTTGGACACTTACTCCTTTTGAACAACTTCCCTTATGATACACTGTCATTCTGAGTTGCTCTTCACCCCTCACTGCACCACAACACTTATGCACATAACCGTAATTTTGCTTATTTGTATTGATGTCTGTCTTCCCCCCTTCTAGATTGTAAGCTCATTAAGGGCAGGGAATGTGACTGTTAATTGTTTCATTGTCCTCTCCCAAGTGCTTAGTAGAGTGCTCTGCACATAGTAAGCGCTCAGTAAATATGACAATGAATCAATAGAAATGACAAGGACAGTCCTTGGGTTTAGGACAGCTAAACTCCATCTAAGTAGAAACTTAAGGTCTCTTGGATCAGGCATGACAGAGCTATGTCTAAGATGCTGGTTCTACTTGATCCATCTATCAGTGGTACTTACTGAGTGCTCACTGAGTGCAGAGCACTGTATTACGTGCTTACTTTTCAGTCACATTTTAGACATGTAACCCATGGTGTGGGAACAATGAGGCCCTTATTTAAGGGCAGGTAATGTGTCAGTTTATTGTTGTACTGTACTTTCCCAAGGGCTTAGTACAGTGCTCTGCACACAGTAAGGGCTCAGTAAATAAGATTGAATAAATGAAGGCATGAGATGACACCTAAAATTTTATGGGATTTCAGCTACCATGGTGCCTGCAGGTACCCTCTTGAATGAGCTGAAATCAAGTGGCAGACATACATTTGAGGGGAGCCCTGGCTCTCTAACTTAATTCAAGAGACGGAAGATTGAGTTGGAAAAAAATGAATATCAACACATCTTCCTGAGCAACAAATGACCAGCACCTTAATTTAATTAAATTAGCTGAACTTGCTTTCTTCTGTCAAATTTACTGTAATTCCAATGGAAACTTTCCTGTTTGCCCTGATGATGTTTGTAAATGCTTTGTATACTGTAATTCCTACAACTGCTTTGGATTTCATTCTATTTTCCAGTTTTTGAGAAAGTGCTGACAGAGAGTATGGGTCCAATGGCAGCCCCTAAACAGGATTAAGAGTATAAACAACTTTTTTCCCCGATTTCAGTTATGTACCAATGAAACACAAATATTGCCTTTGCAGCTAAAGAGCCATCCACCAGCTGCCTTATTTTTAGCAACTGGGCACTGCAAGAAACAGAAAAAGTATGTTGGAGGAAAAGGTAATTAGGAGATAAAGGCAGCAGACATGGCGAAGAAAAAAGGAAAAAAGAACACACTTTTAGTTTGAGTTGTTTTCAATGAAAGATATTTGCTTTCTGAATGGAAAAAAAAAGTTTCCATTCAAATCTGGGCAGCAAGTCAGAATCAAATAGATATAATTGGAAAAGCTTAGTAAATGATGGGCTTCTATTACATCTTTTTTTCTAAATGATCCTTTTTGTTTTATTTTACATAATGTAGTGAAACCGTCTTAAATAAATAGATTTGAAAGCAAATGTTCAAAAGGCATATTCTTTTTGAAATGGGGCAAAGCAAATGAAAATATAAACTTAAGCCCCCGGAGGAGTAAACAGCATTCTCGGGGAAGAAAAAAAATAGCCACAGCACCGAAACCACAGAACCACCAAATAGAGGATATTGCTCTCTCCCCCTCACCCACCTATTTCAGGGTTCAGTTGTAAATTATGAGAGCAGCAGGGAAAATCAAATGGCACATCTATGGGTAAAATGGTCAGCAGGGGGCCCACTTCATAGTTGGGAAGCTGAAATCCCCGGACCAGTCAGAGGATGCCAAAGTCCTTGTCAGTCAATGGTTAAAATTATTTGCCCCTCACCTGGACACGGAACTTCCCCAATCGAATGCTCATCGTTCCAGTCGGAAGACCGGGAGAAATTGTCTATAGATTTCACTAGGTTAAAGGTTATGGTTATTGGCATGGTTTCTGATGGTACCAAGGTAGTCTCAGAGATAGAAACTTCTCCCTCTTCCTGGATGGCATGCGGGATATACGCTGCGCAAAGTGGAAAAGCTTCTTTTCATAGGAGAAAAGAAAATCGATGAATAGAGCAGAGGGTTGTGTGGTTGGTGGGAGGAAACTCCTTGGGTCCTCTTGGGAGTCTGGTCTCTTAGGATTTCTCCCACAGTTTCCCTAGAATGGACCCTACTGAAATTGGGATGCTATAATATGATGGTTCATGAAATGGACAATGGAACTGCCATTACAAATGGAGAAAAGAGTTGGACTCTCATAATGGATACCTGTTATTGGGTTACAGGGGAACCAAATGATTTTGGAGTCAATCAATCGTATTTATTGAGCACTTACAGCCTACAGAGCATTGTACTATGTGTTTGGGAGAGTACTATATAAAAGACATATTCCCTGTCCTCAGTGAGCTAACAGAAACATGTAAAGAAGTAGGCATTTCATCTAAGAAGAGGCAGGAGGATGTCTGCCCTTTAGAAAATAATTTTAAAACTTCTATTTTTATTTGCTGACTCCCTGGCCTGTGCTCTTTTCACTAAGCCCTTAGACTGTGAGACCCAAATGGGGCCTGATTAATAATGATGGTATTTGTTAAGCGCTTACTATGTGCCAGACACTGTACTAAGCACTAGAGCGCAGTCAAGAAAATAGAGTAGGACACACTCCTCGTTCCATGTGGAGTTCACAGTTTCAGTTCCCATTTTACAGATAAGGTAACTTTTCTTCATTAGGTAGAGTGTTTCATAGGCAGAAAACCATTAACCCTAATAATTAGACGCTCAATTCCTCCAGAGCAGAGATCATGATTTTTACTTGGTTGTCTCAATCATCCAAATGCTGTGGACAAAGACAGACTCCCAGTGAATACCACTGATTGCTTGATTGTTACTTCTGGGAGGTTATAGGATACATGTTGTGCATACTCAACCCTTTGAGCTTAAGGTGCTCAAGGAATCTGTCACTTCTCTATTTTGCACCTCCCAAATGCTTAGTATAGTGCACCACAACCAGTGTGTACTCAATAAATACATTACAACTACTTCTACTAAAATTACTGCTGGCAGAAAGTAGAATCCCAAGAGGGCAAAGGACATGTCTAGAGTCACACAGCCAATTCCTCCAACTAAACACATATGCACACACATGAACTCACCACGACAGTACTTTCCCCACTAAACCACAACCAGTTTCCAAACATCACCAAACCCAGAGACTATAATAACTGTGTTATTTGTTAAGCACTTGCCCTGAGCAAAGCACTGTAATAAGTACTAGTCTAGATACAATGGGTTCTAAGCCCAGCTCCACCACTTGTCTGCTGTGTGACCTTGTTCAAGTCCCTCCGCTTCTCTGGGACTCAGTTACCTCATCTGTAAAATGGAGACAAACTGTGAATTCCACATGGGATGAGGACTGTGTCCTACTCTATTTTCTTGATTGTACTCTAATGCTTAGTACAGTGTCTGGCACATAGTAAGCGTTTAACAAATACCATCATTATTAATCAAGCCCCAAGTGGGCCTCTCAGTCTAAGGGCCAATGGGAAAGAGCACAGGACTGGGAGTCAGAGGACCTGAGTTCTAATTCTATTTTGCAACATGTATACTGTGTGACCTTGGGCAAATTACTTAACCTTTCTGTGCCTCAGTAACCTCATCTGTAAAATGGGGATTGAATCCTACTCCCTCTTAATTAGACTTTGAGCCCTAAGCAGGACAGGGACTAAGGGAAGCAGCGTGGCTCAGTGGAAAGAGCCTGGGCTTCGGAGTCAGAGGTCATGGGTTTGACTCCTGGCTCTGCCACTTGTCAGCTGTGTGACTGTGGGCAAGTCACTTAACTTCTCTGTGCCTCAGTTACCTCATCTGTAAAATGGGGATTAATTGTAAGCCTCACATGGGACAACCTGATTACCCTGTATCTACCCCAGCGCTTAGAACAGTGCTCTGCACATAGTAAGCGCTTAACAAATACCAACATTATTATGCACTTGTCCAACCAGACACACAGTAAGCACTTAATGAATACCATTTAAAAAAATAGTAAAACAAAAAACCTTGTACCTACTCCAGTGCTTAGAACAGTGCTTGGCACGTAGTAAATGCTTAAAAAGTACCAAAATAATAATTATTATTATTAACTAAGGGGGAGAATAGGTACTGAATCCCCATTTTGCTGATGAGGCAAGTGAGGCACCAAGAAGTTTAGTTTTTTACTCAAGGTCACACACTAGGCAAGAGATGGAGCCGGCTTCAGAACCCAGGTCCTCTGACTCCCGGGCCTGTGCACTTTCCATTAGGCCACACTGCTTCCCAACATGAGACTTTACCATATTCTTCGGACAGATTTGTTTAATTCCACAGAAAGTTACTGAATGGTTTACAAGCCATAATATGCTTGGTGAAGAATGTTAGCTGGCACCTCCTACCCCTAGTTCATGCCTGTGGCCAGTGGAATACGGGTCGTGATGGACATTAGCATGAGAGAGTGGAAGCTATCTGTCATCCTTTGCTAATTATGAATGCATACTATTAAGTCACTTTCTGGTAAATACAGCAAGTATCGGGTTTCCTTTTGAAGCAAGGCAACGCAGGAGAAAGCACATTCCATCAAAGGCAATCCAGTCTGGAGTCAATATATTTTGAGTACTGAAGCTTCAGGTCACAGAGAGTTTTTCCCAGCAGTGATACTCAACTATCCAATTACTTTGTTCTTTATGTGGTATTGGTAGTGCAAGAAGCAAGTGTGTCCTCTATATTTATTTTCTGGTTACCGTACTTTGTTCCTGTTCCCCAAACCAAATGACCAGGCCCGCTCAGTTCCACTATCCTGAGAGATAGCCGCTCACACTTATGGGAGATTACTGTGAATTTGCCCAGACCCGAACTGTGTTCAAGACCAATGCCTGTCTCTTAACGTCACCAATCTTGGGTGGAGGCTTTCTCTAACCAATGAAACCAAAGGGTCGATCTCCTGTAGGATTTTTATCCAAATCAGTGGTATCCTGGTTTCCCCTAAACCCTTGAGGGTGAGGTAGCTGGACAAATGATGACTCCATTTGCCCATCTCTGTCTGCTTCCAAAGCACTCTATTGACAAAGGAAACCGAGACCCATAGAAGTGGCTTGCCCATGGTCACGCAGAGGGAAAGTGGTGGAGTTGGGATTAGAACTCAGCTTTCCTGACTCTCTCTCTTTGGCTCTTTCCACTAGGCCTCATTTGCTTCTCATTTCATAGCCCTGGCACTAAGAGAAGTAAATTGAAGCTGAGAAGAGGGGATGTGCTGGGGTCAAATTCCCAGTTTGACAGCATCTAAACTCTTACAGTCTGAATTACTGATTTGTTCTTTAACTACTGAATCCTCAGCCCTATAAAATTTCATGACAGTCAAGTAATGAGATTTACCGAGAGCCTCCCGAGAGCAAAACACTTTACCAAGCACTTGGGGAAGCAAGACAAATTCCCATCAATATTTTTATATTTGCCTCCCCAGTTAGAATGAAAGCTTTCTGCATACAGGAAATGGGTCATGTCATTATTCTGTACTTCCCAAATCATCCAATAGAGTGGGCACTCAATAAAAGTTATTACTACTACCGAGGAGTTTACAATCCGACGGGAGAGTCAGACAGACAAAAAAAATATTTTAAAATATTGAGGGCAGGAGGAAGAAGAGTCCAGTGGTTATTTAATCGAGTTTGGAGAAAGAGGGTGGGGGCTGTTGGTGCTTTTTCTGATCTCCATGTTCTTGCAACTTTTTCCCCTAATATGAGCTGGAAAAACAGCAACCCAGGCCCTTGCTGGGGAGGGGCCTGAGAGGTGCCTTTGATTGACCTCAGGGAAACCGTGATTTGTGTGTGTGGCTTGGGACTGGCAAGAGTGTCTTCCCTTGCCTTTACTTCTGTCAGAGCCCTCGTGTCTGAACCAGAGTAAGGCTGAGTTCAGGCAGAGAAATAACCACAATGAAATGCACTTGGCTCTGTACTTCTTAAGCACTTTGATACTCACCCCTGCCCCACTGTACTTACATATGTATCTTTATAGTCTGCTGTTTCTCTTACCTGTAACTTGTTTTAATGTCTGTCTGCCCTTTTAAAATGTAAGCTTTTCTGGGCAGGGATCGTGTTTACCAACTCTATTCTATTGTACTTTTCCTAGCACAAAGTAGAGGGCTTTGCACACAGTAATATCACTGATTGTTTACTGTGTGCCAGACACGGTACTGAGCACAGGGGTAGTTACAAGATGATCAGGTTAGATACAGTCCCTTTTCCACAAAGGGCTCATGGTCTTAATCCCCACTGAACACATGAGGAAACAGATACAGAGAAGAAAGAGCTTGTGAAAGTACAACACAATGCAGTTGGTAGTCTCACTCCCTGCCCACAAGGAGATTACAGTCTAGAGGAACTTGGAAGAAGAAGCTATGGACATGAGATTGTATAAATTGATGAGGCATACTATCAAAGCCTCGACCCATCCCTAGTAATAATAATTGCGGTTTTTGTTAAGCATTTACTATAAACAAAGCACTGAGGTAGATAAAATGGAACCAGATCAGATGTGATCCCCTTACTTGGGACTCACAGTTTAAGGGGGAGGGAGAACAGGTTTCTTATCCCCAATTCTACAGATGGAGAAACAAGCTTAGAGCAGTCAAGGGATTTGACCAAGATCACAAAAAAGGCATGAGGCAGAGCTGGGATTAGAATCAGGTCTCTGGACTCCACGGTAGATGCTCTATCCACTAGTTCATGCTGTTTCTCTTAATCCATACAAAGGGGCTTGGATTCTGCGTTTTTCACAAATCATTCTGTATATTACAATAGTAGTTGCTATATTTACTAGGTACTCACTGGAAGCAATGTATTTTACTAAACTCTTGAGAAAATCTGGCAGACTCACTAGAAATTTCTCTTACCAACAAGAAACTTTCACTCTAATCAGGGAGAGTGGTGAAAAATTATTTTCAAATAATCAGAATAAATCACTTAATATACATATATAGAGTCGCCTTTAGTTCTAAGATGTTCTTGCCCAGTCTTACGCCAGATACTTCTTCACTAGATGGTGTGGTCCTTGAGGGCAGAGATTCTAACTACTGATTCTTCCAAAGGCTTAATGCAGTGCTCTGCATATAGTAAGTACTCTATAAATACCATTAATTGATTGACTGATTGAAGTATTTGAGGGCAGGGATCGTGTTTATCAATGACTGTGCAGTACTTTCCCAAGCCCTTTATACACTGCTCTGAACACATTAAGCGCTCCACAAATATATCATTCCTAGTTTGACTGATGAAAATGTGATTTCAAGGTAGTCCATAAGGGCCTCTAAGAGCTGGTCAGTGATGGCTTTAGGGAGGAGGCTGGGTTTCAATCTCCATTCTCCTGGCCAAGTGTCACAAATCACCCCTGAGATTACTCATTATTAAGAATGTTTAGAAAGCCTTCTCCACTCTGCACTTTCACCCTAAACAAATACCAAAGGTTGATTTCTGAGAAAGGCCAATAAGCACTTAATAATAATAAAAATATATGTTACTTGTTTATTGCTATGTGCCAAACACTGCACTGCACGCTGGGGAAGATGGTAGGTAATCAGGTAGGACACAGTCTCCGTCCCACATGGTGCTCCCATTCTTAGAAAGAGGGAGAAGATGTCTTTAGTTCCCATTTCATCTCTGACGGGAGAAAGCTATCAGCAGCACAGACCCTCTGTTTATTTTCAGGGTTTGACCAAGGTTCTGTAAATTCTCTGAACTGAGGGTCATTTTGTCCAATCCCCAGCCTCGAGGCAAGTCATGTTGTTGTCTTTTTGCTACTGGGTAAGTAAAGTTACCAATTTCGTGATCCTCCTCAGTGAGTGGAAATTTAGAATTTTTTCCACCACTAGGGAAGGAGATCAATTGGAATCCAAGCCAAAAAGTGAACAGGGAAAAAAGCTTAACGTCACTGCAGGTTTATGGCACCACCTACAAAGGCTTGCTTGTATGGGGCTTTTTCTCCATCCCCCCTCCCTGACGAACATGCAGTTTCAGTTTGCAGCTTTTTGACTTTGATATAAATCAGGAAAAAGACCGAGGGGGAGAAGTGGCATGTCTTGAGCCGTCATTTCTGAGCAGGTTGAGGATAAGCTGTGAGGTGAGTTTCCTCAGAATCGGTCCCAGCCGGAGAAAACCTGTTTCTCATTAATCCTGGATCAGAGTTCCAACCTAAAGCGGACATTTGTGTGAGGAAATTACCTAACCGTTCCACGGGGCCGTTCTCACAGGGTGACGGCCTCATTCTTCCTTTCCTTCTTCTTCCCCCTCTGGGATTCATCAAAGACTCTTGGGATTAGCTCGAAAAGAACTCCGCTTCCCCTGGATTGTTTCTGGGGGAGGGTGATGGGGTGGCAAAGTTGTTCATCTCCAAAGCCTGAGGAGGGAAAACTAATCTGCTCTCTGAACGCTTAGGAAGAAAGTGAGAGGGAACCTCGAGTCAGGGAGAACAAGCTTCTCACTTGAAAATCAAGACTACACAGTAAGAAGGGTTAATAATAATAGCACTACTACTAATAAAAACAATGATAATAATAATGGTATTTCTTGATTTTAGCACTGAACAAAGAATTGGGATAGACACAAGATAATCATGACAGACAAAATCCCTATCCCACATGGGGCTCAAAGTCTAGGGGGACTAACAGGTAATGAATCCCCAATAAACAGGCAATGTGTCCATTTATTGTTGCATCATGCTCTCCCAAACACTTAGCACAGTGCTCTGCACACAATAAATGCTCAATAAATACAACTGAATGAAACAGATGAGGAAACTGAAGCACATGGAAGCTAAGGCCCAAGATCACACAGCAGGCAAGTGGCTAATCTGGGGTTAGAAACCAGGTCCTCTGACTCTCAGGCCCATGCGCTTTCCACTATACCACACCACTCCTGGCTTCTATTCTCCTGTTCTTTCCACTAGGTCATTCTACCTTTCCCTTTTCTGTACAGAGCACTGAACTAACCCTTTAGGAGAGTAAAATAGCTGTAGGAGAAATGATCCCTGCCACAGAAGTATTGATTGATTGCCTACTGTGTACAGAACAGTGCACTGACCCCTTAGGAGAGAACAATAGCGGAAGGAGACACGATACCTGTCTACGAGTATTTATTGATTGTCAACTGTATGCAGAGCACTGTACCAAGTGTTGGAAGAGTACAAACATAATTTGCAGGCATCATTCCTGCCCTCAAGGGGCTTGTAAGTTCATACTCATCAGCTCTTGAAGGACTCAGTCAACTATCGACCCACCTGTACAATGGCTCTTCTTGGCCACTTAAATTGTAACATGGAATATCAGCCAGACTGTAAACTCCTTGAGGGCAGGGAGTGCGCTACCAACTCTGTAGCATTGTATTCTCCCAAGCTCTTAGTTGGATGCTCTGCCCTCATTAAGCACTCAATAAATACTAATAGTAGCAATAATAATAATTGTGGTTATTTGTTAAGCACTTATGTACCAGGCACTGTATCCTGGGGTGGATACATACACATCGGGATGGATGCAGACCCCGTCCCGCATGGGGCTCACAGTCTGAATTCCCATTTTACACCTGAGATAGGCAGAGAGAAGTGAAGTGACTTGTCCAAGGCCACACAGCAGACACGTGGCAGAGCCGGGATTAGAACCCAAGGACTTTTGACTCCCAGGCCCAAGCTCTATCCACTACTCCATGCTACTGATCGATCGGCCGACCGTGAGTGTGCGTAAAGGCTAACAGTGCCGAAGAACAGTGCTTCAGAGCTACAAGGGTCAGAGAGGATAACACAAGAGAAAAGTATTACTAATGACCGTGTACCAAAATGAGCAGACAGTGTTTGAACTATCACATTCCCTTTTCAAGTCACTTCCGAACCTGGAAATGCCTCTCTGCTTTCCAAACTGACAGCACACTTGATTTTCAAACACAATCTATTTTCTGAATGACTATTATCACTGAGGAACAAGAAGACTGAATGCCCTTTATATCACATACATTTTCAGGGAACAGGCAGTATGGAAAATCTCTTTTTCACATGTGTTTATTCAATGCATCTACTGACAGAATGTGGTTCCTTTTGCCGTCTCTGAACAGCTGAAAAAATCTCAGAAATCTGTCTTTACGAAGTTAGGTTTTCCGCTACTGAGAAATATCTTAATGTTAAAGGTTTGTTTACAAGGAGTTGCTGTTTCTACTTTCAACTTTTTGGAGCGACTCTTAGACATTAAAAAAGTTGTTTTTTCCAACCACTAAGTAGATCTAAACATTAAGTATTTCTTGAGCTGCTTTTCCAGCCCATGGGTTGCTATTAACTTTCACTGGGATAAAAAAAAAAAAAAGTTTGCTAATTTCACTTAGCCATCCATATTGAAAAAAAAAAAGAAGGAACTTATTTGAAGAATCTTCCAGGTACATAGTATATTGTGCAATATTTGTATTTTTTTCACATAAGTTCATAGCCCTGTTGACAAAAGGGGCTACTATTTCTGTTGGCTTCTCTCCTGCTTCTATCTCAGAAAAGTCTGTTTTCTCGGTTCCCACTGATTGAAGCGATATCTACTCTGGAAAGGGACTAGAACTGATACGTTTAATTTCTAAGGGTGGGGTCTGGCCACTGGATCTCACCTCAATTTTCCTCTCCTAGTCTGTGAGAGGCAGAGGTGGAGGAGGAATGAATGGATCATGTTAAATGTCTGTTTCAAAGGTGGAATAGGAAATGTTCTCACAAATAGATCTGTTGAATCGCTGAAAACAGGGAGGGAGAAGTCTCATTAGATTACTGGTCCATCTTTCTGCCAGTGAAGGATAAATAACCCATTCGGTGCTTGCTATGTATTTATATAAAGAAAATGTAATACTTCCTCACACTTGGCAAACCAAATCCTTTCAAACACACTGCTGTCAGTACATCCATATATTTAACTAAGCACCAAATCAGAAATCTGCTCCCCACCATGAATGAAGGTGAATAGATAATGCAATTCTCTCAACAGAAGTACAGGCAGTGTAATTTGAAAGAGATATGAAAGCAACAAGAAAAACTCATATCTAAACATAAAGACTTGGTCTCTTATTCAGGCTAATAGTACGATATATTGTATACTGAAATTCTGCTTTAATAATAATGTCTTTTACGAAGTGCCTTCTATATGCCACATCAGATTGGACTCAGTCTCTTCTCCAAAGAGGGTTCACAGATTACGAAGGAGGGAGAGCCGATCCCGCACCCCCATTTTGCAGACTAGCAAATGGATGAACAGAGAGGTTAAGTGACTTTTCTAAGACCACACAGCAGGCTACTTGAGGAGCCAGGATTAGAATTCGGATCTCCTCGTCTTTCCACCCAAACACTGTCCTCCCCCTGATTTTCCCATCACTGTAGACAGCACCACCATCCTCCCTGTTTCACAAGCCCATAACTTTGGCATTATCTTGGACTCATCTCTCTCATTCAACACACAAATTCCATCTCTCATCAAATCCTGTCAGTTCTACCTACACAACCACTAAAATCTGCCTCTCCATCCAAACTGCTACCACCTTGATCCAAGTGCTTATCCTACCCCACTTTGATCGCTGCATCAAACTCCTTGCTGACCCTTCTGCCTCCTGACTGCTCACTTAGGCCCATACTTCACTCTGCTGCCTGAATCATTTTTCTACAAAACCATCAAGTTCCTGTTTCTCCATTTCTCAATAACCTCCAGTGGTTGCCCATATCCCCTCCTCCTCAAACAGAAACTCCTTACCATTGGCTTGAAAACACTCAATCAACTTAACCCTTCCTATTTCACCTCTCTGATTTCCTACTACAACCTAGCCTGCACACTTGGTTCGGCTAAGGAATACTTGCTGTACTTCTAACACATCTTTCTCGCTGTTGACCCCTCCCCCATGCTCTGCCTCTGGCCTGCAGCTCCCTCCCCGATTCATATCCTCCCATCACTCTACCCCTTCAAAGCCTTATTAAAAAGGCACATCTTCTCTAAGAGGCCTTCCCCGACAAAGCCTTCATTTCCTCCTCTCCCACTCCCTTTTCTATGTCGCCCTTGCACTTAGATTTGTGCATTTTATTCACCCCATTCTCAGCCCCATAGCACTTAGGTACATAGCTGTAATTTATTTACTGATATTAATGTCTCTATTCCCCTCTAGACTGTAGGACCCTTGTGGGCAGGGAAAGTGTTTATAAAAGCCTTTAAATTGTACCCTCCCGAGTGCTCCGCACACAGTAAGCTCTCAGTAAATATCATTGATTGTTGCTCATTCCCTTGCTCTTTCGACAAAAATTCACATTGCCTCCCATATCAATCAATAAAGAGTATTTAAGTGCTTGCTATGTGCAGTGCACTGTATTAAGTGCTTGGGAGTACAGTAGCCCCTGATCTTAACAGGCTTGCAATCCAATGGAATGTTCTACCTATTTTATACACAGGTAAACACTTATGTGAGATATATGGAAGCACTAAAACTTGCAACGGATTATTGCCAATTGCAGAGCATGGCTTAGTGGAAAGAGCATGGGCTTGGAAGTCAGAGGTCATGGGTTTTAATCCCAGCTCTGCCACTTGTCAGCTGTGTGACTTTGGGCAAGTCACTTCACTTCTCTGTGCCTCAGTTACCTCATCTGGAAAATGGGGATTAAGACTGTGAGCTCCAAGTGGGTCAACCTGATAACCTTGTACCTATCCCAGTGTTTTGAACGGTGCTTGGGAAGTAGTAAGCGCTTAATACTATTTTTATTATCACTATTAATTGCAGAGGAAATGGGCATCAAATATAAGATGCTCACATGGGGCTCATAAAATGCTCACAAGGGCTCATTTTAGACCATGAGCCCAATGGGGAACAGGGACTCTGTCCAACTTGATTAACTTGTATGTACTGTAGCACTTAGAACAGTGCTTGCCACATAGGAAGTGCTTAATAAATACCATAAAAAGACAAAAAAAAGTTGGAGTTCTGAACTACTGCAAAACCCAGCAATAACAGATGCTCTGGGTCATACTGATTATTATTATTATAACCCGATTACTTCTATCTTCCTTAGTGCTTAATGCAGTACCTGGCACAAATTAAGCACTTAACATATACCATTAAAAAATACAGTTACAGAAGTGTCTGAATAAACACTACTAGGTGGCTATATACACATGGGTACTAAGTAGGATATTAGCAAGTTCATTAGTCCTAGAGCCTGGAGGTTGATCTGTCACTGTGTCACGGGGGGAGATGGCATTTGGGTACAGAATCCTTCCCAGTACAATCTTATCTCCTTAACCTTTCCCTCCATCTCTAAATTTCCTTTAAGTAATCCATTATGCTCCTCTTACCTATCTTCCAAGTCATTTCTGGACCTACTATTTTCAGTCTTCACATATTTCTGTGGTCACAGAGTCTACGTGTTTCCCAACTGTTGAGTGAAAGAGTGTTTCCTTTGGTTCCTTCTGAACCTCTCACCATGAGCATCAGTGAATGTTTCCTCCTGGGATTGGCAGATGCTGAAAGAACTGAGTGACGTGTCCAAAGTCCTTCAGATCAGGGTTTCTACTGACCTTTCTCAATCTGTGGGAAGCAAGTAAAAATGTTTCCATTTTACAGATTGAGAAATTGCAGGAAGGGAAGCTCAAAGCAATGTGGCCAAGTGGGAAGATCCCGGGTTTGAGAATAAGGAGACCATGGATCTAGTTTCGGCTATGCCCCTGCCTGATGTATGATTCTGCCTCTGTTTCCTCATTCGAAGTAATAGGGATATGATATCTGTTCTCCCTCCCTCTTAAACAGTTAGCCCCGAGTAGAACTGTGTCCGACTGGTCTTGTTTCTATCCTAGTGCTTAGAACAGTGCTTAATAAATCCTTAATATATAACCTCATTATTATCATTATGCAGAGCTTCTGTAAGGCCTCATCTTAACTACGCATCGTATGCATGAAAACTCATACTCTCATTCCCCATTTGGGTCTTCTTTCTACTGCTCCTACTCTGCCCTAAAATTCCATACCACTCCAGCTGTTCCAGATGTCTGTCAGTGAGCTGATATTTTGGGGTACCTCTCATTACCTCTGGATATAGTGGAGTAAGGCTAACCAACCTGACTTCTGTCCTCTTTTTTTTTTCCCAGCTCTGCATGTTCCTACTCAATGCTTTGTCCCTCGAGGAATATAAATTTAGAAGAGAAGCCTGTAGGTAATTAACATCTTACTAGTCCAGCATGTCTGTCATTCCTTTGATAAAAATGTGTTGGGTGTGGTTTCTTGACATGCAGTTGATAAAATGCACTGGTTGTGTTCCATTTCATTTGACTTTCCATTTGTTGTTTTTTTTTCCAATGAGAATGTCTTAATGGCCAAGTAACGCAGCTTGTGTTTTCAATCATGGGGGACATTTCTATGCATTTATTTTTACATTTTCCAATAAGAAACATACTATGATTCCTTTAAAATTAGAAGCTTAGTATGGGAGAGTGACTGATACATAAGAAAAAAATCGTCTGCTGGCTTAAATTAGCAGAGATGCTTTGTTCCCCCGCGCCCCCCCCCCCATCTCTCTTGAATCTCAAAATGGCTACCTTATTCCCAGAAAATCAATCAGTGATACTTATTGAATGCCTATCGGGTGGAGAGCACTTTGCTGAATACCAAGAAGAGGTCAATTAAAATGGATGACACGATGCCTTGCACTCAGATCTTTACCCTTTGGGCATTTGGTATTCACCCCACCCTCAGACCCACAACACTTAGGTATTTATCGATGAATTATTTATATTTATAGACTGTAAGCATGTTGTGCACAGAGAATACACCTACCAACTTCATATTATACTCTCCCATGTGCTTAGTACAGTGAGGTGCACACAAAAAGGGCTTAACAAATAGCACTGATTGATGGATTTCCTGTCTTCAAGGAGATGACAATCTAATGATGGAGACTGAAGGTGCCAAGTCTTTTGTAAATAGGAAACTCAGGAGAAAGCATATTTAATGTCTGCATCAAACTCCAGACTGTAAGCTCGTTGTGGGCATGGAACACGCTTAGTCGTCTGCATACAATAAGTGCTCAATAAATACTATTTATAAAGGCCACAGCCCCAAAAATGAAGTGGACGCCTGCCAAATATTTCATATAGGAGTAGTTGTGCTGGTGGTGATGGCCTCAGTAGCACTGATTAAGCATCTATTTTGTGCGGAGCAATATCCTGAGTGCCTGGGAAGTCCATGGTAATCAAGTGACACAGTCCCTGCTCACAAGGAGCTTACATTCAAATGGGTGAGATGAATCCAAACATATTTTTCATCTATGTACTTGGATCTGTGACCATTCACCCCTCTCCCAGACCCACAGCATTTGCATATATAACTTTTAATTATATATTTGATCTGATTGGCCAGGGTATGTGTCCACTAATTCTGACTTCTTGTGCTATCCCACATGCTTAGAAAAGTGCTCGATAAATAAAATTGATTAAATTACACATGACATCATTTCCTTACACTCTATGCCTGCATAACTCATACTACATCATGGTTGTCACGTGCAATTGGGTGTCTGGAATCTTCGAGCCCATTTACTGATCACCCTAGACAAGATAGTGCTCCAAGATGAAATATGAGAAGCAGTGATGCCAAGTGGGTAGAGCATGGGCCTGGGAGTCAGAAGGACTTGAGTTCTAATTCAGACTTGGCCAAGTGACTGCCATGTGATCTTGGGTGAGGCATTTCACTTCTCTGTGCCTCAGTTACCTCAGCTGTAAAAATGGGGATAAAGACCCTGAGCCCCATGTGGGACAGGGAGTGGGTTCAATTTGATAATCTTGTAAATGCCCCAGCTCTTAGCAGAGTGCCTGGCATATGGTAAGTGCTTAAAAAAATAGCGTATACAACTTAATAAACAGGCTAATCCTGGGGGAAAGTCCAATACCTAACTCTAGATAATAAGAATTATGATTGTATTTGTTAAGCACTTACTGCGTGTCAAGAACTGTTCTAAGAACTGAGGTAGCTGTGTGACTTGCCTTTCATTAGTTTAAGACTAGAACCCAGATGTTGGGAATCCAATTTTTTTGCAGCTTACATGTGCCTGTGATCAGTGGCATTCTTGAACGCATCTCTATTATAAGATGTGGTTCAGAATGGCCCAAAGTTTTAAAAGATATATAATCTAGGCAGACAGGTGGATATGGCCCAGTGAGATATCTGGATGGTGTCGTCTTCTGACAGAGAATCCATCTCTGACACACAACATCAACAAAGGAATCAGTAAGAGGAACTGCCTCCGTTCACATCTTGCTCTTTGTTAAATCTGCTCCTTGTTTTTCCTCCTCAGCGAATTCACAATGCAGAAAGTTTCCTTGCATGCTTCGTGAGACCTGGACCTTTCCATTCACCAGTGCAAGTCAAATACAAATCAAATCTCTACAGAAGGGGCTTCTGTATAGGAAGCAGGTTTTGACTGGGCGGGACCTCTCTCACAATCTTTAATTATCAAAGGAGGCAAATTGATCCAGTCCACAGGGAGGTTTGGGTCAGACTTCATTTCGAAATGCACTTTTGCCTGCCTTAGACCAAACAGATGTGGTATTTTTCAAGTGCTTACTTTATATACAGTACATTATTTTTAATGTTTTTTGTTAAGTGCTTATTATGTGCCAGGCATTGAATTAAGCTCTAGGGCAGATACAAGCTAATCAGGTTAGACACAGTACTTGTCCTAAATGGGCCTTACAGTAATAATGCCCATTTTACAGCTGAAGTAACTGGCACAGAAAAGTCAAGTGCCTCACCCAAGGTCACACAAAAGACAGGGAGCGGAGCCAGGACTAGAACCTTGGCCTCCTGACTCCCACTGTGTGTCAAGCACTGCACTAAGCACCCGGGTAGATACAAGATAATCAAGTCTGGTCCAGTCCCTATCCCACATTGCGCTGACAGTCTAAGTAGGAGGGAGAACAGTTGTGGAATCCCCATTTTACAGATGAGGAAACTGAGGTATTCAGAAGTTCAATGACTTACCCAAGGTCACACAGCAGGCAAGTGGCAGAGCCGTGATCATAACCCAGTCGATCAAGAGGCTGATTAATCAGGTGTTTGCTCACTCTCTTCTTCCTATCTCCTTTCCCCTTTCAGCCTTACTGACTGTCCATCAGCTCTCTCACGAAGTTTGGAAAGAAACGTAAGGAGGGAGATGGGGCAATCAACGGAAGGGGCCGTGGAGTTTTTTTTGGATAAGCGATACATAAGCATGTCTGAAAGCAGTGGGGAAAACGGCACTGGGAAGTGAACAGTTGGGAAAGTGAAGATGGCAGTCAAGGAGGGAAGAAGAGAGGGCGGCTAGTGTAGATTTAGAGAGGAGGTGAGAGATTTGATCTTGAGTTACTGCAGACATATAGGGAGAGTTCAAGGGAGTGGAAGGTGGTGAAGGATTGTGGAAAGATCACAGGCTTGGGAGTCAGAGGTCGCGGATTCTAATCCCAGCTCCACCACTTGTCAGCGGTGTGACCTTGGGCAAGTCACTTAACTTCTCTGTGCCTTAGTTACCTCATCTGTAAAATGGGGATGAAGACTGTGAGCCTTATGTGGGACAATCTGATTACCATGTATCTACCCCAGTGCTTAGAACAGTGCTTGGCACATAGTAAGTGTTTAGCAAATACCAACATTATTATTGTTACTGCGGAGGCCTCTGGATTTAACAATTCCACCCTGCCACTGAAGATGGGGAACAGCATGGCCTGGTGTATAAAGCATGGGCCTGGGAGCCAGAGGACCTTCGTTTGTAATCCTAGCTCCAATCCCTTGCCTGTTGTATGGTCCCGACTCAATTTCCTCAACTGCACAATGGGGATTCAACGCTTGCACTCCCTTCTAATTGACTGTGAGCCTCATATGAGACAGGGGCAGTATTCAGCCTAATTAACTAGTATCTAAACCAGCACTTTGAACAATCAGTGCTTGACCGACAGAAAGCACTTAAATACCATATAATGATAATAATGAAAAATTCAGCTCTTCTGAGTCAGAGCATTCTGATGCTGGATATAACAGAAACGTGTGCTAATGTAGGTTACACATTTCATTATTTTGGAGATAATCAAATTGCTGCCAAGATGCCATGGCCTAGTCTGCCCTGCATCTCTGCAAGTTGCAATAATTTTGACAGCTAAATCTTTCCCAAGCAATATGAGTGTGTTGGTTTATAACCTTTTTTCTGAAAGGTATTTGCCCAGATAAAAATGGATCTGTTTAATTTGGTTGCTTGTGATCATTCCGTATCATGTTTCTGTTATAGGTGGCTGAAAGATTTCTGCTAGTTTTCCAGTAAAGAAAACCTAAAATTCCACTATCTCCTCCATATTTTAGGTTACTATGGGGTAAGCATTTTTACTCTTCCTGATCAGTTTGACCCACCTGCTATTGTCAAAATGCCTCCCACAATTCACGTCTGCTTTTAGGTCCTTGAGGATGCCTGATTTCCTCTTGAATCTGGATTGATTAGTTGGAAATATAATTTTGTCTCTGTGTTTGTATTGGATCAAAGATCAGAAGGAAACTATATTCTATGCTGGCTCACAGCCTGAACTTTATCCTCTCGAGGTTTGGGAATGAAGGATGAGAAAAGCAAATCTGAGCCATGTACACAGTTCTGTGTTTTTCCTTTCCTGTCTTAGAGGGGAAGAATGTTTATCCACTGGGATGCTTCCTAAAGAAGTTTCCTCTAAGCTCCCAGAGTTGGCATTGAGCATGTGGGAGTTGTCAATATGTATTTCCTTGATTGTCCTTCTGTCTCAAAAGAGACAAGACAGAGATTGTTGTTCCGAAGAACTTCATGTGTAGAGATTGGATTTTTCTTGATGCATTTAATAAGAGGCATAGTCTAATGTGGAGCAAAGCTTTCTTATGTCATAAACCTGCTTGCCAAACACCATACTTTCTCCCCTCCAGCTTTGCACTTTATTTTTCCTTTGAAAAGACCACTAACCTCAAAGTGCTAATTTGAGGACAACTTCCTCAACAAATTGAAATCTGAAGCTTGAAGTTTAAAAAATAGCAGCATAGCCTAGTGGATAGAGCGCAGGCCTGGGAATCAGAAGGTCATAGGTTCTAATCCCTACTGTCCTCGTTCCTGGGGTAGATACCAGATAATCCCTGCCCCACATTGGGCTCACAGGCTAAGAGAAAGGCAGATCTGGGATCATATCCTCATTTTGCAGATGAAAAAATTGAGGCCCAGGGAATTTAAGTAACTTGACCAAGATCACTCAAGAGGCACGTGGCAAAGCCCGGATTCAAAATATTTTTCCATCACAATACACTCTCTTTGGTGAAAATACAATGGTTTCAACTTGTTCTCCACCTGCACCTTTGAAATAGTAATCACAGTTGTTCTCTGACAGAGTCACTTAGTGAAAAAGTTTCTACTTTTAGAAATAAAGATTCTGTACACTGGGAATTTAATCTTCCATTTTCAAGGGAAAATGTTTCAGCTCGAAGATCAGCAAGACAAAAGGAAACACTGGTGCTCATCTCTTCTAACAAATCCTGGGTGGTGGCAGCTGAAGAGGAAGTCAGAGAGAAACTGAGCTTTAAGGGAAATGCCTAAGTAGGACAATTTTTTGCCATATAATAATAATAATGGTATTTGTTAAGCACTTACTATGTGCCAAGCACTATCCATCATAACATACTTCCCTGCTCCCCTTAATGGCTTTACTAAGAGGGGAAATCCTTGAAAGAGCTGCGTGGCTTTGTAAAATCCACTAGAATACTCAAAAGAGTTTGCTAACTGAAAAAAGATGAGACAGCTGGAGTACATTTGGTTACAGTAACTAAAACTGGACAGGTCCCTTGCCCATCCAATCACTAAAGTTTTACCTTCCCCTTGTGGGATTTGGGACACTTTCCATGTATCCTTGTCTAGTGCTTGAACAGGTCATCAAATGAGTTCAGCTTCCTGGAAGACAGCTGAAAAATGTCTGTGGAGAACTCTGACCAAATTGAAACACTTCCCCCAAATCACTTTTCAAATTTCTTACAAAGACCATCTTGTACAAGAATTCTATTTTCATAGCAATTCTCTCTCTTCTACCCACCACCACTCCCAACCCCCCGTCCCCCCACCCCCGTTTCTTTGGGAAGGATAATACTGGATCAAAAAGCCCCAACATTATATTTTCCAGGTCCAATCAAAGTCAGAGTACAGTAGTAAATATATAAAACATGTTTCTCCTGTTTCATGTGTTTGGAAACAGCAAGGAAATGTTTGGGTCGTGCCATGCTATAGTTTTCAAAGGAGAATGCTGGAGGGGGGAAATGAGCAAAACACATGAAGACGATATCACGCAGAGTGGCCAGAGCTACCTGTATTTTATAACATCCACTCTGGGTTCAGTTTCATTCGCTTGGCAGCCACGTCTAAGCTAAAACGCTTTGGTTCTGAAAGTAGAAAGTGATGGAGGAAATATCTAAGCTATGAAATGTCGAGCTACTTTCCAACATGGTTCCAATCTCTGACCACATCAAGAAGTGTGTCTGAAAAGACAATCATGGATTCAGCTGTCCAAATAATTTTTTTCCTCCCTTAGCTTGGGAATGTAATGTCAAAGCCTTGCTCTGGGTTACTGTGAGGCTATCGCCTTCAATCCTTTAAACCTTATTTTTTGGCTAAAGGATCTATTTACTTTTGGGTATTTGTAAATGAAATCAGCCACAATTTGATTTATGAAGGAGGAGAAATTGCTGAGGCTTTGGGTGTATTTTATCCCTTTTCTGGGAACATGAAGTATGAAGTCCACTTACGAAGGAAGTAAGGGAGTAACTACCAAAACAAAACAAAAAATACTAATCACCATCCACGTCATTGAGATAAATAACCCACCAACCCAACAGTAGAGAATACAAGTCTGTGTGTTATGAGTTTGTTACTGTATTTACTGGTTCACTGAGGCAGGGTTGTGGTAGATGAGTTTAGTTGACTAAGAGTCCAGAGATGAAAAGTCGGTGGCTACTTAGAGGAGATGGGGACAGGAAGACGGTAGACTACAAAATGCTAATAGGCCAGAAAGATTCATTTTGGATCTTCTTATCCCTGGCAAGACACTCTCAAGAAGTGCCAGATATCTGGGAAGGAATGAGGTTTGGGATCTAGATCAAAGAACTGTTGATGCCATCACCCCATCGAGTTGACACCTCATCATCATCACCCCCTAGACTGTAAGCTCTTTGTAGGTAGGGAATGTATCTTTTTTGGGGGGTATTGTACTCTCCCAAGCACTTGGTAAAGTGTGCTGCACACAGTAAGCACTCGATCAATAAAACTGAATATGGTACTTATTAAGCACTTACTATGTGGTGAGAACTGTACTTAGCACTTGGGAGAATACAAATAGTGTGGCCTGATGGAAAGAGCATGAACCTGGGAGTCAGAAGACCTGGGATCTAAGCCCAGCTCTGCCATATGTCTGCTGTGGGACCTTGGGCAAGTCACTTAACTTCTCTGGGCCTCAGTTCCCTCAATATGCAAAATGGGGATCCAATACCTATTTGCCTCCTATTTGGACTTGGAGCACTAGTTTTGTAGCTACCTTAGCACTTGGTACAGTGTGAGGCACATAGTAAGCACTTAAGATGTACCCCAATTATTATTATTATATTTAACAGAATTGGCAGACATATTCCCTGCCCACAATGAACTAAAGGTCTAGAGTGGGAGACATAATATAAATAAATAATCCCTTCTATATCATTTAAAGATAGGTACCTAGGTTATGGGGTCGAAGGTGGAGAGAATATCCATTGGCCAAAGTTATCAGAGACCAGAGCCACACCTCTTGTTCAGATCCACACTGGAGTCATTCCTCTGTTTGTGCCATGTAGATCTGACACAACCCAGTCACCTACATCAAAGAGGAGGGACTTCTGAAGACTCAGAGCATTTCTAGTCCCCTGAATAATTCTTGCCAAGAAAGTCAAATTTGTCAACATTTTGATGAGTTAAGTGTCAATGAATGGGAAACATATGGATTAAATTTCCCTTGAAATCCACATGGGTTTGAAAATTAAGGAAAAACATGCTTGGGGGAGAGCGTATTTTGGGTTTTGCTGAACGCAACAAGTTAGAAAATAGCTTTAGCCATTGTGCTTCATGCATGCTTCCAGATTTCTCTCTTTCTCTATTTTTAATCAAGACCCAACAAAGAGATTCATAATGTAAAGTTTACCAATGACCTCTTTCTTGCCAAGTCTAATGGCCTCTACTCCATCCTAATTCTCCTTTACTGCTCAGCCCTCAATCATCTTTCCCTCTCGCACTTTGCTCCTATAATGCCAACTTACTCACTGTGCCTTGATCTCACCTCTGATCTCTTGCCTGGAAAGCCCTCCCTTTTCTTATCTGACAATGACTCTCCCCAGTTTCAAAGCTTTGTTTAAAGCACATCTCCTCCAAGAGGTCTTCCCTGATTAACTTCTCATTTCCTCTCTCCCACACACAAGCACGAGTCGCCCGCATGCTTGGATCTGCTCCCTTA
This sequence comes from Ornithorhynchus anatinus, assembly GCF_004115215.2. Taxonomy (NCBI): domain Eukaryota; kingdom Metazoa; phylum Chordata; class Mammalia; order Monotremata; family Ornithorhynchidae; genus Ornithorhynchus; species Ornithorhynchus anatinus. The sequence goes on from NC_041742.1 coordinate 5,967,216, forward strand.
TCACCCCTTGCTCAGTCCTCCGCACTTATGAAGCAGCATGGCATAAGGGATAGAGCCCAGGCCTGGGAGTTGAAAGGTTGTGGGTTCTAATCCCAGTGATGCCACTTGTCTGCTGTGTGACCTTGGGCAAGTCAATTCACTTCTCTGGGACTCAGTTACTTCATCTGTAAAATGGGGATTGAGATTGAGTCTCATGTGGGACAGGCACAGGGACTCTGTCCAACCTGATTTGCCTGTATCCACCCCAGTGCTTAATACAATGCCTGGCACATAGTAAATGTTTAACAAAGATCACAATTATTATCTGTAATTGATTTATTTACACTGATTTCTGCATCTCTCTTTAGACTGTAAACTCAGTGTGGGCAGGGAACTCATCTACCCACTCCATTATATTGTACTCTTCCAAGAGTTTAGTATAATACTCTGCACACAGTAAATGCTCAATAAATACAATTGATTGATTCAACCTTATGAAATACAACCTATAAGAATGACTCTTACATCTAAGTTCCTTGAAAGAGATTTTTATGAAAAGTGAACTAAATTTGTCCCTCATCCAGTGGTATGAAATTGTAAAATTCTCACATTGTTGTACACATTGTCAAAGTTTAATTCCATTTTTTTCCCTTTCCCTGAACCTTTTCCACACCAGTTGAGTATCTCCCATCTCATCCTAGTTGTGAGAAAAATATTCTATAATGAGCTTTATGCTTCATTCAAGGTGTGATATGTAATTTGAACCTTCAGAGTCTTATCAAATCAGAACTTTTGAATTGGCTGTCTTGCAAGGATAGGATGTTTTGCTCTGCCTTGCAAATGTCATCAGCACTGTGTGTGTCTGATTCACATTGTCTAAGGAAATAATATAACTGACAAGTCCTAACTAATCTGGAGAAAATATCTTCAGTTTTAAGTGAAATGACTGTAAATCAGTCAAGGTTAAATACAACTTGATAAGCCCATCTCAGGCCAGTAACTGTTCAGCTTTCAGACCTCTGAAATGATGTAATATATTTTGGCCACCCAACCCTGAACCTCTTCAAAGCCCTACTAAAAACACATCTCCTCCTCCAGGAAACCATCCCTGACAAATCTCTCATGTCCCCTCCCTACTGTTGTCACCTTTGCACTTGAGGTCATACCTGTAAGAAAGACTTAGGTTCTCAACTTTCCCAGACCCACAAAACTTGCATTTATGTTCACATACTCGATCGCTTCACCTACCAATAAGTCTTTTTAATTCCCACCTCCCCTGCTAGATTGTCTATTTCTAGAAACTCCACTGTGCTCTCCCAAGAGCTTAGCACAGCGCTCTGCACAGTAAAAACTCAATAAATACCATCAATTGATTGACATTGATTATTACTTGATCTAACATTGAAATTTGATCATTAAATCAAACTACTGAGTCATTTTTGAGCTCTTACTGAGGATAAAGGACTGTAAAAAAATCTAGAAAACTATCTCCTCCCCTCAGAAATGTTATAGTCTAATGAATGGGAGTGGATATCCAGATTGCCATAGTGAGGTATGGCCAGAAGTCTTTGAGGTGGCATAAAAACTGGGAAATGATTTTTAACATGGGTTAAACTAACTCACAGATCCTCACAGTTCTTCTGGCCAGCTTATTAAAAAAAATCCAAAACATGTTGTCATACAAATAAAAGCTTTTTAATATCCCTTTGAAAAACTCTCTGACGAATGATAGGTGTGTCTTACAATTTCACAAATTGCATAGTTTCACAGTGAAATCAAGTCATCCCAGGAGGCAGTTCTGAAATGCCTTTCATGCCAGCATGGGCCAATCAGATGGTCACAGCTGTGGATGGGTCAATTGGACCAAATGTGAGATCTGCCCTTTTTTATCTAGAAATATGGAAGTATTAAAAAAAACCTTCCAGTCGAAATCCAGCATGGAGACTCGGAGGGTGTGGAGAAAGAGAAAGGTACTTGTTCCATCAGTCCGAAAGCCTTCCAAAACACAGAAGGGCTAGAAGGGCATCTGCAAATCAGATGGGTGAAGACCAAAATAGGAAGATTTCGATGCTCTTCAGGATAACAGCTATAACAGCTGTGTGAGAAACATAGGGTCTGGGAAATTAGGTGGGCCTGTGCTTTTTTTTTTTTTTTTTTTTAAGATCTTCAGTCCTGGTCAGAGCATATCTAGATGGCCTTAAGAAAGGGATATTCTACCTCTGGGATGATCTGGAAAACCAAATCTTCTAGACCATCCCATACTATCAAATACACTAAAATTAATCTAGAATATTAAGTGTTCTAGAAAAGACTAAGGTATTTAAACTGACCTGTATACCATGAACCTAGGTAAATTTGACAAAAAACAGTGGTCAAATCAATGTTTCTCCAGAGCAGATAGTCAATGAATCAATCATATTTATTGAGCACTTATTGTGTGCTAATTGCTGTATTAAGAGCTTGGGAGAGTACAACCTAAACAAAGTTGGTAGAAACCTTCCCTTCCCACAGAGAGCATAAAGTTTAAAGCAGGGAGACAGACTTTAATATAAAATAAATTATGGATATGTACATAGGTGCTGTGGGACTGAGGGAGGGGTAAATAAAGGGTGCAAATCCAAGTGCAAGCACAAGGCAGAAGGGAGTGAGAAGTGAGGAAATGAGGGTTTAGTCAGGGAAGGCCTCTTGGAGGAGATGTGCTTTTAATAAGGTTTTGAAGGTGAAGAGCGCGATCGTCTGTTGGAAACAAAGAAGGAGGGTGTTCCAGGCCCAAGGCAGGACATGAGTGAGAGGTAGACGGTAAGACGGATGAGATCAAGATGCAGTGATTTGATCCAGAAGAGCTCTGGAGCTGGAATAGAGGTGGGGGTTTGAGTGAATGGGTTTGAATTGCCCATTAGGGTGAATATCCAACTCTATCTCCTGGACCATCCTCCTCAAACTTCAAAGGAATTATAAAGTTGGATATTTCAGATTAAAGGAAATCATCTCTCTGAGATGTCTGGTAAATTCAGGCCAATTTTTACTTGTGGTGGTTGAGGGCAAAATAATTTGATAATTTGAAATAGAGGGGAAAATTCGGGATGTTAGAACGTTAAGTGTTTATTGTTAGGGTCAAAGAGGGCAACCATCCCAAATTTCCTCCAAGCATCTTGTGTTTACTGGGCTGACAGAATACTCAGCTAAATAAACACCTCTATCCTGTCCCACTACAAACATTTATCTTCTTAGGTTGCATAAGATGCAATAGGAGTCAATCACTCAATCGATGCTATTTATCGAGCATATACTGTGTAATAATAATAATAATAATAATAATAATGTTGGTATTTGTTAAGCGCTTACTATGTGCCGAGCACTGTTCTAAGCGCTGGGGTAGACACAGGGGAATCAGGTTGTCCCACGTGGGGCTCACAGTCTTAATCCCCATTTTACAGATGAGGTAACTGAGGCACCGAGAAGTTAAGTGACTTGCCCAAAGTCACACAGCTGACAAGTGGTAGAGCCGGGGTTCGAACCCATGACCTCTGACTCCAAAGCCCGTGCTCTTTCCAGTGAGCCACGCTGCTTCTCGAACTGAGCAATGTACTTGGAAGACTACAGTTCACCACTGTTGGGTAGGGATTGCCTCTATTTGTTGCTGAACTGTACTTTCCAAGCACTTAGTACAGTGCTCTGCACACAGTAAGCACTTAATAAATACAATTGAATGAATGGAGCTAGTAGACCTCATCCCTGCACTCAAGGAGTTTACAATGTAGGTGGGGAGAAAGACATTAAAATAAATTCCAGTTAGGGGAAACAGCAGAGTATAAGGCTAAGAGCTTAAGTTTTGGAGGCTTGTTGGGGGTGTGGATAAGGGAATGGTGTGGATAAGGGAATCAGATTTAAGTACATACATGACAGAGAAGAGAGGGCAGATATGGTGGAGAAATAAGAGGCTTGCCAGGAAAGGCTTCTTAGAAGAGAGATGATTTTAGTGAGGCTTTGAAGGTAGGGAAAGCGGTGGCCTGTCAGGTATGAATGGTGAGGGAGTTACAGGCAAGAGGGAAGACAAGAGCTAGGGGCTGATGGTACATCAGAATGGGACAGGAGATTTTTCTGAAACAGTTTCCTGTAGAAAATGCCATTTTTCCCATCAAAAAAGAACACAAGGCAAACCTAACATTCTTCAGAAAAATCTCCACAGGATGGGGTTGGTCATTTAGGCTCCCCATACTTATAGTTTCACCAGCAACTCTAATATCAACATGTCTGACAGACTACATTGGCAGCTTTTTTTCCTTGTCAGCACCCTCACCACTTCCTCCACATCCCCCTGTCTTGGGGCTTCCTAAGACAGAGAAGCAGCGTGACTTAGTGGAAAGAGCACAGATTTGAGAGTCAGAGAACGTGGATTCTAATCCCGGCTTCGCCACTTGTCTGCTTTGTGTCCTTGGGCAAGCCACTTAACTTCTCTGTGACTCAGTTACCTCATCTGTAAAATGGCCACTAAGACTGTGAACCCCAGGTGGGACAACCTGATTTCCTTCTTTTTACCTCAGTGCTTAGAACAGTGCTTGGCACATATAGTAAGTGCTTAACAAATACCAGAATTATTATTCCCTCAAGTCAGGTGACCAGTCAGAGGCTCAGAGTGTCCAACCCCTGTCTCATTCGAGGAGGGGACAGAGGTCAAAGTTGAGAGTGCAATCTTTGCAAATATTTAGAAGCTTGAGGACTTAGCTGTTTTGTGATACTGATGGCAAAGGTGATGTCAGGATCAATGCTAAGGGTCAAGTTATTTTTCCCTCCTTGTTCTTCTCTCTAGGTTAAAAACTTCCTAAGGGCAGGGACGGGGGTTCAATTCATATTTTTTTTGGCATGTTCTAAATCATCTAATAGAGTGTTATAGAAAAAGTAGTCATAGTAGTAGGAATAGTAATCAATCAATGGTATTTACCGAGCGCTTACTGTGTGCAGAGTTTGCTGGAAGTAGAAGTGGTAGAATGTCTACAGTTTCTCTTTGGTTCAAAGATGATGATATTTACATCACTATTAACCAAGTGTGTACATATCCCTGTATCATCCGATTCCCCAACTAGTAATTTATTTTAATGTCTGTCTCCTCCCCTATACTCTTACCTCTGTGTGGGCAAGGAATGTGTCTACCTACTCCACTATATTGTTCTCTCCCAAACTTCTAAAACAGTGCTCAACATGAAGTAATCATTAAATAAGTGATGAGAAGCAGCATGATTTAGTGGATAGAGCATGGGTCTGGGAGTGAGAGGGACCTGGGTTAGAATCCCGGCTCTGCCACTATCTGCTTTGTGACCCTGGGCAGTTCACTTCACTTACCCTTGCCTCAGTTACCTCATCTGTAAAATGGGGATTAATACCATAAGCCCCAAGTAGAAAATGGACAGTGTTCAACCTGATGAGCTTGTGTCTACCTTTGTGCTTAGTACAGTGCCTGGCATACAGTATGCACATTTCTAATATCAGAACAAAGTACCATTGATTGTAGATTAGAAGCAGCATTGCCTGGTGAATAGAGCATGGGCCCGGGAGTCAGAATGACATGGGTTCTAATCCCGGCTCTGCCACTTGTCTGCTGTGATGTTGGACAAGTCACTTCATTTCTCTGTGGATCAGTTACCTCATCTGTAAAATAGGGATCAAGACTATGAGCCCCAAATGGTAAAGGGATTGTGTCTACTCTGCTTTGCTTGTTTCCACCCCAGAACTTACTACAGTGCCTGGCACATACTAAGTGCTTAACAAATACCATAATCATTAATTATTATTTGAGATTAACTGAAATCAATTATCTTTCCTTTCCTCTTGCCAACATGCAAATGCTTGGTACATTCTACAATGAGAAACTTTTTTCCATGGTGATCCAATGAATCAGTGAATCAATCAGTCCTATTTATTTAGCCCTTACTGTGTGCAGAACATTGTATGAAGCTCTTGGGAGAACACAATATACATGTTCCCTGTCCACAGCCAGCTTCCCTGAGGCTTACTTTTTTTTTGTTGCTACTGCTGGACAGACGAAGGAACTGGACTAACATTTTGCTGAGCAGATAATCATTTATTAATTCCTGATGCCACAGCCAAGCAAAATAAAATAAAATGAAATAAAATAATTGGTTTTACAGGGTTGAGGAAACAACGCCATTCCAATTGTTTGCCCGGTGGTTTCGAGCTAGGGTCCATTCGGTTGGCCGTTAAATCGGTTCACTCGGCTTTTAGTAGCCAAGTTGTTTTCCCAACTCAAGTTCAGAGACATAAATACCTGTCTATAGCTTTACTCTTTAAAATCGCTCACTAACATCCATATGCAGCACATTCTTCCTGTTGGACCAGGAAAGAAAGCTCTCTCCACAGCAACCAATGTGGAAAAAGGAAAAATAGCCCAACTTCTGGGATCCGGAAAGGATGGAGGAAACATTTGAAATGCCGAAGTCTCCTAGAGGTGATCTTGGCTCCGGATCTTCCTGCAAACCCACTGGGAAATGAGACCTTGGTATTTCATTTCTGGAGGGAAAATCTCTGATGCTTCATCAGGCAACACTGGACAGTGACATCGACATTCACACTTACGGGGCCCATTTGAATGGAGACATACTGGATGGCCAGGGTGATCGACAGTCTGATCTGTGTCTGAAACTGACATCCTGCCTACCTCCCCAGTCTAACTCCAGCCACAGAGATCTGGGGCTTAGAAGCCTTGCCCGTGGTCACATGGGAGAGGAACGCAAGGGCAGAGGTCATGGATAACCCTGGTGATAGCACCTAGGTTCTATGGAAATCCTTAAAAGGAACCATATGATGTCACTATGGTACATGCATCACATCATGCACGTAATAATAATAATAATGTTGGTATTTGTTAAACGCTTATTATGTGCCAAGCACTGTTCTAAGCACAGGGATAGATACAAAGTAATCAGGTTGTCCCACGTGGGGCTTACAGTCTTCATCACCATTTTACAGATGAGGTAACAGACACAGAGAATTTAAATACCTTGCCCAAGGTCACACAGCTGACAAGTGGCAGAGCAGGGATTAGAACCCACAACCTCTGACTCCCAAGCCTGTGCTCTTTCCATTAAGCCACGGGTGGGCAAAAGGCCAACTGGCATTCATGAGTCCAAGCCGGAGACACCTTATTCTCACTGGTTTTTTAAATGGAACTTTTAAAGCATTTACTCTGTGTCAAGCACTGTAAGCAATGGAGTATATATCAAATAGGTTGGCCACAGTCCCTGTCTCAGTTGGGGCTCACAGTCAAGTAGGAAGGAGTATGCGTTAGTTGCCATTTTACAGATGAGGTAACTGGGGCCCAGAGCCGTTAAGTGACTTGTCCAAGGTCACAGAGCAGACTCGCGGCAGAGCGGGGATTAGAACCCAGATATTCTGATTCCCAGACTCGTGCTCTATCCACTGGGCCATGCTGCTTCCATCTCTTGAGGGACGCTCTCCAGGACCCCCACAATTGTGGGATGGTATTAATCAAGTCCTAAGACCTGGGGTAGATAAAAGCTAATCCCAGTCTTTATCTGATTTTACAACTGAAGAAACTGGGACACAGAGAAATGAAGTGACTTGCCAGTGTCACACAGCAAAGGATTAGAACACAGGTCCTCTGACTCCAAGGCCCAAGCTATATCTGCTAGGCCACACTGCTTCTATTCTGACCTGTTCTCCATTTTGGTATTTGTAAATTAACACTGAAGAACTGGGGACCTTTTTAAATATAGTTTCATAGTTGTACTTGACATGGCCATCTCTTGGCATCTCCAGGATGCCCCCTATCTTACCTTCTACCTCTGTGTCATTTGATGATCCTTTTAACCTCACTGATCAATGACCATGACCTCCCCCCGCCCTTCACCTTGCCCCTTCCTAACCCACGTGACTGATCTAATATGGAAAATTCCCTTGCTAATCAAGAGCATGATGGAAAGGTGGAGGGAGATGAGTTAATTTTCCTCAGAATAAATTACAAGTAACGTCACCATCATCAACCATCAAACAGTGTTTTTTACTGAGGGCTTCCTGAGTACGGATCTCTGTTTTAAGTTCTTGGGAAAGTAAAAAATAGTTGATAGACATGATTCCCTTCATTTCCTGTTATATGTCACCACTGCCAGGGGAAACAAACCTGTTCTTGTTTGCTCCCTGTTCAAGAGAACAGAAAAATATTTCGGGAAATGTAGCTCACTGCTCAATGTCACAGCTTCGAGAGTGTATCGAGGCAATCCGATCAGAGCTCTCAAAATCTTCTTTAAGCCAGCAGCAAGTAACTTGATTTCAGCTTCCCCCAAACAAGGACAGATGTACTGATTGCTCCCTAGTTACCGAAGGAGAGAGGCCTCTTTCCTGCCTCTAAACAACTGTCATTTCAACTTCTTTGTAATCTACACCCTCCTTTTGCAAAAAGGAGTCACAGGGAGAGGCACAGAACATGAAACTCTAACACATATCAGCTCTTTAGATATATTGGTATGAGAGTTCCCATATAGAACCCTTATGTGATCGGTGACCAGAGTTAACCACAATATCTTTCTAAACGCCTCAAACACTAAGTAGGAATTAAGCCAAATACCAGATATTTAAAAACTAGCCTTGACGTCAAGCACTGGAGATCAAATATTCTAACTTCATATTTGCCAGAAAGTTCCCGACTTTAGTCTAACTCCAGAAAAAAAAAATAACTACTCATTTTCTGGCATCTAACATCATCCTGCTTCACAAACCACTCATGCTTCTGATCAGACTGGGTTCTAGTTCGGATAACTTTTGGAGATTGGTCTGAGCGGATAGGTTCTAGCTGAGATTGTCATTGCCACAAACTGGATACTAATAGCATTATGAGCATGATAGTTGGTACCTAAGAATTTGTCAATTTCCGGTGGCAAACTGCCAATGTGTATTATGGCTTCATTCACTCATTCATTCAATCGTAATTACTGAGCGCATACTGTGTACTAAGCACTTGGGAGAGTATCAGACAAAAACTACTCACGATTGGCTTTAGAGCAATCCACCAGCCTGCCCCCTCCTACCTCACCTTGCTACCCTCCTTGGACCACCCAGTTCACACACTTCGCTCCTCTAATGCTAATCTCCTCACTGGTATTGGTATACCCCACTGCTCCTCACTCCATCTTGCCTATCTCATCTTGATGCCTACTTAATAGATAAGAAGGTGCATGTTCCTGGAAACAAACCTAATCAATTTGTTAGGGAAATTGTGTGGACGCGGGAGGAGGAAACTGGGGAAAAAACATCCTGTAAAGTTATTTTTACTAATTTGCAAGACTGCTAGAGAACGTTGAGGGCAGTGATTTGGGTTTATAGAACTCATTCAAAAGCATTTATTGAGTGATTACTGTGTGCAGAACGCTATACTAAGCACTTGGGGTAGTACAATACAACAAAATTGGTAGTCATATTCCCTGCCCAAAGGGAGCTTTCTCTCCTAAGCATTTAGTACAGTGCTCTGCACATAACAACTGCTCAATAAATACCACTGATTGATAATGTAAGCAGAGAATGTGTCTGCTGTTTTACTGTATTCACCCAAGTGCTAAATACAGTGCTCTGCATATAGTAAGAGCTCAATCAACATCATGAATAATAATAATAATAAAATAATTATGGTATTTAAGTGCTTACTCTGTGCAAGGCACTGTAATAATAATAATGGTATTTGTTAAGTGCTTACTATGTGTCAAGCATTGTTCTAAGCTCTGGGGTAGATATAAGGTAATGAGGTTGACCCACGTGGGACTCACAGTCATAATCCCCATTTTACAGATGAGGTAACTGAGGCATAGGGAAGTTTAGTGACTTGCCCAAAATCACACCAGCTGACAAGTGGTGGAGCAGGGATTAGAACCCATGACCTCAGACTCCCAAGCCCGTGCTCTTTCCACTAAGCCACTGTACTAAGCTCTGGGGTGGATACAAGCAAATCAAGTTGGACATAGTCCCTGTCCCACGTAGGGCTCACTGTCTCAATTCCCATTTTACAGATGAGGAACCTGAGGCACAGAGAATTTATGTGAGTGGCTTCAAAGCTCTCCATCACCTTGCCCCCTCCTACCTCACCTCCCTTCTCTCCATCTACAGCCCAGTCCTCACACTCTGCTTCTCTGCCACTAACCTCCTCACTATGCCTCGTTCTCTCCTGTCCCGCCGTCGAGCCCTGGTCCAAGTCCTACCGCTGTCCTGGAATGCCCTCCCTCCTCACATCCGCCAAACTCTCTTCCCTTCTGCAAAGCCCTACTGAAAGCTCACCTCCTCCAGGAGGCCTTCTCAGACTGAGCCCCCCTTTTCCTCTGCTCCTCCTCCCCCTCCCTATCGTCCCTACTCCCTCCCTCTGCTCTACCCCCTTCCCCGGCCCACAGCACCTGTGTATATTTGTACATATTTATTCTATTTATTTTATTAATGATGTGTATATAGCTATAATTCTATGCATCTATTTTGATGCTACTGACGCCTGTCGACTTGCTTTGTTTTGTTGTCTGTCTCCCTTTTCTAGACTGAGAGTCCACTGTTGGGTAGGGATTGTCTCTATCACTGCCGAATTGTACTTTCCAAGTGCTTAGTACAGTGCTCTGCACACAGTAAGCGCTCAATAAATACGATTGAATGAATGAATGAATGAATGAAAGTGAGTGGCCCAAGGTCAAACAGCGGTCAAGCGGTAGAGCCAGGAAGAGTACCCATGACCCTATGACTTCCAGGCCCATGCTCTATCCACTAGAGCATGCTGTTTCCCGTTAATGATGATGATGATACTGTGGGATTCACCTTTTACACCTTTTTCCATCCTGGGCCTTATCGTCTGTAAGCTATTTATGGGGAGGGAACATGTCTGCAAATTCTGTTGTATTGTACTTTTCCAAGCGCTTAGTCCGGTTTTCTTGCACATAGTAAACACTCAATAAATATCACTGATTAACTGATTGTTTTTGCTTCGGCCTATGTGATTTTACTCAATCAAAACATGCCTTTTTTTTTTTATATACTTACACATATGTGTGAGGGAGAGGAAAGTTGGAAATTTAAGGGGGTGACACCTTTTCTCGATATGATCCTTGGCAAGTCGATGTCTCACCTTCACTGAAGCTTTTTCATCAAGTTTTTCTGCATTTTAACCCACTCAAATGGCAACCCTGTCATCTTGTAAGCTCACTCTCTGTACTGTAAGCTCTTTGTGGGCAGGGAATGTTTCTGATTATTGTTATATTGTACTCCCCCAAGCGCTTAGTACAGGGCTCTGCATACAGTAAACACTCAAAGAATACTACTAATGAATGAATTAACCCTCATTACACGGTGACTGACTATTCCATGGACTCCAGATAACATCCTTTCTTTTACTTGCAGAAATACAAATTAGCCATTGTTGGCAGGAGATCATGGACCGCTCTTAAGCAGCTTTTTATTCTGTAGTTTTATTTTCCATTCTTCTTGCCAAGAGCATGTTCCCTATCCAGAAATCCCTCCCTCTCCATCCCAGCCAATCCCCTGCCCCTTCATCCCTGCTTTTAATCTTTTATTTTCCAGACCTGACTTCAGCTCGTAGTCACCCTTCTTGTCTGTTTAGCTCTTGTGGCCTCTTACTAATTTGTTCGGTTTCCTCCCCTTCATATCCATGGGCTGATCATCACTGAATATTCTCTCCTCCTCCAACTTGCTCTGGTCTGGCTTTCTCTGCTGTTGCTACCCCTGTTGTTTCTCTTCTCTGGTTTAAACTGAGATAATGGGGAGGATAATGGAATTCTCAGCACAAGACTGAATCACGATCAACAGAGAAGTGGATACAACATGAGCCTGGAAGGGGGAGGACCTAGATTCTAATTCCAGCTCTGTTACTTGTCTGCAGTAAGACCTTGGGCAAGTCACACAACTTGTCTATGCCTCAGTTACCTCACCTGGAACATGGTGATTAAGACTGTGAACCCCATGTGGGACCTGGACTGTGTTCAATCTTATTAGGTTAGTACAGTGGCTTAGTACAGTGCCTGACTCATTAAGTGCTTAACAAGTACCATAAAAACAACAGCAACACAAAATACAGGTTAATGTTTGTACTGGACTCTCCATCACCACTACCTTTAAATACCCACCCATCCCTGATCTTTCAGAATATGGTAATTCTCACCTTTATCCAGACTCTGGACTGTAAATTCATTGTGGTCAGGGAACTTGTCTCCCAACTCAGCTGTACTATACTCTCCCCAAGTGCTTAGGACAGTGTTCTACACACACAACACACTCAATAAATACCATTAATTGATTGATTCATCATTCCCTTCCAAAAAAAGACCAGTTCTAAAGAAGGAAAAGCCAAGTGGAAGACCACATCAAAAATTATCTGGTTGCCTTCTGCTCAGGCTGAGGGTCTAGAGTGAAATCTCATGTAAACTTTCATTTCTAATTCCACTAGAAAAATCTTAAGAATCTTCATAATTTCTTTAGAAATGATAGGAAAAGTGGTGTCCTTCAGTTTGGAGGCCAGCATGCTAGCAGCAAGATTGTATGCACAGTTGGGAATGGTCACTCTGAGTATCTTTTACACACTGGTTGATTTTTCAATCAGCCTTGAGCCTTACCATTCCATTTTGACTCAGCTCCAGGGAGAAAACCCCTTTTTTAAAAGAAGATGGAGGAAACAAAATGCCTTTGCTTAGAAAGTCACTTGGGCGTGATCTCCCTAAATTCATCCCTGCTTTTCTCCAGTTCTTCCCTCCTTCTGCCCCTTCTTCACCTCTCCCATCTTTCCAGCACTATCCCAAGAGGCGATTTCTCACCTCTTTTCAAAATTCATCTCCTCCACCTGCACCTCCGACCCCATCCCTTTGCATCTTATCAAATTGCTTCCCCCTTTCCTTCTTCCTTCCCTAACCACCATCTTTGACTGTTCACTCTCCAGTGGCTTTTTCCCCACTGCTTTCAAACATATCCTGAAAAAAAACCTCCCTTGACTGCAAGGCTCCCTCCAGTTATCACCCTATCCTATCCATCCTACCATTTCTCTCCAAACTCCCTGATCAAGTTGTCTAAACCAACTGTCTCATGTTCCTCTCCAATTATCTCCTGGACCCCTTCCAATCTGGCTTCCATCCCCTTCACTCCACAGACACTGCCATCTCAAAGGTCACCAATGATCTCCTCCTTGTCAAATTCTATGGCCTCTAATCCATCCTAGTCCTCCTCAAACTCTCAGATATCTTTGACACTGTCAACCTCTCCTTTCTCCTAGAAACATTATCGAACCTTGGCTCCCTTGACACTGTCCTCTCCTGGTCTGCCTCATATTTTTCTGGCTACTCATTCTCAGTATTGAAATCTCATTTTACAGCTAAAGAAATTGAGGTACAGAGAACTTCAGTGATTTGCCCAAAGTTACACAGCAGACAAGTGACTGAGCTGGGTTTAAAACCCAAATCTTCTAACTCCCAGGCCCATGCTCTTTCCACTAGACAACAGTGCTTCCCATTATGGAAAAGAGCACAGGACTGAGTCAGGAGACCTGAACTCTAATCCTGGCTCCACCACTTGCCTATGTGATCTTAAGGAGGTTTCTTAACTTCTCTGTACCTTCATTTCCTTATCTGTAAAGTGAGGATATAATACCTATTTTCCCTCAACCTTAGACTGTGAGCTCTCATGTGAGACATGCACTGTGTCCAAACTCAAAAAAAAGTAATATTAGTATTTGTTAAGCACTTATGTGCCAAGCACTGTACTAAGCACTGCGGTAAACCCAAGATAATCAGGAGACTATCCCTCTTCCTCATGGGGCTCACTCACAGTTTAAGTAGGAGGGAGAGCAGGTACTTAATCTTCATTTAAGAGATGAGGAAACTGAGGCCCAGAAAATTAAGTGACTTGTCCAAGGTTACACAGAAGGAAAATGATAGAGCCAGGATTAGAACTCTGATTCTCAAACTAGCCATGCTGCTTATCTACTCCAATACTTAGCCCACTGCTTGCCAGATAATAAACACTTAAATGACCCTATTATAGGGCTACTGTGGTGCTATGTTTCACACTAGCTCTGAATTTTCAGGGTGAAATTGGTTTGAACATTTTTATTCTCTTTTCAGTCCAAGAGGCTAAATGGCCTTTCAGCTTTTGCAATCCAGAAATTTTATCCTGGAGTCAAACAACAAGAACCTTTGAGGAAAAACCCAAGGTGACAACTGGATCACTAAACCAATTTAGGACCTAAGAAAGTAAAGAGGAAGGATGTGAATGAATGAGAGAGAGCAAGAGACAGAGAGAGAGAGAACACAGTAGAGAAAGAGAATTGTCCTTCACATGACAGTGGATTTCACCAACATTGAAATTCACCTTTTAGTGTGTTGCATAACTGAAAAATTCAGTGCAGACCTACAACCCCAGCCCAAGCAAATAGACAAAAGCATTTGTCCCTTATTATATTGTATTGTTTGATATTTGGAGCACCTGGGGCTATTTTCTCTTTTGCCTCCTTGTCTCTTGCTCCCTCTGAAGCTTCCCCCCGGGCCCAATGCTATATTAATTTGGATCTTGAAAGACATGAATGTACATATCACAGTAAACACAGATTTTAAGTATGCATTGTATGGATTTTAAATGTCTTCTCCAGCCACCAAAATGTTAAATCGATTTTATGAGAAGTTACTTTTCCAGCCACTGAGTGGCTGTAAATGTTAAGTGTTTTTACAGGTTGTAGCTTAACTGGCCACTGAGCAGTTTTAAATGCTATCAAAAAAAATGCTGCTTTTCCAGCTGTTAAGCCACTCTGCACATTTTTATGGATTTTTTTCCCTCTTTTACTTGCTAAACCTATTTATATTTTACTCACAAAAGCAAGTGCAAAATTGTCTTGGCAGTGTCTAACTTTTGTTTTTATTGTGTGTGTGTGTATGTGCATGTGTGTGTGTTTTAAGTCCAAATAAAAATTCCATCACCATCTCAGTTCTCTTCGGAAAGCTGGGACTCCAGTTCTAATGAATCCAAGATGAACATTATGAGTTCATCTCAGAATTGAGATACCGCGAAAGCACTCTCCTTGTGGTGTGTTCAATGGAAACACTCTTCTTGCGGTATTTCCATTGGAAATATTGTACGTGTGTTATTTTCAATGGAAAAAAAAACCCATTATTACGGCATTATTGAAACTGTACGCAAGTGCATGCTGGGGTCTCTGAGCCCCCAGAAAAGGGATTCCTTCGTGACAGAGAATTCCACAGACACAGCAGGGAGAGGGCACAAGGGGCATGGAGAGTAAAAAAAAAAAAAGTTAGCTTAATTTGGTGGGTGAGAGTGGGAGGGAAAAGAAAATTTTAATACAGGCATGGCTGGGTTGGATAGTAAGTGCTTAACAAACACCAATTATTATTACTATTATTATTGTTCAAAATGTCCCTATAAAGTACAATAGCTTGATTGGGAAGCAGAAAAAAATCCAGTGAAGAACAGAACAACTGACTTGGAGGGAGGATGGTTATGTAATACCATTTTACAGACAAGGGAACTGAGACACAGAGAAGTCAAGTCACTTGCCAAAAGTCACACAGAATGCATGTTTAGAGAAGCAGTGTGGCTTAGTGAAGAGAGCACTGGCTTGGGAGTCCCCACAGCACTTACGTAAATATCCACAGTTTACTTTAATGTCTGTCCCCCCTCTAGACTGTAAAATCTTTGTGGTCAGGGAACATGTCTACTAACTCATATTGACTCTATATGTTGGTAGACCAACATGTCTACTAACTCTGTATTAACTCATATAGAGTCATCTTGTTCTCTCCCAAGCACTTAGTTCAATGTTTTGCACACAATAAGCACTAAAAAAAGTCCATTGATTGATATAACATGTCAGCAAATCATGAAATTAATAGCAGTGACAGATCTCTCAGCAATTAGCCTCCTGGGGTGAATGTTAATGTCTATAAGCAACAGGCCTATGGAATAAGATCCCTAGTAAAGATATGTGGAATAGACAGAGACAAAGCAGCTTCTGGCAGTTTCTGGGAAGTAATCTAGCTGCTCTACATACATATCTTTGTTCAGGATTCTCCAAGCTCCCAAGACAAGTTCACCCAGTTTCTTGGGCAACTGAAGTTTACATGGGACCTGCAGGGAGTCAGGGTGGGAGATGGAGGCAAGTGAAAAGAAAGTTTGACATGCATGAAAATATTTAGATTTGGGATGTAAACTGTAATGAAAATATTCTGTTTATTTTAACACGGCAGAGGCTTTGATCCACAGATTCACAGAGAAGTGCGAAAGGATTTTGCCAAAGCACAAATTTAGAAATTTGGTCAGAGACAAAAGGCCGTCGTGTTTGGCTGTTTTCATTTTAAATAACATAATTCCAATGTATTCACATGTTCACCCCATCTGTTTGAGAACTGGTTTTCTCCTGTTTTGTAATTTTGGACAAAACTGAAATGCTTTATTCCTTAGGAAAAAAAAATGAAATATCACAGACCTGCAAAGTCCAAAATGTCCCAAATTAGGGGTGCAAACTCTGAGTCCATCACTCTGGATTCTTTTTAAAAATTTGTTATAATGGTATTTTTTAGCATACACTATGTGCCAGGCACCATACTGAGATCTGCGGTAGCTACAAGAAATCAGATGGGACACAGTCCACATCCCACATGGGGCTCAGTCTTAATCCCCATTTTATATATGAGGTAACTGAGGAATAGATAAGTGAAGTGACTTGCTCCAAGTCTCCCAGGAAATGGCAGAATCAGGATTAGAACTCAGGTCCTCTGACTCTCAAGCCCATGCCCTTTCCACTAGATAGTGCTGCTGCTTCTTGTTAAACAGGGCCAGAAGTAGAAACTCTCAGAGCAGGTAAAGGCTGTTCACGGAGTTGTGTTGGAGGTCCATTTCACCAGTCCCTGTAAAATGCTGAGGGCCACCCACATAAATATCCCATCTGTTGTCCAAAACACTATTTTTAAAAAGTATTTAAGAACTTCCTATGTGCCAAGCAATGTTCTAAGTGCCAGGGTAGACACAAGTTAATCAGTTAGACACAGTTCCTGTCCCACATGGGGCTCACAGTCTTAATCCCCATTGTACAGATGGGGTAACTGAGGCCCAGAGAAGTTAGGTTTTTTGTCCAAGTTCACACAGTAGGCAAGGGCTAGGGGCCAGGACTAGAACCCAGATCCTTCTGCCTCCCAGGCCCGTGCTCTATCCACAAGGCCATGCTGCTTCCCTACCTACTTAATTTTCTTATGGCATTCATTATGAAAAATTATGTCCATTCTTTGTTAAATTATTTGCATTCAAGGTCTCTTTTTCTCATTTCTCACTCCTTATTTAGCTGGAGTAGTCATGGTGACCTTGTCATGTTTAGTAATTCTACTGTCCTCTCCAAAATGCTCAGGACAGTGCTCTGCACACAGCAAAAGCTCAGCAAATACCAAAGACTGATTGATGGGAGTCTGTATCAATGAAGGGCAGCAGGGTTCTAACACAGTGAGCTTCAAATCAGGCAGAGATTGTGTGTAGTAACAACATGGATTTTAATTTTAATGGGGATTCCTTGTGGCCTAGTAGAGAGGGGACCGGATTTGGGAGGTCACAACACTCTGGGTCTAGTTCCCACTTTATCATCGACCTTCTGGGTGACCATGGACAAGTCATTTAATTTATCTGAGCCCCACTTTCCTCATCTGTGGAATGGAGATAAGGTTGATTATGAGCCCTGCATAGGACAGAGCCTGTGTCTGATCTGATCATTGTGTATAGATCTCAACACTTACCACCTAGTAAGCCCTTAATAACAGCAGTAATTATTAATATTGATATTGCTAGCTTCTCTCATAGAAACTCTTTCCTTGAGCCCCATCATTCCCTCCATCAAAAATACAGTTGATCTGATCTTTGGAAGACAACACACCCCAGTATCCCATGAGAATCAGACCATCCAGATGAGATGCTTCGGCTGTATCCTGTCTGCCCAAAAGGATATATTTCTGAACAAAGGCTACAGTTACCCTCAGAGGTGGCAGTGGCTCAACAGGAACGTTTGTTTTAAACCTGTGGTTTCTCTATGGGCCAGGGTCTGCTCAGACAACCTCCAGATCTAATAATCACAGCTTCCTGATCATTAGATTCTTGGCAAGGAAACTTAGCTCAACAATTCCTTCTCTGCTGCTGTTGCAGCATTTGCACATCAGGGATTTTGTTGGCTTAATTCAGGGCAGAGTACCTCCCAAATGAGTAGACTGCTGTCCAGTGTCCATTACACACAAACATACATATTTTCACAGTCACTATAGACTTGTATCACTCAACCATCCCTATTCTACTTTGAGCTGCAGTCATTAAGGTTCATCCAGGTTAATCCATTACTAAAACTTCCTCAAGAGACATTCACATACACACACACACAAACACTTTCCCAGTCACTAAAACCTTGTATCATTCAACCAACCCCATTCTATATGCACACACACACATTCTCTCTCTTCCCCTTTCACTCTCTCTCTCATTCATTATAACTATATCATTCAGTCACCTGCATTCTACTTTGATCTCCAGTCATTATGGATCCTCAAGACTAATTCATTACTTTAACTTCCCAAGGGCTTTTCACAGTGTTTTTCACAGACTGTTCCTTGCTAGATAATTGACCATTAAGATGGCCAAGATTGCTGTCAAGTAACAGCTGTAGAGAAGCAGAAGAATGAGAGCTCAGAGCAATGATCGAGTGAAGTGAATTCGCTGGGTTACAACCACCTAAATGAAGCATGGCAACTGGTGTGCAGAAAAAAGTTGAGAGACTCTGTTTCCAAAACTTTATCCTCGACTAGCCGGACACAGTGGTTGGATAATGGAAATCAGAGAGGAGGAAAGAGGCATTTGAAGGGAGGAAATAGATGAGTGAATCAACTTAGAGGCAAGTAAAAGCTTTCTAAATATCACTGGAGTTGTCATTATGACATTGAATTTAAGCTTGAAGGGATGTCAAGTTCTGGGGTAGAAAGATAGAATTGGTTTTGTTTGATGTGGAATGTTTCTGTACTTTGCTTTTGCGGCTAGAGTTTGTCACCCAAACAATACCCTTGAGCATTTTAGAATCCCCTTCTGCCTGCAGAGATTGATAAGGGAACCTGTTGTGTGGAGCATTAATTGAAGATAGAAGTAGTATTCATTCATTCAATCACATTTATTGAGCACTTACTTTGTGCAGAGCACTGTACTAAGTGCTTGGAAGAGGACAACAATAAAAGGACAGATTTCCTCCTCGCAATGAGCTTACAGTCTAGAGGGGGAGACAGAAGTCTAGAGGGGTTGGCGGGAGGAGTAGTCACAACGCTTGGTACTTGGGAAGTACAGAGTAAATAAGTGATATATTCCCTTCCCTCAAGGCTCTTACATTCTTGTGGGGGAGACCAACATAAAAATATGAAAAATTAAGTTTATGGAAATCCGACATCTTGAGAGTCAAGCCTGCTGTCCAGCACATCAAATATTTAAGGTGCTAAAGAAAGCCTTGCTGTTTGTTCAGACATAGCTAAGGGTCTGGACCAAGGTTGTGAATTCCCCTAAAGGCCATGGCAATGGTTTAAAAGAGGAAGTCAGGCCAACCTCAGTGTTGTCTTTGGTGGTTGCTATTATTGATTTTGATAGGCAACCAGGAGGGGTAAAGAAAACAATCACAAGGTTGTTTTTGAAATGGCTGCCTTATGGCACTTAGGTAATTGTTGTCCACGTAAACAGTTAACCTCCCAGGAAGCCGATGGCTTGTTGTGTCTGACGAAGGCAGACATTCATTAAGATTTTTACCACCCGAAGTTGGAACCAGCCCACTTCACGCAAGTAGACAACCACAAGTATTCCTTCACATATCAGGACCAGAAGCTGGAAGGAGGGAATTCACTCAGTGTGCTTTGAACCTCATAATTGTCCCTTGTAATAATAATTTTTTTTTATTTTTGAACCTGTGAGTTATCAAGAAAAAAAGACCTGGCTACTCTGGTTAAATGGGGAAATTAAAATAGCAGGAATTATGGTGTGGAAAAACATCACTTTCCATTGTTGTCCAATGGATCTCTGTGGAGGAAAAAATGATTCAGAGGTGATGGCCTTTTCTCCTCTGCCTCTCCAGTCTGGAGAACTGTTCCTGTGCTTAGCCTCAAGAGAGAATGGTCAGAGGAAGAGCACAGAGAAATGGGCTTAATCCTGCTAGCGCACACAGCTCAAGGACAGAAATGATTCACTGCTACTTCTGGGTTAATGGCTTCAAATGCCTTTAACTTCTTTATTGTCAATTTATGTTTGACAACAATTTGGGAAGATAGACTTGGAGTTAGCATGAGAGGGGTTGTATTTTGAACTGGAAAATTGATTTTTGTACAAATGAGGACTATCTAAAGAGCCTTAACATCTCAGCCAAATGAACAGATTAAGCTCCGTCGTCCTGTCTGGCACAGGAGCGTAGAGAGTCTATGTCTTTGTTCCAGAGGCCACGGAAAATTCAAAAACAAACTGAAGCGGTGCCTCGTCAGCCAGTTAAAATATCAACTGCACCCAGTTCAGCCAGGACGCATGTTTCCACTATACGTTTTGGCCAGAACGCTGTTAGAGAATTAGGGAATGTAAGCCCGACAACACGAGCCTGGAAACAGGACCGCATCTTCCAGCACAGCTCGTGCATGTGAGCGATTGCAAGGCTCCGGATACAATGAGGGTTACAGCTCGAGTTTCCCTTTATTGGGTGCTTTAGGAAAATGCAAATTCTGTGTTTTAGGAAAACTAGGTGGTAGTAGTAATAATGACATCTACTGAGAGCCACTGGGTGCAGTGCACTGAGCTAAGCACTTGGGAGAGTACAACAGAGACACAAGACAAAATTCCCTCCTCACAAGAAGCTGTTAGGGGATCAGAGGCTTTTGGATGAACTTTCATTCATTTGTTCATTCAGCTGTATTTATGGAGCACTTATTGTGTGCAAAGCACTGTATTAAGCACTTGGGAAAGCAGAATGCAATAAACAGCGACATAAGCTTACAATCTAGAGGCCGAAGCGGACATCAATATAATTACAGTTATGTACATGAGTGCTGTGGGGCTGGGAGGGAGGAAGAGCAAAGAGTGCAAGTCAGGGTGATGCAGAAGGGAGTGGGAGTTGAGGAAAAGTGGGGCTTAGTCTGGGAAGGCCTCTTGGAGGAGATGTGCCTTCAATAAGGTTTTGAAGGTAGGGCGAGTAACTGTCTATTGGATTTGAGGAGGGAGGGCGATCCAGGTCACAGGCAGGACAAGAGGTCAAAAGTAAAATGGGCCAGATTTAGGCACAGTGAGAAGGTTAGCACTAGAGGAACCAAGTATGCAGACGGTGCTGTAAAAGGAGAGTAGCGAGGTGAGGTAGGAGGGGGCAAGGCGATGGAGGGCTTTAAAGTCAATGTTGAGGAGTTTTTCTTTGATTCGGAGGTGGAGAGGCGACCACTGGAGTTTTTGGAGGAGCGGGGTGATGTGTCCTGAACATTTTCGTAGAAGACTGATGTGGGCAGCAGAGTGAAGTATGGAATGGAGTGGGGAGAGACAGGAGGCTGGGAGGTCAGCGAGGAGGCTGATGCACAATAGGATAAATGATTGTGTTAATGTGGTAGCAGTTTGAACTAAGAGGAAAGGGCAGATTTTAGCCAGGGTCTGAAGATGAAGGTTAGAATGGGGCTTGGCACAGAGCAAGCACCTGACACATACCACTGTCGTTATTTACACATAAATACCATCATTTATTTTTCATAAGTAGTCATAGATCAGGGTGGATTAAAACTAAGAATAATAATAATAACCATCATCCTGGTATTTGGTAAGCACTTTCTGTGTTCCAGGCACTGTACTAAGCACTGGGGTAAGTTCACGGTAATTGGGTTGGACAGTCCCGGTCACAGGGCTCACAGTCTTAATCCGCATTTTATGGATGAAGTTACTGAGGCACAGAGAAATGAAGTGACTTACCCAAGGTCACACAGCAGACAGATGGCAGAGCCGCGATTAGGACCTAGGTCCTTCTGACTCGAAGGCCTGTGATCTATCCAATAGACCCTGATCAAAAAGGATTTTTCTCTCAGTGTTTCTGAGCTATAGTGAAGACCTCTGGGGGCAAATAAGGCGAAGCCATTAAAATATACATTCTGTCAAGTATGTTCTGTGTGGGGGTTATCAAATTCTTAGTTTTGGAATTTATTACCGTGAACAAAGCGCAGTGGAGAAGCAGAGTGGCCTACAGAATAAAGCACATGCCTGGGAGTCTGACGGACCTGAGTTCTAATCCCAGCTCTGCCACTTAGCCGCTGTGTGACCTTGAGCAAGTCACTTCACTTCTCTGTGTCTAAATTACCTAATCTGTAGCTAGGGATTAAGACTGTGAGCCCCATGTGGTACAGGGACTGTGTCTCAAACTGATTAGCTTGTATCTTCCTCAGTGCTTATGACAGTACCCAGAACATAGTAAGCACTTGATAAATACCCAAAACAGCAGCACTGGTGGAAACAAGCTAATCAGATCCAAGACAGCTTCTGTCACTCACAATCTATAGGGTAAAATCTACTAGATTTTTAGGATTTTTAAGATTGTTAGGACTTTATTATGTGACAAGCACTGTTATAAATACTGGGGTAGATAGACGTTAACCAGGTCAGACACAGTCCCTGTCCCACATGGAATTGTCGATAGGGAATGTGTCTGTTCTATTGTTGTGTTGTACTGTCCCAAGCACTTAATACAGTGTCCTGCACGTAGTAAGTGCTCAATGAACACTATTGATAGGGCTCACTAACTAGATTGTAGCTTCCCAGTAGACTGTAGGATCCTCCACTCAATTTAAGCTCCTTGAGGTCAGGAGTCATGTCTACCAACTCAGTTTGACTCTCCCAAGCACTTAGTACCGTGCTCTGCACTTGCTGCTCAAATACCACTGATCGTTAGATTATAGGGAGACAGTGGCTTTCGCCCATTTTGCATATTAGAACACAGAGGCACTGAGCCTATATGTGATCTGCCTAAAATCACACAGCAGCCAATAGCAGAGTAGGGATTAGAACTATGGTCCCCTGACTTTGGGGTTTGTGTCCTTTCCACTAGGGCACACTGAGCAACATCCACTAAAAATTCATTACTTAAGAGAATTTACTGAGCGTCTTTTATGTGCAGAGCACTCTGCTGAGCACTGGACAAAACTCCACGATTAATTAGATCCCATCCCTGGCCCACATGGGGGTGTTCACAGTCACAGGGATGGGAGGGTTGGCAAGGAGTATTTAAGGAAGGATGGAAATGATAAAGCCAGCCAACGACCTAAAAAAACAAGGACACCAATAAAAATAGTGAGAGGCACAGAACGCTCCAGTTAAGGGAGCAGTTACTAAGACTTCACACCACTCAGGCTAGCCAGCCCAGAATCCAAGTCAAAACAGCCACAACTTTCCCACCATTTTGGATGTCCCACCCTGAGGTGGGATGGTATGAGAGTTAAGGTTTGAAGGTGGGGGTGGTCTATGAAGCAGCGTGGCTCAGTGGAAGAGCATGGGCTTTGGAGTCAGAGGTCATGGGTTCGAATCCCAGCTCGGCCACTTGTCAGCTGTGTGACTTTGGGCAAGTCACTTAACTTCTCGGTGCCTCAGTTACCTCATCTGTAAAATGGGGATTAAGACTGTGAGCCCCACGTGGGACAACCTGATTCCCCTGTGTCTACCCCAGCGCTTAGAACAGTGCTCAGCACATAGTAAGTGCTTAACAAATACCAACATTATTATTATTATTATGTCTCTCTCCAGCAGTTAGTCTTCCCACTTAGCTGAAGCAACAACTTCTGAGACTATGGGCTACCAGTCTAGCTTCTGTAAAGGGCTCAATTAAACCATTACGCAGGAGACAAAACAGAGTTAATGGACCCTATTTTAATCCATTAGGGGAGAACAATGGTTCCTTAAAGTAGGACTTGTTCCATTTACAATTTCCAGTAGGGTTCATGAGCCTTGGAGCTTTTCTAGAGTTTCCACTGTCTGTTAAGTACACCCATCAACACAGAGGTATACTAATCTACAATGCTCCAAACCAATGGGCCTGCTTGTCTGGGGTGGGTGGGGAGAGATGCCGTGGGCTTGTGGTCCCTTGACGTTGCTCTGTTTGCTGCAACTGTGCCCAGTGAAGATGAAAACACCGCATAAGTAGCATACATTATTTCAAAGCAAGAAGAGAGCCAAAAATAGCATGGAAAGAAAATAGGTGAAATTATAATCTTCCTTCACAGAGTGGGTTTTGGAATCAGATTCTCAAAAACACCTCAGAAGGCACAACTGACGAATCTACCCTGGACCTTTGAAGTCTGAGTGGGACTGAAGTTTTATGTTTATTTACTTTTCACGTGATTTTCTGCTGCTGCAGCAAAATACCCAGCTAACTCAACCAAGATCAAGTACAATCCCAAATTCCTGGGATTCAGAGGCGGGGGAAAAATGAAAGATCTCTTGACAAATAATGATATCTCAGGACATGGAATTACAAAAATTGGTGGTGGCCACTCTTTATGTTTCCAGAGAGAACTCTTTTCAAGGTCTTCACTGGGGGATTCTTTTTCAGTTTGAGTTAGAAGTGAATGGCATGTCATTTGTTAGTGATTCCTATCCAGCTCTTCTCCTTCCCTCTAGCCACCCCCACCCCCCCACCTGTGGATAGAATAAGGCTATTTCAGATCCTCATATTGCTTGAATCTATAAGGTTCTTATTTAAGTCTCCATGATAGTTCGTTATAAACAACCTCATCAACTCAACAGGAAGCAAAGAACATTGGATATGGTGGAAGTCAAACCAGTAGTAGATATTTCATTTTTGTACAGGGTATTTATCTATTGGACTCCATTGTACTAGGTGTTGGGGTGGAATTACAAAAAAGAGGTCAAGACAAAGTTATAGACAGCTTAGGACTTATAGTAGTAGGAATAATCATATTTATTCTACCTCAAATGAGTGCAAACAGTGTTCTAAGAGCTTGGGAAATTATAACAAGTGTAAGACACCCTGGCCACAAACTCTAATGGGGAAATAGACAAAAATATTTACAAACAGTGGAATCCGAATAATTACCCCGGTGCACTTATTGGCACAAGCATTTATTTTAATGCCTGCCTCCCCTTGTACACTGTAAGCTGCTTTTGGTCAGAGGTCGTGTCTACCATGAGGCAGCATGGCTCAGGGGATACAGCATGGGCCTGGGAGTCAGAAGGACCTTGGGTTCTAATCCCAGCTCTGCCACATGTCTGCTGTGTGATCTTGGGCAAGTCACTTAACTTGTCTGGGCCTTAGTTACCCCATCTGATTAAGATTGTGAGCCTCATGTGGGGCAGGGACTGTATCCAACCTGATTAACTTGTAGCTACCCCAGCTCTAAGAACCAGTGCTTGGCACATAGTAAATTGCTTAACAGGTACCATAATTATTATTATAATGCCCAATTCCATTGTTCTCTTACAAGAGCTTACCCCAGGTGCTCTGCACACAGTGAGAGCTCATTAAATACTATTGATTGAAAACAAGTATTCAGTAGATGTCAATAACACATGACAACAGTATAAAACATTAAAATGAGTCCAAAGTGGGACAGGGACTGTTTCCACCCCAACTTGCTTGTATCCACCCCAGCGCTTAAAACAGTGGCTGGCATATATTAAATGCTTAACAAATGCTACAATCATTATTATCATTATTATTATTATAGAAACACCATTGAAAGCTACAGATAGAGAAGCAGCGTGGCTCAGTGGAAAGAGCCCGTGCTTGGGAGTCAGAGGTCATGGGTTCGAATCCTGGCTCTGCCACTTGTCAGTTGTGTGACTGTGGGCAAGTCACAACTTCTCGGTGCCTCAGTTACCTCATCTGTAAAATGGGGATTAAGACTGTGAGCCTCACGTGGGACAATCTGATTACCCTGTATCTACCCCAGCACTTAGAACGGTACTCTGCAAATAGTAAGTGCTTAACAAATACCAACATTATTATTATTATTATAGTGCCATTTTGAATTTGTTGAGTGATTTTGCTTTTCCAAAGTGCTTTCAACATCAATGATCTCATGTTTTCCTCACCACAGCTCCAGAAAGAAGTAGGCTGAAATCATTCCACAATTATGGTATTTGTTAAGAGCTTACTCTGTGCCAAGTACTGTTCTAAGCCCACCACTCTTCTATACCCACCCTTGACATTGTTAGCTCTAAAGGTTTTCTGGAGACTACTGAACAACCTCCAGTACCTTATGGCAACACTGAAAAGTTTTCAAGAGAGAAACACAATGCAGAATTAGGGTATTGGCTCTATCATTCATTCATGGTTTAGCTACATTTTAAAAATGAGATCATATGATCTGTAAGCTATCTCCGTTCTGCAAAATGATGGCAGTTTTCTCATGGTCGAAACATTTTTCCGTAAAAAATTGAATTATTCCAGCTCTCATCGGCTCCACAAAACCATTGGAAATTGAATGCTCCCTTCTCCCCATCTGCTTTGAGGCATTTCCCATTCTCCGGTTTGGGAGAAGCATTATTTGGGTTTGTGGCAAATGAGCAAAGAAAGGAGTTCATTCTTGGAGGCGTGAAATCTGTTACTTCTGAGTGGACTAAAGAAGAAGCAGTCTTTTAGGATCAGACTACTTGTTTTGTTTTGTTGTCCGTCTCCCCTGTTTAGACTGTGAGCCTGTTGTTGGGCAGGGATTGTCCCTATCTGTTGCCGAATTGTACATTCCAAGCACTTAGTACAGTGCTCTGCACATAGTAAGCACTCAATAAATACGACTGAATGAATGAATTTAATCTGTTTATCAAGAGCAGAGTCAAGAGCAGGATCCAAATTACCTTTTTTAGAACTCTAGGGTTCTTTTCTCAGAAACGACTCAGTACTCCGAGTTATCACTTCTAAATCATTCACTCAAATGGAGCATCACTTTTCAATGCTACCAACTCCAAGACATGCATGAAGGAAAAATCATGCCATACGACTATGCGGACATATTTTTTTTTCCTCTCCTGGACGCCTTACAGGAATCCATAGACAGCATTTAATTTTGAGGTTTTATCTACTATGAGTCTTCAGTTTTTGGAACCTGCGAGCAGTTATTTTCAAGTCATTTTTGTTTTGATTCTTGGAAGTGATTAGATGGAGAAAATTAAGAATTTCTCGTAAGGTCTCTTAACTTGGGTTGCTTTACCCTGGCACCCGGCAGATTTGGTTTTGATCATCCTGTGTCAGATGCCTGTTAGTAAAGCCAAAATGATGAAAAAGACTTGAGGGGCTTGCTTCTCAAAGTGACGAATGCAGATCCTGACTGATGAGGTACAAGAATTTCCTTTCCACCGCCGAGAAAATCCATCTCTGAGAAATTATATGAGAAACAAGTTGAATCAACATTGACTCCCACTTCCCTGGTTAAAGTATACGGCACTTTCAAATGCTTAGTCAAGCTTTAGAAAATCAAAATGGCTGGTGATCTGATGCTCAGGTGGCTTTTGAAGGAGGCACATTTTCACTTGCGTCAATAGGGTATTTACTGAGCACTTACTGTGGTGTTTGTAAGTGCTTACTATGTACCAAACACTGTTTTAAGATCTGAGGTAGGTACAAGCTTAGACAGAGTCTCTGTCCCACACAGAATTTACAGTCTCAATAGGTATTGAATCCCCATTTAATAGATAAGGAAACTGAGGCACAGAGAAGTTAAATAACTTGCCCAAGGTTACCCAGCAGGCAAGCTATACAGCCAGAGTTAGAACCCACAACCTCTGACTTCCAGCCCCAGGCCCTTTCCACTAGGTCACCAACTGTATGTTGAGTGCTGGTTAGTTTTAGGCAGAGAGAGTACAATAAAATTAGTAGGCACAATCCCTGCCCTGAAAGAGTTCCTGGATTTCATTTCCATGGGGACACTGGTGTTTGGGGAAAGTTGACCTGACAAATCTATGGTCATGTCTTACAGGGAATGTTCCATTGGAGAGAAGACTTACTTCATTATTCTCATCTCCATTACCACTCTCAGGAACTTCTAATGGTGGCTCATCCATGTCCACATCAAACAGACACTCCTTACTATTGGATTTAAGGCACTCAATCAACTCTCCTCGGTGTACCTTACCTCGCTTCTCTTATACTGTAGTACCTGGCCTGCACACTTAGCTCCTCTAACCACAACATACTCACTGTACCTCGATCTGGTCTGTCTCAACACCGGCCCCTCTAGAGATACAATATGGGTAAAAGCCACTGCACGAAGGACTATTATTAAATACACCTCATGATTTTTTTTTTGAACTACAGCAATAGTAACACCTGAAGGTAGTTGGGAGATCAGAAACCAGTAGGAATTTGGTGAAAAGCATGCCTGTGTATCCATAAACATTTTTAAAAGACATTTTTCAGTGTTAACTTGGGGTCAAGCATTGTTTAAACACTGGGATTGATATTAGATGATACAATCAGATTCAAACCCTGCCCATCAAAGTATTCACAATTTAAGGTGTCTGGAGAGCAGATACCTTATTCCCGGTTTACAGATTTAAAAATACACGCTCAGTGATTAAATGATTGATCCAAGGTAATCCCGGTGGCAAAACTGAGATTAGAACCTGGGTCTCCTGATTCCCAATACGCAAACTCTTCCAACGTTTAAAAACTCCAATATTAGGGTTTCAAGGTCCCATCTTCAAGCCCCCTGAGATCCTAATAGTAACAACAATAATAAGAGCAAAGGTAATTAAGTACTTACTATGTGCCAAACACTTGATTGAGCATTAAGGCAGTGTCAACAGAAGTAGTTTGGACACAGTCCTGTCCCACATAGGACTCAGTCTAAGACTTGGGAAGGACAGGTATCCTTATCCTTATTTTTAGCAGATCAGGAAACTAGGCTCAGACAAGCTAAGTGACTTAGAGAAGCAATGTGGCCTAATGATTAGAGCACAGATCTAGATCTGGGAGTCAGAAGGGCCTGGGTTTTAATCCCAGCTCTGCCACTTGTTTGCTGTGTGATCCTGGGCAAGTCCCTTAAATTCTCTGTGTCTTAATTACCTCATCTGTAAAGTAGGGATTTAGATGGCGAGCCCCAGGTGGAACATGGGCTGCATCCAAACTGATTAGCTTGTAACTACCCCAGTAGTTAGTACAGGTCCTGGCACTCTTAACTAATACCACTTTTTTTTTTTTAAAGTGAATTGCCTGAAATCATGCAGCAGGCAAATGGTGGAGTTAGGATTGGAACCCAGGGTTCCTAACTCCCAGGACTAAGCTCTTTCCTCTTGGCCACACTTCTTGTCTCCATCTAATGTATTTCAGTGTTCACACAACAAACTGTTCAGGGTACTACCAGGCAAGTTGTGCAAAAATGGGGAAATTGGGTTGAAACTGCATAAGATGATAACAACTCCCCTTCCCCCACTTGTTTCCCATCCCTCCAGTTGTTAAGGAAAGCAAAGAGACCCCCACACCTTTCTTTAAATGATCTTCTAAAATACTGTTCTGATAGTTTCTCTCAGAGATCAGATATGTTTCATAGATACGCAAAGTTTCTCTGAAGTGATTTACGTCTTTCAGGCTCAAAAGTAACCAAGATATAAATTTTACAGGACAGATGCCCTGGAAGGGGAAAAAAAAATGATTCCAAACATGACCAGAAAAGACCTTTCTGTTATGGAAAAATTATGATATGAAGGTTTCCCTCTTTGCCTCCCCCTCCTCCTTCCTTTTGTTGGTAAAGAAGGAATTTTTATTGTCCTTTGATGGTAAGCCTAACTTTGTGCTGAAATTAGGGGTGGGCAGACTTTGAAAGGCTTTGGTTTGGTGCTCCGGTTTGGAGCCTGAATACAACTAAACCAACCATTGAAAAAGATTTCCACATGTTGTCGGAAAAGGATTCATTTCTGCCTCATGTAACTAGGGTAGCGTGCAGGGCGACCTCAAAATAACTGGAAGCCATGGGCAGTGGTTAAGTTGGATGGAGCTTTTCACTAATAGATATAGCCTATCTAGGGTTATTTGGGAGGAAAGATATCCATGTATTAACATTCCCTCTCTCCTGAGGAAATTTAAGGGAAGGAATCTGAAGAAGCCGACGGACCTTTTTGAATCGGAATTTTAATGTCTAGACCTCTCCAATGTTCTGCATTCAGTTTGTCTGATAACTTTTGTTCCAGGAGATGTTTAATGCAAAAGAAAAAAAAAAACCTAACAACATTTAAAAAGCTATGGGCTTGGGAGTTAGAGAACCTCAGGTCTAATCTTGGCTATAGAACCTGCCTGCTGTGTGACCTTGAGCAAGCCAATTAGTTTCTCTGTGCCTTACTTTCCTTATCTGTAAAGTGGGGATTCAATTTCAGTTCTCCTTCCCACTTAGACTGTGAATCCAGTGAGAGTCAGGGGCAAAGACCAACCCAATTATTTTGTATTTAACCCAGCACTTAGCACAATGCTCGGCACCTAGTTAGCTCTTAACCAATATCATTATTAGTGATATTTATAGAGCACCCATTGTTCACAGAGCACCATTTCATGTGCATGGGAAAGTTCAACAGGGTTAGTAGACATGATCCCTGCCCTCGAGGATCTTATGTTATAGCAACATGGAGGCTGCACTATTCTCTAAAATCCCAGGAGTTATTACTATTTTGACAATTTCTTGCATGGTATTTGTTAGGTGCTTAGTATGTGCCAGGCACTCTACTAAGTGCAGGGGTAGATATAGGCGATTCAAGATAGACACATTCCATGTCCTACATGAGGTTTACAGTCTTAATCCTCATTCGGCAGATGAGGGAACTGAGGCACAGAGAAGCTAAGTGACACACCTAAGGTCACACCACAGACAAGCGGCAGAACTTGGGATAAGAACCCAGTTCCTCTGACTCCTAGGCCTGTGCTTTATTAACTAGACCACACTGCTTCTCTAGGGATTTTTCTGCAGAAACCCTTGGTCTGGTCACTTCAGATAAAATTCTGGCAGTGTCTTTTGCTAAAGCTACGAGGGTTTTCCACTATAAATCCAGGGACCTATTTTCAGACTCACTTTAGTGAAAAAGACCCAAGTCTCCGTGTGTACACTATATGAAATTTGTAGGTTCCTGTAAGAGTTCGCAAGAGGTCACCTAAGCCTTTTCCTTTACTTTAGGCAGATGACTCCTGAAACCACTTACTCTTGCAAAAATTCCATGGTAGAAATTCCAGACTTCTTTAGCAAGGTGTTTCAAATTTTAGTCCCCACTGACAGACCAAAAGTCCTCATCCTTAGTCCAACTGGCTCGAGATGTAATTTAAGCACATCGGCCACTTCATGGACATGATGAAAATCTGGTCAACACTCTCCCTGTCATAATCATGATAGGTCCTTAATGCAGTATTCATGCAGTCAGCCTTAATAACAATAACAATATTTCTTATGCGCTGTTTGTCAAGCACTGTTCTAAGCACTGGAGTTGATACAAGCTAATCAGGATGGCCAGAGTCCCTGTGCCACATGAGACTCAGTCTTAATCCCCATTTTACAGATGAAGTAACAGACACAGATAAATTAAGTGAATCGCCAAGATCACCCAGCAGACAACTGGCCGAACTGGATTAGAACCCAGGTCCTTCTGATTCCCAGGACCGTGCTCTATTCACTAGGCCATGCTGCTTCTACTTTCCCCGTTAAAATGGTCCAAGGTCTCAAATATTTCCTCATATGATTTACTTTCTACCTCTTAGTGCAACCCACAATAATTGCATTTCACTCTAACCCAATTTTCAGAGTCCCAGAAAAAACATAGGGCCAGAGCAATATGGGTTAGACACGAGCAAATCAGGTTGGACACAGTCCCTGTCCCACACGGGACACACAGTCTTAATCCCAGCTTTACTGTCGAGGTAGCTGAGGCTCAGAGAAGTTACGTATCTTACCCAAGG
Source organism: Ornithorhynchus anatinus (assembly GCF_004115215.2). Taxonomy (NCBI): domain Eukaryota; kingdom Metazoa; phylum Chordata; class Mammalia; order Monotremata; family Ornithorhynchidae; genus Ornithorhynchus; species Ornithorhynchus anatinus. Next base: position 5,999,143 of record NC_041742.1, read on the forward strand.
TCACACAGCAGACAGTGGTGAAGCTGGGATTAGAACCCAGGTCCTTCTAACTCACAGGCCCAAGCTCTATCCATTAGGCTATGCTGCTTAACTACTGTATTGTACTCTCCCAAGTGCTTAGTACAGTGCTCTGCACATAGTAAGCACTCAAATACCAGTGATTGCTTTGATTGTTTTTCCACTTTACATCTTACCATGCATCTGTGATACTGCCGTTTGGAAATAATGAAAAATAATGTTTACTTTATTACAACAAAGTCTCCAATCTTTCAACACAAGGACTCCAGCTAGACTTGGAGAGAGAGTAAACTGCCTCATAAAAAAACAAAAATCCTTAAATATCCATTTGAAAGTCAATTTATTTGGAGCTGTTCATTTTGGCACCAAAAGGGAAATCTTTGCTGGAGTGTTTGCTGATTGGTCTCAGACTTGGGGAAATGATGTCCCCAGCCAGAAGTCCTCTGGAAAAGACCAAAATTTAACTTGCCCCCTTCACCTTCGCACTCATTCAGGAAACAAAATACCCCACATGAGGGTACCCATTGCCACAGTAGCCAGACTGGACTCAATCTGTAGGAAAGTGTGGTGGCATAAGTGCATTTTCTTCAGCTGCTGGTATTTGCTATTTTCCATACTAATCTTGTAGGTCTAGGAGATCTCCAAGGTTTGTTAACACTCTGGCCCAGTTTATGCATCCAAATCCAGCAAAATCACATTTCCAGGGCTCAATCTCAGCCTGAAAATATATTTTCCTTGGATCCTTTGGTGCTACGTGGTAACTATTTGTGTTCCCCAGTTATTGTAGGAGGATTTTTTTTTCTCTCTCCTGCAGGAAAGCTCAAAATGATTTACCAACCCATTTTTCTTCCTTGCCCATATCCCTGTCTTGTAGCTGGAGCAACGGGCTGTTTTTTGTTGTTTTTTTGGTACACTTGTTTTGGCATGGATTGCTGTCAACTCTGTTTTCGCTCCAAACATTTCCCACCTTCCACCCATCACCTGGGGCACCTTAAATCTCAGTTACGGAAAGAGCGGGCTCCGATGCCAGCTTCCTACCGGATAAACATCACCACTTTATCCCACGTGCTCCTGCGGCATAACTAAAGCAAAGCTCTCCCTCTGAGTAGACCAGAAAGTGCAAAAAGATTGTGTACTCGCTATCTCATTTCTTGACACTTCATTCTTAGAATCCTAGAGTTCAGGTGGATTCTCTTTGGAGAGGGTGTTCTTTCAGAAGAGAAGTCAAGGCATCAAGCAAAGGCGTAAATCTGACAAGGAAGGTACTTAAGGTAAGCTGAGGAATGGGGATTGCATTTTTACGATGTGCTGTGGAATCAGTAATCCTGGAAAAATCTGACTCTTAAGGCCAACCATTATTCATCATCAGGGAATGTGCTGTGAAAAAAAATGCAGGCTCTGAAGAGAACACAGTTCAGTGTCTATGGCCTAGGGTATCTTTCTGACCGATGTGGACTGACTTTCAAACCAAGAAAGAATGTTGAATCAATACAACTACTTCCTCTTCGCTGAAGTCCAGATTCACTCCCTCTCTGGTCAAGCTTTTCCTTTCTCTAACTCCCTGGGTGTTATGTTAATATCCATATGAATACAGAATTATGAAGAAAGGGAATTTGGTCAGGAATACAACATTCTGAGCTCACAAGAAGAATTCTTGTGTTTGAGCAGGCTCGGATGACTTTGTGGTTCATTCCCATTCAGAGAAGCTTCCAAGCATTGGGGATTCTTGGGTGAAGTTTAGTCAAGAGATTTGGACTCCCTTCTGGCACAAGATCCTCTCTCACCCTATTTCTAGGTCTTGTTAGTTGCTGAGGTCCAGGTTGGAAGTTCAGCAAAGCTTTCTCTGCAGCTGATTCTTTTTTTCTACATCTGTCTTTGGCCAAAACAGAGTGACAAGTTGGAATTAATGCAAACGGAGCTAAGCAGAGAGTTTGATTCTCTGTGAAGTTTTTCAGAGATTCTGGCTTGTTTCCAATCTATCCAAGTCTGTGATCCCAGAGGTCTTGATGGGAGCACATTGGTCTCAGTGAGTACTAATGTCTACACTCTTTGCTTTTTCTCTACTCCGAGAGCAGCTTGTCCTCTGGTCATATTTCAAATTCCATCAACAAATGGAAAGAAAGACAAGTGGATTTTATGTGGTTTTCCCGAGGGGGTGTTCCGGGGGAGGTGAATCCCTAATTGAAAGCACTTTGTCCTGAAGATGGTGCTGACTGAAATGAAGATTAATTGATCAGTCGATTGTATTTATTGAGTGCTTACTGTGTGCACAGCACTGCTCTGAGTGCTTGGGAAAGTACACTATAACAGAAGTGGTAGACAAGTTCCTTACCCATAAGAAACTTATGGTCCAGAGAAAGACTTTCAAATAAATTATGAATAGATACATAAGTGCTGAGGGTGGGGTGCTAAAGGGAACAAATCCAAGTGCGAGGTTGAAACTGAGGGTGAAGGAGTAGAAGAAGTGAAGGGTTAGCTAGGGAAGAGCTCTGATGAGTTCAGCTTGGTAGTGCGCAAGACAGAGTTTTATCAAAACACTTCATTAGAAAGTGACTTTTTAAAGAGTATTTAAGTGCTCACTATGTACTAGGCACTGTACTCGGTGCTGGGGTAGATACCTGCAAATCAGGGTGGACACAGTCTCTGTCCCACTTGGAGTTCACAATGTTAATCCCCATTTTACAGATGAGTAATTGAGGCATAGACAAATGAAATGACTCACCCAAGTTCACACAAGCAGATGAGCGGTAGAACTGGGATTAGTTACAGTAAAGCCCTAGGCTTCCAACTAAATTGCTAAAGTTAACAAGTGATTTACTTTCCTATGGAGTGAATACATACTAAAATTCTTCAGTTATAACGAAATGTGTATTTTACTCCCCATTACACCAAATAACTCCCCAGGAGCCTGATTTCCTTAGCAACATAAATTTGTCCTCCATTTTGGGCTGGTGAAATTTTTGCAAAAATTAAAATCCAGTGGAAGGTTGAAGTTCATACAAACAGGCATTTCTTTTTAAAAAGGAAAGTGATTATGAGATTTGGTGATACTGTTCTGAAAAAATATGTCAAATATAGAATTCCCAAATGTGTAAGTTTATTGGAATCAGTACTTACCGACTGCAGGATCATCCAGTTTCTCTATGGTGATATTGTGGAAAAGAATGAATTCCCAAGGCACATGATAATTTGTTAAAACTAGGGTTCTCTTAATATCAGAGTCACTCTCTAAAGAGGAACTGAAAAAGAGATGCAGAAAGGAAATAATGCCTACTGACTGTGGAAGACCAAGCACAAGATTCTCGTTAGTGGAAAACTCTTATCACATGCTAGCTGGTAGATTTCCTGGGGGTTCCTAGGAAAGAAACAGCTGTGTGCAACCATGGGGGTAATCATGAATGAACTATACTAACTGAAGTCTCAAACTATTACCCAAGGAATCTTTGCCTAGAAATCATGAAAAAACTGATCATTTCTCAACTTCTCTCCGATCAATAAACCAATTAATTAACCTGAGTGCTCGCTGTGTCCTTAAAGCTGTATTAAACACTCAGGAGAGTATAATAATCCCTTAGTTTTCAGAAAGAGGTTTTATTCTCAGAGCATTCTCACGTTACCTCATTTGGGCCCTCAAAACAACCCTGTGAAGTAGGTAGAAAAGCAGGCACTATTTTCTCCATTTTTCAAGAGACGAAACTGAGGACCAGAGATGTAAAGTGACTTGCTCAAGGTCCCACAGCAGGCTAGAGCTCAGACTGCAAACCAGGTCTGCTGGATTCCAGATCGAGGTTCTTCCACCACATCATACCACCTTCCCTAATAAAAAAAAGTTGAAATGTTCACTTCCTTCAGAGAGTTTCCAGTATAGCAAAAACAATCACCAATTCCTCCAGGGAATTGAAATATTAAGAGAACCCTGGGAAGCAGCATGGCCTAGTGGATAGACCATTGGTCTGGGAATCAGAAGGATCTCATTTCTGATCCCTACTTTGCCACTTGACTGATGTGTGACCTTGGGCAAGTCACTTAATTTCTCTGTGCCTCAGTTACCTCATCTATAAAATGGAGTTTAAGAATGTGATGTATCTACCCCAGCACTTAGAACAGTGCTCGACACATAGTAAGCACTTAACTGCCATAATAATAATAATCTCAAGGCCTTAGAAGAAATAATATTAATAAATGATATTTATTAAGCATCTACTATGTGCTAAAGTACTGGGTTAAATAGTGGGGAAGATAAAAGAATCAGATCAGACCTCTTGAAGTGCACCATCTAAATGGGAGGGAGAACAGGTATCTAGATCCCCACTTTACCAGTGAGAAAACTGAAGTCCAGAATTGACATGGTTTAACCTACACTTTTCAGCAGGCCAGAGACAGTCCTGGGATTAGGACCCCAGGCTCTTTCCATTAAACTATGCTGTGGCCTAGGGTTTGAACTTTTGACAACTTAATGGAGCTTTGTTTTCTGATAAAAATGGATCCCATTTCCAGTGCAGGGTTGCTTGGAGGAGCAAAGCATACGAGGCAGATCTAACATAGAGGAGGTCTCGCCATAACAGGATGGGTCTTAATTGGTAGAAAGAAATGGAAAGATTCATAATGAATTTAATAACAGGGAGAGATGGAAAAATGACTAACTTTTGTTTTCCTTATAATTTGCCGAAAATCAAGAGCCATGGTAAGAGACATATAGACAAGAACATTCCAAGGTCTAATCAGATGATGAGACTGTACATCGAAACCTGCTGTCATTTTAAATACGGATCCTGATCAAACAGCAATCAACAGTAAATATCGGGAACCTTTGATCCCTGGACAGATTTTGTACTCAATAGACTCTTTTTTCTAGAAGTTTGCTTACTTTTTGGATAGCTTTAAAAGACAAATACCTATTTCCACTTTTGTGTTGTTTCTGAGCTTCCTGAATGAATCGGAGGAGAAAAGGGTTCAAAATCTAGGAAATAAACTTGTGTTCAATGTTTCATTTTCAACAGTGAAACACAAATCTTTATATACTGTAATCAGCCCTTTGTATCATAGATGAGCCACTTGACAGATTGGTGGGCTTCCCACTTTGATCTTCATCATAGGGAATTCTCTCCTCCACTTAAAGAGAAGATTGTTGTCTGTCTTTCTGATCTGTCTCTGGATCAAATCAACTCCAGACCACACAGATTGCACTGTGTTTTAATCTTTGATCATTCATGAAGAGGTGAAAATGTAACTCCAGCTCACTGTCTCCTAACATTCTCTTCCAATGAAAATCCATTTGCCCAGAAACCATCTGTTCTTGCAGCTGAGACGACTTGAAGTTTGGGGCTTGAGCAATCACTCAAGAGCAATGGAAAGAATGAAAGCAAGGCTTAGATGTCTTCTGTCATTAATAAACTCAACAGCTACTAATAAATACTAGGAAATCCATAATAATGAAAGTTATCGCTCGAAAATAAACACTGGATAAGTCCATTTAGAATTCAAATCACTCATTATCAGAAAGGTGGACTTTCATGGTCAAGGCAACTTTGGAGCTTTTAAAGCTACAGAGTTTGAAATAATATCCGTGAATGATAATAATGCTTCAGAGGAAGGTCCCCTATACCTCAATAGGCAGAGTGTTCAGTCATGAAGTGCTTAGTACACTGCTTTGCACACATGAAACATCCAGGAAATACCACTGATTGATTGATGAAGGGTAAATCTCATCACACATAGCATTTTTAACATGTCATTTCAGCAATGTTCTAGTTCAATTCAGGTTAATGTGGGTCCAACTGAAATTCATCATCCGTGTTCAGGGAGGTAGGGTTAAGTTAGATTGTAAACTCACTGAGGGCAAGGATTATATATTCTATGTCCATTATATAGTCTATCTCCATTATTCACATAGTGCTTATCTCCTTAACTTCTTTACTTCTTCCATCAGCAGCTAAAACGTTTAATTAATTGTGGTATTTAAGTGCTTACTATATGCCTGGCAGTGTACTAAGCTCTGGGGTGGATACAAACAAATCAGGTGGGACATAGCTCACAGCCCCATATGGGACTCACTGTCTCAATCTCCATTTAACAGATGAGGGAATTGAGTCACAGAGAATCGAAGCAACTTGCCCAAGGAAACACAGCAGACAAGTGTCAGAGCTGCAATTAGAACCCAGCTCCTTCTGACTCCCAGGCCCATGCTCTAACTACAAGACCATGCTGATTCCCTTATTAAAGGGCTTTTTAAAAATATCATCATAACTGCCATAAATATTTCTTTGGCTTTATGTCCAACTTAAGTATTAGCCCTAAATGAACCCTCTTCAGCGTCTGCATTTTTGAGATCACATTGCTGATAAAAAGCCAGCTTGTCCATATTTGAAGTGTTTTTGAAGAGTTCATAATATAGAAGAATATTTTGATCTTTCTACTTATGAGCAGTAGTATTTTTTCACTCATTAAAATGCCAACTTATTTGTAAATAGTTCAAGAGATAAATGACATTCAACCTTCAACAACTTTTGTCAGAATATGCCACAGCATAAAATGTAAGAAACAAATGTACCCAGAAAGTCACTATGTGTCTTTATTAATGTTTTTAGTATCGCCTCCTAAGATGAAGTCTCTTTCCAAAAACCTCGAAAGTGTCAGCTATTTTCCCCCAAACTTCTCTCCAACAATCTTTCTGTTTCTCAGTTTGAGACCTGAGAAGTGTGTCTGTTTTTCCAGATGTGCTGATTCTTGGCAGCCTGATTCTGACCACAGTTCCTCTGGTATCACATTTTGCAGGACTTTGAACATTAGAAAGTCCATGGGGCCAGTTGCATGATCCAGTTTCGAAACGTGTCATTCAAATCTCCAAAGAGGATACAGAAAAGATCAAAAGCCTTTCCAAGTGAAGGGAAATAGATTGGTTACTCATGGTTACAAGTTTCAACTTTTTTTGATTGGTATGTGAAGTCAGGCAAAGATTAGTATCAAACATTGTTTTTTGTGAGAATGTTTGATGAGCTTTGAGAATTCAAAGTAACTCCTGGAATGAACTGCTTCTTAGTCCAATAAACTTGTACATCCAATTTTATAGAAAGTCATGATCTAATGAGACTAATTGCAAAACCCACCCTGAGAGGCTGTGTTCTGCAGAGAGAAGGCCATTATGGTAAAATATGGGGAGCATCATAGTCTAGAGGAAAGAGCAAAGGCCTTTCCTGTTATGTGTCTTGGGGCAAGTCACTTAACCTCTCTGTGCCTCAGTTATCTCATTTGTAAAATGGGGATTAAGACCAAGAGGCCTCATGTGGGACGTGTCTTGTGTCCAACCTGAGTACCTTGTACCTATCCAGCGATTAGGAGAGCGCTTGGCTGTCAGTCGATCATATTTATTGAGAGCTTACTGTATGCAGAACATTTTAACTAAGTGCTTGAAAGAGTACAATATAACGACATAACAGACATTTTCTGCCCGCAATAAACATAGAGTCTAGAGGGGGACTTATACACTTATACCAATAAATTACAGATATGTATATACATACTGTGGGGATGGGAGGGGGGATTAATAAAGTGAGCAAATCAGGTCGATGCAGAAGGGAGTTGAAGAAAAGGAAAAGAGGGCTTTGACAGGGAAGGCCTTTTAGGGGAGATGTGCCTACAAAAAGGCTTTGAAAGCAGGGGAGAGTAAATGTCTTTCGGATATGGAGGAATCTGGGAGGGACAGAGGTTTTCCAGACAGAGGCAGATGTGCGTTGGGGGTTGGCGGTGAGATAGATGAGATCGAGGTATAGAGAGAAAGTTTGCATTAGATGAGCGAAGCATGCGGCTGGGTTGTAGTAAGAGAGTAGCGAGGTGAGGTAGGAAGAGGCTAAGTGATTGAGTGTTTTAAAGTCAATGGTGAGGAGTTTCTGTTTGATGTGGAGGTGGATGGTCAACCATTGGAGGTTCTTGAGGAGTGGGGAAATATGATCTGAACGCTGGCACAGAGTAAGGCCTTAACAAGTACCATTTAAAAAACTGCATCTATCACCTGTGCCTGTGTGCTATACATCAACAAATACTCTAATTTCACATAAGGCTGCAGTCCTTATCGGCCCAGTTCTTGTACGGTGATGGTATTCAGGATGTATCCTGATGTTCAATCAAGAGTATTTATTGAGTACATATTGTGGGCAGTATGCTATATTAAGCAAGAGAATTGTTAAGAGCCTAAAATCTAGTGGGTCTATTTCACTAGAATCATTTCTGCACTATATTTGGACTCCATGTTGTGTTCTCTGGGTGATCACCATTCAATTTGAGGTTTTCTCTATCAGCTCTCCATTTAGGGTGAACAGTGCTTTCTTAAAATAAGGCTAAATAGCATATCCACGTGGCCACTGAATACATCTACGACCTCTTCCACTAAAATCCGGTTACAAATATCCTCATCGGCCTCCATACATAACCATATATTCTAGGATAAGGCAGGGGACACTGCACAGTCAGATATATAAATTAAAAAAACAAAGATAAAATCAAAAGAGAGCCACAGAGTACCATTGCTAGAGAAACAGAATTTTAGTGGATCAGATTCCAATAGTCTCAGCTTTAACAGTCACCACAGTCTTCCCAGTGTTCTTTTGTGCCAAGCACTGTTCTAAATGCTAGGGTAGATATGAGGTAATCAGGTTGGACACAGTCCCTGCCCCACGTGGGGCTCTCAGTGATGATCCCAATTTTACAGATGAATTAACTGAAGCATAAAGAAGCTAAGTGACTTGATCAAGGTCACACAGCAGACATGAGGCAGAGACTGGATTAGAACCCACGTCCTGTGACTCCCAGGCCTGTGATTTTTCCACTAAGCCATGCTAAACCATGTATTGACCATGTATTGTCACTGCACTTTCTTTCCAAAGCTTACATTACTGAAAAGGAGATTAGGCCATGTAGTAATAACAACTGTGATGGTACATATTAATTACCCACTGTTTGCCAAGCTTCATGCTAAGTGCTGAACTAAGTATATGATAATCAGATTTGACTCGGTCTCTGTCCTGAACTGGACCCATAGACTAGAAGAGGGAGGGGGGAACAGGTATTTTACCCTCTTTAAGAGATGAGGATATTGATTCAAAGAGAAGGTAAATGACTTGTCCAAGATCACCCAGTAAGCAATAGATGGTGGGGCCCGACCTAGAACCCAGATCTGCCAGCTCAGTGCTCTTTCATTGGTGTATGATTGGAGCTTGAGTAGCAATCAGTCTATCAGTGGTATTTATTCAGTGTTACTGTGTGCAGAGAACACTGTATTAAGCACATGAGAGAGTACAACATAATTAGCAGAACGTTCCCTGCCCCCAGTGAACTCATAGTCCAGAGAAGGAGACAGACATTAACGTAAATAAGTAATTTATAATATATAATTTAAAGATATGGCAAGTGCTGTGGGGTTGGGATGGGGTGAATATCAAATAGAAATCACAGATCCAAATGCATAGATGACGCAGAAGGGAGAGAGAGACAGGGAAAGGAAGGCTTAATCGGGCAAGGCCTCTTGAAGAAGACGTGACCTTAGCAAACTCAACTACCTCAGAAGTCTCTGCTTTGCTCTTCCTTCTCCTTCCAAAATCAATTTTTATGCTGCAGTTTACAAACAACAAGATCTCACTGAAAATTCTGAAGCGGTTTCCAAAAAACAAAACAAAAAAAAAGGCAAAAGTCTGAATTATTGTCATTTCAAATAGGATATCGGGGATGGCCAGACTTCTGTATACTGTCTGCAGTTATCAAATAACCCAGGTTTTGACATTTTGGAAACAAGATATCCTGGGCACATGGATTAGTTTAGGAACTTGAAACCAATTTCACATGGCGTGCCTTCTTTGTTGCAGACTTGGGTTTTTTTGCCTTTATCCATTCTTAGAATTAGCACTAATAACAATCTGGAAGACTTGAGTTCTAATCCCATCTCTGCCACCTGCCTGTGTGATCTTAGGCAAGTCAGTTCATTTTATTCAGCAACAAAGCAATTAAGGAGACAATCCCTGCCCACACTGAGTTTACAGTCTAGTACTTACCCCACGGCTTAAGACCAGTGCTTGATACATAGTAAGTGTTTAACCAGTATTGTTTAACCAGTATCATAAAAGAAACAAACGAGACTCCCACTCTTTGTTTCCAAATCCCAACTCTGTCTCCTGGCATGGCCAGTTCTTCTTAAGTGTGTGAGGGAAGTTAGCTATTTGTGCATGGAGTAAGAAGGGCTTTGATAAATATAAAACCCCATCATTATCTCATTTTGGTGTGCTTTGCATTTTTTCCTAAACAAATTCCATGGAAAACTCATCTAGAAAGAACACAAATGGAACCCACTGATTTTATCTTTTTCCTTTCTGTTAATAGTTCAAAGCATGAAGAAAATGGCTCCATTGAGATTGATCTAATAGGAAAAAGAAGTGGAGAGTGGGAAACCTTAGACTAAATACCAAATATCCCATTCACTCTGCAGAGAGAGGGTGAATGGTTTTGGATAAAAGCAGAGTTGTCCTTACTCTTCCCTGGCCCTGTTCTGGGGATCAACAAGAAGTACATCTTCATTTCTCCAAAAATTCCATTTTTTGATGAGAAGAACAATCTAACAATTGCATACATAAACACACACACATACACACATTCCACCATGCAAGAATCACTTCTTCCACTGTACACACATGCGCGCGTGCACACACACACAAATACACTCCATTCGAGCATCAGTTCTGGCACTTATGTATGAGTTTATTTACACCTAATTTCTGCTCTTGTGTATAAACACATTCAATTAATTCTGATTCCACTGCTTGGGAATATTTCTACATTTGTCTCCCAAGAAGAGTGAAAAATCCTTGTGGGGACAGAATGTGCTTTGGCTATAATAATAATGATTGATTTGCTCACATGGCTTCAACTACCACCTCTTTGTGGATGATACCCAAATCTCCATCTCCAGTGCTGATCTCTCTCCCTCTCTGCAGTCTCGAATTTTCTCCTGCCTTCAAGGCATCGCTACTTGTATGTCCTCCCATCATCTCAAACTTAACATGTCCAAAACAGAATTTATCTTCCCACCCATACCCTTTCCACTCCTTGATTTTTCCTTACTGTTGACAGCTCCACCATTTTTTTAGTTAGTATTTGTTAAGCGCTTACTATGTGCCGAGCACTGTTCTAAGTGCTGGGGGAGATACGGGGTCATCAGGTTGTCCCACGTGGGGCTCACAGTCTTCATCCCCATTTTACAGATGAGGTAACTGAGGCACCGAGAAGTGAAGTGACTTGCCCACAGTCACACAGCTGGCAAGTGGCCGAGCCGGGATTCAAACCCATGACCTCTGACTCCAAAGCCCATGCTCTTTCCACTGAGCCACGCTGCTTCTCTAATCCTTCCCCTCTCACAAGCCCATAACCTTGTCATTAACCTTGACTCCTCTCTCTCTCTCATTCAACCCACATATTCAACCTAACACTAAATCCTGCTGGTTCAACTTTCATGACATCAATATCATCTACCCTTTCCTCTCCATCCAAAATGCTACCCTATTAATCCAAGCACTTATCCTAACCCTCCTCAATTACTATATTATCCTCCTTGCTGACCTCCCTGCCTCCCCAAGCCAGTCCATACTTTACTCTGCTACCCAGATCATTTTTCTACAAAAACAATTGGTTCATGTTTCCCCATTCCTTAAGAACCAACCACCCTCTTATCAAATGGAAATTACTTGCCATCAGCTTTAAAGAACTCAATCACCTTGCTCCTGCCTATATTACCTTATTACTCTCCTGCTACAATTCAACCCGCACACTTCTCTCCTCTAATGACAACCTACTCACTGTACCTTGATCTCATCTATCTAGCTGCTAACCTCTTGAGCCACATGCCACGTCTGGCCTGGAACACCCTCCTTCTTCATGACCAACAATTACTTTCCTCCATTTCAAAGCCTTACTGAAGGCACATCTACCTCCAAGTGGTCTTCCCTGACTAAGAGTCTTCTTTTCTTTTACTTCCACTCCCTTCTGTGTCGCCCTAACTTGCTCCCTACAGCCCCCGACCGCCTCCCCCAGCCCTGATCCTTATGTACATATCCGTAATTTATTTATTTATATTCACGTCTATCTCCCTCTCTGGACTGTAAGTTCATTGTAGGCAGGGAATATGCCTGTTATACTGTACTCTCCCAAGCACTTAGTACATTTCTCTGCACACAGTAAATACTCAGAAAATACTACTGATTGATTGGGAGGCAGAAGACCTGGGTTCTCATTTCACTTGTGCCACTTGCCTGCTGTGTATCCTTGGAAAACCACTTAACCTCTCTGTGTCTTGTTTTCCGCCTCTGTAAAATGGGGATAAGGCACCTATTCTCCCCCACCCACAGACCAGGAACTTCATTTGGAAAGGGGTTGTGTCTTATCTGATTCTGTATCTACATAACGCTTAGCACAGTGCTTGGCACAGAGTAAATTCTTAATAAATCCCATCACTGGTAAGAATCATTGCTTCTATGGGGCCAGGAATCCTAAGAAGATCAAAGGAGTGGGGATTTCTACTTAAGACCATTACTGAGAATAAATAGACATATCAATACTTCGGGGCCCCATGTCTTAAAGCTCAGATGACGTGTCACTTGAGTTCAGGGACATCATTTCTTATTTCAAGTAATAATGATAATGACGGCATTTGTTAAGCATTGACTACGTGCCAGTCACTGTATTAAGCGCTGGGGTGGATACAAACAAATCGGGTTGGATGCTGTCCCTGATTCACATGGTGGTCACAATCAACCATTTTACAGATGAGAGAACTGAGGAACAGAGAAATGAAGTGAGTTGCCCAAAGTGACACAGCAGACAAGCAGGTGGAGCTGGAATTAGGACCCAGGTCTTTCTGACTCCCAGGCCATGCTCTATCCACTAGGCCATGCTGCTTAATAAAGCTACTCTTTTCACTGGCGCAAGGAACTCTGATCAATTTATGTCACATGGGCATAGTACCTTGACAGCTAGGTTCAGAAAATGTTTTCATCCTATGGACCCAAACTAATTGGGTGTGTATTTCTAAATGCTTCCCTGCCACCTGCTGAAAACTCCCCAAGCCTCATCCGAACAGAGAAGGTAAACCTTCATTCAGTGCTGCAAAAATACTGTCTCTTTCCAATACATCCTCTGGCATGGATGGATTTAGTCCTGACCGAACCTATCAGTTTCATCTTGGTATCTGTAAATCACAGGAGCTGGCACTCTGCCCTTTGGAACAGTTTGCTAACCAGTCACTACTGGTTTCTAATCTGGGCTAAGCCTCACCAGCAATTAAAATTTCTTTTGAAAGAAAAAAAAGATACAAGGCCCCCTTTGCAGCCCTATTAATTTCCAATGCAGCTGCTTGGTTTCATAAGAGCCTCTGTTCTCTTTTGCACATTGAGCCGGTGGGAACTAATTATTATTTACCATTTAGGGCTGCAGCTTAAAGGTGAAGTCTGTCATTTTGCCTTTTAAATACAGTGCTCAGAGTGGATACCGAGTATTTCTGAACTGGGAAAAGATGGGCTAGACCTGGCAAACCAGTAAGAGAAGGAAACCATCTTGCCTACTGGAGATGCTACATCATGACTTGCATTTCAATTAATCGATAGTATTTATAGAGTGTGCAGAGCACTGTACTACTACTATTACTACTAATATATATAGTGTTTGTTAAGTGCTTACTCTGTGCCAAGCACTGCACTAAGCGCTGGGATAGATGTAAAATAATGAGGTACCACATCTAAGTAAGAGGGAGAGCAGGTATTGAATCCCCATTTTACAGTGGAGGAGATTGAGAAAGAAAGTCAGGTGACACACGTTGGTTCCTCCAGGCATGAAAGAGTTAATACCTTTTCTACCAGAAGCAGAAGTAACTTAGACACTGCAAATCTTGATGAGCACCGTATGCAATTTTATTTTATTTTATGGGAAACGATCTTGCCTGAATCTTTTAAGATGCTATCTATTCCCTGAAGAGTCCCACCTATCCTAATCCCTCCCCTTCTCGGCACTACTTTAAATTTCATGCCTCCCTATGGCATAATTGTTTTTCTGTCTCCCTTCTCGGCAGTGACAGTGATTTAATAAAACCTGCAAAAAAGAAGTGAAGTCTACCCTTTGCATTTTTTCTTGCTTCAAGTTCCACTAAGGTGCACACTTTGAAAACAGACGTCATGAGATTTTAGAGACTGGAGCTGACACTATGACCTGTACAAATCTTTCTTGGGTTTGGTAGCTGTGAGGATCATTAATCAGTTTCAGTCATTATGCTAACATGTCCCTGGAGAACAAGGAGTGCCTGTTAGCCATAACTTGGTATGACTGCATTACTAGGCATTGGTGAAAATATGCATTTTTTTGTTCTGTACATAATGTCCTCTTATTTCTAATGGTTCCTAAAGAGAAAAGAAAGGAATAAAATCAGTTCGCTCCACTAATTTACTGAGAAGATAGTACCAATCATCAGTGATGAAGACCCTATTTAGTGTTAATATCATCCTAATTAACTCTCAAATACCTTTCATTCTCAAACAGAAAGCTTGTAGTTACTTTTTGAATATGGCCCTTGGTTTATAATAATAATAATAATAATGTTGGTATTTGTTAAGCGCTTACTATGTGCCGAGCACTGTTCTAAGCGCTGGGGTAGACATAGGGGAATCAGGTTGTCCCAGGTGGGGCTCACAGTCTTAATCCCCATTTTACAGATGAGGGAACTGAGGCACAGAAAAGTTAAATGACTTGCCCACTGTCACACAGCCGACAAGTGGCAGAGCTGGGATTCGAACTCATGAGCCCTGACTCGAAAGCCCATGCTCTTTCCACTGAGCCACGCTGCTTCTCCAGCAGTTTATGGATTCCAGCCATTCACCAAGATCAAAGCAAACCCATTTCAGCATTAATCAACTAATGTAATGGCACTGTGTCAATGCCATGAAACGAGGCCATGACCATCTCCCATAATAATTCGTCATAGCATCTCCAGGCCCAATAACAGTGTAGTAGGTGGTTTGGGGAAATGGGTCAACAGGTTGCTACTAAAATACATAGGAAACAGATCTTTTCCATCTGAATGATCAATCTCAGGGAAATGAGGACTCAAAATCTAGTCTCCAGATCCATCATCCTGTTTCAGCTCTGGTCACTCTACACAGTGACCCTAGGCTAATCAACAGGGCACATTTCCACAGCACAATAATCCACTCACACCTTCGGCCTTCTGGGTCCCAAACACCATGCCCTAGTTTGAAATTTTGATTTTTGGGACTTGTTGGAATTTCACAGGAGCTACTGCCTGTTTCATCAGAGAATAAACAAGAAGAGATTGCTCCAAAGATTCCATTACCAAATAGCATTTTTAAAACAATGATACAATGACTTAAATATAAATGGGATTAGACACATTAAAAAATAAACTTATTTTCCACTGAGGGGGCATAAGGGTCAGCAGAGCTCACTGGGAATTCTCTTGGATCTCAGTTCAACAATCCGTGTCTCAGTGTTGAATCTTTTCTTGGAGCAGAAGCACCAATGGATAAGCAAGGGGCAGAGATCATTTATGTACTTGACACAGCAGACCTAAGGGCACACAAAATATTCCTCAGAATCGGAATGGGCTGTTTCATTCACAGGAAGTACTCCAGGAATGCTGAGTAATCACAAGAGCCATAATGTTGGTGATAAGCTGTCATTGGCCTGCTCTCTTGGCTCTCCAGAACCTTGCCTCTACCCACCCTTTATACTCTTGTCTCCTTGTTATCTGTCAGTATTAAATTCTCAACCATTGGTAACTGTGTCTTCGATTTACACAGAAACAGGGGTATGGTCAGCTTAAAACTTTCTTTGGCCCTGACACACTGAAAAAACGACCTCATTTCCCCACTCAACCCTGCCTCGCAGTAGCTGCCCTTCAACTAAATGCCCCTGCCAACTTGGGTCCACAGATTATGCCCCAATACCTCTTTGGTCCTGAAGAGTCAGCCATCTTTAAGAGGTCGAGAAACAGTGACCATCTTTCAGAGGTCCCAAAGCAGCAACCATCTTTTGGAAACCCGGGAGAAGCAGCCATTTTTGGAAGTCCTACCTGGGCATCCGTTCTGGAACTCTGGAAATGTTGGCCATCTTGGAGAAGGGTGGCACACTGTGGAGATGGCTTACCTTATCATCTGAAGCAGCCTCTGAAGAAAGGATGTAGTCCAAGGATCAGTGCTTCGTGGTGCCTCACGTTAGAGAGAGCAAGTGCTTTCCAGGACTCCCGTATCACACGGATACACAAATAGAAATACACAAACTGAAAGAGAGAAGGGTTGAGAATTTCAACCAATCAAAATTAATGCTGTCTTCTATGCCTTCATCATTTAGCAATCCTGAGCATTGAGTGGGCAGTGTTGCTTCTTTACTAACTAGTCAACAATTACAAAGCCCTGATTCATTTCAAGAAGGAAAAAAGTCCCATGTTGGTTGCTACCCACAGAAATCCTGCCAACATCCTGGTGGTTGCTGGTTGTAATTTTATGGGTTTCCAGAGGATCAAACGTTATATTATTATGTTTGGCTACTAACTTAGGTCATCAGTTCAGAAAGAGAAAGGGGCAGGGTGGGGGAGAGAAACATTTAGCATGTGCAAGCTGGCACATTTTAAACAATGAATTCAATTTACTGACATCCAATGAGGTTTGAGTCATTCTCAATTAGCTTATTTTACAAAAGAGATCACAGTTGTTATGTAGCTAGATTTGTGATTAGAACCCTATTAGATTTGTGAGAGTGACAGTTGCTAAACCCCATTGACTACCAAATTAAGTCACTAAATTACCCAATTTTCTAATATGGTTCTGAGTAATTCATCCAAAAACTTTCAACTGCCAAAATGATGGGTCTTCAGAGTGTGAATCCACTTGACACGATCAACTGCAGGGGGGTTGTGTTGTGGAACATTGATGTTTAGTAGGGAATCCTCCCTATTTCAAACGATAGTCTTTACTCCTTGAATTTTAAAAGGTTGAAGTTGAGAACTTAGATCAGGAAGCAGCATGGCCTCGTGCAAAGAGTATGGGCCTGAAAGTCTGAGGACTTGGGTTCTAATCCTGACTCCTCCACTTGACTGCTCCATGACTTTGGACGAGTCACTTGACTTCTCTGGGCCTCCGTTTCCTCATCTGTAAAAATCCTGGAGGATCCGGGATTGTCACCCGTTGCCGGGGACAGGTTCTTTTGGAATCGGCGTGGCGAGACAGAGAGAAAGAGGCCAGGAATGGAAAACCTGAGTTCGTACAGAATTTTTCCACGTGGTGAATTTAATTATTTTGAAGCGACAAGTTCAAAATTTCTCAGCCTAACCCCATTTTAGTTAACTTCTTTTACCCCAACAATATTCCTTTATACCAGCCAGATATATATATACATATATATGTATATTCCAAATGTCAAGATGACTTTTGTATTTGATTTGCTTCTATACCTTTTACCAATTAAGCCAAATTTAGTGCAAGAGTTTCAGAAATAATGATTAAATCACCACCCCTACAGTTATTTCTAGGCTGGGAGAATAATGGCAAATTCACACCCAACTATCACCATTGTAGTTTCTAGAGGGAGGTGCCTTAGATTGAGGAGTGCAACCATTTACTTGAGGGAGGCAACCCTTTGCTAGAGAGAGGTGCCCTTTCTCAAAGAAATTCCCTTCTGATTTTCCAAACTGATAGCTTTGGCCCCGAGGCAAAGTGGTTAAGTCTCCTACCCCCATGCCTTAACTGAGCTGAGAGGAGGAAGAATTAAAAACCCCAGGCCAGCAAAATAATTCGCAATCTAAGGAGATACCCAAATTCAGGTAGGAATTTCTCTGCAATGAACAATACACGTTTTCCCAACACTGGCCACTTCAAATAACGCATCCTAAACACTTTCACACCGACACGGGGGTAAAGCCAATTCCCCCTATTAAAAAAGATGTCTTAAAGCAGAACACTCTGCACATTCACACTCTTACTCAAAGAGGAGGGTGCGCCCAATCCCACATTCACATAATGTTTTGGGTACTTTAAAGCAGAACGGAGATGTGTTCTGGTCATCATCAGGAACTTCTTCGTTGAGGGCGTTAAGAATCAGATTTCAGCACACACTGATCTCTCATGTAAAAATAGTTTGGTGCCCTCAATTTAAAACTAGATAAACTTGCTTAGCGTTGGTTTAATGTAGTGAGGTTAGTCCACTGGAGGGCAAGACCGTGACCATGAGTATGGGTCAGGTCCACCCCTAGGCCCAAGTCTAGGCGGCTGCTTTCTTGTGGACTCATGTCCCCTTAGCCGACTGGCCAAGTTAAAGGTTTCCGATCCCTGATCTGCAAGGAATTCAAACGGCCCTCTCGGCTCTCTGTCACCTAGCGCCGATCCCATCCTTGCCGCCATTTATGTCACCCGTCGCCGGGGACAGGTTCTTTTGGAATCGGCGCGGCGAGAGAGAGAGAGAAAGAGGCCGGGGGTGGAAAACCTGAGTTTGTATAGAATTTATTCCGCGGGGCGAATTGAATTATTTTGACGCGACAATCAGCTTTCCCTTTGGGGAGAAACATGGTGTTAAAGCTTCCCTTTGGGAGGAATATGGTGTTAGAGAGCTTCCCTAACGGGATGAATACACTGATATGTTACTCGCGTGTGGGTGGACACCCGGGCCCACTTATGATTTACTCCACCTTTGCGTTAAATACACTTATGTGTTAAACACTGATGAGTTACATACACATATGAGTTACATACACTTATGCGTTAAACCCAGTTATGCATTACCCACTTATGGTAACTGGCACTTGGTCAGGCGGCTAGCTCCCACCCTGTTCACGTCCCACTCGGGAGGCACCCACTCAGACATCAAATCCACTTATGTGCTACTCGCATTCGGTGCGGCGGCTAGCTCCCACCCTATTCTCGTCCCTCTGGGGAGGCACCCACTTAATGTTGGTATTTGTTAAGCGCTTACTATATGCAGAGCACTGTTCTAAACGCTAGGGTAGATCATCAGGTCATCAGGTTGTCCCACGTGAGGCTCACAGTCTTAATCCCCATTTTATAATAATAATAATAATGTTGGTATTTGTTAAGCGCTTACTATGTGCAGAGCACTGTTCTAAGCGCTGGGGTAGACACAGGGGAATCAGGTTGTCCCACGTGGGGCTCACAGTCTTAATCCCCATTTTACAGATGAGGGAACTGAGGCACAGAGAAGTTAAGTGACTTGCCCACAGTCACACAGCTGACAAGTGGCAGAGCTGGGATTCGAACTCATGAGCCCTGACTCATTTTCCAGATGAGGGAACTGGGGCATAGAGAGGTTAAGAAGTTAAGAGAAGCAGCGTGGCTCAGTGGAAAGAGCCTGGGGTTGGGAGCCAGAATTCATGGGTTCGATCCCAGCTCTGCCACTTGTCAGCTGTGTGTGTGACTGTGGGCAAGTCACTTCACTGCTCTGGGCCTCAATTCCCTCATCTGGAAAATGGGGATGAAGACCGTGCGCCTCACGTGGGACAACCTGATTACCCTGTATCTCCCCCAGTGCTTAGAACAGTGCTCTGCACATAGAAAGCACTTAAATACCAACATTATTATTATTATTAAGTGACTTACCCACAGTCACACAGCTGACAAGTGGCAGAGTCGGGATTAGAACCCATGACCTCTGACTCCCAAGCCCAGGCTCACATACCCATAGTGAAGCATCTGGCTTCCAACTCCACGAGCTCTCAGCAGGACAGGACACTCACCCATTCCACGGCTCCTCACTCGGTGCAGGCAGAGCGGCCTTCTCACGCTCCGAACGGAGGCCACCTGCAACCAGCTGCTGCAAATCCCATTCCTCTGCACAGAAGGTTAGAGGCTGCAAGTATATCACCTGTGCCCTTAGGAGATTCCAGCTTCCGGCCTCAGTTTATCCAATCTCTGCCCTCCCCCCTCCTCCATTCCTAATTTGATTGGCACGGGGGCGAGGCACACCTTCTGTATTCCCAGTTTGGGCTGTCAATCTGGCAGTTTGGGTTGTGGGGGTGGTGTCCCACCTTCACTTCCGAGTTCCGCCTGCTGGCTCAGGCCACGAGATAGCATTTGACCTTGAGATGGTCGGTTCCCCCAGGGTCACCTGGGACAAGGATTAGAACCCGGCTCCCCTGACACCGAGGCTCACGCTCTGTCCACCTGTAGACCTCTTGATTCCTCACTGACCACATTCTTCACGGTGAGTCGGGGCTGGGAAAGCCCCCTGGTCCTGGACCTAGGGAGGGGGGAGGTGTATGAGAAGCAGCGTGGTTTAGTGGAAAGAGCACGGACGTGGGAGTCAGAGGTCGTGGGTTCTAATCCTGGCTCCGCCATTTGTCAGCTGTGTGGCTTTAGGCAAATCACTTAAATTCTCTGGGCCTCAGTTACCTCGTCTGTAAAATGGGGAATAAAACTGTGAGCCCCACGTGAGACAAGCTGATTACCTCGTATCTCCCCCCGTGCTTGGCACATAGTGAACATTTAATAAATATCCTTATTATTTATTATCTGAAGATGATTACTACTAGACCGAGGTGGGCTTTTGTTCATTACCCTAAAAGTGAAAAGTCTTGTACATAAATGGAACTGCAAAACACTCTCCAAGTTATAGTGGTGGACCCAAACACTTTCATTATTCCAAAGCTTAAATTTTGCTCCCTCCACTGATCTGAGAACCCCTACTAGTGAATGCTTTTTCTTTCTAAATGAAAGGACATTCAGTCCAAAAATCTTTCCTAAATCACTATATTACTAACAGTAGATTGATAGCATTGAATTAAACAGGTGGGGAAATACAAAAATGATACAAGATATATGAGCCCCATGTGGAAGAGGGACTCTGATATTTGATTGTTGAATGTTGATGATTGTAGCGAATATAACCCAGTGCTTAGTGCATTTCTTGGCACCTAGTAAGAATATTTTTTAATGGCAATTTTAAAAATATTTTTTAAGTGCTTACTATGTGCCAGGCACTGTACTAAGCAATGGGGTAGATACAAGCTAATCAGATTTTATCTACCTATATGAGGCTCACAGTCTTAATCCCCATTTTCTAGATGAGATAACTGAGTCACAGAGAAGTTAAGTGACTTGCCCAGGGTCACAGCAATCAAGTACCGGAGCCGGGTTTAGTCTTTCTGACTCCAGGGCCCATGCTCTACACTGCTCTACACACTGCTTTCCCACACAACAGCTTAACATAGTAAGCACTAAAATACCACAATCGTGACATTTAGTATTATGATCCCTGCTCATATGAGGAGCTAATAAAGTAATGGGAGAGACAGGAAACATCAACTAGGGAATATACCATAGTCAAGAGAATGAAATGGATTTAAATAACCACAAGTGAATGCATAAATAATACACGCTTAAATAGATAAATACATAAATGCTGAATTGGGCGGAGAGTTAGGTGGAATTATGAGAGCTATGAGAAACACACTTTTCAAAACAGTCGTTCTAGACCGTGTGAGAGAATGAGAAAAAAAAAAAATCTCTATACAGCACGCAACGTCTAAGAATCATGGAATAATGTATCCCTCTGCTACCACGTCACCTTCTCCCCTCACATGGTTGGTACAGTCACCGTGGCTCAGTGGAAAGAGCACGGGTTTGGGAGTCAGAGAATGGATTCTAATCCCTGCTCTGCCACTTGTCTGCTGTGTGACCTTGGGCAAGCTGCTTAACTTCTCTGTGGCGCAATTAGCTCATCCGTAAACTGGGGGTTAAGACTGTGAGCCCCACGTGGGACAACCTGATTACCTTGTATGAATCCCACTGCTTAGAACAGTGCTTGGCACAGAGTAAGCACTTAGAATTATAATATATTACATATGATAATATAATAATATAATTATTTTTATTATTCTCAACTTAGACTCTTTAAACTCAGTAGATTCTAACAGGTAGGCTCTTCTCTCAGTGTCTTAATAGAGGTAGTTAAAAACATCCACACAAATACACACTAAGTACACACTTAGTGCAGTGGTTGGCATAAAGGGCTTAAATGCCACAATTATTATCCTTATTATTATTACGCCCAGGGAAGGACTGTTAGCTTTGTACCACCCAGGTGATCTGTGCCAATCTTCCCTACTGCATAGAAAGGTGTCTGGCGCATAATAAGTGCTCAACAAATGCCCTTGATTCAATTTATCTTGATTCTATTTATTGCCATTGTTCTTGTCTGTCTCCCTCGATTAGACTGTAAGCCCGTCAAAGGGCAGAGACTATCTGTTGCCGATGTGTACATTCCAAGCGCTTGGTACAGTACTCTGCACATAGTAAGCGCTCAATAAATACTATTGAATGAATGAATGAAATAAAAAAACTGATACCAGAGTGACAGGTCTGTTAGATTGAAGGGAATGTTTTTTTTTTTATGGTACTCGTTAAGCATATACTATATGCCCATCATGGTACCAAGCACTGGGGTAGATACAAAATAATCAGATACAAAATAATGAAGAGATGAGTGTGGTGCAAAAGCTGTGAGAGACAGCTGGGGGATCCTAATAGTGACGAGGAGGATGACTGGTTTGGAGATGGTGTTGCAGCAAGACCTAGGCCTGCAGAGCGCAGGCCTCGGAGTCAAAAAGTCTAGGGATCTAGCCCCGGCTCCTCCACTTCTTAGTTGTGAGACCCTGGGCAAGTCACCTCACTTCTCTGTGCCTCAGTTACCTCAGGTGTAAAATGGGGATTAGGACTGGAAACCCCATTCATATTACCTTAAATCTTCCCTACTGCATAGAAAGGTGTCTGGCGCATAATAGCGCTCAACAAATGCCATAAAAAAAAAGATATAGGGAAGGATAATACCAACAAAACAGAAATGAAAATGGAATCTACTAGAATCCTAAGGGACATGTTCTCCCCCTTCTAGACTGCAAGCTTCTTGTGGGCAGGGAACATGTCTACCAACTCTGCTATATTGTACTCTCACAAGTGTTTACTAAAGTGTTCTGCACACAGTAGATGCTCAGTAAATATAATTGATTGATTGGTGTAGAAATCAACTGTGTTCAGGACAGGATGTAAATAATTCAAATTTCTAATCCATTAAAAAAATCTAAGACAGATATGTCTTATATTTGTCTTATGTCTTACATCTTATGGGTAGAGCAAACTTGACCTTTCAACCCTCTCTTTGGGTCAAAAATTTGAGGTAGGCTTTCAGGTGGGCCTTTTGGCATAGCACAGTCAAAGGGAAAGAGTGCTCTGGTCACAGAACAGCCGAACAAGAAATGCCCTCCAGAACCACTCGGCATCCAGGATGAAGGATGTAATTAATATGACCATAATTGCACATTAATCCCAATTAACACTGGACCATCAATCAGATTTAATGAATAAGTTTGAGTCAAAGTTTTCTTTGGTGAACAGCAGGGAGTATTGTTTCCTGGAAGGACCCCGAAGGGTACTTTGAAGAAATTAACATTTTCATCATTTATTCACACACTAATTATGATTAAGCTCAGGAAAACAATTAATTTATGAGCAACTAAAGAAAACTGCCATTGTAGGTCCCTTATAAAAACAATTAGCTCTTGTTTAGTAGTTAATTTCCCCAATTGCCAGTTTTCAAAGGAGTCCATTATAAGGCATAGTGACTTTTTCATTGCATTGCTTTTCAAATCAAAACAAAATAATCAATTTTTAAATAAAACATAATGACCTTTACCTAGAACTCAAAGCCAACAAGCACACCAATTTCTGTATAATGGGCATCCTAGTCCAATGAGAGGCACTGTTTCATTTTTCACAAAGTGATTTGCCTGGAGAGGGAAAACTATTCTTTTTTAAATCTGCACAGGTTGTAGCAGCCTAGTAAGATTTATTATAGGAAATTTAAACAAGGAACCTCCATGTACCAGTGGAAAATTCTGGCCACATTCCACCATCAAATTAAACAAGGCTAAAGCTGGTTTGTATTTCCCAGTCCCTGACTAGGTGAAACACTGCTGAAATCCAGTTCCTTATCTGTCCGCTTAGATATTTGGACTCCTGAAATAATCCTTGATTTGTAGCAACAGATACGCAAGATGGTCCATGGTTGAAAAAGTAATATTTTCTTAACCGTGAAACTACGCTCCACTGAATATTTCCTATGTGTAATGGTTTGCCTGGCAGCAATCAAGTTACTTCATTACTGTGGAAGTCCCCACAGGGGGTCATTAATTAAAGTGCTGCTGAAACCAGTTTATTAAATTTATTAAAATTGAGACTAGGGGGAATAGCAGTGTGACTTAAGTGGAAAGAGCACAAGCTTGTGAGTCAGGAGACCTGTGTTCTCCTGCCAGCTTTGCCGCATTCCTATTATATGACCTTGATGTGTCACAGAACTCTCCTGAGTCTCAATTTCCTCATCTGTAAAATGGGGATGAAATACCTGATCATCTGCAACCTTAGATTCTGAGCAGCCCCATGTGGGGCAGCGACTGAGCTCACTTGATTATCCTGTCATCTGCCCCCGCACTCAATGCACTGTTTGCCATGTACGAAGTGCTTAACAGTGAAGTAGCATGACCTAGTGGACGGGGCACAGACCCGTGAGTCAGAAGGACCTGGGTTCTTACCCCTGCTCAGCCACTTATCTGCTGTGTGACCTTTGGCAAATCACTTTACATCTCTGTGCCTCAGTTACCTCATCTATTAAATGGGAAGTAAGACTGTGAACCCCATGTGGGACATGGACTCTGTCCAGCCTAATTAGCTCCAACGTAGCCTAATGCTTAGAACAGTGCCTGGCACTTAAATTCCATAAAAACAAACAAAAAACAAATATTACAATTATTATTATAAATTCACTGAGGAGAAACCTAGAGGCTTCTCATTCTGTAAGCTCATTGCAGGCAGGGAATGTGTCTGTTTATTGTTACATTTTACTCCCTCAAGTGCTCAGTACAGTGCTCTGCATACGATAAGTGCTCAATAAATACTACTGAATGAATTCTAGAGGTATTCCAAGGCAGGTGAAGAGCTATGTTGCATCAAGAAATCAGGGCAAGGTCACTCTTCTACACGGGATTGCTCCAAACTTTTACACAGACTGCCTCAGGTCACAAAATATAGCCTTTAGTTTGACCGTTTGGGTCAGAGGATTCTCTAACTACCCCTGGCATCTATTCTATGCTCAACAATCTGAAGCAGCATGGCCAAGTAGCAAGAGTCCGGGCTTGGGGGTCAGAGGACACAGAGAGTGTTGGCTGGCTCCAACACTAGTGTGACCTTGAGTAAATCACTTCACTTCTCTTTGCCTTACGAACCTCATCTGTAAAATGGGGATTAATACTGTGAGCCCCATGTGGGACAGGGATTATCTTGTCTCTTTCTCAGCGCTTAGAACAGTGCTTGAAATATAGTAAGTGCACAACAAATACCATAATTATTATCAATCACCATGTCACAAAAGGGAAGCAACCCGGCCTGGTGGACAGAGAACGGGACTGGGAGCCAGAGGACCCGACCCGGGTTCTAATTCTGTTGCGCCACTTGTGTATAACCTTAGGCAAGTCAATTCACCTTTCTGTTCCTCAGTTGCAAAATAAGGACTTTATACCACTTCATTTTCCCACTTAGACTTTGAGCCCCAAGGGGGACAGGCTCTATATCCAGCCAGATGAACTTGTAACCACCCAGTGTTTAACACACAGTAAGCACTTAACACATATCATATGAAGTTCTTCTTTATCACCCAGGCAATGGTATTTGAGTGCTTATTATGTGCAGCACACCGTACTAAACATTTGGGTGAGTACAACACAACTGACTTAACAGAAATGTTCCATGCCCCTAATGAGCTATCAGTTTCCACTTGCCATGCTTGGGAGAGTACAATATAACAACAGTCACATTCCTGCCCACTACAAGCCCAGAGTCCAGAGGAAAATAAAATGGATATAAAAAGTTAAAAATAATTTTAGTGTTGAATTGGTGATTTCCGATTCTGAGATTAATGGGATGAGCATTAAGAGGTCACAGTAATAATAACATGTATTGAACGCTTACTGTGTTCAGAGCAGTTTACTGAGTTCTGGGACAAAATACACACGTGGGAATTAGACATGGTCTCTAATCCACGGGGAGGTCTCGCAGTCTAAAAGATTTTGAATTGTTATGTCTTCCTGTGGTTCTTCATCTGAGGTATGACTTTGGTTGTTCTTGCTTTTTGATTTTGCACAAAATTGTGTGTGTGTGTGCGTATGAGTGGGTGTGAATTTCCTGCTACAGAAAATAAAATCTGTTTCCTTTAAAAAAAAGAGATGGCAAAAATACTCAAGAGATATAAATAGTGTCTTCCCTTACTTCAGACACAATATTTTAAAAGGGATAAGCTTTCCAATTTCTATTAACACATGTCCATAAGGAAAACATTCATAGGGAAGTTGGAAAAAAAATCTTACTTTTATGCCTATGAACCAACATCAACCATTTGCACTAGTTTGCTCTCCTCTGTCCTTCCAAATGAGTTCCATCTTTGGCTTCCTAGCATTCCCCTTTAAATTGCCTCTTCTTTGGTCCCAAAGAAGATGGGGCAATAAAACAATTGTTAGATGATCCCAAGCAATCCTTGAATCCTTTAACCATAATTACCCAGCTTCATCCCACCCAAACGGTTAGCAAAAGCCTTATTCACTCATTTTCCTATTTCAGCTTTTATATCTACTAAAAAAGATAAAAGCTTTTTGCAAATGTTCCAGATGAAGCTGGAATATTTTCTACATCAACTGAGCAGGATATCTTTTTAATAATCTTAAGGTTAGTTACCATTTTTATTTAGCACTTACATTAAACACTGTACCAAGCATTGGGGTAGAATTGAGATAATCAGATCAGACAGAGTCCCTGGCCCCTAATGGGGCTCAGAGTCTAAGTAGGAAGAGAAAAGGTGTTAAACTTGCATTTTACAGATGAGGAAACTGAAGCCCAGGCAAGATAGGTGGCTTTCCTGCAGTCACACAGTAGGCAAGTGGTGGAGCTGGGATTAGAACCCAGGTGTCCTAACTTCCAGGTCCATTCTCTTTCTCTCAAGGCCACACTCTTTCTCTGAAAATCACTACTTTCAAAGCAGGTTTAAAAGATTAGGTATTTATATAATTTCAATTCAGCCTTACCTAAATATATTACATTTAGTGTTCAGTTCTCCAGTACATAAAATTATTTCAGAGATAGGTGTTTTTCAAGGGAGAGTCATTTTTTTCTGCCATCTAAGGAACCATTTAGTGCAACTCTGCAAAGGATTCAGAGTTAATCCACTGTGCCTGACAGCCATGGAGTGATGATAATAGCTTGAATTTGCAGAGCCAAGCACACAACAGAACTTATTTCATCTTATCCTTAACACATCATTGAAAGAAGCAGGAATTTCTATCTCCATCTTACAAAGAAGTTGAAGTCAGAGAAGTTAAGTGAGTTGCTTGATGTTACACTGAGGGAATGCGAGGCTGAACCAAAGTCTCCTGACTCCCTTTTTAAAATGGTACTTAAGTGCTTACTACATGTTAGACACTGCTTTAAGTGCTGGGGGAGATCAGATAATCAGGTTGGACACAGTCCCTGACCCACACGGGAATCACAGTCCAAGTCAGACAAAGGAGGATTCTCTACATCTTAAGTTCTTTGTGGACAGGGAATGTGTCTGTTTATTGTTATACTGTACTCTCCCAAGCGCTTAATAAAGTGCTCTGCACACAATAAGCACCAAATAAATCAATTGACTGAAGGAATGAATAAGATTTAATGCCCATTTGACACGAGGCAACAGGCATGGCAAAATCAGGCGACTTGTCCAAGATCACTGAGCAGACAAGTGATGGAGCTGGGATAAGAACCCAGATCTTCTGATTTTCAAGTACATGGTCTTTCCACTAGGCCCCACTGCTTCTCTTACCTGGGCTCTTTCTGCTAGGCCACAGCACCTCTGGGCTTTGTAACAACAAGCACTAGATGAGTTCATTTTAATGTAAGCCGTATCTCATGTGCCAAGATTGTCAAGGCAGACTGTAAGACATCTTATGTAAGATGCTGGGACTTAACCATTTTTGGGAAGAGTCTTTGAATAATACACTGAAAATAGATGGATCTACTTAAATCAGTCAGTCAGCCCTTTCTCATGGGAAACTGTCTTTGCTCAAAGCAATTTTCCTATCCTTTTTCCTTTTTCGATTGTTCTTCTGGGACACCTTATTTCATATGGGAAAATAAGATTTAATTCCTAAAGTCAAATGGGCACCTCACGGGAAGTGACTCAAAGGAAGGGGCAGTCCCTGAAGAATTGTTACCACTGAACTGAGTAAGCACACAGGAAAATATTTCTGCCTGACAACACAGTCTTAGCGAAGCACTAGAACTTTCTGAGATACAAAGGACCTTGGTCCTCATTCGTGCTAATCGTCCTGAAGGGGAGAACCCATGCAGCTCGGGGATTCTAAAGTCCTTTCTAAAGATGCTATTTCAGCCCATATGCGCCTCAATCAAT
Organism: Ornithorhynchus anatinus; assembly: GCF_004115215.2. Taxonomy (NCBI): domain Eukaryota; kingdom Metazoa; phylum Chordata; class Mammalia; order Monotremata; family Ornithorhynchidae; genus Ornithorhynchus; species Ornithorhynchus anatinus. The sequence continues at coordinate 6,027,691 of NC_041742.1, forward strand.
CGATCAGTGGTATTCACTGAGCACTTACTATGTGCAGATCACTGTACTAAGCACTTGGGAGAGTAAAATACAGAGTTGGCAGATATGTTCTCTCCCTAAAACGAGCTTGGAGCCTAGAGTGGAAGACAGATATAAATAACTCATGGTATATCATTTAAGGATATGTACATATGTGTTGAAGGGTTGAAGGTGGAGCAAATATGAAATGCCCAAATGCCCCTTCTGTGGAAAGAAGAATCCACAGTTAAGTTCTTCAATTAAGTAATCAATCAATAGTATTTATTGAGCACTTACTGGGTGCCGAACACTATACTTAGCATTTCAGAGTGCACGTTACAAAAGGGTTGGTAGATACGATCTCTGTCCTCAAATGAAACAGCATGGCCTATTGGAAAGAGCATGGACCTAGGAGTCAGAGGATATGGGTTCTAATATCAACTCTGCCAATTGCTAACTGTGTGACCTTGGTCAAGTCACACAACTTCTCTGTGCCTCAGTTTCTTCAACTCTAAAATGGGGATTCAATACCTCTTCTCCCTCCCACTAAGGACTGTGAGCTCCATGTGGGACAGGGACAGTAACCGACCCAATTGACCCCAGTGCTTAGATCAGTGTTTGACACACATTAATTGCTTAACAAGAACCATAAAACAAAACGACCTTTCAATCTAGTTGGTTGACTGGTGTGAAAATACACAAATGCTGTGGAGCTGGGGATAGTATCAAGCAACAGGGGCAATAGACTCAAGTGCATAAGTGATAAGGAAAGGAAGGATAAAAAAAGAGAGATTAGTCAGGGAAGACTTTCTCAAGCAGCCTCTGGAAAATACGATGCATCCCCTATCATGAGATAAAGCATTCAATCAATAACATTTATTGAGCACTTATTGTGTGCAGAGCACTGTGCTAAGCACTTGGGAGAAACAACAACATTGGGAACCAGCATAGCCTAGTGGAAAGTGTCCAGGTCTGGGAGTCAGAGGACCTGGTGTCTAATGCCAGCACCACCATTTGTCTGCTGTGTGACCTTGGGCAAGTCACTTGAGTTCCCTATGCCTCAGTTTCATCATCCACAGAATGAGGATTAAGAGTGGAAACCCCATGTGGGACATGGACTGAGTCCAACCTGATTATCATCAGTCAATCCCCGCTCTCAGTAGAGTGCCTGCCACATAGTAGGCACTTTACAAATACCATTAAAAACTAAACACCATTAAAAAATAAACCAACAAAAAAAAGCAACACAAAAGAGCCTGAAGACAGGTTCCCTGCCCATACAGTCTATCAGGCAAGAATTGGCCACCTTTCCTCAGTCAATCAATTGCATCTGTTGAGCCCCTATTCTAGAGAGAGAAATTATAACTATTCTAGAGTTATTTAGGGGAGAAGGAGAAATTGCAAGTCAGTAGCAAGACAACATACTCTTGGTTCAGGTGTTCACAGATTCATGCTGGAGTCAGGTTATGACTTCCAAATCCATTTCTCTAGGCCCAGTCTCTCTTCTGCTATTAAACCACTCATTTCCTCTTTTCCCCAGGATATCACTACTTGGATATTCTGCCGGAGCCTCAAATTCAACATATCCAAAAAGGATTGTTGACCCTTCCCTTCTAAACCCTCCCCTCCTAACTCTCCCAACTCCCTGGATAACACCACTCTCTTGTAGGGATCAGAAGGTGATGATCTTTGCGTCATCCATGAATCTTCGCTGCCTTTCATATCTCCCTTTTAGTCAACTAATAAATCCTGCTCTCCCTCTTCCTAATCAGTTCCGAATCCACCCTTTCCTTCCCATCCCCAGAACTACCACCTAATTCAAGCTCTTGTCATGTCACTACCACATGACCTTCTTCATTGGCCACCCAGTCACCAGCCTCTCCTGCCTTGGGTCCATGCTGTTGCCTAGATCATCCTTCCCAAATACCTCTCTATTCCTCAACATGTCCTGCCCATCTCTCTCTGCATCCTAATAGTACTCAATCTATCATATTTATTTAGAGGTTACTGTGTGCAGAACAATGAACTATAGTGCTTGAGAGAGTACAATTTAACAGATTTGGAAACAAGGTCCCTGTCCACAACGAGCTGAAATTCCTCATTACTTTCAAGTTTCTTCAACATTCTTCACTAGCTATCCTCAGCTCGCACTTTGTGTTCTTCCCAAGGTCACCTTCTGACGGTTTTCCATTTCTTGTCCCTTTTTTTATAGTATTTGTTAAGCATTTACTATATATAAAGGACTGTTATTTTGTGTAAAGGAGTGTTTACACTGAGGTAGTTACAAGTTTATCAGGCTGGACATAATCCCTGTCTCACATGGGACTCACTGTCCAGGCTGGAGGGAAGACGGTTTAATCCCCACTTTAGAGATGAAGCAACAGAGGCACAGAAAAGTTAAATGCCTTACCCAAAGTCACACAGCAAGTGATTGGCAGAGCTGGGAATAGAACTTAGGTCATCTGAAACCTAGCCTCATGCTCTTTCCAGTAGAACAAGCTGCTTCCACCCCTTCCCTCACATGGACCTTTCTTTCAGCAGTGGTATTTACTGAGTGCTTACCTCGGGCAGCAAACTATACTAAGCTCTTGGGGAAGTAAAACAGAGCCAAAAGAGATGATCTCTGTCTTCAAGGGGTTTCCAGTCTACCGTGTGCAAAGCACCATACTTAGTTCTTGAACAATCTAGTAAAGCAAATTAGGCATGATCATTGCACTGGAGAAGCTAACAGTCTACTGTGTCAAGAGCACTGTACTAAGATCTTGGCCAATATATGTGATTAAGTTAGGCAGGATACCCGCCCTCAGAAAGCTTATAGTTTATGTGCAGTGCAATGAATTAAGCATTTGTGGGACTACACTAGAATAAGTAATGCATTACCCCGCCTTCAAGTAGCTCACAAGTTTCACGTTCAACTCTCCCATAAGACTCAGAGCCCAAGTTTCAGTGAAGAGGTGAAACTCATTTTCATTGATAGATTATCTGCTGGGATCTGCCCATTCCACATCCACGCCACCGCCTGGCTCTTGGGAGCGATCTGGCTCGCTCCAGAGAGAGCCACACATCCTATTCTGGCCAAAGCCTAAGCGCGAGGGCGAGCCGTCTTTTTTGTGGTCTGTCAGTACATGTGTTTCTGGCTGACATTCGGAAGTGCAACGGAAAGCACGACAACAAAACAATATTGCCTCACCCCAAACAAAAAGGGACTGACCAATCTGAAGACTTGAAGCAATGTTTGGTTTTCACATTTGGTTTAAAGCACTGGGTGAAAAAACTTGGCCCCATAGTCTTCATATCCCAGCTAGTTTCTCCTTGTCGCTCACAGCTAAAAGGAAAAGGAGCTCCCAGCCCAAGAGAAGGATTGCAAGAAGGAATACAAAATGATTCCATTTTTGTTTCAAAAAATTTGTTCAATTGCTCAGGAATTTTAATAGACGAGGTTTTGACTTGAGAACAGCTGAAAGAGATTTTCCTCTTATTTACACCTTCTAAATATGTATTATTTTTTCCAAGAAGAACTGAAACATTTAATATGGATTAGTGTTGTTAGTAGTAGTTGTAGCTGTAGTATTTATTTAGTGCCTTCTTGGTTCACACAATCTGCTAGGGGCTTGCGAAGTACAGAATGAAGTAGTGATAATGACTATGCACTTACAAGGGAGACAAATATGAAAACATTTACAACCAGATTGATCAAAATTCATTGCTGAGTATAGTATCTAATATTGGTTGATAGTCCTAATACCTTTTGGCATTTAGACTCGTATCATTCTCTATCCATTCCCAGTTTGAAGGTGTTTGCCTATATGTGAATAACTCTCATTCACTGGATTGTAAACTTCTTGAGGGCAGAGTTGGTGTCCACTAATTCTACTGTACCAAGTGCTTAGTACAGTGCTTTACACACAGAAAGAGGTCAATATATACCACTGAATGACTGATTCACTATTACACTTTAAGCATCTTTAAGGAAGGTCAATGAAATTCTCCCAAGTACAGTGCTCTGCATATAGTGATACTAAACAAAATAGGAAAGCAGCATGGCTCAGTGGAAAGAGCCCGGGCTTGGGAGTCAGAGGTCATGGATTCGAATCCCGGCTCCGCCGCTTGTCAGCTGTGTGACTTTGGGCAAGTCACTTAACTTCCCTGTGCCTGTTACCTCATCTGTAAAAGGGGGATTAAAACTGTGAGCCCCACATGGGACATCCTGATCACCTTGTATCCCCCAGCACTTAGAACAGTGCTTTGCACATAGTAAGCTCTTAACAAATACTACCATTATTATTATTATTAAACAAATACCTTGTGTCAAATTGAGGCAGAGGATACCACAGAGTCTTGGGGTTAAAGAAATTCAGACCAGACCTAAAAGAAAACCAGGCACTTTCTATGGTCCTTTTATTAAGCTTTCACTGCATTAGGTGTTTATAGTTGTTCTCGAAGGCATGTCTACATTGAGCAATGGACAATTAGTAATTATCCAAGACAGGGTTTTGAACCTGAGTGATTCAGTTTGTCTCCAAAGTCATATTTCCATAGACTTACATAACATAACTCTGCCTCGTTTCCATATTAAACAGGAGAAGTTCGCTTTCTGGTGGTGAGGGGGCTATCAAAGTGGGCCCAAGCTTCTTGGTTTGCAAAAATGCAGAGCTAGAGAGGTTAGAGTTGTTTCATTTGAAGATCGAGGTTAGCGCAGAGTCTGGCAAAACACACTGTTCTCTTTTGCTTCATGTGTCAACCCTGAAAATGAATTTTCACATCTTTTGCTTAGATACTGCTCATTTTGCAAGTGAGAGCTTGATTCTTCTTCCAAGCAGCACTGAAATGAACAGTAAAATCCCCTTGGCGCTGGGGATGACTGGCCCCAGGCTCAGGTTTCTCAGGATTTCATGGTCAGGTTTCTTTAGGATGTAAAGGAGGAATAAATGGTGCTTGCAACTCTTTCCAGCAGACTGTCCTCTCAAGCACAGATCCCTTCAGCTTCATGGAGCTCAAGGTTAAAAGAAACATTCAAGGATGCAGTGAATCTTAGTTAATGCTTTGATTTGTCTTTGAGATCTTTGGAGGAAAAACACTATTTAATCCACGTTCAGATTGTCATGTGAAACTCTATGCCCAGTGCCTGCTGGTGTAACTTCTGTGAAGCCCTGTAGAATTTAGGTACACATCTTCAATCCCAGGTATTAATTCCCAACTCACCTGTTTCCTTTACTTGCTTCCTCCCAGCTGTAGTCTCTTTTAATATCTTTCTCATCCCCTAGACTATAAATTCCTTAAGGGGCAGGATCTTACTTATCTGCTCTATTGTCTTTAACCACAAACTCCCCAAGGTACAATGTTTTGCAAGCAGTAGATACTCAGAAATTACGGTTGATAGAAGCAGATTTTGGGGCATATTATCACTATCTTCTTTTTCCTTATTCCTCTTGGAAATTCTGCAGCTTATTTTCCATTTGGACAGCTATTTGGGGGGGGGGATATTTCCCCTATGGGGTTCCCTCATCCATTTTTCTCCCCATAATCACAGAGGGAAACAAAGAATATCAACGTGCCAGGAGATAATCTGAGCCTTTGCATTTAACACAAAAGCTAAGTAAAGATTGGCAAGGAACTCCAGAGAAAACTACCTACTCTTGCCTCCCTAAAAAGGTTAAAGATTTGGTTGTTATGAGAAACCTTTTCAAAGCAGTAATTCGTCTTTCATTCATCACAAGACTCAACAGAAAGGATTGGGAGAGGCAATATAAGTTACTAAAGCTGAGGTTAAATGAGTTATCCAAGGTCACATCATGAGTCAGTAGAACAACTGAAATGCTGCTTCTTAATCCTACACACAAATCCAGATTAGAAAATATAAACAGGTTGGTGACTCCCCCAGGGAAGGAATCTTATTATCTTGATATGCAAATAATATCCCTATTGTCCTATTACCAGAAACCAGAGGATAGAAAACTATCTGTTCAGACTACCCTTTGTTTGCCTGTTGACACAGGTCAAGAGCCAGAGAGAGAGGGGAATTAACCTATCTGATCAATGTCGCTGGCCAATATGAATTATTGTCAGGAAATCATTTTGCCTTGATGTAGGAAATTTAAGTGTTTTCCCACATTTGCCACTTAATTTTGCCCTGTACATAAGTGACTTCTCACTCCTGTTAGGAACTCTACAGGAGCAAAGGCGTATTAGGACCACCTAGCCCTGCGTTATGTGATGCGATGCATGGTGTAAAATGATCAACTGGGGAGTACGAGGAGATTTAAAAGTAGGAAAAAATGGTTCAATGCATGCCCTTGACGCTGGGCAAGTTGTATTGCTTTAAGCCTCAGCCTCAGACTCATTTTATTTTGTATTTTGGCATCAAAATATCAAATGTAATGAAACAACAATGAGTGGCAATGTGTAAACATTCTTCTAGGGCACAATAATATAATAATGATAGTATTTGTTAAGCACTTACTATGTGCCAAGCACTGTTCTAAGCGCTAAGGGGAATACAAGGTAATCAGGTTGCCCCATGTGGGGCTCACAGTCTTAATGCCCATTTTACAGATGAGGTAACTGAGGCACAGAGAAGTTAAGTGCCTTGCCCAAAGTCACACAGCTGATAAGTGGTGGAGCTGGGATTCGAAGCCATGACCTCTGACTCCCAAGCTCATGCTCTTTCCACCAAGCCACTGAGAATGTGAATCAGAAAATGGCAGCCGTGGCAGTATTTTCAATCCACCTACTCTATTGTGTTACTGTGAAACTGCAGCACAGACTTTTAATCCTAAGTGTCTTCAAGACAGAAGTGCTACATTAGAGGACTCCCTGTATTTTGCATTTTCAATCCTGACTCTTTTTGTAATTCCACTTAGTTTTCCTCATCCGTGTGCTCTGTTTATTTACCTCCCTTTAGACAGGCCTGTCTCATTTTTTTTTATTTTATAGAAACATTCGCCATCTGTTTCCGATGTTGTAAATGCCTGCTGTGAGGTTTGGGTTTACAGCAAAGCAGACAAGTGTGAAAAGAGAAAAATGAAATGGGGTGATAAAAATTAAGGCTAATTAATGGAAAACTTTTGGGCTCATAAAAACGTTTAACTGAATACTGTAAACTGACGAATGAAACTTCCTGAAGACATTTTTATTGTTATAACTGCTATTACCATTATTTACTACTTTCTATTTGCAGAGTTCTGACTACTTATTTAAAGCCTTCACATTGCGAAAAACGTAAGTCTGTGGTAAAAGGCCCTTTTGTCAGTAGACGAATATAGAAACTACAGACAAGTTAGTAATGAATTACCATCAGAAGCCATTGCATATGGAGTATTCAGTGACCTTGGAACCAGCATAGCCTAATGGATAAAGCATGGGCCTGGGAGCCAGAGGACCGGGGTTCTAATCCCAGATTTGCCACTTGCCTGTTGTGTGACCTTGAGCAAGTCACTTGACTTCCCTATGCCTCAGTTTCCTCAACTGCAAAGATGGGGATTCAATTTCTAGTCTCCCCTTCTACTTGACTGTGAGCCTCATGTACCCAGCCTAATTTTTATCTACCCCAATGTTTAGAACAGTGCTCGACATAGTAAGCCCTTAAAAATACAATTAAAAAGCTTAGAAAGGTAAAGGAATTGAGGGAGCCTTTACCAGAGTCCTTCCCTGCGCTCCAAGCAAATATATAATCATACACATTATCACAGGGAAGCAAGGTGGCCTAGTGGAAAGGGCACAGACCTGGGAGTCAGGGTACCTGGGTTCAAATCCGAGCTCCACCATATTTCTGCTGTGTGACGTTGGGCAAGTCACTTCACTTCTCTGAACCTGAGTTAGCTCATCTGAAAAACAGGGAATAAGACTGTGAGTCCCACGTGGGATAGGGACAGTAAACAACCTGATTAGCTTGTATCTACTCTAGAACTTAGTTCAGTACCTTCCACATAGTAAGTGCTTAACAAATACCATAAAAAAATTTCATTAGATTAATCCATGTTAACACTCGTTACAAAATCAACAATCAAGCTACTTAGTTACCTAGCATGATAGGACACATCAAGTTCCCTCCAGGCAGACATACATCTAAGTTTTATATAATGTTCTTATGCTTAGTTTGGATGATTTTATCAATTTATGTTGGGCTATAAGATGAAGTATGGGTTGATTAACTGAGAACCATCATACCTTAGACAGAAGCAAAGTAAGATTGATTGAAGAGGTAAATCTGAGATTTCCCGGTACCCAGCACTCAGTTGAGCATTGGGAAACTTCTACGCTTCTTCAGATAACCAACTTCTAGTCAGATGGTAGGAGTTCACTCCACTTCTCTGCTGCTAACCTCCTCACTGTGCCTCATTCCTGCCTGTCCCGCCAACGACCCTTGACGCATGTTCTACCTCTGGCCTGGAGTGCCTTCCCTCCTCACATTCGCCAAACTAGCTCTCTTCTCCCCTTCAAAGCCCTACTGAGAGCTCACCTCCTCCAGGAGGCTTTCCCAGATTGAGCCCCCCGTTCCTCTGCTCCTTCTCCCCTCCTCATTGCCCCTTCTCCCGCCCTCTGCTCTACCTCCTTCTCTGTCCCACAGCACTTATGTATATTTGTACGTATTTATTATACTACTTATTTTATTAATGATGTGTATTTACCTATAATTCTATTTATTTTGATGCTAATGATGCTTGTCTACTTTTGTTGTCCGTCTCCCCTTTCTAGACTGTGAGCCCGCTTCTGGGTAGGGATTATTCATTCAATAGTATTTATTCTATCTGTTGCCGAACTGTACTTTCCAAGCACTTAGTACAGTACTCTGCACACAGTAAGTGCTCAATAAATATGATTGAATGAATAAATGAATGAGAGGGTGTGACCTCGAGAGAAGAGCGCACGACTAGGAGTTGGGTCCTACCGTTAGCTCTGCCATTGGTCTACAAGGTGACCTTGGATAAGTCACATAACCTCAGTTTCCTCATCTATATAATGTAAAAGAGAGATTGTAAGCCTGATGTGGGACAGGGACTGTATGATCTCATAACCTTGTTATTTACTGGTCAATCAATCAATAGCATTTTTTTGAGGGCCCACTTTCAGCAGAACACTATAAAAAGGGCTAGGGAGAATACAAGTGAGTTGGTCGACATGGTCTGTGCTCTCCCTTAGCTCATGGTAAATGATTAAAGAACACAGCAATTATTAGGAACTACCTTCCCATTGGTATGCCCAGACTAAGTTTGGACGTAAATTCATCTAGATAACCCAAGCCACCAAAATACTTTTGATCTCAATCGACTGGATATTTCTGGCCAGAACCTTACTTTGATCTTGAGTCAATTTTACGATTTGTGAATTATAGAAATAATTCACCATTTACAGGTCTCTTCATTTCATACTATATCAAAACTTTTAATTTTAAAGGGACACACTCATTTTTGCATAATCTTTGAGGCAAACAGTATAGCAGACATAACCGATAGCAATGGTAACTTCAGACTAAAGAATTGCATTTACACAAACCCACTGTGCAGAAGTCTGATGAATATTTTGTCAGTCACTCAGGGATCTGACAGCAGAAACTTTAAGTACTGCCACCCTCAAGTCCCGAATTGGTTGCAAATAAAACAGAAGGATCATCTCATGCAGAATATTGGAATTCGATACCTCATTAGATATGGGGATATTTTCCTTTATCATGATTTTGTGTAAAAACAAGTGTACCCCTTGAAAATAAGAAGTTTTGATCTAGTATGAAGTAAAGTGACCCACGGGACAATGTTGCTAAAAAGAACAAGTGGAAACTTATACTCTTACTGCTTCTAAAGGTACGTAAGCACAGTAAAACTCATAAAGGTTTACACTTTCATTGTTGCCGAAATCTCTTTCAGTCACTTCATAAAATTATGGTTTATTTAATGTATAACAGGTATTTTACTTTTAACTGAAAGTTTTGTGGACTACGGCGACAATTTTCTTTGAAGAACTGATTGTCCTGTTCCTTGGGTAGTTATGGTGTTAGTCTAGGCATACAGATTGGTCTTGCAGATTTTATGGAAAGGATAATGGCATTCTGTAACCAACATTATGCAAAGGGCAGAAGGTAGAACATAAAATATGCTGCCAAATGGCAGTAGTAAGTAGAGTTAATCATTTCCCAGGACTCAGAATATGCTGGGACCATTTTAAAAGCAGAAAAATCATTTTCAGCCCCAAATGAAATCTTTTCAGTTGGTTCAAGGGGAGGGGGCTGGTGGTGAAGTTTCATACTCTAGAGACTGAAAATAAGATGAAAGATCAGAGGGTCTGTGAGGATCTTGAGGCAAGTTACATCCACCAAATCTCACAAGGCTTAAACCTTTTTTTGGATTTCACCAGTCCCGAATACTCATTCCTTTAGGTTGGGGGCTGTAATTTAAATTAGGGTTGAATGTGTTTGTTGTTCGTACAGGGACCCAGTGTGATTCATCTTTGATTGTAAGCTTCTAGAGCTCCTAGCCCAATTATGAGCCTTGCCCCATGCTCATGTGAGAGTTTGTTTTGTGATTTTTGATGATGATTTTTGAACCTTTAAAAATTATTCCAGATAAGGACAAACATTTTTGTGGCCTAGTGCAAAGAACACGGTCCTGGGTGTGAGAGGACCTGGTTCTAATCTCAGCTCTGCCACTTGCCTGCTGTGTGACCTTCGGCAAGTCACCTAACCTCTTTTTCGCCTTGGTTTCCTCATTGGTGAAATGGGGATTAGATGCCTGTTCTCCCTCCAAGACTGCGACCCCCAAGTGGGACAAGAACTCTGTCCAACCTGATTATCTGATTCCACCTTAACTAGCCCAGCACTCAGTACAGTGACTGTGTAACAAATTCCACAATTATTATAATGCTATTACTAGACATTATATTCTGTGCAGTTCCCTGGACGGTGTTACAGGCCAGGTTCAACAAGTGGCCAAACAGAATCACTGACAGTGAAGCCCTAGGAGAGAATCGGTCCTGTAGCATTTAAGTAATGCTTATTACAAAGTGGGTGGAATTTGTGAGAAGAACGAATGACAGTAAAATACGTAAACACTTGCTATATTTGTGGTTCTGGAGTGGGACAATCAAACACAAAGTAGACGGAGGCAATGATTTATGGATGTAGGAAAACTCCCAATCCAGATATGGTGCCATTACGGCCAAAAGCTAAGAGAGGATTGCAACAAGAAAGGTCTTCACACATGTAATTAGGAAAGAGTGGATCTTTTGGGGTTGGGGCTTTAAGAGAAGAAAACAGTGCGAGGTGCTGCTATTACTCCTACAACTCAACCTGTACTCTTCTTTCCTCTAATGCTTACTCACCGTACCTCCATCTCATCTATCTCGCCGCTGACCTCTTGCCCATATCCTGTCCCTGGCCTGGAATGCCCTCTTTATATCTGATATACAAGTACTCTCTTTCTCCCCACCTTCAAAGCCTTATTGAAGGCTCATCTTCTCCAAGAGGCCTTCCCTGAATAAGGTCTCATTTGCTCTTTTCCCACCCCCTTCTACATCACCCTTACTTGCTCCCTTTATTCACCCTCCCCATTTCCCAGCCCTATAGCACTTGCACACATATCTCTATTTGTTTGTATTAATGTAATAATAATAATAATAATGTTGGTATTTGTTAAGCACTTACTATGTGCCAAGCACTGTTCTAAGCGCTGGGGTAGACATAGGGGAATCAGGTTGTCCCACGTGGGGCTCACAGTCTCAATCCCCATTTTACAGATGAGGGAACTGAGGCACAGAGAAGTTAAGTGACTTGCCCACAGTCACACAGCCGACAAGTGGCAGAGTTGGGATTTGAACTCATGAGCCCTGACTCCAAAGCCCATGCTCTTTCCACTGAGCCACGCTGCTTCTCCAGCCGTCTCGCACTCTAGACTGTGAGCTTGTTGTTGACAGAGAATGTTTCTGTTTATTGTGTTGTACTCTCCCAAGCACTTAACACTGTCCTGCACACAGCAAACACTCAATAAATACGATCTATTGACTGCATGCTATGAACAATGGCCATTATAAGAAGGGATAATCTTTGTGCACGCATATTGATGGTTCCATATTGGCTTATTCTACTCCATTGGTGCCTTGCCTCCACTCTCTATTCTTGCACTCCGTTGCTGTGAAAAGAGAATAACCGGGAAGAGAAAATCTACACAGAATGTGAAATGTCTGCTAATGATATTTCCTAAGCACTCACTATATGCCAAACTAGGGTAGATGCAAGGCTATGAAATCAAAAACAGTTCACGTCCTATGCCAGGCTCACAACTCATCTCCCTTCTTCCAGATGAAGAAACTGAGTCAAAGAGTAGTGAAGTGACTTGCCCAAGGACTCCCAGCAGGCCAGTGAAAGAGCCGGGACAAGAACCATGGTTTCTTGCCTTTTGAATCGGGACTCATTCCACAAGACATTTTCCTTCTCAATTGAGCGACAGACAGGTAGGCTTTGCTTACAGATGGGAGTAATGAGATTTCATTCCAGAAAGGCATGAGAATGCCTATAAAGGAAAATAGTTGATTCAGTATCCCAAGTCCAGTCCTGTCAACTGCCACCTGCTCCCACCATGAAAGCTTTATGGCCAATAAAAGAGGAAATATTCCACTCCCGCCGTATTGGTTTTATATTACTCTGCCCCACAGGATAATGTAAAATTCATGTTAACCTTAGACTTTATATATTTCAGGTGTTCTTAACAGGGCAAAGGGGAGAGCAGACAACTTGAAAAGCAGAACACTCGGCTATAGTTTGGGAACATCAGGTGTGTAAAAAAGGGAAACTGTACACCTGGCAATTAGTGAGCACAATGCCAGCTGAAACAAACCATAGAGGGGAAATATCGCCAGAAACATAGATTAGTGCATTTCATTGAGGATTACGTTCTGAATCGAAATGCTGGCATTTATAGCCCAAGTGAAATCATGAGAATTCAGCTGGATCCTCTCCCTTTCCTTTGCAAGTTCTCTGGCAGCCACATCTGGATCCCGAATCCACTTGAATGGCTTGTCTAAGGTAGTGTAGTGTGCACAGGATCGGCAATCAGGAGATCTGGGTTGTGAACTGGCTCCGCCACTCTCCTGTAGTGTGACCTTGGGCAAATCATATAACTTCTATAAAGTCTCTGTTTCCTCATCTGAGAAATGGAGATTAAGTACCGCTTCTCAATCTTTATGTGTGCAGAAGACTATATGAAGCATTTGGGAAAGTGTGATACAATAGAGTTAGTAGACATGACCCCAGCTAACCAGGAGCTTACAGTCCATAGGGGGAGAGAGACACTAAAATTAGTTACAAATAATGCAAAATGAATTGCAGATATTTTCTATCCCCCTTAGACTGTGAGACTGGGGCCTAGTGGAAAGAACAGAGGCCTGGGTTCTAATCCCAGCTCTGCCACTTGTGTGCTGTGAGACCCTGGGCAAGTTTTGTGCCTCAGTTATCTCATCGTAAAATGGGGATTAAGCCTGTGAGCCCAAAGTGAGACAGGGAATGTGTCCAACCTGATTATCTGGTATCTACCACAGTGCTTTGAACAGTGCTTGACACATAGTAAGTACTTAAATGCTATTATTAGTATTATTACTGAAGATTACTCCATGAAGGGAGCAATTTAAATGGAGCAACGAGCTGTCAAAGTCTCTCTGATGCTGCAGCAAAACACGAAGGTTTATAAAAGGGTATTTTTAACCTCAGAATCATTTTGCTTACTTGGTTTGGTTCTAAAATTCCTTTTTAAAAAAAGGAGAAATGGATATTTGCTGCTCTGGGGAATAGTTAAATTGGTAGTGGAAGGAGAGAAGACCTGGGACAGAGTAGCGTTTTGTTGGACAGAAAGATGTAATGACATCTGTGTCCCTTGGCCAAGTCCAAAAGGGAAGGAAAGAGGGATCCAAGACATGACTCTCCTGCAAAGGGTAAGTAGTTATTAACAATAATAATAGTAATGATAATTGTGGTACCTGTCAAGCACTTACTATGTGCCAGGCCCTGTTCTAAGCACTGGGGTGGACACATGGAAATCAGGTTGGGCATAGTCCCTGTCCCACATGGGCCTCAGTCTTAATCTTCATTTTACTGATGAGATTCTGAGGAACAGGTAAGTTAAGTGACTTGCCCAAGGTCACACAGCAGACAAGTGGCAGAGCAGGGATTAGAACCCAGGGCCTTCGGCCTCCCAGGCCCATGCTCCAGCCACTAGGCCAGCCTGAACACTTTTGAATAACAACAACTGTGGTATTTCTGAAGGACTTACTAGAAATATTTTAAGGTCCTGGAACTGTTTAAAATTTAAGGGCAGTTGAACCAAAGAGGTAATAAATAGGCTCTATCAGGGAGTTGATGGAGATGGAATCAGTCCAGAATGGTGTCCAGAGCCTGGGAATGTCCTTTTTTTTGTGTTTTTAACTAGAAAAGATTGGAGGATTTTCTCTCTGTCTCTCTATCTCTGTCTTTGTCTTGGCTAAGGACAAGGAGTTAAGAGGTACAGCGTATGAAAGAGGAGAGTTAAATCATCATGGTGGACATAGCCAAAGCTGTCTGTCCTATGAGAAAGAATGGGGTGTGAAGCATTCAGCTGTCCTAATGTAGCTTAGTGACCAGTGCAAGTTCAGCTGAGGCCATCATGGAGCTGGAGAGTACTACACATATAACCCATTTCTTGATGTGGCAGATGGAAACATAGAAAACAATAGAGAAAACCAACATGCAACTTTGGCATAAGAAGGACCAAAACCCTGGCAACTTCCCCTTGAAGAGTTGGAAGTGGAGTCTTTTGCCCTTTGATCTGAGTCCAGCCTTCTTCCATGTATTAAAAAATGGACTCATCCCCTTGGGATTGTGCTGCTGAAGAAGTGTAGTTGGAGATTGATGAAGTTTTAGATTCCTTTTATTTTTTTTTTTTATCTGTTATGTGCTTACTATGTGCCAGGCACTGTACTAAACACCAGGATGGATACAAACTAATCAGTTTGGACATGGTCCATGTCCCACATGGGGCTCACAGTCTTAAATCCCCATTGTACAGATAAGGTAACTGAGGAAAAGAGAATGAAGTGACTTGGCCAAGGTCACACAGCAGACAAGTGGTGGAGCTGAGATTAGAACCCAGGTCCTTTGGATTCCCAGGCTCGTACTTTATCCACTAGGTCTCCCTGCTTTGGTTTTAATTTAAGGAGTACTGCTTGGTGGTTGCTGACTCGGATGTCAGAAATGCTTGCTGAGAGAACAGGCTTTGGCAGATAATAAAGATGATTTTATTGTTAATAATAGTATTAATAATAAGGATAATAATAATAATCGTATTTGTTAAGCACTGACTACGTGCTAAGAACTGTACTGTACTAAGCACTGGAATAGGTACAAGACCATCAGTTTCCACATTCATTCATTCAGATTTATTGAACGCTTACTATGTGCAGAGCACTGTACTGTACTAAGCACTGGAATAGATACAAGATCATCAGTTTCCACATGAGTTTAAGTAGGAGTGTAAACAGTTACTGAATACACATTTTACAGACAAGAGAACTGAGGCACAGAACCATTAAATCTTGCCCAGTGTCACAGAACCGCAAGTGGCCGAGCGGAGATTAGTGCCCAGGTTCTCTGACCCCTGTCCACTAGGCCATTCTGCTTCTTTAGGAAGGACACCTATCTTTGTCCCATTTTACAGATAAGGTAAGCGAGTCACAGAGAGGTTAAGTGATTTGCTCAAAGTCCTACAGCAGTACGCTGGCGGAGCTGGCATAAGAACCTAGGTCATTTGACACCCAGTCCCTTGCTCTTTCTCCTCCTTCTGAGTATTCTGACCGTGCAGGTCACTCAGCCAAAGTCAGTGACAATACCGGGACTTAGAACTATGTTCTTCTGACTTTCAGGCCCTAGCTCCTTCCAGTCAGCTGTGTTTACCTAGGCTAATTTCCCCAAACTAGAGCTCCTGAAGAACACTGTCAATAACAACTGCATTTATTCTCCTTTAAAAATAGAACACTCTGTTGGCTGTTCTCCCATTCCTGGACCTGGATTCATTTGAGCCTTTCAGAAAGTATAACTATTCAAACTACGCTCTCTGACCTGTTGAGTAAAACCCTAACCGAACATTTCCAGGCCAACCATCTGTTTTTCTTCTGGATTACCAAAAGACACCAGCTAGCCCTACCTGCTCCACTTGTGTCAACAGACGCCACCCTTCCTTTTCGAAAGATTCAGTAAGGGAGCCCCCAGGATCCAATTTCTCCCCAGCTCACTGGTTTGAAGTTGGCCTTGCTCAACCACAGTTAGCAGCTGATTGTTAAACTGTTGCCTTCTACAAATGGGGAGAGTAGTAACTGTATTTATCAAACATTATCTGTGGGCAGTGCACTGTTCTGAGCTCTTTGAAAAGTATAACAGAAGCACGAGGTAATCAATCAATGGTATTGAGTGTTTACTCTTGAGCCCTGACTACTGAACTTTTCTGAGTGCTTAATACAGTGCTCTGCATAATGTAGGTGCTCCAACACTATTGACTCATATGTCGCCAGAAGCACCAATGATCCAAATAGGGTCCGGATGACTAGAAACAGAAAACCCTGCAATTCTGTATGAAGCTGGAGCCCTCTCTAAACAAAAACAAAATGCCACATGCTACAATAAAGCATGTTCCATTTCCCAGTAGGCTTAGGTAGGTGCTCATAGGCTGCTAAGCAGCTATCAACAATCAGTGCAGGAAAAACAGGCCGTTTACTGACTGAACCAACAGAATCATTATATGATCAATCAGTACTATTTATTGAGCATTGACTCTATGCAGAGCTCTAAACTAAGTTCTTGGGAGTGACTAATAGCATGAATAGACATATTCCCTGCCCTCAAAGATCTTACAGTACAGCACGGAGAAAGGGAGAAGAGTGTCAACTCATTTTCTCAGTGAGATGGAAAGGGTCATTTATTCTTCTTTAGGATCCTGGATCAAGTTATTTATTTTTTTTATGTGGAACTTTAAGGTCCTCGGGCTCTTTATGCACTTAGCAGATACACATTTACATCATAACCAAGATACAGTGGGTTTCCTTCTTTAAGTTCAGTGGTGCAGAGGACTCACTTCCTACAAGAGATTCATGATCATTTGACATTGGTAACTCCTTTGAATGTTGTGTGTCCTTGGGCAGAGCAATGAACTGACACTAATAACTGTCCAGCTATGCAATCACAATCACACACCTCAGAGGGAACATTTCAACCATTTCTAAGGTTCACCTGATTCTTCCTCAGTGAGGATCCTAAAGGAGCTCAGTAAAAATTGATAGCAGGGATGAGATGGAAGGAGATGTCATTCATAAATTGAGATTTAGTGCACACCCAGACCCAGATAGTATCCACATTTTTTCCAGGATATTTTTATTGTTTTACTACATTTTTTTCACTGTTGAAAACCGGTATTTATTGAGTGCTTACTGTGTGCTGAGCACTGCAGTGAGCGCTCGGGAGATTACCATTGACTGATTGGGTGGATAAGGATCCATGCTGACTGACTCTGTTGTATTGCCTTCTCCCAAGCACTCAGTAAATACCATAGATTGATTCCTAGACTTTAAACTATCTGTTATATTGCTATAGTGTACTCTCCCAAGCACTTAGTACAGTACTCTGCACACAGTAAGCACTCAATAAATACAACTGAATTTCTGACCGGTTCTTGTTTCCTACATAATTTGTTCTGTGATAATCTTAAATGCTATTCTAACATCACTTTTCCAAATGATCATTCATGCCCTAACCACCACATCTTAATTCTAGTGAACATTCTCCATCCCTATGCACAATACTTTGCCTAGAATAGGAGCCCAATACATAGTATTAATTGGCACTCAATTTTTGGCACTCTTGCTACTGAGTTCTGTTCCCTCCTCTTCCCTTTATACAGGGTGAAGTGGAAGTTGGTTATCATTATCATCATCATCATCATGGTATTTGTTAAGTGCTTACTCTGTGCCAAAGCACTGTACTGAACTCTGGGGTTAATCAGACTGGGCCCAGCCCTGTCCCACATGGGGCTGAAAGTATAAGAAGGAGGGAAAACCGGTATATGATCTCCATTTTACAGATGCAGAAACTGAGGCCCAGGGTTGTAAAGTAACTTTTCCAAGGCCATAGAGATGGCGAGGACTAGTGGAAAGAGAATTGGTCTGGGAGTCAGAGTATCTGAATTCTAACCCCAGCTCCACCACTTGTCTGTTTTGTTCTTTCTGGCAAGTGACTTAACTTTTTTGAGCCTCAGTTACCTCATTTGTAAAATGGGGATTAAGATGGTTAGCCCTATGTGGGATATTGACTGTGACCAACTTGATTATCATATATCTACCCACATTTACTACAGTGACTGCCGCATAGTAAGGGGTTAAATTTCATCAATATAGAAAACAAAAAATTGCCTCAGCCAGTATTAGAACCAAGATCCTCTGACTCCCAGGCCCATGCTCTTTCCACTAGGCCACACTGCTTCTCATTGCTATGTAGCCTGAGGCAGCTTTTAGAAATGACAGAACCCACTCCAACTTGAGCAGTGAATTGCACTTCTTGTGATTTTCTCTTCTTTAAGTTTGTAAGTGTTTAAGTAACATCAATTATCCTGCTTTTCCTAAACCTCCCTGCTGAAAAGTGATCAATAATAAACAGCTCGTCTTATTTTGTCTGTTTTAAAAATAATAATAATAATAATGTTGGCATTTAAGCGCTTACTATGTGCAGAGCACTGTTCTAAGCACTGGGGTAGATTCAGGGTCATCAGGTTGTCCCACATGAGGCTCACAATCTTCCTCCCCATTTTACAGATGAGGTCACTGAGGCCCAGAGCAGTGAAGTGACTTGCCCACAGTCACACAGCTGACACGGGGCAGAGCCAGGATTCGAACCCATGACCTCCGACTCCCAAACCCGGGCGCTTTCCACTGAGCCACGCTGCTTCTCTATAAGTACTTCATTACAGTACTCCCAAAGGGTAACTTGAAAAACATTCGAAGGAGTTGAAGAAAGACAGCATAATTGAGTATAATAGTGGTAATATCTTACAGGATGCAGCAACAATGGGAAATGAAGCAAAGTTATAGAATACTTAGAAAGCCAAGAGAGCCCTATAGGTTCCAAAGATTGCCAGCCTTGGCCACTAAAATCCTCCAATTTTTAATTTCATGACAACCCCTACTCAAAATGAATATACAAACATTCTTCTTTAAAGAATAGAGCCCATCAAGGGGAGAAAAATCCATCAGTAACTGAGGGGCTCCATCTCATCCAAATCCTACTTTTCCAGCTGTTTGAATTTTAACTAGCACATATTAATGTCCATGTCTGTTAACATGAATCTTAACCATATGTTTTCATTTAGTAGAAAAGATTGTTACCCATATCGCTTCAAGGATTAAGGAATAAGAAAATACCTTGAAATTGTATAGCAAATTTTAAGTTGACAAAACCCTTTCACATCGTTCTTCTCATTTTATCCTCACATCATCATTTTTAGGGCATGGCAGATGTTATTACTATCCTGATTGTACATATGAGGAAACTGAGGTCCACAGAGGTTAATTTACCTAAGGGCAGAGGTAGAAATAGAAGCCAGATCTCCAAGTTCCTAAATCCAAGATCTTTCCAGGAAATGACAACTGGGTTGGATGCCACTACCTCTTGACTAGTCCAATTTGGGGAATGTAAAAAGGACAACTATTTTCACACACATCAGCAGTTCTGTAGAAAGAGAGTGGAAAAAAAAAAATTGAATCCCAAGAAGCTACAGGAATTTCAGTGCCCATTAACCACTTCGCTTCTCTAGAATAGTCTGATTTACCCTTCATTCTCTCTCTCCTCCTCCTCCAGAAAGGACCCTATTTTAATCATACAATAAAACTGGCTATCAGGGATTTAAAATATTCCATCACAATCATTATGTACTTTCATCCTTCCAATACTAAAGAACTTTAATGCCTATAACTAGCTCAGCGTCGTCTATGGTGATGTCTCCTCAGCCCATTTAGACTTCAATAAATTGAAGGGGAAGAATAATTTGGCAAGCAGCTCATACCAGTAAGAGACCTTATAGATGCTTTGCCCTGTCTAGATTACAAAAACAAATTTAATTCTAACAGTGCTAATATTTTAATAGAGTTTATTAAGAATACAGTTCATCTTCCACAATCTAGATATCTTGGACGAGCTTCTGATAATTTGTCTC
The DNA here is from genome assembly GCF_004115215.2 of Ornithorhynchus anatinus. NCBI lineage: Eukaryota > Metazoa > Chordata > Mammalia > Monotremata > Ornithorhynchidae > Ornithorhynchus > Ornithorhynchus anatinus. The sequence continues at coordinate 6,047,892 of NC_041742.1, forward strand.
CTATTTAATCAAGTAAAACTCAAAAATAGAACAATTCTGGGTGGTTGAGTTTGAATAACTCTCTAGACTCTAAGCCCCCTCTCAGGGTCAACCTGGAGAGTTTCTGGTCCTCTACCAGTCTCGGCTACGGGAGGGAGAGTGAAGCAGAGACATACCCATTCCATTCCTAACTTGGCCAGTGGCTGATAATAATGTTGGTACTTGTTAAGCGCTTACTATGTGCAGAGCACTGTTCTAAGCACTGGGGTAGATACAGGGTGATCGGGTTGTCCCATGTGGGGCTCACAGTTTCTAATCCCCATTATACAGATGAGGTAACTGAGGCACAGAGAAGTTAAGTTACTTGCTCACAGTCCCACAGCTGATAAGTGGCAGAGCCGGAATTCAAACCCATGACCTATGACTCTCAAGCCTGTGCCCTTTCCACTGAGCCGGGCCACTTCTCTAAGTGAGCGGAAGGCAATCTGCTACAAGTCAAAATTCACCTGTGCTGGGCAGCAGCAGTATGGGAAAGAGTCGAGGGCGAAGACTCGTGTTAATTGCGCAGTAGGAGGCAATGGTAAACCACTTCTGTATTTTTACGAAGAAAACTCTCTGATCCTCTACCAGAATGATTGCAGATGGAGAGCTGGGCATTCTGGGAGAGATGTGTCCGTGGTGTCGCTATGGGTCAGAAACGACTCGACGGCATAAGACAAGACCAGAAGTAGAATGATGTCAGAGAGGTGAAGGGAAGAGCCAATAGCAGGGGAAGGCACTACAAATATTAGAAATGGCTTAGATTTTGATTGAGAGACTTGTGGTATTGGGCCTCAAAAGCCATATTCAACTGATTTTCAGAAGAAAAAGATAGTAGCTCAACCAGTGATGTAACAATTCCTTTCTATCTAAAACAGTGAATTAATTTTGTCCAAAGTGTTTCAGTAGGTAGTCCCTCTCACCTGCCCATAGAGGTTTATGATTGAGCTTTAAAGAGTTGACTTATCTTGCTCCAATATGCTTTCTCTCCTTGCCCTGTGGATGTCCAGATATGGTGTGTTTGGGCATAGTAAAACAGCTTATCCCCTTCAACCTCTGTTGCCCAATTTGGAAAACTGGCCTAAAGATATTGGCCCCTGTGAAATCACCGGGCTCTATTCTTTCAAGGGGTTTTTATGCATTAAGTAGTTGATGTTTGTAGATCCCTTTGAAGTCTCTGTATAAGGAATCGTGTGTCAGTACAAAGTATCACTGTTACTTTTATTCATTTATTAGACTGTACTCTTCACAAACTCAATTAATGGTTCTGACTTGTGATGCAAATGACACACCTTATCATTTCAAGGTGATTATGAGTTACTTATTTTTTCTTTTCTTTTTTCCTGGAGTTACTTTTTTTTCTGCCTTGGGCGATTCCAGTGGTAAATGGCTCAACCTAGCTGGATTCTGAAAAAAACCAAGACAGCTATTCGGCAGATTTCCTGAATGTCTGAAGTCCACTCATTATGAAATGTCAATGACTATTTTCTGGAACATCTAGCCTTAAATCTAATATATTACCATCCCTTGTGGGGCCCAACACTGAGGAGTGGACAGGGCTGAATGCTGGAGGTCCACGTGGGAGATTCATTCTGCAGTGATGACCAAACAATTCAATTTAAAATTCTTGCTGGTGTGGGAGAAAGCCAAAAAAACCAAAACAAGGATATTCAATTTTAGAAAAGGAAACTATGAAAAAATGTGGACCGAGCTTTGGAAAAAAAACTGAAAGGGGAAACTAAAAATGCAACTGACCTGTGAGAAGTTTGGAAGCTGTTTAAAAAACACACGCACACATTTTTAAGACCCAGGTAAACTGTGCCACCAAATACTTTAAAAAAAAAAATAAAATAAACTGAGCTCCCAAGCAGAAACTCTATGTGGCAAATTGCAAGGATGAAAAGAGGTCATCGGAGGGAAAAGTCATCTCTAAAGAATGAAAACCTCACTTAAGTGAGGAGAACAGAGAAGCCCATAAAGATGGGCAGGTCAAGTGCAGACAGGAAATTAGGACTATGAAGACCATATTGTACAGGATGCCCAAATGATTAATGAAAGATTCTTCAACTATACATAAAGCAGAAAGCTCACTCAGGGATCAATGGGGGAATTTCATGATTTGGGGGCAAAAAGAGCCTTCAAGAGCTACCAGGAGATGGGCAATAAATTATCAAGTTGGGTCATTCCTAATTCAAGCAATAGTTTTCATTGAGCATCTGTTGTAGCACTATGCTATAGTGCTTAGGAGGATAAAATTGAGTTTGCACTCATGATCCCCTCCTTCAAGGAGCTTGCAATCTAGCAAGGGAGAACTGACATGAATAAATTACAGGTAAGAGGAGGTATTAGCACATGAAGATGTGTAAGGTGGAGTATGAATAACCCAAATGCTCAAGTGACATGGAAGTGCTGAAGAGGCAATTGGTGGGAGTGGATATTGGTCGGGGAGATGAGAGATATTTTGGTGAGTCATCACCATCTGTTCTCTTTTCCTATCTCTGCCTGTGTCCTCTTGCTCTCATGCCACTCTACTTCTGAGTTCCACCATTCCTCTTTGGAATTCCTAGTGTTTCCATCTTCCTCTGTTATGGTACTTAAGTGCTTACTATGCGCCATGCATTGTATTAAGAGCTGGGGTAGATACAAGATAATCAGGTAGGACCCAGTCCCTTTCCCACATAGGACTCATAGTCTAAATTGGAAGGAGGGGAATTTAATTCCCAGTTTACAGATGAAGTAAATGAGACACAAAGAAGTTAAATTACTTGCTCGAGGTCACAAGGCAGTGCCAAAGCTGGGATTAGAATCCAGGCTTTCTGGCGCCCAGGCATGTACTTTTTCCAATAGGCCATGCTACTTCCCTATATGCCGTTCTATACTCAAGTGGTAGGCACCCCAACCACTGATAGTAATAGCTATGAGAACAAGACTGGCTGGCGAATTTGAATGTGATAACTCATGGATGACAATAATAATTGTGGGTGCCTGTTCTTGGTTGAGCTTAGTGGGGAAGGTACAATGTAAGAAGATTGGACACAGTCAGTGCTGATCCCACACAGGACTCACAGTCAAAGACTGGGGAAGAGAATACGTATTTGATATTCATTTTACGAGAGGGGAAACTGGTTTAGTGAAAGGAAGCGATTTGCCCAAGGTCACACATAATAGTGATCGTAATAATGATGGTATTTGTTAAGTGCTTACTATTTTCCAAGCACTGTTCCATGCTCGGGGATAGACATAAGGTGACCAGGGTGGATGCAGTCCCTGTCCCACGTAGGGGTCAAAGTCTTAATCCCCACTTTATAGATGAGGTAACTGAGGCACAGAGAAGTCAAATGACTTGTCCAAGGGCACACAGCAGACAAGTGGCAGAGCACACAGAATGTGAACAGTTGAACCAGGTTTAGAAACCACATCTCCTGACTTCCAAGCCTGGACTCTTTCCACCATGCCAAGCTAATTCATAATTTGGGTGACTGGTGGAAAAAAGATTATATTGGTGGAAAAAAGATCAGTTTTCCCTTTTTCTTCTTGACACAGGGAACTTTGTCTGCAAAGTGGGCATTGTTAACCTGGAAAAGGTTAAACAGGAATCCAGCTTCAGGCTTCATTCATTTCAAATCCCTAGGAAAAAAATGAAGTGACTCACATGCCCTCTAGAGTTTATGCAAACCATACTGTGCTGTTCATAAAGGAGACATACATTGGCACCAAAAAGGGAGTGGAAAAAACAGTATTCTTCACTGAAATTTATGAGAGTAAGAAATGGGGCTGCAATTACTTAAAGTTTCTCTGAATTCAGCAGCCACTTATTTCCTCCTCTAGACACTAAAGACCAAAATAGCTCCTCATGTATTTGACTTAAAAATTTTTGGAGAAACTCCTCCAAAATAACCAGGCAAAATGGAAGATGCACAGTTCTAGCTTAGTGAGTAAAGTCCTCTTTGCCCTAAGACTGAGTTGCCCCTCCAAGATCAATAAATCAATTGCATTTACTTAGCACTGAATACATTGTGCAGAGCACTGTACTAAGGGCTTGGAACAGTACAATATAACAGAATTCGTAGACACTTCACTGCCCAAGATGATCTTACGGTCTTATCAGGGGTGGGGAGGGGGTTTCAAGACCATGAAGTAAAATTACTCGCCAAGAATGGTTTTTCAAAAGGAGAATCCACAACTTCTTTTTAATCACCTACAAAACTGGTTTTCCCTTGTTTTTTTGTCACAGCTTCTGGCTGGGGACCCTTCCTGTTCCTCATCAATCATTCTGCCAAAAAATGGACTGTTGTTCCTTTCCCCGGGTGATTTCTTTACTTTATTCCCAAGGCTGTGAAATAGACTTTGAGATACTAAGTTCAGCCTGTTTTTTAGTCAAAATCTAATTTACATTCATTGTCAGAGGTCTGCACTCGAGTGATTACTTCATTTTGGTGGTGTTTTTCTAGCATTGTTGTTTTATCTTTTTTGCCAGTTTCTTGTTTGAGGGAAGAGTTTTAGGCACCCTAAAATGACTATAAAGCCAATGGATATCGTCATATACTACACAAACTCAGGGGCACAGGAAGTTTTGAGGATGACCCCTGGTACTGTCCGTCTTGCCTAGTTCCTCAGGAATCAATTTAATCGTAAAAGGGATGTTTACAAGAAGATCTGCAAGGTACATACATTGTGAGGTTGTTTTTGGAGGTTTTATAAGTTTTTTTATGCACTGGCGTCAAGAACACGATGAGAATAAGGTAGAGTGTGAGTTGGGGGCCCTGCTAATATTTACATACAGACTCTGTAAACACTCACAGGAGAGTAAGGAACTGATTATCAGGTGGAGGGAAGCTGAACTATACATCTTATTGAAAACCTAAATGAAGGAATTTCCAAAGCGATTTCAGTGGGAGCAATTCATGAGTAGATTGAGGCCACAGCTCTTGCTAAAGGACTTCTTCTATAGCTCAACTTAAAGAAAGCTCTCTTTTTTTTTAAAAAAAGGTACTTGTTAAATTCTTGTCATGCACCAAGTACTGTACTAAGCGCTGAGGTAGATTCAAGATAATCAGGTTGGACACAGTTCCTTTACCACAAGGGGCTCTCTGTCTAAATAGGAAGGTGAGCTGGTATTGAATCCCCATTTTACCAATGAAGTAACTGAGGAACAGATAAGTTAAGTTACTTGTCCAAGCTCACACAGCACACAAGTAGCAGAGCTGAGATGACAACCCAGGTCATCTCTGTCCCAGGCCAGAGTTATTTCCACTAGGCTATGCTTCTTCCCTCTCTGTGATTAATAGTTACATTTTGAGAGCCAAGAATTGTTGGTGAAGCAGAAAGTTAGAGAAAAGCAATTCCATTTTACAGAAACAATGGAGAAAAGTGTACTATGGAATTTGTTGATAAAAGACAGAGAGATGGAGAATCAAAGAAGGAATACAAGAGTTGCTCTATGTATATTTTTGTGGTATTTAAGTACATTCTGTGTGTCAAACATTGTTCTAAGTGCTGTAGTAGATACAAGGCAATCAGGTTAGACACAGTCAACCTGGGGTTCACAGCCTTAATCACCATTTAAAGATGAGGTAACTGAGGCCCAGACAAGTGAAATCACTTGCCCAAATTCACATCAAATGGAGCTTACAGTCTATGTATGTACAGTGCTAAAGCAACTCACTGTGTTTGAGAGGAATATCATGAAGTGAAAATCAAATCTAAATTTATAAAAGTGAAACTCAAATTAGGCCTATTGACTGTGAACTCCTCTTTGACAAGCAACCTTTATTTAATGCTCTGGGAATGTATCTGTTTATTGTTATACTGTACTCTCCCATCCACTTATTGCAGTACTTTGCACACAGGAAGCGCTCAATAAATGCGACAATGAATGACTGAATGAATGAATGGCCTAGTGGAAAGAGCACTGGGCAACTCACTTAACTCTTTTGTGTCTCAGTTTCCTCATCTATAAAATGGGGATTAAATACCTCTCCTCCCTCCCCACCGTAGACTATGAGCCTCATGTGGGACAGAGAGACTGTATTCTATATAACTGTACTGCATTTTCCACAAAGCAGGGAAGTAATACATCCCAAAATAATAATTATGATCATAAAAATCAGTGTCTACGTTAATACATAGCATTAGGTACTATTTTGCAGTTTTTTAAGAGGGTTTGTAGAATCATAGTTTAAGAGATGTTGTCATTTTGACCTTCCTTGCCGCCAAAGAGAACTGTTCTAAATGATCCCAGTCTAATGAATAACTACACGTGCAGATTTTCTAACCTTGCTCCGGTAGGTGGGCCTGTTTCTGACCCCAGCTCAGCCATTTGCCTGCTGTGTGACCTTGAACAAATCACTTTATCTCATCTGGAAAATGGGGATTTAATGCTTGTTCTCCTTCCCCTCAGATTGGGAGCCCCATGTGAAATAAGGACTGTGTTCCACTTGATTGTATATCTGTCCCAGCATTTAATGCAATATTTGTCACACAGTGCTTAATATCACAATTTTTGTTATTGTCATTTAGCCAACCCCATTCTAGTCCTTTCCTAGTAAACCAACCATTTTCACTCAGTTATTTCCTACTCCTGTTTATTCAGTGAAGATGGAACATGGATAACTACATAATTTTACTTATGCTTGAAGGCCATTGTTATGCCACTTGTCAACATTTTTTCTTTCAGTGAAATCGTTCCAATTCTCTTTCACAAAAATTCTATTTTCCAATTCTTCATTGTTTTTGTAATTCTGAATGCATGTCCCCTTATTCATTGTTTTACTCTTGTTCAATATGGAATACTTGCCCCTTCCAGGCTGGGGGGAGGGAAGGGGGATGCGGGTGAGGGGTAAGGGGAGAGGGGAGTAAGTCGGGGGTGAAGGAGTGGAGAGCAGAAAGAAATATTACCCTCCAACCCCCGGGGACAGAATGGAAAAAGCCTAGTCATGGGAAATGTGTTTCCTGGGCTTGTGTTAGAGGCATTTTCCTGACTAAGAAAATGTTTTAGGCCTTCCCTAAGCCTTCATTTCCTTTTCTCCCACTCCCTTCTGCATAGCCTTGATTTGATCCCTTTATTCACCTCTTCACTCTCAGCCCCACAGCACTTATGCCCATATCCTTAATTTGTACATTTATATTAATGTCTGTCTTCCCCTCTAGACCATTAGCTCGTTGTGAGCAGGGAATGTGTCTGTTCTATTGTTATATTTTACTCTCCTAAGTGCTTAGCAAAGTGTGCTGCACCCAATAAATGTTCAATAAATATAACGAATGCAGTGTCTGTCTGACACTTGGTCCATTGTGTCAACTCTGCAAGGGCAGGGAAAGCACTGGGTTTAATAAAAATCAACTGATCATAATAACTGAATGCTTACTGTCTGCAGAGCACTGTATCAAGCACTTGGGAGAGTACAAGATAACAGAGTTGGTACACATGCATCTTCCCAGCAGGGTTGAGCTCATCATTTATATATTAAAAAAACATTCTTCCCATGTAGAAAAGTCTGTTTTCCACACTCACCACGATGGCTAGAAATTAAATGCATCTTTATATTATATATATTTAGATCCTTAGCTCCGAGGGACAAGGGACTGTGTTTAATTCCCCTCTGTGTAGTCTCTCTCAGTGTTTAGTATAGTAGCCTGCTCAAAATAAGTGCTTACACAACACTATTCCTACTATAACATTTCACCGTTTTCCCTGAGACTTCGTCCCTTTGTCTCCCATTCTCCCCTCCTCAGTATGAACTGTACCAACTGTCCGGATCTGACATCCTAGACCTTGTTCCGATCCTTTTCAGAGTGAGCCCCAAAGGAAAGAAAACAACCTGATTTGTTAAGCTGCCTATTCAAGGCTCTGCGAGGCCCTGGCAAAGTAACTTAGTATGTAATTCCAAGTCAATCCTCTGATTTCCTAATGGAGAAACCAGGTCCTTTCATTAAGGCCACTGCAGTGGGATGAAGTTGGAATATAGAAGTCGTGAAACCTCACTATCAGCTCATTGAACAGTGGACTGCATTTCACTGGGTATTTCAGGCTTGAGAGTCAGAGGTCGTGGGTTCTAAAACTGCCTCTGCCACTTGTCTGCTGTGTGACCCTAGGCAAGTCGCTTAACTTCTCTGTGCCTCAGTTACCTCATCTGTAAAATGGGGATTGAGACTGTGAGCCCTATTTGGGACAACCTGATTACCTCTTACCTACCCCAGCACTTAGAACAGTGCTTGGTACATAGTAAGCACTTAACAAATACCATCATTATTATTATTATGAGAACAGCTAATGGCAAGGAAATGATCAAGCCACAACCCATAGACCAGCTGGAAGAACACACCCTTCGTTTTTCTATTGTCCTCTTTCAAACATTCAGTCCAATGCTCTACACACAGTAAGCATTCAATGAATACCAGTGATTGATTGGATAGAATCAGTCCTGTGGAAAATCCTACTTAAAATACCGTTTTCATCTAACAATCCCACCTTTGCGAGTACCTGATGCTTCTCTTCTAAACAACGTGAGGATTGTTCCAATGGCTGCTCGAGATTCTGAATTTAAAGGCAAAATGGCATCTTGGCCTAATAGAAATTGCGTGGGACTGAGAGTCAGGAGATGTGTGATTAAGTCCAAGCTCTGTGATGGGTCTGCTGGGTAACCTTGGTCGAGTCACTCAACCTTTCATTCATTCAATCAATTGTATGTATTGAGCACTTAGTGTGTGCCAAGCACTGAACTAAGCACTTGGGAGAGTATAATATAACAAGAGACACATTCCTGCCCACAGTGAGCTCACTGGGTTCCAGTTTCCTCATCTGTATATAATGGAGATAAAATAGATGGTGAACAAGTGACTCAGTCCCATCTGATGAATCTCTAGAATGTACACTCCTTGTGGGCAGGGAACATGTCTACCTACTCCATTGTACTGTACCCTCCCAAGTGTTTAGTACAGTGATCGCACACAGGAAGCACTCAGTAAATATAACTGATTGATATTCTTATATCCACCCCAGCACTTAGCATATAGTTAACACTAAATACCAAAAACAAGTGATTTTATAGGTTTTTTTGACAAACATCTAGATGCTGGTACTATTCTTTAAATCAATGATAATTGTTGAACACTTCCTGTGGGCAGAGCACTGTACTAAGCACTCCTAGGTACTTCCCAGTCACCATCTCCCTACATTGCTCTTAGCACTGTGCGTTGACTTCAGCTCAAGAACCTGTTCCCAAGGCTCCTCATCATTACTAGGTGAAATGTGAATCTTCATTTCACTCAAAATTTCATCTCAGGCCAAGTGAGAGTGGCTTTGTGGCAAGGGCTCGGTAATAGGAGACATGGATTATAACCCCAACTCAACCCCTTGCCTGCTGTGTGGATCTGGGTAAGTCACTGAACTTATCTCTGCTTCAGTTTCTTCATCTGCAAAATGAGGTTGAATTACCTGTTCTCCCTCCCCCTTAAAACCGGAACCCTTAAGAAATACAAAAAATGTTGACAAGAAGATGGAATAATGGGATAAAGGGAGCGGTATCATCTCCCCATCATGTTTCCCAGCAGCCACTGAGAACTAGAAGAGAAGTGACAAGGAGCTAAAACATGAGATTTCCTCATGTTGTTCTACTCTATGGGAATCCAGCTCAAGCTACCTAGTCAGTCAGTCAATCAGTAGTGTTTATTGGGCCACTCTCTGCATAGAACATCATGTGGAGAGCTGAGGGGGCTGAGAAGAGCGTGGTATGGACTCTACGCTTATGAGTTACTTAAACCAGTTACCTGACCATCCAGGAATTTTCATCCTTATTTATTGTGCACTCACAGTGTGCAGAGCAATCTAATTGCCGGGGAGAGTACAATGCAACAGAGTTTGTAGACATTCTCTGCTCATAAGGAGCTCACTCTATAGTCCACCCTTGGATGATGTCCACGTGACCCAAAGACAGAACAACGGAATATCAAAATGGTGTAATGGGAACCTGGGGACTACTTGAAGGACTCTCCATCTGACAGTGTGTCCACCCTAGCCTTTCCATAGTCTAGCATGGCATGGCACAGAGTGACATGCTTTGCAATGAAGCACTGGAGAACAACCCATTGAAATGAAAGTCTCATTCATCACAAAGTTCAATGTTCACACTATCCTGTGCCCTACTGTGTTGTAAAATAGTCTCCCCAAGTGAAACAGTCTGCTGTCAGGAATGGTGGATAAGCCTAAATTGAAGGTGGAGATCTTATTTTGTAATGTGGCATTTTCCAACAATGTCCAGAGTAATCCTCTTTAAAGGTCTATGCTCCCTATAAAAAAAAAATGGACCATCATAGCTCAAGTGACTATAAGGCACAAACATGTTTCCATTCCTAAATAGAGCCTTTTTTTAAACAAGGAAGGATATTTTAATTAGTTTTGGTCTGAGACAGCAGTCCTTGCTGCCAATATTTACTAATGATTAGAGAATATGATCATATTTTAATTCATTTTTAATGATTCTGCCTTCATTTGGGGAAGATTAAACAATCACCAGCTTTCTCAAGTTGGAAGTCCCTAGTCAATATAGCACCAATTAAGGACATTTGTCAGAATCATAAACTGGCTGGCTAAAACCCGGAGAGATTCAAGTCGTGTCCTTAATTCAGTTTTTTTAAATGTATAGGTGGTTTGAGCCAGAATGAATAGAAGGAGAGGGAGGGGGATAGAGGACCTGAATTTTTGAGCAAGGCTTTAAGGGACTTTTTGAAATTCCACATACCTTGCTTAAATACCATCATTATTGTTATTATTATTATTACAATTAGTAGAAGGAATAGTATTTCATTTCAGGAAACAACTTAGTATCTTTTTGATCTCATATATCACAAGCTCCTGATTGGAGGCACTTCCATTTCATTATTTTTATGATTGTTATGATGTCAAGATGAACAATAGAAAACTTAGCTGCATACTTAAATGTCATTTATATTATCTCAAAAATATTTAATCAGCCTTCCCCTTGATGCAAGTGCTTATTTTGTTAGGCCATCACACAGGATATTCAGAATATTTACTGAATAAAACACCATTGGAATTAAGGGTGGAGGGGAAGATTGTCTTTTAGGAAGGACAACGAGCCTGCGCTGGAGTAAAAGCATTCAATTTAGGAGAAATATAAAATATTTCTATTTGTGGTTTCAAGGATAGGAACCTGAGCTTCATCTTTGTGAGAGGAAAATGTCCATTTGTACAAGCAAAGCTTGGCATGACAACTATATTCCCTGTGGGAGTTCTGAGGCCTCATATTCTCCTTCCCACAAGTGCTAACGCAAAGAGAAGTCAGGTTTCTCCACAGCTCAAGGGAAGTTAAATAACACTTGACTTTAGTAGACAAAACAAGAAGATGCACAGACTAACTGGAAATGTCTCGATTTTTGAAAATTACCTGATAGGAAAAAAAATCAAAGGAGAACCATGAATGGAAAAATTCCTTTGCGGCTTCCTGTTCTCCTTGTAATGCTAACGAAGGTGGGATTAGTTTCCAGTTCCCAAAAGAAATAACGTTTGTAGATTTCTCATTCTTTGAGTGGGGGTGGTGAGGGAAGTGCGGGAGAAAGGGAAATTGGAAAGGAGAGAGTCTGGCTTGCTTTCTCTTAAGCTGTTTTCATTCTTTGGCAGAGAGAGAGGGAGGTGAGGAGGGAAAGAGAGGGGAAAGGACAGGAGGCTGAGGTGAATAGTAAGCTATTATTAATTTGGCCAGTTAGAAACTAATCTCCCTTAGGCTATCTTCTGAATGTACATTAAGGAAGTAGGGGGAAAAGTTACTGACTCCCCATTTTATGGGATAAAGAAACTGAGGCATGGTGAAGTTAATAACTTGCCCACGGCCACAGAGCAGGCAAGGAGCAGAGCGAGGATTAGAAGTCAGGTCTCCTGCCACCCAGTCATGTGCATTTTCCTCTAGGTCATGCGGATTCAGTATGACGCATGTTCATACTTGTATAAAGCTGGAGGTTGAGTCCTCTATGGGCATAGAGCTCTGTGTAAACTAAAGGCCAGTGATTTAATAGTATAACTACCTCAGCATTCAGTACAGTGCTCCTTACCATGAGTTTTAAAACATTCAATTAACTTGCCCCTTCCTGACTCACCTTGCTCCTTTCCTACTCCAACCCAGCTCACGCACTACATTCCTCTAACACCAAGCTTCTCATTGTACCTCAATCTCATCTATCTCACCGCCAACCTCTTGCACACATCCAGTCTCTGACCTGGAAATCCCCCCGCCCTTCATATCGGACAGACACTCTCCCCTCTTTCCAAGCTTTAAGGCACATCTCCAAGAGGCCTTCCCTGACTACGGCCTCCTTTTCTCTTCTCCCACTCCCTTCTGCATCTACCTGACCTGCTCCTTTTATTCATCCCCCCTCCCAGTCCCACAACACCACATCTATCATTTTATTTCTTTCTATTAATGTCTGCTTCCCCCTCTAGACTGTAAGCTTACTGTGGGCCGGGAATGTACCTGTTACATTGTTAAAGAATACTCTCCCAAGCACTAAGTACAGTGCTCTGCACATAGCACTCAAAAAATATGACTGACCGACTGCTTTGCACATAATAAGCGCTTTACAAATACCATGACTATTAAGATATCTGGGGGGGGGGTGGTAGTTTTCACCATGTTCTGTTTTTCACGTGAAAAAGAATGTCCCAATTCCATGTCTTCTTCTGCTTCCCTTCTACGTGGCTTGTCATGACCATTTGATGGCCCTGAGCCACCTAGGTGCATAAGACTGGCAGTGCTAAAATGTTTAGCTGCTAATAGTTACCTTGACCCAGCTATTACCGACATAGGAAATCTCCACCTTCATCCGGCTCACACAAAACCAGAAAGGTTTCTGCATAATGGCTAGGTTAAATGCCATGTATGTTGAGCCTGGAAATTGGCATGAGTCTTTCCATATATTATTTCCAAACAATCCACCTAGCAGATATTTCAGATATTATCAGGCATGGCAGACTATATTTCCGATCCAGGAAATCTTCCTCCTCCATGTCACTGATCAACTGAAAGCTTCCTTGGGACATGCCCGAGTGCCTTCACTAGGCACATTCTTCGGTACTTGGGCAATCAAGTAAGCACAGTTTCAGCTGACTGTCACCTGTTTCATAAGATGCCGAAGGCTACCTGAGCAGATCCCCAGGGTTGGGTTAGAGAACAAATTGATGTCAATGTTTAACCTGCAGCTTTCATGTGTGTGGTTTTTCCTGTCTGTCTTATTAACCCAACTTTTTTTTTTTTTTTTTTTTTTTTTTTTTTTTTTTTAATGTTTCCCAGCTGGGTGCATGCTGAACAAATCACCTCTTTATACATTTTACGAAGGAGAGTCAGCTAAGGTAAGATATGCTTTACCATTGCTATAATGGGATTGGTGTGATCATTTTATGATATCCTGTGTTTACTTTGTCTGGAGAGGCAGAGCTACGTGCCATGGGTTGGAAATGGCGTATTAGGAATTATTCAGTTTTTTCTCTATTCAAGTGACTAAGAAGGAAACGCATATTTGATCATTTTGTTTAGGTCATGTTTTATTCACTAGTGTTTGGCAGAGATGCTGGTTTTATTTTATCTGGGTGGCTCAGAATCCATTATGCAATCCTAAATATTGAATTGCCTTCCGCTGAAATTATATTCATGTTAAAAACACGGAGGTTAACATCCTCTCTTTTAAAAGCAGTGTCTGGATTATTATTAATGCCAGGCTATTTTTGTTCCATCTTCTAACATGGAAGTAGAACCTCATTAACTAATCTAAGAATTATTCGGTCGTATAAATGATTCGGAGCAATATAGGAAAGCACGCAGTCTATATCCCTTTATCAAAAACCAAAATATTAGATTTTCCTTACTTAAGCAATAGCAACACCCCTTCCATTTTATCATTATTGGTGATATCACATAAGTGCTTACTGTGCTAAAGTAAGTACTGCCATAAGTACTGCCAAAACTGTGCACTACATGCCGCTACTGCAGCTAAGCGCTGGGGTAAATACAAGGTAATTAGAGTCGACACAAACAAACTTTCACTAGGCCCATTTGCCTATTCTTTCTCGTATCCATTTACATTAGCAACATTCAGAAGTCTGAGCAAGCTCTATTTTTTTTTTTAAATGGTACTTGTTGAGAACTTACTATGCGCTTGGCACTGTACTAAGCACAGAGGTGGATATTAGATAATCGATTTGGACATGGTCCACATCCCACATGGGGTCACAGTCTTAATCCCCATTTTACAAATGAGGTAACTGAGGCACAGAGAAGTTAACTGACATGCTCAAGGTCACCTGAGAGACAAATGGTAGAGTCAGGATTCGAACTCAGGTCTTCTGACTCCCAGACACAAGCTTTTTCCATTGGGCCATACTGGTTCTCTGCATGTCATCCCCAGAGCTCTGCAATTTTGCTTTCTGTTGGCTTCTTGTAAGGTAGTTTGAGTAATGAATGGGAATCTCTTGAAGTCAGCGGAATATTGATTTGTCTGAATCACATATTAAAGGGGACTGAAACTGGATTTGCTTCGACAGGGAATGTGTCTTTTTATTGTTGTGCTATACTCTGCCAAATGCTTAGTACAGTGCTTTGCACACAGTAAACACTAAATGTGATTGAATGAATGAATTACCAAAAAAAAAAAAAAGACCTATAGAAGGGACTCCTGGGTGGAAACAACATTCTACGTTGTAGCTCCATAGACAGCTAAGGGAAGTTCCTCAAGGGCATAACCAAAGAGGGTATAAAACAATGTTGCCCCTGACAGTCTGACACAGAGACCTTTGAAATAAGTGTTCTGCTTATTCTGGGAAGTAAACAAACCACACGAAATGTCAGAAATGCAAAGTGCTTTCTTGGACACTTCTCCTAGATTTCCTGAAAACGACTTAGAAAATTTCCAGGAGTGGTGTGGGCTTTAGCAAATCAATTATCTTGTGGGGGGGCGGGGGGAGAAGGGATGTTTCTGCACAGTGGGGAAAGAACCACTTGAAAATTTGCTCCTCTCTAGACTTTGAGCAATACTGTATGTAGTTCCCATTGACATTTTCTTGTAAGTTGTGGGTATTAAGGCAAACCCATAAACAGCAGATTAGTCCAAGTGATTTTAGTCTGATCCAAAATATGAACTTGACCACATTCCAGTGGAAAATAGGGGATTTAGAGGAGGAATCAAAATACTGCATATTCATACATTTGAAATAAAAACCCCGACGAGAGTTGACTTTTCCAGGAACATTTGAAAGTTTTCCACAAGAAAATGTGTTTCTACCAATAAAGCTCAAAAACAACGGTGAATTCAAGTCCAGACTAAAAAGTTACTTGGTGGAAGGTCAGAGAATGCAAAAATTAGAAAGCTGATTGAATCATTATTTTCACCCTGCAGTTCAAGCTGGCAGTTAAGAGTCATATTTATCAACTGTGTGCAGTAAGCATTCAATAAATACCGCTGAGTGATTGGAAGACTGTTTGGAAGGAAAATAAGAACCTGATTTGGTGTTTGAGCGGGAAAGTTATTCTATGAAGAGAAAAAGATTTGAGCAATGGGTATGTTAGAGGGTTAGGAGATCACTTGGGAGGAATGAAGAGTGTCAACTGTGGGAGAGGAGTGGTAATAAACATGAGAGAGTCTACTGATGGAAAGCTCAAGCCACTGCTTACTAGTATAGAACAGTGCCTGGCACATGGTAAGCGCTTGACAAATACCATCATTATTATTGTTTAACAAGTAAGGGAGAATCCTTGGATAATTTTGAGATAGGGAATGATGAGGTCTAAACTGTACTTTAAAAAGAGCCCAATGGGGTATGTTGAGAGCAGCACAAAACCCTCTCTCGACTTAAGTTTGGCTTTTGAAGGAAAAGCAGTGAGTCAAAGGTACCCAGCCAGAATTTTCCCCTGGGTGTTCCAGTGTCTCTATGACAACAGCAAGGTTGGCACATAGGGAAGCTCATTTGGTATTGCAGGAAACCAGGGGACCAGTTTACTGCTTCTATAGTGACTAAATGATCCAGTAGTGTTCCAAAGTCACTTGTATTCTGCCAAAGGAAGTCTTCCATCACAAAGAGATGTATTGCTACAATGTCAGATTGCAGGAAATCAATGAGATCAAGATAGTCCTCAATGTTGGATATTTGTCAACTAGAATTGACTCAGAAGTAAAAGTAGGACAAAATGTCATCTAAGGTTAAGGATGGAGAAAGAAAGGAATCATTTCCTCCCTAACAGGTTGCTCCAAAGTTAGTGGTTTTCAAATGTCTAGAATTTAGGTATTTAACTATCAGTCAGGTCCTTTGCTCTTTCCATGACCATGCTCCCAAAATGAACAGTGTGCTCCAACAGAAAGAACACAGGGCTGAAAATCAGAAGTCTGCTACTTCTACCATTGGTATGCTGTGCAATCTTGGGCAAATCGTTTAACCTCTCTCTGGGCCTCAGTTTCTTCATCTGTAAAATGGTTCTTTGCTCTTTCCACGACCATGCACACAAAATGAACAGTGTGGTCCAATGGAAAGAAGACAGGGCTGAAAATCAGAGGTCTGCTAGTTCTACCACTGGTGGGCTGTGCAATCTTGGGCAAATCATTTAACCTCTCTCTGGGCCTCAGTTTCCTCATCTGTAAAATGTAGAAAAGATAGATTGTGAGCCCCATTTGGGGGAATGACTGCATCCTCTCTGGTAATCATAGCTACCCTAGTACTCGGTACAGCATAAGCACTTTACTGCCGTAGTTATTAACTATGAACTGTCATCCTGGCATAGCAGAGTGAAAGTGTAGAAGTCATAGGTGCTTTTACACAGTTCAACTTCCTATAGCGGTTCTTGGTTCAAATACAATAATAATGATGGGTAAGGGTCAAATTTAGAAGATTAAGAAGCAGCGTGTCTTAGTGGAGAGAGCACGGGCCTGGATGTCAGAAGAAACTGGGTTCTAATCCTGACTTTGCCACTTGTCTGCTGTGTGACCATGGGCAAGTCACTTCACTTCTCTGGGCCTCAGTTACCTCATCTCTAAAATGGGGATTGAGAAAGTGAGCCCCATGTGAGACAGGGACTGTGACCAACCTGATTAACCTGTATCTACCCCAGCACTAAGAACAGTTCTTGGCAAAGAGTAAGCACTTAACAAGCATCATAATTAATATTATTTATTCCATAACATATGTTCTACCCCCAAAGCCATCTAATTTACAATATATGAAAGGGAAACTGCAAAGTCCCCACCAAAATTAACAGATATAAGCAGCCAAATCTCTTACTTGAGAACCAAGCGGCCTCAGGGTAAAAATAGATTTTACCACAATAAACAAAACCAAAATGCTGCCCCTAAGCTCTGTCTTGATGAACATGCTATCTCATCTCACATTTTAGCAATTAATGGCCTACCGACACTTCCGTCAGTCCTGGAGTCACAATTCAGAAACCATGGTGACCTCAGTCGCAAACAAACAGACTTTCGGAAATGTCTATTGATGTTAAAATTAACCAAATTACATTGCTTTCATTCTTGAGGCCTCTAACCAAAGAGACTCAGCTTCTGAAAAGGGGCTTGCCTAGTTTCTACCCTGTGTTTTACTTAAGGGTGCTTATTGCCTTAACTCCCTGGCCATGATTTATTAGCCGCCTTAGAGAATGGTAAACAGTTATCAGGGTGGAAGAGAGGAATCTTTCAACATTTTTCCCTGCATCCACTTGTGGACCTATCTATATTTGATGAAATTGGTCTTGGCTTTTATTTAATATCATGTGGAAGATATATCGACTAAAGCGTGTAAATAACTTTCTTGAAGCAATTAAATGAAAAGGGTGGGGCTCAGAGCTTTTTTCCAAATCATTCTACAAAGGCTATTGAAGCACCCACCATTATGACCATTTTCCTCTTCCCCCAACCTATACCCGTCCTAAATGGAAGCTGATAGGTGAGTGCATTTAGGTTCAAGTGAACTAGAAGACTGAAGTGAAATGACTGGCTTATCAGTCCTTTAAATTCAGTTAGGGATCAACAGCTTCTGTGATAGTAATGATGTTTATTCCTTGGATACCCTTACCTCTATTGTTCAGTTTTACAATAAAGTGGTTCATCCTCAGACTTCAAATCCAAGAATAGTACAAAACATGGAAGACAGGAACACAAAGTCTTGACCTATTTGTAAATTTACCATATTTCTTCCTTCTTCCAAACTGTAAACTCATGCATGGTGGGGAGGGAATTCTAAATGCTCCACACACAGTAAGTGATCAATAAATACCACTGATTAAGCTGAAAATATGCCAAGCCCAAAGGTATGATTAAATAACAGAGAAGCAGCTTGTTCTATTGGAAAGAGCAAGGTCTAGGAGTCAGAGAACCTGGGTTCTCATCCTGGCTCATCCACTTGTCTGCTGTGTGACTTCAGTGAAGTCACTTCACTTCTCTGTGCCTCAGTTACCTCATCTGTAAAGATGGGGATTAAGACTGTGAGCCTCATGTGTAACAGGGACTGTGTCCAACTTGATTAGCTTTTATTTACAGGCCTTGGCACATGGTATGTCCTTAACAAATACCATAAAAAAAAGCAACAGCACTGTGGCAAATGAGAGAGTGCTGGCTATGGGTTCCAGGCACTTAATTAGCTTTTTGTGGCATAGATAGATAGTTCTATTTAAATAGATAGTTCAATTTCCTTATGGGTAGAAATGTATTTGACTTAAATGAAAATAAATCAATACAATAGGGAGGAGGAGATAAATGGGTCAAATACGTTAGGAGTTTCAAAGCTAATAGAAATTTCAGAGTGGCAAACTAGCTGCATGTCAATCAATGGTATTAACTGAAGCTGGATGAGTTTAGCGGATTGAGTATGAATCTGGCAATCAGCAGGACCTGTGTTCTAGGCTGTGAGCTCGTTGTGGGCAGGGATTGTCACTCTTTATTGTTGTACTGTACTTTCCCAAGCACTTGGTACAGTGTTCTGCACACAGTAAGTGCTTAATAAATACAACTGAATGACTTAATGAGTGGGTTCTAATCCCAGCTCTGCCCTATGTCTGTTGTGTGACTTTGGGTAAGTCAACTTCACTTCTGGGCCTCAGTTACCTCATCTGTAAACTGGGGATTAAGTCTCTGAGTCCTAAGCAGGACAGGCACTGTGTCCAACCCTATTTACTTGTAGCCACCTCAGCTGTTAGTACAGTGCCTGGCACATAGTAAGAGCTTAATAAATAACAGAATTATTATTAGACATGATTCCTGCCCTCAAGGACGTTGGAATCTACTGGGGAAGCAGATGGTAAAATGAATTACAGTAGCTCCTTGAGGGCAGGAATTGTGCCTTTCAACTCTATTATATTCTCCCAACACTTAGTACAGTGCCCTTTACAGAATAAGTATTCATAGAAGGAGCGTGGCCTAATAAAGCAGTGGCCTGGGAGTCAGAAGGAACTGGTTTCTAATCCCAGCTCTGCCACTTGTCTGTTGTGTGACCTTAAACAAGTCACTTCACTGGGCCTCAGTTACCTCATCTCCATTTTCAAATGGGGATGAAAACCCTATGCCCCAGGTGGGACATTGACTGTGTCCAACTTGATTTACTCACATCTACCATGGTGCTTGGTATAGTGTGTGGCACATAGTAAGCACTTAAATACAAAAAAAAATAAATATTACTGACTGATAGAAGAAAGGAAAAGGTGTATACATCTATGATTCTATTTATCGTGATGATGTCTGTGCCAGACAACTTTTTTTGTTTTGTTTTGCTGTCTCCCCCGTTTAGACTGTGAGCCCATTATTGGGCGGGGATTGTTGCTATCTGTTGCCAAATTGTACATTCCAAGTGCTTAGTACAGTGTTCTGCACATACTAAGTGCTCAATAAATACTATTGAATAAATGATAGCCCTCATATGTCCACATCGCCATCGTAAGATGCTCTTACTCTTTTTTATTTTATCGTTTGAAGAACACATTCAGAGGAGAGGTTTATAATTTCAAGTATGTGTAAGTAGTTCTTTGCGAGGAAAAGTGGATTATGGTTTTGCTATACTACAGAAAATGTCATAATATTAGGAAAATGAGACCTTCTAAAACTGTAGGTCTTTTTCAATAAGTTATAATTTCACAAATTCCAATGATGTCACCAGGAAAAGCCAAAATGCTGTAATACTGAACTTTAAGAAAGCCTATTTTTCAGAATCAAATAAGGAAAAAATTTTTTCCATATTTCTGATTTACCACACAGTGATGATTTTAAAGTGTTTCCATTGCTCTAAACGTCAAACAATGAAAATTCATTAAGAAGAGAGTCCAGCATATATATGCTGATCCCTTTACTAATTTTGAAATGATTAGCAGCTAAATTGCTATAGCAATAAGCTCTGTGGAAGCACCACTGATCAGGGGGATATAATAACTTCTGACTGAGGATGAACAGAAAAGATGAAAAACTTTCAGCCAGGAAAAAAGAAGGCTGAAAGGAAACATGATTAATCATAGACTGGAAGCTTATTGTGGGCAGGAAATGTTTCTATTTATTGTTGTTTTGTACTCTTCCCCAAGCACTTAGTACAGTGCTCTGCACACAGTAAGTGCTCAATAAATACAATTAAATGAATTGAATCAATGAAAATCTTCACAGCATTGACAGGTTGAACTGGAAACTGATGCCCAAGAAATTCCACCCCAGGATGAAAGGCATCCTTTGAAGCTTTAAGGTGGAAGTTTCAAAAGCAAAAGGAAACGTTTTCAGGCATCAGGTTTGATAAGTTTGTGCAATTTGTTACCCCTGGAAGTTGAACAAATATCAAGAAGTTTATTAAGTGTTGGAATAAACTCATCATTGGGATCTTTACTGAATTATATTCAATAGTATTTATTGAGCGCTTACTATGTGCAGAGCACTGTACTAAGCGCTTGGGATGAACAAGTCGGCAACAGATAGAGACAGTCCCTGCCGTTTGACGGGCTTACAGTCTAATCGGGGGAGATGGACAGACAAGAACAATGGCAATAAATAGTCATTTATAGTCATTTCTGCTTCACAGTAGTTGTGTTCTTGAAGAATTTTAGGTAAAACTTGAGTGATACTAAACATCGACTCAGAGGTAATTCCACCATGACTATTTTTGAATTCAAATTCCTGTAGTATTGTCACATCCACAACTAGCAGAATGCTTTACACCCTTGCCCTTCATTGCTATTTCACCATATTAAATATTGAAGAGCTGCAAAAAACCCCAAAGAAATGCAAGTTTACGTGTGGTATAGTGCGGTCAGCCTGAGACAGAGCTAGGAAATATAGGAATGTCATATCTTAGCCAATGCCACAGAAACAGTTATTCCTACACAGAAGCTACACACACCAATTTGTGGATCAAGTTAACACAGAAGAGCCTATTGTTGTGGGAAGAATACAGCCTCACTCCTCCATCGTGTCACATCCAAATCATCTGAGGAAAACACAAATTCCAATGGAAATGCCTGCATTATAGAAGCAGTATGGCCTAGAATAAAGAGGATCTGGGTTCTACTGCTGACTACCACATGCTTGCTGTTTGTCCTTGGGCAAGTCACAACTTCTCTGTGCCTGAGTTCTCCTTCCTACTTAGACTGTGAGCCCTATGCGGGACAGGGAGTGCATTCAATATAATTCACTTGTATTTACTCCAGTGTTTGACACATAGGGAGCACTTAAAAAAACCAAAAATGATAAAGTTAGGCATGGTAAAGGAAAACAGTGAAGGCTTAATACAACATGCAAGAGACACTGGTGGATCAAGTTAAATGATACAACCCTAGCCATGAGCATATATCCCCTAAAGGAAACCCTTCACGTTTCTTCCAAATGATCTGGGGGTGGTGTTTGTTGTTTAATGATATTTGCTAAGTGCTTACTATGTGCCAAACACTGTTCTAGGTACTGGAGGAGATATTAATTTCAGGTTGGACATAGCCCCTGTCTCACATGGAGCTAGTTTACAGTCTAAGTAGAAGGGAATAGGATTTAATCCTCATTTTACAATTGAGGAAACTGAAGCACAGATAAATGAAATGAAATCACAAAGCAAGCAATCAGCAGAGCTGGGATTAGAACCCAGGTACTTTGACTCCCAGGCCCATGCCCTTTCCACGAGACCACACTGCTTCTCACAGTAGTGTATTGAGCTCAGGTCAGGACAAATCATTGGTGTGACCCAATATGACTTTTCTGATGCCTTTATGCTCTAATTTTTCACTTACTTTCACAGAAACATTGACTGTAAGCTCTTTAGGATGTGGAATGCCCTCCTTGTGTTCATATCAGATTGGAAAATTCAAATCAGAGTGACACAGTTTTGCCTCCTCATTCCAGAACTTGGTATAGGCAGATTTCTCCATCTACAAAGCTGCTCATAACTCAATGTCTGATTTTAAAAGTCAGCTACCCTAGGTTATCTCTGCCATAAGTTTTCCTAGACCAGATCTCCTCAGTGCTGCCTACTAACTCCTTAATATGCCATTTCTGCATCAAAGGAAGAAATACCTCCCCCTACTTAAGATGCCCCAGGCATTTTTATGACAGCCTGCTTCTCAGGAAGAATGGGGCATAGTTAATATTTCACTGAGAACCAAAAACACTGTATAGAACAAAGAGTTAGGAGGAGTTACAGTATTTGCAATGTAAACACCCTGTGTCAGTTACTAGGATCTTAGTCGTGGAGAGTTAACTTTCCAGACCCTTTGAATTTTTTTTGGTCTGTCCCCAAGGCTAAAGCAGGGCTGGACTTAAAATATTTTTTGGTCTATTTTATCTTGTTTCTTGCACTGTAATTGTGGTGCTGAATGGATAGCACCCACTAAGCAACACTGCAGGCAACCTTTCTTATAATTATACCAGCATCTTGAAGCAACAAACCTTTGAAGAAGGCCATGCTCCCGAGTGGTTCTGACATTCGACTAAATGCTAATGAACATGTTCTTCACAAGAACTAGTCACAGTGTTACTTGTCAGACGATTAAAACAGAAAAAAAGACTGTAAAAGATAACCTGGAAGTTGGGAGCTATTCCTTTCCTTAATCTAATCACTGGTGATTCAATTGCTAGACCATATCTTTTATTCTAATATAGTCCTGAGAGGATCTGATACAGTCCAGCACCCCACTCCTGCATCTCCATTTGTAAAGTAGCACCATGTAGAAAAGCAACATGGCCTAGTGGATAGACCATAGGCCTGGAATTCAGAAGGATCTGGCTTCTAATGCCAGCTTCACCACTTTGTCTGCTGTGTGACCTCGGGCAAGTCACTTGACTTCTGTGTGCCTCAGTTACTGCAAAACCCAGAAACCAAGAAGTCTGCACGGAAGAAGGCAATGGTAAACAGCATCAGGATTTTTACTAAGGAAACCCTATGCATACCCTACCAGAACCATTGCAAATGAAAGTGTGGTGTTCTGGGAGAGATGTGTCCACGGAATCACTACGGGTCAGAGAGGACTCAACAGCTTAAAACAAGACAAACACTTAGTTCAGTGCTCTGCATCCAGGAAATGCTCAATCAATGTGACTGATTGAATATTCCACTTACTCTAAATAGCAATAAAATTGGACTGGTACCTTTTCTGACTTGGAGGGCAAAATCAAAGCAATGAAAAAACCAAAAACATCTCTT
Organism: Ornithorhynchus anatinus; assembly: GCF_004115215.2. Lineage (NCBI taxonomy): Eukaryota > Metazoa > Chordata > Mammalia > Monotremata > Ornithorhynchidae > Ornithorhynchus > Ornithorhynchus anatinus. The sequence goes on from NC_041742.1 coordinate 6,071,545, forward strand.
AGAGCCTCTAATGGAAAAAATCCCCCAGCAACACTAGTCCACACATTCATCCTTTACCTTCTCAGCTAATGAACATCAATCGTACTTAACGCAAGAAATGGGCAAGATTTCCACATTGGCGAGCAGGAATAATGTTGTAGTTGAGCATGGTGACTTCATTAATGGAAAAGAGGAGATTTGTGTTTATGAGCTCTATGAAAGTGTATGGAAAAGTAGGTAAACTTCCCAAATTTGTTGAATACTTGGGCATCTTGGAAACCACCTGTTTTACGAGGAACAGGGGAAAATTTGAAATTGATTTCTTTTGACCTGGGTTTGAGGTGGTTAAAAGAAGGAATGGCATTAGAGTGCTTACTCTGTGCAGAGCACTATATTAAGCACTTAGGGGAATACAATACAACTGAGATGAGCCAATCCCTTCCCACAAAGAGCTTACAGTCTAAAGGGGGAAGGAGACATTAAAATAAATTATGAATATGACCTTATGTGCTGCGGGGTTGAAGATGGGGGTGATAAATCAAGGGTTTAAAAGGTACAGGTCCTAGTGCATAAGGAATGCAGAAGGGAGAGGGAGTAGGGAAATGAGGGTTTGTTTGAGGAAGGCCTCCAGGTGATGTGTGACTTTAATAAGGCTTTGAAGATGGGGAGCCTGGTGGTCTGTGAGAAAAGAAGGGGGAGGGTTTTAAAGGCCAAAGGGAGGACATGGGCAAGAGGTTGGTGGTAAGATACATGAGACAGAGATGCAGTGAATCGGTTGATGCTAAAGGAGAAAAGGGGGTGGTATTATTCATTCACTAGTATCTATTGAGCGCTTACTATGTGCAGAGCATTGTACTAAGCACTTGGAATGTACAAATCGGTAACAGAGACAGTACTTAGTACAGTGCCTGGCACATTTTAAAAACTTAAACACCATTAAAAAGAGGGAGAATGGACACTGAATTTTCCATTTGGCAGATGAGGAAACTGAGGCACAGAGATAAGTGACTTGCCCAAAATCACACAAGAAGCAAGTGGCGGAGCTGGGATCTTCTGATTCCCAGGCCTGTGGTCTTTCTACCAGGCCATGGAAACTCCTCATTCTTTTTATATATGTGCATATTGAAATCCAAACTAGAATATCCTCAGCACATGCTTCATTAAAGCCCTACAACCTGGGTCTCGTGGTATAAGTATTAGAAAAGTACAGAAAAACTTCATCTCGAAACCTACCTTCCCTATCCTTATGCCTACGCTTCCAGTCACAAAAAAGAAAAGAACAGCATTAAATTTGGCTTATGCTGCCTTTCAACAACAACAACAAAAAAAAGATCTGGCCAGTGTAACCATTACCCGAGGGTAAATTAGTGATGTTAAATTTACTAGAGCAAGGGGAAATATTTGGCTATAAACAAGGTTTGTGACCTCTATGTAACTCTTTCTAAACTGCTGTTGCAACAACTCCGTTTAACCAAAATTCGTAAGAGGAAAAGTAATTTATTCCGGTATTTACAGAGAACACAGGTCTAATTCTGTTTTGATGGCAGTTCCACTAAACTAAGAAAAAGGCAAAACATGATCCTGTTAGCACTTGGTAACCTTAGTAACTGCTGCTGGCGACACTCTTTGCAGCCCTAGGCTGATCACCCAAGCATTAAACTGCAATATCTTACAAGAGAACAAGTCGTGACCACTTCTTTCCAGTTTGAACTCTCCAGCTCCACCTCCAGAAGCCCTCTCAATCATTTACTCAGCTGATTCATTACTTCTGCATCACCTTAGATTTAATCACTCACTTATCTCCATTAAAGAGCCTTTATGATGGAGAAATGAGACACAAATCTGGACTAAACCTGCCATCTCTGCCTCTGTTCAGAGGATAAGTGTAAGTGTGGAATGCCACTGTGTAATCAAACAAAGTTTTCTTTCTAAAGGAAATTCAGAGTGAAGCCAGTAGGGCACAAATGGAAGTGACACCTGAACATAATGTTGACAAAACTTTAGAATGTAGCCAGACTATCTTGTTTTCCCCTTATTGTATGCCACACATGCATTTGTTCTTAATCAGTGCTGAAAGTACAGAAATGTCTGGTACTGTTTGTATTTCACCCTTTGGATGATTAGACCTGCAGCACTTGAGATCTCACTATCTAATGCTGTGACAGTTCAATTTAAGGACATATCACTGGATGGCAATTCAAACTTCCTCTGAATCGATGGGATATTTTACTCCTAAATTGAGACATCACTCTCAACTTTGTTTTTCTAATACTCTACCCACCCAAACCCAATAATTTCGTGCTGCTTTATGGGATTGTTTAATTATAGATCCCGTTGTTATTAGATCATGGATTTGTTCTCCATCTCGAACCAGAGAAAAACAGAGATTAAAGTTCTGACGCAGAGAGAGAGGGTCACTCAAGTTTAGGCTATTAGTGATTGAACATTCATTCATTCACAGAATTTAGTGAGTATCCATTGTGTGTATATTATCATGCCAGGTACTTTGGAGAGTACAATAATAATATAAGACATAATCGTGGTATTGTTTATGCACCCTGGGCCATACACTGTTTAAATGCTGGAGTAGATACAGGATAATCAGGGCCAACTCAGTCCCCATCCCACAGGGGTCTCAGTCAAAGAAGGAGGGAAAATAGGTTCTGAATACCCATTTTACAGATGAGGCAACATGATTCCTGCCCTCTAGGAGCTGGTAATCTAACAGATACTCAGCACAGAAGAGACGATGACGATTAATTTCTCTCTCAAAAGGGTAAAGAGGAAGGCTTAAACTGCAACAAGGGAGAATTCTGTGGTACAAGATTAAAGAAGACATTTACTCTCCCCCTCCCTCCCCAAAAGCATTATTGAGGGCACATCTCCTCCAAGAGGCCTTCCTAAGCTCCCCTTTTCCTCTCCTCCCTCACCCTGACTTGCTCCCTTTGTTCATCCCCTGTCCTAGCCCCACAATACCTGTCACCTGTGCCGCTCTGGTCTTTCTCAGAAGATCACAGCGGTAGCAACAGCCATCCACGTGCCTTTCCCTGCCCCGAGCACCAGACGCCCATTCTGCCACCAGGAACGACGCATAGAGACAAAGGCCACGGGACGGGTGAGTGTAATACATAAGTGGGTTAAATGCATAAGTGGGTAATGTGTGAGTATAACGTATAACCGGGTTAAATGCATAAGTGGGTAATATATGAGTGTAATGCATAAGTGGGTAATGTATGAGTGTAACACATAACTGGGTTAAATGCATAAGTAATATATGAGTATAACACACGTGAGCTTAGTGCATAAGTGGATGATGTATAAGCGAGTATAACACACATGTGAGTTTAGTACGTAAGCGGGTAGCGTATAAGCGAGTGTAACGCGCAAGTGAGTTTAACGCAGGCGTGAGTGTAACGCATAAGTAAGTCTAAGGCCTAAGTGGGTTCGGCACATAAGTAGATTGAATGTTTAAGTGGATTCCTCCCAAGTGGATGCGCACATGGTGAGAGTTAGCCGCCTCACCACGTGCAAGTAGCACATACGCGAATTTAAGGCCACAAGTGTGAGCCCCACGTGGGACAACCTGATTCCCCTATGTCTACCCCAGCGCTTAGAACAGTGCTCTGCACATAGTAAGCCCTTAACAAATACCAACATTATTATTTATATACATATCCGTAATTTTTTGTGTTAATATCTCTCTCCCCCATCTAGACTGTAAACTCCTTGTAAGTAGGAGAGATGTTTGTTTATTGTTGTATTGTACTCTACCAAATGCTTAGTACCCGATGTCTCCCCTGATTAGACTGTAAGCCCGTCATTGGGCAGGGATTGTCTCTATCTGTTGCCGAATTGTATATTCCAAGCCCTTAGTACAGTGGTCTGCACATAGTAAGCGCTCAATAAATACTACTGAATGAATGATTGAATGAATGAACAATGGAACAAATGACTACATTGCCCTGCACACAGTAAGGTAACTGAGGCACAGAATAGTTAAGTGACTGACCCAAGGGGACACAACAGAAGATGGCAGAGAGACAGATGGACCCCTGAAGGGCCTTTCGTTAATCTACACCTCATCCATTTTGTACCTTAACAGGAAGAGCAGTAGGTATTGAGTTCCCATTTCTTTCATAACCAAGAAATTAAAGTCTGGTGAAAAGGAATGTCAAAATCTATATATTCTAAATTTAACTTCTCTTTTCCCATTTTAAAATTAATTTTCAATGGGACTGAGGAGCACTCTCTCTTTGGCAGCAAAGCTATTTACACTACTCCCAGTTGTCAATAGCTTCAGTCCTCAACTTTCTGTGAAAAAAGCTTTGCCAAAATGTTTCCAGGATAACATTACTTTTGGTCTCATTACTATGTAGGCAGGGAAGCATTTTGCTTTCCATGGTGTCGTACCTATTTGACCATGTTGTAAACTAAAAAGAAACTTGACCTAAAGAACATGGTTTCTGGAAAATGCATCTGATGTCACCCTTTAGTAAGCAGAAAGGCAACTGGATTTTCACTTTGAAACAACAGAACGATTTTTCAACCACTTTGCTAAGGTTGAAGGGTAATGTAATATGCCCAGTCCCATACGAAGCAGTAGCTTTCTAGAAAGAATGAAATTTGAGTTTAAGGACAGGATATCCTTCTCAAATCATTTGCTTACTGTTTGCATTTTTTAAAATATACAAATGAACTCCAGGTAACAAATGTGCATCCTGTTTATGAGGATTTCAATAGACACTCGGCAAAGTTCAAATGTAAAATAGCTTGCAAGAAAGAGCAAGAAGAAACCTCACACCTTACCAAATAAGCAGATAGGACAAAGGGAGCAAAAAAGACAATTTGTTTCATTTCCTGTCCTAAGTAAGCTGGACTCTTAATATCTTTCTCACTTGCCTCAACCACGTGTTACTCAAAGGCATCTTTAGGAGGTGGACAGTCAGGGAGAAAACAAGCAAATTGTCATGGAACTCACTCTTTCTGCACCCTTCTTTTGGGGGTCAGGGAAAAGCAGTTCCTCATATATTCAATAAAATGTCCAGAAATCCAAAGGTCTCTTCTCTACCGCTAAGCAAGGAGGAGAGGTTTTGACATGATAAGAACAAACCGAGAGGGGCCACTTCACCACGATTGCAAGAAGAAGGACCAGAAAAAAATGGTCGGAGCTAAGTGAGAGGGGTCTATGGGCTATGTCGACAACCAAGCAGTGAATCAAAGAGGGCAGTAACTAGGGAGAAGGTTCAGTGAGAAGTTATCTTGAAAGCTGTTATTCTATAAACATGGACACGGTAATGGAAACATATCCCAGCCCTAGCTACTTTGCGTGGTCATACTGGGTGCTTCACTTCCGGTCCTTAACTCCCCTTTATCACTCCCTCATTCTTCCTCCTGGAATCAAGTTCCACTGTCATGGCAAATACACCTCAGCTGCAGAGGCAGTAGGGGCATAAGGGGAAAAAGCATAGGCCTGGAAGACAGAGGACCTGAGTTTGAATCCCAGCTCTGTCACTTGCCCGCTATGTCAACTTGGAAAGTCAACTTAACTTCTCTGTGCCTCAGTTGCCACGTCAATTAAGGATTCACTAGCCAGTCTCCCTCCCACTTAGGCTGTGAACCCATGGAGGGCGGGAACTCAAGTCCTAGTGGATTATTTTACATCTATCCCAGTGCTTATTACTGTGCAGGGAGCATAGAAAGCACTTGAGAAATACCATTCTTTTCCAAAGGAGACTGCTCTGTTGCCTGGAAGGGACAAAACATTTTTCCAAACACTATTTATAACCCTCGCAAGCATCTTGGCTACTCCTCTCATCTTAAAATTACAATAGAGAAGCAATGTGGCCTAGTGGATAGAACATGGGACTGAGAGTCCGAAGGACCTGGGTTCGAGTCTCAGAACCGGTACTCGTCAGCCGTGGGACCTTGAGTCAAGCAAGTCACTTCGTATCTCTGTGCCTATTACCTTATATGTGAAAGGGGGATTTAAACTGTGAGCCGGATGTGGGACAGGGTCTGTGTTCCATCTGATTAAGTTGTATCTACCCCAGTGCTTAGCACAAAATAAACTCAAATAACCTGTGACAATAAATTAAAATTAAGTTTTCCTGGCATGTTGTCACCATTAGTAATGCTTCCCTTTGGTCACTTCAGGAATTATCACTGGGCTGATGCATTCTCCAGTGTATTTGGAATATCTTAAATCTGGTTTGGATTAGTCTGGGTTGGGAGCAGGGTATAGTGCTCTTCCCAAAGTAAGTGCTCAATAAATACCACTTCTGGGTTGAGAGAAGCCTGTTTTGTATTTTCCTTCAAGCAGGAAAAGCCACTTTGCATAATGCGGTGTACAGGTTTAGAGACAGTAACGGGACTAGCAGTGTCACTTAGTCGAAAGAACAGGGACCTGGGAATCAGATGCCCTGGGTTCTCAACCTGGCTCCACCACTTACCTGCTGTGTGACCTTGGGCAAGTCACTTCACTTCATTGTACCTCAGTTTCCTCATCTGTAAAATGGTGATTCAGTATCTGTTCTCCCTCCTACTTAGATTGTGCCCAACATTTTAATCTACCCAGAGTTTAGTACAGTGCTTGGCACCTCGTAAGTGCTTAACAAAATAGCATCATTATTACAGGGAGCTCAACTTTAAATCCATTGTTCCATTCTCTCCACAAAGCTTCATGATATCAATCAGTGGTATAAATTGAGCATTTATTGTGTGCAGAGCACTGAAGTAAGCTCTTAGGAGTGTCCAACACAACAGAATTAGCAGACACATTCCCTGCCTGAGTTGACAGTAATACTAGCCAGAAACAACTCCTGTTCTGTAGAGTAATCAAATTCATTAGAGAATAAAAATAATTATAATAATGGCATTTGTTAAGAGCTTATGAGGTAAGCAATGGGTTAGATAATGGTTATTCACATCAGACACAGTGCCTGTCCCACATGAGACTCAGGACTGCTCCATTTAACTCGGCCTGCGTAGACTTAGCCAGAGATGCATGTTAAAAACAAAACCTAGTAGTTTAATAAGGCCCATGACATCAGCAGAAACAGAAACAGGAGTGCTTAACTGGGCCAGCTATTTTTTTGGCTGTTTTTTACTAGCAGCCCATTCATTTTTTTTTTTTAAACCTCACTTTCTAACGTGGAATTTTAATTTTACAGGACAGGCCTGACGCAAGGTCAGATTTCAAAAGCAAAACAGAGGAAAGAATTCCTGGCCACTCGATGTGTATTTTTCTTAACACGCATGACACTAAGATTGCAATTGAATCTCAAGCTAGACATGATCTCATTGGGGATTGTTTCCTTGCTGAGAGTGAGCAGTTCTATGAAAAGAGAGGAGTGGTGTGTACTCTCACCTCACCCTCTCTCTCCCCTCTGATGCAAGAGGTGATTGGTTACTAAAGTAAGAAGCAGCAGCATGCCCTAATTCATTCATTCATTTATATTTATTGAGTGCTTACTGTGTGCAGAGCACTGTACTAAGCGCTTGGAAAGTACAATTTGACAACACAAAGAGTCAATCCTAACCGACATAGGGCCTAGTAGAGACAGCACTGACCTGGGAGTTAGGGGACCTGCGTGCTATTATTACCTATGCCACTCACCTGCTGTGTGACCTTCAGCAAGTCACTTTACTTCTCTATACCTCGGGTCCTTCATCTGCAAAATGCTTATTCAATATCTGTTCTCCCTCTGATGGATTTGGAGCCCCTTGTGGGACCTGTTGATCGCCCATCTACCCCAGTACCTAGTACAGTGGTGCGTAGTAAGAGCTTAAATACCACAACTATTATTATTATATTGTACTTGTTTAGCCTCTACCATGTGCCAAACACTGTTCTGAACCCTGGGGTAGATATAAATTAATCGGGTTGGACAAAGTCCCTGTCCCACATGTGGCTCACACTCTTAATCCCCATTTTACAGTTGAAGTAACAAAGGCCCAGAGAAGTTAAGTGATTTGCCTAAGGTCACACAGCAGACATATGGCAGAGCTGGGATTAGAACCTGGGTCCTTCTGACTCCCTGACCCTGACTCCCTGACCCATGTTTCACCCACTAAGCCACACTGCTTCTTGTTAATGTGTTCACAGTTATCAACCCAGGGTGGACCTGTCTTGAGAATTACCATTTCTAGGCAGGTGGGGCTCACAGATATGGGATAAACTCCCGTCAACCTGAGCCACTCCCCCTTTCCCTCACTTGTGATTTCCTCCTCCCAGTTCTTCATAAAAGGAGGTAAGCATTTCTGAACCTCAGAAGTCATAGGCACCTTAAAAAGTAAAATACCCAACAAACATGTTAATTTAATAATTTGCTGGTAGTTTAGCACCTGCTTTGTGCAAAGCACTGTACTAAATGCTGATGAAGATTACAGAAAAAGGCTTGGCCCCTGGTTTTCAGGGGCTCAATTTTAAAAGGGAGTAGGGAGGTGGGGAAGGTTGGTGGGGATGGGCCCATTAGGAAAAGCTGAATATACAAATGCAGGCCAACATGAAAAAACAGAGAAAACAGTAAGTAAGGGAGAATCTTCTCTACAAAGCTGCACCTTGACAAGAAGGTCCTGGAGAAGAAGCTTTAAGTTTAAGAAAAAGCAATCATGGGTAGCTCCTTTAAACTTGCAGGGGGGAAAAGGGTGTGAAGAACATCATCCACATCCCATCCTTGTAGGCTTGACCTTTAAGTAAAATTTTTGAAGATGTTTGAATAAGTGAGTTTAACGTAATTGAATCAGTCTGTATGTGATTCCTTGGGTTTTAGTCCTGGCTCTTCTATGTACTAGCTGTGTGGGGTTGAACAAGACACTTCACTTCTCTGTGCCTCAGTTCCCTCATCTACAAACTGGAGATTCAGTGCCTGTTCCCCCTCCCAATAGACTGAGGTCCCACGTGGGACAGGGACTTGTATCTACCACAGCACCTGGTACAGAACACAGCACACAGTAAGGGCTTAATACCACAGTCATTATTTTACTTAAAATCAGCTAAAAATAAAGGGTTTCTCTTATTGTCAATAAAATCCCTATTGACAGATTCCTCAATGAATCAATAATTATGCTTTTATCAAATACACTAGATAGTGCTCTGCATCTCACTCTAAAAAAGCAGACTACGGATAGTCAATCGTGATTTGTGCCAGAAATACAACAAAGAATATCAATATTTTTTTAACTTGTTCCTCCCAGGGAGTGGCTGGATTGGGGAAAGATAATTGATGTCGGTGGAAAGTGATTAGGCTTTTTTGCAAGATGCTGAAGAAGGTGGCATTACTCTTCCAAGCGCTTAGTACCGTGCTCTGCACATAGTACTAAGAAATATACTTAGAGAAGCAGCGTGGCTCAGTGGAAAGAGCACGGGCTTTGGAGTCAGAGGTCATGAGTTCGAATCCCCGCTCAGCCACTTGTCAGCTGTGTGACTGTGGGCAAGTCACTTAACTTCTCTGGGCCTCAGTTACCTCATCTGTAAAATGGGGATTAAGATTGTGAGCCCCATGTGGGACAACCTGATTCCCCTATGTCTACCCCAGCGCTTAGAACAGTGCTCGGCACATAGTAAGCGCTTAACAAATACCAACATTATTAACATTATTATTAATCAAATCCTTTCAGCCATGTAGCTTATTCCTTAAAGAAACAGTCATATTTAATGTTGGTGAATTTATGTCTGCATTGGACTAGGTTTTTCTAGGAGACATAAGGCCCACTTCTGGCTTAACCTTGTTTCAGGTGAGACACAATTAGAAGACATGAATAAACTAATACCAAAACGAGATTTGCTAAGTTGTCAGCTGGGGTCAGGTCTTGGACTGTCAGTTTGATACTCAAAACAAAGAAAGAGAGGGATATAAAGATGACTTCTGACACACAGGACTGAAGAGACAGAAGACTAAAGAGTCTTTAGTAAGAAATTAAGTGTCAGTGTAATTAATCCTTTGAAACTAAATTTTATGGCAATCTAAATTTCATATACACCTTTGAAAACCTTGTTCTTAACTTTACAAAGTGTTGACGTGCATTTATGCATGCATAGAAATCACTAGGCATTCTGGCCCAATACACTTGAATTTTTCTTGTTTTTTGAAACTCTGTGTTCTACCTTCTATTGTAAACTCATGGAATAGGGCCTGATCTATTTCCTTACTGAAGGGAGACCTCAACAGCAGCCCCTAATTCACCTATTAAATTCAATAATATTCATAGCTGAACCATTACCCAAGCTCAAGAAGGGAGATTCCGTTTTTAAGACAATACAGCCATTTTCACACTTCCCCACGATGCTCAGGAAAATAGTGAGCTTTTAAAAGCAAAAATGGTTCAATTAATAAAAATTACCTTCCAAACTTCTTTCCAAGATTGGCGGTGGTAGCAGCTCTGAACCGGTTTTTCCATTAGGAAAGTCAACCAGCTTGACATAAGCCCGTATTTATTTAGGCTGATCCCCTTTGTCACATCTTTCCTCCACAATGCTATCTTCCCCAACTCTTCTCGCAGAATAAATACTTTTCTGAGTGATTTCCAAATTCCTGAATGACTGATTTGCCCCTCCCCCCCATCCCAAACTGTAATGTGGTTGGGCATTGGGATGGAGTCTTGACCACTCAGAGAACATAGTTGATGAGATAGCCCCTAGAAGTCCTCTGATTTGAATCCTTGCTCTATTAACCATCCCCTTTAAGGAAATGTTTAATTGGCATCAGCTTCTACAACTCTTCTGGCAGCTTTCCTGAAATCTTTGCCTTGGGCAATCATTGACTGATTAGGAGACATTCCTCAGGGACAACAATTAGCAGACAGAATTCTTTAGAGTGGCAAGCAAATATCCCTAGCAAATCTAGTGCCATGATTTTATGCCATTTCCACCTCAGCCAACATGTTTTACCTCTGGGTGGAAAGAGAGAACTTGCAGTAGCATCTGCTCAGTTTCTTTTCTGCTGGCAACTTGGAAATCTGTTCAAAGACCGCACTTTGTTGGTTTACCTAACATTTTCAGCTCAAGTGAGGTACAAGAGAGCACAAGGATGTTGATGATCACTAGGTATGGAGGAGGCTAAAGAAACTTTGGACCGTGGGGAGCACGCACTTTGAATGGCACTAGCAACCCCAGAGCAATGTTCAGTCACAGACCAGAGATGATGAGAAGGACCATGACCTAATGGAAAATGTAGGAGCCTGGGAGTCTGAGGACCTGGGGTCTAATTCTGGCTCCTCCACCTGCATGCTGTATGACCTTGATTAAGTCACTTCATTTTACTCAGTTTACTCATTAGCAAAGAGGGGATTTAATTCCTGTTTTCCCTCCTACTTACGCTAAGCCCTATATGGGACAGAAACTCTTTCCAACCTGACTAGCTTGTAGGCTGTGCAGCACTCAATACATTGCTTGGTGCATAGTAAGCACTTAATATCATTGTTACTATTATCACTATTATCATTGCCACCTGCTTTGCTTTGAACTGCTGGATGGGAAATGCTAGTGCATAGAAGGGATGCAAAGCAGAATTAATTTAAAGAATTGTTGTGGTAGGTATTTGAGGACTGTGTGTCTACTATGTGACAAACACTGTACTGGGCTCTCTGTGCCCCAACAGACAACCAACCATCATGGAAGAGAGAATGAAAGTGACTGAGAAAACCATAAGCACTAGAATTAATTTCTCCATGTGAGCCCTCAGTCCATAAGACTTAGAACCCAGGGTCATCAGTGGTTCTTGTTGGGCATTAGAACATACCAAAGAAGCAAAAGAGATGAACCCTGCCCTGAGAGAGCTTACACTATAATGGGAGGATAGCTCATCACAATGGATGAATACTCATAGCCATGAGCAAGAGAACTGAATACCTTGAGGTCATTCAAAAGCTGTGCGTACAAGATTGTCAGTTATGCGTCAGAAATTATCTCAGGCAAGAAGGCATTTTCCTTCAGCACACAGATACATAGTCAGATTGGGTGTGTTATATTTGCAAAGACATAGCTTTATCTGCTAAACAATAAAGAATGAACCCTGATCAAGAAAGAAACAGTGTGGTCTAGTGGATAGAGCACGGGCCTGGGTTCTAATCCCACATCTGCCACTTGTCTGCTATGGGACTTTGGGCAAGTCACTTAAACTCTGTGCTTCAGCGACCTTATCTGTAAAATGGGGACTATGACTTTGAGCACCATGTAGGACATGAACTGTGTCCAATGTGCTTACGTTGTATCTACCCCAGGGCTTAGAACAGTGCCCGCCACATAGTAAGTATTTAACACATACCATAAAAAAAAGAAAAAAGAAAAATACTGTAATTATAACACTTCAATTAGGCTCGGGCAGCTCAAGAGAATCGGTCACGGTGATAAAGTTCCCGATGCCTTCAACCTTGTGGCATGTCAGAGTTTGGTCCATGGGAAGACTTGAGAGTCAGGTGGGAAACCATCTGACAGAAGGTCAACTCTAAGGGTTTCGTCATATTTGAAAGGCCAATGTTTTGATATCAAAAAGACTTTTTTTTTTTTTTTTTTTTACTTTTTGAAACCCTTCATTGCCATCCAAACCTCAAATGGCCCTGGCTGGCATGTGGACTCAAAAGAAAAGCTACAATTCCACCAAGCAAAGCTGACGGTTCTGCTTCCTTTGTCCGAGTGGAGTGACGCACAGAAAGCAAACAAGGAGCCGGATTCCCTGGTGGCATTTCACATCTCCATGGCTGGGGTTCTTGCCTGCTTCAAAGCGAGGACTGTTTTTAGGACATAGAGGAGAGAAATGCCACGGGACACTCTGGCCTGAACAGCATAAATGGGGGAAACGAAATGAGTTTTCAGTCGAAATCCTTTTAGCCGTAACTCAGGTAAGTCAATTGCTTCTTCTGAAGTCATTCTTAGAAATCCTCTAATCTCCCAATCATGTGCCTAGACTTCTCCTTTAGAATGCGCTCATGTGTCAGGTAATGATGTGTTTTTATTACATGCCTTTTTCCTCAGTAAATCTTCACTGTCCATTTTATTGTTGGATTGCACTAAGCGACATATGTGGTGTGTCTGTGCACATGTGGGCATGAGTGTGTGTGTGAGAATCTTCATAAAGTGCCTTGGATAATCAGTGGGTATTCACTTTTCCACTCAAGCTGAAAATATAAGTTCCATTTATAGGTGAGTTAGTCTCAAGTGATTGAGACTAAAAGGGGGAAGATTCATCCAGTTGCACAGTCGTTACTGATGTGATTTACTGCAAAAGAGAAGAACCGTGTAAGAGGTTGAGGCTTTAATTTCCTGTGGAGTCAATTTTTTTTTTTAACCTGTCTTTTGTCATTTTCCTCCTGCTTTATACTTACAGTAACCATTCTGGGGTAGAGATTGGGCATAAACAAGTAGGGTATTGTGTGCAAATACTTTGAAAACCCTTGAAAGTCCTGTGATGAAATAAACTTGTAAGGGAATTTACTAACTAGGGAGTCAGGTAACAACAAGAAGAGCAGCTCTGTATCTTCAAATATTAGAGCTTTTTTCCCCTAGATTTTTATTTTCTCCTTTTGGATAACACCACTTATTCTAGCTAGCAGTAATAGAAGATTGTAAACTCCTTGACAGTGGGCATCCTGTCAAGCTGTTAGGGAAGCAGCAGCGTGGCTCAGTGGAAAGAGCATGGGCTTTGGAGTCAGGCCTCATGAGTTCGAATCCCAGCTCTGCCACTTGTCACTTGTCGGCTGTGTGACTGTGGGCAAGTCACTTAACTTCTCTGTGCCTCAGTTTCCTCATCTGTAAAATGGGGATTAAGACTGTGAGCCCCACGTGGGACAACCTGATTCCCCTGTGTCTACCCCAGCGCTTAGAACAGTGCTCGGCACATAGTAAGCGCTTAATAAATACCAACATTATTATCCTGTCTACCAAGTCTACTGTACTGTACTCTTCCAAGTGTTTAGCACTATCCTTTATACACAATAAGCACTTAATACATACTACTGATTAATTGGTAGTAGTAATATTTATTGAGCACCCATTTAGTGCTATGCCTAGCCCTTGGGAAGTACAAAACAGAGAAATGATACTTTCCTTGCCCATGAGGAGCTTTCACTATAGTATATAATTGAATAAATGTATGCACATAAGTGCTGAAGATGGGTAACAATCAACTGTATTTATTGAGCGCTTACTGTGTTCAGAGCACTGTACTTAATGCCTTGGGGGGGGGGTGCAAGACAATGGAGTTGCTAGATATGTTCCCTGCCCACAGTGAGCTTAAAGTGTTGAAAAAAAATGACATAGGGGATAAATAAGTCCATAAATGCTACAGCTGGCTGCTAAGTTTATATGTCATAGAATGTAAGCTAGACTGTATGCTCAATATGTGCAGGGAACGTGTCTACCAACTCAGTCATATTGTACTCTCCCAAGAGCTTAGTACAGTGCTCTACACACAGTAAGGACTCAATACCATCGATTGATTGACTAAGTTCTGGGAATTAATTGTGAAAGGTTTACCAGAGGGGGTGGGATTTTAGGAGGATTCAGGATGGTCTTGTGAAATGCAGTCAGTAGTAGTGGTTTCCAAAAAAGAAGTCATCGAGTTGGAATTACACAGCAGCTTACAAAAAAGGACAAAAAGGAAAGGAAGGGAACTTTGTGAGTGACGACAAAGACAATGACTCTCCCTGCATTCAAAGCCTTGTTGAAGGCACATCTTCTCCAAGAGGGCTGGCTCTAAGTCATAATAATAATAATAATTATGGTACTTGTTAAGCGCTTACTATGGGGTAAGCACTGTTCTAAGCACTGGGGATCAAGTTAATCAGGTTGGGTACAGTTCCAGTCCCATACGGCACTCACTCTCTTCATCTCCATTTTACAAAGGAGATAACTGAAGCCTAGAGAAGTGAAATGACTTGTCCAGGGTGACACAGCAGACAAATGACAAGAGCAGAGATTAGAACCCAGGTCCTTCTGACTCCCAGGCTCGTGTTCTATTCACTAAGTCACGCTGCTTCTCCAAATCAGTAGTAGCATTGGCTCCCCTTGTAGCTGCTGTTGGAGGCTCCTCTGCAAGTCAGCACCCACCCACTGCCCACCTGACCCCAGATCTGTTGGGTCAGTGGGGAATGGGTCCCCCTTGCGCCTTGAAAAGAATCACTTGGTGGGAGAAACTCTTCTCCACTCCTGAGTTAGAGGAATGACTAGACTACAGAAAAGACCACAAGGAGAAGCAGTGTGGCTTAGTAGATAGACCCCAGGCCTGGGAGTCAGAAGGACCCGTGTTCTAATCCTGCCTCCTCCACTTGTCTACCACGTGACCCTAAGCAAGTCACTTCACTTCTCCATGCTTCAGTTACCTCATCTGTAGAACGGGGTTGAAAACTGTGATGCCCATGTGGGACCTGGACTGTGTTCACCTATCTTGTATCTGTCCCAGCAGGTGGTAGAGTGCCTGGCCTCATGCATCACTTTCCTCATCTGTAAAATGGGGGTTAAACTTCTGTTCTCCCTTCTCTTTAGCCTGTGATGTCTCTGTTGGGAAGGGAATGTGTCTGATTGGATTCTGTTGAATGTACTACAGTGCTTAGCATATTGCAAGCAGTTAAAGCAGCGTGGCTTAGTGGAAAGAGTTCGGGCTTGGGAGTCAGATGTGGGTTCTAATCCTGGCTCTACCACTCGTCTGCTGTGTGACCTTGGGCAAGCCACTTAATTTCTCTGTGCCTCAGTTCCTTCATCTGTAAAATGGGGATTGAGGCTGTGGGCCACACATGGGACAACCTGATTACCTTGTATCTACCCCAGCATTTAGAACAGTTTGCTTGGCACATAGTAAGTGCTTAACAAATACCATCATCATTATTATTATTGGAGCTGGTGGTGTCTTGGGAATTTGACGCCACACTATTCTCTTCCTTCAGCAAAATAGCAGTGAACCATTTAACGGCTCAGGTCTTCAGGAAGTGCACTGAAGTGATGTTTGAGAGACAGTATGTCCCAACACACAGAGTGTCTGAAATGATAGCTAGGAGACTTCAGCAGTCATTGCCCAGAGAGAAGAGACATGCTAGGTGAATTCCCAAGTCACCAACACCACCCTGAATCCTGCTAAATTGTCTCCTGTAAAACCAAGAATCCAGAAATCTTTTGTGTATCAAAAAGCCATTCACAAAACCACAACCTAAATTAATATTACCTAAAGGCAAGAGCACTGGCTTGGGAGTCAGAGGATGTGGGTTCTAATCCTGGCTCCACCACTTGTCTGCTGTGTGACCTCGGGCAAGTCACTTAACTTCTCTGTGCTTCAGTTACCTCATCTGTAAAATAGGGATTAAGACTGGAAACCCCATGGGGGACAGGGACTGCTTCCAGCCCGATTACTTTGTGTCTACTCAAGTGCTTAGAACAGTGCTTGGCACATAGTAAGTGCTTAACAATTGCCAGCATAGTAATAATGATGATTATTACCTTCCTGGAGACTGGAAGCTCTTGGTGGGCAAGGAATGTGTCAACCAACTCTTTTGTATTGTACTCTCCCAAGTGCTTAGTAGAGCACTCTGCACACAACAATAACAATAATAATAATAATAATAACGGCATTTTGTTAAGCACTTATTATGTGTCAAGCACTGTTCTAAGCACTGGGGTAGATACGAGCTAATCAGGTTGGACACAATCCCAGTCCCACTTGGGGCTCACAGTCTTAATCCCCATTTTACAGATAAGGTAACTGGGTCACAGAGAAGTAAAGTCACTTCCCAAGGTCACACAGCAGACAACTGGAGGAGAAAGAATTAGAACCCAGGCCCATGCTCTATCCACTAGATCATGCTAATAGCTCTGATTGATCCACTGATATAGCCGAGCAGGGCATATGTGAGTACCTCAAAGACTAGTGAAAGAGTCTGCTTCGTCAAAATGCAAACCTGAAAAGGTAGACTGTGGGCAAGTCACTTAACTTCTCTGTGCCTCAATTCCCTCATCTGTAAAATGGGGATTAACTGTGAGCCTCACGTGGGACAACCTGATTACCCTGTCTCTACCCCAGCGCTTAGAACAGTGCTCTGCACATAGTAAGTGCTTAACAAATACCAACATTATTATTATATCTCTGAAATTTGAACTTTACATTTGTAGCAGCTTTCAAACTGCAGTATCCCCCATGAAGCTAGAATGCTCAAGATGATATTTCTCTATGTGATTTCTAGCTCTCATTTGTCTCAAGTAGAATGCAAATAACTTGGGTCACACTCTCTTTTCGCCCTCCTTTTTAAAAGCAAATTATTCCACAAAGCATGCAAATTTAAATGCTATTACACCCAGACACTATTTCCTTTGACTGTCCCTTCCAAAGTTCAGGGCTTGATGAGAAAAGATTGTTTTTTGCAGCTTATCGTGCATTGGAGAAATTTTGCTTTGGTGTCAGAAGAAGCCCTGTTCAACAAGTTCTCACTGTAATCAAGGAAAAGATCATAATCTTTCACTCCCAGTAGAATGTGGCTCAACCGGTAAACCAATGTATAATTTAATTGGGCGGTTAAAAAGTGTTTAGTGGAAAGAGTGGGGGTCTGGGAGTCAGAGGGCTTGGGTTCTAATCCTGAGCTCTACTACTTGACTGTTGTGTGAACCTGGGCAAGTCACTAACTTTTCTTTGCCTTCATTTCCTGATTTGTAAAATGGGGACCCAATACCTGTTCTCCCTCCTACCTTAACTGTGAGCTCCATGTGGGACAGGGCCTATGGCTGACCTGATGATGTTGTGTCTATGACAGCACTCAGTACACTGCTTGACAGATAGTAAGCCCTTAATTTCCACAAATATTATTATTGTTGTTGTTTTTCTAACAGCATATCAAGTCATATTTTCAGCTTACAAGTGAGCAATAAAGACAATTTAATCGAGCAACAATTTCTCTTTGAGGCCTGGAAATGTCTGAAATCAGGAAATCCTCCTTATGCCAAGTTGTGAGATACTTTTGGAAGTGGAAGAACTATTTCCCCTGCAAATATTCTGGGGGTGTGATAGTCACAATAATGTTAATTAATAGCAATTCAATGCAATAGTAGAGTTTCCTTCATCTGTGCATCTCAAAATGAAGATGGAAATGCCTTCCTTCCTCTCCCACTCTGCCTTTCATCTTGGACATGATCTAAAAAACAGATCTTCCTTAGTCATCTGTATATGGTATGAGTTTCCCCTTCATTATTGATGTCAGAGGGTCTGGGTAATAAAACCCTTCTTGTTTTGCTTTTCCTCCTATCTAACGTCCGCTGTCAATTGGGCCATTCCCACAACTGAGGCAGGCTGTGTCCTTGGGAAGTGGAATCCAAACCAAATCTCCTCCTATCTTCCTCGGTGGAAGTGGATTTTGTATTTAGTAAGCCATTTTATAAACAATCTAGGGGTGTGGGAAGGAGGGGGCAGGGAATTGCAAGTCTGTATCTCACAGGTTTGGATCCAGACTTAAAAACAACCACCTCAATATGGGAACTGGAACAAATGCACCCAGCTTGGTGGAAATAACATCCCTTGCTTCCTTTCTGCATTTAGGCGTGAATTCATACATAGCTGCTCAAACACATGTTGAATTCCCAGTGACTATCTATGCCCCTTTAGGATTTGTGCCATCAGAAGCTTTATCCTTTCTTCCTTCTTCAGGACGCCCTGTGATATCATTCATCCCTGACTGTTTTTCCCTTTGTTGTTATGAAACTTTGGATTGCCTCCAAACTGCTTCCAATGACATCAATCCTTCACTACTCTAAATCTGAGACCAAAAGCCTTCACACGGGAAAAAAAAAGAAGTGTCACTATTCAAATTAGTAACTTTCCCAGAATCTTTTTCCTGAGAAGACACAACCCAACTAGCTCAATCAATCAATGGTTCTTTTTGAGCACTTAATAATAATAATGTTGGTATTTGTTAAGCGCTTACTATGTGCCGAGCACTGTTCTAAGCGCTGGGGTAGACAAAGGGGAATCAGGTTGTCCCACGTGGGGCTCACAGTCTTAATCCCCATTTTACAGATGAGGGAACTGAGGCACCGAGAAGTTAAGTGACTTGCCCAAAGTAACACAGCTGACAAGTGGCCGAGCCATGATTCGAACCCATGACCTCTGACTCCAAAGCCCATGCTCTTTCCACTGAGCCACGCTGCTGCCGTGCAGAGCACTGTGCTTGAGAGAAAACAGTATTAATAATAATAATGATTGGGCTTGTTAAGCGCTTACTATGTGCAAAGCACTGTTCTAAGCACTGGGGGGGATACAGGGTGATCAGGTTGTCCCACTTGGGGTTCAAGTCTTAATACCCATTTTACAGATGAGGAAACTGAGATCCAGAGAAATGTAGTGAGTTGCCCAAAGTCACACAGCTGACATGCAGCGGAGACGGGATTAGAACCCATGACCTCTGACTCCCAAGCCCGTGCTCTTTCCACTGAGCCATGCTGCTTCTCGCTGCAGAACAGAGTTGATAGACCAGCTGCCTGCCTACAATGAGCATTCCTCCAACATTTGTGCCGCTGGTACATTGAAATCTTGTATCTTAGACTTCTTGTATCTCAGATTTTAGACTGCTTACAACTTCTCTCAGTCAGTCAGTGATCAATTTTACTTTCATTTGTTTAATGGTATTTGCTAAACTCTTACTATGTGCCAGGCATTGAACTAAGTCCTGGGGTAGATGCAAGCTAATAAACTTGGACACAATCCATGTCCCACATGGGACTCACAATCTTAATCCCCATTTTACAGATCAGGTAACTGAGGCACAGAGAAGTTAAGTGACTTGTCCGGGGTCAGATAGAAGACAAGTGGCAGAGCTGGGATTAGAACCCAGATCCTCTAACTTCCAGCCCCGGGCTTTTTTCTGCTAGACCACACCGTTCCTCAATAAATTATTGAGCACTTACTGTGTGATGAGAACTGTACTAAGTGCTTGTGAGAGTACAATATAATAAAAATGGTAGACACGATTCCTTCCCGTAAAGAGCTTTCAGTCTAGCCATTGCATTTCTGAGAACAGATATTTGCTTGTCCATTCTCTTGGACTCGAAGAGAACACTCATATTTAACTTTTTGTTTTTATTTCATTATTTAGTAATCTGATTAGATGATCTAGGGGAAGAAAAAAGGTCTTGGAATAAATAAGCATGAATCTCTAATAGTTAGAGATGTTCTGACTCGTCTCCCACTTCCTTGCTGAATCCGTAAACAAGGGTTCTTTCTGTTTTGTTTCAATGGGTGGCTGGGGTGGACATTTTTTAACATTCAAGGCACAGAACTGGAAACTCAGAACCTTATTAATCCTAGAATCAATGCTCCAGATCCAGAGTTTAATTTGTTCCACTTCTGGTGAGTGGATAAATGAACATCAAACATCCTTGTGGATTTTTTCTGGGAACCTTTTGAATTAGGCCATTGCTCCATTACTCCTGCTTAGGTCGTTACTATTGAATAAGATTAAAATAAAAAACTGAAACTCCCACAATATCCCTGAACAACTATGCCTTATTTAAGTCTATAGGAGAAGTGTAGTTAGTCATCTGTTTTATAATCCTTAATTATTAATGGTACTAGCTAAGCATTTACAGGAGAAGCAGCACGGTCTAATGGACAGAAGAACCTGGCTTCTAATCCTGATCGGCCACTTGTCTTCTGGGTCACCTTGGGCAAATCACTTCACTTCTCTGTGCCTCAGTTCCCTCATCTGTAAAACAGGGATTAAGACTGAGCTGCTTGGGGGACATGGACTTTGTCCAACCCAATTTGCTTGTTTCCCACACTGCTTTTTTGCTTGTTTATTTAGACAATAAATAGTAAGCGTTTAACAAATACCATCATTATTATTATTATTATATTTGTGCCAAGCACTGGGTAGATACAAGTCAATTAGGTTGGACACAGTCCAACCTGATAGAAAGAGATCTTGATTGAAAAACCCTAGGATTTTAAAACCCCTAATTTAGAGCAGAATCTTTACTTTCTTTGAAATGGCTACCTGGTTAGCATGATACTAGTCAGCTGTTGTTGTGTACAAGGGACGGAATCCTTCAATAGGCTATGAAATAATGGGCAATTTCAAACATACCAAGCACAGGGAAACCTCCACCACCTCTTCCAATCCCCTCTGGCTCCACATCCCTTTGACTTTCCTCTGCTTGCTGACCTCTGACCTTCATATGGAAACGTCTAATAGGGAGAGGCTTAGTGCCCTTACAAAATGGGGTGAGGACCCCAGCGTCAAAAGATGAACTGCAGCCTTTCCCTCCAGCTGAGACAGCGAATCTGTGCTCTCAGCCAACTGACAGTAGTCCCAACTCTTTGACAGTGCTCCCAGGACAAAGCAGGGCTGGCAGAAGAAGAGTCCACGCTTCCTGGTCCAGGTGGCTGTGGCGGGGAGATGAGTTCGGCTATCAGTATCGTAAATTTCCTTAATGACCCTCAGAAACCATTTCCAATATTTAATTCCTCCTAAATAGCCAGTTAAGATACCTTACCTTCTCTTAAATCACTCTTTGAGGCAGGCCGATCTGGGAGAAGAGCCAGAGAATGACCAAAATGGTTGTCCATCTGTCTCGGATGTCAGATTTATCACTACTTTCTGTAATGAGGGCAAATAGTACCCTCATAATGAGAATTCACACATAGCAGTTAAATGGAGATTATAATTATGCTTATTTTTCTCAGAAGATCAGGATACAGACCTCCACAAGAAAAACCTCTCTATTCTTAGCTCAGAATACATTCTTTCCATAGGGGGCTTAAACTTTTTTTTTTTAATCCCTAAGGCTTCTCAGTTGAATGCATTATTCATAAAATGTATCTATTCTGCATGGACTATAATGACGTTTTGATGAGGTTGAGAGAAATGGGGATTTTTTTTTTTTGGCTAGAAAGATGGCCCTCCCTGACCATCCACTTTGCCTGTGGATGCAGTGATATGTATTTTTGTTTTTAGTAGAATTGCAATAGCAGAATTGTGCTGAATTTTCAGAATCTGGTATAAGTGGTCCTTCTCTCCCCACACCTCACCTGGTGTTTATTCCCTCTCTCCACTGAAAAAAAATCATTTCCATTACACAGTGCAAAACGTTGAACTGAGAAGAAAGAAGGTCTTGATTTGTGTTTCTAACTGCAGCAGAGGAAGGGGTCAAAGATTGGCAGCTTCCATGTGGAACGGGGACTGCTTCTGATCTGGTTATCTTGTATTATCATCATCATCATCATAAAGGTCCATCAATTGATCCAAAATATTTATTCAACACTTACTTTGTGCAAAGCACTGTTCGAAGCACATGGGACTAACCACCTAGTGTAAGGCGCTCTGGTAATAAAAGCACTATATAGACACACAGATTTTCCCACTGCTTAGTACAGTGCCCAGCACATAGTGAGCACTTAACAAATAATGTCATTATTATTGTCTGTCTCTCCCTCTAGACTGTAAGATAAATGTTGGCAGGGAATGTGTATCGACTCTGTTGTATTGTACTCTCCCAAGTGTGTAGCACAGTGCTCTACATTCAGTAAGCGCTCAATAAATGCGGTTGATTGGTACCACGAAGTTGGAAGACCAGATCCTTGATCTCAAGGAATTTGTAGTTTAGCCAGGGAAGACAGATCAAGGCCATGAGCAAGAAGGCCCTAGACTCAAGTCTTGCTGGGTAGCAGCATGGCTAAGTGGATAGAGTGTGGTCCTGGGAGTCAGAAGGACCTGGGTTCTAAACCAGGCCCTATTACGCCTGCACTTCACTTCTCTGGCCCCCATCTGCAAAATGGGGATTAAGAATGTGAGTCCCATGAGGGACAGGGACGGTGACCGACTGATTAACTTGTATCTACCATAATTATTATTATTATTGTTATTACTAGCTAACAGCCAGAGGTCCCCTCCCTCTCCCCACAACTCCCACCTCATCCCCATCAACCTGACCCAGCCGGCAAATTGTAGCACTGCAGAGGAAGGTCCCAGGACTTCCCTATTTGCTATTTGTTAAGGGCCTACCATGTGCCAAACACAAAATAGCCAGGCCAGATACAGTCCCTACCCTAAAGGGGGCTCCCAGTCTAAGGGAAGAGACAACAGATATTGAATTCTCATTTTATAGATGAAGAAATGGCGGCACAGAGAAGTTAAGTGACTGACCCAAAATCACAAAGTAGGCAAGTACATAATAATAATGGCATTTGCTAAGCACTTACTATGCTCCAGGCACTGTACTAAACACCGGGGTGGATACAAGCAAATAATATTGGACATAGTCCCTGTCCCCCATGAGGCTCACAGTCTTAATTCCCATTTTACAGATGAGGAAAGTGAGGCCCAGAGAAGTGAAGTGATTTGCCCAAGGTCACATAGTAGACAAGTGACGGTACCGGGGTTGGAACCCAGGTCCGTACTCAATCCACTAGGCCACACTGCTTCTCAGTGTGTCTACTATAGTTTTTAGTACAGTTGTTTTGAATATGGCAGCCCTTAATAAGCGTCACCATTCTTACTCCAAAGAGCATTTCTCTGCAGGAATCTGCAGGATTGAGCTTTC
Source organism: Ornithorhynchus anatinus (assembly GCF_004115215.2). Taxonomy (NCBI): domain Eukaryota; kingdom Metazoa; phylum Chordata; class Mammalia; order Monotremata; family Ornithorhynchidae; genus Ornithorhynchus; species Ornithorhynchus anatinus. Next base: position 6,095,027 of record NC_041742.1, read on the forward strand.
GAGTTACTTGGTATACTTGATCCACCAATCAATCGGATCAGTGGTCTTTATGGTCTTTATTGGGTGTCTACTGTGTGGTGGGCATTCCCCCTGTGACTCTCTCATCCAAATTCTGGAAACTACCCAGCCACACTTCTCTTTGAGGACTTAGCTGCAATACCACTGCCTCAGAGATTTGACTTGTTTCTATCTTTAATGATATTCATTCATACTAATGCCTGTCTCCCCCTCTAAACTGTAAGTTCGTTGTGGGCAGGGAAAGTATCTACCAACTCTGTAATATTATTTTGTATTCTTCCAAGTGCTCAGTATGATGTCTGCATGCAGAAAGCACTCAACAAGCACGGTTGAGTGATTGATTGACTGGGAAAAATTGGGGGCTCCAAGTCAGAATGCACCAGGCAAGAGTTTGTTACCTAAGTTCAAAGAGGCATAGTTTCCAACTTGTATTTCCTGTATTGTTATAGCATCCATCAATGAGGGAAACTAAAACCACCCAGTTTCTGACAGGATGATTCACCCTCCCGCCGCTCTACAGTGAAAACAAAAGTGAAGTCAGTGGATTGAAAGAAGCAGGGTGGTGCACCCTAATGCAGGCTTCAGCCTACAGAACTCACTGAGTCACCTCAACCTCCCAGATCTTCTATTATCTGTCTGATTGAAGAGGCAGTGTTCTTTCCAGTCAAGGGCCCTTTAAAAGGCAAAAAGCTATTACAGACCCAATCTAACATGCTGTGAAATGTGTTAGGATGGAGGTATCGTCTCAAGACATCTTCTAGCGTATCTCGCGCTGGAGCTTTTCATATCTGATCTTTCGAATGTGTAAAGATTCACCCATGGTTTATCAAGGAAAATGAAAAGAAAGTCAGAGAAAAAGGACAGCTGGAGTATTTTCTACCCTCTCATAATTTCATTCTCAGCCTTCCAGGGGCACTAAATGAAATGAAATTTTAACCTTCAAAGATTAGGGAAGTTATTCCCTGACAAATACATGTATTTTCACATGTGCTTATCATCACCAGTGTTCAGCACGTTCATATTATTGTTTAGCTGCATGCATGCAACACTGCATGCATGCATTTTTACAGGCTTCTAATGCTCTCTGTGTGCATCATTGCATATGTGTCTTAAATGATCTACATACAGCCAAGCGGTTTGCCTACTCCGGGAGATAGTGGGTCAGTATTCTCACACACACAGAAAGACATCAACACCAGAAAAGGGCTAAGAGTTTAGTGGGAAGAATGGAAGTCTGAGTCAGACATCCCAGCATAAAAGCTTTGCATAAATTACTCTGTGCTTGTTACTTTCAACCGAGCAGTCAGATTACAAAAAATGCCCTCCAAAACCAAAATTGTGGGAATTATTAACAGCCAATCAAAGTAGCTTTGGCATTCACGGCTGGAATGAAACGATGCACAATATTAACTCTGTAATTCCCCTTGAGACCCATCCCTTGTGATTTATTCATCAATGAGCCCTCACGCTTTGCATTCCTCAGTAGTCAGGTGGGTACGCAGTAAGCCTACGCCTTTGCTAAAGTACAAAGGCCCATGAAGGCGACCGTCTTTGATCAAATTCCACCGGTTGAAAGCACTGCTTTCCGGGTTGCCCACAGGTTGCTTTCTCTGATTGGTTCCCTCAGATGGTATCTGATGGATGGACACCTACAGATCTGTCTGTCATTGAGCAACTCCCGGCTGTGATACAAAGTGCACCGTCAACCCTTCGGACATCTATCGCAAGGAGTTCAAAACCTCAAAATGCCCTCCACAGGACAGGTTCCCGACAATGTTCCAGAAAATTCTTTCTCGAGGGCCAGTTGGAACAGCAGGTGGACAAACCTAAAACTCGGTCTCTCTCTGATGTACTTAACAATATTGGTAGCAATATCCTATGAGCCAGATTCCAGTTATTTTTCAGGCATCCTCTTTTCATCATCCAAATATCTGCTTTTGAGTTTGCGGGCTCTTGCAAAAATAGGAACAATTGAAGGGAATCAATTATATTTATTTATTTATTCTAAGGAAATGTCCTTAAAAGTGTCTACCTAAGGTGATAATAATGATAATAATAATAATAATACTGGTATTTCTGAAGCACTTTCTTTAAGTCAAGCAGTGCCAAGCTGGGATAGATACAAGATAATCAGGTCAGACACGGTCCCTGTCCCACATAGAGCTCATAGTCTAAGTAGGAGGGAGAACAGGTATTTAATCTCCAGTTTACAGATGAGGAAACCATGTGTGACCTCAGTACAGTGCTTGGCACATAGTACACAATGAATTAATGCCATTATTGCTATTACTATTGTTATCTAAGAACCCTATAAAGTTTATTTCTTCTAGAAGACGTCAAGCACAATGTAAGCAAACTCCCCATATAAATGTGCATACTTTCCTCTCTTGACTAAGGACAGACTTTAGCAGTTTAGGGATATAATTTGTATTTAAAGGGGGAAAAAATGGTGTGCTAGATCCTTATTTCATCCTAACCCTGGTATCTGATCCATTACCAAACGCTTTCATCAGTTCTCCCATTGGCCTCAAGTGGCCAAATCCTTTCGCTTTTTTCCTTTTACTTTAACTGAGATCTGGTTTCACTTAGATGAATTAAATGTCACCGTATTTGGTTCTGCGAGTCGTTCCAGCACAAATTACAGCACCATTGCCTGACTTGAAAGTCTGTGTGACTGTCTGCTGTTTTGGGCTATTTTTGTCTGCCTTTTAAAGGTTTTTAATAAATGCTTTTATATTGGTAGTTTATGTCTACTCTCCCTTTATTGAGGTTTAGCATTTGTCATCCCCAAAGCATCATTCTTTACACAATTTTCAGTCCAGCCTATTCGAAGCTTCTATTAATTTCTCCCTTTGGAAGATTTTCTTTTTTATGAGAACAGAATGTAAAAATTAGCAATGCAGTTTCCCTAATTTTTTTTTTTTTTGATTGAGCTTGTGTCCAATGGAGAGGAAAAGAAACCTGTTTGGGATGATAATTTAGCCAGCTCATCTCTGGTTGTGCTCTCAAGAGAAGTGATCAACAAACTGTGGGAACATATATAAAAATAGAGCCTTCCAGTGTGATTATTTTGTATCTATCCCCAGCACTCTAACCTCTCTACACTGTAAGCTCATTGTGGGCAGGGGCTGTGTCTGTTTTTTGTTGTACTCTCCCAAGCACTTAGTACAGGGCTCTGCACACAGTAAGGGCTCATTAAATACAAATGAATGAATATCGTGTTTGGCATGTAGTCAACATGTAACCAGTAAGAGTTAGGATTATTAGAATGTTTTTGACAACTCAGCAACGTGTCCTCTTGAGCCAACTTTGAGTGCAGAGCCCAGAATCTTGATAAAACCTGTGACCCTGAACTGAATTGGGATTTAATTAAAGCCATAATCACTGGCAGATAGTTTAAAAGATAGTTAAAGGGTTAATTTTAACTTCCTCTCCTTCACTTTGTCCATCAAAGTTGCTGTGCAGTTGCTTAATAAATTCCAGGATTCCTCCGAAGCTGAGGACAGTAAAAACACCTTGATCATATACTTTGCATTTTGGCACCTCTGGGGATGAAATGGGTGGCATAAATCAGTCAGTCAAGAAGGATTTATCGATTGCACACAGCTCTTGATGTCAAAAATTCTTGTCTTTCTATGAAAGGTTGAGTTGTTCCTCATAAGGCATTTGCAAAGATTATCTAATGAGAAATGTGGTTTGTTCTTGAATGAATTGATAAGTATACGGCACAGAGATGTTTCATACCAGACAAATATGGGGAACTAGAATATCATTCATCACAATCATTGATCCCTGAGTCCCCTGAAGGATTTTTTTTTTTTTTAACCAGTTTACAAAGTATAGAGCCCATGGTAATGGTCCCTGATTTAAGGAGTTTCCCATTTCGGAATGAGGAATTCACACAAGGAAAGGAATAAGTAGAATTAGACTCCAGTGTCTTAGACCAGGAGCGAACAAGCCTCATGAATCGAGGATCTGCAAACCAAAAATATAAAATGGCTAAGAGTTGCCGATCAAAAAAACAGTTCATCTTCATCATCATCATCCTTAATGGTATTTATTGGGTGCTGGCCATATGCAGAGCACTGTTCTAAGTATCTGGGAGAATACAATACAACAGAGTTAATAGACACATTCCTTGCCCCTAGCAAACTTACAGTCTAGCGAGGAGACAGATAATTAATATAAATGAATAATTTATGATATATAATTTATAGGTATGTAAATAAGTGTTCAGTATCTCACTCTCATCTACCTTGTCAGTTGGTTTTACTGAGCGTTTTCTGTTTGCAGAACACTGTATTAATAACATAATAATAATAATTATAATTATGGTATTTATTAAGTGCTTACAATGTGCCAGGCACCATAATGAGCTCTGGGATGGATACAAGTAAACTGGGTTGGACACAGTCCCTTGACCCACGTGGGTCTCAAGTCTCAATCCCCATTTTTAAAATGAGGTAACTGAAGTGCAGAGAAGTTAAGTGACTTGTCCAGCATCACACAACAGACAGTGGCCAAGCCGGAATTAGAACCCATGACTGTCTGACTCCCAGGCCCCTGCTGTATCCACTGTGCCATGCAAGACATCACTCCTTCACTCCTACCTGGAATTTCACTCCTTCACTCCTTCCTGGAATTTCCTCCTTCTTCACATCCCACAGACCAATACTCTCCCTCTCTTCAAAGCCCTATTAAAATGACATTTCCTCCTGGAAGCCTTCCCTGACTAATCTCGCCTCTCCCCATCCTATTTTTCCCCTGCTCCTGTGTTATTGATGCTTTTGCATCCCCACCCCCTAAAAACATAGTAATTCATTCCTCCCACCATCTCCCTAGCACTTATAGACCTATCTCTTTAGCAGTTGCTTCCCCCGCTTGTAATTTTAGTTCCTGTCTTCCCTCTTACAGGGTAATCTCTTTGAGGGCAGGGATCACGTCTACTAACTCCACTCTGGACTTCCCCATGCACTCATTACGGTCGTTTGCTAATGGCAAGCATTCAGTAAAAACAGTTGATGGATTGATGAATGCTGGACCAGCACAAAACTGCCTCTGCAGCCATTTGGAATCAAGAGGGAGTAGGGGTGGGGATGGAAGGAGATAGGAGAGGAAACCAAATCAAAGGGGAGAAAGCACAGTGCTATAGTTGTTGTGGCGCTTACTACAGAGGGAATCCCCTCAAATTCCAGATGCCCACTTGAGTCTCCCCTTCTAGACTGTAAGGTCACCGTGGGCAGGAGACACATCTACCAACTTTGTTATACAGAACTCTCCCAATAGCTTAGTACAGTGCTTGGCACACTGTGAATGCTCAATAAATACGACCGATCGATTGGTTGATTGAGTCTCATCAGTACTTGGAGAGGCACCTCCAAATCAGATGAGGCCAGTAATCTGCCTTTGTCTGGAGTGGCGCTGCAGACACATCATGGAGAAAACCTAGGAGAATAATGAATTCCAGACACCTCAGAATGGATGCGGGGGATGTCTGAAAGAGCCTGGAATCAATTTAAAAGTCCCAGGCAGAGTGGGCTAGTGGGAAGCACATGGGCCTGGGAGTCTGAGGACTCAGGTTCAAATTCTGGCTCTGCTACTCACCTGCTTTGTGAAACTGGGCAAGTCACTTAACTTCACTGGACCTCAGTTTCCTCACTTATAAAATGGAGGCTAATTCCGTGATCTTTCTCCCATACGGTGGTTGACACATAGTGAGAGCTTGAAAAAACTACCATTATTAGGCAGAAACAGACACTCTGGCTGCCCTGAGATTGGATTAGAGTAAACTGGTCTCTGAAGGTGCAAAGAGCGATCCCTGTTCTCCCTCTTAGAGTCTGAGGTCCCATGTGGGACAGGAATCATGTCCAACCTGATAAACTCCTATCTACCTCAGCTCTCGGCCAAGTGTTTGATGCAGAGTATGCACTTAACAAATACCATAATTATTATTCATTATTATTTTCAGGCATAATGCAAAGTTGATCAAGACTTTTCAGCTGCCATCACCTAATTCTGATGCTCAGAAGACAGAGAACCCCTTATCTACGAGTGAGACAATGTAGAGGTCGGGTACCTAAATTTAGAATTGCAGGTTTTTTTTCAGTGTTAGATTAATGAAAAGAGCCAATCTGGAATAGAATCCATTCCAAAAGAGCTCTCAGTGTTCCAGTATGTCACATTTCATTCTTCTCTCTACTCCCTCCTTCCCCATAGAAAGCCATCCAAAACTACACAATTCCGTTAGGATAAAAGCTGGAAATCTTTCTTAGCTTTCAAATGAAAACTGGGATATGAACGGTAAACCTCCACTAGAATGAAGTCCACTGGGTACATCAGGAACCAGGGCAAGAGGAGATCAGATTTTGAAGTCAAATTGAAACTTGTTTTCTTTCTGATTTAATTTGATTCTCAGAACAGACTATTTTGGAACTGAGACTTCCCATTGTTTTGGTTATTATTTTACAGCCAGACTGTTGACTGAAGTATTATTCAACCCTAAATCACCCCTACTCGCCTACGGAACCAACGGAAAATAGCATCATAGCGGGCATGACGGGAACTGACGTTTATTTAAAACATTTCATGGGATATGCTTAAAGAGATACTCTCATAAAAAAATACCCCCCTGGTTGACTCCCAGAATGCCCCATGGGACCCAGAAGGACCTGGGGTCTAATCCCGGCTCTGCCACTTGTCTGCTGTGTGACCTTGGACACCTCAGTTCACTTCTCTGGGCCTCTGTTACCTTATCTATAAAATGGAGATTGAGATTGTGAGCCCCCTGTGGGACAGGGACTATTCCCAACCTGATTAGCTTGTATATACCCCGGTGCTTACCTCAGTGCCTGGCACACAGTTAGCACTCAACAAATACCATAAAAATTTATAATTTTAAAATATTGATCTGGCTCATGGAAGTGACAGCCTTTAGGTAGGTGGATTCATTTGTTTCTGGACTATATCTTGGTTGCCACAGTCATCATTATGTTCCATTTAGAGAGCGCTCCCTGTCAAAGGTTAAAGGTAAAGAGATAAAGCATGTCTCCACTTGAACCCAGAACCCAGTCCAAGTCAGAGTTTGGAAACAGGGAGGAGCAAAGCAAAGCAATCCCTAATAAAAACAAAACAAAAAATGATGTCTCAAATGAGATCTTGGCTTAAATATTTTCTGTCCAAGGTCCACAGACTACAATTAATGCCTTTAAGGGCTGGATCTCAATGCCTCCTATTATCGTGTGAGAAGCTCATGAGTGTGTGGATGACTCAATGCATCCCATCACCATTACCACAAGTCCAAATCAATCCCCACCTTGCTATACGAGGATAACCCTTCTTTCCTCCCTAGTCCTATTTCCTTCAAAACACATGCTCTAGTGGATAAAGAATAGGTCTTGGAGCCAAGGGATCTGGGTTCTAATCTGGATTCTGCCACTGTCTGGTGTATAACCTTAGGCCAGTCACTTCTCAGTGCCTTGGTTGAGGAAACTGCCAAGTGGAGATTCAATACCTCTTCTCCCGCCTACTTATTGTATACCCCGAGAAGGACAGGGACTATATATCTTCTGTCTATCCCAGTACTTAGAACAGTGCTTCACACATAGTAAGTGCTTACTAATACCAGAAAAATAATAAAGATCATAATAATAGGATTTTGGGTCATTTCTAGTGGTTTTGTTTTTGTGGAAAATGCCTTTTCTGTTGGCATCCTAGGGCCTGTCTACCTCTTCTAGACTGTAAGCTAGTTGTGGGGAGGGAATGTTTCTGTTTAATAATGATGGCATTTAAGCACTTACTATGTGTAAAGCACTCTCCCAAGGGCTTAGTTCTGTACTCTGCCAACAGTAAGTGCTCAGTAAATACAACTGAATGAATAAATGAATTCTATTTAAGAATGCACTGCTAACCCTGCTGAACAAGGTATTAGAAAGACATCTCTATTATACATTCCCAAATGCTTACTTATCACTGTGGTCTTCACATAGTTTATAGTAGAAGTAATAATATCAATGAAGTGCCTACTGTACAGAAAGCATTGTACTAAGCACTGAGGAAACAAACATGGATGAGAATAGTCATGGTCCCCAGGGATATCCAATCTGCCCGCTGTGTGACCTTGGGCAAATCATTTGGCTTTTCTGTGTCTCAGCTTCCTCATTTGTAAAATAGAAATTAAATATAGTTCTCCCTCCCCCTTAGTTTGTGAGACCCATGGGGAACGGAGAGTGTGTCTCAACTGAATGTTTCTACCCCAGGGCTTAATACAGTGCTTGTCAAATAGTAAGGGTTTAAAAAATACCCCAAATATTTACATTATGAATAACAAGATTGGGTGGGGGGTGACTGGGGACAGCAAAAAGAAAAGAAGGACCTATAAGAATACAAAATCAACTCATACAAAAACAGTAAGGCATTGTTCAATAGTAACAGTGATATCTGTTGCGCGCTTACTGTGCGCAGAGCTCTAGGAGAGCACAATATAACAGGGTTTGTAAACACATTCTCTGTCCACAGTGAGCTTACAGTCATTCATTCATTCATTCAATCAATCATATTTATTGAGCGCTTATTGTGTGCAGAGCACTGTACTAAGCACTTGGGGAAGTACAATTCAACAATAAACAGAACCATTCCCTGCTCACAATTAGCTTACATTCTAGAGGAGGGAGACAGACATCAAAATAACAAGCATAAATTACAGGTATGTACATAAGTGCTGTGGGGCTGGGAGGGGGGGAGAACAGAGGGAGCAAGTCAGGGCGACGCAGAAGGGAGTGTGACTGTAAGATTACGAAGTAGATGTTCAATAAATAAGGTTGACTGATTGGAGCTGAGATTAGGTGGGTTTTAAATTTGGGGTTTTTTTGGGGGGGGGGGGGAATTTGCTTAGATATTACTATGCACCTGGCACTGTACTAAGCACTTTGGTTGGTATAAGAGACATACTCCTCATCCCAATAGAGAAGCAGTGTGGCTCAGTGGAAAGAGCATGGGCTTTGGAGTCAGAGGTCATGGGTTCGAATCCCGGCTTGGCCACTTGTCAGCTGTGTGACTTTGGGCAAGTCACTTAACTTCTCGGTGCCTCAGTTACCTCATCTGTAAAATGGGGATTAAGACTGTGAGCCCCACATGGGACAACCTGATTCCCCTGTGTCTCCCCCAGCGCTTAGAACAGTGCTCGGCACATCGTAAGCACTTAACAAATACCAACATTATTATTATATAGGGCTAACAGTCTTATTGTCCATTTTACAGATGAGGTAACTCAGGGATTCAGAGGTTAAGTGACTTGCCCAGGATCACGCAGCAAACAAGACGCAAAGCTGGGACCAGAACTCTTAAACCTATGTTCTTACCACTAGGCCATAAACTCATCCCTCTAGATTGTAAGCCTGTTGAGGGCAGGGTATGTGGCTGTTTATTGTATGCTCCTAAGTGCTTACTACAGAGGTCTGCATACAATAAGTGTTCAATAAGTACAATTGAATTAGTGAATGAATGTTGCTTCTACACTCTGTTTACAGTATAAACATGAAAACACACACATGCACACACACCCCCCCCCCCCCCCACCACACACACAGAAGATTGAGACTGTGACATTATCTCTAAATACAAGGGGAGAGCTTTACTCCCTGTCACAACATGCTTTCATTTGAAGAAGTACTGAGTACACACTCTGAGCAGAGAACTAGACTAGATCTTTGGGTCCTGGCACCAGGTGTGCATACATAAGAGATGGGAGTCACTGACTGGGTAACTAGATTCTTTCGGGAAGACGTAATAAAGGTTGGTTTGGCATTCTTCCCTAAGGTGTCCCAGTTGATTCATTTCCCACCAAGTCCTCAGTTTCCCCATGCTTTGAGCTACTCCGCAATGATCTTATTTGAGTGAAAATGCTCCTTGGAATTTTGTGACCCTCCATTTTAATCCTGCTACATTTCTAAAATGTTTTTGAAACACCCGCTCCCCCCACCCCACACTTCCGTGCCCTTCCCTCTCCAAACCCACAATCCTTGTAATTTACCTCTTTTAGAAAGAGGAAGTGGTAAGACCTTATGCCAGATGCTCCATGGTAATTTCTGTTCTAAAAATTGGACAGTTCACACCTGAGAAGCAGTGATTGATTCACTCTATGGAGAAAATGAATGCTGGACAGATCTGACTTAGGGAATCTATAGGTAACAAGTACAAAGAGATGCAAATTGGACACAGTTCCTGTCCCATATGGGGTTCACATGCTAAAGGGGAGGGAGACTAAGAATTCAATCCCCACTTTTCAGATGAGAAAACTGAAACGTTAAGTAACTTGCCGAAGTCACACAGCAGCCAAGTGAGGGAGCCAGGATTAGATCCCACGTCCTCTGACACTCATTTCCATGCTCAATTCCATTTGGTCACACTGCTTCATCTTACCACCGCATAAGAACTAAGATGGCTTCACCTTCATCACAGACAAAGAGAGAATCAGAGAGGTGGTAGCACCATATGACTGATTTCCTTTATAAATTCTCCACCTCTTGGAAGACATTTTACAAAGATGAGGACATAGCTATTCCTTCAACCCATAATCAAGTTAGCAGTTCAGTGAGGGCCATGGGAAATGGCCAGGCTCCGAGATCCTCTGGACTGTAAAGTCACTGTGGACAGGAAACATGTCTACCAACTCTACCAAGTGCTTAATAATAATAATAATGTCGCCATTTATTAAGCACTTACTATGTTCAGAGCACTGTTCTAAGCCCTGGGGTAGATACAGGGTAATCAGGTTGTCCCTCGTGAGGCTCACAGTCTTAATCCCCATTTTACAGATGAGGTAACTGAAGCACAGAGAAGTTAAGTGACTTGCCCATAGTCACACAGCTGACAAGTGGTAGAGTTGGGATTCGAACCCATGACCTCTGACTCCCAAACTCGGGCTCTTTCCACTGAGCCACGCTGCTTCTCACACTGCTTAATACAGTGCTCCTCACACAGTAAGCACCCAATAAATACAATGGATTACTTGATTGCTCTGAGTGTAAGTTTGCTGAGATCTATAAGCAGGCTACATATGGGCTCCTTTGTTACTTGTCTGGGATTTTCTGCAGCATAAGGGACACTGAGGGAACGCCAGGGGATTTTCATCATTTTCAGTATGAAAGGGGCAAAGGTTGATTTGGGAAACTACCATGAGATAATTTTCTAAAGTCCGTTGCCATTACTTAACTAGGCAGTGTGTCCTAATGGAATAAGCACGTATTAGGGAGACAGAGGACCTAGGTTCTAATCCCGGCTCTGCCACTTGTTTGCTACATGACCTTGGGCAAGCCACAATTTATTTCATTTATTTATTTGTGTTTATGTCTGTCTCCCCCTTTAACCTGTAAGCTCACTGTGGGCAGGGAATGTGTTCATTTATTGTTATATTGTACTCTCCTAAGTGCATGATACAGTGTTTTGCACACAGTAAGCGCTCAATTACTAAGACTGAATGAAAATAAAAATCTCACTGTCCAGTGCATCAACTTTGAACCTTAGGCAGCCATAATTTGAGAATGACATCACAGGAAAAAAAAATACAATTCTCATGTAATGGAATCCTCCTGAGGGCAGAAAAACATCTTGTCGGGGATTCTTCCTAGAGAAGTTGTAGAAAAAGGTAAACCATTGGTTCTTTCAGACCTCTAGTGGCAAACTGAACCCTGACCAACTTGACGAAAGTCTGTATAATAACAATTAAGGTATTTGTTAAGCCCTCGCTATGTGCCAAGCACTGTGCTAAATATTAGGGTGGATACAAGACAATTGGGTGGGCACATTTCCTGGCCAATACGGGGCTCACCATCTAATTAAGAAGTATTTGCTTCCTGGCTCCTCTTTGGGAGCACTCTGTGTCTGCGGCTTCAAACTTCTCCAAGAGCTCTGAAACTTGAAGGAATCCGACTTTGTCCTTGATTAATCAAACCCCTGGGAAACTCAAAAAGTGAAAAAGCTAAAAGAGGGAAATAGTTGATACAGAGATTGTGCATCTGGACTGGGGCCAGCAAAAGCAGATCACAACTCTATTATTTAAACCACATTATTTAAAGCAGTAATTAACCAGAGTAGAGAGACTTGGAGGTTCATTCAAAAGAGGAGCAGGATTACTATTGGATATGTGGTTTATCTGAAGCATTTATGCATGAATCCTCCTCCTACTTTATGGATACAAGTTACAAGAGCCTGAGATTGTAAAACATCTGTACACAGTGTATATACCCTATTTCTTAAATACTAACTCATTTACATGGCCACTTTTTATTCTGTCTTCCTGGCTTTAAAATTATTTTAGGATTTGTCTCCCTAGCTAGAGAGCAGGAATCTTGTATACTCATACTGTGCTTAATGTATTCTCCCAAGGATGGCATGTGCTGAAAAATTTCTATTGAATGATAGGGGAGATCCCTGAGGGCAGTGACCACTTCTTTCCCTTTTATTTTACTCTCAAAGCAACATCCTACAGAGCTTGGCACACATAATTAATAATGATGATAAGAAAAATAATGGTATTTATTAAGCACTTAGTATGTGCTTAATACTAAGCACTAAGCTTAGTACTAGGACTGTACTAAGCATGTCCCATATGGGGCTCATAGTCTAAGTAAGAAGGAGAACAGGGAATGAATCCTCATTTTTCAGACGAGGGAACTGAGGCACAGATAAGTGACTTGCCCAAGGTCAGGCGGCAAGAAAGTAGCGGACTACTAAAGGAGTGAAACCATGTGGAAACAAGCATCTACATATGTTCAGACCCTGAAACTTGGCAGTTCGTTGGCAAAATCCAAACTCATTGATTAGTAAAGCTCCGATAGACATAGTATGTGTCTGCGTCGTGCTTCAGACATCCGCGTAGTATTTACAATAAGAGGTTCTTCTATTGGCAGTGTAAGAGAGCCTAGTTGAACAGTAGCGCTTGATTTATGAACTGTTTTCTTGTTCACGGGCTCCCATGATATTTGCGGTTCCTTTAAGGAGCTATTGTGGAAACCAATCAGCATGAAAACAATTATAACTCGGGAGTATGTTTTTTATTTCAAATCATATTGGCCTTTGATGACGTGCTAACTCGTTTTCACACATCATATAATGGGGGTGGTTCGTTAAATAATGCAATGGGTTTTAATGCTTTTAAGATGTTGCTTGAAGGCCAAGAAGGAATGAGCAGGATTCATGATATGGATGATATGGATGTCAGGAAAGTTTTTGGGGGCCGAACTCCCTAAGTACTTGGGAAATCCATGCACAGTTTTGCTTGCTTTTAAGCAATCCACATCCTCCATGCCTCCATGCTTAATGCAAATGGAGGAGACAGTGTGACAAATGAGAACCTGTTTCAAATCCCTTTTGTGTGGGTCCCAGCAGGTTTCTTGGCTGAAACAGAGATTTTCAAGCTGTAAAGCTCAATCCATCCAATACAAGCTTTCCATCAAACAATATGTTTATTACACAATGGGTTTAATCCCAGCCATGAAATGGGAGAAAGCTGATTCCTCGCTGGAGGTGTGTGTTAACCCTCTCAGGGCTTTGTCAGTCATTCCAGTGCTAGGACTTTTCTTGCTCTAAAAGTTCAGGTTACTAAAAGGAGGCAGAGACGGCCCTCTCGGAGGAAGAATCAGACTTGATATTCTAATGCAGTTCAGGGGCTTCCTGGATTTCCAGACCACTGACCCCTCCCTGCCCCCAACCACTCCAATTTGCCAAATTGGGCAGGACAGGAATGAGCGATGTAAGAGATGTGGTTAGGGTGTCTGCTTACCTGAAATTCAGCAGCAGAAGCTTTCACCTTAACCCGAAACATTGGCTCTCCTGTTGCTCTTAAAAGGTAAAATGTACACACATGCATCCAGGCACAAACACACTACATCCCCCGCACCCCTCAATATCTTAAATAGATCGTGCTCTTGCATCTGCCAGGAGAAAATTGAAAAGACTTTACCCAGGATGCCTCATCAACCTTTCTGGAAACAGCCCCGTGAGGGACTTGGATTAAAGCCTCTGAGCCCCCTTTGAGGAAAGGAACATAATTAGCAACTCTGGCAGCATCTTCCCCTCCTGATTGGTGGGGAAGTGGAATTCTGGCTGTGTCAAACCCTGGTGGCTGGGATTAAACAATGGCAAGAACAATTTTACACCTTGCTGAGCAAGGACGCCAGGGCGGGGTTAGGGGAGAATCTTCCAGAGAAGGATAAAGGTGGAGTTAAGGAAAATGAGTTCCATTTAAAGGAGGTGCGCCTGACTGTCACTTGGGGGAAGTTGGAGCAAACAGGAGCAAGAAATATTTGGTGGAGGAGTGAGGCAGCAGCTGATTTGTAAAACGGACAAGCTCCTTCTTTTATCTTCTCCCGAGTCTGCTGAGACCTCAGACTTCTGTGTAAGTTACATTACTGCCCTAATTTAGAGCTCATATTTCAAGGTTCTTTTCATTGGGTGAAATTTTTTTGTTTTTTTTATAAACTGAGTTGAGAGGGAATTAGTCTCTCAGGGTATACTCTTGGGAAGAAATTTTTTAGCTGAGTATTACAAAAAGTCTACCAAAGGCTCTTACACACAATATTTAGATTCCCCTCACCTTTTTTTTTCTTGCTCTTCTCTTGCTTTCTTTGAGCCTGTTGTGGGCAGGGATTGTCTCTGTTGCTGAACTGTACTTTTCAAGTGTTTAGTACCATGCTCTGCACACAGTAAGCACTCAATAGATCCGATTGAACAAATAAATAAAAGCACTGTTTAAAACCTGGCTCTTTAGCTCTTTCTAAAATCAGGATCTGGTGGGAGAGTAATATTGCATATTTTGGACATTTCCATTCTTTTATTCGAAATGACCACAGTCTCATGGACTAGCTGTAATATTTCAGAAACCTTTCAAAAGCAATGTCCTTTAGCTTGCCTGGTACTTGTTCTGACAATGATCAAGCTCAGCGTCTGGTGTGAAATGTAAAATCAATACTAAATGTCCGGAGCCCTCAAATGGAACGGTATATACAACGGCTATAGATTTGCATTGTATTTTAGGTGCCGGTTAAAAGTCACATTAGAAATGGAAAACTGCTAGCGTGGTAGTCGAGAGACGGTTGAATAGTCTCTTTCATTCTCTTTGATAGGATTTTGGTTAAAGGCAAAACCACCACAACCAGAATTCGGACGGATGGTCCTCCGTAGCCAGAGGGAAGATGAGTCACCAGCCCGGCAGTAGCTACCGGGTTGTAAATGAAGAAGGGAATAAAGTCAAGCAGCCAAACTGTTACCAAGAACAGGATGTGAGCGAGAAGAAAAAAGCAAGAAAGCGATTACTCCACAAAGACGGAAGCTGCAATGTGTACTTCAAGCACATTTTCGGGGAATGGGGGAGCTATGTGGTTGACATTTTTACCACCTTGGTGGACACCAAGTGGCGTCATATGTTTGTGATCTTCTCTCTGTCTTACATCCTGTCCTGGCTGGTTTTCGGCTTGATCTTCTGGGTCATCGCCCTTCACCACGGGGATCTGCTGGATGATCCAGAAATCACCCCTTGCGTGGATCACGTCCACAGCTTCACTGGGGCGTTCTTATTTTCCCTGGAAACCCAGACGACCATAGGGTATGGCTACCGCTGTGTGACCGAAGAATGCTCCCTGGCCGTCCTCGTGGTCATCCTCCAATCCATCTTGAGCTGTGTCATCGACACATTCATCATCGGCGCTGCTTTGGCCAAAATGGCGACCGCCCGCAAGCGCGCCCAGACCATCCGCTTCAGTTATTACGCCCTGGTAGGCTTGAGGGATGGAAAGCTCTGCCTCATGTGGCGGATTGGAGATTTTCGACCGAACCACGTGGTGGAAGGCACCGTGAGGGCTCAACTTCTCCGCTGGGTGGAAGACAGCCAGGGGAGGATGACGATGGAGTACAAGGACTTGAAGCTGGTCAACGACCAGATCATCCTTGTGACGCCAGTGACCATCGTGCACGAGATCGACCATGACAGCCCTCTTTATGCCCTGGACCGCAAAGCGGTAGCCAAGGACAGCTTTGAGATTTTGGTAACATTCGTTTACACTGGAGACTCCACTGGGACTTCCCATCAGTCCAGAAGTTCCTACACCCCCAGAGAAATTTTATGGGGCCACAGGTTCAACGATGTCTTGGAGGTGAAGAAAAAATACTACAAGGTGAACTGCTTGCAATTTGAGGGGAGCAATGAGGTGTATGCTCCCTTCTGCAGTGCCAAGCAATTAGACTGGAAGTACCATGAGCATCACACCAAGATGGAAAAGGTCTCACCCGCCAAAAGTGTTAGCCCATTGCAAAACAAGGTCAAACGAAGGTCATTTAGCGCCGTGGCACTCATCAGTAGTAGCGAAAACCCCGAAGAGACATCCAAGATCACAACAACCACTAATGATGAACCCCGAGAAACATCGCATCAAAAGGCCCCTGTGACCTTAAACAGAATCGCCATCGAATCACAGATGTAGATTTGAGATGCCATTAGCAGGGCTGTCTCAGATCAACCAAAATGGAAATCAGATCATTAAAAAAAAAAATAGTTACAATCTGCATTTGATGATCTCTATTTGGGGTTACTGGAAAGGCCTGATTAAATCAAGATTCCCTCCCCCCCAGATAATCCCCAAACCTCACTTTAATTTCAACCTTTACTCGCCTCAAACTTTTGCCAGATCACTACTGAAGTCAAAATCTTCTGATTTTTTATTTCATCGGCTTTCACCAGAGACATTTGTGAGAAGGAGTTTCTAGCTGGTCAGAAGTTGGGCCAGTAGTTCTATCTGTGCGGCTACTATCCATTGACTTTATAGGCAGCTGTCTTTTGTTTTCCAAGATGACACATATTGACAGTGAAATTCTATACACAGATGCAACTAGAGCCCAAAGGACTGATGTGTAAGCAACGCTCCATTCTACATGGGTACATGAGAGGATATCTTATCACGTACAAGACCTGTCTCTCTTTTCTTGGTCTCCCAGGCTTTATATAGCCTCCACTCAAGGAGAACAACTCTTTTCTAAACAGCTACCCGCTAAGACTCTTCTGCAGGGGCTTCCTAAAGTCCACTGCTAAAGCAAATGTCTGAAATTGCACTTCCTTCTGTCTTTGAAATATTTGTCCTCACCACCCTGCAGGTCCGTACCTATTCACCAGGCAACAGGTGCTCAGTTATTGTGCTATAGCGCAATGTCATTTCTGCAGAAAAGGATCGGAAAATCCTTTAGAGCAAACCGTACAGTCTATTGCTAACCACCCAACTGCAAATAATGTCCCTCTTAGAGACTCTGGATAACACCTCCCCTTCCACCACTCAAGGCACAAAGAGTAGAGTTGCCAACTGTAGCGAATTCCTCCCAGCTCTGCCACTTGTCAGCTGTGTGGCTGTGGGCAAGTCACTTCACTTCTCTGCACCTCAGTTACCTCATCTGTAAAATGGGGATTAAGACTGTGAGCCCCAAGTGGGACATCCTTATTCCCCTGTGTCTACCCCGGCGCTTAGAACAGTGCTCGGCACATAGTAAGCGCTTAACAAATACCAACATTATTATTATTATTATTCATCCACAGTTACATTGCCCCAGAAAACCAGCTGGATGGCTTTTCAGTGATTTTTCATAGGGTAAAAATTTAAGTAATTATTGAACTTTGAAAATTAAAATATAATATTGTTTATGCTAAGCTTCAGAGTTAAAAATGTAGCTGTGAATACTGCATTCTTTTAACATAATTACAATTACATGTGAACATCACTTGATTATTTGCACTTAAGGATACCACATAGGAAATTTGGACCACGTGATCTGAATCTTCAGCACAATTTTGGGCTGATAATACAGCTAGGGGAATCACATGTGCCAGTTTTCCTCTACCCATAATATTTTCTGATCTTACTCCAGCTTCAATGAGAACACACTCCATGTTCACAGAACTGATTCACGGTGTGGCATTGAACAAAAACTGGGGCTAAACAGTATAACTTAAATATAGAAATACACGAGTCCCAGTGACAGTGCTTGAGCAATAAAGACAACTTTGCAAAGCATGCATCATTCCCAAACTCTGATCCCAACTGCATTATGAATCAGAACAATGGGCTTTACAACCAGCCTAACAAGTTCTTCCCCAAATTGTCATGGAACCAAACTCCCAGGATCCAATAAATGTATAAAACCATAAAAAGCACCAGTGCACTTTTCTTACTGCAGAGGGGCCAGATTCATATTTTCCTCATTCCTCTAGGCCAACCCATTTAGACCGTAAGCCCCATGTGAAGCAAGGACCATATACACCTTGACTATTCTTATCTCCCTTACCTTATATGTCAGTTTGTTACTATATTATACTTTCCCAAGCGCTTACTACGGTGCTTTGCACACAGCACTCAATAAATACTATTGAATGAATTAATTTATGAATGAATCTTCCCTAATGCCTTGTATAATGCTTTGGCCATTAAGACACAAGGATTCTACCCACTTTTGGCCACTTAACACATTTCCTCTTTGTGGGTACTGCTCCTAAATCTTGTCCTGACGAATCATTTCGGGACCTGTTCAAGTAAATCCTATTT
The DNA here is from genome assembly GCF_004115215.2 of Ornithorhynchus anatinus. Classification (NCBI taxonomy): domain Eukaryota; kingdom Metazoa; phylum Chordata; class Mammalia; order Monotremata; family Ornithorhynchidae; genus Ornithorhynchus; species Ornithorhynchus anatinus. The sequence continues at coordinate 6,113,620 of NC_041742.1, forward strand.
TGACACATTCCTCTCCTCATGCTTGGAAATAATAATGGAATGTAATCGTACTGTGTGGAATTTAAACTCAAAATAAATGTATAATATATACTGCTTAATTGCCTTTGTCTTTTTGGTACATTATAAGCATCCATGGATGCTGGAGTGCTTGAGAAGGCAAGCAAGTTAAGGTTGAGAAAAATTTTTTTAAATTAAAGAAGTATCAAGTAAAGCAAGTGACAGTATGTGGGAATGACTACATCTTCCTGGGAAAAGTATTAAGAATGGGAGAAGCATCTTGGCCTAGTGGAGAGAGCCCAGGCCTGGGAGTTAGAAGCATCTGAGTTGTAATCCCAGCTCTGCCACTTTTTTGCTATGTGACCTTAGGCAAATCACTTTACTTCTCTGTGCCTCAGGTACCTCTTCAGTAATAGGGGATTAATGGCATGAGCCCTGTGTGTGACATAATAATAATAATAATAATAATGTTGGTATTTGTTAAGCGCTTTCTATGTGCCAAGCACTGTTCTAAGCGCTGGGGTAGACATAGGGGAATCAGGTTGTCCCACGTGGGGCTCACAGTCTTAACCCCCATTTTACAGATGAGGGAACTGAGGCACAGAGAAGTTAAGTGACTTGCCCACAGTCACACAGTCACACAGAGTCACACAGTCACACAGCCGACAAGTGGCAGAGCTGGGATTCGAACTCATGAGCCCTGACTCCAAAGCCCGTGCTCTTTCCACTGAGCCACGCTGCTTCTCGACAGTGGACTGTGTTCAACCTGATTAGCTTGTGTCTACCATAGCACTTAGTACATCGCCTGGCACACAGTAAGCGCTTAACGCTTAGCGCTTTGCCTCTCTCATTATTATTTAAGTGCTTACTATGTGCTAAGACTGTTCTAAAGACTGGGGTAGATACAAGGTAATCAGGTTGGACACAGACCCTGTCTCACATGGGGCTCGCAGTCTTAATCCCCATTTTACAGATGAGGTAACTGAGGCACAGAAAAGTTAAGTGACCTGCTCAAAGTCACACAGCAGACAAGTGGTTTAGCTGGGACCAAGTCCTTCTGACTCCTATTATCTTGATGATTAAAGTATATGTTATTCATTCATTCATTCAACCGTATTTATTGAGCGTTTACTGCATGCAGAGCACTTTACTAAGTGCTTGGAGAGTACAATTCGGGCAACAGAGACAATCCCTACCTGACAATGGTGTGTGTCAAGCGCTGCTATAAGCACTGGGGCTCACAGTCTAAGATGGAGGGAGAATAGGCAATGAATCTCCATTATACAGATGAAGAAACTGAGGCACAGGGAAGTTAAGTGGCTTGCCTAAAGTTGCACAAGGGCAACTAGCAGAGCTGGGATTAGAACTCAAGTCCTCTTACTCCCAGGCCTGAGCTTTTTCCCTTAGATTGCACTGTTTCTCCTTCCCTTCACTACACATTCAATGGCTGTTGTGCCACTGACCTTTCTTCCCATACAGGTAGCTGTTAATAAAAGGAACTAATTGCAAATCCCTTTTTCATGGGATGGAAAGTGAGACTGCTTCAGTTTGCACCTGAAGGAATTTATGCATCTGGGGCATTATTTCAAACCAGTTCCCCATTTCAGGTGAACTTGGATAGCATTCACAATAATCATATGAGATGTAAGTTGGAGGTAATTACCATTTTTGGACAACAGAGTGCCTAAAACACCTGGTCTTGACATTTCTAGGTAAATGAGGTAAAATTAATTTAGGGCCTGAATTATCTGAGAAATGACTTCCATTTTCCCATACTGGGTTAGGTTAAACCTAGCCTTAGATAGGGATGGATCATGGAACTTCTCAAGTGGTAAGTGGTGATGGTTTTCTTGGAAAAGACATTATTGTGTTTGCTGTAGGCTCTGCAGGAGGCTAAAGAATCTTTCCATTGCGGTTTTAAACTGAAAGCTAGAAACAAGTATATCTTTGTCTTTTTCATAAATAGATTCACCTCAGACTAAAATCCTGCTACTGATCTGAGTTTACTGGAAAACAAAGCAGCTTAAAAAAAAAAGGCAGATGGAGCAACACTGATCAGGGAAAACATAAAGGGATTTGGTGCCAGCGTTTTATGCTTTCATTCGGGCTCAAAGGGTGCTTTAGGGGAAACTGAAGCTATTTTCTTTCTGATGCCTTTAGTCAGACCCTTGTAGAGATTCAGAGTAGAGGGACTCTTCAGTGAAATAAACAAGGTTTAGCTTTGTTATATTGGTTATTGCACTGCTAGGTGCTTTCAATCATCTAGCACTCTGAAGAGGGTTCTCTGACTTGAACAGTGCCTGTTAGAGTGTGAATAATATTTCCAGGCTTAGGAAAGCTGTGGGGTTAAGAAATTTTGCTCAAAGGTTTTGAATTTAATTCAATTCAATTATATTTACTGAGTGCTTACTGTGTGCAAAGCACCATTATACTAAGTGCTTGGGAGAATACGATATAACAATTAACTGACACACTCCCTGCCCACAACGAGATTATTTTCCTGAGAAGCAGCATGGCCTACTGGATAAGCATAAGCCCAGGAGTCAAAAGGTCCAGGGTTCTAGTCCTGCTCTGCCCCTTGTCTGCTCTGTGACCTAGGGCAAGTTGCTTGACTTCTCCGTGCCTCAGTTACCTCATCTGTAAAATGGGGATTAAAGCTGTGTGCCCTTGTGGGACATGGACTGTATTAAACCTGATTAACTCGTATCTACCCCAGCGTTTGGTACAGTGCCTGGCACATAATAAGTGCTTAGCAATTGCCATTAAAAAAAATCCTCCACAAAACAGTTGCTTACTCACCCCAAAGCAAGCTAGGCTAGGCTTTAGAGCATGTGACTGGTAGTCAAAGGACGTGGGTTCTAAACCTGGATCCACCACATACCTGCTGTTTTCCCCTTGGCAAGTTATTTTACTTCTGTGGCTTGGTTCCCTCATCTGCAAAGTGGGGATTCAATACCTCTTTCCCCTCAAAGCACTTAGTACAGTGCCCTGCATTTAGTAAGCACTCAATAAATGCCATCGATTAACTGATTATCTTGACTCCAGCCAAGTGCTTTGGTATAGTGCTGGGTATATAGTAAGTGCTTAACAAATACCATTATTATCATTATGGTTATTATTAATTTTGGCTCACCATTATCTATGCCATATACCCAGTGAGTGGGATCCCCAAATACATAAATCACCAGTTGGGCGGGACTTAAATGCCTTTGGAAGCATGTTAACACTTTGAGACTTGAACCCCTTTGGTCATTTCTTGCCACTTTCAACACTGGCTCCTCAAAACCCCAAACACTGCCTCTTCAGCAGAAGCAGATCAAATGCAAAGTAGCAGTATGCAAGGCACTTGGGGAGAAAACTAATGGGAAGAAAATAAGTCAGTTACATGAATCCTGCAATAACTATGATTCTCTCAAGTAGTTTTCCAAACGTTACTGCTGTGAACTGCATAAGCAGAGAATGAATGCAAAGGTGGCCCTGATAACTTCCACAGTTGCTCTGGCTACCACAACATCAGTAATGCCACACCTGGCTTTTCACATACCGGGCTCCAAGGTTGTCCGCTTCAGCCCTCATCATTTCACTCCTAAGTAAAGGCAAGGAGGACCCTCCTTTGTCTGCAAGGTGGGTGTCTCTACTTTCCAAGAAACCGTGTCTTACTTGGGCATCAGAGAAGCAGCATGGCCTAGTCGACAGCGCTTGGGCATGGGAGTAAGAAGGACCTGGGTTCCAATCTCAGCCCTGCCCTTTTTCCATTGTGTGACCCTGGGCAAATCACTTAATTTCTCTGGGCCTCATTTACCTCCTCTGGAAAATGGGGATCAAGACTACGAGCCCCACATGGATCATGGACTGTAGCCAACCTGATGAGCTTGTATCTACCTCAGAATTTAGTACAGTGCCCCGCACATAATAAGCGCTTAACAAGTGCCATAAAGAATAAGGTGATCATGGAATTGTTCTTTTTGATGTGAAAAGTGGTCTTTTGTCTTGAGAAAGTTAAATTTCAGATGCTTAAGAAAATTCTTGGATCTAATGGAAGGAGCATGAGCCTGGTATTCTGGAGATGTGGATTCTAGTCCTAGCATCCCCACTTCTTTGCTGGGTGTCCTTGGGCAAGTCATTTCACTTCCCTGGGCCTCGTTTTCTTCAACTGGGAATTGGGGATAAGAATAATAATAGTAGCATTTGTTAAGGCCTTACTATGTGCCAGCCACTGTACTAAACTCTGGGGTGGATACAAGCAAATCGAGTTGGACAGAGTCCCTATCCCACTTGGGGCTCACAATCTCAATCTCCATTTTACAGATGAGGGACCTGAGGCTCAGAGAAGTGAAATGACTTGTCCAAGGTCACATATCAGAGAAGTGGTGGAGCTGCAAATAGAACTCATGACCTTCTGGCTCTCAGACCCATGTCTAGCCACTATGCCATGAGGTTCTCATTCTTAGACTGTAAATCACATGTAGGACGGACTCTGATTTGATTATCTTGTATTTGCCCCGGGGCTTAGCTAATGATAAGTGCTTAATAAATACCATCATTCTTAACTAAGACCTCTAATATCCAGCTATTTGCTTAGACCCACTTTGAAAAGTCCTCCTCTTTCCCGCATCAAGAAAAGGCAGAGCATTCATGGAGAGAACAAACCAGATTAGTTGAACGTCAAGCAGTTTATCAATCTATACTGTTCACTGAGCATTTTCTCCATGCACATCACTGTACTAAATGCTTGGGAAAATTCAATAGAGTTAATAGACAGGATTCCTGCTCTCAAGGAGTTTACGATCTAGCAGAGGAGGCACAATAAAATAAATTATGGTAGGGGAAACTAGTAAGAGTATCAAGATATGTACATACCAAGGAAAAGGGGCAGAAATTTGGGTGAGTAGCCAAGCACTTATGGAAGTGGAAATTCTGAAGTGGAAGTTGGGAGCCAAACAGGTGGGAGATGAGAGATTAATCAGGAAAAGTCTTTTGGAGGAGATGTGCTTTCCATCAGTCAATCAGATTTATGGAGCACTTCCTGTGTGCAGCCCACTGTACAACTGAGAAGCAGTGTGGTGTAGTAGATAGAGCATGGGCCTGGGAGTCAGAAGGGCACTAGTTTTAATCCCGGCTCCACTTGTCTGCTGTGTGACCTCAGGCAAATCACTTCACTTCTCTGTGCCTCAGTTACCTCATCTATAAAGTGGGGATTGAGACTGTGAGCCCCACATAGGACAGGGACTGTGTCCAACTCGATTTGCTTGTATCCAACTCAGTGCTTGGTACAGTGCCTGGCACACAGTAAGCCCTTAACAGATACCATCATTATTATTATTATTACCACACGCTTGGACAAGTATGGCCTTGCTCATTTATACATGCATGACTTTATCTTGGAGAGTAACTTGAGTATTGCAGAAAATGTAATTTTCACTTGCAGTGGGTTCTGATTTTGTCCCTGAAGGGCAGACCCCGAGATCAAAAATTGAGACGGCCTCCTTCTGACTTCTGCGGTATGGTATAAAGGAAAACCTTCCGGGTGTTGCTGTTCTGCATTCCAGAGGGACATAGAAAACTCAGGTGCTAGGTAAGAACGACACATAGCCAATTAAAATAAAAACCAAAACAAAAATCATATATTCCAAAAAGCCCTTGTTTCATGTTCCATGTAAGCAATCAAATTGTTTTTGCTCACCACTACGCCATCTCGTGGCTATGGGCAGAACCTGGAGTTTTCCGCCAATCCCACTGAATTTCTTTCCCACTCTTTCCCAGTCTATGGATGACATTTAGAGAAATCATTCTGAGCATCACGTGGCCAACATTTCTGCACCCCACGGATAAAATGCACTGCTCATTTTTCGACCAAATACATTCAACAAGAACAACACGATAGCATTGTCATCGACATGGACTGCAGGCACTGGCATGGGGTTGTTTCTCATTCTGTATACCCAATACTCAAATTATATTTAGAAGTAGAAATTGGAGGTGGTTTGATGGGCTACCCGTGGTATATAAATATATCCAGCAAGACCTGTCCAGTGGGAGCCTTGTAAATAGTGCAACAATCTATTTGCAGTGGAGATATTTTCTCCAAGAAGTATCAGTGACTGAGAGCTAAAGGGTAGCCTTCTATATATATGCATATAAATGGGACAGGATTGCCACCCAATTGTGTCCATTATTTTGAGGTTGGTGGTAATTTAGCAAGAAGAGTGCCTGGTCCCTCTGGTCAAATGTCCATCTGCATCTCCTAGGAATAAGAGGGAGAAGCAGCGAGGCTTAACAGATAGAATACGGGCCTGGGAGTCGAAAGGATTTGGGCTCTAATTCTGACTCTGCCATTTGACTGCTGCGGGACCTTGGTCAAGGCACTTCTCTTTGCCTCAGTTACCTCATCTGTAAAATGGGGATTAAGACTGTGAGCCTTACGAGGGACATGGACTGTGTCCAACATGATTTTTATCTACCCTAAATCTTGGTATAGTGCCGGACACATAGTGAGCACTTAAAAAATACCAGTTCAAAAAGAAAAAAAAGGAAGCTCAAAAATGGCACAAAGTCCCATGTGAAGGTAAATAATCATGGTATTTGTTAAGTGCTTACTATGTGCCAAGCATGGTACTAAGCACTGGGGTAGACTCAAGATAATCGGTTCCCACATGCAGCTCACAGGCTAAGTATGAGGCAGAATAGGCACTGAATCACCATTGTGTAGATGAGGGACCTGAGGCATAGAGCCCAGCGCTTAGAACAGTGCTCTGCACATAGTAAGCGCTTAACAAATACCAACATTATTAAGTTACTTGCCCAAGGTCACAAAGCAGGAACGTGATGCACCTGGAATTAGAATCCACATCCTCTGACTCCTAGGCCCGTGCTCTTTCCCCTAGTCTTCGCTGCTTCTCCACGCTGAATCATCGGTTGTCCATAGGATCCGATCTTGTACTTGCCTCTGACTTCCCTTAGCGGTGGCCACGTTAGCACTAACGGTGGAGAGCCAGAGGAGACCACTCTGGGAGAGCTCACGGCATTTTGAGGGGAGGGCTGCGGGAAGAGGGACATAAAAGGGGGTGGGCTAGAAGATACAAGTTTGTCCCACATGAGGCTCGCAGTCTTAATCCCCATTTTGCAAATGAGGTAACTGAGTGGCAGAGAAGTTAAGTGACTTGTCCAAGGTCACACAGAAGACAAGTGCCAGAGGCAGAATTATAACCCAGGTCCTTCTGACTCCCAGGCCTGTGGTCTATCCACTAGACCACATTGCTTGCCACTCAGGTAGCAAAACCAAACCCCCAGAACTTGGACTGTCCCATACATTTTGAAATGATATTTCACCTTATTTCAAACTACTCCTAAATTCTACATAAAGCAACATTGATGTGAAAGGCGGAAATTGAAAAAAAACACTTCCCCAGGTAATGCTCTCCCAAATTCAGATTTTTTTTTAAATGGTATTTGTTAAGCATTTAATATGTGCCAGGCACTGTTCTAAACACTAGGGTAGATGTAAGCTAATCAGGTTGGACACAGTCCATGACCTACACAGAGCTCATGGTCTTAATCCTATTTTCCAGATGAGGTTATTGAAGCACAGACAAGTTAAGTGACTTGCCCAAGGTGACAAATCATCTAAATCATCATGTCTCCCATAAGGAACAGTTTGTAGGGCTATTAAGGTTCCATGGTATTGTCTTGACTGTCAAAATTCCACAAAACACTTTCTAGCTCAGAGCTGGCAAACAAACTCACATATTCTGATAGGAACAGGTGATTTCCATTTTGGCAATTCAAAGGTTAATTCTGCACATAGAGGAGTAAGACCTAATAAGCACCCTTTTGGATGCCTCAATGGCAAAGGAAACCTCTCCATTAAACAAGAATGCCACTGAACAATAATCTCTAATTCAAAGCTCTATGGCAATTAACCTGCTAATACAATCTGCATTGCAACCAATTGTTCAAGTGACTGTTTAAAGTGTGTGAGGATTCTATGAAACTTGCTGATGCAGCCTCATGGGTCTGTATAATATTTCACAGGCTTTCCCTGTACCGTATTAAAGCATAATAAAAAGGGCCAGGACTGGGTGTGTGAGCTGGTGAACATCATATATGGGGCCTGTTTAACATGGGGTTGTTCTAAATGGAAGGCCACCTGGCTGAGTGAAGCTTACTTCCCTCTCTTCATCAAATCCTCCCCTCCCTGAAACTCAAACAACCAGAAAAAAAAAAAAGAAGAAACAGGCTTGGGGCGGCCTGTATTTCACTAGGCCTCAATGTCCTCTGTCTACAGTTCTTTGTGATGTAAACTCTTTATGGGTATGTCGGGGATAAGGATTGAACAGCCCATCCATCTATAATATTGTCTATGTGCCACTATTATAACGAGGATATTAATAATAATGATACTTGTTTAGTGCTTAGTAGATGCCAAGCACTGTTCTAAACTCAAGTGTAGATAAAAGTTAATCAGGTTGGACACAGCCCCAGTCCCACATGGGGCTCACAGTCTAAATCCCAATTTTACAGATGAGGTAATTGAGGGCCAGAGAGGTTAAGTGACTTGCATGAGGTCACACAGCAGATATTTGGTGAAGCTGGGATTAGAACCCAGGTCCTCCTGACTTTCAGGCCCTTGCTCTTTCCACTGAGACGAATCATGAATGACCAGCACAGTTTTCGTACTAGCACATACTGGCTGGAAAGTGAAGCAACCAATGGTATTTATTGAAAACTTACTGTGTGCAGAGAACTTGGCTATATGCTTGGAAGAGTGCAATACATAGGGTTGGTAATAATAATAATGATGGCATTTGTTAAGCACTTAATATGTGCAAAGCACTGTCATAAACACTGGGGATACAAGGTGATGAGGTTGTGCCACGTGGGGATCACAGTCTTAATCCCCAGTTTAGAGATGAGGTCACTGAGACCCAGAGAAGTGAAGTGACTTGCCCAAAATCACAAAGCTGACAAGTGGCGGAGCAGGGATTTGAACCCATGACCTCTGACTCCCAAGCCCGTGCTCTTTCCACTGAGCCACGCTGGTTGGTAGACAGGATCCCTGTCCTCAAGAAGCATACGATCTAGAGGACCCTACCATCTAATGGGTTAAAACAATTACTTGGCTTATGAGTGTGACATTGGAGAATTGGGATAAATGATATAAAGAAATCCTTATAGGATTTGCTTTAAGGAAAGAATCTAAATCATTCAAATGAAGTGTTCCAATTAGAACCCTGCTGGGTATATATTAGGGAGATATAGGTAAGGTGAAATATTAACAATGCATCATAGTAGGAAAGGGGAAGAGTTACATTTTGACTAGCAGGACCACAAGTCGGGGTGTTGGTCAAGTGGAGAAAATTGATGCTGGAAGGAGCCACAACAATGAATCCATTAAGTTTTTTGACCCATCTGCCGGTTGTCATAAAGTTTAGATGTTTTCTTATTGCAAAATAACTGTGACGGCACCCATTTGTATATTGAAACAGAGGAGAGGTTATTTTAGGAAGTGTAATGAAACTGACACTCATGAAGAGTGCTTTTAACATGATGTGGACACGTAGGAAAATGTATGTGCATGTACACACATCAAGAAATCGTGGCAAGTAACGGTCTTTCAAGTGTCAAATGCCAAGATCTTCTCTCATCTCTGATAAGCTGCAACAGTAGTTGGCAACCCATCCTGTTGCTATTTTTGGTGTCTCCTGACTGAAAATACTACACCTTAGCTTATTTTTCCAGAGACATGTTTAAAAAAAAATTAAAAATCTTCATTTTCTAGCAAAACCATTTCATACTGAGGTGCAAAGCCATCTCAGACAGAATGAAAAACTCCATGGAACTGAGCCTGCTCCCCAAATCTCGGAGACGTTTGTCCATCAAGGATGTAGAAAAAGTAACAACAACAACGTTAATGATGATAATGATGTTCACAATCGTAACGACACATACCGTCCTTGCATAGTTCCTTTCATCTACAGATCTCAAAGAGCTGAACAAACACCAGAAATGACCCAGTGGTGCCAGATATGATGTCATTAGATTAAAATCTTGGCCAACAGCTGGCTTGTAATGGTACGGCTTGTTAAAGGGGACGGCTCATATTATGTGTTTAAGAATAAATAATAGCAGCAAAACACAACTCTCCTTTTGAGATTCATGGGAATCAGAAACATCTGACCAATTAGGAAGACTGTATCGATAGAATGTATTCTACCCATGAAATTTAATATTATTTGGGAGCCCCTTCTTACTATGACTAACAGCTACAGGGAAAATTAATCAATTAAGAAATACCTCTATTGAGAAAAAGAGATTCATGTGAGACATGGGTATTTAATCGCCAGGGCCAGTGGGGCAATTTTTCCCCATAGATTTTGGAGCTACAATTCCACACTTGCTGATCTTAGATCTCTGAAAAGATTTGGGGGAGTTTCCAAATTGGGAGCTGAAGAAAATCAAAATGCTGGCTTGATGACTTAATAGATTGTTAAAGCCTTCCTCCTCCAGATCCCTGCTACCCTATAAAAGGAGAAATCAGCTTCCTTTCTTTTTTCTCCAGATTTACCTTGGGGAAAAATTGAGCCTATCTAGAATATTCCATTTAATGTTAATGTCCGATTCACGGAGTAGCTGAATCAATCAGTGGCATTTACTGAACATATACTCTGTGCAGAGCACCCTACTAAGCACTTGGAAGGGTTCAATAGAGTCAAAGATACAATCCCCATGCTCAATAAGTGTCATGCACTCCCAGAAGTTACACTGCTTCTTCCCACTCATCTCCCCTCTGCAGGACAAACCAGGCCTGGCTATATCCCTCGCCTCTTAACTTAGCCGACTCTGCAGTTTCTACCCTCATACCCCATATGGTTGTCAGGATTGAAGGCTGGATATCAGAGCCCTCATTCTGAGAACAGCTAAATATAGGACAGAAATCTAGTGTGGGCTAGGTGAATGACCTAGCAAAAACAAGTCTCAAGGAAAACCCAGGTTACATCTGGGTGGAAATTGGAGCTTCAGACTCTGCTCCCTGGATCACCAGTTTGCGGACCAAATCAATACAGTTCCCTCAAAAATGACTTCTGAAAGTGTATAATTTCTTCCTCTGGTGTAATTCTTCAGTTAGGTTTAAAAGTGAAGGAGGGGAATGGAGCAGAAAGCTACCTCAAGACAGAGAAGCAAAATCAGGAAGAATTAATGGGTTCGTCCTTGAGTACCCCCCACCTTCTAGATGGTAAGCTCATTGTGGGCAGGGAATGTCGCTGTTTCTTGTTATATTGTACTTTCCCAATCACTTAGTACAGTGCTCTGCACACAGTAAGCGCTTAAAAATACAATTGAATGAATGAATGAAGGAGTAACATTTAGAATGAGCAATTGATCTTTGATGGTTTGGACTTTGGGGCCTACTGGACATTTCCAACCCACACCTGGACCCTCCCTCTCTCCCCAGATTGAGTCTCCTACTTTCCTACTCCAATCCAGCCTGCACACTTCGCTCTTCTAACTTTAACCTTCTCACTGTGCCTCGATCTCATCTATCTTGCCAGTGACCTCTCGTCCACATCCTGCCTCTGACCTGGAACACCCTCTCTCCTCATATCCAACGGACAATTACTCCCCCCGGCCTATTCAAAGCCTTTTTGAAGGCACAACTCCAAGAGGCCTTCCCTGACTAAGGCCTCTTTTTCTTTTCTTCAACTCTCTCTGTATCTCCCTAACTTGCTCTCTTTTTATTCATTCCCCCTCCTAGCCCTATGGCACTTATGTACCTCTCTGTAATTTATTTATTTATATTAATATCCATCTCCCCTTCTAGACTGTAAGCTCGTTGTGGGCAGGAAATACTGTGTGCAGTGTACTGTCTTGAGTTCTTGGAAAAGTACAATATATTCAATCAACCTGATCCTTGCCCTCAAGGAGTTTACAACCTATTGGGGGAGACGGTCACTCAAATGACATGGAGGAGGAAGCAAAGGAGAGTAAAGATATGTATGAATGCTATGAGGACATACGTGTACTCAAGTTGGTCAGTCAGTTGCATTTTTTGAGCACTTACTATGTGCAGAACACTGTATTATACACTTGGGAGAGTACAATATAACAGATACATTCCTTGCCCACGAGTTTGTAGTGTAGAGCTTACTAAAGTGCTTAGGAAGAAGAAGAGGAAGAAGAAGAAGAGAAGCAGTGTGGCTACCAGATAAGCAGCATGGCTTAGTGGAAAAGCTCAGGCTTGGGAGTCAGAGGCTGTGGGTTCTAATCCCAGTTCTGCCACTTATCAACTGTGTGACATTGGGAAAGTCACTTCATTTCTCTATGTCTCAATTACCTCATCTGTAAAATGGGGATTAAAACTCTCAACCTCAGATGGTACAACCTGATTATCTTGTATCTACCCCAGTGCTTAGAACAGTGTTTGGCACATAGTAAGTCCTTAACAAATGGCATTATTATCATCATTATTAGGATATCTAGGACTGCTGAAGTGTCAGATTCTGGGCTGCTAGAGGATGGGGAAGCTGAGAGGTTAATTAGGGAAAGCCTCCTGGAAGAGATGTGATTTCAAGGAGGGCCTTGAAGGTGGAGAGAGCAGGGGCCTGTTGGATGTGAAAGGGAAGGGCTTTGCAGACCAGAGGTTGGATGTGGCAAGGAATCTGTTGTATTATACCCTCCCTATCACTAGTAGAGTGCTCTGCACATGCTAAGTGCTCAATAAATACCAGTGACTGATTGATGATGTGGGCCAGAAGTTGGCATCAGGAGAGAAGGGAATGAGGTACAGTGAGTAAGTCGGCTTGAGAGAAGTCAAGTGAGTGTGTTGGGGTGGCCTGGGAAATGAATGTGGATAGGAAGCAGGGAGAAAGCAATCAATCATTTTAAGGCCTCAGGCTTTGACCCGTGGTCACTTTTTAAGTATATCCCTGTGGCTCTTCCTTGTTCGACTAAATGAGAGCCAATCCTGATCCGCCCGCTGCCCATACTGAGACAGGAGTTGTTTTCCTACTGAGAGTTCATGGAATACCAGAAGGATGAAGATTTAGAGGAACAACCTGGTAAGTTTCAAAAGGGAATGAATAAGAAATGAAGCTAAATGATAAATATGATGGATGAGAAAGAGGAAAATCTTGCGACACAATTTCTCTCTATAATTTCTATTCTTCTCGGCCCATTTTTGTTTTTCAATCTTTGAGCTCTTAAGACTCACTCTGACTGTGATCCAGGGAAATACTTTTCAGGCTCAGTTTGGATGAAGCACCTTGAATTTCAGACAGTTGCCTGAAAATTTCCCAAAACTATCAAAAACCTCTAGGGTCTGTAAAATTGGGCCAGAATGATTCGATTTATTGGTTTTCTTGCTTCTTGCAGCCAGAGCCCAAAATAAAGAAAAAATGGAAAATGAAAAATTAAAGTCAATCAAATCAATTTTGACATTCAAAGGAATTAAATCTACGTTGCCTCCATTTGGGTCAAAGACCTCGACAAGTTTCATGGCCCCCAAGTTTACTCCCCCGACTCCTTATGATACCTTTCATTCTGTTGAAGAACCTCATTTAGAAGCAATTAAGAAAAATATTAATAATAATGATAATGATATTTCTAAGTGCTTACTATGTACCAAAACCTGTGCTAAGCACTGGGAAAGACACAAGATATTCAGGTTAGACACAGTCCCTCTCCCATGTGGGGCTCAGAGTCCAAGTAGAGGGAATAGTTTGTAATCCTCATTTTACAAATGATGTAACTGAGGCACAGAGATGTTAAGTGATTTGCCCAAGATCACAGAGCAGACAAGTTTGGAGCCAGGATTAGATCCAGGTCCTTCTGACTTCCAGGCCATTGCTCTAGTCACTCTTTTTAAGAATCAATTGTTTCAGATCCATGTACTTCAATGAGGAATACACATTCAAAGACCTTTTTGTTAGCATTTTTCAGAAGAGGAACAGAGAGGGTAAGATATTTGCTTAAAGTTAACCAGCATTACAAACGGCATTCTCTCACTCAGTCCCTACTTGAAAGGCCACACCTTTCTGGAGCCAAGGAAGGGATCTATATGGTGGCTTCAGCCTGTCACCCCTCCGTGTCCCCAGTAGGAGATGCATCGGGAACAAGAAGTCAAAGCGATGCATCAGGAGGGCAAGTGGTAGGGTCATCATCAATCTGCTTTTTTCTCACAGAGTTCTCAAAAATATAACAAATCTTTAGCTGATCTGAGATAAAATACTGCCTTCTGCAGGTAAGTGGGGTGGAAATCATTTATATTAATGTCTGTCTCACTTTCCAGAAGATAAGCCCGTTGTGAACAGGTAACGTGACTACCAACTCTTATACTGTATGCCCCCAAGTGCTTACGACAGTGCTTTGCGCACAAAGCACTCAATAAGTACGATGGGTTGATCGATTAATTAAGGTCGTTGTGTATCTTGTGCTTCTCTTGTATTCTCCCAAGCGCTTAGAGTAGCGTATGCATTCAGTAGGTGCTTGGTAAATACCATTTCTACTACCACTACTCAATCATTCATCTAAGTTTTTTATGTCGGCATGAAGGACTTGGGTAAATAAAACAGTAAATGTGATCATTCAGCAGTAGTGTCTTAGGAAACCACTGATCTTATTTCTTTCCAACTACTGTATGGCAGAATTACCAGCTTGACCAATCTCTTTCCTGGTGGATTTGTTCACAGATCACCACCGCCTCCCTTTCAGAGAATATGTCTTAATGGTGAACTTCTCTTACAGAGAAATTGTCTTTTCTCATCTCAAAACACTTGGAAGCGGAAATGTCCACTGGCGTCTTGCTATACAGAAACAACTGAGAGGCAACGAGTGAGGTTGTGTGACTTCGTTTGTAAGTCAGTCAATCACAATTAATGAGTGCTTACTGTGTGCAGAGTGCTGGACTACGTGGTTGGGAGAGTATAATATAACAGGAGGGTTTAGAGTTTATATTTCAGAAGGGTTTAGAGTGACACACAAAGGTTGTAGGTGCACAGGGTCTTGAGCTTTTTGGAGGAAGAGTGTTGGGTGAATTCTTCAAAGTAAAAGAAAAAAATGAAGATTTGAAGATGAGGTGTACCGTGGCAATTCATCCACCAAAAGGATGATATTTTGTTTCTGGGACATCACCCCTTTTCCCAGTGTGCATCATCCAGTGGGGAGGAAAGAAGTACTTAACATTTTTAAGTACTTACTATGTGCCAAGGACTATACTAAGCACATGGGGCTCACAGTAAAAGTAAGAGGTTATTGAATCCCTTTTTTACAGTTGAGGAAACTGGGACATGAAGAAGCTATATGACCTGCCCAAGGTCACCCAGCAGTCAAGTGGACAGCATAGAGGGGGAAGAGAAAGGAGTCCAGTGAGGTCCACAGCCCCAATCTCCTCAGCCTATTTCCTAAATCAGAAGAACACCTTCTGATCAGGGTCACTGCCTCACTCAACTCCCCGTAACCACAAGACGGACCTAAACACAACTCAATGGAGTCAATCACATGCGTGTTCTGCTGGGATTCTCTGGGCACATTTGGCTGAGTTCACCCCCACCCCTTGCCTTGCTGCATGTTGGCCAACAGATATGACAGTGGAAACTGTCAACCAAAGAGTGACTCAGATGGGGAGAATCCAAGGTGGAGATAGAATACTGGAAATTTGGAAGTTCATTTTGCTACAGGATTTGTTAAGGGCTTACTATGTGTCAAACACTGTTCTACGCGCTGAGGTATATACAAGTTAATTAGTCCCTGTCCTACACATGTCTCACAGACTAAACTGGAGGGAGAACAGGTATTGAATCCCTACTTGAGAGTTGAGCAAACTGAGGCACACAAAAGTTAAGCGACTTGCCCAAGGTCACGCAGCAAGCAATCGGCAGAGCCGGAATTAGAACTCAGGTCCTCTGAATCCCAGGCCTGTGATCTTTTCACAAAGCCAGACTGCTTCTCTAACAAGCTCGTGCTGTGCTAGTGGGTTAGCTTTACATTAAAAACTGTAAAATTATAAAGTCACAAGTCTGGAGATATAAACATTGGAGACATTAAGGGTAAAGATGGGAAAAATAAACCCGCCTTCATTTCTAAGGGATGAAAGAAACAATATTAATCAATGGTATTTGCAGAGCACTTACCGCATGCACCAGCACTCTACACTAAGCACTTAAAGAGTACAATACAATAAATACGATCCCTGCTCACAAGAAGCTTACAGAATAGGCTTACTTGTTTTCTGTGCAGTACTGCCCAATAATATTTTCCTTTTACACTATCGTCCTTCCCCTCCGCAAACCACAACCCTCTTCTTATCCCTCTACTCAAGTTTCCCCTTCTCCATGAAGGTTTTCCTGACTAACATCCCATTAGCTTGTAAGTTCTTTGATGGCAAAGAGTATGTGTTTTGCTTGTTATAACTGTGTTGCTTGTTAACCGCTCACTCCATGGTAAATACTGAACTAAACGCTGGGGTAGATACAGGGTAAACAGACTGGACACAGTTTCATTTTTTTTTAATGGTATTTGTTAAGTGTTTAGTATGAGCCAGGCACTATACTAAGCGCAGGGGTAGATACAAGCTAATCAGGTTGGACATTGTCCCTGTCTCACATGGGACTCACAGTCTTAATTTCCATTTTCCAGATGAGGTAACTGAGGCACAGAGAAGTTATTTGCCCAAGATCACACAGCAGACAAGTGGCTGAGCTGAGATTGCAACCCAGGTCCTCCTGACTTCCAGGCCTGTGCTTTATCCACCATGCTGCTTCTCCGTGTCCCACACTGGGCTCACAGTCTTGGGGAACAGAGGACACACACTTAAATCCCCACTATGAAACCAAGGTGCCAAGAAATTAAATGACTTGCACAAGGTGGTGCAGCAGGCAAGTGGCTAAGCCTGGATCAGAACCCAGGTCCTTCTGACTCCCAGGCCTGTGCTCTATCCACCAGGCCACACTGCTTCTCCATATACATCTTCTACACCTGTCTCCTCTCCCCGCAGTAAGATGGAAGCCTTTTGAGGGTCGTGACTGGGCCTTCTACTTTCTTTGACACGCTCTGGCGTCCTGAAAATTATATTGACTGACAGATTGCGGGTTGTCGGTTGTAAAACGGAGACTGCAGGGCCTGCATAGAAAATCCCGCCAGTGAAATGATTCCACGACAAGGCTTGACGAGAGATTTTAAAAAAAGGTTTCTGGAGATTATTCTTTTTCCAGAATTTCAACTTTCTTTTCTTCTCAGTCTCTCTTTTCCATTTGGGCTTCTCTTCATCAAGATTCATAATCCACACACTTGTGGTCGTGGGCCAATGGGACCAGCCCACGCTTCCTTACTCCTTGAGCTTTACTATCAGAAAATGTTTCAGAGGCTTTGGCACGGATCAGAGGAAAAGAAAGCTGCTTTCTTTTCCCCTCCCTTTACCACTGGGTCTGAGATTTTGAGATGATCCCTCAGCTTAGTGATCTGAGATTGCTCCACATTAGTTAAGTTCCTTTTAGTCAGCCAAAATCTAAACACTGCCTTTCAGTCAAAATGCTCTACTGCTAGCCTCCACCACTTAATGCCATTTTTTCGGAGCCACCTCACTGGCTTCCAACATGTGTTGCTGAGTTAATAAGTCTTTGACATCCATCTCAGAAAAGCTCGCCAGCTAGGACAGGAACCTCTCTCTCCACCCATGTGCTGGAAACATGCCTTTTGTTTCTGGTATACTTTCCCGAGTGTTCAGTAAATAGCATTACTACTGTGGCTATTTCTACCACTGATATCTTCCCTTGAGGTTTGGGATTCCATCTAACCCCCCTTTGTCTCCCCACCCTATTCACTCATTCAATCCTATTTATTGAGTGCTTATTAAACACTTGGGCGAGTACAATACAACAGCAAACAGACACATTCCCTGCCCACAATGAGCTCACAGTCTAGAGTTCCCATGATTTGATCTTTGTGGGACAGAGCATCCTTAGATCATTCCTTAGAAGGGCCTGTGATACAAAGAGTGTGAGCTAAGAAGGGTTTTGTGTGGGTTTCTTTTTGAGAGGAAACGTATAGCATCATAATACCACCCTGGGTCCTGGTTAACTGGGCTCTGTTTTTACTGGCTCTTAACCCTTTTCCTTCCAGGAATTGTTAAATGCTTTGGGAATCTTAGATCAGATCCAGGAGTGAGTTTCTCACTTAAGATCACCACTGTGACTGTAAACTCTCTCTGTAGACCAACAGAATGGAAACCACATAATGCAACTCCCTGGAAATTGCGTAAGAGAAATAAATACCTCGGTAATCGCACCGAGAGGAAATTATGAAATTCTCATTCTGCATGAACGTACACACTTTCACACATTCTCTCCCTCTTGAGAGAGAAAGAGAGGGAAAGCGAGATTATTTTTAGCCTGAGATGACGAGAGCTAACCAAATGGCCCTAATAGAGCCAGGTGGAAGTGTTTTTCTGTGCCACAGAGTTACGTGGTCTCCTTACCGAGACACTAGAATAGACTACCGGAGATTAAGGCCAGGCCTGGCTCTCCCCCTGAACACCTTTCCATCAGGCACTGGGGCCTGAGAAACAACCAATAGACACTTGGCTTCCATAAGGGAGAGGAGATTCCAGAGAGCATCTTTTTTCCAAGCGGACTCCTGACTCAAATAAGTAGGGAAAATTCAACAACTGTTTGATCTCTGATTTGTTGTGACTTTTCGCTGCTTGTTGTTTAGATTAAGCATTTTGTCCTCTGGCCTGGAAATGGTGCTTGGGAACAGGGTGAATTTTGAATGGTCAAAACAGATTAATATGTACTAAAATGGGCATAATGTTATTCTTTATGTAGGAATACAGTGAATGAACCTGTGGATAAGCTGGGGAGGGATGGAGAAGAGAAGCTAATACATGTGGAAAAAATATAAAACGCAGAGAGGAGTAAACTAATTTCTTCACATAATTGATTTGGTGAACAGGACTGACTCACTGTGAGCCAAAGGATTAAGGAGACTCACATAAATTTCCATTTTACAGTCTGCATACTGAAACTATGGATACAGTGTTGATGATTAACTCAAAGTCATTAGATTCTTTGATAGGGTTAATGCTTAGATAGTAAGTAAATCAAATTAAACACTACTACCACATTAGAACTGAGAGAGTTAAAAATGTGTGTGTATTTTTTTATAATTTCAGTATGTCTTAATATAGTTAGAATTTATTTCATTTCTGGTTTTGCCAGTCCTGGGTAGGACGTGCTTCTTGTGAAAATATTCTGCTTTTGAATCTACTCTTTTGGCTGGTTTCAAGGTTTTTATCGATTTTGAATTCGCAGGGAATAGAGTGCAAGTGCATATATGCACACACACACACACACACATAGACACACTTGTGTGATGGTTTATTTTTTTCATTGTGAATTTGAGTTACTGTCTTTTTGTTCTGTTTTGGATAATGTAACATACTGTGGTCATCTAATCCGGAAAATCAGTTAATAAAAGAGCCAGAGAAAGGTCTGTGGAAGTTGCCTTGCTAATCACAGCTGTGCTGCCAGGAATATAAAGCAATTTCAGCTCAGACTTTATCCCTCTTCATCCACTTTTGAGCAATCAGACTATAGATCTACCATAGCTTTAACTGTGACTCAAGATGTGTATATGTTTTAGGCTCATTGAACATTAAGTGCTGTTCACCCCTCTCTTCATCCTTCACTAGTAATCGATTCCTTTTTCAAAATAATTTCTATTAAGAGGAACAGGGCTTGCATTCCTTCTTCATTTGCCTTGGAACTGTGTATGTCTTGCAAGGATCTGGTTGAACTCAGCAGTGTATGTGTTAACGTGCTGTGGTGTTTCAGTCTCAGGACTAGCCTGTGAATGAGAAAGCCACCTTTACTGATGGATCTTTTCCAGTCGACTTAACTGTAACAGTATGAATGTTAGCTTCTGCCAGTTTACATGCAGGCAGTGGTGATCAGGGTAAAAAACATTATTTAAAGTGTCAGTTCCTGCCTCACCAAAACCCAGTGACTCAGCTCCACAAACCAGATAAAAGAAAAGGATTTAAACATGAATAAAAGTTTTGAAATGACTTTCTTTTTGCTCAGAAAAGGTTTGGAAACTAAAAGATATTTTTGCCAATTGAAGATGGAACTTGATACTGCCTATTCATTACTCTGTCGCCAACCCATAGAAGCAATTTTCTGAAACACTTATACTTTCAGTGATATTTTATTTGGGTGACTAAAATATTTTGCAGTGACAAGATATCAGTGGAAAGAGCCTGGGCTTCAGAGTCAGAGGTCATGGGTTCCGACTCCCGGCTCTGCCACTTAGCTGTGTGACTGTAGGCAACTCACTTAACTTCTCTTTGCTCAGTTACCTCATCTGTAAAATGGGGATTAACCTGTGAGCCTCACGTGGGACAACCTGATTACCTGTATCTACCCCACCGCTTAGAACAGTGTTCTGCACATAGTAGCGCTTAACAAATACCAACATTATTATATCACCCTGATTTCAATCCTGATTGATGTACGTGAAATCACAAATGAAGCACCTGTAAAATGGTTCAAGACATTTGATCTAATCTCCATATTTGTGGTCTTTCCTAAACTGTGATTAACAGTACTCAGTTTCTCTAATCTCCATATATGTGGTGTTTTCTGAGCTGTGATTAACAGTACTCAGAGTAGTGGTGAGCGGAGTAACAGAAGTATTACACAGACTATCTACTAATGGCTGAAACTCTTTCAAAATCTTAAGGGAGAGTCTTCTGAAAATCAGGTACTGATGCAAAATTTAATCATAGACTCAAATCTAACTCTTGGTTAGAGTGTAAGTTCCTTATACAACAAGGAACATGTTTTGTTTTTCTGTTATGATTTCCCAACTCCTCTGTACAGTGCTGCGTGCTCAGTAGCACTTATTACTACTGCTAATGATGGGGTTTGTTAAGTGCTTACTAGTGTCAAACACTCTTTTAAGCGCTGGGGTAGATACAAGCTAATCAGGTTGGACACAATCCCTGTCCCACATGAGGGCCACAGTCTAAATCCCCATTTTACAGATGAGGTAACTGAGGCACAGAGAAGTGAAATGACATGGCCAAGGTCACACAGCAGACACATGGTGGAACCAGGATTAAAGACCAGGTCCTTCTGACTCCCAGCTCCATCCCCTAGGCCATGCTGCTTCTCTACTACTACCACTATGATATTACTACAAGCCCACAACTACTATAGAAGCTAAATAACATAGAGACATCTTGAAGCTTAGAAATGAAGGTGAAGCTAAATAACATGAACCAAGCCACTGATTAATTTCAATCCACAAAGAGGGGAGCATTTCAAGTTACTCTGTTGAAATAATGGCCCTGGTTCTGTTCTCCAAAACCCCTAAACACAGCACAATGGAGGTTGGCCACATACTGAGGTTTAACCTGAAATAGACAGGATCTCTGAAGGTGATCCAAGCAATTTTAGACAAACTGATAGAAGTTATAGCATTATGGAATGTCCTAGTTAACATGGTCAGTTTATTTTAATTGGATTTCCAATAGCTATTTCTCACTTTGAGTATTTGGTCTTTCTCATGTGTGCTGAAGGCACTCAATAACTTTTATTGAATACTTCTGCTGGCAGAGCGCTATACTAAATGTTTAGGAGAATACAAAAAATTCCCTCAAGGAGCTTAGAATAATGCTCAATATATGTTCAATTTGAGATCCACAATGTTCTTGGATATGTATCCCTCCTTGATTACTGCATCACCCTCTGGGCTGACCTGCCTCCTGTCTCTCCCCCGTTTAGCCCTTCATTCTGCAGCCTGGATTATTTTTCTACAAAACCGTTCAGTCCATTTCCCCACTCCTCAAGAACCTCCAGCACTTTCCCATCCACCTCTGCATCAAACAGCCACTCCTTACCTTTAGCTTTAAAGCATTCAATCACCTTGCCCCTTCCTACCTTATCTCTCTCATTTCCTCATATAACCAATCCCGTACACTCTGCTCCTCTAATGCCAACCTACTCATTGCAACTTGATATGATTTTACATCACTGCTGAGCCCTCAACCATGTCCTGCCTCTGGCCTGGAACAACCTCCTTCTTCATATCTGACAAATGTTCAGTCTCCCCACTTTAAAACCGTACTAAAAGCGCAATTCCTCCAAGAGGCCTTCCCCAACTAAGCCCTCATTTCCTCTTCTCCCATTTCTTTGCACTTGGATTTCTACCCTTTATTCACCACACCCTCAGCCTTACAGCACCTATGTACATATCCATGATTTATTTATTTACATGAATTTTGTTCTTCCTCTCTAGGCTGTCAAATCCTTGTGGGCAGGGCATGCATTTACTAATTCTCTTGTATTGTGCACTCCCAAGTGCTTAGTGCAGTGATCTGCACACAGTAAGAGTCCAATAAATACAGTAGATTGATGGATGCAGTATGGACATTCCTGGATATTTTGAGCTCCCCCATTCTTATTGAGAAGGAAAAGGCTTTGAACTTGAGATTTTATCTTAATGCCCCATGTTTATGACAAATAATATGGTCAATTAATCCATGGTATTTACTGAATGCTTACAGTTTGGAGAGCACTGTCTAAGCACTGGGTGAGTACAATACAAGAGAGTTGGTAGATATATTCCCTGCCCATGAGGAACTGGGAATCTTTCATTCAATTATTCAATAGTGTTTACTGAGCACTTACTGTGTGCAGAGCACTGTACTAAGCACTTGGAAGAGTGCAACACAAAAATAAACAAACATATTTGCTGCCCACAAAGTCCTGACAGTCTAGAGGGGGAAATATAAAATAGACCATTTAAAAAAAACACCCTTCAGGTCATTTCACAATGTGCTGTACCTCTGCACACCATGTTACAACTAACTGGTAGGCACAAAAGGGTGCAAACAGGACTCTACAGTTGACTAGCCCTGAATTCAATTATTAGCCCAGTTTCACTCTCCTAAAATCTCAGGGCTGAGGCTCAGAGGAGGCTCCATCTGACTCCCTCCCTCTGTGTGTTTGAAAGCATAGCTTCTTGTGCTCTCTCTCTCTATTTCTTCTTCTCGACACCCTCTCAACACAGCGATTCAAGTCCCCACTACTTCAGGACAGCACAGAGCTTTCCTCCCTGCCTTGTCACTGGGCTACAGCAAAGTTGACCACACAAACATCGGGAACTTAGAAAGTTATTAATTCTTGTTCGTTTCATTTGAATGTGATAGTGCCTGGAGTTATTCCATACAATAGAAATATTACTTCACAGGAAAATAGCAAGTTTTTTTCATATCCTTCCCCTCCTCTTTCACCCTTCCTTGCTTACACTCCCTTCCACCCACACCCCCACGTTCCGTTACTTGAGTTCACCTCCTCTAAACGGAATTGTAGGCTTAGCTTCTGAACGGTGATTTTTAAAAATGTATGACTTTATCCCATTACCCCTCCCCTCTTTTTTCCCTCTCCCTTGTTTTTCCGTTGCCTCTGGAGAAAGTGACTTGTTTTGAAAAGTCTTTTCCAACGTGAACAGGAGAAAGAATGTCCTATCTTTATTATGAGGGCACTGCATGCTTCAAAATAACCCTCTCTCACTTTGGCCCAAATTGGTTTTCTCTAAAAACTTTGGCATCTTTTTTTTCAAACAGTGGGTGAATAAAAACTATTGACAAATCACTCTGTCAACCAGTGTTCTCTATAAACCTGCATCTTGACTACAACCTACTTTCCAAAGGAGGCTTTTCGTTCCACTAAACAGAGGGATGAATCCATCTAGTCTAAGTACCATAGATAAAATCATCACCACAGTAATAGCTTTCATCACAACAATAATGCAGAGCTTGGTTCTAGAGTGCATGAGGGTGCCCAGAAATTTACTGTCTCACCCAAGCGAGATATATGGACTTTCTAGGAGTACAAGAAGAGAGACAATTGGCTAAATAATCCCAAAGATGCCTTAGAAAACTTCATCTCACAAGAGTGAGCACTTTCCTCCAGAGCCCAAACAGTAAGTGGAGACTATTTGCTTTTTTAAGGTATAAATACAATGGACACTGAAGATTGTTTTACAGCTTGGGATCACATTTGGTGAGACTGCTGCTGCTCCTGAAACAAGCCCAATTCTACATAACCGGTCTCTAGCCACTGCTATCTTAACTAGCTCAATCAATCAATCCTCAGATTTTTCTGAGAGCTTACTGTGTGCATGCAACTGGAAAGGGATCCTGAGAAGAGACAGGTCAGGCCCGATTCCAGAAGTCATTTTCCAACACCTCCAGAGAGAGCAGCAGCCGAGCCTGCCTTTGCCAGTTTCAGACCTGAGGGAATTACTGTGGCGGGGTGGATTGGGCATGGGAATGTTTCAGTGAGGATTTGGGAGGAGATGAGGGAAGGGTGGAGAGTGGGATGAAGTTGAAAGAGAAAGCCCAGTGTGAATTAAAACACACACAAACCCAACCCCCCACCCCAAAACACCCATCCTGTTAGTTCCCTTTCCCTCTGAACCTAGAGAGTATGATACAAAGTCTTCCTCTGGGGGAAGAAGAAGATAATGGAAGAGTTTTTGGCTAATGGCTTGATACTGAATGAGTGTTTTCCCTTCAAGGACTAAGTCAGAGCTGGGCAGGAAAGAGCAACTTCAATTTTTGATAGTTTTGGGCAGTCAATCCATCAGCTGTATTTGAAAGCGTACTGTGAGCAGGGCACTATATTAAGCACTTGGAAGAGTACAAATAATAAACAAACACATTCCCTGCTTACAACATATTTACAGTCTAGAGGGCTGGAAGTGCCTACCAACTCTGTTGTATTGTATTCTCCCATGCACGCAGTGAGAGCTCAGTAAATAAGAGTGATTGATTTGGCTATTTTTAAATGGTACTTTTTAAGCACTTGCTATGTGCCAGGCACTGTACAACATGCTGGGGAAGATACAGGATGATCAGGTTGGACACAGTCCCCATTTTACAGATGAGGTAATTGAGGCACAGAGAAGTTAAAAGACTTGCCCAAGGTCACCCAGCAGACAAGTGGCGAAGCCAGGATTAGAATCCTGGTCCTTCTGACTCCCAGGCCTGTGCTCTATCCACTAATAATAATAATAATGTTGGTATTTGTTAAGCGCTTACTATGTGCAGAGCACTGTTCTAAGCGCCGGGGTAGATACAGGGTAATCGGGTCATCCCACATGAGGCTCACAGTTAATCCCCATTTTCCAGATGAGGTCACTGAGGCCCAGAGAAGTGAAGTGACTTGCCCACAGTCACACAGCTGACAAGTGGCAGAGCCATGCTACTTCTATGCTGATCCAACCCTGAATCATTTTTCCATGTACAGATGATGGAACCTCCTATTTGGGAAGATGGCACCAAGTCAGAGTCGTGAGATGTCAGGACAAAGAATTTGTGTGAAGGACTTGATAATTGTCATAATGGTTAGCCCAGCATCATATGCAATCTCTACGTTCCCATAGGGACCCAATAACTAATAATAATGGTAATGATAATAATAGTGGTATTTGTGAAGCACTTACTATGTGCCAGGCACTGTCCTAAATGCTGGGGTGGATACAAGAAAATCAGGTTGGACACATTCCCTATTCCACATGGGGGTCACAGTCTTAATCCCCATTTTACAGCTAAAGTAACTGAGGTCCAGAGAAATGAAGGGACTTGTCCAAGGTCACCCAGCAGACAAGTGGTGGAGCTGGGATTAGAACCCAGGTCCTTCTGACTACCAGGCTTGTGCTCTGAACCAGCAAAAGACAAGGGTGAAGCATCTTGTTAAAATTAATTCCAAGAGAACCCTTTTACGGTCAAAGAGTCTGTGGCATTGTGCCAATATATGGTAGCATCATAACACTGACCATTTGGGTATTTGGTGCCCGCATTATCAATTATTATACTGAGTGTTTACCATGTACAGAGTGCTATACTAAGCACTTGGAAGCGTATGATACAACAGAATTAGCGGACATGGTCCCTGCCCATAATGAGCTTACAGTGTAGGGGCTAACTGGCCAATTATTTTCCAGGATTCTGGCTGGATTAGTTCCCTGAAAAAAATGCTCTCGGTGGCTCTCACGATGATGGCCTGACTCCAATAGGCAGTCTCCTGTTTACAGACCTGCCACTACTCCTCAGAAGAATTGTTCTGGAAGGATGCCAAGTGGAGCAATTGCCCCTTTCAAGCTGGGGTCGTATCGCAATGAGAAGCAGCACCGACTAGTGAATAGAGTCCAGGCCTGGGAGTCAGAAGGACACGAGTTCTAATTCCAACTTTGCCACTCGTCTGCTATGCGACTGAGGGCAAATTACTTCACTTCTCTTGGCCTCAGTTCCATCCTCTGTAATATCGGGATTGAGAATGTGAGCCCACTGTGTGGCAGGGAATGTGTCCAATATGATTATCTTTTATCTAACCCAGAGTTTAGAATGGTGCCTGGCACATAATAAACACTTGACAAATACCACATTATTATTATTAAGGACAAAGGAATGACATCTTTATCCCTGCTCTCTATGGATCCAAAAGGAATATTTCATTAGGATTTGTAAGTCATTCATTAGCACTTGGGATAGAATCCTAGAGACCACCAACAAAGGAGCCTAAATGAATCAGAACTGTCAGTTCAATCCCTTAGTTTAGGCCTCGCTCAAACTGAAATGTGAGACTTATTTATGGCTTACTTAAATCCAGAAGTTGTAACATTCAAGATTAGTGATCTGAGATTTGTCTGCAAATGATTCCGCTCGGGACTTCCCTGATGTTTCTGTTTGACTCAGGATTTTCTGTCTGGAAATCGTCTCCCCAGATCTGCAGGGTTTTCAGAAAGGCAGAGATAGAGGACCAAGGGAGTGAGGGAGAGAAATAGAAGGAGAAATAGAGAGAGAGAAAGTGTGTGTAAGCTGCATTATGGTGTGAGAAGGAAGTGGTGGCTTCAGGAGAGGAGGCAGAACCGAAAATACAAAGTTAGGGAAGAAAAGCACAAGAATACAGTCCTACTGTGGTACCTGTTCTCCCTCTTACTTGACTTACCTAGATGTGGGAAGTAACTGTAGGGACCTGGCTGTCTTGTAACTAATCTAATGCTAAGTACGGTGCAAGGCATGTAGTAACCGCTTAACAAATACCACAGCTATTATTACTGCCCTGCAGCCAGTGCAACTTCAGGCTCAAGTAAATCATCATCTCAATCTTTACTCAGGGAGATGTTAGAGAGATTTCATAACCCAGATAGGTTTTTTTGGAAACAGATAGCTCAGAGGAACTGTATCGAATTGTGGTGGCCACCCAGGGTATTTTAGATCAAGTGGATAAACTAGATATAAACAAACTGCCAGCTGACAGTGTTTGGAAGGAATTTGGAAAAATCAATCAGTCAATTTTATCTGAGCATTTACCGCAAACAGAAACATTGTACTAAGTACTTGGGAGAGATCAATACAACCGAGTTAGTTAAACGTTCCCTGACCACAAAGGGACATAATTTCAGTTTGAGGGTGTTTTGTTTTTTTTATGCTACTGTTAAGTGACTACTATGTGTCAAGCACTGTTTTTAAGTGCTGAGGTAGATAGAAAATCATCACTCCCTGCCCCTACCCAACATAGGCCTCAGAGTCTAAGAAGAATGGAGAACAGATAATGAATCCCCATTTTACATTTGAAGAAACCTAAGTACCGAGAAGTTAAGTGACTTGCCCAAGATCACACAGCAGGCAAGTGGCAGAGCAGAAATTAGAATTCAGGTCCTCTAACTCCCAGGCCTGTGCTCTTTCCACTAGGCCATGCTGCTTCCCAGTTGAAACCTATCATTACAAATGACAACAATAGCTGCTTCCCAGTTGAAAATGTATAGCCTATCATTACAAACAGCAATGATAATAGAATAGAGGTGGATTCCCAATTTAACTCTCATCTACAAAGGGTTCTGGAGGTCATTCAGAGAATTATGAACCAGTCAGTTTCATTTCTGCATCTGGAGACTTATTTAAGATTGGAGGCCCGAAGGCAAAAAGAGGCATCTAATGGAGGAAAGACAACTTGGCTTATGTATGGGGAAATTGCAGCTCACAGATCGGCTGGACTTCTTAGAAGAAATCAATAGGCATGTATTCAGAGATGGGCCAATATACATAGTATGCTGACCTTTTCAGAAGGGTTTTGATAAGGATCCACTCAGTTTTTTTTCTCATCTGAGTAATCATGGCTAGAGGAAATGTTCTGTTATGGATAGAATTCTGGCTAGTGAGTCAGTCAATTACATTTATTGAGCACTTACTGTGTGCAGAGCACAGTACCAAGTGCTTGAGAGAGTACGATACAATAATAAACAGACACATTTCTTGCTCACAAAAAGTTTACAGCCTAAAGAAAGGAAATACAGATTAGGGGCAAGTGATGATTTTCTGGGTTGTGTTATTTGTCAAGAGTTGACTCTGTGCCAAGATCTGGAGTACATATAACTGGAGCTCACCTAACCTGCAGGGAGCTCACAGTCTAAAAGGTAAGGAGAAACATGTGTTTAATCCCCATTTTATAAATGAGGAAACTGAGCACAGAGAAGTTAAGTGACTTGTCCTAACTCACCCAACAGCCAAGTAGTGAACACAGAATTAGAACCCAGGTTTCCTGACCCCCACTCCTACTCCTGTGCTTTTTCCCCTGTTATAATTCTTTTTTAAGTAGGACTTGTTAGGGTCACCAGCTTCATTAATGATCTGGAAGAGGAAGTATACAATGAAACTCCCACACTTTTTAGACGACACTAAACTCTTGGGGGCAGTAAAATGTGGATCAATTCTAAGATGATCTCATAAATAATGATAATAATAGTACTTGTGGTGTTGGTTAAATGCTTACTATGTGACAAGCACTATTCTAATTTCTGGGATAGTTACAAGTTAATTGGGTTGGACACAGTCCCTCTGACTTCATGGGACTCACACTCTAAGTAGGAGAAAGAACAAGTATCAAAGGTGTGATAAAGTTGTGTGCCTGGGATGAAAAATGGTAGATGAGCTTCAATCAATGGTATTTATTGAGTGCGTACTCTGTGCAGAACACTGCACTAAGCACTTGGGAGAGTACAATACAAGATCTGGTAGATATGTTCCCTGCTCCCAAGAAGCTTACAGTGAGCAAGTGTCTAGAAATACCCCTACAAAAAATATTCCAAATTACAATAGTATCATGATGATTATTGGGAAAGTGGAGAGGCAGAAACATGTATTGAGGCCTAGAATGGTGAATACTCATCCCTCCTAGGACTGTTTTCACATGTTCTTATCAATTAGTCCATCATATTTCTTGAGCACAGCTCATACTTCACTGTGCTAGGCACTAGGGAGAGTAAGGTATTTCAGAGGTGATAGAACTGTTCCCTGTTCACAACGAGTTTTCAGTCTAGAGTTCTCAATTTCTTCATTGCTTTCAACTTATTCCTGATTATCTCTGTGTGTTCTCCACCCCTTTTGGACTAGCGCCTGACTCTCACCTGCGGATTTTTATGTGCTTAGCATATAGCAAGTGCAAAATAAATGCTATAGACAATTAACTTTGAGCCATGAGCTGTCAATCATGAGTTAGGAAAAAGGAAATGATGTGATGCAGTGATGCAGGTTGCAAATTCCAGTACACTCAGGAGGGTTTAGAAAACTTAGTGGAAGAGCAATTTACTATGGGTTACAAGAGGGAAAGTTAAAGATGAAGAGAGGAAAAGTTAGGGATGTGAGATGGCCAATCCCAAATATTAGGCTCTATAACAAAGATGGCAACCATCACAAGGTGTCGGACTCCACAAACTGGTGGTTTTGACCAATTTATAAGCCAATCAGTAGTGCATTTTAAGTGCCTCTTTTGTGCAGAGCACTGTACTAAGTATTTGAGCAGCGGTCACGGAGCAGCATTCACAAAACTGTGTTCTTGTCAAATAATGTGTCTAAAACAGAATTCCTCATCTTCTCACCCAAATCCTGCCCTCACCCTTACTTTCTCATCACCATAGACAGCACCAGCATCCTCCTTGTTTCACAAACTCATCACCATGGTGTTATCCTCGACTCATTTCTCTCATTCACCCCACATATTCAATCTGCCATGATATACCTCCATAACATTACCAAAATCTGCTCTTTCCTTTACATCCAAACTACTACTGGGTTAATCCAAGCATCTGTCTAATCCCACCTTGACTACTACATCAGCCTCCTTGCTGACTTCCCTGCCTCCTATCTCTCTCCATCTCAGTCTACACTTCATTCTTCTGCCTAGATCATTTTTCTACAAAATATTTCAGTCTATTTTTCCCCAATGCTCAAATACCTCCAGTGGTTACCCATCCAACTCCACATCAAACATAAATCCTTACCGTAAGCTTTAAAACACTCACTCACCTTGCCCACTTCAATATTACCTCTCTGATTTAGTACTACAGACCAGCCAGCATACTTCTCTCCTCTGACGCCAACCTATGTATCCCGATCTTTTCTATCTTGCTACGAACCCCTCACCCACATTCTCCCTCTGGTCTGGAACTCTCTTCGTCTTCAGGTCCAACAGACAATCCCTCCCCTCTCTCAAAGCCTTATTAAAAACACATCTTTCCACAGACACCTTCCCTAAGACATCATTTCCTCTTCTTCCACTCTCTTCTGCATCTCCTTTGCACTTGGATTTATGCCCTTTGTTCACCTCACCCTCAGGCCCACAGCACTTATGTACGTATCCATAATTTATATATTTATATTAATGTCTTTCTCACCCTTTTTATTTAAGCTAATCTTGAGCAGGGAACCGGTCTACTGTCTTGCATTGTATCTCCAAAGTGCTTAGTAAATTGCTCTGTGTTGGTTAGTTTGATTAAGCTTTAGTTGTGAGCACATACTACAGGTTTCTATTACCTCTAGTGTATTTTCTGTGTTTTCCCAATCACATGAAATTTTGTGGCTCTGGGTGTATTGCTGATGCCCTTTGTGCATTCAAGTGAAATAAGTCAGCCCTCATTCCATAAAGAAGTGGTTGTTAGTTCTCATGCGGTAACTCCTTTCTATAAACACTCCAACTACCTGGAAATGAAATTGTTACATTTGTGACCTATTAACGTTCTGGAAAAACAAAGCTATAGCCTAGGCCAGAGACACAGTTGGGCTCACGGAGAAGAACAAGCCTTTATTCCAATTTGATTAATTTTCAATTTCAGATTGGATTTAATGGGAATGAATGAAACTTTTCCTTCTCTGCTTCTGAAGAAGCAGTCCATAAGGAAATAAATTTTCTGAGAATTACATTTCTTTGAAAGGGCTTTGTTAGGTTGAAGGTAAGAGCTTGGTTCCTTTTTAGAGGAGGGGGATGGGACAATACCGTATAAAATGGGGAAGTCTTTTTAGTTACTTATGAGCGATAAAGAAGTTAATAAGGCCTTGTTAAAAGCATTGTTTCAAGGGTGTGCCGTGAATTTGCCAGTATAATAACTGTGGTACTTGTTAAGTGCTTTCTGTGTTCCAGGCACTGCATTAAGTGCTGAGGTGGATACAAGCAAATAGAGTTGGATACAGTCCCTGTCCCACGTGAAGTTCACAGTCTCAATCCCCAATATACAGATGAGGTAACTAAGGCACAGACAAGTGACTTGCCCAGGGTTACAGAGCAGATAAGTGGCAGAGCTGGGATTAGAACCCATGATGTTCTTCTCCCAGCCCTGTGCACTTTCCACCACACCACAATGCTTCTATGGAAGATATATAATACCCCAGGGGCAGAGCTAGAAGCGAGCTGCATAGTGTAATGTCAGTACGAGGCATGAAAAATGCAGTGCTAGACTGGGGGACTGAAAATTTCCATGGTCAGTAGAATTACATCCTACAAAAGTATCGGCAGTCCCCCGGCAATCACACTGGACTAGGTGAGGATAGTTCCAACTCCTGAAAGGGCCCCTGATGAAGGTAGGTAAAGCCAGATAGGTTTCTGGATATACTCAATGATCATTTCTTTTGAATTTAGTAGTATTATCTTTAAATGCTCTTCATTTATTTACTCCATCAGTGGCATTTATTGGAGGGCTTACTGCATGCAGAACGCTGCACTAAGCTTTTGGGAAAGTACAAGACGACAGAGTGGGTAGACTGTCCTCAAGGAGTTTACGATCTAGGGGGGTAGACTCCTTCATTCAGTGATATTTAGTGAACATCCTCAGTGTGCAAAGCACTGTACTAAGCGCTGTTGGGTGAAAATACAGGGAAGGACAAGTAAAATTCCCTGGCCTTCAGGAGCCTCCCCACCTGAAATGGGATGAGGAGCATGGCATAGTGGATAAAGCACAGGTCTGGGAGCAGAAGACCATGGGTTCTAATCCTGGCTCGGCCATTCATCTGCTGTATGACCTTAGACAAGTCCCTTGATTTCTCTGGGCCTCAGCTATCCCATCTGTAAAATGGAGATTGAGACTGTGAGCCCCACGTGGGACAGAGACTCTGTGTCCAACCCGATTTGCTTGTATCCACCCCAGTGCTTAGTACAGTGCCTGGCACGCTAAACAAATTCCCCAGTTATTATCTGGGAAGTTGACAACGGGCACGTGAGGGAACGATGAATACCGAAAGACAAAGCAACATAAGAACTTTAGTATAATGAGCCTGAGAAGACCTCAAATCCACTGGGGTTTAAAGGAACCAAGTTCAGGCTCCTTTGCAAACTACAGCAGCTGCCCAATATTCACCATACATGTTCTTAAAAGTTTTAGAAAATATATTGCTGCCACTCGGGTTCTTGCCACCCTCCTCAGGGAAGGCAGTTGGGTAGAAGAGACCCAAGAGAATGGAGGAGTACCATTGATCCCAACCATTGTGGTTGGACTACTGGGGGAGAAATGCTTCTGGTGTAGAAACATTCTGGACACACTCACTGGGGTGTGTTGTAGGTTGCTAAGCAACAAGGCCTAGTGAAAAGAGCACAGGATTGAGACTCAGAGGACCCGAGGAATCCTGGCTCTGCAACCTTGGGTAAGTCACTTGACTTCTCTGTGCCTTGGCTCCCTCATCTGGAAAATGAGCTTTCGATACCTGCTCTCCTTCCTCCTTAGACTGTGAGCACTATGGGGGACTTGATTATAATTAGAGCAACAGGTCTGTGAGTCAGAAGGCTGTGAGTTCTAATCCCAGCTTCGCCACTTGTCTGCTGTGTGACCTTGGGCAAGTTACTTCACTTCTCTGAGCCTCAGTTACCTCATCTGTAAAATGGGGATTGAGACTCTGAGCCCCATGTGGGACAGGAATTGTATCCAACCCTATTTGCTTGTATCAACACCAGCACTTAGTAGAGTGCCTGGTACACAGTAAGCACTTTGCAAATACCACAGTTATTATCTTGTATCTACTCCAGTGTTTAGTACAGTGCTTGATACATAAGCAGTGCTGAATAAATACCACAATTATTATTATTGCTATGGGGATTTTAAAGGGACTTGGAGCAGATCTGCACAACCTAGTAAAAGTAATAATTAGAGCATCTGTTAAGTGCTGACTTTATGCCAAGCACTATACTAAGCATTGGGGTAGATAAAAGATAATCAAGTTGGACACACAGAAAGCGCTTAACAAATACCATAACTGTTATTATTATTATGGATGAAAATGGAGCCTCTCATCACAATGCCTGGCACAGAGTAAGTGTGTAACAAATACCAGAATTATTATTATTAAGAATGATGGATTTGCCTTGGCCCAATCATGAAACATTTCAGGACCAAGATCCTATATGAAGAAATCGATGAGAACTACTGGTTTGAGCAGTGCCACTCACACTCGCTTGTCCATGCCAATCACAGTCCTTAATGGGGCAGTCCTAAGAATATAAAACATTTAGAAGCGGAGGCCTCAATCCGACCAGCTGTGTAAGACTGAAATAGCTCACCTTCTCCTTTCTAAGCCCTCTTGTATATTTAAAATGTCTGTGGAAACTGGTATCCACACACAGTAAAACACAGAAATCCACACAGGAGTATAATTAATTAAAAAAAATATTCAGGGACAGACATGACCGTCCTCATGAAAATTGTGATTAAGGCAGGAATTGAATCAGGCCCAGGAGCAGGAGTTGGGAATTGCTAATTTAGGGATGGGAACTCTGGTAGGGTTTTTTTTTTTTCCCTCTTTGTTGTTGTCGTTTAAGGAAAAATAAAACCGAAGCCTAATTTTGCTTATAAGCAGAGGTTGTTGCAGTCTCCTAGGGTAAACAAGGTTAGAACACTAGTTCACCCTTCAAATGTCAGATGAAGGTACTTTTTGAATGAAACTATCAATCAAGAAGAAATAATAATTTCCGTCAAGTCGGTTTAAATATAACCGAGTGTGTTCCTGAGTATAAAAGGGCTCCATTAGGGGCCCTGTCTCCTGGTTTCCTTCTCCTCTCCTTTCTTATCCCTATGTTATCTCTACTGCAGATAAACTGTTTGAATGAGAAGATGAGGGGTTCAAACTGGGAGGGAGGTATGGAATCAGGTGGTCTTCTGGCTTGCTCCCCCCTCTCCAACATCCCCCCCCCTCCCCAGGGAATAATTGTGGTAGTTGTTAGGACTTACTATGTGCCCGGCACTGTACTAAGTGCTGAAAATACCAAGGGCTCTTCCGGGATAAGAATCTGGAGGGATCCCGGCTCCCCCTCTTGTCTGCTGTGTGACCTTGAGGAAATCACTTCACTTCTCTGTGGCACAGTTCCCTCATTTGCAAAATGGGAATCGAGACTGTGAGCCCCTCGTGGGACAGGAACTGTGTCCAGTCTGATTCGCTTGCACTCATTCATTCAATCTTATTTATTGAGAGTTTATCGTGTGCAGAGCACCGTACTAAGCGCTTGGCAAAGTACAGTGCAACCATAAACAATGACATTCCCTGCCCACAATGAGCTTACAGTCCCAGCGCCTAGTACAGTGCCTGACACACAGTCAGGGCTTTATCAACACCATCATCATCATCCAGTTGAGGGAGAGAGCTGTGAAAAGGGAGGGCTTTCTGGTTCCAGGCTAGGGGACAAGACAGGGGAAGGGAGATGGGAGAGAGGGAGGGGATACGGAGAGAGTTCTGGGCGAGTGCTCTGAAGCAGCATGGTCAAGTGGACAGAGTCCAGGCCTGGAAGTAGAGGGCATGGGTTCTAATCCTGCCTCCGCCACTATCTGCTCTGTGACCTCGGGTAACTCACTTCACTTCTCTGGGCCTCAGTTCCCTCCTCTGCAAAATGGGAATTTAGACTGTGAGTCCAAGGTGGGACAGGCGCTGGGTTCAACCCGATCTGCTAGCATCCACCCCAGTGCCTGGCCCTGAGTAAGCGTGTAGCTAATATAATACCACCATTATTATCATTATTATAATGATGGTATTTGTTAAGCGCTTCCCATGTGCCAAGCACCAGGATAGATACAAGGTTATCAGGTTTTCCCACGTGGGGCTCACTGTTTTAATCCCCATTTTACAGATGAGGTAATTGAGGCACAGAGAATTTAAGTAAATTAAGTAATCCTGTGGCTGAACTGTACTTCCCAAGGACTTAGTACGGTGCTCTGCGCTCAATAAATACGATTGAATGAATGGACGAATTATGGCATTTGTTAAGTGCTTACTATGTGCTGAGCACTGTTCTAAGCGCTGGGGTTGATACAAGGTAATCAGGTTGTCTCACGGTGGGCAGGGGGCTCACAATCTGCATCCCCATTTTGCAGATGAGGTAACAGACACAGAGAATTTAAGAGTGGCTTGCCCAAGGTCACACAGCAGACAAGTGGCAGAGGCGGGACTAGAACCCACCACCTCAGTCTTCCAAGACCGTTCTTCTTCCACTGAGCCACCCTCCTCCTCCTCCTCTTACTAATAATGATATTATGCCTCACCCCAGAGCCAGCTGCCCATGGAAAGCCTCTCTTTCCACCTGCTGGGGCCTACCCCCTTTTTCTTCCCCTCCTGCAGCTCATTCAGTCATTCAATAGTATTTATTGAGCGCTTACTATGTGCAGAGCACTGTACTAAGTGCTTGGAATGTTCCATCCGGCAACAGAGAGAGAGACAATCCCTGCCGGACAATGGGCTCACAGTCTAAAAGGGGGAGACGGACAGCAAAGCAAAACAGACAATACCAAATGAGCAGTCTGGCGTAGATATCACCAAGATAAATAGAAACATAGATATATATATGAGAAGCAGCATGGCTTAGTGGAAAGAGCACGGGCTTGGAAGTCAGAGGTCGTGGGTTCTAAACCCGACTCTGCCGCTTGTCAGCTGGGTGACCATGAGCAAGGCGCTTAACTTCCCTGGGCATCCGTTTCCTCATCTGTAAAATGGGGATGAAGACTGTGAGCCCTACGTGCATCTCCCCCAGCACTTAGAACAGTGTTTCGTGGCTCACTGGAAAGAGCATGGCCTTGGGAGTCGGAAGTCATGGGTTCTAATCCCGGCTCTGCCGGTTGTCAGTTGCGTGGCTTTAGGGCAAGTCACTTTACTTCCTTGTGCCTCCGTTATCTCATCTGGAAAATGGGGATGAAGACTGTGAGCCCCACATGGGACAACCTGACCACCTTGCATCCCTCCCCTGCGCTTAGAACAATGTTTGGCACATAGGGAGTGCTTAACAAACGCCATCATCATTATCATCGTCATGCACATCATTAACGAAATAAATCAGAGCGGCGTGGCTCAGTGGAAAGAGCCCGGGCTTGGGAGTCGGAGGTCATGGGTTCTAATCTTTGGGCAAGTCACTTCACTTCTCTGGGCCTCGGTTCCCTCAGCTGGAAAATGGGGATGAAGACTGTTAGCCCCACCTGGGACAACCTGATGACCTCGTTGCCTCCTCCCGGGTGCTTAGAACAGTGCTTGGCACCTAGTGAGCGCTTAACAAATTGCACCGTTATTCTAGGAGGAATGCACGCTCTAGAGGAGCAGGCACAGTGCTGAGGAGGGGGAAGAGGTGGAAGGGGGGTGGGGGGAGCAGGTCGGCTCTGGTCCTGGGATGGGGATGCGGTGGGGGAGGGAGCAGCATCCCTCCCCTCCAGGAATCCCGGGGCCGATCCCTGCGGCGTGATTGGTGGCTGGGGAGCCCGGGGGGCGGGACCGGCCTCGCCGGCATCACATGGAAAGCCTCAAAAGAGTCAGAAGCCCAGGATAGCGCAGAAGCGCAAAAGCCTCCGTCCAGCCCGGCCGGCTGAGCCTTGGGAAGGTGTTAGCGGGAGGGGGGCGGGAAAGGATTAGGAATTCCATCGCTCCCTCCTTTGGGATCGACTGGGATCTTCCATGCTCCTCCACCTCATTCCCACCCCAGGTCCTCGGGTCCTGGGCTGGCAACAGGTAAGGGACCGGTCTCTTGGCTCCTCTCTTCGCAGGGCTCTCTCTGGGGTGGGAAGGGAAGGTTGGGGGAGTGGATCTCGGAAGCTATCCATCTCGCCCAGTGGCAGACTTGGGGGGGGGGTGGCCGGGATTTGGGGGAGGAGGGAGGAGGAAGAGCTGGAGGAAGGAAGGGCAGCAGCAGCAGCAGGGGGAGAGGGCCCTCGGGTCATGCCTAGCGCGCGTCTGGGCGCAGGATTGCCCTCCGAGCTAAAAATACAGAGCCACGCTTGGAACAGTTGAGCAATAAGCACACATTTCTCCCGAGCATCTGTTTGTGCTCATAACTTTAAATGCACCAGCTGCAGCTACGAGATACGGCGTTGGAGAGCCGCCCCGGAGGGTGGGTGGAGAGGTTGGAGGCGACCACCCATCTCAGGAGAGGGCCTGGGGGATATTCGCCATCCCCCATCCCCGAGCTCGGCATTATTATTATTATGCTTTTTCTTTTAACTCCCGAGCTTTCCGAAGTTGCGTTGCTGGGGAAGAGGGAAGGGCTCTGAAGTTGGATCTCTGCCTAAGGAAATCCATTAAACTTTCCCCTATCACACGTTGCCTCTCGTCCTCCTCGGCAGTTTACGTTATTATTATTGTGATTGTTTTTGTGATTTAAAAAAAAAATCTTTTGGCAGAAGGAAGGTATAAGGGAAGGACACTGGTCGAATGACTGTGGAGGGATTGCATCATAACATTGATTCATCATGACAATTGAAAAAAAAATTAGATAGGAAATAACAGATTTATTTATGGCAGTCTCCTCTAAGTGTTTAGGTGGCCGTCTAACCGGACTGGGGCCGCGGGGTCGAATGAAACAGCCCTGAAAGGTAGAAATCGACCCGCTCGGAGCATAGAACGAGAGCTGAGGAATCTCTGAAAACCGATATCTGTGCATGTCTGGGTGTAAAAGACATCTCCTGTCAGCATCACTTTTCCAATCAGATTAACTTCTAATCGAGATTCTGCGGGGCCTTCTCTGATCCACCATTACTTTGTGGGTGTTGAATCTTACCTCTACACTTGTTTCTCTTGGCCACTGCCCCCCGCCCCCCTGCATGATGAAAATTCCATTTATTTTGTCATCCTCTAGAAAATTTTGACCCTTTAACTGAAATGTTATTTCAGGGCAAGGAAAAATAAATCACTCTCCCATCTTAATTCCCTTCTTTCACCTATCTGCGCCCCTTGACTGCACTGTTTTTCCAAGTGTTCTTGTCCATCAAGAACTCATCTTCTGAACCTTTCTGCAAATTGGGCTATTGTTTCCCCCAAAGCTCAGCCTTCCTCTACCCCCTGCAGGGATTCTTAATAACAGTAATAACGATAAACAAATTCCAGATCCTAAATGGAGTTGATGAGCAACTTCAGAGAAGTACAAAGACAGATAAAGACTGCCGCACCTTTTCCCTGAACAATCTGCATGGGGTTTTGTTTTGTTTTGTTTTTTCAACTAGTTCAACTTGGTATTGGTGTGCCACATAGCTGCGTAAGCAAATGAGCCCTCCATATATCTGGTATCACGATTCTAGATAAGGTTTACCTACATGAACATACACATACACACAGACACATCGTAATGGCCCTCCTCTGTTTACCGAGCCCCAGTGAGGCTGCTTAGCTAGCAGTTGTGTATACATAGCAACAACCTGTGCCCAGCGCCTGCGCATACACATACACACACACATCCAAACCAGGTCTACATGGAGTCAGCTGGGGAATAACTGCTCTGAGCACTTATTAGCAATCTCCCTTTCTGCCTGGTAGACTCCTATCCGTATTCTCTATCTCCCATCAATCAGAAACCCAGTTGCGCACTGTTTCTGATTTTTTCACTGCAAATCATTTCCAGGTGAAAAGCCTCATTTGTGGTTTTTTTTTTGACCTGTTGCAGAAACGAATTTTGCTGTTTTGATGAACCTGCTTTCCCCCCACCCCCCAATGCCTCTGAGCAAAAACACTTCTTTTATTACACCCTTTCCATTCCACATCCCACACCTCCCACATCTATACTATATGCCTCACTCCCATTATGACATCCACCTAAAATTAAGGTGTTAGAAACGATTTTTCCATCCCTTCCATTTGAGTTGGGCTTGTGTCTATAAATAGGCTAGACATGAACAATACCACATGTATCCTGTCAATTTCCCAGGGCTGGAATATGCAGCAATGGTTGTGGGCTGGGTAAAAATACAAGCTCACTTACGTTAAAGTTTGTAGCTTACACTGAAGTCCCTAAAACATTTTGGTGGCTACGAGAGCAAAAGGTTCATTTTTTTTTTTGAAGAATTAAATTAAGTGACCCAGAAAGTCATCAAAAACACTTCAATTTTCTCCCCATCTCCACATTGGAATATTCCTCAGAACTTCATTTCCTTCTGCACATTGTGTGGAGTTAACCCATTAAAGCTGTACACCTTATTCAGTTCTCCCCAGCTGCTCTATTATGGATGTATTATTTATTTACTTTGGTCTCCCAAACTTTAGGATTCACTGACAACAAAAGTAATCGTCGTAATGATACATTAAGACGATTATTGAGCCCTATTCTGGCACGCGTTCTAGATTATTACTCTCTGATGAGTTTCAAAGGGGTAACTTTAAGCTTGCAGAGGTGGGAGATGTCCAAAAGTTCAGCTCAGCATTGTAGGACAGAGGTGCCAAAATAGGTGTAGTTTTCTGCTTCTGGGAAAATTATACTTGAAGTGGTGAAACTTTCAGCTGATGTACTATGTATGGAAAAAAAAAATCTATCAGGCATAGAAATATGACAATCGGCCCTCGATGCATTCTATTTTCAAGGTTCTAAATACAGCAAGCTATTCCTAGGAAGCTGGTACTTTGTGGTTGGAGGAATTTAGACAGATATCCCATAATCAAGACTTTGGGAGAATCATATATCCCAATCCTTTTGATTTCATAGGTTTGCTTGGAGGAGTGAGTGCCAAGGACGAGGAAAAAAGGTCTTAAAGGCTCGTCTTATGTTGTACATCGTGGTCTCTACCCTAGGCAAAAATACAGTTCTTGAATCATGAACAGACAAATCCTAATGGCTGATGTGTAAATACAGTAAATCCGCTTTTCTCAGTGAGCACTTTCTTGGGTGGTGCCAGGCCCTTTGCGTCTCTGCAGAACATCTATTTGAGCTGCTCTCTGAGCCTATCGTCATGACTTGAAATGTAGTGATTGATCGTGGGCTTTTTGAAGTGCTTAATAGTGTACTAAGCACTGGGGTAGACAGAAGGTTGTGAGATAGGATGCAGTTTCTGTCCCACATCCTTATTATCCTCATTTTATATATGAGGAAACTGAGGCCACGTGACTTTCCCAACATCACCTAGTGGACAGGTGGCAGAGCCGGGACTCAAACTCAGGTTCCCTGATTCCAGTTCCAGAGCTTTCCCCACTAGGCCAAGTAGAAGTCACTGTGATGGCAGAGTCGACCACCCACCTCAGAAAAGTGTGGGTGCCTAGATTCCCTCAACGGTGAATTCTATACCAAGTGAAGACATAATATTAAGCAGTGGAAGGTTAGAAGAGCACCATAACTTTTTATGAAACAATTCAAAGCCATATTCAACTCGGGCATCATTTAGGTGTCAAAAGCTGCCAAAAATGTATCACACATTGCAATTTTAGCAGATGACTAATCTCATGAAATATGTGTTGGGGCGCATTCTTGCATAATAACTTTGGAAAAGGAGGGGAGAGATACAAGGATATGCTGGAACAAAAAATTCCCAGAGAAAAGATACCTTGTGTATGTTTAGAATGGATAGGAATAGTTTGGATAAACTGTTTGCTTGGCTTCATATGCATCTTGCTCAATACAATCTGTCCTGTTAACCGCACAATCAGTGTGGGTTCAGAGAGGAAAAATACAATTCTGGGCTTTTATTATCGGGAGATGAGTTTATTTCTATTATTCAGCATCCTTGTCATAGCCGTACTCAAAGACCGACTCCACCGTGTCCAACCAACGAATCAGTTTTGGGCATCGGCTCAAATTAATTTTGTTAATATCCATTTGTGAAAGAAAACATTTTATCCTCACTGTTTTTTTTCTGGTCCTCTGTCCAAAAGTGGGAGGAATTGCTTCGTTTATTAGTGGAAATGTGAAGTCAGTTGTATTTTTACCTTGGGGTGGGGAGACTGAGGGGGAAGGCTTTTGTTTGTTCATAAAATTAAATCAAGGTGAGTGGTTTCTCCATAGAGACATATCGTATACAACAGCACTTCTGGAGAGCCTCATGTGACATTAATGATCGACCATGGATAACTTCATTTCCAGTCTGGGAGGCCAAAACTCAGAGTTTGCCTGAAATGCGTTTGACATTGCTGCTCCTTTTCCAACCCCCTCTTTGTATCAGTGCCCTGCTTCAATCCACATTTTTTCTGACAAATGGCAGCCCCATCCCCCCCGGGAGCTGCGTGGCATTTGTCACTAAGCGACAGAATTGCTTCTCCTTCACCCAGAGCCAAGCCTACCTTCAAGACAGAATCAATTGCACCATAGAGATGTTATCGGGCATTTTTGCATGCTGGTTGCATACAATATCCCGGGCGATTTTTGCAAGCCCAAACGAATACTCTAAAAGTCAAAATCCAGCTGCAGTTCAGATAATTACAAAGAATACCCTCCCTGTTGGCTCGTATACGCAGAGTCCTGGTTGATTTCTGATTTTAGCCAGGAGGGAAACCTTCTCCTGTTCTCCCATTCTACACATACACTCCTTCCTGACGTCTCACCTGTATGACACACTGCCCCGGGCTCTAGCCCTGTGGCAGACATTTAGCCTCGCAAATTTGGCACCAGTTAATCTGTGGGTATGTTGCTGGGAGGAGAGAGAAAGGTGGAGAGTGATAGGGAGGTCGAGTGTCTTTTCTCCTGATTGGAGGCCATTGTACAAACTAAGAAGTTACCCCAGGGCTCTGACCAAGTCCGTGATCTACTCAGTGCTCATGTCTGTTCTGGATGGACACTATGGGTCTATACCTTTACAGGGATTCATTTGCATTGTGTACTGTTTGAGAAGTGCAGTTGAACTCTGCTTTCCCAACTTTCTTTAGAGGACACACTTAGATGTACTGCGACTAGCCTAATTGGCAGATCTTATGGAGCGTTCATTATGCACAGAACACAGTACCGAGCGCTTGGGTGACTAAGAGAGACATAGTAATAATAATAATAATAGTACTTGTTAAGCTCTTACTAGATGCCAAGCACCCTTCTAAACCCTGGGGTCAGTACAAGTAAATCAGGTTGGACACAGTCCCTTTCCCCTGTGGGGCTCACAGTCTCAATCCCCCTTTTACAGATGAAGTAACAGAAGCCCAGAGAAGTGAAGTGAGTTGCCCAAGGTCACACAGCAGACACGTGGCCAAGCCAGGATTAAAAGACAGGTCCTTCTGACTCCCAGGCCCGTGCTTTATCCATTAGGCCATGCTGCTTGCTAGCGTCCTCTGCCCTCCAGGAGTTTACAATCCACCCTGGATGGGAATACCCATGCTATGTAGTCCTTCTAATAATAATAATAATAATTAGGGCATTTGTTGAGAACTCACTATGTGCCAGGCACTGTACTAAGTGCTGGGGTGGAGACAACCCAATTGGGTTGGACACAGTCCCTGTCCCCCATAGGGCTCACCATCTCAATCCCCATTTTACAGTAGAGGTAACTGAAGCCCAGAGAAGTGAAATGACTTGCTTAAGGTCACACAGCAGACAGGTGGAAGAGCCAAGATTAGAGCCCTTGACCTTCTGGGTCCCAGGCCTGTGCCCTGTCCACTGTGCCATTCTGCTTCTCTTCTAATGCATGGTCTCTCTTTTCTTGCAGACCCATGTTCTCCGGATGCCGGAAAGGTTACTGAGGTAACCACATGTCTGAAGACCATCCTCGGTAGAATCCAGGGAGGGTCCGTGGGGACTCTGCTCGCTCCCCGTTTTTCCTTTTTTTTTTATTTGTGCGGGTCCCTCTGGAGTGTTCAAAACTGTTTCTCCAAAGGGTTCTGCAGAAACTCAGACTGTTTTCCAAAGCAGAAGCGCCAGCGTCTGCGACAGAAGCGATGGGCAGCGTGCGGACCAATCGCTACAGCATCGTCTCTTCGGAGGAGGACGGCATGAAGCTGGCCACCATGGCGGTGGCCAATGGCTTCGGGAACGGAAAGAGCAAGGTCCACACCCGGCAGCAGTGCCGGAGTCGCTTCGTGAAGAAAGACGGTCACTGCAATGTCCAGTTCGTCAACGTGGGCGAGAAGGGGCAGCGCTACCTGGCCGACATATTCACCACGTGCGTGGACATCCGCTGGCGGTGGATGCTGGTCATCTTCTGCCTGGCTTTCGTCCTCTCGTGGCTGTTCTTCGGCTGCGTGTTTTGGTTGATCGCACTCCTCCACGGGGACCTGGATGCCCCGGAGACCTACAA
Organism: Ornithorhynchus anatinus; assembly: GCF_004115215.2. NCBI lineage: Eukaryota > Metazoa > Chordata > Mammalia > Monotremata > Ornithorhynchidae > Ornithorhynchus > Ornithorhynchus anatinus. The sequence goes on from NC_041742.1 coordinate 6,157,369, forward strand.
AGCCTGCGTGTCTCAGGTCAGCAGCTTCACCGCCGCCTTCCTGTTCTCCATCGAGACGCAGACCACCATCGGCTACGGCTTCCGGTGCGTGACCGATGAGTGCCCCATCGCCGTCTTCATGGTGGTGTTCCAGTCCATCGTCGGCTGCATCATCGACGCCTTCATCATCGGGGCGGTGATGGCCAAGATGGCCAAGCCCAAGAAGAGGAACGAGACCCTGGTCTTCAGCCACCACGCCGTGGTCGCCATGAGGGACGGAAAGCTCTGCCTCATGTGGCGGGTGGGGAACCTGAGGAAGAGCCACCTGGTGGAGGCCCACGTCCGAGCTCAGCTGCTCAAGTCCCGCATCACGTCCGAAGGGGAGTACATCCCCTTGGATCAGATAGACATCAACGTGGGCTTCGACAGTGGGATCGACCGGATATTCCTCGTCTCCCCCATCACCATCGTCCACGAGATCGACGAAGAGAGCCCCCTGTACGACCTGAGCAAACAGGACATGGACAACGCGGACTTTGAGATCGTCGTGATCCTCGAAGGCATGGTGGAAGCCACTGCCATGACCACGCAGTGTCGCAGCTCCTATCTGGCCAACGAGATCCTCTGGGGGCACCGCTACGAGCCCGTGCTTTTTGAAGAGAAAAACTACTACAAAGTGGACTACTCCAGGTTCCACAAAACATACGAAGTGCCCAACACGCCACTCTGTAGCGCGAGAGACTTAGCGGAAAAGAAATACATTCTTTCGAACGCTAATTCCTTTTGCTATGAGAATGAGGTGGCCCTCAAGAGCAAAGAGGAAGACGACAGTGATCACGGGGTGCCTGAGAGCACCAGTACAGACTCCCCTCCCGATATTGACCATCATAACCAGGCGGGAGTGCCCCTAGAGCCCAGGCCACTGAGGCGAGAATCGGAAATATGACTGACTGACTGCTCCTGTGGGGTTTTTTCCTTAAAATTCAGTCAGTGGGTCAGAGGCGCGACAGGCTACAAACTGGATCCACGACGGTTGGCCGAAGAAGATGGTACTGATGGAGAGCAAAAAGGCGCGAGGGAACAGAGGCTGGTTTCAGGGCTTCGGAGGAAAGATCGCAGAGGATGAACGTTAGAACCTAAAGCACTAAACATGTCTACGCATGACCAGATGGCACATATATGTAGAATAAATTATGTATTTTTTTGTTTTGTTTTTATATTTTTGTTTCTTTTTCTTTTGATTTGTTTTTGTTTTTGTTTTTTGTTGTTTTTGACAAAACTTGAACTTGCAGGCAAGCTTTGGCTGGGTTTTCCACATTTCCAGAATGCTTCTTTCTAGGGAACAAGAGTGTTTTTAATGGCATAACAAAGGCAAGAGACTGCCTTATTATTTGAAAAGCTGCTACTAACTACATGAACACAAACTGAATTTTTGTTGTAGTGTAGTTTTTCTTTTGTATAATTTAAAAATCAGTGTTGAACTTTGGGGGAAGCTCACGATACACTTCAGAGTGGCAAATATTTGGCAGTCGGCTGCCAAAACGAGAGCCTGAACTTTTGAGGCCAGTAGTTAGTGAGAGTGAATGTTCTCTCTTCTGTTACATAAGGGGCATTTTGTAACCACAGGCCAAACGGGAGCCTCTGGGGTTCATTCCTCCCTCCCAGATTTTAATTTCTTCTTTCAAATTTTAAGCGAAACTACCTAAAAGGGATACCAAAGATAATGCGTGATTTTGCACAGGGATGCTTTCTCCAAAAAAAAAAAAAAAAATGGGGGGGGGGGGGAGAGGACGGGGATGGATGGACCCCAAAACAGGCTGCTTTGGAAGCAAGAAATTGAAATCTTTGAACCTTGCTATAGACATTGACCACTCCCTCACGTCGCACCTTAGTTAGGAAACAGCGCTCCAGAAATGCTAATTCTCTTAAGTGTATTTTTTTTTTTCCCTTAGTGCATCCATGAAGTCAGTTATCGGTTGTGGGAGTGAAAGAGCAACAACAAAACACATAACTTCACCCAACATCTGTTCTTCCTGGAAAGCTACTTTAGAAGGCCAGGTGTGTATCTCCTTTGGATGCACATTCCCAAACTGCTCCTAGAGAGTCAGAGCCCTCTCAGTGCTGAACTAGTATTTGGAAAACTGAGCCATACAGCATGAAAATGCTGTGATTGAATCCCACTGACTGTCAGGATATTAGCTATCAGGCAGAGCAGCTTTGGGGGAAAAGTGAGCTGAGCAGCCTTGAACGTTAAAGACCCGAGAGAGGCATGAGGGAAGATACGTGTTGTCCATGATTCAGGACAGTGCTTATTACGGGCCAAGCACTGTGCTAAGCACTGGGGTAGGTAGAAGATAACCAGATCGGATACAGCCCCTGTCCTACCCAGGGCTCGCTGCCTAAGTAAGAGGGAGAATGGATATTTAATCCCCATTTTACAGATGAGGAAACTGAGGTGCAGAACAATTTAAGCGACTCACCCAAGGTCCCTTGGCAACCTAGGAGCAGGGTTGGATTTTGAATCCAGGTTTTCAGACCCCCAGGCCCGTGATCTTTCCTCTAGGCTGAGCTGCTTCCCAGAGAGAGTCAAGCAATGGGAGGCAGGTGTGAAGGAGAAAGTGAGGTAACAGTTATTCTTCCTTTCCCTTTGCTCATGATGATGAACTCGGGCCATCCTCATCTCTGTGGTTAGAGAACGCAATAGTTTCTCCGAAGCTTTCTTGCCCAACAGCCCTGCTTTCAAACCTTCTGTGCCTTTAGCTCCGTGATGTAGAGTAGATGCGCTGTAGAGGCTCCAACGTCTGTGACGTGGATCCTGGGGGATTTTGGCTTCTCTTTTTAATCCACGACTCCAAGTCAACTCTCACGGTATTAGCTCACTGTATGCCATTAAAAAACAGCTTGTTCTAGCGACAATGTCTTTGGGCGAGGCCCTTCTGGCCCCTGGACCGCCTAACCTGAATGATATGCCTGCAATTACCTGGCAATCTCTGCTCTCTGCAGGGACCCCGGGAGATGGGTTTGAATTCTGTCAACAATTAGCATTGCAATGGAAGAGATTTAAAATCCAATCTTTAAGGCTTGGGTTGGGGGTGGGGGGTCAAGAGGGAGAACGCTCTGTGGAGAGTACCATGTTGTATTGGTACTTAGTGCTTAGTACAGTGCTCCACACACAGCAAGCACTGGATAAGTATGATCGATCGATGGGAAGGGCTGGGTTGGAGCGTGGCGAGGGGAATCGGAGGGTGCTGGGCGATTGACGCTCAAGGGTATTGGACAAGAGCTTTTTTGGTCCTAGACAGTGAAGGGAAACTGAATGGAAAAAGTGCTGCTATTGGGTCGTTCTTGCAGAGGAGATCAGCTAAACCAAAGAGTATTCAGTAACGTGAAAAACAAATGAAGATTCAGAGGCTGAGAAGAGGTTCCCCCCTGCTCCACACCCATAGTGCTGCCACTTGAGATTTGAGGTATTGGAGAGTATGTGTACCTTGGGGGCGGGGGGGGGGGGGGTGGCATCCTGAGTGAGGGCCAGGGGGAACCTTCAGTTGGTTTGTAAGATGAAAAAAAAATTGAACATTTCTGGTGCACAGGTTTCTTTTTTTCAAGAAAATTTTGCAGAAAATATGTTTTTAAAGTGTACATTTTATAAAATTTATCAGATATTTTCATATTTAAAGCCAAATGTAAATAGAAGTCTGTAAAGAAAAAAATTGCCATAAAAAGTATAAATTCAGTGCAGCAGTTTCTGTTAGCTAGGTACCTAGATGCTACCGGTTAGCATGGTTTTAACAAATTATTTGCAAGCCTTATAGGGTTCTTAATGCTATGGACTTCTGTTATTTATTTAAGCATGGACTTTCATTTGAAGACATTTTCTAGTTATTGACATTGTAAAAGTTAAAGGCTTTCAGGTTGCTAAATTCTTGTCAGGAGCAAAGACATAGGTAATGGGCTGCATTCTTTGTCGTATTTCTTTTTTAAATTCTTTATCTTTACTGATGGGATCTTAAATTTCCTTTAAACAAGGGCAGATCTGTCACACGCAAGTCTGGTGATCTATGCCCTACTTTTCAAATCCAAGCACAATTTGCATTTGGTCTCCTCTCCAGTTTGTTCTGCTGCTAGCAGCTCCTATGCCTTCAAAACTATCGCCTCCGGATTCTTTCTTATAATAATAAGGGGATGGAAGAAATCGACGATGGTTTTTTACTCGAGGAATGGAGAGACAGTCTCTCCCCTTTCATGAGAATACTTGAATGAGACATTTTAACGATGTCACAACATAACACTGCATGCTGTTCCAAATTCCTAAAGCAAGTTGGAATTCTTTTCAGTCTCTCTTTCCCACTTCCACTGACTTCCTCACAAGGTTAGGAGCTACTGAACGGTAGCTTTATGTCACCAGTTCTGTTATCATCTCCCTCTCTTTCAGTTCTGGGTCACTGATTCACTCACCAAGTGACTGGATCCCTCATTAAACTGGATCCCTCATTAAAGGCAAAGGACCTGCCTGTTTGATTTTGTTCTGCTAGGTCTTGTTTTTCATATTGGGATTACAAGGTAACACTGAGAAGTACTGTATTGTCTCAAACCCTGCCTGCTCTTGACCATGTTTAAGTAGGAGAGTGCTGCAGAATTACCATGCCATAGCCAACTAGAATCTCTTTTCTTACAATTTTGGCTTTAAAGCTCTGGCAAGATGAACAATCTAGGCATTTGACAATCGTTGTATGTTACTATTTTCCTGTTTGCCGCCTTTTTGTATCAAAGTCTTCCTATTGTACTGCACAAATCATGGATTGTACAGATTTTTATATATTATGTCTTATTTTATTATTTCTAAATAAAAAAACCCCAAAATACAAACTAAGACGTGAACCTTTTTAAATGCACGATGGACACAATGGAAAGTGTGGTCTACCAAAGGAAATGATCCCTAAGGCTCCAAGTGAATGGATAACTAATGAGTGAGTGCCTAAAGATGGAATAGAGAGACCCATGCATTCTCTCAGGAAGGACGTCATAGTGCTGTTTGAGAAAACCCACCTCATGCTCTATTTCAGACCACAATTTCCTCTGAAGAGACTCCGAATTCCAACTTTTCACTAGCAAAGACTACAATCATCCAGCTATTCCCCAGAGTTTTCTTCCACTTGACTTTTAATCCATCTTCCTTAAATACTACCTACCTCCACGCCACTTCCCCTATCTTTTATTTTAACATCTGTTTCCCCCACCAGATTGTAAGGTCTGTAAGGGCAGGGATCATGCCTACCAACTCTATTTTTTGTACACTCTCAAGTGCTTAGTACAGTGCTCTGCACACAATAAGTGCTCCATAAATATGACTGATTGTTTGAATGACCAATAAACTCCAAGTTCATAAGGTCTGACACAGGCAAAGCTTCCTTTATCTATTACACTTAAAACTCATTAGAATTAAAGTTGCTTTCCAATAGGTTTGTTCATGTGTGTTTTCCAATTTAAAATTCAGGTGGAGAGATATTTCTCAACCGCCATCCAATGAGTTCGCAGAAGATCTCAGTGGCAAAGTTTCTGAAGTCAGATGCTTAAGCGGCACAAAAACAGACTCTCACCCAAGGTATTTGAACAAGGGTTGATTTACCAATCATTGGTCATCTTTTGCTGGCCAACATAGAACTTTCCCATCCTTCACTCTCTCTACCATCTCAGAAGACTGAACTGATGGGGAAGATGAGATGAAATGTCTATAGGTTCGATTCTCTCTAAGAATGGAGCAATAAGCCTCAAATCCTTCTATTTGGATTGTGAACACAATCGTCTGATTCTCATTCTCTTTTTTTCTAATCAATCGATAGGATTTATTGAGCACCTAATGTTGGTTAGTTGTGAGATTTATTAAGTGCTTACTTTATGTGAGCCCTGTTTGAGCCCTGGAGTTGATACAGATGCTACCCCAGTGCATGATGGGGTAGTGAAGGTAGACAGATCAAAAGAATGATAACAGTGAATTATGAACGATGATAAGGAACAGATTCAAGAAACCAAGATAACATTAAATGTATAAACAGGTTTTGGAAGAAGGAGACCTGAGATTCCTCATTACTTCTGGCAACACAGTTCTTAGGTGCAAGCTTCTGTTGCTTCCCTAGTGTTCTATGTATTTCAAAGCAGAGGCATCTAGTGGAAAGAGCACACATCTAGGCAAGAGGAGACCCAGGTTCTGATCCAGACACCACTACCTGCTTCCTGTGTAACCCTGGGCAAATTGTTTTCTTATTTGTGCCTCAGTATCCTCATCTGGAAAATGGGAATGAGATGCTGCTTTCCCTCCCTCTTAGCCTATTGAGCCACAGGTGATACAGGGACTGGGTCTGATCTGATGAGACTATCTACCCCAGAAACTTAGCACAGTGCTTGGCACATAGTACATACATTATTATTATTATTATTATTTTTTAAAGGCTTCCAGTGCATAGAGTTCTGGGAATTTAAAATGGTCAGCCAGAGCATCGGGCAATGATGATCCTAGAGATCCTAGTATCAAAGGGGGTTTCTGGACAGGTGGGGTCTCAGTTCTGGCAGCATGGCCTAGTGGATAGAGCATGGGCCTGGAAGTCCGAAGTACCTGGCTTCTAATCCCGACTTTGTCACATGTCTGCTGTATGATCTTGGACAAGTCACTTCAGTTCTCTGGACCTCAGTTACCTCATCTGTAAAACAGGGATTCAGACAGCGAGCTCCATCTGGGACAGAGACTGAATCCAACCTGATTAATTTGTATCAATACTAGCACTTAGAAAAGCAAACACTTAACAAGTACCATAATTATTATTATCCCATCTCAATCTGTGACCCTGCAGTGAATGGGGCTTCATGCCGACAGTTTTGGGGTCTTGGGAGCCTGATCTGGGCCCCCCTCCTACCTCACCTCGCTGCTCCTCTAGCGACAATCTACCGCCTTTACCTCAATCTCGTCTATCTTGCTGCTGACCCCTCACCTATGTCCTGCCTCTGGCTTGGAACAGTCTCCTCCGTCATATCTGACAGGTGATCACTCTCCCCATCATCAAAGATTTATTAAAAGCACATGTTCCCCAAGAGGCCTTCCTCAACTAATCCCTCATTTCCTCTTCTCCCACTCTCTTCTGTGTCACCCTTGCACTTAGATTTGCATTCTTTAGTCACCGCTTTTTCAGCCCTGCAGCTATGTACATGACCATAATTTATTTATATTAGTGTCTGTCCCCCTCTCTAGACTGTAAACTCGTGGGTAAGGAATGTGTCTGCAAACTCTCTCCCAAGCGCTTAGTACAGTGATATGTATACAGCAAGAACTAAATATGTATAATTGGTCAATGGGACAGCGGCAAGCCTAGGGCTGTCAAAGAAGCTGTGGGCAGAGCAGGGAATGTATTTGTTTACTGTTATATGGTACTCTTCAAAGCGGTTAGTACAGTGCTCTGCACACAAGAAGTGTTCAATAAATATGATTGAATGAATGATCTTTGCATGAAGGGCTTCGGAGAGTGCAATAGAGACCAAAAACACCGTCGAGATTGTAAGCTCGTTATGGAAAGGAGAGGTCTCTGCTAATTCTCTTGTACCCTCCCAAGCCCTTAGTACACTGCTCTGCACAAAGTAAGCACTCCATAAATACCTTTGCTTAAATAATTCATTGATCTCTTCCCTCAGGCAATTTTCAGTGTAACGGGGGAGAGCAGCAGGCACAAATAATGAGTAGGAACAGAATGAGAAACAAGGATGGTAGTTGCCTAAATATGGTAGGATGATATTGAGGAATAATTAGTGTATGTACATCAACCAATGCATGGAAAATAGCAATATCAAATTTGTCCATTTACACTGTGATGAGTAACACTATAAATACACAAAGAATATTGATAATCAGCAGTGTGGCCTAGTGGATAGAGCACAGGCCTGGGAGTCAAAAGGAGCTGGGTTTTAATGCCAGCTCTGCCACTCGTCTGCTGTGAGGCCTTGGGCCAGTCACTTAATTTCTCTTTCCCCGAATTACCCGGTAAATGGGGACTAGGCTGTGACTGTGGATTGTGTCCAACCTGATTAGCTCGTATTTACTGCAGTGCTTAGTGCAGTGTGAGGCATACAGAAATGCTTAACAAATATCTATCAGTCAATCAATCATTAAAATAAAAGCAAATGACAAAAGGAGAGACGGACTAAAAAGGCTGCAGATTCTTTTCCTGTCTCCCCCTTTAGAATGTAAGGTCCTTGTAGGTAGGGATCATATCTACCAACTCTCGTGCAGTACTTTCCCAAGAGCTTAGTACAGTGCACACAGTAAGCACTCAACTGATACAACTGATTATTGATCACTAGGCCCAGTGTTATCAAGAAATCTTATTCTCCTTGTTCCCCTCCCCAGTCTCCAAGCTAGACTGGGATCTACAAGTTCAATATTTCCATTTGCCTTTTTGGTAGGGGAGAATTCCTGGTTTTAGCAATTGTACCTGATTACTATCTGAACTGTGTTTGCACCTTTGAGTTGTCCAATCTTCCCCTTTTAGGCCTTATACTTCTGTAACTTGTATGTAGTGTTTTTTCACTATGTGCTGACAACTGACTGATTTTATCAGATACATCTTTTACAGGTTTGACAGAGAAAGATGGGGGAAAAGAAACCAACAACACTGTGGCACATGTTCTGGGCTAAGTGGTCAGAGGAATGGGCGCCGTATTTTCCGAGACATTAATTATTGCAGCAAGCATCCCTGAGCCTCCTGGATTTTCTGAAGCAGATCGGTAAGAATGCCCCAAGGTTGTCATAGAAACCAGCAGAAGCACCTGTTCCAGCAGTATTTTAAATAAAGTCATTCAGACGGAATTAAAAGGCAAAAAGAGGCAGAGGGAAATAATTATGTAAAGATCTCGGTGTTCGGTTGCTAATTGCTGCTTTAAGAATATACTTTAACCTAACTCTACCCTTAACTCCTACTTTGAGTCTTAAGTCATTACAGAGATGGAATTTAGGATTTGCTGAAATTGAAGTGGAACTGTGTCTCTCCAGGAAAAGACTTTGAAGTTCAAGGACCTCTATCTAGGTTCACTCTGGGTTACTTCAACATCCTGCTCAGTTCCTTCTGGCTTAATTTACCCCTCTCTCACCACCACCATTGTTTCATCGGCAACAAGATTTGCCTTTTGGACCTCAATCTTTAAATGCACGCAGGTAAGCAAAATCAGTCAGGAGGGAAGAATGCCAAAAGAGTAATTATAAGAGAGACAGCAAAATATAGTTTTTTTCCTGTTACTACCTGCAGCTCCTCCACGCTGGCTGAAGAGAAGAGAGACCAAAAACTTTTCAAAGTGTCTAGCTATATTAGTACCAGGGAGGACTTAGTCCCGGATTAGCTATGAGGTTCTAAATGCTGCCAGGCTGGCTGAGATTGCAAGGCTGGATTATCTTTTCATTAACTAACATGCTTCGCCCATCTCTCAGAGAATGCCAAGAAGGTAGACTCACATTCTCTTTGGAGAAGATCACTCTGGGCCTGTGTGGCAATGGGTTTGAAAATCGGGTTCACTACCGGAAGTCAGATTCTGACTGGCATGGGGTTGGGTGAGCTTGGGGGTTTAGGAAGTTGGAAGGTACATGGTGTTCACCGTAATAGCCCATAAAACCACACCTGCCTGCTCCAGGCATCTTGTACTCTCAAAGACAAAAAGGAAATCCACCTTCCCTTACAACTGCTCACCTGGTTATTTAGCTGTCAGAAAGCTTTCTTTCTGAAGGCTCATCTCCTCCAGAAGGTCTTCCCTGATTAATCTCTCATCTCCCTACCCTATTTCCCCCACTACTACCACTTCAATTTATCTTTAAACTCAGTTGCTTTTTCCCTACCTGTAATTTATTTTGGTGTCTTACTCCCCTGCTAGATTGTAAGCTCCTTGAGTGCAAGAATCATGGTTCTTTTTAAAACTCTTTTAAGCTCTCCCAAGCAATACAGTGCTCTGCAAGGTGAAGGAACATGGTAAATACTACTGCTTGATTCGTGCACTCGCGTCATCACATAATCCATAGCACTTCATTCATTCAATCGTATTTATTGAGCGCTTACTGTGTGCAGAGCACTGTACTAAGCGCTTGGAAAGTACAATTCAGCAACAGAAAGAGACCCAACCTACCCAACAACAGGTGCACCTATATCTACATCTTTAACTCTACTATTTATTGAGAACTTAGTCCAGTGCTCTGCACCCAGTAAGCACTCAATAAATACCAATAATAGTCCATCTCCTCTGCTAAATTATAAACACTCTGAGGGCAGGAATCCTGTCTAACAATTGTGTCATCCTCTCCCAAGCACTAAATACAGTGGTCTGCACATGCTAAGTGCTCAATAAATACCACTGAATGATAATTGTACTCCCCCAAGTACTAAGTACTATGTATGGTTCCCTGCCATTGCAGGTTCTCAGTAAATTGTATTGATTGATAGAACCTTTGCCCAAAGTGGAACTGGGATTCATCATTCCTGTGAAGGGATTGAGATTTGTTTCCCAAGCTCTTAAAACAGTGCTCTGCACACAGTAAGCACTCTGTATATACTATTTATTGATTGATTTCTACATGATGGCACAGATGCCTCAACTGCTACTAGTGGATGAGGCCACCGAGAATGGCAGAAGAGGCCCAGACCAGGTTCAAAGAACCAACGAGAAAGGAGTGATTATAGTGCTCCCGCTTAGTACCGCTAGGAAATAGAATGCAACGAGCAAACAGGCAGACAGGGAGGCAACACACTGCCAGGTTCATGCAAAAATTATTATTTTTATTAAGAATTTGAACAACAAAATCAACTTGCAGCCCAAACGTGAAGTTGATCTGTCGTATCTTAGGCTGATCTGCAGTTATCAAATTACCACTCTAGGTCTTCCTTTCTAATTCTGGGATTCCTCCTGGCCTCGTCCACCTTGCGATACTCCTCAGATGGTTCAGTGATAATAACTGTGGTATTTGTCAGGCGCTTACTATGGGTCAGGCACTCTCCTAATCACTGGGGTGGATACTAGATTTAATCGGGTTGGACCCAATCCATGTCCTATAAGAGGCTCACAATCATAATCCCCATTTTACAGATGAGGTAAACTGATGCACAGAGAAGTAAAGTGACTTGACCACAGTCACATAGCAGATAAGTGGTGGAGCCGGGACTAGAGCCCAGGTCTTTCTGACACCCAGGCCTGTGCTCTAACCACTAGGCCACGCTGCTTCTCTAATTTCATCAACTAGCAGTGACGCTGCGTCATCAACTAGAAAAATGCTCCGATAAAAATTCAGAGCCTTTAACACAATTCAATTTTGGGCACTCTCTTTGATAGTGATCAGGGGACATTTTGCTGATTCGAGCATTTTACGGGGAACATAACTTGCATATATTTAAGAATGCAGTCTCAGCCTAAATGAGGCAAGGCTTTGTTCTTTCATCCCCAGGTTTCCTCTTGGTTATTTGAGCTAAGAAAATGAAGATTTTTAGATAAACACCACAACTTCTCCCTTCCAAGTTCAGACCAGTTTGAGCCTAACAAGCCTCCATTGGTGTGGGAGATCTTTTTGGGGGGAATTCAGGGCTCTGTGATGGATCACATGTCTGAAGGCTTTAGAGGAGATCCATGGATGCTTATTTTTTTCCCTCTTGCATCATCATTCCTGCGGACATCTAAAAGCCTTGTTTTCTCATGTGCCACTTGCTACCTATGCCTCCTTCTCAAAAGTCACTGGAATGGAGGTGAATGAGCTCTCCTGGAGGTAGGATATGTTTAAGTGACCTTAGGAGTAATTACTGCTTTGGAGGAGGTTATAAAGTTCTGTTTCCAAATGGACTGGGTTACAGAAATGCCACTGTATATGGTGACTTTTGGAATCCACTTGCTTCCTAGCATTTAAGAGCACATTCTAGAAAAAGCTTTTGCTCATCCCTGCAATTGATCTTGCCTTGGCTAGAAATGTTGTGAGCTTTTCCAGAAAATTGTCTTCCTGGACACTTAGACTACTTGGACAATGACACTGCATTGCGGAGGGGATGACTTCAGGTTGGGTGAGCAGATCGATAAGAACATAGCATCTATTAACCAAACGGTGGTATTTATTGAGCACCTACTCAGTGCAAAGCTTGGGCAAATGGCTTGCTGCTGGCATCTTGCCACCATCCTCCCTCTGGCTCGCTCTCTCTCTCCCTCCATATACGTTAGACCCCACCACCCTCCCCATCTCCAAAATCTTAATAAAATCACATCTCCTCTAAGGGACCTTCCCTGATTAAGCCCTCATTTTCACTATACCCTCTCCCTTCAGGGTTGTCTATGACTTGGATCCGCACCTTTTAAGCACTTGACGTTCATCCCACCCTCAGCCCCACAGCACTTACTTGCCTCTCATGTCTGTCTTGCACTCTAGACTATACACTCCTTGTGAGCAGGGCATGTGTCTAACAACTCTGTTGTAGTGTACTATCCCAAGTGCTTAGTACAGTGCTCTTCACACACTAAGCACTCAGTAAATATCCCTGTTTGTTTGATTTCCTGCCCTTGAGGAGGTTAAAATCCAAGGGAGGTGACAGACAGAATCTATGTAAGAGTAGTCTGAAAAGGAGGAAGAAGCAGGATATAACTGGCAGTGCTATAACAGCAGAAGGACTTTCCTCTTGCTCATATTCTGACTATGGCAAACCTACTTCTTTTTAATGAATGGGTTCATTCCCATTAAAGCTGTTCACCAGACTCTACTTTGCCATCTCTCTCTCTCTCTCTCTCTCTCTCTCTCTCTCTGTCTTGGGACCTAAAAGGTTTTACTGGTCAGATGAGACTATGTAATAAACTGAGCCTTTTCTGAACATCACAATCCAAGGAGGGTGTTTGACTCTATGCCTTTATAAGGAGAACATAGAGACTTTTTAGTCAAGTCCTCATCTTTTTTTTAATGGTATTTTTTAAGCGCTATGTTCCAAGCACTGAACTAAGTTCTGGGGTAGATAAAAATTAATCAGGTTAGACACAATCCCTGTGTCATGTGGGGTTCAAAGTCTTAATCCATATTTTATAGGTGAAGTAACTGAGGCCCACTGAAGTTAACTGACTTCATACATTCATTCAGTAGTATTTGAGTGCTTTCTGTGTGCAGAGCACTGTACTAAGTTCTTGGAAGAATAAAATACAATATACAGTCACATTTCCCGCACCCAGTGACTTTACAGTCTAGGACCGGGGGGAGACAGACCTCAACACAAATAAATAAAATTACAAATATGCAACATAAGTGATGTGAGGCTGGTGGGGGGGCGAGGGTGGGGAGCAAAGGGAGCAAGGTGCAACATAAGTGATGTGAGGCTGGTGCGGGGGCGAGGGTGGGGAGCAAAGGGAGCAAGGCAGGGTGACGCAGAAGGGAATGGGAGATGTGAAAAAGTGGGTCTTAGTCTGGGAAGGCCCAATTGAGGAGATGTGTCCTCAATAAGGTTCTGAAGCGGCGGGAGAGTAACCATCTAACAGATTTGAGGAAGGAGGACATTCCAGACCAGAGGTAGGATGTGGGCTAGGGGTTGCTGGCGATACAGATGAGATAGAGGCACAGTGAGAAGGTGAGCACCAGAGGAGCAAAGTGCAAGAGCTGGGCTCTAGAAGGAGAGAAGCAAAGTGAGGTAGGAGGGGGCAGAGTGGTGGAATGCTTTCAAGGCAATGGTGAAGAGCTCTTATTTGATGTGGAGGTGGATCGGAAACCACTGGAATTTTCTGAGGAGTGAGGTGACATGTTCTGAACGTTTTTCTAGACAAATGATCCACACAGCAAAGTGAAATATGGACTTGAGTGGGAAGAGCCAGGAGGACGGGAGGTCAACAAGGAGGCTGATGCAGTAATCCAGGCAGGATAGGATGAGCGATTGCCTTAATGTGGTAGTAGTGTGTATGGAAAGGAAAGGGTGGTTTTTAGTGATGTTGTGAAGATGGAACTGACAGGATTTAGGGATTGATTCCTTCATTCAATAGTATTTATTGAGCGCTTACTATGTGCAGAGCACTGTACTAAGCGCTTGTAATGTACAAATCAGTAACAGATAGAGAGAGTCCCTGCCCTTTGATGGGCTTACAGTCTAATCGGGGGAGACGGACAGACAAGAACAATAGCAATAAACAAATAAACAGCATGGCTCAGTGGAAAAAGCCCCGGCTTCGGAGTCAGAGTCACCGTGGATGGCACGACCATCCTTCCCGTCCCGCAGGCCCGCAATCTCGGTGTCATCCTTGACTCGTCCCTCTCATTCACTCCACACATCCTATCCGTTACCGAGACCTGCCGGTTTCACCTCTACAATATCGCCAAGATCCGCCCTTTCCTCTCCACCCAAACGGCTACCTTACTATTACGGGCTCTCGTTATATCCCGGCTAGACTACTGTGTCAGCCTTCTCTCTGACCTCCCTTCCTCCTCTCTCGCCCCGCTCCGGTCTATTCTTCACTCCGCTGCCCGGCTCATCTTCCTGCAGAAACGATCTGGGCATGTCACTCCCCTTCTTAAACAACTCCAGTGGTTGCCTATCGACCTCCGCTCCAAACAAAAACTCCTCACTCTAGGCTTCGAGGCTCTCCATCACCTTGCCCCTTCCTACCTCTCCTCCCTTCTCTCTTTCTACCGCCCACCCCGCACGCTCCGCTCCTCTGCCGCCCACCTCCTCGCCGTCCCTCGGTCTCGCCTATCCCGCCGTCGACCCCTGGGTCACGTCCTCCCGCGGGTCCTGGAACGCCCTCCCTCCTCACCTCCGCCAAACTGATTCTCTTTCCCTCTTCAAAACCTTACTTAAAAATCACCTCCTCCAAGAGGCCTTCCCAGACTGAGCTCCTCTTCCCCCTCTACTCCCTCTGCCATCCCCCCTTTACCTCTCCGCAGCTAAAGCCTCATTTTCCCCTTTTCCCTCTGCTCCTCCACCTCTCCCTTCCCATCCCCACAGCACTGTACTCGTCCGCTCAACTGTATATATTTTCGTTACCCTATTTATTTTGTTAATGAATTGTACATCGCCTTGATTCTATTTAGTTGCCATTGTTTTTACGAGATGTTCTTCCCCTTGACGCTGTTTAGTGCCATTGTTCTTGTCTGTCCGTCTCCCCCGATTAGACTGTAAGCCCGTCAAACGGCAGGGACTGTCTCTATCTGTTGCCGACCTGTTCATCCCAAACGCTTAGTACAGTGCTCTGCACATAGTAAGCGCTCAATAAATACTATTGAATGAATGAATGAAAAGGTCATGAGTTCGACTCCCGGCTCTGCCACTTGTCAGCTGTGTGACCTTAGGCAAGTCACTTAACTTCTCTTTGCCTCAGTTACCTCATCTGTAAAATGGGGATTAACTGTGAGCCTCACGTGGGACAACCTGATTACCCTATATCTACCCCAGCGCTTAGAACAGTGCTCTGCACATAGTAAGCGCTTAACAAATACCAACATTATTTTATTATTATTATTATAAACAATAAATTGAATACATGGGTTGAATGACAAAGAGGAGTCGGTGTAATGCCAAGGTTACAGCTTGTGAGACAGGAAGGATGCCCCAGGTCATTCAGCAGACAAGTGACAGAGCAGGGATTAGACCCCAGAATCACCAAATATGCCATCAGACTACAGTCAAGCACCTTGGTTAAAGGATGTGAGGAAAAACCCCTGAGGCTGAGTCACCTCCTTGATCCTCCCTTTGTGTTCACCCTCCCATTATCGACCCATTATGTGAGGATTTCTGCACCTGATTCTTATGTGAAAATTGTGGTATTTGTTAAGCGCTTTTGCCATGATAAGCACTGTGCTAAATGCTGGGATAGAAACGTGAATATGCTTGGGAAAACTCGGTGTAACTGTAAGCAGCTACTTAACTAACTTTTTGATTGCTGAGGTAATAAGACACCAGAGAAGGCTGCAAAAGCAAAGTGTGGAGTTTCTATTTATGGACCTCTTGAGAAAAGAATAAAAACTCGATAACTTTATCTGGCTGATTCAGAAGCTTAAGTGCTTTGAATGATCGCTCTGAATTAGACACCAGTTGCCAAACCATTCACTTCAAGAAATTGCTCACTTCACAATGGATTTTCTTCTTCACATCGAATGCCCCACAACTGAATTTAAACCATTTGTCTCCTACTGGACCTGGGTCTCTGTGACTCAGTTTCCTCACCTGTAAAATGCGGATGTTCTCCTTCCTGCTTAAGGCTGGGAGCCCTGAGTGGTATAGGGACTTCAAGCATGGCAGAGTGGACAGAGCACGGGCCTAGGATTCAGAAGGTCATGGATCATCATGGATCATCCCAGCTCTGCCATTTGTCTGCTGTGTGGCCTTGGGCTAGTCACTTCACTTCTCTGGGTCTCAATTACCTCATCTGTAAAATGAGGATTGAGATTGTGAGCCCGACATGGGATGGGGACTATGTCCAACTTGAATTGCTTGAATCCACCCCAGTGCTTAGTACAGTGCCTGGCACACAGTAAGTGCTTAACAAATATCAATGAGCATTATTAATTGATTATTTTGTATCTATCCCTGTTCTTAGCAATGTGCTTGGCATAAGTATATTATTGTTATTGGCTTGTTAACTCTATCAATCAGTGACATTTACTGAGCGCTGACTGTGTGCAGAATGCTGTATTCATTCATTCAATAGTATTTATTGAGCGCTTACTATGTGCAGAGCACTGTACTAAGCGCTTGGAATGTACAAGTCAGCAACAGATAGAGACAGTTCCTGCCCTCTGACTGGCTTACTTGGGAGACTACAATACAACAGTGTTAGAAGTCATCTTCCCTACATACAATGAGGTTAAAATCTAGGGAACTCAAGAGCGGGGACACTATTTTTTACTTTTATCTTACTCTGCCAAGCATCTAGAAGAGTGGTTGACCCACAGAAGTGCTCAATCAATAGTATTTCACAATCAGTTATATTTACTTAGTACTTTTCTGTGTGCACAGAAAAGTACTAAGTGCTTGGGACAGTGTGAATGAAAGAATGGAGAGCTCAGGAAACAGGACTTAGGGACTTTTTAGGTTTCTTTTAATGGTCATAGTTGATAATAATTATTCTTATGGTATCTGTTAAGCTCTTACTATGTGACAGCCACTGTTCTAAGCACTGGGGTAGACACAAAATAATCAGTTTGGACACAGTCCCTGCCCCACATAAGGCTCACAGTCTTAATTCCCCATTTTTCAGATGAGGAAACTGAGACACAGAGAAGTTGAGTCAACTTATCCAGATCCCATAGGAGGTGAGTGGTTTAAATTCAAGAGTGGGACATTTGGTGTGAAGAAGAAAATCCATCTTGAAATGAGCAATTCCTTCCAGTGAAGGGTTTAGCCTCTGAAGCACAGAAAAGACAAGTCACTTGCCAGAGGTCACACGCAGACAAATGGCAGAGCCAGAATTAGAACCCGTGACCTTCGGACACACAGGCCTGTGCTCTAGCCTTTAGACCACGCTGCTTCTCTAATGGTATTTGTTAAGTGCTTACTATGTACCAGGCACTGTACTAAGTGCTTGAGGTAGAAAAAAGCTACACCAGAGGATGCTGAGCAAAGATATACGGTCATTCATGTTAATTGAGCCTGCTTTGCGAAAAGGTTTTCCTAGTTGGCAAGAATTGTTTCTACCAACTCTATTATATTATTCTCTCCCAAGCACTCGATACAGTATGTCTTTATACTCTATTTCCTCCTGTAGAATTTCCTTCCTTCCTCTGTAATTTGCTTTTGTCTCTCCTCCTCGATTGTGAGCTTCTTGAGAATGGATCATGTCTACTAATTCTATTTAACTTTTCCAAGGGCTTAGGATAGAGTTCTGCACAGTAAGCACTCAGCAAATACTATTGGTTGACTGAGTTATTTCAACACGGTGAAGCCTTTCCATTTTGTCAGTGTCTAGATTACTATGCCTGATCCCTAGGGGATAGTTTCAGCACTATGCTTACCCTCTTGGCACCCTGATTACATCAAATGATTCCTTTACAAGCTTCAACTAATTTCATAACTCATCTAGCCAGTTAAAAATGACACGCTTGCCCATTATGCCAATAAAACTGCATTTTTCAAATTTTCAAAAACTGCCCCCCCAATAGTGCATGCTGAGGGTAGAGGCAGCTTCTCTGGCTTCCAATCTAATCCAATCTTGACTTCTTATTGACTCCTGGATCAAATGGTAACATGCAACTTTGGCCTTCTGACCATCCACCTGCCTGCCGCCCCGGTGCACCTTAATTCCTAATTTTCTCCCTTTGTTCGGTTTGGTTGCATTTTAGTCCTACCTCTGCCACTGGCCTGCTGTGTAACCTGGAGTAAGACACAACCTCTCTGAGCCTCAGTTACCGCATCTGTAAAATGGGGATGAGAGATTCTAAAGTCTTCATGGGACAAAGTCTGTGTCAAATCTGATAGCCTACTATCTACCCCAAGGCATATCACAGAGTAAGTACTTAATGCCACAATCATTATTAAGTTGAATAGTTCCCATCTCTGTCAGTAGGAGCTCAAAATCTGAGGGAACACAATTACGCTGATTTCCCTTCTTTTTGTTCTGCCTAATTCTACCAGGATCAGGGATCCACAAGGCATCCAATCAGTTAATGATCCTCTCCTCTTTCAAATCTTTCCTCAAGACACACTCTTTCCATGAAGGAAAACCCAAACCAGCTAGAAACTGAGAAATAAATCCAAGTCTACACTGACTGCAGACAGCAGAAATGTTAGGTTATCAGCGTTTATCTTTAGCTTCTTCTTTTCCTTCCCCCACAATGCTGAGGGGGAGGTGTGTGTCGTTCTTTAATTAAATATTCACTATTTGGGTCAGCACAGTGTCAGTGCCCAATAAATGTTAAACAACAATAGAGAGTTGCAGCTCTGTTTGTGTGAAGCTTCCACTGCTCCAGGTTTGTAAATCTGCAAGTCACATTTGTTTTCTGGGCACGAGTTCACACTTATGTAAATCACGTTCACATGCTGTTACAAATCCACTCAAGTCGACTTCTCAGCACATCCCAACACGCACAATCAAAAATTTCCCATGAATTACATTCTTTGTTTTAATCCTGCTTTGACTCATTCCCCTATAGGGGCCATGGTTCCTGCAGTAACTTGACCCACAGGACTTTGTTAAACTCGCTCACTGCAACTGGCCAAGCTCTCCCCCCTCATAGTGTGAAATGGGGTACAGTAAGACACAGATCGACTACCGTCTAGCTAATGGACCTGGCGCTATATGTCTTCCCCTCACCCACTATGAGAACCATTCTGGGCTACTCTCCTCCAGTTCCCACAAGGCACCCGTGCTCTTTCCCCATTTTATCATTCGCCTTCCAGCTAGAAAATGTGAGCTCAGTGAAAACTCTGTTTAAGAGTGGTAAGGCTAAATATCATTTGTGTTCCTGAGGAGAAAGTCATCAAGTCCGTGGCAGCACTTCACAGCCTGCTTTATTATTTTGAAATTGTCTCTTTCAATGGCTGACAGTCTGCAGGGGGAAGAACAGTTCAACACTCTCTCAGCATTATTTACCCTTCAGGAAACAGTCGATGATGTGTTAATTTTTTTTGTCTTTTTCTGGCTGGCTCTTTTTCTGATGGAATTGCACAATGCCTCACGCTTTGGGTAACAGGGACAAGTTCAATAGGAAAGAGAGGAAGAAGTGGCATAGTGAACTTTCAAAACAATGATGAGGCTTCTTTAAGACACTCGATCTATCTACTCGCTGGGCTGTATCCGCTTGCTGAATCACAACTATCTCCAAATTCGGTCCACTCAGTTTTAGTGCACAGCATGTACTCCAGCCCTTTAAAAGCAAATTATGCCTGCTTCTAGAATTATCTGAACCTACCAGTTTTTTTTTTCACCTGAGTCTGAATGGTTTCTGTACCAGCCGTCAGCTTCGTATTTCTGAAGATGCTTTAAAAAACCATATCCACTCAAAGGAACCAATCAATAGAATGCAATGAGAGCTCACTATATGACGCATGCTGTACTAAGTTCTTAGGAGAGTTCAGGAAACAGAATTAGCAAACATGTTCCCTGATCATAATGACCTTACAGTCTAGAGGAAAGAGTATTAACTGCAGATAGAATGATAGGAGGAAGCCCTGATCCCTAATAATTATTGCAGTGTTTCTTATACGCTTACTATATGCCATGTGTTTTGGTAGATACAAGATAGCCCAATTAGTCAAAGTCCTTGTCCCATAGTCTTAGGGAAGGGTGAACAGATATTTAATCTTCATTTTACAGATGAGGAAAGTGAGGCACAGAGAAGTTAAGATCATATTAGCAGTTAGGTTGTAGAGGCAGGTTTAGAACCCAGATCTGACTCCCAGGCTTAGTGCTCTATCCACGAGCCTACATTGTTTCCACTGAAAGGGGTGTGGCCTACCAGAGCTATGGGAGCTGCATACGAGTTCATGTAAGGACTGTTCTTTCTTCTGTTCAAATCCTGTCAGTGCTCAGTGGCAAATGTTCCTCGCCTACTAAGTTCAAAACACTGTATGAGGCCTATGAGAAAACACATGTTCCCTGCCCTTAAGGAGCTTACAACTTGCTGGGGGCAAAACACGTTCTGTTATATTGCTGTATCGTACTCTCCCAAAGGCTTAGCACAGTGCTCTGCACCAAGTAAGTGCTCAGTAAATATGATTGACTGATTTACTGCTCCCCCCAAAACCCTGCTGTTTGGGATTAGAGTGTTCACTATTGTAGGCCACTGTAATATCATTTAGCAAACTGATGCCTTGGGGGTTTGACAAAACCAAAACTTTTTCTAAAGTCCTGATTGATTTATCTAAAAGGAACATGCTTTAAAATGCACTTTTCTCTCAAGTAAGCAGGTATTTCTAGTGAGAATTACGGTATTTGTTAAGTGCTTATTAAGTGAAGCAGCGTGGCTCAGTGGAAAGAGCATGGGCTTTGGAGTCAGAGGTCATGAGTTCGAATCCCAGCTCTGCCACTTGCCAGCTGTGTGACTGTCGGCAAGTTACTTCACTTTTCTGTGCCTCAGTTCCCTCATCTGTAAAATGGGGATGAAGACTATGAGCCCCACATGGGACAACCTGATTCCCCTGTGTCTACCCCAGCGCTTAGAACACTGCTCTGCACATAGTAAGCGCTTAACAAATACCAACATTATTATTATTATTATTAAGTGTCAAGCACTGGTCTAGGCAGTGGGGTAATGTGACTGTCTGTCCCACACCCTTGGGGGTGCCTAACGAGGAAATTCAGGGGCTTGCACTGGAAGCGCTGGCGTTTGGACTGCTCAGCTGGTGAGGTAGCATAGGGTATATGCTGAAGGAAAAGCTCTGCAGCTTGCCCCAGAATGTGGACAATCACAAGGAGAGGACATGGCAGCCCTCGGCATTTCAGCATCTGGTGAAAGGGTATAAGAAGCTGGACTGGGATGGTGTCATTTGTAGCCACCGCACAGAAGATTATCAGCTGGTATGGGCCTGGTATCACCCTACCCAGTAGCAGTAATAATTACAATTATAATAATAATAAAGGTGGTATTTGTCAAGCACTTACTATGAGTCAAGCCCTGGGGTAGATTCAAGCTAATCAGGCTGGACACAGTCAATGTCCCACATGGCGCTCCCAGGCTTAATCCCTCTTTCACAGATGAGGTAACTGAAGCCCAGAGAAATTAAGTGATATGCCCACGGTCACATGGCAGGCATGCGGTGGATCTGGGATTTGAACCCAGGTCCTTCTTACTCCCTTGCCCATGCTCTATCCAATAGGGCATGCTGCTTGCCAGCATAACTAGGGACATACAATTTTTGTCCAGTCTGAGTTAGAATGAGGAGCTCAGAAGGCCCATAACTGTCAGAGTCGTGACAAAATGCTGTCTTCGGCTCATCCCAAATGTCGGACACTGTATCGACCCCAGTGTAAGACACCAGATATCAGCCCTCAAGTTTGAGGAAGCAGCGGGGCTTAAGGGTTAGAGCATGGGCGTGGGAGTCAGACTGACCTGAGTTCTAATCCCGGCTCTGCCACATGTCTGCTGTGTGACCCTGGACAAGGCACTTTACTTCTTAGGACCTCAGTTCCCCCTTCTAGAAAATGGGGATTGAGAGTGTGACTCCCCTTGTGTGGGACAAGGCCTGTGTCCAGCCTGATGAACGTGTATCTACCTCATTGCTTAGAACAGTGCTTGGCACATAAGCGCTTAACAAGTACCATAATTGCTATTACTAAGGTCTAGTAATGCTACATTATCTGAAAAACATGCTAATGAAGACATACCCTATCTCCTAGGAAGGAACAAGTGAGCCACTGGTTAGCAATTCTCTTCTATTACTTCCACTAATGGCAACCTGGGGGTTTCACTGCCATCTCCCCGCAAATCCCACCCCAGAACAGGGGAGAAACTCCACTGCAGTGCCCCTACATGTTTCATGCTAAAGCAAAGGTCCAAATGACTCTGAGATGTGAATTCCCCCCGGTGCTCCCTGGCCTGATGAACACCACTTCTCTGAGATTGCCTTGGCATCCCGGGCCATTTTACTCTAATTGCTCTTTTGAATTACCAAAGTGCTTCTATAATTCTCCTGCAAGCATGAGATCTAAATGGATTGGATCAGAACCCAGTTTTTAAAAATTATCTCTTGGAAATGATGTACCAGCTCTGAGATGGCCTCTTCATTCCATCTTTTTTTTTTTAATGGTATTTGTTAAGTGCTTGCTAACTCTGCCTCTGGACTACAAGCTCGTTGTGGGCAGGGAATGTTGTCCATTATATTGTTCTCTCCCAAGTGCTTAGTACAGTGCTATGATAATAATAATAATAGTTATTGTTAAGTGCTTACTATGTGCCAAGCACTGTTCTAAATGCTAGGGTAGTCCCTGTCCCCACATGGGGCTCTATACACAATAAGTGCTCAATAAATATAACTGGTTAATGTGCCAGGCACTGTATTAAGTCTGGGGGAGATACAAGTCAATCAGATTGGACACAGTCCAACATGACCAACCTGGGGCTCATAGTCTTAATCCCCATTTTACAGAAAAGGTAACTGAGGCACAGAAGAAGTTAAGTGACTTGCCCAAGGTCACACAGCAGACAAGTTCTGGAGCCGTGATTAGAACCCATAGCCTATGACTCCCAGGCTTGTGCTCTGTCCACTAGGCCATGCTGAAGGTACTGGGGACAAAAGCCAGGTGAACAAACTCACATATTCTGCCCCAGCTGCACACTGAGGAAAATATATAAACGTGTGTGTGTGTGTGTGCGTACATATATTTATGTATATATATTAATCTTTGCCTACAGTCTGTTGAATTCAGAATTAGCTTTTAACTTAGAACAGTGCTTGGCACACAGAAAGCACTTAATACCATTATTATTATTATTATTAATAATAACAAGCAACTTTATAATGGCAAAATGTTCAGCCTAAACTCATAAAATCAGGTGAGGTCATTATCATTACAGCTATCCTCTTGCCTATGGGCAACACCCAAACAACCATAGTTACTGAACACTTACTGCATGCAGAGCACTGTACTAAGCAATTGAGAGACTACACTATAACTGAATCGGTAGGCTTGTTCCCTGCCCACAAAGAGCTTTCAATCTAGTATATCACCAGAGAGCAAAGAGAACCAAGTACTGTAAATGTCTGAACTTCTGTTCTGACATCTGTTATCTTGTTTTACCCTCACAATATCCCTGTGAGGAAGGGGCAGGTATGAGCATCACCATTATTCAAATGATGAAACAGACTCAGAGAGGTTAAGTAACTTTCTCAAGGTCACACAGCAGGCAAGTAGGGGAATTGAAACTATACCACTACTCTTCTGACTCTCAGAACAGGCATTTTCCACTACAACTTTAAAACACGCAGTCTCTAGCTCTGGACAAATCCTCTAACTTGTTCAAACATGAACCTCAATAGAAAGGGCACTTGGGTAGATGGTATCATGGAGTTGGACAAATACAGTCAATTAGAGTGAAGTTATCCCACACATTTTTCTTTAACACAACTCTGGGAACTGAAAGTATAGCCATTTGGAAGGTGGAAATATTCAATATTTATGGAATTAACATCCATGCAATAGTTAAGATCACAGGGTAATTAATCATCATGGTGTATACATTTTACTTAGAGGAGTAGTCCTAAAACAAGGATTGAAAATGTTAAACCACCTGATATGCCAGTAATAAAATATCACATTCTTTGGATTCTAGATGGTCTTGTGGTCTGAGAATAGGGCCAGAAATTCAAAAATTTCCAAAGAAGTCTTACTCCCAAAGACTGCTCTTAATTCTATATTTGTTGTCCGAATTAAAAAAAAAAAATAGCTTCCCCTCGTTTGGATCTGAGAGTCGACATAAATAATAACAGAATCATTCTTCATCTGGATTCATGCAGACTCATACTGACATTTGCTGGTTTATATTCCAAGTTGTGCAAACTTTTGGGATCCTTTTTTATTGATTCATTTGCTTGCTCATTTTCTATGTATGTAGTCATCAGAAAATCAGTGTCCTAAAGCACACTTTTAAGTCAACATCTCCAGCTCGGGATAGTGGTTTTTTGGTAGGCTGACTCACTCATTCACTCAATAGCATTTATTGAGTGCTTACTATGTGCAGAGCACTGTACTAAGCTAATGGAATGTACAATTCGGCAACAGATAGGGAGAATCCCTGCCCAGTAACGGGCTCACATGAGACAGTAGTGGCATTCGGTGACTCACTAAATGGAGCAGAACTTAGAAAAAGTGTCCCATCATTCTTCTTTCTGCCTTACTTCCTTCAAACCTGAATCATCAGAAGACGTCAATCATTCATTCATATTTAGGGGAAGTGGGATAGAGTTGAGGACAGAGCATGGGTTTGGCAGTCAGAAGATTCTAGGTTCTAATCCTGGCTCTGCCACTTGTCTGCTCTGTGACCTTGGGCAAGTCATTTCATTTCTCTGGGCCTGAGTTACCTCATCCATAATATGGGGATTAAGACCGTGAGTGCCATGTTAGACAGGGACTGGTGTCAACCTAATTTGCCTGTACCCACCCTAGTGCTTGATATAGTGTCTGGCACATAGTAAGCACTTAATAAATACCACTATTATTATTATTTATTGAGCACCTACTTTGTTCAGTGCACTGTATTAAGTATTGTATTAAGTATGATAGTGAGTAGCTTACAATCTAGGGGTGTATTGCTGTAAAAGAGACACAGGGTAGGACTGTGTTTAATTTCCATCTGTGTATTCTTTTCCAGGGTTTAGTACAGTGCTCTGCATACAACAAATTCTTAATATATTATTCTTGCTACTACTCTTAGGCAAGCCACGAGATGGTCTTTTTAGCCACTCACACACATGCACAGACTCTTAACATCACTAGTGTCAATCAAGCATTCAGTCATACTTATTGAGAGCTTACTGCATGTAGAGTTCTGTACTTAGTACTTGGGAGAGTATAATTTAACAGATTAGAGAAGCAGCTTGACCCAGTGCAAAGAACACGGGCCTGAGTTCTAATCCCGGTTCGTGTCTGTTGTGTGACCTAGGGCACATCACCTAACGTCTCTGTGCCTCACTTACCTCAACTGACAAATGGAGATTAAATCCTATGACCTTCTACCTAGACTATGAGCCCCATGTGGGCCAGGGACTGTGTCCAACCTGATGAACTCTTTATCTACCTCATTGCCTAGAACAATGCTTGGCACACAGTAAATGCTGAAGAAGTATAACAACAATAATGATAGTAATAATAATGGTAATAATTGTGATTTGGGAGACATGTTCCCTGCCCCTCAGGAGCTCATAGTCTATAGTTGAACTAACAGGCTAGTGTCATGTTTGAAATTGAAGGTTACACATATGTAGGCAGAGACTTATATACTTATGTCCCCATCACCCCCCTTTCTACCTCCCTCAACTTGGGCCTGTTTTTTTGCTGGCCAGAGTATAGGGGAATAGCAGCTTGGCCTAATGCAAAGTGCACAGGGCTCTGGGAAGACCTGGGTTCTAATCCCAGCTCTGCCACTTGTCTGTGTGACCATGGATAAGTCGCTTAAAATCTCTGTGCCTCAGTTACCTCATCTGCAAAATGGGGATTAAGGCTGTGAGCCCCAGGTGGGGCATGGACCATGTCCTACCTGATTAGCTTTTATCTATCCTAGTGCTTAGTACAGTCCCTGGCACATAAGCAGCAACTTCAATACCACTGAAAAACAAAACCCCCAAAAACAGTGTTGGTGGATTTGTTGCTTGTCAAGACTTCTCGGTTAACTTCTGGGCTGAGATTGGTTAGATTCATTTCAATAAACACTGTCCCTTTTGCACATTACCTCAAGTGGTCTCAGCATTAGATTTACTCCATAATGCTGAGTAAGAAATGGATATTTCAAGTGAAAGAATCATTTCAAAAATATACTTGTCCTAGACAGACCCAGCAACAAGACTGAAATTCTACAAGCTCCTGGGCCAGCAATTTGAATAGTATTTATCCATTCTTTCCATATTTTCAGCCACTGGGAGGGATTTTTAGCTCCTACTTATTTATGTTAAATTGCTTCTCCTGACTCAAGGCCTGCTTGACTAATGGCAGTGATTATTTTCACTGGACATTCAAGTGTTCCAGAAATCCTCAGTGTGGAAGGTCTGGAATCCTCTCTGGCGCTTAATGTGTACTGGGAGAGCAACTGAGAAACCAATACCCTAACATCTCTCCCATTGCCATGGGCCTGGTAGTCCAATATACTCCAGCAGGCCTTTAGAGATTTTCTCTTTTAAAAAAATAAATGCATGTTATTTACTAAGGACTTACTCTGTGCCAAGCACTGAAGTAAATACAAGATAATCAGATTAGACACAATCTATGTCCCATGTCCATGGTCTTAATCTCCATTTTGGCGACGAGGACACAGAAAGGTTACTTGAGTCGCCCAAGATCACATAGCAGAGAAATGACAGAGCCAGGATCAGAACCTAGTCTGTCTGACTCCTAGGCCTGTGCTCTTCTCTCCATTTCCTCAGTACTTTGCCCAAACTGTACTTCTTCCCTCACAAACACCTGTAGCACTTTTATACATAACTTATTACTTGAGCATTCACCTATATTTTCACTTCATTTAATCCCTTTATCAGTTAATTTTTTTAAGGTGTCTAACCCCGCTCAGACTGTAAATTTATTGAGGGCTGGGATTGCGTCTACTAACTCTTCAGTTAGGAGCATAGTTCAGGGCTCAGCACAGTGTAAGCGCTCAATACTGAGCTGATCTTCTAGGCTATAAACTACATGAAGGCAGGGATCATGTCTATTAATTTGCTGTACATTCCCAAGCATTTAGTACAGTTGCCCAAACATGGTAAGCATTCAGTAAATTGGAATTCAGTTGATCAGAAGACCTGTAAGGCCAGTGAATGCGTTCTCTCAAGCGCTTAGTACAATGCTCTGCATATAGTAGTTGCCCAATGAATACTCTTTATTTATTGATTGAGGGGTAGGAAGGGGTTGAGTCTGAGGAGAACAAACTCCTCAACTTCTTGAGCCAAGTGCTGCCTCCATTTGATACATGATGGATTAATCCAGCAAAGGTCTTTGTTGAGTGCTTACTCTGGGCAAAGCACTGAGCTCTTGAGAGGGTATAATGGAGTTGGTAGGCATAATTCTTACCCTCAAAGAGCTTCCTGACCTCAAGGAGCTTAGAATCTAGTAATGGCTTTGGATGAGGTCAGGAGAAATTCAATATTCAGCCCCAAATTTGGCAGTCTTCCCTTTAAGACACATGAGCGCATGGCAATGCTTCCACACACTTTAGAGGTGCCAGACTTTTGCCTGCATGGGCTGGCAAACACTGACAGCAACACAACCCTATTTGCAGGAAGTGATGGCTTCCTGAGCTAAATTGTCTATTGAACTTTCTTGAACAAATACTGGGCTCCCAGATTTGATGTTGATTCATTTTCTTCCAAGTATAATAATAATTATAATAATTGCGGGATTTGTTAAGCACTTACTGTGTGCTAGGCACTGTATTAAGCACTGAGGTTGATACAAGCTAACTCGGTTGGACACAGTTCCTGTCAGTCAATCGTATTTATTGAGCGCTGTGTGCAGAGCACTTTAAGTGCTTGGGAGAGTCCAATATAACAATAGACATATTCCCATGCCACATGGGGCTCATAGTCTTAATCCCCATTTTAGAGATGAGTAACTAAGACCCTGACAAGTAAAGTGATTTGCTCAAGGTCGCACAGCAGACAAATGGTCGAGTGAAGCTTAGAATCCACATCCTTTTGACTCGCAGGCCTGAGCTCTGTCTACTAGATGAGAGTCCAGACAATGTTTGTGCTCTGTGTGCACAAACATGCCTGTGCCTTGGCCACAGTCATTGCTCCAAAGTGCTTTTCAACAATAGGCCATGAAGAGGAAGAAATACCACTGAAAAAACCTACGCTAACAAATAAACTCGCTTATGCTTCACAAAGCCCTTGAGCAATCGTGTAATAATAATCCACAACCAAGTGATTTGTTAAGAAGATTAGTGATCATCTTCCCTTTAAAAAGGGTGTCCTCTGTCTCTGTGGGGATTGGTTAGAGGCACGACCATTACTTTAGGGTTTCAATTAAACAAATGTTTTTTCATCAGTGTCAATTAAAGCTGGAAATCTGATATTCCACTTCCATTGAGCCTTCCTAAGAAATGTGTCAAATTTCATTCAAGAAGAATTAGAAGCAAATTTGGTTTATAATGAAGCTGTTTCAACAAAGTGTTGTATAGCCACAGGGCAGGTAGAAGCAGGAAAAAGCTTTTAGGAGAGGAGAAGTTTTGTTGCATGAAACCTGAAGTTATGACATAGGGAATGGGAAGCCTGAATTAATTTCCTCACCTTTAAACACTAATCTCTGACCCGAAAGCCCATCCATCTGCGTAGGTTAGCATTTCACAGCCTTAAATCAACTGGAGGGAAGTCTCGCCTGCCTCCCTCAAGGGTTAATTTCCTGTTCAAGCTGATTAGCCACACAGCAGGGCCTTCTGGGAAGCAGTGTGGCCTAGTAGACAGAGCACGGCCTAGGAGTCAGAAGAAACTGGGTTCTAATCCTGCCTCTGCCACTTGTCTGCTGCGACCTTGGGCAAGTCACTTCACTTCTCTGTACCTCAGTGGCTTCATCTGTAAAATGGGGATGAAGACTGTGAGCCCCATATTATGAGACAGGCATTGTGTCCAATCTGATTACCTTCTACCTACCCCAGTGCTGAGAACAGTGCTTGACACATCCTAAGTGCTTAACAAATACCATCATCATTATTATTATTACTATTATTCCTCCTTTCATGGAACATTAAGCTTATTAATACCCGCTGCCTACATCTAAGCACAAGAGCATCCATGAACACTAGCAAACGATCTCTAGGAAGGTCAGGGGAAGATGGAGAATTTAGCAAAGTCAAATCAAGGGGAGTCACAGCTTCCCCTCCTAGCCAGGATATCCCCTAGGCTTCAAAACTTCAAGTCACATGTTGAGTCCTTCTGGTCTCTCAAGGGACAGTACTTACTGAGTCCCCACTGTGTGCAGAATGCTGTATTAAGAGCTTGGAATGTGCAGTTGACTAGGAGACACTGTCCCTAACTTCAAGGAATTTCAAAAGTAGAATTCCTTTGGATGGACAGGCCACTTGGGACTTGCCTTTTTTTTTAATGGCATTTTTTAAGTGCTTGCTCTATGGCAAGCAGTCTACTCAGTGCTGAGAATTAATTCCCATTTTACGGATGAGTTAACTGAGGCAGAGAGGAGTTAAGTTACTTGCCCAAGGTCAAAGAGCAGTAAAGTGGCAGAGCCAGGATTAGAATCCAGGTCCTTCTAACTCCCAGGTCCGTGCTCTATCTACTAGGCCATGCTGTTTCTCTTCTAACCTTTCAGAAAATCTTCTCCAAGGTAGGAGGGAGGCATAATGGATCTTCTTAAAGAGGCCTTGGGTTCACCCAGCTAGAGAACCTGGGGAGAAAATCTTGAGAGAAAGGCCTTCTTTGGGATGATGAGCAAGATGGCATGCTCCTCCTCTAACAATAATAATATTAATTATGGTATTTGTTAAATGCTTACTATGTCCCAAGCACTGATCTAAGCGCTGGAGTAAATACAGGGTAATCAGGTTGTCCCACATAGAGCTCACAGTTTTAATCCCCATTTTACAGATGAGGTAACTGAGGCCCAGAGAAGTTAAGTGTCTTGTCCAAGGTCACACAGCATACCAGCCGAGCCGGTATTAGAACACATGTCCTCTGACTCCCAAGCCTATGTTCTTTCCATTAAGCCACACTGTTTCTCTTGATGGTAAGCTCCTTGTGCGCAGGGAAAATATCTACCTCCTGCCATATTACACCACCCTAAGTGCTCAATACAGTGCTCTGCACACAGTAAGTATTCAATAAATACTTAATAAAGTGAAGCATCATGGTCTAGTGGAAAGAGCATGGGCCTAGAAGTCAGAGGACCTGGGTTCTTTCACTTCTCTGCTGTATGATCTTGCACAAGTCACTTCAATTCTCCGGGCCTCAATTCCCTCGTCTTTAAAATGAAAATTGAATCCTACTCA
The DNA here is from genome assembly GCF_004115215.2 of Ornithorhynchus anatinus. NCBI lineage: Eukaryota > Metazoa > Chordata > Mammalia > Monotremata > Ornithorhynchidae > Ornithorhynchus > Ornithorhynchus anatinus. The sequence goes on from NC_041742.1 coordinate 6,187,940, forward strand.
CTCCTATTTAGACTGTAAGGACTGCATGAGGCAGGGACTGTATCCAATCTGGTTATCTTTTAACTACCCCATTGCTTTGTACAGTGCCTGGCATGAAGTGAGTGCTTAAGTATGATAATAATAATAATAATGATAACAACTATCACATTTCTCACTGGCCCACAGCAGCGCTATCCCCAAGGGTAAAGGTTGGACGATCCTAAACCCTCTTTTTTCCTCTAGGTTCTTCTGCCCCGACTTCCCAAACTAGAATACTGCCTCCAGGGAGTTATTTTATTCTACCCAGCTTTCCAGGTGTAGTGGAGAAACCTAAAAACTAATTCTCGTCCAAGAAGCAGTGTGATCTGATGGATAAAAGGGCCCAGGCCTGGAAGTCAGAAGTCCTGAGTTCTAGTCTCTGCTCTGACACCTGCCTACCTGGTGGCCTTGGGTATGTCATTTTTCCATTCCTCGGTTACCTCATCCATCAAATGGGGTTTCAATCCTCCTTCCTCCGATTCATGAGAGACAGGGATTGTGTTCAAGTTCATTATCTTATATCTGCCCCTGTGCTTAGTACAGTGTCTGGCACATAACAGTGAATGATACCTGTCTACTTGTTTTGTTTTGTTGTTGGTCTCCCTGCTTCTAGACTGTGAGCCCATTGTTGGGTAGGGATTGTCTCTGTTGTCAAATTGTACTTTCCAAGCGCTTAGTACAATGATCTGTACACAGTAAGCTCTCAATAAATACGACAATAAATGAACAAATACTGTAAATATACGTGTGTGTGTGCATGTGTTCAAAATATATGTAATATATGTAATAATATAAGCATATGCATATGCATTATATGTAAAATATATGCAAATAAGAATGATGATATTTATGGTATTTGTTAAGAACTTATGATGTGCCAACTACTATACTAAGCTCTGGGGCAGATAAAAACAAGTGGGGTTTGACACAGTCCCTGTCCCCTGTGGGGCACAAAGTCTTAATCCCCATTTGACACATGAGGTAACTGAGGCTCAAAAAAGTGAAGTGACTTGCCCAAGGTCACCCAGCAGCCAAATGGTGGAGCCGGGATTGGAACCCATGACCTTCTGACTCCCAGACCAGTGCACAATCCACTATGCCATGTTCCTTCTCTATGTGTACACACACACACACACATATATGTATATGGATTGTGCATGTATATATGTGTGTGTGTGTGTATATATATATGTGTGTGTGTATATATATATATATTCATTAAATGGACCAATAATCATGCTCACTGATATTAAAAGACTGTGTTTCAAAGTGGGCTTGATTGAAAAAGAATCCCTGAACAATTACCCAATCAGAGCTCACAACCACTCACTCATCCAGGACACTGAATTGATCCATTTTCAATATTAAAACAGTTCTGTTCCATTTTCCACCTACTTCCTTTGCTCTTTCTTTGTTGCAGATTCACTTGTCTTTTTTGGGTGATTGGAAGTGCCAAAATGTGGCAAGAAGGGATTCAATTGGCTTGACTAGAAACAAGAACTATTTTCAGATGCCTTGAAAAAAAACACACTATTGTGAAATTTCCAGTTCAATTGTGCAACCCTAAAAGTTCATCTAGTTAGCTCTTTCCAAAGCGATTACCACCATAGTTCTGCAGGGGTTAGGAAACAGTATTTATCCTTGGCCAGAGTTTTCAAAATTTTACCAGCTTCTGCATCCTTGTGGATGTGAAATGGCTACAGTGAGGTTCAAATTTGTCTCTAGAAACCATGATTTCATCAACTAGAATGGTATAGGAATATCCAATAGGATTTGGCTAATTTCTGCATTTTCATTCCAAAAAGATTTGGGAAATGAACTAGCAGCAGGGGTGGTCTTAGGACTATTTGACAAGATGATAAATGATCAACCAATGGTCTTAACTGAACATTTACTAGGTGCAGAGCACTGTACTAAGCACTTGGGAGAACACAATAGAGCTAGTAGACATGATCCCTACCCTTGAGGAGCTTATACTCACTGAACTCAATTCTCCCCAATTTGTTTACCTCAGTTCTGACAGGTTACAGGAGGTTATGGGTGGCAAGGCAACAGAAACTAAAACCATTTTCCACTACTAATGACAGATGCCTTTTCTAGCTCTGTTATGGTAATATAATATAGTAGCTTGGCCCCCACATTAAATTGTTTCATATGTATGAACATTTCCAAAACAAAGACATTCATAATTCTTTTCATCCTTCTCTTAACCAAACACTTTCCACATATTTGCTGATTAGAATTGACCAGCAGAATTGAGAAGGAGCTTGGCCTGGTGGAAAGAGCATGGGCCTGGGAGTCAGAGGTCCTGGGTTCTAAACTCAGCTCTTAGTGCATGGCTGTGGTGACCTTGGGCAAGTAACCTAACTTCTCTGTGTCTCAGATTCCCCAACTGTAAAATAGAGATTTAACTTCTGGTTTTCCCTCCTACTTAAAATGTGAGGCCCATGTGGGACAAGGACTGTCCCCAAACTGATTAATTTCTATCTACCCCAGGGCTCAGAACAGTAACATAGAATAAGCACTTAAGTACAATAACACAACAGTACTAATTGTAACTTTTCGTTGTTATTTTCCATGTTTTTCAGAAAACACATGATTAAATTTTCATGTTCCACTCATATTGCATTTTCATTTAGGGGTGAAATATATATATATTTTAACTATCTTTGAGTGTTTTCTTCTCCAATGCTGAGAAAAACATGCATGGACTATAAAATCCCCGTGATTGACATTGTGATTGTCCAAAATTCATTAGAACAAGACTTAAAATCTAATTCTTTTTCATTCATTCAATAGTATTTATTGAGCGCTTACTATGTGCAGAGCACTGTACTAAGCGCTTGGGATGAACAAGTCGGCAACAGATAGAGACAGTCCCTGCCGTTTGACAGGCTTACGGTCTAATCGGGGGAGACGGACAGACAAGAACAATGGCAATAAGTAGAGTCAAGGGGAAGAACATCTCGTAAAAACAATGGCAACTAAATAGAATCAAGGCGATGTACAATTCATTAACAAAATAAATAGATAGGGTAACGAAAATATATACAGTTGAGCGGACGAATACAGTGCTGTGGGGATGGGAAGGGAGAGGTGGAGGAGCAGAGGGAAAAGGGGAAAAAATTCTTCAACTTCTAAGCCCTTTGTAACTATTAGGTTGGATCCAACATCTCTATTAGGATTTTTTGTTTAATGCTCTTGGCCTCTATTTCTCCTTTTCAAAAATCTGGGCTCACTTCCCACCCTGAGTCAGTTGTGAAGCTGAGCTGAAGATGCCATTGCTGATTCAAACTTCTATTCGCTGTCAATAGTATTTATTGAATGCTTGCTGTATGCAGAGCACTCTAAGGGCTTGGGAGAATATAAAATGACAATAAACAAGCACATTCCCTTCCCACAGTGGACTTAGAGTCCAGAGGGGGAGAGAGACATTAATACAAATAAATTTCATATATATACGCCAGTGCTGTGGGGCTGGAAGCAAGGGATGAATAAAGGGAGCAAGTCTGCTAACATGTAGGCCATTGACATTTGAGTAACATTAATTTCATTTTGTAGGAATTTCTATTTCTGTGGAGGGCAATTGAGGTAATTATAAAAGACAAATTCTACTAGCATCCATCAAAGCTATTTATATAGAATGGATAACATTTACTATAGACCACCACTCTCCCTACTTTGAAAGTGTGATTAAAATCACCTCTCCTCCCAAAAGTGTTCCCCGATTAAGCTCTCTTTTCCCCTACTCCTCTTTTCTGTCTCTCTTGTGCACTTGGATCTTAGCTCACTGTGGGTATGAATGTGTCTGTTTATTGTTGTATTTTACTCTCCCAAGCGCTTAGTACAGTGCTCTGCACACAGTAAGCATTTGATAAATATGACTGACTAAACCCTATAAGTACTTGATATACGCCCCACCCTCAGTCCCACAGCACTTATGTATATTATTTACAATTCATTGATTTAGATTAAGGTCCGTTTCCCCTTCTAGCCTGTAAGCTCTTTGAGGGCAGGGAACCTTCAGTAACTCTGTTGTACTGTACTCTCTCATGTGTTTAGTATAGTGCTGTGCACACAGAAAGTACTCAGTAAATATCCCCAATTGATTGATTGATCTATAATGTTAATTTGTTTTACTGTGATCTGTGCAACACTTCTCTTGCAGACCGAGCATGCCTTCTTCAAACAAGTTCTCTTTCTGAGTTTTCCACAAAACTGGGCATCTCTAATGCCAACTGTACAAACTGTACAGGCCTGGAGTTGGATTCCATCCTGTACTTTTGGAAATTTTATGATGTGTCATCTGTAATTTTATTTCCTTAAATCTATCCTTAAGGCTGTTACTCATCTTGACTTGAAAGCCCAGGTTGTTTATTATGTCCTTTTTTTCCCCTTGCAAAACAAGGGATCTTTGTGATCTCCAAAACTCTGATTTTGAAGATTGTATAATTGCAGATCTCTTATGAAGCAGCTCAGCACAATCATCTGTGGCCAGATGAATTCCTCGGCTGCATTTGTAGTCTGCAGACCTGGTAGATAAGTGCAGTGGACAAAGATTTGGATCTCTGTGTCACCAAGCTAAGTGAGGCCCTGAACTTTGATCTCATATTGCCACATTAATCTGCTTCACTGACCAAATCTCTAACAGCAGACTGCTAATTCCTATACTGTCAATAAATTGAGGCATGTGACTCAGGCTCTATGCTTCTAATTTTTTTTTCCTTTGGAGGAACAGCCTATCATGATTCAGAAAGTGTTTGCATACAGAGTTCATGATCTGAGAAATCTCTTAGGCAACCCAAGCCTTTCCTTTTTTCCCCGAGAAGAGCCCCTCTGTTTCAATAATAATAATGGTATTTGTTAAGCACTTACTATGTACCAAGCACTGTCCTATGTGCTGGGGTAGCTATAAGGTGAATCAGGTTGTCCCACATGGGGTTCACAGTTTTAATGCCCATTTTATAGATGAGCTAACTGAGGCCCAGACAAGTTAAGTGACTGGCCCAGAGTCTCACAGCTGATAAGCGGCGGAACCGGGATTTGAACCCATGACCTCTGACTCCCAAGCCCATGCTCTTTCCACTAAGTCACGCTGCTTCTCCACTAATAGTAATAATAGTAATAATAATAATAATAATGGACTCATTATGTACTTAACTTGTGCTAAGAACTGTACTAAGAGTTGGAGTGGATACAAGATAGTCAAGCTTTAGACAGCACATGCAGAGTTGAACCTAATCCACCCAGGACTTTTGTCAACACCTACAGCATTTCCCTAGTGCCTACAGTTTGCAGAGCACACTACCAGGTGCTTGGGAGCATTCCACCAAAGTAAAAGGCCCCTGCCCCTGAGAAGCATAAAAACTCAAGGGGACTGTGACACCAATTTCCTAGTCAGTTTCTCAATTGTATTTATTGAGCACTCACTGTGTGCAGAGCACTGTATTAAGAGCTTGGGAGAGTGCAACATTCCCTGTCCACAATGAGCTTACAGCCTATGGATTCTTTTAGGATAGTGATGGTATTTGTTAAGTTTGTACTCTCACCGCCTTCCCCATTTTCCAGATGAGGTCACTAAGGTCTAGGGAAGTCAAGTGATTTGCCCAAAGTCACACAGCAGACAAGTGGCAGAGCTGGAATTAGAACCCAGGTCCTTCTGACTCCCATGCCCATGCTCTATCCACTAGGCCAAGCTGAGAGAAACTATGGGACTCAAGGTCCAGGGCTAACCAGATGGGTTCCACTGATTTTCCTCATCTGTAAAATGGGGATTCAATTCTCATCCTCCCTCAGCTTAGACTAAGTCTGACGTGGGACTGTATCTGACCTGATTGTCTTGTATCTACTGTCTTGTGTTTAGTAGAGCACTTTGAAAGTATTAAGCATTTAATACCACTACCTAGCCCACTCCCTGCCCCTGGCCTGGAACGGCCTCTTGCCTCAAATCCGACCATTACTCTCCCTCCCTTCAAAGCCTTAATGAAGGTTCATCTCCTCTAGGAGGCCTTCCCCAGTAAGCCCCACTTTTCCTCATCTCCCACTCCCTTCTGCATCACCCTGACTTGCTCCCTTTGTTATTTCCCCCTCCCAGCCTCACAGCAATAATGTATACATCTGTAATTTTATTTATTTGTATTGACCTCTGCCTCCCCCCAACTCTAGACCGTAATCTCTGCACACAGTAAACTCTCAGTAAATACGACAATGAATATTACCATTTTTATTATACTTATATTAATGTCTGTCTCCCCCTCTAGACTGAAATCTCATTTTTGTTTAGTTTTTATGGTACTTGTTAAGCACCTACTGTGTCAATCACTGTTCTAAGAACTGGGGTAGGTACATGTCAATTAGGTTGGGCCCAGTCCCTGTCCTGCATGGGCCTCACAGTCTTAAGTGAGAGAGAGAACAGGTATTGAATCCCCATTTTACAGTAGAGGAAACTGAGGCACAGAGAATAATAATTCCAATTATGGTATTTCTTAAGGTCTTAACTATGTGCCAGAAACTATCCTGAGCACTGGGGTGGATACAAATAGGATTGGACACAGTCCCTGTCCCCCATGGGGCTCGCAGACTCAATCTCCATTTTACAGATGAGGTAACCAAGGTCCAGAGAAGTGAAGTGACTTGTCCAAGATCACACAATGGACAGGTGGCAGAGCTGGGCTTAGAACTCATGATCTGACTCGCAGGCCCATGCTCTACCCACTTTGCCATACTGCTTCTAAGTGACTTACCCAAGGTCACACAGCTAGCAATTGGCAGAGAAACTGGCAGAGCAGGGATTAGAACCCAGGTCCTCTGACTCTCAGGCCCGTGCTCTTTCCGCTAGGCGACACTGCTTCCCTGCTACGGGCAGGAAACTTTACTGTCCCAAGTGCTTAGTACAGTGCTCTGCACCCGATAAGTGCTCAATGAATACCACTGGTTTATCACTATGATTATTATTACTATTATTATTTTCAAGTCTCCACTACACCCTCCCCCATAATCCTTCTGGCCCAAAGGACAGGTTAAGCCGCTTCGGTGAAAATGTTCTGTGAGGTGAGCTCTGTTCCCTGGCCCTAATTCAGGGAGTAGCCACCGGAAGGAGATAGCCTCCCTCATGGGGTAGGGACAGGTTCATAGGGACAGAAAGGGCACAGTGTTGAGTGCAGTACACTCTGTCCCCCCTTGCCCCAGGCTCTCACAAGAGAGTACATGAAATAGCCCTTTCTCATTAAGCATTATGCAGCCAGGTGCTAAAAGGAACTGGAGTTGCTTGGAGACCAATTGTATCCACAGCCATCTGTTGCCAGGGGCAGGGCATGGACAATACTCCACAGTTGAAAGTCCTTTGTTTGGACCTCCCTTCCTTTCCCCTTGCTTAGAAGCTGCTTCGGCGAATGCCTAACACTCTCTCTTTAGTTGCCTATAAAGAACAGGCCTCTCTTAGGCCACTTTGGTACCTAAGGCAAACCCAGAACAGTGTGATTGTTCTCTGCAACTGCCTGAAGTAAACATCTGGTGTATCCTTCAGTCTGGTCTCTGAGATGCAGCGTGGCCTAGTGGAAAGACCATGTCCCTGAGAGACAGAGGACCTGGGTTCTAATCTCAGACTGTCTCTTGCTTGCTTTGTGAAGTTGGGCAAATCACTTCACTACTGTGCCTTAGTTTCCTCATCTGTAAAATGGGGATTAAATACTTGGTCTCCCTCTCCCTTAGAATCTGAACCCTGGAATGCTTCTCAACTGCTCACACAATCTACTCTGGGGCTTAATTCAATGGCAGATTGTAAGTGTTAAAAGAGCCAGGGCCTGGCACTCAGAAGTATTTTATCTCTGTTTTACAGATGAAGAAACTGAGTACAGACAAATTGTACAGACAAGAGTGACTTGCCTGAGATATCACAGCAGTGAAGTTAGGATTAGAACCCAGGTCTTCTGACATCCTGGACCAGGGTGAACATGTTTCCGGTGGATAGGATCTGGGGAGGCCTCTCTTTCAGGATGTCCAAGGACTTTGGCTCCATTCCTGACTCAGCCGTTTGCCCCCTGTGTGACCTTGGGCAAGTCATATAACTTCTCTGTGGTTCAATTTCAATAAAGTGGGGATTCCTTAATTGTTCTCCCTCCTGCTCAGACTGTCAGCTCCATGTGGAACCAGGGACAATGCCTGATCTGATTATCCTGCATTCACCATAGCCCTTAGCACAGAGTAAGTGCTTAACAAATAATTGTAATAATGATGACGATGAAGTATTTGTTAAGCTTTTATTATGTGCCAAGCACTGTTCTAAGCACTAGGGTAGATATAAGATCATCAGGTTGGACACAGTCCCCATCCCACATGGGGTTTATAATCTTAATCTCCATTTTACAGATGAGGGAACTGAGGCCCAGAGAAGTGAAGTGACTTGCCCAAGGTCTCACAGCAGACAAGTGGCAGAGTTAGAATTAGAACCCAGGTCCTACTGACTCTCAGGTCCGTGCTCTATCTACTAGGTCATGCTGTTTCCCTTATTAGGCCCAGATAGAAGCCAATTCACTGTGCTGGAACACGTTCCGAGGCTGTTGGAGGGAAAAAAAGTGATTGCCATTCAGAAACAAAGTCAATGGCATGCTGAGGACCCTAGATCAACAGTTTAACGTGTGTACTGGAAGCAAGCCTACTGGTCTGGAATTCAGCCATCTTCAACCACCAAATCCCTCCTTTAACTCAATTTCAGCTAAAGAAAACTTAACGATGAGCTGTTGTAGAATTCACCCACTTGTGAAAATGTTCATAAGCCCAAGTGACCTTTTTGCCATGAAAGCATAACCAGGAAAAAAGAGACATTTATGTCTCTCTCAACCAATTCAGTCCAAGGTCTCTATAGAGGCCTCGAAGACCCAACGTCTAGATGGGTAACCTCCGTGTCCCAATGCTGCATTAGGCCAATAAATTATACAGGAACATTGCTGCCTCCTTTGTGGAAAACAAATGCAGAAATCTATTAAAAGAGTATGGCAGATCTGGGACCTGTTCAGATTACCCTTTTAATTATCTAGATAAACCTGGAGGAGGCAGCTCTATTTGGGAGCTTTCATCCCTAACCTTAAAAAAAATGCCCCACATAATTTTCCATTAAACTTTCATAGGAGGGAGGATGAATAATTTATTTTTAAAATCCAGAGAGAATAGACTATGAGAAAAGAAACACCTCCTGATAGCTTAATGTTGAACCCAAGTGAACCTTTCTGCTTTGGCTATTTAAGTACATTCAAAAGGATGAATTCTAGAAATCCCCACAGCAGATACTGGAATTGAGAAACATGGTTTCACTTCAGATCAGGTGCAGAGCTCCGCCTCTCCGTTCTTTCAAAATAAAGAGAGTCCCTGGACTTGTGACCCAAGTGGAGAAGCAGCGAGGCTTAGTGGAAAAAGCACAGACCTGCAAATCAGAGGACTTGAGTTCTAATGCTGGCTCTGCCAGTTGCCTGCTGTGAGTCCTTGGATAACTCACTTAACTTCTCTGTGCCTCAGTTTCCTCAAATATAAAATAGGGATTCAAAATTTGTTGTCCCTCCTTAGATGGTGAGCCCCATTGGGCAGGGACTCTGCCCAACCTTTGTAACTTGTATTCACCCCGGCACTTAGAATAGTGCTTGACATACAGAAGCACTTAACACATACCGTTAAAAAAAACTGGTTCTCAAAGGTGGTGTCAAGTTCAAGTACTGAAAGTCCAACTAATTTTCCCAAAAGTACAATGTTTTAAATAGGGGATCAGTTCCTGAGTCAATGTATTCTTACCAAAATCATAGTTCTGTACTAAGTTGATCTGTGCCTCAGTTTCCTCAAATATAAAATAGGGATTCAAAATTTGTTGTCCCTCCTTAGATGGTGAGCCCCATTGGGCAGGGACTCTGCCCAACCTTTGTAACTTGTATTCACCCCGGCACTTAGAATAGTGCTTGACATACAGAAGCACTTAACACATACCGTTAAAAAAAACTGGTTCTCAAAGGTGGTGTCAAGTTCAAGTACTGAAAGTCCAACTAATTTTCCCAAAAGTACAATGTTTTAAATAGGGGATCAGTTCCTGAGTCAATGTATTCTTACCAAAATCATAGTTCTGTACTAAGTTGATCACAGATGGGTAATATAGCTACACAGTACCATCACTCAGAGTGTTCTATCCTTAAAATTATCCATCAATAGCATTTATCGAGACCTTATTATGTGCAGAGCACTGTACTAAATGCTTGGGAGACGACAACAGTACAAAGTTGGGAGACATATTCCCTGTCCTCAAAGAGATTTTAAGGTAGGACTTGCCCATTACTTTTCCATCTTCAGTTATCTAAAACATGTTTAATCAAAAATATACTGCTAGAGTTAACCACTCATCAGAATTTCAAGAAATCCACCCCTCTGTCTTTTTTTTTAAACCATGTGCTCTTTAGGCATCCAGCAACTTACTATGGATAGGTAATGTTTGGTTTCACCCTTAGGTGATGGGTCCCTATTCATCCTACAACTCTACTCTGGATTTTCAGCATATTAACAGGGACCTAACTGGCTGCATAGGGTAGGAATTCTGTGCCTGAAGTGGGTGGCTTCAGGTGTTTTCCCATGCCATTAAATTAAAAAAATTTCCATTATGACTAAACTTTACGCACTCTGAGGATTTTTCATCACACAGTGCCCTACAACATTATTTTAAAATAGAAATGCCTATAAGAAAGCACTTAATCTTCTTCCCACATATGTCTATTTCATTAAAATATATCTCTGATACTAAAGCCCTCTATATTATCATTTTTATTAAATAAACCTTCCCATTTACTGCAATTCTATACATCTGCCTCTGCCTAGGCTAGAATTGAAGAAACTCAAGGTTAGATTGATTTGCTGGTTGGTGCAAAGAGGCATAATTGATCTGTAGAAGAGTAAATAGCATTTTTCAATCCATACCCAATGTTGCCTTTACTACTGTTACTATTAACAATTATTGTTAGCAATAATAATAATACTAATAATAATAATAGTACTGTGGTTAATTTTTAAGCACTTACTATGTACCACGCACTGTACTAGGGTTGGGTTAGAGACAAGATAATCAGATGAGTCACAGTCCCTGATCCATTCGGGGCTCAGAGTCTAACAGGGTGAGAGAACAGTTATTTAATTTCTCATTTCCAGATGTAGAAATAGAAGAAAAGACAAGTTTAGTGATTTACCCAAGGTCACAGAGTAGGCAAGTGGCAAAAGATTGTAATAATAACGATAATCATAATGATAAATGATGGCATTTGTTAACCACTTACTATGTACACCAAGTACTAGTCTAAAAGCTGGGGTACATTCAAGATTATCTCGTTTGATACATTTTAATCCCCATTATATAGATGCAGTAAGCACAGAGAAGCTAAGTGACCTGCCCAAGGTCACATAGCCGACATGTGGTGGAGCCGGGCTTAGAACTCATGACCTTCTGACTCCCAAGCCTGTGCCCTTTTCACTGGGTTATGCTATGAAAAAATATATTTACTGAGATATCTCCTTCAGATAATTATTAGCCTCTTTAAACAATTGCTTTCTGTCAAAATCTGCCTTGGTTCTGGGTGTGTTTAGTTCTCCAAGCTGGTCTGTCAGTGTTCACTGTTCCTTGGTGGCAAAAGACAGAAATCCAGAACCTCCTCTTAGCCTCATTCCATGCAATTGTCTTCCCCTTGCTTACTCTTTGAAGGGTCAATTTAATCAATAAAATACTATTTATTGAGTACTGGCTGCATGCAGAGCAATGTACTAAACTCCCTGGAGTGTGCAAAATGGTCTATAGGAAGGAACTGTCCCTTGTTGCACAGTTAGCAGTGATGAGGAAGGGTGTGGATGCTGAGGAGGCAGGGGAGCACTAAGGAAATCACTAGCATGGGGAAATTTTTCTATCCTGAAATCTCAGTCCTGCTGCACTCTCACTCTTCTAGTTAGGAACCACATCAAATGGTGTTAAGGCACAAAGAGCATCTTTATCTCTTCAAAATTTTCAATTTTCAATGGCATTCATTCAGAAGTATTTATTGCCGAAGCAGCGTGGCTCAGTGGAAAGAGCGGGGGCTTGGGAGTCAGGGGTCATGGGTTCTAATCCCAGCTCCACCACTTGTCAGCTGTGTGACTTTGGGCAGCTCACAACTTCTCTGTGCCTCAGTTCCCTCATCTGTAAAAGGGATTAAGACATAGTAAGCGGTTAACTAGTACCATTATCATCATTATTGAGCATCTGAGGGGTGCAGAGCACAATGGGAGAGTACAAGGCAAGTCAAACACACAGTCTCTGAACCTGAGAAAGTCACTTTTCAGTATCAGATGATCTTAAAAAATAGTCAAAATTTGGCCTTTAAGAATGGAGCTCATATTGTCAGGTGTGGAACTGAAATGTCTAAATTATCTCATACTTTTTTTTAAAAGCCTCTTGCTTTCAATTTGTCTCCCCTGGATAGCTAGGGATTTTTTTTAGGCTATTTCCTTGAGATATAATTTACAAGACTACATCTTGTGAGAATGAAATTGATGCTAAATGGATGACCTCAGTTAAAGACAAATCTCCACATTGTAATGGCAAAAATTCCTCAGTACCATGGGGTCAAACCTGAGGAAAATAGGAGTCTCACATTTTCTGGAACATTTGAAGTAAACTGGACGCAAGCATGAGCATGCGAGAAATGTTTATTACCTCTTCTGAATCCCGGGGTCTTTAGCCACTGGATGCCACTATTTAGCCCTGCCCATCCAAAGCAAGCAGTTTGCAAAATTACTGAATCGTTGTTAGTTCTCCACACTTCTCCCCACTTTACTGTTTGTTTACAATGAATTAATGGATGCTAATGTGGAGTGGAATGACAATCACAAGATTTCCATCTATCACCCTATCACCGGATTAAGAGGGTCTCTCTGGAAGTCATTTGGGAGCCCGACTGTTGCTCCAGTGGAAAAAGAGCATCTCTGGGAAGTGGGAGATGGAATCATAATCATAATAAAAATAATAATGGTATTTGTTGAGAGTTTACTATGTGCCAGGCACTGAACCAAGCACTGGGTGGATACAAGCAAATTGGGTTGGACACAGTCCCTGTCCCATGTGGGGCTCACAGTCTCAATCCCCATTTTACAGATGAGGTAACTGAGGTACAGGGATGGGAAGTGACTTGTGCCAAGTCCCTCAGCAGATAAGTGGCAGAACTGGGATTAGAACTCTGGTCCTTCTGACTTCCAGGCCCATGTTCTATTCACTAGGCCATCTAAATCCTGGTTCTGCCTAGTGGGGCTACATCATTCCTGGTGAAGCTTTATTTTTAACAATAACAACAATAATAATGATGAGGATATTTTTAAGTCCTTACTATGTGTTAAGCACTGGGGTTGGATATGAAGGAGGAAGGAATTGCAGGGAAGAGGCAGAGCATGAGGGAGAGGTTGATGATGACAGAGACGGTAAGCGCTCAGTAAATACAACCAAATGAATGAAATTGAGGTTTAATAAGTAGTTTGGTTTTAGAGGCACAAAATAAAATGAGGTTCAATATTTCATAAGAAAAGCTTATACAATGCACTGAATTGCGCACAAATATGGGAATTCTCTGAATTGTACGGAAGCAAAGACCGATCTAATGACAATGGTTTTACATAAATGTATGATTCATAGGACATATTTATGTTTGCCTAGCTTCACTCACGTTAGCCAGCCTTTGAAAAGAGGAACTATTTGTGTTAACCTATAATTCTGTTGAATAATATGTTTTAAGTATTCCATATTTCAGAATGGCTTGTTCATATTTCCCAGGATGTCAACAAATCATATTCAGATAGACAAATGACCAAACAACACATTCCTGATGATTAGTATTTTGCTGGCATTGTGACAGGTTAGAGAGAATCAGTTAAGGGGCTGGATGTAAGATCTACACTCTACTGTCGGCAAACAATTCAGAGGGAGAATGGAGATTCAATAATATAGTTGGGCCGTTAAACCTTGATGCACTGTAGGGAAGGCACACATCCACAGCATGTACAGAGCCTAAGCCGATTCATCAATCAGTAGTATTTATTGAGTGCTTACTGTGTGCAGAGCACAGTACAAAGCTCTTGGGAGAGTACAACACCACGATATAACAGACACCTTCCCTGCCCACAATGAGTTTAGAGGCTAGAGGGGGAAACAGGCAATAATAAAAATAAATTATGGACGGGACATAAGTGCTTTGGGGCAATAGAGTGGGGTGGTGAATAAAGGAAGCAAGTCAGGGTGTCGCATAAGGGAGTGGGAAAAGAAGGAAATGAAGGCATAGCCAATGAAGGCCCCTTGGAGGAGATGTGCCTTCAATAAGGCTTTGAAGGTGGGGAGAGCAATCGTCTGTCAGATGTGAAAAGGGAAGGCGATACAGCCAGAAGCAGGATGTGGGTTAGAGGTTGGCAATAAGATAGATGCGATCGAGGTACATTGAATATGTTGGCGTTAGTGGTTGGCATTAGCTTTGTGAATAAATGAACAATTATCCTGCATTAATTTTTACATCAGTCCTGTCTGACTCTCCCAAACAAACAGCCCTGAAGTGTGACTGTATTTTCAAATTGCAACATCTTCCATGAACCACCACAGGGTCCTGGTCAATCCAATAGGAAGCAGACTGATGGGATGATTTCCAATGCTATTAGTGATTTTGCTCCTCATGCTACAAAATTAACACTCCCTGCCTTAGGGAGTCTGTGGTAACAGTTGGACCAACTACATTTGGTTACAAATAAGAAGTCAACCTAGAGCTTACCGGGCATGGAAAGAGCAACACCAAAGATTTTGAGCGTTATTTTTTTTTCCCTGAGAACTGTAACCCATGCACATAAGAGCTTAATCTGAACACTTTTTTTCCCCCTCTATAAATTAAAGGCGCTCTCAGAGAATTGAGCTGGATAGTTAAACATGTTTTCCTCAGGGCACATATGAACTGCTCAGAGACCAATCATAAATCGAAATTCTTCCCAAATGGTCCTTTCAGTTGATTTCAGTGGGTAGAATCAGCAATTATTTCTTGGGCATCTAGAGTCTTGTTTACGTGCTTACTATGTGCCAGGCACTGCACTAAGGGGTGAGCTGGATACAAGCAAATTGGGTTGGACACAGTCCCTTGTCCCAGGTGGGGCTCACAGTCTCAATCCCCATTTTACAGATGAGGTAACTGAGGCCCAGAGAAGTGAAGTGACTTGCCCAAAGTAACACAGCAGACAAGTCGTGGCACGACATTAGAACCCATGATCTTCTGACTTCCAGTCCCGGGCTCTATCCACTTCACCAAAGTTTAAAGGGACTGGGATTGAATTCGGCATTCTGAAGCACAAAACAGTGCCAGCCCATCTTGGGAACTTTCCATTTGGCAAGCTCAGTTTCCAGGGATTTATGTACTTGATAACACAGAAGGGAAAGCCGAAAAGCTTCCGAGGTTGGCAACAGGCTGGAAGCTCAAATCCTACTCCTGCTTGGATGTGTGAACTTTCACCTGCTATTACTCTGGAATCTAAACACCCTGTAGGCAGGGAATGTGTTTTGGACCTCCACGTCAGAGAAAATTCTCAGAATTGGCTTTAAAGCACGCCATCGCCTTGCCCCCTCCTACCTTTCCTCGCTACTCTCCTACTAAAACCCATCCCACACACTCTGCTCCTCTGATGCTAACCTTTTCACTCTGCCTCAGTCTCATCCATCTCATCCCAAACCCCCACC
The DNA here is from genome assembly GCF_004115215.2 of Ornithorhynchus anatinus. Taxonomy (NCBI): domain Eukaryota; kingdom Metazoa; phylum Chordata; class Mammalia; order Monotremata; family Ornithorhynchidae; genus Ornithorhynchus; species Ornithorhynchus anatinus. Next base: position 6,203,700 of record NC_041742.1, read on the forward strand.
CATGGCAAGCCTCTGGCCTGGAACACTCTCCTTCCTCCAATCTGACAGACAATTACTCTATGTTCTGTTCAATGCCATACTGAAGGCACATCTCCTCCAAGAGGCCTTCCTGACTAAGCCCTCCTTTCCTCTTCTACCATCTCCTTCTGCATCACCTTGGCTTGTTCCCTTTACTCATTCCCTCTCCCAGCCCCACAGCACTTATGTATATATCTGTAACATTTCTTTATATTAATCTCTCTTGCCTTGCTGTTGTGGGCAGGGAATATATCTGCTAATTGTTATATAGTTCTCTCCCAATGAACGCTCAGTAAATACACTTGACTACTGCATTTTCCCCATGTTTAATACAGTACATCCCACTCAGGAGGTACTAAATATTTGCCTTGACTACGAATACTACCACACTTCAGCCATTACTACCAATAATAATAATAATGGCATTTGTTAAGCCCTTACTATGTGCCAAGCACTGTTCTAAGCACTGGGGGGATACAAGGTGATCAGGTTGTCCCACGTGGGGCTCACAGTCTTAATCCCCATTTTACAGATTTTACTACTTCACTTACAAAAACTGCTTTAAAATGGAAAATGATCAAGCAGCCTATAAAGAAGGTTACTGAGCATGGAATGGGAATATTTTAATCTTTCTCCAGAATTAATATTTATTGAGCTGACTGTGTGCAGAACAATGTGCTAGGGGCCATGGGAATAAAATTCCTGACCTCAAGGAGCTGACAATCCAGTTATGAGACCCAGGACAAAGCAAGGCCCTTAACTCGTTTGGATCACTATAATTATAAATGCATAATTATAATTATAAATGCATAATTATAATTATAAATGCATAATTATAATTATAAATGCATAATTATAATTATAAATGCATAATTATAATGATAAATGTAGTTTCTAATAGAGCACAGGACGTAAAATTGGAAGAATAAGGTTCTCATCCCAACTCTGCCCCTTGCTGGCTGTGCAACATTGGTCAAATCACTTTATTTCTGTGTCTCATTTCCCTTATCTGAAAAATGTAGGTAAAATATCTCTTTTCCTTCTCCCTTAGTTTTTTTTCAAATTTATTTTCAGAGTCCATAGATGAATATACCCTTGCTTTTCTTTTGTTCTGTAGAATATTGATTAGTCAAAGGACCTGGGTTCTAATTCTGCTCCGCCACATGTCTGCTGTGTGACCTTGGGCAACTCACTTCACTTCTCTGTGCCTCAGTTACCTCATCTGTAAGATAGGGATTAAGACTGTGACCTCCATGTCCATCCTGATTTGCTTATATCTACCCCATTGCATAGGACTTGGCACTTGGTACATGCTTAACAGATACCATTTTAAAACAACAGCCACAAAACTGATTTCCACTGTAAAGTTACTATGTACATATTCCTCTGAAACTAGGACCTGTTAATGGCTCCAAATGAAATTATCTTTCCTTGTGGGAGTTAGGGCTACAAGTTCCAGGAAACACTATCTTATTCATAAAGCTTAATTCTTCCTTTCCTCATGAGTTATTCACAGAATCCACAGAAAATAATTGAAGCCTTCCAGATGTATCATGGCCCAGTGAAAAGAACCCACATTTGGGAGTCAGGTTTCTAGTTCCAGTTCTGCCACTGGGGATATTGCTTAAGTTCTCTGTGCCTTGACTTCCTCATCTGAAAAATGGAGATTAATCACCTGTTCTCCCTCCCATTTAGATGGCGAGCCTCATAAGGAACCAGGCTGTCTCTCATTTGATTATCTTGTATGTACCCCAGTGTTCAGCACATGAGAAGTGTCAAAAAGATGCCATTATTACACGCTTTGCAGCTTGTGTAATCTTTGTGTACCTTTTTTTTTTTTTTTACCTATGTTCTTCATCTTTGTGAGAGTTTGTAGTGTAATTGTACCAATATATTTTTGCTGATTCAGTATGAGATTTCTATCCAGAAGGATACCAAAGTAAACCTTGAAAAGCAGTGAAGTCTAGTGGACAAAGAACAGGCCTTAGGAGTCAAAATGACCTATGTTCTGATTCTGGCTCCGCCACCTGTCTACCATGTGACTTTGATCAAGTCCTTTCACTTCTCTCAACGGGAAAATGGAGATTGAAACTGTGAGCCCACTGTGGGAAAGGGACTGTGTCCAACCTGATTTGCTTCTATCTGCCCCAGCCCTTAGTTAACTGCCTGGCACATAGTAAGTGCTTAACAAATACCAGTGAAAAAACAACAAAAACTCACCTATTATTAAGGAAGATTTTTACTGTGTTCGCATAACTCCACATCCTTATGAGTCTGCTTATCCCTCACAGAATTTATAGTCCTACCTCATTTTATCTCATTCATTTTCTCTCTGCAGAATTTCAGAGATGCCAATTATATCAAAGCTCTTTATTACCTGGCAAGCTTTCCAAGAAAATGAAGTGTTTTAGTGAGGCAATTATCTAGTTATTTCAGGCCAAGAAAACATTTTCACTTCTGGAGAACCTAGAAAATTCAGTCCAAATGACAACTTTTGGCCTGGAATTTGCCAGATCATTTACTAGTGAAGACCTGGTTTACCTCCTAAAATGATTCAGAGGCTTGCTAATAATAAATCAATCAATAAATTGATTATAGTAAATCTTAAATAAGTACCATTAATTGATAAGTTTATAATTTATAATTGGTCAATGATAGTTAATGAACCCTTTCTATGTGCAGAGCAATGTATTAACTACTTGGGAGAATAAAATACAGCAGAGTTGGTAGACTTGTTCCCTGACTAAAAATAGGTTAGCGTCTAAATGAGGAAGTTGCAGACTAGAGGAATAAGCATTACCAATGGCTACCTAGCCAATATGAACAATCATTTATGCTTCATGAAGAGTAAACACTTTCATGAAAAGCCTAAGAAAAATAAGTTGGCTTTTGAATTTATCAAAAGTAATTCTCAACTCCTTAACAACTTTTGCAAATTGGGCTGTGTGGGTTTGCATGGGAAAAATGAGTTAAAATACACCTCCGTTATCGTAATGTTTGGATTTTCCATACCTTTGCATCCTCCCTAATTGAAATAAGAGGACTATTAATAACAAGGATGTTTGTTAGGTGCTCCCTATGTGCCAACTGTAGTAAGCACTGGGGTAGGTTCAAGATAACCAGGTCTTACACAGTCTCTATACCACATGTGGCTCACAGACCAAGAAGGTGGGAGAAGAGACGGTTAGTCCTTTTTTGACAGATTAAGGCACTATATAAATTAAGTGACTTGCCTATGGTCACACAATAGGCAAGTGGCAGAGCCAAAATTAGAACCTAGGGAAATGTTTCTTGCAGACAAGGTTTAGAGGGCAAGGAGGGGGCTTTCTGTGAGATTTCAGTGCAGTGAAATCTGCGGGGTCTGCAGGTGCCCCCTCAAGCTCCCAGGTTGCTTTGGGATTGGTTATTGTACTGTACTTTCCCAAGCACTTAGCACAGAGTTAACATTCAATAAGTACCACTGATTGATTCACAGTGGGTTCAGGGCTGGGGCCCGTAACCAGGAGAAGCAATGCATACAAACAACATTTCCATCTGCAGTCTTTATCTACATCGTCCCCGTCTTTCCCTATATCAGCGCGGCCTTGTGATGTTGAAGGGTGGCCTTTTTACCAAGAAACAAGGGGAGTGGGTGGCTGGCAGCCTGTGAAAAGTGGGGAAACATTGAAGGACAGGTTACTGATGAGGTGACTTTCTTGAAATGTAACCGCCTTGAAATCCCTAGATAAATAGCAGAATTTAATATTGAAAATATCATTCTATGTCTATAGTAGCCCCTGAGCATTTACCAGGCGCTAAGCACTCATGGCATAGTAGACAGAGCATGGACCTGTGAGTCATGGGTTCTAATCCCAGCTCTTGGTCAAGTCACTTCACTTCTCTGGGCCTCTGTTCCCTCATCTGTAAAATGGGGATTGACACTGTGAGCTACATGTGGGACAGGGACTGTGTCCACCCCATTTGCTTTGATCCACCCCAGTGCTTAGTACAGTGCCTGGCACACAGTAAGCGCTTAACGAATACCACAATTATTATTATTATCATCAGACCGCACACAATCCCTGCCCCACCCTGGACTGACAAACTCAGAGGTAGGGAGAAAAGGTATCTCCACCCATATTATAGAGAAGAAAATGAGTCACATAGAGGTCAAACAGCTTGTCCATGGTCACACAGCCGGACAGGAACATGGCTGGGATTAGAACCTAGGCCTCCTGACTCCCAATTCCAAGCATTTTTCAGTAGACCCCATTTTCCCTAATGCACTGTGGGTTGTTTCTTTGGGAAGGGCAAGCTTTTTACAATGAAACCATGCAAGGAGCCACTCAATGCCCAGTTTCCCTCTTGGAAACCACCAATTCCATTGGAGGTCTTACTCTGAGGTAGAGAAATGATGCCAACTCCTCGTCCGGCCTCTCCATGCTCTCAAGGAAAGGGTGTGGAATTCTAACCTTGGGTGGGATTGTTCTGAAATATTTCAGGCCTATACTAACATCACCATTGGCAAACTACTTCAATCCCCATTGGAACATTCAATTTCCAACGAGGCTCCAATCATCTAGTCTTCAGTATTAGATTTATTTTGACTACTGGTGTTTCATTCTTTCAACCAGACATGGTTTATTTCTGATCTCTGAGTGTCTCCTGCAGCTTTGCATGCCAAGCTCTCTTAAAGAGAACAAGGGGAAAGAAGAATTTTTAGAAATCAAGCCAAAGGAGAAAGAACAAGGGCTGGAGGTTCATGTAGCGGGAGACTGTGACTACTGAACACACTACAGATGGAGCAGGCCGTCCTTGCACTTGCCCTAGGGGACAGATCATGGGCCTGGCAGAAGGATCTGGGTTCTAATCCCTGCTCCTCTGCCTGTCTGCTGTGTGACCTTGGGCAAGTCACTTAAAAGCCCCTGTTACTTCATCTCTAAAATGGGGACTAAGACCGTGAGCCCCATGTGGGGGAGGGACTGCATTTAACCTGATAAACCTGACTATACCCCACCGCTTAGTACATAGTAAGCGCTTAATAGTACTGTTAAAAGAAAGAAAGGTTTCTCTCAGAACTGTCAGAAGGGGTAAGATCAAGCAGAGCTGTTTCCAGGTGTGAACTTATTTACAAGATTCTTTAGCTGCCAATTTTGTTCATTAACCTTTATAATGTCTGTTAGGGGAATTTCAGTTTTGCCTAAAAAAAACAAAAAAACAGACTTGCACATAAGCAGAGAAACTTGGCTGGGAACATGGGGCTTTTGCTTAAATGCTTATCTAGGAAGGACCCAGCTGATAAAATAGATAAAAAAAATTTACACTCTGCTCTCGCTGCCCAGGAAAAATTGTTACCTACTCCTGGGAGAGTAGATGAACTAGAGCTGAGAAGACTCAAGTAGGAACCTATATACAATGGTCAGGAACTTTCCTTGAGATAATTTTTCTAATAATAATACTTATTATGCACTTATATAGCAGGCACTGTAACAAGCATTAGGATAGATACAAAATAATCAGGACAGTAATTATAATAGTAATAATAATCGTGCCATTTGTTAAGTGCTTACTATGTGCCAGGCCCTGTACTAAGTGCTACGGTAAATACAAGATAATTGGGTTGGACACAGTCCCTCTCTCATATGGAGTTCACAGTCTTAATCCCCATTTTGCAGATGAGAAAACTGAGGCCCAGAGAAGTTAAGTGACTTGCCTAAGATCACACAGCAGACAAGTGGCAGAGCCAGGAACTGTCCCTGCTCCATATGGTGCTCACAGTCTTATTAAGAAGGGAAAACAGGTATTTAACCTCCACTTTAACATTGACAATACTGAAGCCTAGAGAGATTTTATGTCTCATTCAAGGTTACACAGCAGGCAAACTGTGGAGCTAGGATTAAAATCCCTGATTCCCAGTCTTATGATATTTCCATTAGGTTTGCTTAGATGAGAGACATTGTTCAAAGTTTTGCTTCCAGCCAAGTCTGTAATCTCTCACACTCCAATTAAAATGACTTCAGTTGATTGCTTAAGGCCTATCCAGAAACTACCTACAATAACTGACTTTTGACACTGCAGAACATTTCCAGAGGGAAAAAAAAAGGTATTTTATTCTTGTTTTCCCTGAGACTGCTAAAAACAAGTTTGTTTTGGCAGTTACATTGGAGATGGGATTATTTTATTTTCCATAGTTCGAGAGAGGAAGATTTCACCTTGTAACCAAAGTGAATCAATCAATCAAAGACAATTATTGAGGGCTTACTAAGTGCAGAGCCCTGTTCTCAGCTCTTGGGAGAGTACAATCCAACAGAGTTGGTAGACCTGTTCCCAACAAGGAGCTTACATTCTGGAGGAATGAAGCTCAGAAATTACAAGTCCACAGACTCTAAGAGTTCAGGAATTATAAGTGAACGGGGAAGGCCTAAGGTGAGGTGAGGTGAGCCATGGTATTGGCACTGGCCGACAATAGATAGAATATACCGCCAAGAAAAGCTGAACCAATGTTGTTTAAACTAGGAGGTCCACTCCAGTGCTGGATCATGCTGTGTTCTGCGACTCAAGCACCTCTCCACTGGTGCTTAATCAAGTCACTGTGACCATTAGAAATCTAGCTATGAAAATGCAAACTCAAGGGCAAGGATAATTTCGGCACTTAATAAACAGCAAGTATTCACTAAAGGCAACTATGTTGGATTGATTGAAATGAAAGTTTTACCCCACTGCCCCACAACCCAATTGGGTTATGAGAGGTCATTCATTGGGATGCAAAATCAACCATTTGGGAACAACTTCAAATAGGCAATTCAAGGACCTTTCAGAGAAAAATCTCTGGTTTTCCTGCAAGACAAAGCTGAATGTCTGCAGGGTGATTTCCTAAAAAGTAAAGGACCTGTTGCAGCTTTCCAATGACAAATAGGCTGAGATCACTAAGAAAGAACGATAGAGTTTCCATTTATTCCTCTGAATTGGGATTCATTCAATCATATTTATTGAATGCTTTCTGTGTTCAGATCACTGTATTAACTGCTTGGGAGAGTACAATTCAACAACAGACACATTCCCTGCCCTCAACGTTAACGTAACATGAAGGTAGCGTATTTGGGCAAAGCTGCATATTTATATCAATCAGTCATTTATTAAGCACTTACTATATATAGAACAACATACTAAGCACTTGGGAGAGTACAGGCCAACAGAAATAGATACGTTCCCTTTCCATAAGGAAGCTGCAGTCTATAGGGCGGGCAATGAATATAAGAAAAAACATGGCCAATAGTCAAAACACAACGGTCAAAAAAGAATGCTATGACCCTCTCCTACACAAATGAATCTGGGTAATTCTGGTTGAAAAAGCCATTTTAATCACAATTGCTTGATATTTCATGGAGTGAGGGGCTGGAGGGGAGATTGTTGTTTTGGGTGGTGTTTCTTGGGCAAACTATCTAGGTAATTGGGGTCATAATTTTTTATGGTGTTTGTTAAGCGCTTACTATGTGCCAGGCACTGGGTTAGATACAAGATAATCAGTTTGGACAGAGTTCATGTCCTACATGGGGTTCACAGTCAATCATTTTCCAGATGAGGTAAATGAAGTACAGAGAAATTAAGTGACTTGCTCAGGGTCACAAAGCAGACATGTGGCAGTTCTGGGTTTGGAACCAAGGTCTTCTGACTTCCAGGTCCTTGCTCTTTCCACTTCGCTCCTTCCCGTAACGCTTCGTCCTGTAGCACCCCTTCCCATTTTAGATCTGAATCATCTGGATAATGGGTTACTTTGATTCTACAATAATTTGAATAATAATAATAATGATAATTATGATATTTGTTAAGCACTTACTATGTGACGTGCACTGTACTAAGCTTGGGGTAGATACAAGCTAATCAGGTTGGACACAGTGCCTGTCCCACAGGGGCCTCAGGATCTTACTCCCCATTTCATAAAAGAGGGAACTAAGGCCCAGAGAAGTGAGGTGATTTTCCCAAGGTCACACAGCAGACATGTGGCAGATCTGGGATTAGATCAGATCCTTTTGAGTCCCAGGCACAGGCTCTATCTACATACCTCATGCCTGTATCTGTCTCATTTGATTCCACTTGGTGCTAAAGACAGTGATACCGTGAAGTTTTTTGCACACGTGCTAAAGCCTAATCAGGCTGGAAATGTATATGCGGTAAAAGTGGCAAAGGAAGCACACAGCCACATGGGTGACAATTTAGCTTATAGAAGAGGACATCACTCTATGACTTAGTATCTCCCACTTCATTATCTGGGCTGGGGTGGGAAAAAAATAGATTGATGCCATGTAGACTGTTGGCAAGCTGCTTGCCTTGGACTGATTCCACCCTGTTTTTTTCTTTTGGAGATGTCTCCTTTGAGTACTGACCTTTGCCCTCGCCTAGGCTGTATCCTTGTACAAGAAAGGTGGATCAAAGGTTATTTAATGTAATTCCTTGACTGAAGGAAAAGACAGAATTCAGAGAACGCATGTGTTCATTAATGACCCTGAAGGGGTAATGAAATGGATAGATACATTTCCTTTCCAAGAGGGAATTTCAGATGATAATAGTATTCTGATAGGCAAAATCCCTATGTTTTACATGCAGTTCCCATATCACACCCAGGGGTTCTCAAAAGTATTATTGACAACAATAATAAAGAGAGCTTAGAGGTTGTCTTATCAGAGGATGAAAGGGACCTCTAATAATTGTGGTATTTTTTAAGTACCAAGCTTTGGGACAGATATAAGATAACCAGCTCAAAAACAGTCCATGTCCTATATGGGGCTCACAGTCTAAGGAAGAAGGAGAACAGGATTTCCCAGATAAGGAAAATCAAGCACAAAGGAGTGACTTGCCCTAAGTTACACAGCAGGCAAGGGGCAGAGCCAGGATTAGAAACCAGGTCCTCTGACTCCCAGGCCTGTTTTCTTTCCACTAGGCCATACTGCTTCTCTCTAGCTTGAGGAGAGGGTCTTGGACATATCTCTTTCCAATTTTTTCCACAGAAATCTTGCAGTGGAGAGAGGAAGAGCATTTGCTCTGCTTCGGGAGGTTTCCAGCACTAGAGCTAAAAGCAGAGGAGGACTTCTGGGGCTTAAATGGTTCCCTTTGTTTGCCTCACTTCCTTTCCCCTAAACCTGGGCCCCCAGACATTTGCGTCACCGTTCCCCCAAAGAGGAAGCAGAAGATAATACAAAGTAAAGATTGTGAGACTCCTATCAGTTGCCATTCACTAGGGCAAGTGGAAGAAAGAATTGAAATAAAAGGAAAGACTGAAGAAGTCTTTAAATCTTTAAAATGTTTCTTGGGCGATTTTCTAACCCAGAGATCTCAATGTGGTTCCCCAAGAGTGCATGCTAACCGTGTTGGGGTAGTCCAAGTTTACAGTCCATTTTGCAGTGTCAGCTGAAATGCCGAAGGGAGGGATGTCATCACTTCGCCTTTCAGCGGGATTGCCACAGAGAGAGGAGGTTAAGTATTGACTTGCTCTGGCCCTCCTAGCATCTCCTGATCAAAGCAACAGGAGGGAGAATCTCACGAGTATATCTGTAAAAAGGCACTGGCAGCTTTGGTGGAAACATGTTATTCATGCTTAATTATATTGCCATTAAGCCACCGCACTTTCCTAAAAGATTTCTGTCCAAAGCAGGGACAACTCCTGGGTTATACTATCCTCCCTTCTCTCTGTGTCTTCCAGAAACTCTAGCAATTTTCTGAAGTGATTTTTTTTTGGGGGGGGGGGGGTGAGAGTAAGAGCTAAACAAATCCTCACTCTATGTGCTGGGCACTTACTAAGTGCTGGGGTAGATAGAACAACAATAATAAGGATAATAATGCTATTTGTTAAGTGCTTACTATATGCAAAGCACTCTTCTAATAATATATGCAAAGCACTCTTCTAAGTATAAAGCTAATCAGGGTGCACGATGTCCCAAATGGAGCTCACAGTCAATCTCCAATTTACAGATGAGGTAAATGAGGCACAGAGAAGTTAAGCAACCTGCCCTAAGGTCACACAGTAGACAAGTAGCAGCAAAGGGATTAGAACCCAGGTCCTTCTTACTCTCAGGCTTGTACTCCATCCATTAGACCATGCTGCTTCTCTGTGTCAGGTTGGACCAAGTCCCTCTCCCATCTAGGCTTACAGTCTAAATTGGAGGGGGGAAGATTTAATCCCCATTTGGTAAATGAGGTAACTGAGGCACAGAAAATTTAATTAACTTGTTTAAGGTCACATAGGAAACAGAATAGAACCCAGTTCCTCTGACTCCCAGGCCCTTGTTTTTCCCCTTAGTTTTCAATCATCCTAGAATAACCCATGTGAGGAAGTAATCATACACAAAAAAACTCATGACTTATAAGAGGGAAGCCATTTCCTCACATTAAAAATTAGGATAATAAACCCATCCTCCCTCAGATTGTGAGCCCCAAAAGGGATGGGGATTGTGCCCGAAAAGATCATCTTTCATCTACCCCAGCATTTAGCAGAATGTATGGTGCGTAGTAAGTGCCTCTACAATAGGATTATTACTATTTTTATTATTATGAAGGGGAACCAAGAATGCTGATTGAGTGGTTTCACTATTCATTCCGCTCTAAAACATCTTTGTGGGCATGGGACATGTCTACCAACTTTTTTACATTGTTCCATCCCAAGAAGTTAGTATAGTGCTCTGCACACAATAAGCACTCAGTAAATATGATTGATTGAAAAGGTTTTCTGCTCTCCATTCCAGTAATTACAGGCTGGAGGAATCTTGCCAAGATCCACCTTAGGGTGGGGGCTTATTTAACCTAGACATAAAGACAAGGGTGCATGCTACCATTTTAATTTCAAGAACCTTAAAATTGACAGTATTTTTCAAAACGTTCTTCTCAGTGGGGCACACACACAAAGATCACATTTCAAATACGGCAAAATCATTATTGCCTCCTATTTATCTCGCTGTAGAATAGCCAAAATGTTGCTTCCCTTCTCACCTAAAACTATAAGCAGATAAACTAAAATAACCATTGCCTCGATTCCTCTGGGCAGTATGGCCAAACACTGTGATTGATTTACCAAAATTTCTTCTTTAAAAGGGACTCAAGCACTAGTCAAGCCAGTAGGTAGCAGCTGATAACTAAAGAATTTCTGAGCACTGAATTGCAGCCTACCCAAGCACATAATGTGATGCTCTTTGATTTGCAGAAAGTTCAATCTTCCAGTTTATCTGGAAAATGTTTATACCCAGCTTCCTTCAGCAGTAACCATTTTAAAGCCGATCCTAAGAAACATATATTTGGAAAGCACAGGATTACCAAAACAAGCTGCAACCTCCAGTCTTTCAAGAGTTAGACTGTAAACTCCTCTAAGGCATAGATCTTACCTTCTGACTTTATTTTATTCTCCATAGTGCTTAAAGAAGCATTCTGCATAAAATAAATGCTCAATAAATACCACCTATTGATTGCAACCCTTGGGAACAAACTTGGTAAGGGGAGCAAAGAGAAGACCAGACTAACATTCTTCTGGAATTTTCTTTGATTATATCTTTCTTGTTAGGAGAAACCTAGGAAATTTTTATCGGACAGAAGAACGGTAGATCTAATTCCATCCCTTGAAATTATCCTGTGGTAACTTCCAATGAAGGACTGATGTAAACCAAGAAATACTGCCAATTTCCAAGGGCAGAAAGTTGGCCTTCTGTTCTTTCCTCCCAGAAAAAGAAAAAGGTCAGGCTATTCAAATGGCAGATTAGTCTAATTAAATTTGATACTGAGTTGGAGAACTCAAAGGGCCACCCAGAGGCCATGTAGTCTATTCCCCTGCTTCCAGGCAGGATTGTAGCAAAGCAAACCAGGCCTTTATAGGGGGTGAGTTCATCACACTTTATTAAAGTAACTGCAACGTAGGAAGTAACCGGTTCCTGGCCTTTAGAAGAGACCTTTACCAAACACTAGACACTCAACTTTGTTAATGGTGAAAATGAAGACTTTAAGCTCCTTGAAGGTAGGGATTGTGCCTGCCTACACCACTGTATAAAACTCTCTCAAACACTTAAAAAAGTACTCTCCATATGGTATGTGCTCAATAAATACCTTTGAATGATTTTGGGGGGCATCAGAGAGTAGGTCTTTCCTGTTGAAAATCTACCCCTACTGTTTCAGATTCTTCACTTCCTCATCTTTAACTCTTAGTTTAGAATGGTGGCAAGGATCCAATCAGAACAAGAGTCCACACGAGTATATTAAGTTGTTGAAGTATGTGTAAAAGAATATTGTCCTAGCACTTTTCAATGGGCTAATACAGGAAACAAAAGAGCAAAAACATTACCAACAGAAGTATCTATGCATAGGTGCAAGAATGACAAAAATGAAATCAAAAGTGTCACGGATTGGGCATAGGGTGGGAGGATGGAAAGGATAAGTCAGGAGAGCCTTCTGGGAGGTGGAGGTTCATGAGCGGTGAGCAGTTGAATGGAAGGTGTAGGTTGGGTTGAGTATATTTAGGCAGCCTAAAGCCAGTTGGTAGAGAGGTTGCAAAAAATAATTAGAAAGTTTTGAGGCTTGATCCGTCCCCCAGCCTGCTTTCCTCTAATGCTTTTTTCTAACTGGTACAGAAGAGGAAAAGGAGAAGTGGGAGGCTGATATTTTTTACTGCCAGTTCCTTTTTAAGACCATATTTCACCAACCCCTTATAAATATCCCAAACCGAATGTCCTTCCTAAATTCTGTTTTTTAAAAAATATTTGTTATATGCTTGCTTTGTGCCAAGCACTGCTTGAAGCACGGGGGGAGATACAAACTAATAAAGTTGGACATAATCCCTGTTTCATACTGGGCTCACAGTCTAAGAGGGAAAGACAGGTATTGAATCTCCATTTAACAGATGAGGAAACTGAGGCACAGATAAGTGGCTTGCCCAATGCCTCAAAGCAGCTAAGTGGCCTAGCAGGGATTAGGACCCAGGTCTCCTGACACCAGTCTAGTGCTCTCTCCCCTAGGCCTAGTGTCTACCTATGTGGAGCTCCTGTTTAAGAAATACACAGATTCATATAAAGAAAGGCAGAGGAAGGCTGCATATTCAGACCAGAATGTCTAGTTTGCATCTTTCAGATACTACTGGAGCAAGTTCAAAGAACAACCACAGCCCCATCTGGGAGTGAGCCAAGTGATTTATGAAGGAAGAATAAAGTAGGTAATGACCAAATGCTTGTCTAAGCTATAACTAAGGAGGTGAAATAATGTACAGATCACTGAATAAGCAGCAAGAATCAGGGAGGTTATCTAGTACAAGTTAAAAAAAAAAAAAAGAAGGAATAATAGTTGATGTGAAAAAGGGAAAGCACCACATTGAAGAGAAAACAGTCACAGCTTTCCTGGGGCTGAGTGATTAGATTAAGGAATATGCTATTGGAAGTAAAGGGAGACATTTTCCAATAGAGCAGATTTTTTTCACTGGACTATCTCTGAGTAGTTCTAGACAACTTCTAGTGTATAGGTGAGATTCATTCACTCAATTGTATTTATTGAGCACTTACTGTGAGCACACCACTGTACTAAGGTGAGGTGGGTGGTTACAAGTCAAAACAACAGTTCTCTACAAGCTTATCTGCTCAGTGTTCAAGTACTACTTTGGGCTTTCCATCTGGAGCGACTGGGAACGAACAATCGGTGGTACTTATTGAGCACCTTGTGCAGAGCACTGTAGTAAGCATTCATTCAATAGTATTTATTGAGCGCTTACTATGTGCAGAGCACTGTACTAAGCGCTTGGGATGAACAAGTCGGCAACAGATAGAGACAGTCCCTGCCGTTTGACGGGCTTACAGTCTAATCGGGGGAGACGGACAGACAAGAACAATGGCACTAAACAGCGTCAAGGGGAAGAACATCTCGTAAAAACAATGGCAACTAAATAGAATCAAGGCGATGTACAATTCATTAACAAAATAAATAGGGTAACGAAAATATAAGCACTTTATCTTGTATTTACCCCGGAGATTAATAAAGTGCTTGAGAGAATATAATGTAACCGAGTTGGTAGACACATTCCCTGCCCACAAGAATTCATTTAGATGGTTCCCAAAGACCTCTGAGAAGAAGTGAGACATCAGTGAGCCATTTTTCAGCTGCTATCATTTTGTCTTGTGAGGAAGCTATTTTACAATCATTCCAACGGGGCGAAGGGCGGGCGAACCCATCACAAAATAATGCGGCTAGCTCTATTCACCTCACAAATTCAAAATCAACTGGTATAAAGTTTCAGTTGTTCATTTCCCATCTGGCAGTCTCTTAATGAACTTTTCAGTATTTGGGTCAATCTAGGGTATTCAAAGACAAGACCATTCTTTGATACATGATTGACCCAGTTCAGAAGGATGAGACAGAATTCTATTTCTCAGTTTATCTTAGGTTACAGGCTTGGCCTGGTTCCAAATGTGAAACAGCTGACATGCCTGAATAGGAATTGAAGGATCATTCATTCATTCAACCACATTTATTGAGCACTTACTGTGCGCAGAGCATTGTACTAAGTGTTTGGGAGAGTAGAGCATAACAACAGACATTACCTGCCCACAACGAGCTTAATGAAATTTCTCATCAGTGTAAATCTACTACAACTACATCCTACCAATTAGAACATCTCAGTTCTAGAATGAGGATCTGGAACTGCAGAGAGACACCTATCACAGTGGAAAAGGAGGAATGCATAATAATAATAATAATAGCTTTGCTCTGTAGCAAATACTCTATTAAGCTCTAGGATAAATGCAAGAGAAAGAGGTTACACACAGTCCCTGTTCAACATGGGAATCACAGCTTAACAGAGATCTCCCTGTTAAATTAGGAATGCTTCTACCCAACGTTGAACTTATTTTTGTGCCTACAGATTGGAATCCCCTGGAAAATAGGATCTCTTGGCCTAATGGGCAGAGCCCGGGCCTGAGAGTCAAAAAGTCATGGGCTCTAATCCCTGCTCTGCCACTTGTTTACTGTGTGACCCTGGGCAAGTCACTTATCTTCTCTGTGCCTCAGTTCCCTCATCTGTAAAATGGGAATTTAGACTGTGAGATCCAAGTGGGACAGGGACAATGTCCAATCCAATTATCTTGTATCTACCCCAGCACTTAGAACTGGGCCTGGCATATAGTAAGCACTTAAATACCATCATTATTATTAATTCTACTGGACCCACCACTTAATTTAATTCTTTTGAGGCTATCCTCTTTATCACCACCATTATCATTATCACCACCCTTTTCATTGTCATTACCAATCACCAACTCTCTCCTCAACAGAGAGTTACTAATAGGTTCCAAGGCAACCAACTCTGTACTCTTAACTTGGATCTACGATACTGTTCCTGAAACAAAAGGCAGACAAACCTTTGAGGCAGGATTAGGCAGACGAAAGGGTGGAGGTGCTCTTTAACTAATGGATTAACTGGGACAGAATGTGTTGCCTGGGAAAACGTAGGATAAATCCCCAGACCACAGCCTGAAGCTCTCAGTAGAAAAGAGAGAGTGTGGCCACAGTCTCTTATAGTGTAGGCAACAGCTGGGAGTCATCTGTTTACAGTTTTTGCTGATTGCTGACTCGTGAGTAGGCACAAAAGTCAGACACCTGTGAGCCTTACAAATGTGTGTAACACAACTGATTTGTTCTAAGGCTAGGGCTTCTGCTCCCTCAAGCCCTTGGGGGGGAAAAAAAAAATCACCTTTAATAAATCACAGAGTAAGCTCCCAACAATGAGAAATATAATTCATTCTGCTTTCCTTCACATTTTTCTCGGACCATTATTAAGTAATTTGTACACATTGAGCTGTTCTTTGTCCCTAATTCCTTTCCCCCTGATTCTAGTTTCTGGATGAGCCTTTTGGAAACGCAAGCCTTCCTTCTTCTTGCTGGAGACTTGTTTTCACTTCTTGTCCAGTGCTCTCCAGGAGAGATGACTCAGGCATAATTCAGATATTAAAAATCAAGACGAGACAAGCGTCAATGCCTTAGAGGAGTGGGATTATTTTAAAGTCTACGCATTTTCACATCTTTTCCCTGGCTTCTCTTTTTCCTTAAACAAAATCCAGTTTTAAATTTAATGTGAGACAACAGGGCCCTAATCTATGTGTCCCCTCAGCATCCCAATAAAGAATGAACAATCTTCTCCCCCACTCAATAATAATAATCATGGTACTTGTTAAGCTCTGGGTACTGAATACTTGGAAAGATACAAGATAATCAAGTCTCACATGGGGCTCACAGGAGGGAGAACAGGTATTGAATCCCCAATTTGCAAATGAGGAAACAGAGGCATGGAGAAGCCAAGTGACTTTTCCAAGGTCACCCATCAGACAAGTGGTAGAGCTGAGATTTGAACTCAGGTCCTCTGACTCTCAAGTCCAAGCTCTTTCCATCACACCACACTGCGTCTTATCTTACAGATGAATTTAGAATCAGAGAGGTTAAGCAACAACCCTTAAGTCACTCAGCAGTGTGGGACTAAATTCCAGAGCCACTCATTCCCTAGCCAACATTCTCTGCATCAATCTAACTGAAAGAGCTGTGTGGCCTAGTGGAAAAAGCACAGACATGGAAGTCAGAGGAGCTGGGTTCTAATCTCAGCTCTGCCATTTGTCTGCTGTGTCACTTCAGGCAGGTCACTTCACTTCTCTGTGCTTCAGATACCTCATCTGCAAAATGGGAATAAAAGCTGTGAGTCTTAGGTGGGGCAGAGCCTGTGTCTAACCTGAATATCTTGTATCTACCCCGGTGCTTAGTAAAGTGCTTGGCACATAGTAATCGTTTAACAATTGCCATTAAAAAAATCCATCCAATTTACAATCCTTTCCAAGAGTTAATTTGATTGCCCTGGGCCAGCTAATTCTTATCATTTTAATAATGAATGAGTCTGTAATGAATCTAGAAGGCAGGATATTAAAGCACAACCCCCTTTTTCTGATTTCATTAATACCTTATTGATAGTGATTTGGTAAACATGTTGCTACATAAGATGAAGTCATTTTACATTTTCAAATGCTGTCTAGTAGTAGCAATTCCTGGCAGCCCAGAATTAGCCACTAACTAAAACAAACATCCAAAATCAATGTTGTACATGATGACTTGGGGCGAGCTGGATAATATCAACATCTCCATTTATTGGCTAATTTCTTGTTTAAATTGATCAACTGTG
This sequence comes from Ornithorhynchus anatinus, assembly GCF_004115215.2. Taxonomy (NCBI): domain Eukaryota; kingdom Metazoa; phylum Chordata; class Mammalia; order Monotremata; family Ornithorhynchidae; genus Ornithorhynchus; species Ornithorhynchus anatinus. Next base: position 6,220,870 of record NC_041742.1, read on the forward strand.
ATAAGAGAATCTGGTGTGTGCCAGAACCAATTACATACCTTGAAGCCCAGCTAAAGAGCTTAAAAGGAAACTGAACCAGCAATTACTTGCAAGCAATTGATTCTCTATTACTGAGCTGTTGAATTATCTCATTTAGGGTCAGCGTGGACAGAGTAATGACTTGGGAGGCAGGACTGGATATTACTGATGCCCTATTCTTCCTTTTTTCCAGTGGAAAAATCAGGAATAAGCTCTTAGTTCACAGAGTCCTTTGGAGAATGAATCAGATAGTTGACACTATTTTGGGTGATTTGAGAGGTAGTACTATAGCTTATTCGTACAGCAGTGTGCAGATATCATAAAATGTATAATTACATATTGAATATGGCATAGATTGTAGCATATTATGGGAGGATGGCAGAGATGTAAAGAAAAATGATTCAGGAAACTATTCAAAGGAAAACTCTCCCACCTCTCTCCGTGTCTTGGTAGTTTCATCTATCAGTGGTATTTTTTGAGTCCTTAACTGTGTGCACTCTACTAAGCACTGGGAAAGCATAATACAAAAACATAGTTCTGGATAATCTTTACCAACGAGTATCTTACAGATTAGTCAGTTTATCATATTTGAGCGCTTATTATGTGCAGAGCACTGTACTAAGCACTTGGGAGAGTACAATACATAGACACATTCCCTGTCCACCATGAGCTTTTAGTCTAGAGAGGGAGACAAACATTAATATAAAGAATAGGGAGAGATAGAGATGAGAATATATTACAGATAGATGTGTACCTTAAGTGCTGAGGGGCTGGGGAAGGGGTAAACATCAGAGTGCTTAAAGGGGTACAGATCCAAATGCAGAGTTGATTCAGGACGGAGGGCTAGGAAAAGGAACTGAGGCCTTAGCGAAGGAAGGCTTCTTGTGAGAGATGTGATTTTAATTGGGTTTTGAAGATGGGGAGAGAAAAGGTTTGTGGCACAGGAAGGGGGAGGAGTATCAAGCCAAAGGGACGATGTGGGCAAGGGGTCGGTGGTGAGAAAGGTGTAATGGAGGCACTGTAAAAAAAGGAGTTGGTGTTAAGTAAATTTTGCTGGTTGGAATGTGGTAGGAATTCAGCAAATCGAGGCAAGGTGGGAGAGCAAACTGTGTACCTTAATGTCAGTGGAAAGGACTCTCTGAGGCAGAGGTAGATGGCAACCACTGGATATTTTTGAGGAGTGGGGAGATACAGACTGAATGTTTTTTGTTTGTTTTTTAAAACAATGATCCAGACAGCATAGTAAAGCAAGTACTGGAAGGGGGAGAGACAGGAGGCAGGACTGTCTGAGAGGAGGAGGCTGACACAGTACTGAAGGCAGGATAAGCTAAGGGTTTGGATCACTGTGGTAGTAGTTTGGGTAGAGAAGAAAGGACCAATTCTAGAGAAGGTAGAACTGACAAGATACGGTGACAGACTGGTCAGTCAGTCAATCATATTTCTTGAGCACTTACTGTGAGCAGTACACTGTACTAAGTGCTTGGGAGAGTACGATAAAACAATATAACAGACACATCCCTGCAACTGATCTCCGGGATTTCCTATGTAGAGGCCAGGCATAGTAGCAGTAAAATCTTATTTCTTCGAGGAAGCATTCCATGCTAAATTATCCTCAACCCCACCCTATCTATCCTCCCTATTACCTCAGCTATACATTCATTCAATCATATTTATTGAGCGCTTAGTGTGCAAAGCACTGTACTAAGCACTTGGGAGAGTACAGCATAGCAGACATTTCCTGCCCACAATGAGCTCACAGTCTAGAGGGGGAGATAAGCATAAATATACATAAATAAAAGTGATGTGCTTAGTCCCCCACACTAAAACACTAAGGTACTCACCCTATCCATACCACACGTATGTACATAACCTAATACTTGGTTGCATCCCTTGCCTGTAATGTATTTCAATAGCTGAGTTCCCTGCTAAACTCTTTCAGTGCAGAGATTTTTTTTTTTTTAATGTTATCTGTTAAAGGCTTACTATGAGTCAGGCACTCTACTAATTACTGAGGTAGATAGATGCTAATCAAGTTGGACAGTCTTAATTCCCTTTTTACAGATGAGGTAACTGCAGCACAAAGAAGTGACTTGTGCAGGGTCACAAAGCTGACAGGTGTCAGCACAGGCATTAGAACCCAGATCCTTCTGACTCTCAGGCCCATGCTCGATCCATTAGGCCATGCTGCTTCTTTACTTACTTACTTACTTGGGTCTACTTACTCTACTGCATGCTCCCAAGCAGTTAGTACAGTACTCTGCACAGAGTTAATATTCAGTGAACACCTTCAATTGATGGTAGGGAATGTATGTTAAATTGTCACAATGTCCTCTCCTAAGTGTTGTCTACAGGGCTTTGCACACAATAGACGCTCAATAAATATGTACTAATTGAGAGCAATAGATACTTCCCGCATTGTCCACTGGGTAGAAACCTTTGGGAAAAATATAACAAAAGCACAGGACGCTTTTCCCAACAACACAGAGTTTATGGGAATCAAAGCAGAAAGCAAGCTTTTACCCTCTTACAATAATAATAATGTTGGCATTTGTTAAGTGCTTACTATGTGCAGAGCACTGTTCTAAGCACTGGGGGAGATACAGGGTAATTAGGTCGTCCCACCTGAGGCTCACAGTTAATCCCCATTTTACAGATGAGGGAACTGAGACAGAGAAGTGAAGTGACTTGCCCACAGTCACAGCTGACAAGTGGCAGAGCCGGGAGTCGAACCCATGACCTCTGACTCCCCAGCCCGTGCTCTTTCCACTCAGCCATGCTGCTTCCAAACAAACTCACGCTACAGCCAGTAGCTGGTTCTGAATGAGGATACACCAAAACAAGTCAGGGTCATCTTTGGGTTAAGGTGGCCAAAGGCCTATGCCAAAGAAACTCATCCCATCGAACTTATTTTAGGAGCCTTCCTTAGTGGATTCCTTCAGAAGTCAGTGCTTGATAGAATTTTGGAATAAGTGGGAGAAAGTCAAAAGAGCAAGACCAGGAGGGTTAATAAAATTAAGTCATTTGCACAAATAAACCACAGCTGTGAGCAAAATAAAGCCACATGCCACCACTAAGTTGTGATCTGGATTTCCCCCAGAAAAACAAATTACGTCTGGATAGGGTAACTTTACTGGCATCCTTTCTCCCCCAAAAGAGCTCCATCTACTTGCGTGTGATAGAAATTCCCATTCTCCCCTATATCTGGATTGCCATCCATTAGGCATAATCGTACTTAATTGAACATGAGATAATAGATTGGATCCTAAGTGCGGCACTTCTGATCCACATCCCATAGCAGAAGGGATCCAGAGCCAGATTTACACCTTCGGAAATGTCAGGCAAGAACGTCATTCTGCTAGGAAGCAGCATGGCCTAATGGATAGAGCAAGGGTCTGAGAGTCAGAAGGACCTGGGTTCTAATTCTGGCTCTGCCCCTCATCTGCTATGTGACCTCGGGCAAGTCACTTCACTTGACTCTCTGGGCCTCATTTACCTCATCTGTGAAATGGGGATTAAGACTGTGAGCCCCTTGTGGGACAAGGACTGTGACCAACCTGATTAGCTCTTATCTGATCCAGCACTTAGTGCAGACCTTGTCACATAGTGAATGCCTAACAAATACCATTATTATTTTGATTATTTTTATTATTGCAAGATATCCACAGCAGGGCCAGAAAAATGGGACTCGATGAGGGTTTGAAGCAAGGGGGTCTTCTGGGCTGATATGGGGAATTCTGCTAACAAGATGTGGTAAGGAGAAGCTAAACTGGTTGGGGAGAAGTTAAAAGGGTAACAAACAGCTCTATGGTGTGCATTTAATCAAGTCCCACTCAGAGCGGCTAATAATAATGAATGGTATTTGCTAAGCGCTTACTATGTGCCATGCAGTGTTCTCAAATGCTGGGATATGACCTAATCAGGTGGACACAGTCTCTGCCCCACAAGGGGCTCATGGTCTTAATCTCCATTTTACAGATGAGGTAACTGATGTCCAGAGAAGTACAGTGACTCACCCAAGATCACACAGCAGACAGGTGGCAGAGCCGGGACTAGAAGCCAGGTCCTTCTGATGCCCAGACCTGCGCTTTATCCACTAGGCTGGTCTCCCCACAGAGGCAACGCCTGCAGCTTTGAAGTAAACACAGTGACCCCAACCCGGCTCCCTTCCCCCCGGAAACGTCTGGATCTCACACTGTGCCATTGGCCTTTCTCTACATCAGAACCTGCCAATTAAAATGATGAAAGGAGAGACCATTTACTTTCATTGGTTATACTTCAGAGACTTAAATTTTTGACTGGAAGAGGCTTGAAAGGCACATGTTGAAGGGTGAAAGCAGGGTTGGTTCTAGGAACAGGAAGATATTTCATCCTTCTCCCTGTCTCCCCCAGGGCTTTCTCCTATCCCGCCAGACAACTGCTTGAAGAGACATGAGGCTGTCTGAGGTCTTGTTCGTTCAAACTAAGGACTGGGGGAAAGAACAAGTGTCCCTTGGTCTCTCAAGTGAGATTTTTCACATTTTTTTTCCAGCGAACAAACCCAGGCATTGGGCCACGTTAAATCATTATGCACAGTAAATCAATCAGCCCGAACTTAATAAGGCGGGTCTTTTGGCTGCCAAAGAGCAAGTTTGTAAGCTGGTGGTTCATATCCCTGACTGCGTTAGAGAGTTGTGTAACTGTCAGGTAGGCCAAAAATACATCAATAAATCAATCCTGGCTGAACATAAATTGGGACTTGGCTCCTCAGAAGAACCAGAAGAAGAGAAAACGGAGAAACCTGTGCAGGAAATTTCCACATTAAAATCCTATTGTTCCTGTCGAGGCCCTGAAACAGCTTGAAAAAAAACAGACATTTCAGTAATTTTAGCAAAAATATTTACGGTACGGCAGACAAGTTCACCAAAACAATCCCTCCCAAGTTCATTTAGAAAATTGCATTCCCTTCCTCAGCCTACTAGCTGCTAGCTCTTGGCTTTCAGTATGGGCTGGAGAGAGCCAGGAGTTTCAGAACTCTGATGATTCTGGCCACCAGAGTGCAGATTTTTCCAGAGACCCCACTAAAGACTTGCTTGCCAACTGCCCCCCGCTTGCCCTGCTACAGCATGGAAAGAGAACATGTGCAGGTTTCACGTGTGAAACACACATATGCACACTCAAATAGGTTCACAGCAATCCCTGGGCACTTGAGTTTATCTCTGTAGTTATGCCACTGGAGCCATTTCATGCTTTTCCTATGTAGTTTGAAGCTTGCTCTTCCTTTCTCTCATTATTAAAGCAAAAGCTATTTGAGAGCAGTGATTTTTGTCTCATGTCCCCTCTATTTCTTCCCACAATGCTTGTCACGACTTCTTTAATCCTGTTATCTGACCGACTGATTGACCTTTACGGTGCCTTGGGTCTAGAACAGTAAACAGTGATAGCAAAGCGAGCGATACCATCTTCAGAAATGGAGACATGCCCACAGAGCCTTCTGCTGTCTTGGGCCTCTCAGCTTGTGGAGAGTTTAGAGCCTGGGCCTGGGAGTCAGAGGGTGATGGGTTTTAACCCCAGCTCCACCATTAGTCTGCTGTGTGACCTTGGGCAAGTCACTTCACCGCTCAGGGTCTGTTACCTCATCTGTGAAAATGGGAATTGAGACTGTCAGCTCCACGTGGGACAGAGATCGTGTCCAACCCCATTTCCTCATATCCATGCCAGTGCTTAGGACAGTGCCTGGCCCATATTAAGAGCTTAACAAATACCACTATTATTATTATTATTTTTACCTAGTTGTTTCTCATAAAGTTGCCAGCTACTTGCAAAAAGCAAAAGCAAAAAATTAAAATCCCACAGGTCCATTCTTTTGCGATCAAACATTTGAAGAAGTTTGGCCTAGCCTCTAAGCTTGTCCTCTTGACTGAAAGCTCATTGTGGGCAGGGAATATGTCTGCTTATTGTTGTACTGTACTCTCCCAACTGCTTAGCACAGTGTTCTGCACTCAGTAAGCGCTCAATTAACATGACAATGAATGAATCGCTGTGGTTGGAAGGACAGAAGGAGCAGCAGCGACAGCAAGAAGCCTTTAAACAATGTTGAAAGTTGGGAAGGCTGTGGAGGCTGCTTGTGGCCGTAATGGTCACAGTAGCTGTGGCGGAGATGCTGTTGGACGCAGAGCCGGGAGCGGCTCAAAACTCTGGTCCTGTAGCCACGACACCCTTCTGCTTTGTGGTTTTTGTTTCGTTTAATCATATCCCGCATGGCTCAGTGGAAAGAGCCCTGACCTGGGAGCCAGAGGATGACGCCCAAGCTCCTTTACTTAATACTACTGCTGCTACTATTAATAATGATGATAAAGATAATAATTGTGGCATTTGTTAAGTGCTTACTACATGACAGGCACTATACTTTGCACTGAGGTGGATACAAGCAAATTTTGTTGGACACAGGCCTTGGGGACATGGAGCTCATAGTCTTAATCCCCGTTTTACACGTGGTAACTGAGGTACAGGGAGAAATGAAGCAATTTGCCCAAGGTCAGGCACAACGGACAAGTGGTAGAGATGGTATCAGAAACCAGGTCCTTCTGATTCTCAGGACTGTGCTCTTTCCACTAGGTCACACTGCTTCTCTTTGCTTTACACAGCAGGCAGGCTGCTTGCCCACTCCATGACCTTGGGAAGCTCACTTAACGTCTCTTTGATTCAGTTTGGTCATCTGTAAAATGGGGATTCAAAACGGGTTCCGGTAAGACTGTGAGCTCCATGTGGGACAGAGACTGTGTCCAGCTTATCTTTCTACCAGTGCATATTAATGCTGGTATTTGTTAAGCGCTTACTATGTGCAGAGTACTGTTTCCACATGAGGCTCACAGTCTTAATTCCCATTTTACAGATGAGGTAACTGAGGCACAGAGAAGTTAAGTGACTTGCCCACAGTCACAGAGCTGACAAGTGGCAGATCTGGGATTCGAACCCATGACCTCTGAGTCCCAAGCCTGGGCTCTTTCCACTGAGCCACGCTGCTTCTGTTTTATGGTGCCTGGCATATAGTAAGCATTGTAAATACCATCCGTGTTACTATCTTTAGTACAAAACCTGGCACGTAGTAAGGACTTAAATTCCACAATCATTACCATTATTACCATTGTCACTAATACAAACTCTATTCCTATTATTATTACTAATTACAGGGTACTCTCCCAAGTGCTTAGTACAGTGTCTGCACAGAGTAGGCACTCAGTAAATACCGGTTTATTGGAAAGAGCACGGGCTTGGGAGTCAGAGTACGTGGGTTCTAATCCCAACTCCACCACATGTCTGCTGTGTGACCCTGGGCAAGCCACATAACTTCTGTGCCTCAGTTCCTTCATCTGTAAAAATGGGGATGAATACCTTGAGCCCTGCGTGGGACAATCTCATTACCTTGGGTCTACCTCAGTGATTAGAACAGTGCTTGGCACACAGTAAGCACTTAAATACCATCAACATTATTACTGTTGACTAACTGTTCTTTTGGGTTTATTTGTTCCCCACATCTAGACTGTTACCTCCTTGGAAGCAGAAATTGTCTTCTTTACTTCTGTGCTCTCCCAAGTACCTAATATACTGATCTGACGAATACTACTACTAATTGATTTGTTAAGGGTTTACTATTTTTCAAGGACTGTTCTAAACCCTGGGGTAGATACAAGTCAATCAGGTTGGACGCAATCCCTGTCCCACCTAGGTCTCATAGTTTAAATAGGAGGGAGATCAGGTATTGAATCCCCATTTTACAGATGAGGTTACTGAGGCATAGCTAAGTGAAGCAACCTGCCCGAGGTCCCACAGCATACAGGTGGCAGAAGCAAGATTAGAACCCAGGTTTTCTGGCTCCCAGGCCTATGCTCTTTCCAGTAGGCCATACTACTACTACTACTAGTAGGCTGTATGTACTAGGCCACACCTACTACATACAATAGGCATCCAATAAATAGCCCTGCAAAATTGAGTAATTGAGATTTAATGCTATGGAAAGGAGGTAATGTTTGTGGTGCCCAAACTCCCAATTTACCTCATGACACCCCAAAATGGGTCTTAGAAGATAAATGGTTTTTTAATGCCTGTATTCTTTGAAAGCTAAGACCACTTGAATGATGTGAGGATTTTTTTTTTTTTTGCAGGAAATTTGGAAACAATCTGAATTCTCAAAGACCATGGGGACTCTCTGAAGACATATCAGCAGACTAAATTTCACTTAAACTTGGTCAGGGCACATAGTCAAGAAAGAATTCAGAGGCAAAAGGGCAACCGGCCAGACCCTGGATACACAGGTTGGAGTTATGTACTTTGCATTTTATTATTCCCCCTTGTAGGATCTGGCAGTCATTTACCTAGAACATACTGGTATTTCCAGCTTGCAAACTCTTTTAAAACAACATCTGACCACACAAGATCAGCAAGGTGGATTGAGACAACAAAAAAATAAGACGGGAAAGTAATGGCAGAGCATCTTTTCAGTGAAAACACGGTGGGCATGGGTGGGCAACAGTTTTTGAATGCAGTGATTGAACTGGCTAAGTCCAGGTCTCTCCTACCTAGGGCACAGAGAATAGAAATCTCAAAGTATGGCATTGCTCCTCCTTGCTCTAGATATTAGGGAGACTTGGGTTGTGCAAGGGGAGAGAGAGGCAGGAGCTAAACAACAACAACAAAAATCCATCAGATATTTTGCCTATGGTGTTGAGTGACCCTGGGTTGGTAGAGTCACCAAATGAACTGCTTAGAGAAGCTGTGTATCCTAGGAGACCTGGGTTTTAATCATGGATAAAAGCCACTTGTCTGCAGGTAACTACTCTGTGTTCAGTTACCTCAACTGTAAAAGGGGGTTTCGAAACCTGTTCTCCCTCCCTTTTCGCCTGCGAATACCACATGGGGCGAGGACTGTGTGCTACCCGATTGCTTCAGATCTACTCCAGTGCTTAGTTTCCACTAGGTATCTGGTTAGCATTTAGCATGTTTTGCAGGTATTATTATTATTATTATTGTTAACAGGTTCTGAGGTGGCTTTATAGGAGTGCTCCTTCTGAAGAAAGTTATTTCCCTGAGCTGAGAGAGTAATATGCAAGTTGGAAAACAATTGTTTCCTAAAACATTAAGGCAAACCATTCTGTCTTGAAAAAAAAAATCCAACATTTTTTTCCTCCCATATTTATTTTCCCCAGTAGGTAGCTTGCTCCACATCATCTCCAGTGTTCTCATCAGCATTGTGGAAGAGAAACTCATAAACTGGCTGCATCACGAAGGTGTTTGCTCCCCCTATTAACCAGCCTCTCTCTCTGGGAATATTTGTCTTTTACGAGTTTATAAAGAAGATTCTTGGCCTTAGAGAAAAGACAGAAGAACAAATTAACCCTCGGGGACTGACTCTGGTTGCTTCTGCTCATCCCATTCGCTTCAGACTGAGAGTTCCTTCTTGCAAACGATTGGTACTGTAGAAAATTCGACTCTTGTTAATGATATCACCCCAGACTGAAGATGATGATCCTCTTTTCCTGTGCTTATTGGTCTCTGTTTTTCCTGGAGTCATAGATCATACTTCACATCTCCTAATCTGGGTATGAGTCCATTACCGCATGCAGTTGGCCATCAGTTGAATTTAGCTGCTCACAATTGTTTGAATATTTAGTTTATCACACACTTCAAATTACAGGCGTGATAATGACAGGAGGGACAGTGGCATGTGCCCCTTCAAATGTAATTCAAAAACACCCTGATAGGGAAGCAGCATTTAGATTCCTCTTCATGCAGAATACTTACTGCATTCCATGCGTTCGATATGCCCACATCTGACTAAATGACAGAGAGGTCAGGATGATAGGCTCTTTTTTTTTTAAGCTTGTATGACCTGAATCATCAGGAAAATCAACTGAGACCCCCAAGGAGGGCTTCTAGGACACCTATTAATAATTATGGTACTTGTTAAGCTTTAACTGTGTGCCACACACTGTTCTAAGCACTGGAGTAGGTAGAAGTTAATCTGTTTGGTAACAGTCTCTGTCCCACATGGGGCTGACACTCTTAATTCCTATTTTACAGTTGAGGTAACTGAGGCCCAGAGAAGTGAAGTGACTTGCCAAAGGTCACAAAGGAGATAGGTGGCAGAGATGGGATTAGAACCCATGTCCTTCTGCCTCCCAGGCTCGTGCTCTATCCACTAAACCACAGTGGGACAGGGACTATGTCTGATCATCTTATCTTCATAGCTCTGACTTGCTCCCTTTGTCCTTCTCCGCTTCCAGCCCCACAGCACTTATGTACATATCTGTAACTGATTAGTATTAAATCAATAAATTTAATTTATTAAATTAATAAATCTGTTTCTCCACTTCTAGACTGTACGCTTGTTGTGGACAAGGAATGGGCCCATTTATTGTTGTACTGTACTCTCCCAAGTGCTCAGTACAGTGCTCTGCACACTAAGTGCTCAATCAATACAATTGAATGAATTTCCTTGCATCTGCCTCAGTACTTAGTGTCATACTTGGGACACAATAAGCACATGAAAAATACCTTGAGTCACTGATAGCATTCCAAATTTCATCCCCAAATTGGTCCTCTCTCCATAATCTATTACATCCATGTTGACTCAGAGGACCTCCCAGATTCCAGGAAATGGAGTTGGGAAGATAAGACACCAGCTCCTTCAGGGCAGCAATTGTGTCTTAAAACAGTGCTCTGCCCACTGAAGGCATTCAATAAATACCGTTGATTTGATTTATCTCAGGCTCCCGGCATGCCCTCTTCATAAGAAGTCTTGGGTCAGTTAAAAGTCTCAGATGAGAAAGTTATATGTTGATCTTCTAGTTTGTAAGTTCCTGGTGGGCAGGCATCAGAAGTAGCGTGGCGCAGTGGATTGAGCATGGGATGGGGAGTCAGAAGGTCATGGGTTCTAATCCTGACTCCACCACTTGTCTGCTGTGTGACCTTGGACAAGTCACTTCACTTCTCTGGGCCTCAGTTCCCTCATCTGTAAAATGGGAATTGACACTGGGAGCCCCACGTGGGACAGGGACTGTGTCCAACTCAGTTTGCTTGTATCCACCCCAGCACTTAGTACAGTGCCTGGCACATAGTGAGTGCATTAGTATTATTATTGTTCTCTCTGAGACCACTCCCTCTCCTCCATTTCCTCAGTATGAGCCAGAGGTCAGGAACTGCCTGGACCTGTTATTGTGGAAGTGCGCTAACACTGAGAAGGCTGTGGTCATTTCAGACCAACAACGCAATCTGCTACTTCCATGATGGTTTCTTTCATCATATACCTTTCAATTCTGCTTGCTTCTTATTCTTGTTTCCTGAATTCTCCTACTGTCTGTGCTCTACCGACGATTTCTTTCTCTATTCTATACACCTGTCTGACTCCACAGAGATTACGAACCACTTGTGGGGCAGGGACTGTGCCTCAATTTCTTTATTTTGTGGTACCTATTAGACCAGTATTACTATTATTAATATGACCACTACCATCACATTCATTCCACCGGGGCCTTTTTGACTCTCTGTTCCTTTATGAGCGGTTTTGCTCTCACTGGGGGCAATTTGAGACAATAACCCCAAACCGGTCAGCAGGGAGAGAAGTCACTATCTAGAAGACTCGGATTTCATTAAAATCATCAGAACTGCCTGTATTCCCCGGCTGACAATTTGGCACCCCTGGGCAGAACTGTGTCTTTCAGTGGCGCAGATTCCTCTGCTTCATCTAGTCACTCAATCGTATTTATTGAGTGCTTACTGTGGGCTGTACTAAATGCCGGGAAGAATACGATCCAACAGTCAACAGTCACGTTCCCTGCCCACAATGAGCTTACAGACTAGATGTGGGGGAGATGGATATCAAAACACATTAATCAAATTAAAGCTTCCTGGCTCCTCGCTTCTTCCTCAGATACTGTAGGCCAGAATAAGGTGAACTAAAAAGCAAATTAGCCAGGGGTCTGACCTAATATTGCTTGTGCTTGAGAGAACGCTTGCCAACAGATAAAAAAAATAGCTCAGTAAAAAGGCGCACCAAATTATGGTCTTTTCATAGCTGGTCATCTCTAAGATTCATCCATTCAGACAGCAAAGTGTCCAAATTGCATGAACTTTTGGGTGTTAGCTTTTCCGTCTGACATCCTCATTCCCGTCTCAATCTCTCGGCCACTGGATTTGGTTTGCTCGAGTCTAACTGAGCCGTTTATTTTTACACAAGCACCCAGGGGCCTACCGTCGCAGGACTGTTTTCTCTTAATGAGAAAAATCGAATCATGAAAGCTATTTAATAGTGGTATTGGGTCAAGTCCCATTGATGTTCTAGTGGGTGCTTTCTTTATTGTTGTTTTTAGGAAAGAGCCGTATAAACATGTCCTGCTGTTGGTAACAAGTTCTTTGTGGCCAACAAAATGTTTATGAATATAAAAGCCAAACACACAGGCACTGGGGCTGTATCACATCATTCTGCATTGTGTTCCTCACAGGGGTAGATTGTAATCTCTCTTGTGGACAGGAACTTTGCCCTTTGTTTGGGAAATTTCATAAAGGGCATTCACACATTCTATAGTGCAAAAACACAGTTTATTTATGAAAAGCAGAGTCCCGCTAAATCTCTCTGAAGTGAGAAGGTTCTGCTGGCCTGTGCAATTCTGGCTCCGTAAGAGAAAAGAAAGCATCAGTGAGTAAATCCTGTCTCTGCTTTCAGTGACAAATGAGAAACAGTGTGGCCAGTGGGAAGAGCACTGGCCTGTGAATCAGGAGGCTTAGATTCTAATCCTGGCACTGACACTTGCCTTGTATGTGACCTTGGACAAGTCATTCAACTTCTCTGTGCCTTGGTTTCCTCACCTATAAAATGGGAATTAAATAAATACTTGTTCTTCCTCCCCTTTAGACTATGAGCCCCAGGTGGGACAGGGACTGTCTTACCTGATTATCTGGTATCTACCACAGTGCTTGGCACACAGTAAATGCTTAGCAGATACATTAAAAATAATGATAATTATTAGTGACTGGAGTAGCTTGATCACCAGCTGCTGGGGATGTTGTAGAGTGTTCACTCAACCAGGATTTGCCCTCTCTCACAAGGCTGAGAGATTAACATGGATTGCGTTTATTTTGAAACCTCGCTTCCACAGAGATCTCATAACACACGGATTTCCTGACCCAGAATGCAAATCCGGTTCAAAATGAGAGCTAAATTCCCCCGGTGGTGTGGTGCCAGGTTCTCTTGAAGCCTGAGAAAGAAGGAAGTGACTTCTGTTTTTACCATAGGCTTTCGGGTTTACTGAAAGTCCGTCCAAAATCCCACCTCCTCCAAGACACTTTCCCTGATTAAAATTTCTTCTCCCCAGTTTACACACTCCCTCACAACTACTATCTCTGCACTTATGTGCACACAACCAATTAAGCTTTTGTATATAATAATAATAATACGAATAATTACAATAATAATACTAATCATGAATGGCATTTCTTAAGCACTTTCTGGTCCAGGGACTGTACTAAGCTCTGGAGTAAAAACGAAGGTTGGACATAGTCCCTGCCCCATATGGGACTCACAATTAAGTGGGAGGGAGAAGAGGTATTGAACAGGTACATGTCAACTTACATCCTCTATTTTTTTACAATGCCTACTCATCTGCATATTCAGTTTTCCATGAACTAATTACAGTAAGAATATCTGTGCTATTTGCTGAGCATTTGCTACGTATAAAGTACTAGACAGATGCCATCAAATCAAGACCCAGGGACTGCCCTCCTTGGGGCTTGGAGTCTAAGGGGGGAGGGACAATGGATATTTTTCTAATTCCCACTTGATGGATCAGGGAATTGAGGCATAGAAATTTTAAGGCTCATGGTCACACAGCAGGCAAGTAGCAGAACCAGGATTAGAACCAAGGTCTTTCTTAGTAATGATGGGCTCTTTCTACTAGGCCACCCTGCTTCTCAGCAGGCAACATTGTACAGGAAGAACTGGAAAGATTTGGAAATGGACAATGTGGGAGGGGAAGGACAGTGAAGAGTCAAAGTGATCATGATGACTGCAAGCTTCTGGGACAAGGAGGTTGATGATGGTGTCTGACAGAAATGAGAAGGTTGGAAAGAGGAATCATTTATTTAGGCTTGCGCATATTGCGTTTGTCAGTTGGTCAGGCAGTCAATCACTTTTTCTGCTAAACCCATATGAAACACGGGGCTCCTTGTGCTATCATATTATATAGTTGCAAAAGGCATTAATCTTGTATCTTTTCCTCACACTTGAGAAGACACTTACATGCTAAAGCCATGGACAAGACAGGGAATAAAGCCTTACCAGAATGGCAAACTTCTCGCCTCCTTCAGCTCCTGTAGAAATTGTATTCTCTAATTTCTCACTGTGGCATGCGGGAAACATACCGGATCTAGTTGAGACTCCCTCAGCTCATAAGTCTGGCCCAGCCACTCAAATTGGCCATTTGACCTTTAGTTTACTCTTCTTGGACCTAAATGTGGGCTTTTTCAGTATAGATTTAGAAAAGAACTAGCTTGTTTATATGACCAAGTAGCCAACATGGAGCTGTAAAAAGCATATTTATTTCTCTTCATTGCAACATAAACACAGTTTGCTATTTTTTCCACTCCAGGCAATTTCACTTTCCCCAGCCCCCACTTTCATTGTTCTAGTCAAAATGTTATTTTCATTTCAGTTTAAATGAAAAATAAAAAGGGGAGGGAAGGTGGGCTTTTCCCTGTTAATGAGACTTCATTTGGTGATTCTGGAAAAGGCTCATTCCTGTATTTCCCTAAACTCCCTGGATGGCTTGCTCAAAGCATGGAGAACGAAGCAGCTAATTGGAATCCAAAGATGGGATGGATTGAAGGGTTTGTCAAGTCATGGTTTTGGTTGTCATACGGAGGGGGTGTAAACTATTCATTTGAGTGAGAAGAGGCTGCGTATTAGAGTCATGGCAGGTGTTCTTCAGGGTGGCTTTCTGATTGGTCCAAAAGTCTGCACAGCTGGCAGGTCCTCTGTCTCCCCTTGCTTGAACTAGTGGTAGTTATTTGGGGGGGATGGGGATTATTGCTGTGGGCTCCCCAGGCCAGAAACTAGGCACACATTCTGCTGTTCAGAGTAGTGGTAGTAGTATTAAGCACTATGTGCCAGGCACTCTGCTCAGCACTAGGATAGAGACAAACTAAGGCGATTGGACATGGTTCATGTCTCACATGGAGTTCACAGTCTTAATCCCCTCTTTTACAAATGGGGTAACTGAGGCACAGAGAAGCGAAGGGACTGGCCCAAGGACACAGGGCGAACATGTGGAAGAATAGGGATTAGAACTCAGGTCCTTCTGACTACAAGGCTCGTGCTCTATTGACCAGGCCATGCTGATGGTGAGGTTCCAACGGATGGAATTGGCGGTGGGTCTATTTAATGGATGCCATGAAATAACTATTATTACCCTGCAATACCCACTCTGGTCTGTAAACTCCCTGCAGACAGCGAAAGAGTCCACCAACAGCTGTTGTTTTGTACTTTCCCAAGCACTATGTGCTCTGCACATAATAAATGCTCAATCAATACCACTGTTGACGGTGATCTTGCTTTATATTTTCCAAGCACTTAATACAGTGCTCTGCATACAGTAAATGCTCAGTAAATACCACCAGTCGATCAACTGGAACACTTAAGACAGACTTATTCTGTGCAGGCACCTGACTCCCCCACCCCAAAACACACACACACAATTTTTTCATTGGAAAAACTTCCTTTCCCTCAAACTTTATCTGCCTTATTCACTGATTCTTGAGTAAGAGAATTAAAGAACCATTTTTCACCTCTTAGGCATAAATGGAATTTTAGAAAAAAAAAGTATGATTGGGAATTGATCCAGGGTTTTAAAAATAATGACGACATTTATTAAGCTCTTATCATCTAAATGCTGGTGCAGATACAGTTATCAGCCCAAATAGCCTCGTGGGAGTCAGAAGGAGCTGGGTTCTATCCCTGTTCCACCACTTGTCTGCTGTGACATCTTGAGCGAGTCACTTAAATGCTCTATGCTTCAGTTAACTCATTTGTAAAATGAGGATTAATTCCCCAAGTCCCATGTGGGACATGGACTGTGTCCAACCGGATTAGCTTGTACCTACCCCAGCACTTGCACAGTGCCTGGTGCACAGTAAGCATTTATTGAATAGCATTAAAACAAGACTCTCAATCTATTCACATTTAACAGATGAGGAACTAAGTTCCAGAAAGGTAAAATGACTTGCCCGGGTCACACAGCAGAATAGGGAAAGAACTATTTATCTATTTTGATGGTATTAATGCCTGACTACTTGTTTTGTTTTGCTGCCTGTCTCCCCATTTTAGACTGTGAGCCCACTGTTGGGCAGGGATTGTCTCTGTTGCCGAACTGTACATTCCAAGTGCTTAGTACAGTGCTCTGCACAAAGTAAGTGCTCAGTAAATACAACTGAAAGAATGAACTGGTATTTGAACCCAGGTCTCCTGAACTCCCAGTTTTCTGTTCTTTTAACTAGGACCCTGCTCCCTTCCCACAACTGGGACATCTTGGCACAACTAGGAAATAATAATAAAAATGATGATATTTGTTAAGCACTTACTATGTGCCAGGCCCTGTACTGAGCACTGGGGTGGAATCAAGCAAATTGGTTTCGACACAGTCCCTTGTGGGGCTCACAGTCTCAATCCCATTTTACAGGTGAGGTAATTGAGGCCCAGGGAAGTGAAGTGATTTGCCCAAGGTCACACGGCAGACAAGTGGCAGAACCAGGATTAGACCCCATGCCCTTCTGACTCCCGTGCTCTATTACTATGCCATGCCGCTTCTCTGGAGAAGAGGGAGATGGCTGAGTGTTGTCTGTCTGTTTGATGGAAGTCTCTCCCTGCAACAACAGAGGAGAAATCTGGTTGGAAGTGCTTCTGGGTGAAAGTTCAGTACTTCTGGCCATCTACGCACTCGGGAACTCACACTCACCCAGACCCCTTCATAGCAGTTACAGGAAGCGGTGTGTCCTAATGAAAACAGCATGGGCCTGGGAGTCAGGGGACTTAGTTTCTAATCCCAGCTTCAGCGCTTCTCTTTTGTGTGATCCTGGGTAAGTCACCGCACTCCTTTGTGCCTGCAAATTGGGGATTCAATAACTGTTCTCCTTCCAACTTACACTGCAAGCCCCATGTGGGACATGATGATCTTGCATCTAACCCAGCACTTAGTACAGTGCTTGGCAGCTAGCAAGCGCTTAACATACCACTGTTATGACCTATTTTTGTAATCTATGACCTCCACCTAGCTGAAATCTAATTTAGGGTCCACCCCCTCCATTAGAACATAAGATATTTAAGAGCAAGGATCATGTTTACGAAGCAATGTGGCCTAGCAGGAGAAAGCATGGGGCTTCAAGTCAGAGGACGTGGGTTCTAATCCCTGTTCTCTCACATGTCTGCTGTGTGACCTGGGGCAAATCACTTAACTTTCTGTGCCTCAGTTACCTCATCTGTAGAATGAGGATTTAGACTGTGAGCCTCACGTGGGTCAAGGATT
This sequence comes from Ornithorhynchus anatinus, assembly GCF_004115215.2. Classification (NCBI taxonomy): domain Eukaryota; kingdom Metazoa; phylum Chordata; class Mammalia; order Monotremata; family Ornithorhynchidae; genus Ornithorhynchus; species Ornithorhynchus anatinus. The sequence goes on from NC_041742.1 coordinate 6,238,434, forward strand.
GTGTTCAACCTTATCACCTTGTATCTACCCCAGCACTTAGAAAAGTGCTTGGCACATAGTAAGCCACATAGTAAGCACTTAATACCACAGATACTATTATGATATTTACTACCTTGATTGACTGGCTGACAGCAGAGGGCTGTACTGACCTCTTGGGAGAAGACAGTCGTATTTCTTGAGCATTTTTGAGCATTATTATTGAGCATTATTGAGCAAATAAATCCTATTTACTGTGTGCAAAACACTGTACTAAGCTCTTGGGAGAGTACAATACAACGAATTCATTCCCTGACCACCAGGAACTTACTGTCTAGTAGGGGAGACAGACAGTAATATACAGATATAAACTTTTCATTTATAATTTATAATTATTCTAATTTATAATCATTTATTCATTCACTCTAGTGTATTTATTGAGCTCTTACTGAAAGTGCGGAGCTGTGTACCAAGCGCTTGGGAGAGTACAATATAGCAATAAACAGATTATTTATATCACTCGGCCCACAGTAAATGCTCACTACGGACTACTGATTGATCGAGCTCTACAGATCTGACCACTCATCATGAGAATACCCCTCTAGGCCTAGAGTCAGCTCTCCGGTCCCTCTCCATGCCTTTGGTCAGAGCAGGCAGTTTGCCAGGTTTACGATCAGGTGTTGTAATTCGATGAGTATATTATTTTCAATTGCTCACTCACAAATTAAACTGCAGCTGCTGCCTCCGGTTAACCTGATCTGCATGGAGACGCATCATTAGGAAAAATCAATTAATTTTTCCATTCTCCTGGTTGGTGCCAGAGTTGAAGAGGGCAGAGAAAAGAATGAAAAAAAAAATAGGACCTTGCTACCTATTGTTCTGGGGAGTTGAAACCAGCAGTATTGAGTAGCTGAGGTAAGAGGTCAGCTACACCTGGGAGGGAGAGGGGCAACTGGGGTGTATTTTCATTTGAAATTAATTTGAGATTTAGCTTTAGGAGACCTGCAGGGGATATTCTCTATTTGTGTTTGTGGTCTTTGTTAAACACTTCCTCTGAGCACTGCGCTAAAGCCTGGGGGACATCCGGCTTCTCCACTCATCTGCCATGTGACCTTGGGCAAGTGACTTAATTCTCTGTGCCTCAGTTACCTCACCTGTAAAATGGTGATTAAGAATGAGCCCCATGTGGGACAGGGACTGTGTCCAACCCGATTACCTTGTATCTACTCCAGCGGTTAGAACAGTGCACCTAAAAACCATAATTATTATTATCCAATTCAATCAGGTCAGACCCAAGTTCTGTCCCTTTCCCACATGGGGCTAAATGTCTAAGACAGAGAGAGGAAACAGGTGTTTAGTCCCCATTTTACAGATGAGGAAACTGAGGTACAAAGAAGGTAAGCCTCTCACCCAAAGTCACGCAGCTGGCAAGTAACAGAGCTGGGATGAAAAACTGGGCCTCCCAACTCCCCCGCCTATATTCTTTCCTTTAGGCTATTTACTCCACACCCTAATCCCTCTCTCCATCCCTCACCCCAACTCTTTCTCCTGTGTACATAGAAATTTACTAACCACCTGAAAGAGGAATTAAAGAACATGACCCCTGATCTCAATAAAGATCTATTAATCAATAGGTCTTGATGTTGCTCTGTGCATTTCTCTCTTTTTCTAGGTGTACTCATTAAGTGCTTACTAGGAGCCAAGAACTGAACTAAGTACTTGAGTAGATACAGTATAATATCTCCTATATTGGTTAAAGTGTGAAGATTAGGCTTGCTTTGCTGAGCTCGCAAATGCTATGCTCTGCAGAGAGAGGATGGTAAAGGAGAGTTTTTAGTGGCTGTCCAAAAAGTCTTGGCTAGGATATTGTCAGCAATAGTAATAATAATAATAATGGTATTTTTTTTAAGTGCTTACTATGTGGCAGGCACCATACTAAGCACTGGAAAAAATATTCCCTCTGGGGGAAAGGTGGAAGCCCTGCAATACCCAGTCCCCAAAATCCAATTATTACATCATCCTCAAATTGAGGACATACCAGAAAATAAACTGATAAGAACAGATATTACACTTGATCTTAGCCAAAGGGCCAAGAAGTGAATAGAGAATAGAGAGAGAGTGTGCAAAGGAGAGTAACATGGCCTAGTGGATTGAACACAAGCCTGGGAGTCAGAAGGACGTGGGTTCTAATCCCAGCCCTGCTGTGGGACCTTATGCAAGCCACTTAGCTTCTCTGTGACTCCGTTACCTCATCTGCAAAGTGATAAGATTGTAAACCCTATGCGAGCCATGGACTGTGTCCAACCTGATTAACTTGTATCTACCCCAGTGTTTAGTTCAGTGCCTGGCACATAGTGAGCACTTAAATACCATTAACAAAATAGAGAGAGAGAGGAGTGAGAACCTGAGATTCTGGAAGTTTCCACAATCAGACCATCTTCCCCCTAGACTGTCAGCTCCCTGTGGGCAGGAATCGTGCCCACCCACTCTACTGTATCATGGATTTCCAAGGGCTCAGTACAATGCTCTGCACACAGCAAGTGCTCAATCAATACCATGGATGGGTTAATCTCATTATGATGCTTCCAAGCCACCTCTTCCATCATGCGCACCATGCCTATCACTTCCAGACAAGCCTGCCCAATTCATTTTCCAGATTAGAATACTGTTTCCAATCGGAACCTTATTCATCGTTCAGACACAATGTTCTCTCAGGGAGACCATAGGGAAGAGGCACGCTCAGCTTAAGTCACTGACAGAAGCTCTCTCTGAGCGCCTGCTGTTTTCAGCATACCGAAATAGGAGTTCACGGCTTTTCATTCTGAAATCCCTCACATGATATTGCGCATATTCAGAGAAACCACTGCAGATGACTCTGAAAAAGCCAAAATATTATGGAAATGACCCTCGGACCAACCTCTCATAGAAATCATCCGTGCCAGAAGTACTGTCTGTGGAAAAAAAAAATTGCTTCAAAAATCCAACTGCTCCATATTCCAGCCCAAGGCCATCACCTCTGGGGCCAACTATTCTATCTGGCATGAACCATGCATGGAAAAAGCACAAATGCAATTTACCCAATTGGCACGGAATAAAAGTTTACCCTGCAATCACTTTTCATGCCTGTTTTTCAGCGAGGAACACACATGCCTATACCAGGAGAGATGGCAGAGCAGGGTTGAAGTGTGCAAAGAGCAAATGGTATTGTGAAACCCAACTCTTCCCGACCAGGCGAATTGCGTCAACTCTGACTTGTGCTCTCCTGCTGCCAATGCGGCCGGCTTTAAGTCTATGGGTTTTACCGGATACAGAGCTGCTCGTGGGGAAGAATCCGGAAATTCTCCCCAGTCTGGGTCTCCCATGAACCAAGACACTGGACCGTGGCTCCATCTCCACTTACCAAGGCTGGGACTTTGCTTTCAGACCCATCCTCTCCTTCCATCTGGTGCCCTTGGAAGCCAACCAGAAGACGTGCTGTTGTGATGAGACAATCCATTTCTTGGGAGATAGCCATCTGGATGAACCTAACTGAAAGACTCCAAAGGAGGATCTTTCCAACAGTAGATGAATTTAAGTGCCTAACAAGAAGATTCCTGGAAATTTGTTGAACAAAAGAACAGAGCGAAGGCAGTTTTGTCGCAAGCCCTGGAACCTGGGAACCCCTTCCTCAGACTTCACAATTTACATGCTTTCTTAGCTGCTGTCAGCGGGTGGCTTTTACTGTGCAGCTAAAGTGGCAGTCATAGTAAGAGAAGTAGGAGGAGGAGACACAGCATTAGTAGTACAAGAAGAAATAATATTTCTACTACTATTGTAGAAGTACAGCAGCACAGCAAACGAGCCTGCTCTGTGACCTTGGGCAAGTCACTTTACTTCTCTGGGCCTCAGTTACCTCGTCAGTAAAATGGGAATCGTGGGTCCCATGTGGGACAGGCACTGTGTCCAGCCCTACTGGGTTTATCCACCTCAGCATTTAGTACAGTGCTTAGAACACAGTAAGCACTTAACTGCCATTATTGTTATTTATTGAGAATTTTCTGAGTGCAACGCAGATTAGCATCAGGAAAATATAAGAAGCAAAAATCACATCTCCCCAAAGTTCTAGGAGTTTACAAGCTACGGGGGAAAAATAATGGAGCAGTAGGGAAAACAAAGTTTAGATAGGGAGTAGGGAAATATCAGGATAACATGCAAAGTGTGTTCTGTAGTCTAGGTTCATGAATTCCTTGTTCATTTAAAAATACAATTTCTCTAGAAAAGGTATGTGTGAGAAAAGAAGAGGGAACTGCTCATGGAAAACTAATCTCTCTCCGGGGACAACAGATTGAAGTTTCAATCAACGTAATTCTCCTTATTGATTTGCTTTCTCTGGAACTATGGCCCCAAGTGCTAAGGACGCTTGATTCCAAAGCACTGCCCTAGAGAATCACCTTAACCAGAAGTTGAAGAGATGGCAATTCATTTTCTTACCCAAGTTGCCATTGAATGTATACTTCTATTACAGAATTTACAAAAGGGGTTTAGGTCTTGGAAGAAGTGAGCCCAGAAAAGATAATTAGTGTATTTTTTTTTGTAAGGCACATGACAGATTGAAAAATGACGGTAATATCCATGTATGACTATCAATTTTAAAAATATTGTACAGATTTTAGGCAGTATAGAATAGTGTTCTTGGGATGTGGCACGTATCATAAACCCATTTATCTTCTCTTTTCTTCTTCTCACTCTCTCCTCCCTCTCTTTTTTATTTTCCCTTCTAAGGGGATAAGAACATGACAGAGGAAACCCCCATCTCCCCAACACACACACTAATTCTGCAGTTCTTATATATGGGATAGATATATTCATTCAAATTTACTGCGCACTTCATGTGTGCACAGCACTATACTAAGATCTAGGGAGAGTACAATATGACAATAAACAGACGCATTCAGGTAGAAGTATATACAATAACACAATCTCACAAAAGTTTCCTTCCCTGCCCAATTCCATCCCACAATCAACGGAAGCCCAGGTAAGCGTGGAATCCACTGACAGTGAAATATACACAGAGGTCATACTGTCACTTGCCAATCCCTAGGTTAGTAACAGTCAGATCTCCAAGTTCAAAGGAGTATATACATATTAGTAGGAGTATATAGCTTTCGTCCTTTGAGTTATTTTTACAATACTTGGGCTAAAACGCTTTTAAGCCCCAACCAGATCTTCAAAGGGAAGAGGTATTGGTCAAAACCAAGTAGGTTGAGACTACTCAATAATGGCTTTTTCAGCTACACATGTCCCCTTTGGTGAAGTCCTAGAATAGTGATGAATCAAAAATTCATAATCAGACCCATCCTTTTTCTGTTCCTTAACATTTACAGTTACGCTACTCGTCATGGCCCAGGAGGCACTATATCTCTAAACCTTACTGAATTATGGCAGGAAAAAAAAAGAGAGAGTTCAAGGAACCTGCTTGACAATTTCAACCTTAGTGTAATAATTCCTGCCAACATGAGAAGCAGCATGGCTAAGTGGATGGAGCATGGGCCTGGGCTTCAGAAGGACCTGGGTTCTAATCAGGGCTCCACCATTTGTTCTGCCTCTGTGACTTTGGGCAAACCACTGAACTTCTCTGTGCTCAGCTACCTCATCTTTAAAATGGGTGATTAAGATGGTGAACCCCACGTGGACATGGACTGTGTCCAACCCAATTAAGCTTTGATGATGTAATGGTATTTGTTAAGCATCTCACTATGTGTCAGGCACCATACTAAGCACTAGGGTAGATACAAGCAAATCGGGTTGGACACAATTCCTGACCCACATGGGGCTCAGAGTCTCAATCTCCATTTTATAGATGAGGTCACTCAGGCCCAGATAAGTAAAGTGACTTGCCCAGGATCACCCAGCAGACAAGCGGCAGAGCCAGAATTTGAACACATAACTTTCTGACTCCCAGGCCCGTGCTCTATCCACTATTTCAGGCAGCTTCACATCTACCCCAGTGCTTAGTACAGTGCCGGGAACATAGTAAACACTTGACAAATGCCACTAAAAAAAACCCCTAAAACCCAAAAAACAACAACAAAAAATTCCAGTAATCTTCCAGGATTGTATAGCAAATGTGTTCAAACGGTTCAAAGACAGTTTTGGTGTCTTTGTTTTGATGTGACCATAAATCAACTTGATGGTGTTGGGCATACAATCTGTCACACAAACTGAGTGGGGACAGGAGGAGAAGAAATGGACAACTTACTGAAGGATTTAGCAGTTCTAATGTAATGCCAAATGACAATCATAAAAGCAGGAATTGACTCTCCTCTATTTCGCCACATAAAAATGATGACAGGAGGTGGAAAGTGGAAACTTATGGAATCCAGCCAAGGACCATTCCATTGGGAGGACAGGACTGTAAAACCATGATGGCCTGAATTCAGTGGGAGGCCTGGCTGGATTCATTATCCTGAATTCGGAGGTGATCAAGCCTTAGCTCCTGGAAGAGCCTCCTGTCCCAACCTTGCTCCAATCCCCTAGCTTATTTAAAATATTTTTTATATTAATGTCTGTAATAATAATGATAATTGCGGTATTTGTTCAGCATTTACTATATGCCAGACACTGTTCTAAGCGTTGGGGTAGATACAAGATAATCGGGTTGGACACAATCCCCATCCCACATAAGTCTCATAGTCTCATTCCCCATTTTACAGATGAGGTAACTGAGGCCCAGAGAAGTTAAGTGACTTGTCCATGGTCACACAGCAGGTAAGTGGAGGAGGCAGGATTAGAACCCAGGTTCTTCTGACTCCCAGGCCGGTACTCTACCCACTAGGCCACGCTACTTCTCTCCAAGATACATGAGGGCAGGGTGTCTCTCACCCCTACTGTACTGTCCCAAGCAAGGAGTAGTACTGCCCTTGCCACATAGCTCCACGTTTTTGATCAGTTGCAGTACTAAATTCCCGCCAGATCTATCCATTTCTGCTAACTAAACATAAGGCTGCTTTGTTCATGGTATTTATTGAGCACTTACCATGTGCCGAGCACTATACTAAGTTCTTGGTATAGTACAGTGGAATTAGTAGACACCATGCCTGTCATCTCGAAGCAATTCAGTGAGAAAGGCAGCCATGAAAATAAATTACGGATAGGGGAATCAAAAGAACATAAGATGATATACCTAAGTGTTGTGGGGCTGGGGATGAGGATAACTCAGTGAAATAAAGGCAGAATATTGCAAAATTGCATTCCCATTCATGGTCACAATCAGGTGCCTACTAATTCCACCGGAGCCTTACCCCAAAGAATCAGGGTAAAGAATATTTCTTATGAATGATGATAACGGCAAACTGGCATTCCCTTCGAGAACATTGTCTTTTTCAGGAGCTTACATACTCCTCTGTAAACCATCAAAAATTGCATATTAAAAAAAAGCAACTCTCTCTCTCGTCAGAGAAATGACGACATCAACTAAGAAAATAATACCCCTTTTGTTACCTGAAGTAATTCTCTTCTAGCAGTGATCTAGAGGAAGTTGTCTTATCAGTATAAACCGAAAGAGGAAAGGATATTAAGAGTGACAAAGGAGGTGTGGAGGAGTGGGGGATGAGATGGAAAAGAGGAAATGAGTGGGGGAAAAAGAGAACATTTGGGCCCAGTGGAGAAGAGTATCGAAGGATAAGAGCAGAAGGAAGCCGGAGCAGAGGGGAACTCAAACTCTGAAATGCTTCTTACCCATGACTTCAAAGAAGGACGTGCCAAATTTTTGCTAGACCCCTCACCACCCCATCAATCCCATGCCACCTCCACCTGCTACCGTTTGTCAGCTTTTACTGAGCCGCTGGGTGAGGGTCACTGAAGCTGGACTGGCAAAATCTGACGCTCCAATGTGACTTTCTGGAGGGTTTCCCAACTCCCTCTTTCCCCTCCCTGAGGCCCACAGGGAGTGTGAGATGATTGGAATGGGATCTGTGGGGTTTTCACGGGAGAAGATTACCTGCCAACACTGAATCTCTGGAGGGCTCGTGACATTTTTCTAAGGGGGAAGAAAAGCTTTTAGCAGCTTTTCCCTTCTGGATCATGTTACAACTGACGAACCCCACGCTTTGCACACCACAAACACTTTGGCACCGTCTTTATTTTGGAAACTGACTGAAATGGCCTGACAAGGAAAGGGAGGCTCAGAAACCGCAAGAGGAAACAGGCCCCATTCCAATCCTCAGGATCAAAGAGGGCAGCTGATCAATCCCAGTGGCTATTGGCCACCCCTCCACGCATTCTCCCTTCGGGCCAGGGCCACTGGGTCTCTTAGGCTTAGGAAAGACAAAGTTATCATCACCTCGAAGCTAACCTGTCCATGGTTTTCTTTCCTGGGACGGCCGTTCCAGATTAATAAATACTGGGTCTATTTCAATGGCCAGAAATGCACAGGGATTTACCTAAGGCAGGATGGAAAATGTGTGTGGAATCAGCCTGCAGTTTCACGCCGGTAATGCTATCTTATCGTCTGGTATTCGGACACTGTGTCGCAACAGAGCACAGAAAAGACGAGAAGCCGTGAGATCTGGTGGAAAGGGTGTGTTTTTAGCAGATTGAGTTCTCGTAAATTCCTTATTGGCTCTGGTTCTGTTCTACTGATAGTGCTCTCCAAGACAGAAGGGCAGAGGGTGTCTAGGAAACTGTCCTCGGTGCATTTGTAGCCTTCCTTACTGGACTCAGAGGACTTCTCTGAGGACTCAAGGTAGCAGTCCTGGGAGAACAGGAACTCTGCTACTGGATTGCTGGGTGACCTTGGGAAAGTCACTTAACCTCTCTGAGCCTCACTTCCTTACTGGGAAAATGGAGATAAAATACCAGCTCTTCCTCCCTTTTGGACACTGTGAGCCTTTGTTGGGCAGGAATTAGGCCCAATCTGATTGATCCTGTTTCATTCAATCGTATTTACTGAGCGCTTACTGTCTTCAGAGCACTGTACCAAGTGCTTAATAATTACGGTTCTTCTCCCCCAGTGCTTAGCACATAGTAAATGTTTACCAGATACCCTGGTTAAACTGCAATCTCCCCTATTAGACTGTAAGCACTCAGAGCAGGATCGTGTCTTCCCAACTAATTTTAAAAAATGATAAACTGTGGTCCTTGTTAAGCACTAAACTATGTGCCAGGTACTGTACTAGGCTCTGTGATGGAAACAAGCAAATCGGGTTGGACAGAGTCCCTGTCCCAAATGGGGCTCACAGTCTTAATCCCCATTTTACAGATGAGGTAACTGAGGCCCAGAGAAGTGGTTTGCCCGAGGTCACACAGCAGACAAGTGGCAGAGTCCGGGACTAGAACCCTAGTCCTTCTGACTCCCCAGGCACCGGCTCTATCTACTACGCTTCTCTACATTTACTGTACTCTCACAAGCCCCCTAAGAGGCATTGTTATGCACTAAGTGCTTATTAAATAGCACCAATCAAGTCATAACTAGAAATTATTGGCTTTTGGACAAGTAACGTCCACCAATGCGGTCATTCAAAAAACTTTCCATCTATCAGATCAGGCTTTTTTATAGAGCAGTCTCTTACCTGCTGCAGAATCTAGGTCCCTGGCTTCAGAGGGAATGGTTCACTTTTTAAAATTAGTGTGTAGATGTGAGGTAGGAGCCTCAGTGATTTACAAAGCAGCGTGAACATCTCTTTCCACAATTCCCCGAGACCAAAGGCTTATACATGGTTCAGACCGATAGGGAGACTCTAAGACTGTAAGCTCCCTGTGGGCAAGGACATGTTCTACCAATCTGTACCTTACATCTACCCCAGTGCTTACCCATAAGTGCTTGGCACATTAGTGCTTGACAAATATCACCAATAAATATTTATTTCATTTGTTATATTGCCTTAGTACAATGTACACAGTTAGCACTCCAGAAACACAACTGATTGATGTACTGAGAAGCTAATTCTGCTTTGGTGCATTTATACCAATTCTGTTATATCGAACCCTCCAAAGGGCTTAATACAGTGCTCTGCACAAAGTAAGAACTCAATACATACGATTATGTGTCTGCCAGAGACTTTTAAACAGAATGTATATCTGCTCATTGTCCTATATTGAGTGAAGGTGATGGAACTTTCTGGCATAAACAGCCCTGAAAATTTTCTACTGATAATCCCAACCTTGTACTAGGAGCTGCAATTTGGGCTTGACCAGATTGTCTGAGTTTTCACACCAAGAAATGAGTAAGGCCATTCCCAAGGTAAAAGAACAAGATGTTCTTGGATCCGATTTAAAAAACTCTCTACCCTCCTGCTCCCGTGATCAGTTAATTTGTATTTACTGAGCACTACTGCGTGCAGAACACTGTACTAAGTGCTTGGGAGAGTACAACAGTAAACACATACATTCCCTGCCCACAGCGATCATGCAGTCTAGAGGGGGAGACAGTCGATTTGGATAAATTAATTACAGATAGGTACTTAAGTGATGTGGGGCTGGGTGCGGGGGAGATGATTTTCCTCATCTGTAAAATGGGGATTAAATAACTGGCCCCTGCTCCTATTCTGAGTTTAAGACCTGCGTCAGTCAGTCATATTTATTGAGTGCTTACTCTGTACTAAACACTTGAGAGAGTACGATATAACAATAAACAGATACATTCCCTGCCCACACCAAATTTACAATCTAATAATAATAACGTTGGTATTTGTTAAGCACTTACTATGTGTCAAGCACTGTTCTAAGCGCTAGGAGATACAAGGTCATCAAGTTGTCCCACGTGGGGGCTCACAGTCTTAATCGCCAATGTTACAGATGAGGAAATTGGAGGCCCAAAGAAGTTAAGTGACTTGCCCAAAGTCACAAGCTGACAAAGTAGCCAGAGTCAGGATTATAACCCATGACCTCTGACTCCCAAGCCTGTGCTCTTTCCACTAAAGCCATGCTGCTTCTCTAAAGTCTAGAGGGGGAGACAAACAATTTCAAAAATAAATAAATTACACATAAATTAAAGACATGGATACAGGATCTGTATCCGATCTGTATACACTGCATCTATACAGCATTTGGCATGGTAGATAATAAATATTGCAATTATTATTATACTAAATAATGCTATGATATATTATTATAAGAATGCAACCAAAACCCTGGGCTTAAAGTGTTAACTGAGCTTCTAAACAAGCTCAAATAAAGAAACATATCAGCACTATGGGGAAGAGTATTCAAAGGAGCCTCTGGGGATAATTAATTCAGATATAAAATAGGTCTAGCATTGACATTGATTGCAGAGAATGTGAATACCAACTCTGTTGTACTGTCCAATGCTCTGCACACAACTACCACTGATTGACTGATGGTTCTATATGATGTGATATGACAGGAGCAGAAAAACAAAATAAGTTCCTACTTCTCCACTTTTTATTCAGTGGAGACAAATGTCTTTCTTCTTTAGCATTGGTAGCTGCTACATGACAAGGCATCAAAACATCTCCAGGATGGTGGTAATGGTTTAGAATTATTGTTTCACACTTTAAGATTGCTACTCAGAACAAAATCTATTAAAAAAAAAGTATTACCTCACTGAAACTCTGAGTTCAAAGCAGCATATCCTTTTGCATTGGAAATGATGATGATGATGATGTTGGTATTTGTTAAGCGCTTACTATGTGCAGAGCACTGTTCTAAGCGCTGGGGTAGACATAGGGGAATCAGGTTGTCCCACATGGAGCTCACAGTCTTAATCCCCATTTTACAGATGAGGTAACTGAGGGCCCAGAGAAGTTAAGTGACTTGCCCACAGTCACACAGCTGACAAGTGGCAGAGCTGGGATTTGAACTCATGACCTCTGACTCCAAAGCCTGTGCTCTTTCCACTGAGCCACGCTGCTTCTCTGTGTCTAGCACTGGGGTAGACACAGGGGAATGAAGTTGTCCCATGTGGGGCTCACAGTCTTCATCCCCATTTTACAGATGAGGGAACTGAGGTACAGAGAAGTGAAGTGACTTGCCCACAGTCACATAGCTGACAAGTGGCAGAGCTGGGATTCGAACCCATGACCTCTGACTCAAAGCCCGGGCTCTTTCCACTGAGCCACGCTGCTTCTCTAAAATGTTGAATAAAGCAAGGCAGCACAATATACTGTGTCCTTATCAGCTTGAGGCTACAGCCCACAAAACAATGGTACAAATAGGATTAGAGTTGGAGCAAATTTTTTCTTTCTATCCTTTAGTTTCATCTTTGCTTGTACTGCTGATGTTTCTAATGTGGTTGGTAACTCTCCAGGAAGGAACGGCCCTTGAGCAATACTTCCTTGAAGAAAGAGGAGACAAAGGAAAATGAATCGTAAAGGTTTATTCATCCAATGAAGATAACTCGATTTTTCAGATCCAAGTATCAGTGAGTGCTATACTTTCCTATTCCTAAATTTTAACAGAGATCACGAAAATATATGTACTAATTGTGATATTTGTTAGCCTTTATTCATATACCAAGCACATTACTAAGCAGCATGACCTTGGTAGAAGGAGCACAGATCTTGGAGGCAGAAGACCTGGCTCTGTCACTTCTCTCCTGAGTGACCTTGGGCAACTCACTTCACTTTGTTGTACCTAAGTACCCCTCCTGTAAAATGGGGACTGAGACTATGAGCCCCATGTGAGACAGGGACTGTGTCTAACCCAATTATCAATTGGTTATCAATTAATATTATCAATTAATTCCAGGTCTTAGAACAGCGCTTGGCAGATAGTAAGCACTTAAATACTACCATTATTATTACCATAACAAGCACCGTGGTAGACACCAGCTAATCAGGTCAGAATCAGTACTTGTCCCAAATGGGACTCACAGTCTGTAGGTGGGAGAGCAGGTATTCCATCCCCATTTTTCTGATGGGGAAACAGACTCAGAGAAATTAAGTGACTTGTCCAAGGACACTCAGTAAGCAAGCAGCAGATTCTGGGATTAAAAAGTTGTTCCAGACTTAACTCCTTCCTTAACCTGTTAACCTCCCCCATATCTTGCCCCTAATGACCTGGTCACCTACTTCATTGAGAAAATTCAAACTATCAGGCACAATCTCCCTAAAATCATATTTGCTCCTCTCCAGTCCCTCCATTCTCCTGCCCCTTGTTCCATCTTCCTTCCTCTTTACCCATCTTTCCCCAGTGATATCTCAAGACCAGATCTCCTGCCTTCTCTCAAATTCCTCCTCTGCACCTGCACATCTGACCCGATCCCTTCACACCTTATCAAAGCACTTTCCCCCTTCCCTTCTTCCATTACTAACTTCCATCTTCAACTGTTCAGTCTCCAGTGGCTTCTTCCTCATTGCCTTCAAACATGCTCATGTCTCCCCTTATCTTCTTTTGACCCTCCAACTCCCTCCTGCCATTTCTCTCCAAACTCCTTGGGCAAGTTGCCTACACCAGCTGGCTCAAGTTCCTCTGCTCCAATTCTCTTCTTGAGCCTGTCCAATCCAGCTTCTGTTCCTTTCACTCCACTGCAACTGCCCTCTCTCAGTACACCAGTGATCTCTTTCTTGCCAAATCCAACAGCCTCTACTCCATCCTAATTCTCCTTAACCTCTCAGCTGCTTTTGACACAGTTGTCCACCCCCTTGTCCTGGAAATAGTACCCAACTTTGGCTTCACTTACACTGTCCTCTCCTGGTTCTCCTCCTCTCTCTCTGGTCACTCATTCTCAGTCTCATTAGTGGGCTCCTCCTCTGACTCCCACCCCCTAACTACGGAAGTCTCTCAGGTTGAGTTCTGAGTCTCTTCCTTTTCTCCAAGTGAACCAACTCCCTTGGAGAACTCACTCACTCCCAAGGCTTCAACTACTGCCTCTGTGTAGATGATTCCCAATTCTACATGTTCAGCCCTGATCTGTCTCCCTCCCTGCAGTTTCACATTTTCTCCTATCTTCAAGACCTTTCTATTTGGATGACCTGCAGTCACCTCAAACTTAACATACCTCCCTCTGGACTGTAAGCTTGTTAGAGGAATGTGTCTTCTAAATCTGCTGTGCTTTCCTGATCACTTACTATAGTGTTCTGCACATAGTATGTGCTCAGTGAATGCTAGTGATTTTCCCATCACTGTAGACATCCCCATTCTTCCTGTCTCACAAACCTAAAAAAGTGGCATTATCCTTGACTCATCACTCTCATGCAACCCACACATTCAATCTATCATTAAATCCTGTCAGTTCAACCTACACAACATAAGTAAAATCCACTCTATCCCCGCCATCCAAACTGCTACGACGTCAATAGAAGCATTTATCCTATTCTACCATGATTACTTTATCAGCCTTCTTGCTGACCTGCCAGCCTCTTGTTTCTTCCCACTCCAGTCCATACTTCACTCCGCTGCCCAGATCATTTTTCTGCTATAACCTTCCATCCACAATTCCCCATTCCACAAAAAATCTCCAGAGCCAGATCACAAACTCCTCATCAACAGCTTTAAAGCACTCAATCGTCTCTCCCCCTCCTCCTTCATCTTGCTGCTCTCCTACCACAACTCAGCCCGTGCACTTCACTCCTCTAATGCCTCCTCACTCCATCTCGATCTCGTCTACTTCACCGCTGACCTCTTGTCCACATCCTACCTCTGGCCTGGAACACCCTCCCTCTTCATATCTGACAATTACTCTCCTCACCTTCAAAGCCTTATTAAAAACACATCTAGCTCCAAGAGGCCGTCCCTAACTAACCCTCATTCCCCCTTTTCCCATTCCCCTTCAACCCCATCTCAGCCCTAGAGCACTCATGTACATATCCACGGTTAACTTATTTATATTCATGTCTTCCTCCCCCTCTAGACCATACGCTCATTCTGGGCAGGGAATGTGACTACCATCTCTGTTATACTGGGGTCTCTTAAGCACTTAGTACGGTACTCTGCACACAGTAAGTACTCAATAAATATGATTAAAACACAGGTCTTCTAACTCTGAGGCCTGTATTCTTTGGACTAGATAACACTACTTCTCTATTGATGATGGTGGTGGTGATGATGATGGAATCTCCCATCATTAATGATACATGAATCTCTTTCCAGTTCTGAGGATGTAAAGGCCAATTCCTATGCAAAGGAATTTGACTGCACTGCTACTGATCTGCACAGTGTCAACGTGCACTTTCTCATCCCTAATAATAGTAGTGATGACGGTATTTGTTAAGTGCTTACCATGTGACCGGCACTGTTCTAAGTGCTGGGGTAGATAGAAGCTAATCAGATTGGACCCCTATGGGGCTCAAAGCCTTAATCCTTGCTTTACAGATGAGCTGACTGAAGAACAGAGAAGTTGAGTGACTTACCCGAGGCCACACAGCAGACAAGTGGCAAACTCCCAGGCCCGTGCTCTGTTTACTAGGCCATGCTGTCCCCTTCCAGTCACGTTCTTGGTGGGGAAAGGAGTGCAAAGAACAAGCAGACAGGCAGGGACGCAGCACACGCTGTATTTGCTGCCACGGTGGCCAGGTGGTCTTAGGATTTGTGCTGTACCCATACCCCTTTCATAACCCTCTAGATGTCATGGCTTGAGGTGGAAAATTGATTCCACTAGATCATTAGCACCTCGAGGTCAGGGATCACATCTTCCAGCTCAATTCTACTGTACTCTCCCAAGGGTTTAACACAGTATTCTGCACACAATAAGTGCTCAATAAATACCGAGTAATGACATTCAATCAGGAAAGCAACATGGCCTAGTGGAGAAAGCATGGGCCTGGTGTTCAGAGGACCTGGGTTCCTAATCCCAGCTCCTCCGGTTACCTGCTGTGTGGCCTTGGGGAAGTCACTTAAATCCTTTCACTCAGTTCCCTCATCTGTAAATTGGCCAACTGAATACCTGTGCTCCATCCATTTCAAATGTGAGTCACATGGGACCAGGTTATCTCACAACTACCCCAGTGCTTAGTACATGTTAAGCCCTTAACGAATACAACAGTTAACATTTATAGAGCATTTATGGCGTGCAGAGTAACTACAGGGGGTGGTTATGGCATGTGCTAAGAGTTTACTCTGTGCTGAGCCCGCTGTCAAGTGGTGGGGAAGATACAAGATAAATTCATTGAACGTTGTGAGAGTCCACAACAATGGAGTTGGTAGACATGAACACAGTCTAACAAGGTGCTTAGGTCCAGAGAAGGAGTTGATAAGCCCAGGCTCTCTCTTCTGAGCTAAACCTCATCCAGAAACACAGGGAAGGACAAAGCTCAAAGATGGGGGTCTGAGAGGAGGAAATTAGAGAGGGTGAACTTTCTCCAGGGGTAGTCCTAGATTCTCCCTACCCTGGCCCACCATAGCCATCTTACTCTGCTCTCGAAACTCGTGAATAATTAAGGACAAAGTGTTCTTTCTTGGCCTCAATCACCTGGATAGTTTGCCAGTGTAGCTACGATACAAAGGACATTAAGAACACTGGAGTTAAACAGCCTCATCTGTATTTTACTATGTGGACTGGATTAGATTCCAGGTTCTTCATAGCTATTCATCTGCTTCGTGTCACCCCATCATTTCCCATTCTCAGGGAAAAGAGAATTTGCAGCCAAGCCATGGTTAAGTTTAAGATGCATTTAATAGTCTGTGGAACACGGTTAATAAACAGGTGCACATTTTTCTAGATAAGTCTTTATCCCTTTATGCCTGTACTAGAAAAAAAATCAGTTCTTGAGATTTGAAGAATTATTACTATTACTGAACTGTTTATGGGTAGAGCTGAATGACAAAATGATCATTAAAGGTCATATCTGATTAATTGCAACTGCTCAACTAGATAATATTAAACCGCTTAGAAGTAATCTTTTGATAACCAGTTCTGCAATGCAATCATCAGTAAATGTCTAATAAGTTCCTTGTTGATTACTCTGGAATTATGCATTAATATTTCATCAGAAGACATGGGTGAAATGTTTCCCTAGGGTGGAAAAGTTCAGATGCGTGCTTCTTAGCTTTTGTAAAGGACTATTTTTTGACTATACTAACAAAGCAGTGGAGAGGAAAGAGTGCCATTGTAATTCCTCTACTATGAAAAGGAATTTGAGTGGTTGGATTGAGTTTTAAATGTTGAACCACAGGACCAAAAATACCTGGATTGTTTTTGGTGCTTGTTAGGTTTTATGTGATGCTTATTCATTTCTCCAAGAGATGTCACCTGGAGAGATGGTGGCAGGGTTTACTATGTGTGATCCTAGAAAAAGGAATTATAGGCTAGATTTTCTTTTACATGTTCCTTTATTTTGAAAGAACTAGATTGTAAGCTCATCATGGGTATGGAATGTGTCTGTTATATTGTACTCTCCCCAGTGCTGAATACAGTGCTCTGCACACAGTAGTGCTCATAAATCTGATTACTGACTGAAGTATTTTAGGTTGGGTAAGTTTAGGTGTTACCCTCTTTTCATAAGCAATTCCAATGTGCTTGAGTGTAACTTTGCATTGAACCCAGATCTCCTGAATATTAGTCTCAAGCTTTTACAACCAACATGGTCTAATTGAAAGAGCATGGGCCTGGGAGCCAGAGGACTTGGGTTCTACTTCTAACTCTCTATTCCACGCCTCACCAGTAAGACTGCAATCCCTTTCAGGGCAAGGAGGGTGCCTCTGCTATTCTTCTCCAAGCATTTAGTACAGTGCATTATACCCATTGAGTCCTTAGTGGATTCTATCAGTACTATTATCAATTAGTCTATGGTAGTTATTGAGCACTTACTGTGGGTAGAGCACTCTGTCAAATGCTTGGGACAGTACAGCAGAGTTTGTAGTTGTTATCCTTGTCCTTACGGAGTTTTCAGTGTTCAAATTAGGAGCTTTAAGGTCTATTATCATTCCTTCTCCCCATCCTCCTCCTCTTCCTCCTACTGCTATCATTCCTAGAACCCCAGCCTTCATCGTCACTTCATTCTGCTTCGGGAGTAACATTCTCAAATGCCAATCTTCAAAGAAAATGCTCCACATGAATTATGTCTCTTTCTTGGTTACAGCAGACATGCTATCCTGTAATGGTTCCACCCACTCAAAAATCTCTCACAGCCACTTGGACATCATGTCATCATGAAGCATTTAGAAAATACCAACTGTCATTAAATATGCATAAACACTATCGCATTACAAGACATGCCAAAGCAGCTATCCTCCCCAAGATCACTTTCTTTTTTGGTTTTCTGAGAATTGTGATGTCAGGTTGCCAAATTTACTGCCAACTGCAGGCTGGTAGCAGTGCTTTAATTTTTTTCCAAATGATTTTGTTATAACATTGAAAATTTGTTTTGGAACACAACATACCAAGGCAAAGAGCAATGCAAAAGAAATAGATCTTTCTGCCAGCATCTGTCCTGACTCAATCAGATCTTTTTGGGATCGTGTCAATCCCACAAGACCCTAAAAAAGATACAGTGATGATCACTCATCCTTGGAAAGCTTTATCTGAATGTGGATCATGGTTGTATGAAGGATGATGACAGTCTGACGCAATTGATTTAGTTCTACCCTTTTTTTTTTTTTTTTTTTTTATTTTTTTTATTTTTTTTTTTTTTTTTTTCCAGACTGTAAGCTCTGTGAGGACAGAGAACGTGTCTACCAACTCTGCTATATTGTACTCTTCCACGCACTTAGTACACACAATAAGTGCTCAATCAATAAAATTGATTGATGGAGGGTTCATTTTTACTTCAATCTATAACACAAGGTGTGTCTCCAAATCAAAAAATGAGAAAAGTCATGAAATAAAGCAGACTGCAGCGGTTATGCCTCCATAACCCGGACTGGTTCTACATTCTTTGGCAGGGTGGAGCCTCACATGTTGTGGATTCTTCTCAGAAAATGACAAACATGGCAACAGCTGAACGTTAATGTTTCAAACTCTAGTGCACATTGGCTGAGGGATAATGGCCCAACCCTCTGCCAGTTGTCTTGTCTATTTTTCTTTTAAATGCTAATTGTTAATCGCTTACTGTGCGCCAGCCGCTGTTCTAAGAGATGGGGTAGATACAAAGTAATCAGGCTGGACACAGTTCATGTCCCTCATGGGGCTCACAATTTTCATCCCCATTTTACAGATGAAGTAACTGAAGCCCAAGTTCATACAGCAGACAAGCAGCAGAGCTGGGATTATAACCTACATGGTTATGAGTCCCAGGCCAGTGCTCTATCCACAACATGACACTGCTTCTCAAAAGGTAAAAGTTGCCCAAGGGCTGGGATTCTTACTCATGACTCCAGAGAAAACTGCAACCTGAATGCAGAGGCTTAAACCAGTTGGCCATCTTGTCTCTGGATCTTGGATTTAATGGCTATTTGGAATAGAATCCCAGATATGGTATTTAGAAGTTTTGAGTTGTTCTGAAGCAAGACCACTGATATTTTCACCTGTGGCCTAGTGCAAAAAGCATGGATCTAGGAGAGCCACTTATTTGCTCTGTGACTCTGGGCTAACCACTTGAGTTGTCTCTCAGTTCCTTCATCTGTAAAATAGATATTAAATACCTGTCTGCCTCCCCTTTAGACTGTGACTCCCATGTAGGGCAGGGACTATGTTCAAACGTATTGGGTTGTATATGCCCCAGTGCTTAGTCCAGTGCTTGGATCATAGAAAGCACTTAATATAATATTATTGATAATTCTGTGTAATGGAGATAAAACACTTGTTCTCACACCCTCATTCTGTGCGTCCAGTATGGGGCAGGGATTGTGTCTATAAGACCTGATTGTCTTATACCTACCCCAGTGCTTAGCACATAAGTGCTTAAAAATATTATTATTATAATTATCAGTCGTATCTGCCATCTAGGGAAAACCTTCCCAAAGATGCATTCATGCTGCCAGTTTCTATCAGCCAATAAACTACTAAAAACAAAAACAAAAAAGAAAAAGCCTATGAATCTTTTGGGTTTTGTGTTTTCAGCAATGTGGGAGAAGAAGTCAAAACAGTCAAATCTTAAGGTCCTTGAATTCTGCTGCATACTGTGAAGGGTGTAATAAACATGTCATCTGCTCATGTGGTGGTTGTCAGGTAAATACCAAGGACTAAGAACTCAGTTCATGAAGAGGAAACTGTTGAAATTCTGATAATGTTTCCTCTCCCATGTCATGGCTGCATATGCACCACCCCCACTGAATGTTATTTTGAGACTGGACACTTCTGCTAGGCCAAAAAACCCAACCTCGCAGGTCAGCTTCAAGATCATGACACCTATTGCTCAAATCAGTCCAAGAAAAAGCTGAGTCTTGGGAAAAACCCAATATCCACACAGACCACCTGACTAGTATTGCTTTGCGCCTGGGGGTGGCAGGAGGGGGTGGGTGCATTTTGGAACTGCTACCTTCAGAATTGTGAAAATATTCAAGCAAATGTTAAAAGTGAAAAGCCAAAGGATTTTCCTGAACTACTGTGGGGATTCTAGTGAAAACTGGATTAATATCTATTGGCATGTGAAAACCTCAGGACCTCACTGGAAAAATCCATTCTTTTCAGTGACTTGTTTCTGCCGTGCTAATCTTCTTAACCGCTCCAGACTCTTGCTCTCTATCAGTATAACTTACCTTCTACTGTCTCAGTCTCCTCAACTTTCAAGTGCTTAGTATAATGTTCTGCACATAGTAAGCACTCAAACACCATTGTTGATGATGAGGATAATGAAGTTCTTGCTCCTATTTAGACAGTGAGCCCCAATGTGGGACCGGGACTGTACCCAACCATTTAATTCCTCTCTACCCCAACGTTTAGAACAGTGTTTGACATCTAGTTAGGGGTTCAACAAATACCGTAATCATCATCCTACAAGTTAATCAGGTCCCACATGAGACTCACAGTCTTCTAAGTAGATTGGAGAACAGGTATTGAATCCCCACTTGGCAGGTGATGGAACTGAGACACAGAGAAGTTACAACACTTTCCATTGAAGGCACAGAGCAGACCAGTGGAGGAGGCAGGATGAGAACCCAGGTCCCCTGACTCCCAGGTCCATGTTCTTTTCCACTAGGCCACTATTTCGCAAGTGCAGTACTAAGTATTGCGCTAAATGCTGGCATAGAAGAGAATCACATCAGATAGTCCCCATCCCAAATGAGGCTTATAGTGTAGAGGAAAAAGAAGAACTAGTGATGAACAAACATAAATGTGACATTAGAGATTGGAATGATGATATTTGGGGTGTTCGGGGGCAATCCAGGAAGGCTGGTTGAAGGGAGGTATGTAACAAATGAAGCCACCAGAGGGGCCTAGAAAATATCATCACTTTGAAAATCAGCTGTATTTGAGAATTGGACCTGTCTGTGAAATGGCCTTCATTGCAGAATGTTTTTGGGTAGTCAGAAAGCAGAATAAACCAATAATTCCTATATCTACATCTCCTGCTCTCTCCTCTCTCCTCCTCTGCAATCTCATATTTCCTTCTGCATTTAGGACATCTCTACATGGATGTCCCAAAGATAACTCAAACAAAAGATATCCAAAACAGAACTTCTCATTTCCCCACCCAAACCCTGTCTTCCCTCTGTGGGCATTTTGGGTCAGTAATTGGTAGGGTTTTTTTGTTTTGTTTTTTGAATGGAATTTACATTTCTGAACTTTTGATGACAGCCATCTCTCCAAATACCATTCATTCATTCATACTGACTGCATACTGTGTGCAGAGCACTGTACTAGGCGCATAGGAGAGCACAGTAAAATAAAATTGGTAGATACATTCATTCCCTACCCACATAGAGTTTACAGCCAGGAAAAGATAAATAATAGTAATAATTGTATTTAAGCTCTTACTATGTGTCAAGCACTGTTCTAAGCACTGGATTATATACAAATTAAATAGGTTGAATACAGTCCCTGTCCCACATATGTGGTTCGTGGTCTTTATCCCCATTTTACAGGTGAGGTAAATGAGGCACAGAGAAGTTAAGTGACTTGCCCAACGTTACATACTGGAAAAGTGACGGATCCAGGATTGGAAGCCAGGACCCTGTGACTTCCGGGCCCATACTCTATCCACTAGGCCACACTCCTTCCCTAAGATAAGGAATGCTTGATGGCCCATCCATAACCATGAAGATGGATGTCAAGGTGAGCAGACATCACTGTGTTTCTCCAAGAATAACAGTAAGAATAAAAATTGTGATATTTATTAATCACCTACTAAGTGTCGATCACTGTGTTAAAAACTAGGGATGAAATGAAACAATGAAATCCAACAGTTCCTGTTCCTCTCACAGGGGAGAGAGAATAGTGATTTATTCCTCATTTTAGGGATTGGGAAACTGAGGCAAAGAGGAGTCAAATGACTTGCGTAAGATCACACAGTAGGCCTCTAAACATTCTGTTGAAGACAGAATACCAGGCGGTGGAGCTATTTGTTTAATACTGACACTGCTCAACAGTAATTTATTGCCTCTAATTTCCTGTCTTTATCATTACCCCTTTAGTTTTTGATGATCTGTATATTTACCCTAGCCAAGTTATATGTAAAAAGCATTGAAGGCTCCTGAGGGCTGAACCTATTATCTCCTTAGGAGGATAAAGCTGAGAGAAAAGCTCTGAAATTAACCCACTGTAAGAGATACCCTGCACACACATCTTTGGAAGGTGCAAGTAAAAGGAAATTAGAGGAGAAAAGATTCCGCTTCAATCTCCTTAGGGCAATTGTTAAAGAGGCGCTACTTTAGGGGTGGATCCAAAGGGAAGCTGAATTCATGCAAGTGCCTTATTCCAGATGTATGCAGAGGGAGAGAACAACGTTCATTTCCAGAGGAACGGAAAACCAAAGACTCTCCTGTGGACAATCGGACTAGCCTACTTGTTTAGATTTATTGTACAAATGGAATAGCTCACTCCATCTCAAGAGCCCCTGGTGAGAAAGGCTGTCATCGGTCACTGTTTTTCTTCTGTAAATCGCTGTTCTAGAGAGCCACCATTTCAGTGAAATCAGCTCTGGCATCTCTGAGGAACAAGAGCCTCCTTACACACAGGGAAACAAGGCACGAGGAGATGACTTGTATTTCCATCTTCAGATGTTGCTATTTTCTTTTGAATAAGGTTAAACGAAATTGATGTATTTAAACAATACAGGAGGGTTAATTTAAAATTTTCTGGATGTCTCATTTGTTTTTAATAGGAAAGAATGCATCTGTGATTGGATCCCCATAATTGAAGTAAGGAGTGGATGAAGGGTGCTCTGAGAGAATTAACGTGAGTGTAGACACTTGGAACTATGCTTTTTTGTGTGTTTGGGGATGTTTTTGATCCAAGCCATTAAAATCATAATACAGAGGCATTATGTCTAAACCGTATGCAATGACATAATTCTCTGGATTGCACATATCCACACAGGGGTCTCTAAGAGCCTTGAATCTCCACTATGTCAAAACTCTTCTTAACTTCTTTCCTTTTCCTTCCTTTCTTACTATTTGTTCCTACCTTTCTTCCCTCTCTCTTTTTCTCCTCTCTCTCTCTTGGCCTCTTTTTCCCTCCCTCTCTTTCTTATCCCAAACCCCCTCAATGTCCTGCTCCTAAAGTCTGAACCCTCATCACTCTGCCCATCATCACATCCTGAAGAAGTTGACCCCTTAGTCTTTTTCTCCTTTTAATTGGATCCATCACCAAAAAGTCATCAACCCTCTGAAGATCTACTCCTTGAAGGCTGGGACTAATTCTGATGAATCATTTTGTAACTCCGCTAACACGCTCGGGATTTTTAATAAATAGGAAACATGACAGTGGTTGGGGGAAGGGAGGTCGGCACCGGGTTTTTATTTTCTGCTGAAAATCTGGGGTTCTCGGAGAATAATAGAATGCAACTGCCCCCTCCCAAACGACACAGCTCCTTTCTCAAGATCAAATCACTTCATACACCGCTCTTTGAACTCTGGGGCTGGAGCTCAAATTTCACTGGAGTTCTTAAAACAGGAACAGGTTGAACAGCCTGAAGGAGTTCAGACTGTGATTGTTCTTAAACAACAAGGTAGTCTCAGGGAGTGAATGTCACCCTTTCTTTCTCTAGATCAGGTTCTGGTTTTTAAAGCCTCCTGAAGTCATGGGTTGCCAGACACGGAAGACGCGTAAAAAAGTTCCTAGTTCACGTCTTCCTAAGCCCTGTCTGCCAGGAGAAAAGGTCAACTGACCTATTATCCTTCTTCAATTTCCTGAAATATAAACAACCTTGGAAATTGAAACTTTAAGGCCTTAATCCCATTACGGATAATTGTGAAAACTATCATATTACATGTGCCAGGTATGCTTGGCACGGTATAATCAATGCAACAGTGGAGAGAACTTAAATGTGACCTTGTGTATCTTCCGTCTTTTCCCTTTCAATTTCACCAATTAAATTCATTTGAATTCTCATTTTCATTTTCCCTCGGTAGGTTTTCTTTTCACGTAGCCTAACATAGACAAGTTAGCTCTTTTAGGGCAAGGTTTGTTACTTTTGCTCCTGTTGAACTCTCTCAAGGCTTTAGTACGGTGCTTTGCACACAGTAGATGATCAATAAATACCACTGATGGAGAGGCAAGATGTAAAGACTGATAATAGTATTTGTTAAGCTCATACTATGTGCCAAACAGCTAAATGTTAAGATAATCAGAGAGGTCACAGCCCCTACTCCCCTGGGGCTCACAGTCTAATGGGGAAGGAGAACATATTTTAGAGATGCAGAAACGGAGGCACAGAGAGGTTATGTGACTCGGCCAAGGTCACACAGCAGACAAATGCTGGGGCTGGACTTAGAACCCTGGTCTTCTGACTCCCAGTACTGGACTTCTTCCAGTAGGCCATACTTCCTGCCAAAACGAACCAAATTCCTCCTTCCCTTCGATATTCAAAATATCTCAGTGCTTTGCATCTAAAAATAGGGCTCCTCATATATGCCAGTGAGATCTAATGTTATTTATTGAGCAAATCGTGAGTTACAACACACTGAGCTACGTGTGATCCTCGACTCAATCCTCTCATTCAACCCCCATATTCGATTTGTTACCAAATCCCGTCAGTTCAACCTTCACAACATGGCTAAAATCTGCCCTTGCCTCTCCATACACACTGCTACCACGTTGATCCAAGCAGATATTCTACCCCACTGTGATTACTCTGTCAGCCTCCTCTCTCTCTCTCCATTCTTGCCCCACTCCAGTCAGTAGTATTTATTGTGCACTTAGTGGGTGCAGAGTACTGTTCTGTAGTTTTATTGTGCCTTCTCAAGTGCTTAATCCAGTGCTCTGCACACAGTAAGCACTCAATAAAAACAAATCGACTGATCTTTCTTTAATGGAAAATGTTTTGTTATCACAGGACCAGAGGACCATGTTACCCTATCTGGGTGCCATATGTACCGCGATAAACACTGGAATAGATATAAGAATCGGGAAGCAGCGTGGTTCAGTAGAAAGAGCATGGGCTGGGAGTCAGAGATCATGGGTTCAAATCCTGGCTCCGCCGCTTGTTAGCTGTGTGACTTTGGGCAAGTCACTTGACTTCTCTGGGCCTCAGTTCCCTCATCTGTAAAATGGGGATTAAGACTGTGAGCCCCACATGGGACAACCTGATCACCTTGTATCCTCCCCAGCACTTAGAAAAGTGCTTTGCACATAGTAAGCGCTTAACAAATACCAACATTATTATTATTCTATAAGATAATCAAATCAGACACAGCCCCAGTTCCATCTGAGACTGACTCATCAACTATGAGGTAGAGAGAACAGGTGCCATTTTATAGAATCTGAAGCATAGAGAGACTGAGTTCCTCAGAGAAAGAGCTGGAACTTGAACCTAGGTCTCCTGATTCTCAGTTCGATAGTGCAAAAGGATACTTGGAAAGTATTTACACTGCTATCCAATTTCAATTCCAGCATTTAGGATTCAGTTGGGTGGGAGGTCCAATATGAAAAAACCCAAATCTTTGGTGCTCTGTACCATCAAAATGTTTGACGGGAATTCTGAAGAAAATTTATATCTGTTCATAGTTCAGGCAAGGTTTCTCAACCTTAATCTTTTTCAACTCCCGCAAGGAAAGAGGGCCACTGCTGGGACCAAGGATTTCCAAGTGCATCAGACTGCGGGAAACGCACTTGGTGAATTTGTTTGGTTGAGGGAGGGTCATGAATTTAAGATGATTTGAGTGAAAGCATTGGAGATTTAAGAGATGTAAATTATGTGGCAGGGTAGCGTTATCCAATTCCTGAAAATGATTACCAGGACTGAAGCAATCAGCTACTTTTGCTATTGACAGCATCTTTCAACAGAAGCTATAAAACAAATGTGACTCAGAAATTTACTCCGCTCCCATGGGAGTGAGTTGCCCAAGTTTGCAAAGCAGACAACCAGCAGGACCGATATTAGAACTCAGGTCTTCTGACTTTCAAAGCCATGCTCTTTCCACTAAGTCATGCCACTTCTTTGAGCAAATAATAGAGGCAGATCTCCATTTCAGCTCAACCTACTGCAAATACAGCGGAATAGACTGGACATCAGTACTACCAAATGTTGTTCAAGTAAGTTCTTTATTTGCAGGAAACATGTCTACCTCATATTGTCCTCTGGCAAGTGTGACACAATAATGATGATATCATCTAGCTCTAAACTAGCCCTCTTCCCTTCTTCAAAGCACTACAGAGAGCTCACCTCCTCCAGGAGGCCTTCCCAGATTGAGCTCCTCCTTTTCCTCTGCTCCTCCTCCCCTCCATCACCCCTACTCCTTCCCTCTGCTCTGCACCCCTCCCCACCCCATAGCACTTGTGGATATATGTACATATACTCTATCTTATTAATGATGTGCATTTATGTATGGTTTTATTTATCTATTTTGATGGTGGTGACGCCTGTCTACTCGTTTTATGGTCTATCTTTCCCTTCTAATCTGTGAGCCTGTTTTGGGGTAGGGATTGTCTCTCTGTTGCCAAATTGTTCTTTCCAAGTGGTTAGTACGGTGCTCTGCACACAATAAGTGCTCAATAAATATGATGGGATGAATGAATAATAATAATTATGGTATTTGTTAAGCAAAGCACTGTACTCATCCCTGGGGTGGATACAAGCAAATTGGGTTGTACAGATTCCCTGTCCTATGGGGCTCACAGTCTGAATCCCCATTTTATATATAAGGTAACTGAGGCACAGAGAAGTGACTTGCCCAAGGTCACATATCAGACAAGTGGTGGAGCTGGGATTAGAACGCAAGACCTTCGGACTCCCAGGCCCATGCTCTAACCAGTATGCCATAGTGCTTCTCTCTATCCACTGTACTATGCTGGGTAGAGTGTTCTGCCCACAGTAAGTGCTCAATAAATACAATTGGTTGATTGATCCATACATAGTAAGCTCTCAATAAACATGATTGTTGAACCTGAGGTTCTGTCTGTAATTTATTCACTTATATTAATGTCTGTCTCCCTCTTTAGACTGTACACTCACTGAGGGCAGGGAATGTGTCTGTTATTATATATGGTACTCTCCCAAAAGCTTAATACAGTGCTCTGCACACACTAAGCACTCAATTTGATTGACTGAATGAATTCACATGAAAAGTGATAGTTTGACTCAGAAAACATCTTCAGAAATGAATTAGCCTTTCCCACCCTGGAGGCCAACTTGCCAAGTAGCCATCAAACTCTGAAAAAAACAACTCTGAGGGGACATAAGATTAAGTGAGGTATCCAAGATTCACTGCAAGGCAGTAGTATAGTAAGCAAAAGCCTAGAAATAAGGGAAGAGAGGTAATTCCTTAAAGAGACTGCCTATTTGCTTTTTCTCAAGAACGGTTTACAATCTAGCTCCAAGTGTCCAGACCCAATTCAGTCATTATCATCACTATCGTTCAAATGGTGTTTCTTAAACGCCTACCATGGACCAAGTGCTGGGGTAGACTCAAGAGAATTGGGTTGGACACAGTCCCTGTATCACCTGGAGCTCATTGTTTAAGTAGGAGGGAGAACAGGTCCTATTTTACAGATAGGGAAACTGAGGCACACAAAGTTAAGGGTCTTGCCCACAGTCACACTAATGAAGAATCTATGAAAAACAAAGCAGTATCATATAGGGTGAGACCAGTTGTTAATCCCACCCAATATTCTGCTCCAACGAAGGAACCAAACGGTACTTCGAACAAGAAGGTGATGGTTAGTTAACTTGACATTGCTATGGGTACACCCAAGCCATTCCTTGCCCATTCAGATTTCTCCTCAAAAGCGATCATGTGATAAAATTAACAAAAAACAAGACAAGTTTTGTTCAGGGTTAGGAGCAAAGCTTCTGTTTGTTTTTATTACTGAGACTTCCTACAGCATCTCCAGGCTCTAAGGCATTTTAGAGAAGCTCTCAAGCAAGCCTAACTGCCCAGCCAAATGAAGATCTAATTTGTGACTTTCAAATCTTCCAAAATCAAACTATTTCCCCAGGGAATGTTGAGTTCGAGAGAGGTTCCTTAAACAGTCCCAGATAAAGAGAAGGGTAAGACCACCAAGTTAGCAATGTAGCTTCAACCCAACTCCTCTTAACCAAACATTTCCTTTCCCAAAATGACACAAAAGTGGCATTAAATGATCGGAACACAAATCTTTGCCAAAATCTCCTGCCAGAACAGAGATTTGGGTCTAAGGTGTCAAAATTTCATTTGTAATCTTTCTCAAGGTTATAAAACTATGCATTTACCTCATATTCCCAGGAAAGGAAACACAGTAGAATGAGTCTTTTCTTTGGAGTTTTTTTTCCCCTCAAGGAGAAATAATATGATTTCTGGGCTGTTGGAAAATACACATGTTCTCTTGGGAGAACCGACATAATTCATTCTCACTCAGGCAACAGTGAGATCACTTCCTGACTGCTACACTTACAGGTTATTGAATCCATTGGGATTTAGCTAAAAATAGCCATCTAATAAATCTGCCCATTGCCTTAATTAGGGTAACTGCGATAACATTTTCTTTCTTCCTTTTAAAACCTTTTAATAAAACCTACCGACAATTTCCATTTCTCATATAATGCCGTGGCTACTACAATCAGACCATCTGCTGGCGAGTATTGGTCGAAGTGTGTGGTTATAGTAGACTTAAAGCACTCAGTCGCCTTGCCCCCTCCTACATCACTAGGCTACTCTCCTGCTACAACCTAGCCGACACAATTCACTCCTCTAATGCCAACCTACTCACTGTACTTCCATCTCGCCACTGTGCTGTCTCTGGCCTGGAATGCCCTCCCTCCTCATATCCAAAGGACATTTAGTCTCCCCACCTTCAAAGCCTCATTGAAGGCATATCTCCTCCAAGAGGCCTCCCTTAAGCGCTCATTTCCTCTTTTCCCACTCCCTTCTGCTTCATCCTGACTTGCTCTGTTTATTCATTCCCCCCTTCCACCCCCCCAACACTAATGTACCTAGCTGTAATTTTGTCTTTTTTTATATTAATGTCTGTCTCCCCCACTAGACTCTAAGGTCATTGTGGGCAGGAATGTGGCTGTTACACTGTTGGATTGTACTCTCCCAAGGGCTTAGTACTGTGCTCTGCAAACTGTAAGCATAATTGATTGAGAGTAATTATATGTACTCAACTCCTGCTGGGTGTACTACACCCCACCTCCTCCAGCTCACCCTCAATTCTTTGAACACCCAAAATGTTCCCTCGCTCCTCCCTATCTTTCCTCACCCTAAAACGCACCAACAACTCCTATGGAGTAATTTGAATTCTCTTATTGTTTCTTAGAGAAAATCTGAGAACCTCAACAGGTGCCAGTTCAGGTAAAGCAGTTTTAAAAAAATTATTAATGATAATAATGTTTGTTAAGCACCTACTACGGGCAAGTGCTTGAATAGATTAACCATTATCAATCATATTTATTGAGCATTTACTCTATCCAGAGCACTAAGCATTTGGGAGAGTACATTACAATAGAATTAGTGGATAAGTTCCATCTCCATAACGAGCTGAGGCAGTCAGCTGAGACAGAGCTGAGACAGTCCCTGTCTCACATAAGGTTCACTGTCTGAGTAGGAGAGACACAGAAATCATTTTCCCTGCCCTTAGGTAGGGAAAATCCAAAGCTTCTTCCTCTACATAATTTCACCAAGTTTTCATTTTTGGCCCAGAAAAATCAATTCTGGTTTTTCATTCTGGGTCCCTTCATTAGACATCCACCCTTAGGCCCTCAGCACTTATGTACATATCCTTATACCTTCCATATTCCCTATCTGTAATGTATTTGATTTTCTGTCTCCCCCTCTGAACTATTAGCTTCTTGTGGGCAAAGATCATGTCTACAAACTCTAGTACAGCAGTGGGCAGAAATTGTCTCTCTTTATTGCTGAACTGTACTTTCCAAATGCTTAGTACAGTGCTCTGCACACACCAAGTGCTCAATAAACATGATTGAATGAAGGAATGAATAATGTATCTGCTGTCTGCATTATAATGTATTCCTCTTAGTGCTTAGTATAGTCCTCTACACACAGCAAGTGCTCAATTACTCACTCCAGGGCTCAATACATACTACTAATTAACTGATAAAATGAACTGAAGTTTCCAAACCATTTCCCAAATCCTATGCTTTTAGTACTAATAGTTAAAAAAAGGGTGGTAAAGTTAAGCACTATGTAGCAAGCACTATACTATGCCCTGGGGTAGATGCAAGATAATCAAGTCCAACACAGGTTCACAGTCTCAATAGAAGGGAGAACAAGTATTGGATTCCCCCTTTTGCAGATGAAGAAATTAAGGCACAGAGGAGTTAAATGACTTGCCTAATGTCACACAGCAGGCCAGTGGAAGGGGTGGAGTTAGAACTCAGGGCCTTTAATACTTTCCACTAGGCAACACTGCTTCTCCAGCCTGGCAAATCCTAGAAACATTCCTTTCTTAGTTCTTTTTGTACCACTTCTTCTTCATATAAGAAAGCATCATAGCCTAGTAGAAAGTTCTCAGGCTGGAAGTCCAAAGATCTGTGTTTGAGTCCCAGGTGTACCAGTGGCCTGTTATGTGACTCTGTGGGTAAGTCACTTAACCTGTCGGGGCCTCAATTCTCATTTTTAACATGGGGATAAGAAAGATTGGGAGTTCCCTGTAAAATAGGCACTGGGTCTGATCTCATATACTTGTATCCATCCCAGACATTACCAGTCAATCATTATCAGTCAATAAACCACTTACTGTACACAGAGTTCTTTACTAAGCATTTGGGAGGGTACACTCTAACAGGGTTGGAAAACATTTTGCCCAGCCCTGGCCTGGGAGTCAGAAAGACGAACTCTAATGCCCGGCTCTGCCACTTGTTTGCAGTGTGGCCTTGGGTCAAGTCACTTCACTATGCCTCCAGTTTCCCTCATTTGTCAGTGGGGATTAAGACTATGAGCCCCATGTGGGACAGGGACTGTAACCCAATTTGCTTGTTTCCACACCATTAATACAGTGACTGGCACAAAGTACTTAAATAGTACAATTATGATTAAGGAGATTAAAGTCTACAGACTAAAGCACGTAATAAATGCCAAAATTATTGTATAACTTTCCCAGGATGTCGCCTCCCTGCTGAAAACCTTCACCTACTACATGAATTGGTGGAGTTTACGGAAAACTCCCCTCTTACTGAAATGTAAAGATTTGACAAGTCTTTATCAGCGTCTCTGATGCTGTTCCTAATCGGGTTAGTATCATTATTCAGTTTTGTCACTTCAGAGTCCTGAAAGTGAAAAGTTTCTGAAACGGATGATCCGTGACTGCAACTGAAATGAGTATAATTTAACGCCTTACTCAAGTAATTTAGTTCAGTACTCAACCTTCTTCCTTCAAACCTTTAGCTTTATAAAGGCAACTGCACAATTTCATAATGTGAAGTTTTTTTTGGAAAAACATCTTTACAGAGCTGTTTCAAGAACATTAAGGACCCATTGTTGAATCCGACATCATCAGTTCAGTTGATCAAAATTCTTAACCAAAGATGTTTTCATTTGATGTTCTGGACCTTAATTTTTTTTTCTTTTTTCATCCTTTCCTTATGTACAATAGTCTCATCATTCAACTGTGAGCATTTTCGGATTCTTTTGCAAAGAAAAAAAAATCATTTAAATTAAATTGGCTGTCATCCAAATGGAGCCAACAGAGCCTGGAATTCAACAATCCACTTTCAACTTCAATTCTATAATTATTCAGCACTGCCCAGCAACACATTCAAAGTTTCAAAGCAATGCACTTAGGTATTCTCTGAAGCAAGACGAAGCCTTTTAATATTTGGTTTACATTTATTGGTTGTCCCCAAGTTGTGTTCTCTAAATCGTAAGCTTGTTACAGACAGGGACTGTGTCAACTAATTCTGTTGTATTGCATTCTCTCAAGTTGTTAGTATGGTGCTCAATAAATACCAATGATTGATTGATATACGGTACTCTATGAAGGGCTAATGATCAAGGAATAATATTTACTTAACTCGTACTGAGGGTAATGCATTGTACAAAATCTTTGGGCAAGGACAACATAAGAGACACAGACCTGGCACTTTAAATGAAGGAGCAAACATGAAAGCGTTGGTCAGGAGTGGGTGCAGAATATAAAATGGGTGAATAATTAAATGTATAGAAACACAAGTGTGGCAGATGGGTATAAATGATTCGTATGTGTGAGAGTAAGCAGCTGTTGGCTTGATAAAGACATGGACTGTTAGGAATAGATTGAGGAAGCCTTCTTGGAGAGGGATTTTAGGACGGCTACGAGACCGCTAGAAAGACTTTTAGTTTGGGAGGCGACGTCGAAACCTGAATCATTTTCCTCTTATTTTCATACCATTCACCTTCCTGTCATTTCTGATACTTAGTTCTTTTGTATCCCTCTCATTATTCAGGTCCTTACCATTTTTTGTGGTGTATGCTTGGGGATAGTCTTCAGAAAGAGTGGAGAGAGAAGCCATGTTCTTTCAATCAAATTTCCTCAGAAACAAAACCTTGTTGAGTATTTATGCTCTGTTATGAAGTCTCTGTATTTCATGAATGGACAACATGTTGGTTGCTAAGCCAACCAATAAAATCCTTCCTAAAACATGACTAACTATTAGTGCATTCAAACTTCCCCCAAATCATCTGGGTGGTTTTAATCAGAGGGAGGTTGGCTGGAGAGACCCTCTATACATTTTCCAATGGGAAATCTATTTTTACTGTTGCATTTGTCAAGGGCTTGCTATGTATTAAGCATCCTTCTAAGGTGACTGGGTGCAACACAATCCTTGTCTCAGATGGGGCTCACAGGCTAAGTCGGAGGGAGAACAAGAAAGCAATCCCCATTATACAGCTGAGGCAGCAGAGGCCCAGAAAAATAAAGCCACTGGCCTGAGGTGACACAGCTAGTTTGTGATGCTCTTGGTGATGTAGTCAGGAGTTTTCACACCCGATGGCATAAAAACAGGAGGCCCTCATCTATTTCTTCATATTTCAGGCACTTGGGGCACAGAGGTATGCAACGCTTCTTGGACATCTGTCAGTCTTAAGTCACTGCTCTTGAAAATTGTGGCATGACAATACAATCAACACTGTCTGGAAATATGATCTATAGAAACAATTTTCCAGGATGGAATATTTCAATGATCGCAATGGAAACGAAGCATCGATAGATAAGCACTGACTGGGTTTAAAGAATGTCTGGGAAACTGAAATCTACTCTATTTAGAAAACACAATAAATTGGGCTTCCTTTGAGCGGTCCCATCTGTGAGAGTGAGGCAGAAATAACCCGTTTATTGTTCCCAGGAGACTAATGGGTTGAGAACAAAACCATTTAGCAGAATGCGTGATTCATCTAATACAGGAGATCAAAGATTCTTGGAAACTTATAGTAATAATATGGAATGGAAAATTAGCTCTAGCTCTAGAAATATGTATAACAGCTCATTCCTTGACCCAACAAATAGCTCATGGTGTGGTTCGAACTTGAAATTTTGCACAAGGATGGGGTCCATTTTAATGGATTTTGATGGGCAACACTGACATTTTTAAAACTTGTGAGTTTTAAACTCAGTTTTCAAGAGGACTCTTCCTACTGTATCATCTAAAATGATGGTGGGGCATAATTTTGAAATGTTTCAATGAGAGGATCAAGAGGACGGTCTCTATTTCTGACTCAATTTTCAACACTCCATGTAAGGAGTTCAGACTACAACTGCTATGATTACAGGAACAGTTACTGCAGAGAGATACACATGGTGTATTCTCCTACTGAAGGAAGCCATGTAGCTTAATAAATGAAGCACAGATCCAGGAGTCAGAACAACGTGGATTTTAGTCTGGTTCTACCACCAACTGCTGAGTGACCTTGGGCAAGTCACTTAACTTCTCAGGGCCCTGGTTACTCATCGGTAAAATGGGGTTTAAGACTGTCATCCTCACGTGGGTCATGGATCATGTCCAACCTGATTAGCTTGTATCTACCCCAGTGCTTAGTACGGTCCCCAGCACATAAGCACTTGATACCACTAAAAAGGGTATGGAAAGTATTTTTAAAGCTCAATTATAGACTCAAATGCATAGGACACATTCACAGGTAGATAGAACCTGCCAAGGTTTACAACACTGGTAGTTAACAGTATTTGAGTGGCTTTCTTTTCATCTCTAGAAGTTGCAGGAAGTTCATAAAAGCCACCATCCTGAGGGATTTAGCATTTCTACCTTTTGTACTTGGTCTCCCTAGGGCTTTTTGCTCTAAAATTATCATCATGTTTCAAATGGCGGTGCTCCAGGCTGGCCTGGTCTTGGGTTTATTTCCCAAGTGATGGGATCTCCCAATGTAAACAACGCATCAGCCTTGGGCCAATCACAGAGACTTCAAGACCGAGAGGAGGACAAAAAGAACAGATTCCAGTATGGCCCAGTGGAAATAAATGGGGCCTAGGAGTCAGAGGCCCTGGGTTCTAATCCCCATTCTGACACTAGCCTGCTGTGTGACTTTAAACAATCCACTTAACCTCTCTAATATTAGTAATTACAGTACTTGTTAAGTGCTTACTATGTGCCAAGCACTGTTCTAAGCTCTGGGGTAGATACAAGTTCATCAGGTTGGCCACAGTCCCTGTCCCACACAGGGCTTACAGATTCAATCCCCATTTCATAGATGAAATAGCTGAGGCACAGAGAAGTGACTTGCCCAGAGTCACACAACAGACAAGTGGCAGAGCCAGGATTAGAAATTAGGTCCTCCTCTGCCTCAGTTTCCTCATCTGAAAAGTGGAGATTAAATACCCATTCTCCTTTTGCCTTAAACTGTGAACCTAAAGAGACAGAGACTGATTGTCTTTCTCTACATCAGAGCATAGTACAGCGCTTGGCATACAGTAAGCGCTTAATAAATAGCCTATTAAGAGCACATTTCCTCCAAGAGTTCTTCCTCAACTGAGCCCTCCTTCCCTCTTCTCCCATTCCCTTCTCTGTCACCCTTGCATTGAATGTGCAGCCTTTATTCACCCCTTCATCAGCCCCACATCCCATACGTACACATCTGTAATTTATATTAATGTTTGTCTACCCCTTCAGACTGCAAGCTTCTGTGGGAAGGGAACATTTTACGAACTCTGTTAAAGTGTTCTCTCCCTAGTGACTAGAACAGTGCTCTGCACACATTAAGGGCTCAGTAAATATGACCGATTGACAAAACGTCAAGATACTAGAAGCAGCGGGCTCTAGTGGATAGAGCACAGGTCTGGGAGTCAGAAGGACCAGGGTTCTCATCCTGGCTCTGCTTCTCATCTGCTTTGTGACCCCGGACAAGTCACTTAACAGCTCTGTCCCGTTACCTCATCTGTAAAATGGGGACTGATTTTGAGCCGCATGTGGGACATGGACTGTGTCCAAACTATTTAGTTTGTATCTACCCCAGTGCTTAATACAGTGTCTGCAACAGAGTAAGTGCTCAAGAAATACTGTTAACACCACCACCACACTGACAGAGTGGCTTGTGTGTTAACACCTGAACCAATCTAGCTCCTACTGGCACA
The DNA here is from genome assembly GCF_004115215.2 of Ornithorhynchus anatinus. Taxonomy (NCBI): domain Eukaryota; kingdom Metazoa; phylum Chordata; class Mammalia; order Monotremata; family Ornithorhynchidae; genus Ornithorhynchus; species Ornithorhynchus anatinus. The sequence goes on from NC_041742.1 coordinate 6,274,315, forward strand.
GTCACAAGTAACAAGTGAATAAATGGATAAAGGTGCAGAATATTGTCAAGTGCCCATGATATTGTTACAGACAATAACTATTTCCAAAGGAAATTTAGTCCAGTGGCAATACTGTGCCATTGTGTCACAGATCAGCAGGCAGTTATAAGAGTAACCACCCTGTTTGTTCCTATGAACTTGGCTGCACTGGTTAGCCAGTTTTCTTTCCAGATGACCACAAAAAGTAGAACAATAGATGGTGCTTCCTGTGTGCAGAGCACTGTACTGAACACTTGGGAAAGTACAATATACTAGTACAATATAACAGAGTCCATAAACATGATCCCTGCCCACAAGATCCCCATGAGAAGCAGCACAGCCTACTGGAAAGGGCACAGGTCTGGGAGTCAGAGGACCTGGGCTCTAATCTCAGCTCTGCCAATTGCATGCTGTGTGACCCCAGGCAAGTCATTTAACTTCTCTGGGCTTCAGTTACCTCATCTGTAAAATAGGGATTAAATCTTCCTCCCTGTCACCTAGACTGTGAGCCCCATGTGGGACAGAGACTGTCCAACCTGATAAAACCCATATCTATGCCAGTGCTAAGAATAATGCTTCACACAGAGTAAGCGCTTAACAAATACCATTTTTAAAAAAGAGTTGGGATTAAGCTCGCTATAGGCAGGGACCAAGTTTACCAACTCTGTTATACTGTACTCTCCTAAGTGCATAATAAAGAGCTCTGCACAAGGTGAGCACTCCACATATATGATTGATTAGAACCCAGGTCTGCTGACTTGCAGGCCTATACTCCTTCCACTTGGCCTTGCTGCTTCTTTGGGCTGAGGATTTTATTGTGTCTGGAGTGTCAGACTATATCATCTATACTGGATTGTGAATTTAAGTATTTTTGTGTTCCACTACTAAAATTGCCCTGATTTTTGAGTCTTTCCTCAAAATGCTTTAAGAGTTGAAAGAACATAAGAGGTCATTTGGGGACATCTTAGTTCAGCTGATACTTTAGGTCACAAAGGAACAGAAAGAAGCATATTTTAATCTCCTCAGTGGTCAATTTGGGGTCACTAGTGGTCACAGAGATCTAACTTGGAAATGAGATACACTGTGCATTTCAGAGATCTCATCCATTGCAAATAGAACTTGTACAGATTCCAGGGAGATGGGAAGAGAGGGCTAGCAGATCCCAAGAGCAAATCCTGGCTGGAGAGACAACAGGGGTACTATTCATTATCCACGACAGCTGCTGGAAAATGCTCCATCTGGGAGGGAACTGGATAAAAAAAATTCCAATGAGGAAGAGAAACATATCTGAGGATTTTCAGTATCTCGAAGCATGTGGGGCAAATGGTCTTCTGCTAATAATAAGTCACAGGCAGAAGGCCCACAAGAAGGAGTGTGCCCTAGTGGAAAGAGTATGGGCCTGTGAGTCAGGGGACATGAGTGGTAATTCCAGCTCTGACACTTAGCTGCTGTGTGACTTTAAGCAAGTCACTTCACTTTTCAGGCCTCTCTATTTCTTGGTGTTTGTTAAACACTATGTGCCTGAAATTGTACTAAACACTGGGATAAACACAAGTTAATCAGGTAGAACACAGTCCCTATCTCACATGGGGCTCACCATCTTAATCCCCATTTTATAGATAGGGAACTGAGGAACAGAGAAGTGAAGTGATTTACCCAAGGTCACACAGCCGGAATTAGAACCTAAGACCTTCTGACTCCCAGGCCTGTGCTTTCAACTATGCCACGCTGTTCCATAATACAGAGTCTCAATTCTATACATAGTAATATAAGATCATACATACTCTGGTCCGGGATCACTAGAGACTTTGAACAAAGGTTAGACCAGCCAACCACACAGGAGCCTTTTTTGTTAAGTCCTAGCATTAACATTATGAAATGTTCTCCATAACAGTGCTCCATTCTTCCACTGGGTTCCTTGTCTGTCAAAATTACCTTAGATTCTAAAACCGCTATTTGCTCAAGCACATCGCTATTCAAGGCAAGTAATTCCAATGATTCCCTCAAAATCAGAGCCATCTCATAAATCTTAGCAAAACAGAATTCCCTCTACCCTAGCCAGAAGAAGGTCGTATGTTTCCAAGCAGATAAAATATAGACAACCCTACTTCCATGAGAAGCAACGTGACATAATGGAAAGAGTATGGGCTTGGGAGTCAGAGGACCTAGGTTCTAATTCCAGCTCTGGCCTGTACCTGGCTGTGTGATCTCAGGTAAGTCATTTAACTTCTCTGGGCTTCAATTAGCTCATCTGCAAAATGGAGATTCACTATCTATTCTCCCTCCTACTTAGAGTGTGAGCTCCACGTGGGAGCTACTGATCTTGTTTCTATCCCACGGCTTACCACGTTGCTGGGCACAAAGTAACCATTTAAATTCCACAGTTGCTATTATCATTATTCCACCACTAAGGGCCCTCTATAAGCTTTAGCCCCTGGAAGGAACAACTCCTTCCACAAAATCTAAGGTTTTTTTAAGTTTTTTTTTTTTAAATGGTATCAAGCACTAATATGTGTCAAATAGTGTTTGAAGCACTGGGATAGGTACAAGTTAATCACTTCAGACAGTCTCGGTCCCACAAGGGGCTCACATTCTAGGAGGGAGAACGGGTATCCCCATTTTACCACTGAGGAAACTGAGGTCTAGAGAAGTTGTGATTTGCCCAAGGTCATATGGTAAGCAATCAGCAGGGGCGGGATCAGAACCAGGCCAATACCCTATCCACTCGGCCATGCTGCTTGCAAGTCAATGCTTCCAAGTGAAGGAGTCAAACTGCTTATCCCTTCATTCACTTTCACCTGCCTCTCTCAGTTATTCACCTTCTGACTCTGTGAGTCACTCCTTATTCTATGTGATGTGTGTTTGTTTCTTTGTGGTTGTCAGGATAAGATGCTTTGCTTGAGAGGGAATCAAGCCTGACACAGAGAGCCATCCAGAAAGGAGAACAGGAAGTGACAAGAGAGAGAACAAAGGAGAGGGAGAAGAAAATTAATGGAGAGGGAGTAGAGAAAAAGAGGGAGAGAGAAAAAAAGAAAAAAAAGGAGAGGGAGGGAGAATAGGGAAAGAGGGAAATAGGGAAGAAAAAGATGAGGGAAAGAGTGCAAGAGAGAGGGAGAAGAAAAGGGAGAGGGAGAGAGTGACATACAGTAATAATAATTGTGGTATTTGTTGAGCACTTACTACATGCCAGGCACTGTTATAAGCGCTGGGGTGGACACGAGCAAATCAGCATGTATTCAGAAACCTGGCTTGAGGTGTGGAGCGGGGGCAAAGGGTTAGTGGTCAAGAGAAAGAAAAAAAAGGACAGAGTGATACAAACATGGGTTGGGGGGTAGAGGGGGCAGCAAAAGCCAAAAACCTCTTTTTGCTTTCTGCACTGCTTTGAAAATCTCCTGAGGCTGCACTGTCCAACTTCCTCTAATAGTTGGTAAAAGAGGCAAAACACCTAAACTCTCAGCACTCATTTTCCAGAAATGGTTTATATGCAGTGACTTGGATTAAAATTTGAAAATGAAGCTGTTTCTTAGGGCTAAAAATAATTGGAAAAACACCCAGTTCCTCATTTCTGAGCAATTCTCTGATACCCAAGCAGGATTTCAGTATCATTACAAACATGGAATAATTTAGCCAATGGCCAAATTTTAAAAGAAATATCACATTAATCCAAGCACTTATTTTATCCTGCCTTGATTACTGCATCAAACTCCTGGCTGATCTCCTTGCCTCCTGTCTCTCCCCACTCCAGCCCATACTTCACTCTTCTGCCCGCATCATTTTCCTACAAAACCATACAGTCCAAGTTTTCCTCCTCAAGAACCTCTAGTTGTTGCCCATCACCCCTGCACCAAACAGAAACTCCTTACTAGAGTGCTTGAAAGTGCTCTATTACCTTGCCCCCTCCCACCTTAACTCCCTGATTCCTCCTGAAGCCCAGCCCACACACTTCACTCCTCTAATGCCAACCTACTCACTGTACCTAACAAGTAGATCTCGCCTAAAAAGCCGTCAACTCCTCGCCCATGTTCTGCCTCTGGCCTGGAAATTCCTCACCTTTGACATCTGACAGATGATCACTCTCCCCACCAACAAAGCACATCTCCTCCAAAAGACCTTCCCCAACTAAGCCCCTTCTCCCACATGCTTCGGCGTCGCCCTTGAATTTGGATTTGCATCTCACCCTCAGCCTCACAGCACTTATGTACATATCCACAGTTTATTTCTTCAGATTAAAGTCTGCAAACTCATCATGGGCAGGGAACTTGTCTACCTACTCTGCTGTATGGTACTCCCAAGTGCTTAGTAAAGTGCGCTGCACAAAATAAGCACTCCACAAATGTGATTGATTGACAGATACATATTTCTACAGTGTGAAACTCCCTAAAGGTCTGAGTTTATTGACTCAACTGTCTCTTGGGCCCTGATTATTCATTCGTTCATTCGATCATATTTATTGAGCACTTACTGTGTGCAAAGCACCGTACTGAGCACTTGGGAGAGTACTCTATAACAATTAACAGACACATTACTGCCCACAACGAGTTTAATGACAAGGTGTGAGCTTCTGTGCCTCCTGAATGATTGATTGAAATACTGACTCACCAGATGCAGATGCAAAGAAAATTCCCAGTGGATTAAAACATGTGTGGGTTGAACGGAGATAAATAGTTCAGGGAAGTTTCCTATTTGTTCAGTGTGTGAAATAAGGAAGGAGGTCCATTGAAATCAATGAGGAGAATAGCCCGTGGAAATTGAAGGACCTCTGTTCTCCAAAATGTTCATTCTCCCCACACTCTCAAATAGTATTTAATAAGAGCAATTTGTTAAACCTCTATTTGTTCGTATAATAATAATAATAATGATATTTGTTAAGTACTTACTATGTGCCAAGCACTGTTCTAAGAACTGGATTGCAAATGAGAGTACTAAACACTGGTACAGAAGCAAAATTAACAGGCAAGATATAGTCCCTGTCATACATGGGGCTCATAGTCTAAAGGTAAGGGAGAGCAGGCTTTTAATTCCTACTTTGCACATGAGGAAAACTGACACACAGATGTTGTGAATCGATTGTGACCTTAGCTAGAATAATGATGATGGTATTTGGTAAATGCTTACTTTATATGCCAAGCACTGTTCTAAGTTCTGGGGTAGATATGATACAATTAAGTCCCATATGAGTCTCACTGTACAAAGAGGAGGGAGAACAGGTACTGAATCCCCATTTTACACACGGGAAAACTGAGGCACAGATAATTAAGTGACTTGCCTAAGATCATCCAGCAGTCAAGCATCAGAGTCATGACTAGAACCCAGGTCCATGTTCTTTCTTTTAAGCCTCGCTACTTTCCTATGCCCTTAAACTTTTTATTCTGCCCTCCTGGTCTGCATATACCCCCTCTCATCTTGCTATATGGCAGCAGCTGGCCACAGAGCTCCTAGCCATTCTCCACACCTGTCTTGCCAAGAATTCTGGTGCTGCTGGGAATATTAATTCAGAACTTCTGAGCTGACTGTATTCCAGACCTCCTTGTCTCAGAGAGCTCCAAAAATCTAGGGATCTCCATTTAAAATCCATAATGTTTTCTCCCAACAGCCACCATTTACTTATTCATGGATTCAAATAATAATAGCTACAACAAGTGTGCTATTTAAGTGCTTACTATGTGCCAATCACAGTACCAAGAGCTGCTAGCAGTATCCATACTGGAGAATAGAGCATGGGTCTGGGAGTCAGAAGGACCTGGGTTCTCATCCCAGCTCCCCCATTTGTCTGCTGTGTGACCTTGGGCAAATCACTTCACTTCTCTGGGCCCCAGTTAGCTCACTTGTAAAATGGGGACTTAAGACTGTGAGCCCCATAAGGTGGAGGACTGTGACTAATCCGATTGGCTTGTATCCAACCCAGCTCTTAGAACAGTGCCTGGCATAGAGAAAACACTTAAATACCACAGTTACTATTGTTAGCTGGGATAGACACAATATAAGTGGATCTGAAGTCTGGGTCACGTGAGGCTGTCTAAGGGTGTAGAAGAGCAGGCATTTTATCCCCATTTTATAGATGAGTCCAACATGGGGCTCAGTCTAAGGGTGTAGAAGAATAGAAGAGTCCCCATTTTACCAATCATCAACTGAGGCACCTAGAAGTAAGTTACTTGACCAAAGTCACCAAGCTTTCCAACATCTCTCACTGACCCATACCTTTTCTAGACTGAGCATCACAATTCAATCCCTTTGGAAACCTACTGCTAACTTGTGCTCCACATCTTCCTGGGGTGATGACTTCCATATAATAACTATGGCATTTGCAAGGCCCTTACTATGTGCAAAGCACTGTATTAAGCATGGGGTAGAAAAGGGATAATCAGGTTCCATATGGGGAACACAGACTAAGCGACTTGTAAATCCTTACAAACCAATGCATAAGGATTTGCCTTGGGTTTATCTTGAACCTCTGACCTTCACGCTCAAACCAGCGAATCCCAGCTGGGGTGACTCTGGGCCAGAAATAATAGAATTCACATGTGAAACCGCGACTCTTGTGATCAGAACCGGAACTTTAGAAACTAAACAAGGAGCAACATAGGACAGAGACTTGGTTGGTGTCACTTATCCTTCCAAAGATACTTCCAAAGATTTGGTCTTGTACATTTTATTCATGGTATTTGCTAAGTGTTTACTATGTGCCAAACACTGTTCTAAGCACTGGGATAGGTACAAGTTAATTGGGTTGGACACAGTCCCGGTCTCTCATAGGACACTCACACTCTAAGTATGTGGGAGAACAGGAGAACAGAGGCCCAGAGGAGCAAAATGACCTGTAAGCAATTAATAGAGCTGGGATTAAAACGCAGGTCTTCTGACTCCAAGGTCTGGGCTCTTTTCACTAGGCCACACTGCTTGTCACTGACAGACTTCTGTGGTTTTAAAGGCAAATCCAGGCTAGATAAAGGGAGTTGGGAGGCCCAGGAAGAAGGGTTCTAAGTTGAATGCTGGGATAATTATTAGCTCCAGGTAAACCATGACACAAATAAGCTCTTTGCAATAAAAATAAATATATGAAAGTAAACAAACTGCACCAAGATAGACAAATCTAGAGGCTGCTCATATCTTTCTACTCATCTATGCAATCTTTCTTAAACATTTCTACATTCCCAGGGTGATCCTTCTCACAAGTCATGTAGAACCACAGAAGAACATAAAGGAAACACAATTACTGTACTTCCTGGTCGAGTCAAAAATCAAAAGGTACCACATATTTTAAAACACTTAGTGGAATTTTTCCCTGAAACCCACATCCTCTCTTAAATTGCTTCCAAATATTATGGTTGCTTTGTTGCAAAATACCTTTATGTGTTTATTTTGTGACCATGTATAAAATTTAGCAACAATCTCCACAAAGCAGCCCTATGCTTACACAGACTATTTATTACTTCTGGAAAGGTTTTTGTGAGGTTTTGACATTATAATCCTAACAACCTGAACAGAAGTCAGTAGTAAAATGATTCATATCAGTCCCCGGAAGTACATCTTATTGGAGAATGTCTGCTGAGAATGCCATTTTGAAAGTAATTTTGAGGAAGTCCTTTTAAAATGAAGTTCCTTAGAAGAAGCGACATTAAGTTCATAAGAACCTGGACCTCACCATTTCAGATTGAGAATTTGATGTTGTATGCATTTGGAAATTTAACCAAGTTGGGAAGCAATGACCTCTTGTTGTTTAAAGTTGACTATCACCACTGAAACACCTAATTTTCTTTTGTCCTAGCTGTAGAAACCAAATTTTAGTCCTCACTTCTCTTCAACCATCTTGATATTGTAAATAAGAATTTAAAAAACTCTAAAATATGGTTTTCATTCATTCAATTGTATTTATTAAGGGCTTACTGTGTGCAGAGCACTCTAAGTAGTCAGGAGAATACAAAACAACAATTAACAGACCCAATCCCCATATCAGATCCTCCTAGCACTCAATTTCTGTCTGTTGCAAAAGAAAATTGAGCAAAAAATATACAGTCCTTTGCTCTGAAATGGATCTGGAGATTCCATGGTAAGGATCCTGTGTTCTGTTTGCCTTCATTTCTCTACTTCAGATGGGTTTCTCTAATCCATCTCCTCTCTTCTCCCTGTCCACCCTAGCTATATCTTCATTCTTCCTAAAAGCCCTCCTAACTGAAAATTTACCTCTGTCCCATTATGGACATCTCGCTCATACTGCCTTTCACTGATCTGAAAGCACCCTTTTATTCATCTGAATTTTTATTTTTAATGGTATTTGTTAGGCATTTACTATTTGCCAGGCACTGTACAAAGTGCTGGGGCAGATAAAAGTTACTCAGTCCCACGTGGGGCTCACAAATCTCAACCCCCTTCTGACAGATGAGGTAACTGAGGAAACAGAGAAGTTAGATGACTTGTCCAAGGTCACACAGCAGAAAAGTGGCAGAGTAGGGATTCAAACCCAGGTCCATTTGACTTCCAGACCCATGCTTTATCTATTAGGTCACAACTTTGTCTGATATTTGTATCTATTCCTTATAGTAAATAGCGTATTTATATGCTAAGGGAAGTAGCAAGGCCCAAGGGAAAGAGCATGGGCCTAAGAGTCAGAAGACCTGGGTACACATCCTGGCTTCACCACATGCCTGCTGTGTGACCTTAGATAAGTCACTTCATTTTTCTGTGCTTCATTTTCCTCATATGTCAAATGGGAATTAAAGCCTACTCCCGCCTACTTAGACTGTGAGCCCCATATGGAGCAAGGACCAAGTCTAAACTGATGATCTTATACCTGTGCCAGTTCTTAGTACAATGCTTGGCACACAGTACTCATCTAATGCATACTGTAATTACTATAGTATAGTCAAAATTACAGCATATCATCATTACTATTACGGCATTGTTAAGCACTTAGTATGTAGCCAGCACTCTTCTAAGCACTGAGATAGGTATCAGTTAATCAGTTTGGACACAGTTCCTATCCCACGTGGGGTTTAGTAGATTCGTCAATTATGCCCGCCTAACTTCTAAGATCTTCAAAACAAATGTCACTATTTATCAAATCCAACTTGACTAACAGCTCACGGCTCTCAAAAATATAGATGACTTTTGCCTACCGTCCACCTTGAAAATCTTTTCAAATCTGAAGCCTCAATTTAATTGCTCTAGAAACCCCTGACAGCTAAAGTAGGTGATGGATCAAATCCTGCCATTTGAACAGATCAAAAATTTTAGTCATTTAAAATATTTTTCCATCTTCATAACAACTTCAAATTGAATTAATTTCTATATTCATTTAATTTAAAGCTCATGCGTGTTGATAAAGAATGCTCTTTCACATCTAAGATCAACCCATCTGGTGACTCCAGCTTGCAAGTTTCACCTATATACCTACCTAAAATTAGGACTGAAACAGAGGTATTTGGACAGCATCAATCCAGAAATCCTGACCCATATTCCACCAGGCCCAGAACAAAGGACGACAATTGCAGCAAAGACTCCAATTTGTTAAGAAATACTATTTAATTTCTTTGAGTTATGCAAATTGAAGTATCATACGGAAAAGACTGGAAACAGTAATATATTAGCCTAAACAGACATAGAGGGGGATTCAACGAGGCCAAATCACGGATGGGATCTCAGCCATTATTTGCTATGGTCCGAAGCCAAAATACCATATAAAACAAAATCCCATATTGGTAGATTTATGAGCAACCCATAAAAACGAGTGATCATAAAGTTGTTACAGGAAAACATATCTGAATGCCATTTACTTTGATTAGACTCAAGATTAAGCTGAAACTAAATCTCAGAGGGAAAGAAGAATTTTGAAACAGAACGAATGTCTCATTTTCTGCACATGCTGTACCAACCATGCTGAATCTGCCCATTCCTCTCAATAGTTTTCACGTTAGATCCCAATTTCTATGAATTAAGAGCAGAGAACCCAGAAGACTGCTTCAAGTCCCCAGCTTTGATTTTTCCTTACATTAGAATGGTTTATAATTTTGTACCTAAATATCAAGCCAACCTTCATATTGATGATTATATGCTCCTGCAAGTGAGTCCTATCCAAGGAGCTCAAAACTACCCTACAGGACTGATTTTCAGCATTAGACAGGCCCTCTAGACTGTAAATTCTTTGAGGGTAGGCACCATGTTTACCAACTCCCTTGTACTCTCCCAAGTGCTTAGTACAGTGTTCTGCACAGTAAGTGCTCAATCAACACTACTGGTCAATTGATAGATAAGACAGGCTCTAAAAATTCTTCTTGAGAAATTCCAAGAAGAGTGGAGATGGAAAGTTACAGGGCCTAGTAGAAAGAGCACAAGCCTGAGAGTCAGGGGGCCTGAGCTCTAATCCTGGCTCTGCCACTTATTCATTCGTCCAATCGTATTTACTGAGCGCTTACTGTGTGCAGAGCACTGTGCTAAGCGCTTGGAATGTACAGGTTGGCAACAGATAGACAAAATCCCTGCCCAACAAAGGGCTCAGAGTCTAAATGGGGGAGACAGCAAAACAAAACAAAAAAGTCAGGCATAAATACCATCATAACCATGGGTATGTCACAACTTCTCTGTGCCTCAGTTAACTTCTCTGCCAAATGGGCATTAAGGCTGTGAACCTTACATGGGACAGGGACGTGTCCAACTAGTTTATCTTGACTCTATCACAGTGTTTACTAGGGTGCTTGATACATAGTAAGTGCTTAGCAAGTACCATCATTATTTGGAGGGAGATGAATTAATAATCGTAATAACTGTGGCCTTCGTTAAGCACTTACTACTGGCAAGGCAGTATACTAAGCAATGGGGTAGATACAAGGTAACTGAGTTGGACATGGTCCCTGTACCACAGAGTACTCACAGGATTAACCCCCATTTTACAGATGAGGTAACTGAGGCCTAGAGAAGTGAAGTAATAATAATAATGTTGGTATTTGTTAAGAGCTTACTATGTGCAGAGCACTGTTCTAAGTGGTGAGGTAGATACAGGGTAATCAGGTTGTCCCACGTGAGGCTCACCATCTTAATTCCCATTTTACAGATGAGGTAACTGAGGCACAGAGAAGTTAAGTGACTTGCCCACAGTCACAAAGCTGACAAGTGGCAGAGCTGGGATTCGAACCCATGATCTCTGACTCTGAAGCCCAGGCTCTTTCCACTGAGCCACGCTGCTTCCCAGTAACTTGCTCCAGTTCACATAGGAGACAAGTGGCAGAACCAGGATTACAACCCAGATCCTTCTGACTTCCAGGCCCTACTGTAAGCACTAGGCCACCCTGACTGAACCACTTCGGAGTGTTATTTTCTAGCCCCTAAGCCCCTCACGTAAGTAGCATTTTACGAGAATAAGCGGCACTTAGCCCAAGCCTCTTAGGTAAAACCCAGTGAAGGGTTTTTTTTGTTTTTTTTTTTTTTTTTTTAACAACTCCAAAGCCTCAAAACATAAGTGGTTTTGACCGCTACAGTCTCAAGGGTCCCATTTAATATTATCTGAGTTCTTCATTTAACATCAATTCATTCATTCAATAGTGTTTATTGAACCCTTACCGTGCACCTCCCCATTCCAAGCTCACTTAAGGGAGAGGGCAATGAGTAGGTAGGTGGTTGAGGTGGTGGGAGTGGGGGAGGATTTGGGTGTCTTCTAGCTACGAGCTGTGCTCCCAAAAAGCACTCTTCAAAGAACTATGCTAGTGAGTCTCTGATGTACTCCAGCTGCAATGACACCAAGCTGGGCAAACTTCCTCTGTGCTGAGGGCCCCGACATAGCCATGTGGGAAGAATTCCAGAGGTAATTCTGATATGGGCTAAGCCAATGGAAACTTTTTTTCCTTTGGATTTCCTATCCGGGGAGCCAAATCGAGGGAGGCGAGCAAAGAGGACCCTTGGTAACTGCCTTTTAAGAGCCCCAAGAGATGCAGCAGAGAAGAACGCCCATCTGCAGGAGGAGTATGGGAAAAAATAAGACTTGCGGCAAATTCAAGGTATAATCGCTAGCATGAATAACTACATCCTGCCCGAGTTTCATTATCTACGAGGAGATCATTCTCCTAGGGTTGCAATGAGGGATAAATGAGAGAATGAAAAGCACTTTCTAAGTATAAAGTATGTTCGGAACAGTCCTGAACTTGAGCACTTTAGAGCATTATAACACTGCAATGGCAAGTAAGCCATCTCAGTTTACTCCTCTTGATGAAAGTCAGAGATGCAAGGATGGGAGAAACCAAGTTGACTGAGAGAAAGGGTGAAGGTGGGTGCCAGCAATGGGTGATCAAAGGTATAAAGCATTCATTCATTCATTCAATCATATTTATTGAGTGCTTACTTCGTGCAGAGCACGTTACTAAATGGTTGGGAGAGCAGAGTACAACAAAAACAGATTCATTTTCTGCCCAGAACGAGCTTGCACTCTAGAATAGGGAAGACAGAAAAGAAAACAAATAAATAAAATTACTGATATGCACGTAAGTGCTGTGGGGCTAGGATGTGGGGGAAGAGCAAAGGGAGAGAGTCAGGACAAAGTAAAAGAGTGGATGAGGAGGAAAGGTGGGTCTTTGTCTGGGAAAGCCTCTTGGAAGAGATGTGCCTTCAGTAAGCTTTGAATCGGGGGAAAGTAATTGTCTCTCAGATTTTAGGAGGCAGGGCATGGGCCAGGGGTCTGTGGGGAAACAGGTGATCACAAGGGAAAAGATGAGAGTCAAAATTTTCAGGGAACGAGAGCCAATATTGAATGCAAATAAGGAAAAATTTGCACATTACAGAATGACTAAACTAAAATATCCTCAGGAATCATTGTTGTTACAACATGGATATCCCAAAGGGAAAACATCTCATTCTAAGGCTCTTATCTCCAATTTAATGTATGGTATTTCTTAAGCACTTACTATGTGCCAATCACTGTTGTACACACTAGGATATATACAATACTATCAGGTCAGATACCCTATCCCTCCTGGGGCTCACTTTGTAACAATAATTATAATAATTAGGGTATTTCTTCAGTGCTTATTATGCGCCAAGCACTTTTCTAAGTGCTGAAGTAGATACAAGGTCATCAGACTGGACATAGTCCCTGTTCACATGAGGCTCACAGTCTTAATCCCCATTTTACAGATGAGGTAACTAAGGCACAGAGAAGTTAAGTGACTTGCCAAAGGTCACACAGCAGAGAAGTGGCAGAGCTGGGATTAGAACCCACGTCCTCTGACTCTCAAGCTCGTGCTCTTGCCAAGGAGGATAGGTACTGAATCCCCATTTTACAGATGAGGAAACTGAGGCCCAGAGAAATGGTCAAATCCAAGGTCCCAAGGCAGGCAAATTAATTCAATCATATTTATTGAGTGCTTACTGTGTGCAGAGCACTCGACTAAATGCTTGGGAGAGTACAGTACAATAGACATTTCCTACCCACGAGTTTACAGTCTAGAGGGGGGTGAGCTGAGTTGGGATTAGAATCCTGGTCTTCTGACTACCCTGGCCTGCTTTCTTCCCACTAGGCTACAATGCTTCTCTCCCTCTCTGTCCCAGTTTGAATTCAATCTGAATAGAGTCCGTGAATTCCACACCTTTCACACTTCATGGGTTTTTCCATAAAAGAAGGAAAATGTGCTTTGGTCTTGAGTCCTGCATGATTCCTTTGCTAGGTGCTTGACTCTTTCTTGCCTTGTAGACTCAGCCATGGGCTTCTCAGAGAAGCAGCATGGCTTAATGGAAAGAGCCTGGGTTTGGGAGTCAGAGATTGTGGGTTCTAATCCCAGCTCTGCCACTTATCTACTGTGTGACCTTGGGCAAGTCGCTTAACTTCTCCGTGCCTCAGTTACCTCATCTGCAAAAATGGGGATTTAAAAAAAAAATGTGAGCCCCACGTGGGACAATCTGATTATCCTGTATCTACCCCAGCACTTAGAACAGTGCTCTGCACATAGTAAGCGCTTAACAAATACCATAATTATTATTATTCTCAATAGGCATGTGGTGAAGGAAGGTCTACGTATCCATGATTTATTTTCATGTCTTCTCCTCCTCTAGACTGAGTTCCTTGTGTGGTCTCGGAATGTGTCTACCAACTCTCTTTTACTGTACTCTCCCAAGCACTTAATAAGTAAGAACTAAATTAATACCACTGACTGACCAAATTCAAATCAGCCATCTGCTTCCATCCTCCCCCATCTTCAAAATAAAAGGTGCCTTACTGAAGTCATCTCTTACAAGGGGCCTTCCCTAAGCCCTCCTTTTCTCTTCTCACACACCCTTCTGCATCGGTCTGACCTGGTCCCTTTACTTATCCCCCCTCCAAGCCCCACAGCACTTGTGTACATAGCAGTAATGTGTTTATATTAATGTCTGTCTCCCTCTTTAGATTGTAAAATCATTGTGGGCAGGGAATGTGTTAGTCGATTGTTATATTGTTCTCTCCCAAGCACTTGGTACAGTGCTCAACACAAAGTGCTCAATAAATACAAATGACAGAGATAGAGATTCCCACTTAGAGTTTTCTGCACATGGTAAGCGCTCCATAAATAGCACTGAGTGATACCAAGAACTAGAAATCTCCGAATACCAAGCTACGCTAATTTCTTAATTCCTCTCTCATAATAATAGCTTTTTAGAAAAACACTATCTTGCTCTCCCGCACGCTTTCCTCTCCCTTTCTTCTTCTGTCATAGTAGCTTAAAACAGACTTTTACAAAAAAAAAAAAAAAAATGATTCAGTCACCATTACCTCCTGTGGAGGAAGAAATTTTTATATATTTCTGACAAAGGTCCAGTCACCAAATGAACATCAACCCTTGTGCAGAAAGGAAGGTGACAAATTCAAATCTCAAATGGCTAAACAATGCTCTATCCATTATGACTGTCTTATGCTTTGTATGTACTCTACTAAACCCTTAATACAAAGCACAACATTCTGTTAAGTGGTTTGATGGCAAGGACTGTGTTAACCAACTCTACTGTACTCTCTCAAGCACTTAGTACACCAGTCTGCACATAGTAAGTGCTCAATAATTGCCACTGATTTATCCAGTGGGTACTCAACAAGTAACATCAATACTTCAAAGACAATTGGGGTTTTTGACTGTTACTTGGGCAGTGACACTAGACTGTAAGCTCCTTGTGGACCAGGAACATGTCTACCAACTCGGTTAAATTGTAGTCTCCCAAGTAATCTGCCCCAACTGAGCACTCAGATATGACTGATTAACGAACAAAATTAGACTTGCCTTCTGAGTGTCATTGGGCTCGAGGAAAAGTTCTGTCAAAAAATCCTCTGCTAAGCAAACCCTTTTCATTCATTCAACTGTATTTATTAAGCGCTTCCTGTGTATGAAGCACTATACTAAGCGCTTTGGAGAGTACAATATAACAAAAAACAGACACATTCCCTGCCCACAGTAGCACTCAGCCTAGAAGGGAGACTAAAACCCTAACTCATGACCTCTGGAAAAATCTCCCTTATACTGGTCTTGAGGTCAGCGGGGAGACTAGTCAAGAGTTCCAGGTCTGTTCAGTGAATGTCACAGTACTGAACCATAGGCAGAACATTTATGCAATATAAAGTGGATGTATTTTCTAGGCTTCAACAGAGGTCAGGGAGAGGGTCCAAGAATGGTGACAAAGGGGAAGCAGGAAAGGAGAGAAGATGGAGACAAAAATGCAGGCAGGCAGGCACACGGGGACACACACATCACAGACAGAAACAGACACCAAGAGGGATCAGAAAAAAACAAAGAGAAAAAGAAATCTCTGCAGCAGGCACCATGGCTACAATTTTGACTGCTGGATTCTGAGCTGAGTGGAGTCGGTCAGTTGAATCAATTGCATTTATCAAGCACTTCTTATTTGGAGACCACTGTACTGATCGCAAGCTACAGTACAATACAGCAGACCCACTGCCTGCCCATAATGAACTTACAGTCTAGAGGAACCTGTAATTCTGTACCTCTAGCCACAGTACCTTGCTGATCTTTGGTTTATTTTGATCATTTTTCCTTTTCGCTTACTATGTGTCAAGCACTGTCCTAAGAGCTGGGGTCAGCAAGCCAATCAGGCCAGGTAACAGTCCCTGTCCCACAGGGGACTCTCAGTCAAAATAGAAAGGACAGGCAATGAACTCTCATTTTGTAGTTGAGGAAACTGAGGCCCAGAGAAGTGAAGAACCTTGCCCAAGGTAACACAGCTAGCAAGTGGCTGAACCGGGATTAGAACCCAGGCTCCTCTGACTCCCAGACCAGTGGTTTTTCCACTACGCCACCCTGCTTCCCGTGTTGTCTTAGTGTTTTGCTTTCAACGCTCATGTCTCTATTGCCAGTCCTCTCATTCCCTTTTCAGGGCCAGTGACAACGTCTACCTCCCACTATTCTTTCCCAGTGCAAAGTATAGTGCTGTGCACACAATAGTTGAACCACCTAAGTTGTAGCTTTTGCCATCCTGGCCCCAAAGTGGGGAGGAAAAGGAAGCCCTCCTTTCCTCGTTTCCATCTCCCTTTTGTGTCACTCTGACTTGCTCCCTGACACTTGTGATTCCCCAATGATTTCTACTGAGGCTGTAACAGCAGATAGAATCACCAATGGATACCTTCAGAGAATGCCCATGGAAACAGCCGTGAATGGTGGGAGTAGTAGTAACCAAGTCGACCAGGGGTAAAGGAAGTTGTGCAATCATTCTTATTTACTGAGCGTTTTCTGTGTGTGGAACACTGTACCAAGCACTTGGGAGAGTACAATGTAACAGAGTTGGTGGACTCTTTCCCTTCCCAAAATGAGCTTACATTCTAGAAGGGGGACCCAGACATCAATATAAATGTATTACTGATAGGTACATAAGTGCTGTGGGGCGAAAGAGGGGAAGTTGTATAATGTTGACTGTCCACGACATTTTTACTTGCTCTCACCACACTGACTTGCTACTCTGTTCACTACTATCCAACTACAACCCAGCCCACACACTTCTCTTCTCTAATGCTAACCTTCTCACCGTACCTCCATCTCATCTATCTCTCCGTCAACCACTCACCCACATCCTACCTCTGGCCTGGAACGCTCTCCTTCATATCGGACAGACAATTCCTCTCCTCCTTCAAAGCCTTATCGAAGACCCATCCCCTCCAAGAGGCCTTCCCTGACTGAGCCCTCTGTTCTTCGTCTCCCTCTTGCACCACTCTGACTTG
This sequence comes from Ornithorhynchus anatinus, assembly GCF_004115215.2. Taxonomy (NCBI): domain Eukaryota; kingdom Metazoa; phylum Chordata; class Mammalia; order Monotremata; family Ornithorhynchidae; genus Ornithorhynchus; species Ornithorhynchus anatinus. Next base: position 6,291,500 of record NC_041742.1, read on the forward strand.
CTCCCTTCCTTCGTCCCCCTCGTCAGCCCTCAGCACTTATGTATGTATCTGTAATTCATTTAAGGTTCATCTCCCCCTCTAGACTGCAACCTCGCTGTGAGCAGTGAATCTGCTTCCTTTTATATCGAACTCTCCCAAGTGCTTAGTACAGTGCTCTGCACTAAGTGCTCGGTAAATGCAATCTAATGAATGAATGAATTCTCCTTGGGTGAAAGTGGGACTTTGGAGGTGCCACTGACATTTTACTGGGGCCAAAATTTCGTAGTTCATAGGCTAACTTGAGACTTCTGTTGACCCTCACTTTAATAATGGTTTAATTCTTCTATGCTACCTGACAGTACAGTGCTTGACACATAAGCGCTTAATAATTATCAGCATTATGAATATTGTTATATACTGTGAAGGACTCTACGGAGAATTTGCTTTTTCCAAGGATTTGGAAACTTCTTTTTGTTGTGATGACTCATTTTCCTAGGAAATCTTGTAGACCTCTTGAGGATTCTGTTTTCTGGGGATTGCAGAATTTGCACAGTTGATTTGAAAGGAAACCAAAATGCAGCTACTGTGAGTTACCAGAAGCTGGAAGAGGAAAGGGAAGGACTCACCACAAGGGGAAGAATTCAGACTAGAATTAAAGCATAACCAAAGCATAGCCCTATTTTCTTTCTTAGGCCCAGGGTTTAATGCGGGGGGGAGGGCTTCTTCAAAGGCTCTGCCAATTAATTGTCAGATAAGTGCCAATGGAAATAGCCTGAGACAGTCCTATGCTCATGTAAGTCTCCGGAGTCCAAGTCTGAATGCTAATTAGTAAGATTTTCATTTTAAACAAGAATTTCTTTGAAAACCCAGAATTGTATGGCTGCAGGGACAGCTTTGAAGTAGGCAATGACTCCAATGCCCACCATCCCCTTCCACTGGTCCTTCATTAATAGCTTTTCCAAAAAGACCTTTCCTTCCCTTTCTTTCTTTTTCTTTTACTTTGAGAAATAGAACCCTCATTAATGCTTACAGCTGAGAACTTATCCTTGTGGGAAATTTTCATTTTCACATTTTGTGGCCCTTTTCATTCTATTGAAGATCCTGGGTTCGGTCTAAACCACGCAAAAGTTTTCATTTAAGAATTTTGTATTGCCAATCAACCTATTGTGGGGCTCAGGGAACAATAACAGCTTTGATTTTAGTCCAGTAAATCTCCTTTTAGCTTATTCTTACATGCATCTTGCAATGCACAGCCCTCCTTCCCGTGTACTTGCCTATACTCACTGCTCCAACAGGGATGTGATTGAGAAGTACGAGAGAATGTGGGTGGTTCAGTGAAAATGCCTAGGAACAGAATCATTAACTCCAGGCAGGTTCTCCGTCCTGACATCTATATGACTGGACTGAGGCTCACCTGTTATTTTGGATATGCCATCACCAGAAGCAATGTGGCTGGAGAAACAGTATGACTTAGCGGGTAGAGCAAGGGCCTGGGAGTAAGAAGGACCTGGGTTCTAATCCTCATTCCACCATGTCTGTTGTGTGACCTTGGGCAAATCAATTCACTTCTCTGTGCCTCAGTTACCTTATCTGTAAAATGGGGATTAAGACTGTGAATCGCAGGTGGGACACGGACTGTGTCCAACGTGATTATGTGATTTTTATCTATAATGGTGCATGGCACTTAGTAAGTGCTTAACAAATACCTCAATTATGGTTATCATCATCACCCTCACAATCTCATCCTAGCCACCCTCTTTTTCTCTGTGAAATCTTGTGCTTGTTTCTTCCATTGCCCCTTTTGGGACTTCTTGCCATGTGGGACAGGGGCTGTGTCCAATCTGATAAATTCTTACCCACCCCAGTGTTTAGAACAGTGCTTGATACATAGTAAGCACCTAACCATAATAATATTTTTGCAGGCTTAATACTCTTGTTTCCAGCTTGCTAATGATTTCTCTCCCAGTGAAGGAGGGCCACCTGTTTGAGAGCAACTGAACAAGGCTCCTGCTCAACTACCCCTGACTCAGTGATGCTGAGAGAATGGTTAACTAGGAAGGAGCATAAAACCACGAGGAGATAATGAGTCAGAGAAGCTAATAGCAACTCCGACCTGACAAAGGGAGCTAATTAAAACTGGGACTGTCAGTCAGATGGTGGGAGTAGGTGGAGGTGGTACAATTTGACAATAAAAGAGAAATGAATCAAAGTTACAGTGGGGCACAAACAATTCCTTTGGATTCTATTTCCCACTAAACTATTTGCCAGGACCTGAAATGAAATGTCGATGTCCTAAAACATCTAGAAAAAAGCATAGAAGAGACTTAAAAATGCAAGTGTCAAAGGCTCTCATCTTATCGGAGGGACAATTAATCTGCACTGTGTTCATAGCTCATTAAATATAAGGCCGTAGGTTATTGTGAAGATGTTCCAAATAGGTGCCCTGTGGCTAGGGATTTTCATTTTTACAGCAAATATAATATTGATTAGTATGTTTGTCATAAGAACAACTCCAAGTGTGCTCCCTTGTTAAAATAAAATAAAATTAAAATTCTCTGGGTCAAAATTATTTGAACATTGCAGTTTACGTTGCATATCAGTTGCCCAAAATCTGTTGAAAGACCATCTTTCAGTATCAAACAGGGATCAAAGCATTGTTTTTCTCACCTCTCTCTGAAAGTAAATAAAAGCATCCGTCCACCTGGTGAAAGCTTCCAGGACTAAGCTAGCGGGACAAACCCAAGGAAGAAGTGTTTCTCAGTTTCCAGGAAGCTTATTTAACACACACTATGAGCCTTAAACTTAGCTAGCTAATTAACAACGCAATTCTCATAGGAAGTCTGTAAATTTGCCAACCTCTTATTTCTCAGATCTTCCGTGAAAAGGGGTACGGACCTGATGCATAAGCAGGTGGTCTAAGTTGATAAGATCTAATTACACAACTACAGCTGTTTATAACCTTGAAACATCTGAGGTTGGTCACATGATGCAAACAGTATAGAGGAAACCAGCTGAAAATTGAAAAAAAAAAAACCACTTTTGAAGCAAGGAAATTAACAGCCTGATTCTTGTAAGTGTGACTTAAGCTGGACAAAGATCCAAACAACAGTGTCATACACAAATGAAAACTCTGCACTTATTTCATAGTTATTACCACTGTAACTTAGCGGAAAGAGCATGGGACTAGAGTCAGGAGACCCAGGTTCGAATCCTGGGAGTTATCAACAGTGTGACCTTGGACAAGTTATTTAATTGCTCTGGGCCTCAGTTTTCTCATCTGTAAAATGGAGTTGCAATACTTATTCTCCTCTCTCTTAGACCGTGAGCACTGGGTGGTAATGGAACTGTGTCCGGTCTGGTTATTTTAAATCTATCCCAGTGTTGAAATCGGGTGGCCAGGAGGAGGAAATGCTGACAACATAGCAAGTGCTTAATAAATCCCATCGTTAGAATAGCAGATCATCAGGCTTCTATTATTCAGAACCACCACTAGGATACAGTTCAATAAGTTACTGACTTGAGCAAACGTAGTAATATTTTTAAAATTAGGTTACTTTGCTTTTGAGTCAGATTAAATGTCATTTTCATCAATCAACAGTAACCACTGAATGCCTCCTGTGTGCAGAGCACTGTAGTAAGCTATTGGGAGAGTACCACAGAGTTAGTAGGCATGATCCCTACCTCAAGGCTTTTAAAATCTAATGGGGGAGACAGACACTAAAACACAGTACAGATAGTTGGAAGAATAACGGTGATGACAACTGTGGGATTTGCTAAACTTTTACTATGTGCCAAACACTAGGCTAAGCACCAGAGCCAATGCAACGGAATCACATGGGATGCAGTAGCTGTCCCTCGTGGGACTCACAGTCTAAGGAGCGAGGGAAACCAATATCTAATCTCCATTTTAGAGATGAGGAACCCGAGAGACAGATAAACTGACTTGCCCAGGTTTACACAGCATGCTTGGGGCAGAGTGGATGCGGTAGTGCCCAAATAATAGGGTATTTCTTGTTCTTGCATTCTGGGGAAAGGTGGACTGGAGGGGGATCCAGCGTTAGCCATGGTATCCTCCCTTAGAAAGTGGGTTTTCTGCCACGTTGGCAGGAGTGACAGGACAGGAGAGCAATCAAAGCCAGGCAGGTAACAGGAATAGGCCTGGACATTCACGGCACCCCTCCTAGCCACCCCCTGGTAGTTGTAATCGGGTGACCAGTGTATAGTGACCAGAAATCGGATGAACTGTGAGTGGAGCCAGAAGGGGTGCAGCCAGAGTGAGGGGAGAGATGAGGAAGCAAGACAAAAGGGAAAAAAATAGCACAAGTGAAGCAGCATAGCTTTGTGGACAGAGCATGGGCCTGGGAATCAGAAGGTCATGGGTTCTAATCCCTGCTCCTCCATGTCTTCTGTGTGACCTTAGGCAAGTCACTTTGCTTCTCTGGACCTCAGTTACCTCATCTGTAAAATGGGAATTCAGAGTATGAGCCCTGTGTGGGAGAGGGACTGTGTCCAACCTAACTTGAATCTACCCCAGTTTAGAATAGTGCTTCACACATAGTAAGCACTTAAATACCACAATCATTACTAAGAGAAACATAGGAAAAGAGAAATTAGGGAGAGAAGGGAGTAGGGGAAGAAGGATAAAGGGAAAAAGTGGAGATAGGGTAAGGCAGAGCAGGTCACAGTGAACAGAAGAGAGGAAAGGAGAGCTGAGAGAGAAGAAAAAAAGAACAGAGGAGAGGATAAGGTAAGAGAAATAGAGTGAGGGCAATGCATTGGTGCTTCTCCCAAGGTATCTAACACAACCTTGGAGAATTCAAATACAATTTTAATCCCAAGATATAGCTCCCAATTCCAGTTATTAAACTACAGTTTTTTATATTTGTTAAGCACTTAGTATGTGCCAGGCACTCTAAGCACTGGGGTGGATACAAGCTAATAGACTGGACACAGGCTTTGTCCCATTTAGGGCTCACAGTCTCAATCCCCATTTTGCAGATGAGGTGGCTGAGGCACAAAGAAGTTAAATGACTTGACCAAGGTCACCCAACAGCTACATGGCAGAGCCGGGTTTGGAACCAGGTCCTTCTGATTTTCAGGCCCACGTTCCATCCACTAGGCCACACTGATTCTCTTTCTGTTCCTATTCCCAAATGCAAAGCATTCTGGGTAATGTGGACACTATCAAGTTGTAAATCACATTAATAATAATAATGTTGGCATTTGTTAAGCACTTACTATGTGCAGAACATTGTTCTAAGCACTGCGGTGGATATGGGGTAATCAGGTTGTCCCACATGAGGCTCACAGTCTTCATCCCCATTTTACAGATGAGGTAACTGAGGCACAGAGAAGTTAAGTGACTTGCCCACAGTCACACAGCTGACAAGTGGCCAAGTCGGGATTCGAACCCATGACCTCTGACTCCCAAGCCCGGGCTCTTTCCATTGAGCCACACTGCTTCTCTAGTTCCTTGAGGGCAGGAATCACGTCTACCGACTAACGCATTGCTCTCTATACTTATCTAGTGCCTGAATATCAAAGATGGTCTAGTTAGGCACTCTAAAGATCCTCTAAGAGGGGATAAACCTTGCAATTAATTTACAGCCACAATGTAAATTTAGTCCGTGATGATGTAGCTGAGGAGGTCACTCTACCCAAGCACATTTTCTAGACAATTCAGGCCACCATCTATTTTTGGAAGCTGATTTAACCTCTAATAAAGACAGTCATATGGATTTAATATGGGCTTCTGCAAAAGGGCAGTGATTGATTTTTCCACAATCACTGATTACACCCACACCACCATTCTTCACCCATTCCTGAAGCCAAAAGATTAAAAAAAATGAATCAGCAGGAGGTATAAGATGTTCTTGAAAACTTTTCTATACACATATTGCATTTTCCAAGTGTACGATTTATGCAAAATTCCTACACTGAAAGATCTGGATCAAGATGTACGCTCTCCAGTCTTCAAGTTAGTTTACCCTTGGCAGAATGGAACTTCCATTTTCAGGAAAAAGCCACACAAGTTGGCTTGGTCAATACATTCCTCTCATAGAGTAACCTTTTAATGATTTAAGTGAAAAAGAAACCAAATATTCAAGTTCCAGTCGATTAAATTGTGCATTGTTCAAAAGTCATACCTGGGGCCATTTTAGGGTTGTTGTTTTTTCCATTGCCAAATGGTATCTTCCAGCAATGGTGGTAACATAATTCACCATCTGAATTAGAGCCCTATCTCATCCACCTCTGATGAGCTACAAAAGCAATCCGTTTACTAATGTTTTAAACATTCTTTATGATAATTACTAATTGTGGTATTTGTTAATGTGTTAGCATTGTTTTAATCACTGGGGTAGATCATGCCTGGCACATAATAAAGGCTTAACAAATAACATAGTTGCTGTTTTGTAACTCAATCGGGATGAACACAGTCCCTGTCCAACATGGGACTCACAATAAATAGGAGGGAGAACGAGAACCCCCATTTTAGAGGTGAGGAAACTGAGGTACAAAGAAGTGAAGTGACTTGCCCAAGGTCAAGCAGCAGGCAAGTGGTGAAGCTATTAGAACCCCAAGTTCCCCTGACCCCCAAGTGCATGAGCTTTCTACAAGGCCATGACGCTTCTCGATTATCCCCTTAGAGATAATTTTGCTGAATTTCTCAACTGCAAGGAACACTGCTAAATCCCCACAATATTGAGCAGGCCAAAAATATACTTTTTATACTAAGTAGCCAAGAACTGAGGTTGACTCAAATTTCCTATTCAAACTTTGCCCTTGGTTTTACTCTGACTGTTATGTGAGATCATTCAAGCCAGGAGAAAACAGATCTATCTAGTTTCCAATTACTATCCATAAATTTCTAAAACACGATGTCCTTGCAAAACACAAATTGACTGTATGAATGAATAAATAGGGAACAAAAGTTCAGAATTTCTTTATAATAGGCAGAGCTTATGATTATCAGCCCTTCAAAATTCTTCCCTAAAGAAAGCAGCACTTCAGGCTTGACTTCCGCAGTGACAAATTAACCTTATCCCCTGAAGCTCAAACCTTTTGCAGAAGGTATAAAGCTTATCTACTGACAATATTGACTCTCTCCTGATGAGTTTGATCGATTTCTTGTAATTAAAACTGAAAGCATGGAGCAGCAAGGCTGCTAAACTAGCAACTAAAAATGCATTTTTGATCTATGGCCTGATAAAAATGTTTGGGAGATAAACTCCCCCAAAAAAGTAGTAATAAATTTTGACTAAATCAAACTTGTCTGGAGAAAATATGGTTACAATTGTTTTTGAGTGAACTAATGTCAATCTCTTTCTGTTTCTAGTTGAAGGAAATGATATTTTCAAAACAATGGCTTTGAAACAGATTCCAAGCCCAGAACCCTATGAAGGCTGATTCAATTGGAGATTGATAGACCGCGGGATCATGGCATTTATGGTAAGTAACACTTTCAAAGCATTAAAAAAGGACTAAAAGTTTTTTCCACCTTGTGAGGTTGCCTATAGTATTCCAAGGGAATTATTTTTACCATTGGCATTTTCTTTAGAATGAGACATCTCAGTCCAATGTCTCTCCTTCTATATTTGGGGGTGGAGGGAAGGTGTGGACTGGATAATAACAATAACTGTGGTATTTAAGCGCTTACTATGTGCCAGGCACCATACCTAGCACTGGGGTGGATACACGCAAATCGGGTTAGACACAGTCCCTGTCCCATGTGGGACATTCCCATTTTACAGATGAGGTAACAGATCTGGAGAAGTGAAATGACTTGCCCAAGGCCACACGGCAGACAAATGGTAGAGCTGGGATTAGAACCCAGGTCCAAGATCTAACCAGTATATCACACTTTCATGTGACTTTAGAAAAGATGATCATTTTCATGAGAAGCAGCATAACCTAGGGGAAAGAGCATGGATCTGGGAGGGAGAGGCCCTGAGGCCTAATCACATCTCTGCCACTTGTCTGAAGTCACTTCACTTCTTGGTGCCTCAGTTTTCTCATCCAGAAATTGGGATTAAATGACTTCTACTTCCCCCTAAGAAAGCAAGATCCCTATGGGGCAGAGATTGTGTGCAGCTTCATTATCTCATATATACCCCAGTGCTCAACACAGTGCTTGCCACACAATAAGCACTTAGCAAATGTCACTATTATTATTATTCTATTGCTGGTTTCTGCTGGCCCTTCTACCTGGACTCAGGTTTCGCACCATCTCTCTGCTGCTAAATCTTCCCTTTTATAAAATAGGATCTGACACTTTTTTGTGAAGCAGAGATGAGATGATAAGTGCAATATGTTATTATTATATTGGAGTTAAGTGAGAGTTGAAACATGAATAGGCAATTGGATGAATCATTCACGACTGTTTTATATGTCACACCATTAAAAGGAGTCTGGCATTTTAAACCTATAATATTTTCCTAAACACATGAAGGCTGTGTACTCTCTATGCATTGCATGCCATTTAGTGTGTTCTGTTTTCCTGGATAAACCTATAAAATAGCTCTAGCTTTACAAATATGCATTCCATCAAATAACTAATGTTAATTTCCATGCCATGTGCTATATGCTTGTCTTACTGAGTTTTGTTAACAGGATTATTTAAAGGAGTAGGAATCTGAAGTATTTAAAACAAATAGCATTTCCAGCATCTATCCTTTAATAACCTAAAATTGGACAAAGCAAGGCGAGGAGCAGGTCTGAGACATTTTACCTTCCCTAACAACTTTCCTTGAATTCCAATTACTTTATCATTCCGGGCCTGCGTTTGAATAATAATTATAAAAACTGTGGTGTTTGTTAAGCACTTAGGTGCTGGGGTAGATAATAGACAATGGGGTTCAACACAGTCCCTGTCTCCCACAGGGTTCACAGTCTTAAACCCCATTTTACAGATAAGATACTGAGGCCCAGAGAAATTCAGTGACTTGCCCAAGGTCACCCAGCAGACAAGTGGCGAGAAACAACTGGGGATTAGGGTGACAATTTAAGGAACTTAATTTGCAAGCCATTGGTTGAAGGATTTTTCTGGAAAGTAATAATAATACAGTTATGGGCTACAATTTCTCAGTACTCACTTTGGACTAAAAACTGAGGTAGTGGTAAGATCAGTATATTCCTCTAGAGAGAAAGCTCGTTTTGGGCAGGGAACAATTCTGCCAATTCTGTGAATTGTATTCTACCAAGCACTTAGTCCAGTGCTCTGCACATAGTAATTGCTCAGCAAATACCATTGATTGATCAATCAGGCATAGATTCTGACCCATACAGGACTCCCACTACAAGATCGGGGTGATCTCATTTCTATTTTACAGATGGAGGAACTGAGATCCAGAGTAGTTAAGTGACTTCCCGAAGGTCACGCAGCAAACGCAGAGCAGAGCCAGCTCTAGAACCCAGAGAGCTTCATCTGTCCATTAGGCACCACTGCCACTCAGAATACATCCCTTGGGAGAATTCTGGAGGTGAAATTTGCCTCAAATCAATAGCCGCCTCTGTACCTCCAGCTTTCTTCTGCTCTCTAGAGCATGTACTACTAAGCAAGCATTCATATCAATTTTCAGACATGATTTTCATTTACTTTTCTGCCTTCTTTTTCCTCCATCTCGCTCATGCGCACGGCTTCACTCCCACTTGGTGTCTCACACCCACCTTGTGTCACGATGCCCTGCCCACCCCCCTGAATTGGGCTTTGCTACTGCAACTTCTCAATTCCCTGCCTTACTCAAAAACATTTGGCTTTCACAGTGATTCACTGGAGTGATGCTGTGATTTTTAATGCTTTATTCTAATGGTATTTGTGAAGTGCTTACTATGTGCCAGGCATTGTACTAAAGTGCTGCAGTAGATCAGGTTGGACACAGTCCATGTCCCACCTGAGGCTCACATTCTTAATCCCCATTTTACTGATGAAGGAACTGAGGCACAGAAAAGTCAAGTGACTTCCCCAATGTCACACAGCCGACACGTGGCGGAGACGGGATTGGAACCTAGGTCCTCTGACTCCCAGGCCCGGGCTCTATCCACTAGTCCACGTTGCTTCTCCATTGTTCAAATTTCTCCTTCCCTTCCTAAGGTTCAATCCTGATCGCAGCCTACGAGGAGAGTAGGAGTGGAAGGATTGTACACTAAACATTTTAAAGCTGGCAAGACCCCAGGGCTTGGGTGTGAAGCCTGCTACGTTTACAACATATGCTCAGATTAATAGGAACAGCAAGCCATTAAGGGTAATTCTTTTGTGATTTGATCTGCCTGACCTTTGATGAATCATATAGCCAAATTAGTCCCCTCATATTTTATAAGAATATTTACACGATGTAGTTCATGGGCTTCAGAGATTTCTTTGGAATGACACTTTCAACACAAATGCTAAGGAGTCAGTTTAGTAAAAGTGAGATGGAGAGCTGGATGGGTTGAAGCTCTCCAAGCCACAGCCCTAGTATTTAACTTGTACCCCACGGCTTGTTTCAGTGTCTTGACCAAAAACACTTCCTGAATATTATCCTATTTCACTCACAGGTGCTGTTGCAAAATAAAAGCTATTAAAAGCTCACTTCGAAGATTATACTCCCGCGATACCTTTCTCCAACCAGAAAGGAAGTTTTTCTTCTGAGACCACTCAACACCATTTTCTCCTAATTGTGGATTCTCCTTTAAGTAAATTTTCCCTTTACAGCTCGGAGCCAATTCCCATCTTTATCTTCTTCTTGTTTGGCTCTTTCCCAAGCTGCCACATTCAATGTCTGTAGAAGCGAAATGGTTGGAGTAGTCATGGTATTTTATTTAAGCATTTGCTATTTGTCAAGCACTGTGCTAAGCACAGGGGCAGTAATAATATCATTAGATCAGACACGGCGTGTATCCCCTGCAGGGTTTTCAGTCTAAGGGGGAGGAAGAAAAGGTATTTCATCCCCATTTTACAGATGAGGAAACAGAGGCATAGAAAAGTTAAGTGATTTTTCCCTAGGTCATCCTGCAGGCAAGTGAGAGCGAGGAGTAGAACCCACAACTCCTGACTTCCAGTCCCATGCTCTTTCCAAAAGACCATGCAGCTTCTCTTCTTGAACTACAATTTCGAGGAGCATGAAATTCTGCTCTAAGGCCTACAATTTGCAAGGAGCATGAAATTCTGCTCTTAAGGCCATAACAAACTGATTTTGTTTTGTTTATTTTTTCTGTGTTCTGTGTTATGTTTTCATTATTCCTGATGTCTGTCTCCAGCTCCTTCTCCTCACACTTTTGAAATGTGAACCAACTGAGGGACAAGGTCCCTGTCTAATTTCTGCCTATGTATTCTTTCCCTGAGCTTCATACAGTACTCTACAGACAGTACTTGCTTAATAAATACTATTACTATCATTCATTCAATTACTTTTCAGTGCTGAGTGCTCACTGTACTAACCACACGGGAGAATACAACAGTAAACAGAAATATTCCCTGCCCACAGTGAACTTACAGTCTAGAGGGGGAGACAGACATTAATATAAATAAATATTACAGATACGGACATAAGTGATTTGGGTTTGCAGAGGGGAGGACAAAGGGAACAAGTCAGGGTGATGCAGAAGGGAGTGGGAGAAGAGGAAAGGGGAGCTTAGTCAGGGAAGCCCTCTTGGAAGAGATGTGCCTTCAATAAGACTTTGAAGGGGGGAGAGCAATTTTCTGTCAGATTTGAGGAGGAAGGGTGTTCCAGACCAGAGGCAGGACGTGGGCAATGGGTTGGCAGTGAGATAGATAAGCACGAGGCACAGTAAGAAGGTTGGCATTAGAAGAACAAAGTGGGTGGGCTGGGTAAAAGCAGGAAAGAGTAGCGAGGTGAGGTAGGAGGGGGCAATTAGATTGAGTGCTTAAAAGCCAAAGGTGAAGAGTTATTACAAATTGACAGGTTATAGCCTCAGCCTGATAAATTTGCTTCCTTAAAGCAATGAAAAACAAAGAACAGCCAGAAGTGAAGGGGCATTTCAGGGGTTCTCCTTCAACCTTCAAACACTGAGGTGGTCCTTCAACCTTCAAACACTGAGGAGGTGCTAGAGAAAATGAGATTTTACAGGAAATCTTCCAAATCTCACTCACATCAGAGCAATCCCAAACCTGCAGGTAACCAAGTTTCTCTCACACAGTCCCAACCTCCTCCTTTTCAGCACAAAGAATGGGACAGGGAGGAAAAATCCAATCCTACATGTGTCAACAGGTGAGGCCTAAAAATTTCAGTGGAAAAATCGGGGAAGCAGCAACAGCTGCAGACATGTTTAGAAGAACTTAGATCAGTTTCCATCTGGCATCGGTTTCATCTGCAAAGGCACTTTTTTTTTCCACAGCCTCACAGCCAAAAGGCCAATATTATTTAAAGGGGAAATATTTAGTTAGTATTTTATGTGGCCCAGGCCCCTTCATCCTCCCCACACCAGTAATAAATCCAAAGAATAAAATAAGTCAAGGTGAAACTTCATTATTTCACTTCTAATGTCCACCAAGCTCCATGACCAAGGAGGGATTTGAGGAACGTGTCTTTCAGGGAATGTTTTATAATTGGCAGTTGGGTTCTTTTTACAGTTGGAACTGAGAGGAGACAATCGAGAGGTCTGAAGAACAAGGCAGCAGATGGAGCCTGGGAGTGTTATCTCTGACTGCATAGTCCCACAGAGGAGATGAGTCAGGTCGGTTGACTGATATTTAATAAAAGATCTAATCATTGAATGAAGTCAATGTCCAGAAAAGATTCCCTTAAATGAGAGCCAGTGATTTGGGGGACCGATCCAGATAGGTAAAATGGAAGCTGTCATCTGAGTTGCCATGATGAGCACCCTGATTTGTTAGAGAATTGACTCCCGGACAGCCTCTCTGTACTAAGTACTGAGGTAGACACAAGGTTGTCAAGTTGGACACAGTTCCTGTCCTGCATGGGGCTTATAGTTTTAACCCCCAGTTTACAGACAGGGTAACTGAGGCTCAGAGAAATGAAGTCACTGACCCAAGGTCACACAACAAATAGAGTCTTTCTGACTACCAGGCCCGTGCTCTATCCACTATGCCATGCTTTCTGTCACAAATGCCATGAATAGAGATGATAGCAGTAACAGGGATACCCCTCAAAGGCAGATGATATGTTTTTTGTTTCTTTTGTATTCTCAGGACTTAGTACAGCAATCCACACAGTTATCAAGTGATAAACCTACTGTTACTCATCTAATCTTCCTCCATTTCTGTGTTCTCACATTTCAAGGGCCTCATCTTTCATTGATCTGTCACTTCTTTTCTTCTGGGTGTCTCTTCCCTATGAATGTTTCTCCCCCATCTTTGTGTTTGTGACTCCCTTCTCCCTCCTTTGTAGTTGTTTCTCTGTTTATAATCTCAGGTTCTTCATCTGTTGTCCTCTCTGGGTTACTCTCATGAATCTCTTTCGTCCTTTTCCAATAGGATAGAACAGGGAGTCAGGACACCTAAATTCTAATCCTGACTCCTCTCCTTGCCTGCTGTGTGGCCTTGGGCAAGTACTTTTCTGAGCCTCAATCTCCTCACTTGTAAAAATGGGAATTAAATGGTTTGATTTTTGTCCTTCCCCAATAAAAGTGCAAGTGCTTACTTCAAGTGTTTAGTACAATGTTCTGCACACAGTCAACCTTCAATAAGTACCACTGATTGATGAGAGCGAGAGAGCGAGAATACGCATGTGATCCTTCTTGTCTTTTAGTCTCCGTCTCTTTCCCTTGGGCTCTCTGACTCCTGGCAAATCAATGTCAGCATCCAATATAGGGAAGACCGAAGCTTTTTTTTTTTCCATTTTCTCCTACATGTAGTCAATCCATCAATCAGTGGTATTTACTGAGTACTAATAAATTGATAGAGTCCAGTGAAACATGCACTCTACCCTCAAAGCGCTCAGATGATTTACATTAAATACTCAGGGTTTCCCAACTCAGAGAAATCTGTAATGATTTACTTTAGAAGAATATAATAATGTGAGAAAATCACATCCCTAGTCTTAATTTTATGACTTTATGAGAATAAAAACTTACACTCCTCTGATATTGCTAGATTTGCAAACTCCTTGAAGGCATGTCTTCTTACTCTTTTGTACTCTCCAAGGCACTTAGTATAATGCTCTGCACAAAGTAAGGGCTCAAGAAATGCTACTGATTGATCGATTTTGGACTTGAGAGAAAATCTGAATACTGGAGAAACAAAAGCTGTCCAAAAGTGGCTGTCACACAAGGAAGCTCCCAACATTTTTTCCTGAATGGAGAATGTAATTTCTTAGGGAAAAAAAAACCCCACGTATGTTACACTATGACCTCAACTTCCAGATATCCTATTCTGAAATACGTGCTGAATCTATTGACTTCAGTGGGTGCATTAATAATTCACACAACATGCTGAATGGATTTTGAATTAACCCGACAGAATTAGGATGGACTCATAAATCAACTTATGACCATGTGGAAATAAACCAACGTTGACACTGATTTAAAAAGCTGGAAGGTAAAAATTGGGTGAAATTGAGTAAAACCCTAAAAATCCATATGCCATTTATAAACTAATCACATTGCTTCCCTGTATACCTCCAGTCCAGCCCTTTAAGTCTAAGTCAAAGGAGAGAGGAGGGGGAAAGAAGGTAAAAAAGCTGATAGATTCCTTTTCCGTCTGTAACCAACATCATAACTCCTCTCAGCAGGCTCTATGAGTGTTTATCTGCTAATCAACTTCAAGCAATTGAAGATAAGGCAGAGGGTTACCTAAAAGCCAGACTTTCTCATTCCAGCACCCACCTGTAGCTCTGGGCAGAATTTCTAAAAGCACTGTAATAGTCAAGTTGGCCTGTGGTTCCAAGATGATCTGGCTGGCAGTGAGAACACGAATGTTCTTGAAAGAGAGCCTAGCACTCTTGCACTGGGGACAGAGTTGTCTAGTGGAAAGAGAATAGGCTGGGGAGTCAAGAGACCTGGATTCTAATCCTGCCTCTACCACTGGAGTCACTTAACTTCTCTATCCCTCTTTCCTCATCTCTAAAATGGGATAAGATCCATTATGTGTCCAGAGGGACAGAGACTGACCATCCTGACAATCTTCTATCTAGCACAGTGTTTAAGAAATCTATTACTATTAAAGGGAAGCAGCATGGCATAGTGAATATAGCACGGGCCTGGGAGTCAGTAGGTCATGGGGCCTAATCCTGGCTCCACCACTTGTCTGCAGTGTGACCTTGGATAAGTCACTCCACTTCTCTGTGCCTCAGTTACCTCCTCTGTAAAAATGGAGACAGTGCGAGCCCCACTTGGTGCAGGGACTGTGTTCAACTTCATGACCTCGTATCTACCGCAGTGCTTAGAACAGTTCTTGGAACAGAGTAAGTGCTTAATATCATTACTTTACTATCATTATTACTTGTACACTATACCCATGCAAATTCAAAAGTATAATGTTTTGAGACCCTTGCTTCTTGGGGTGAAGCTAGTTTAGCACAGTAATAACAACAACAACAATGATAATAGTGTTTGTTAACCACTTGCCATGAACTGAGTACTGGGGTAAAGTGCAATCAGATCAGACACAGTCCCTCTCCTATAAGGGGCTCACAGTCTAAGATTTCACATTGGCTGCCCCAAGCACATCTGTAAGTAACCGTGGAACATCTCCCCACTGTTCCTTGCTAAACACACAGGGGGGATACAAAAGAAATCTGGCTGGAGGACACCACTGATTAGAGTCAAGTAGTTTACGGGACTCTAGGGGATTTTTCTCCCTCTCCACAGCCTTCTCCTTTTGAGGGATAGGAGTAATTAAACCTCTTTCAAATTTATGTGGATTAAACATTTTGCTGCAAAAACTCTACTCGGGGTAGAAGATGGGAGGCCCTTTAATATTATGGTTTTTCAGTTCTACTAGAACCATCACATTTACCAGTTCTTGTTCACAGTATATATGATTGTGGAAGGAGAAAATTAAGCTCAAATGGCCTTCATCTGCCCGTGCTGGAGAGAGAAATATTGCAGTTTAGCCAAAATGAATTAGATTTTTTCAACACCTAGTTAAATGACATCCCATTGACCTTTAACTTCCCCTGAGGCCCAGACTGACTGGGACAGCATTCAACTCTTTCAAAGACTCTTTGGCAGAGGACATGTCATTGTATGCGCCCCTGAACATTAAGGGCTCAAGCCGGGAAGGGAATCCATCAACTGTATTTATTGAGTGCAGAACACTGTACTAAGCACTTGGGAAAATACAATAAAACAGAGTTGGTGGACACATTCGTGCCCACGAGGGAATAAGAATTTTAATTTCCTCCTTAGTATTACTACTAAAGTTTCCTGGAACTTCGAGGGCAGGGGCTGTAACTAGTGCCTCTATTGTACCCTCCAAATGCTTAGTGACATCTCCTAAACACAGTAATTGCTCAATAAACAACGAGTGACTGATATCTGGGTAGGTGACCTGAAGGGTATAACCATCTCCTTGACAACTTGAAAGGAAAATGCTGGTCCCCTCCATCCAGCCAAAGGAAAATCTAGAGTGAAGCTATAAACGATCATCTCAACTTTTCCCAGCAGGCCATCCGGGGACAAAAAGTAAATTACATACCATATAAAAATGTGAGTTTAGTAGGTGCCATCTGATGAGCATGACAGTGAAGCTATTTGGAGAACTCTTAGGAAAGTCCCCCCAACCCTAATTTTTTTTATTTTAGGAATGTCATTTGTGACTTGCTTTCTCTCATCTTCATACTCGTACTATGAACGGGATCCAAAAGGTCATAATGGATTGATTACTGTCCTTATGAAACTCAACCAGTTGAGGTTGTAAGACTGGGGGAATGGGCATCCTGGTCTGTGTTGCTGTCTCATTTTCTGGGATTCTCAGAAGCTAGAATACCTCTGTCTCCTCCCCCATCTTTCCTAGGCCGAATAATTATTGTTCCCTAATAAATTCCACGTTTTCCATCGGAAGAGTAAGGTATCTGGCCTGAGGCTTTAAAATCTCTTGATTATAGGCCGTGTGTGTGTGGAAAAATATAATTATATCGTGGGCTCAGAGCCAAGTGGAAAAATCTCTAAACGGATGTCTAAACACTACTTACTTCATTTTTAAATGCACTGTGGCAGGAATGAAGAAAAAAGGCAGAGTTTTAGGCCAAAAGAACAGAGAAGGGATTTGGGGTTAAGATTAAATAACAGGTTTTTCAGAGTGGTCTTCAGGTGCTAAGTATTATATAACTGGCAACAGATATTCTATGGAAAGTTTCTCTTCAGCATGTGGGCTGTGGGGGAAACAGCTGACTAAGCAGTTCATCTTGCACGAGTCCTGACTGTTTGAAGAATCTGCAGCAGGATAATTCCCAAGCAAAATGGAAGCTGAAACCACCAAACTTGACACGTCCATTCACAGTTACTTCTATCCGACTCACATCTCTGCCTTCCACACCTGTACAGAAAGCCCTCCATTCAAAACCAAGTGTTAAATACCTTTTATAGGGCGTTTAATTATTTAATGAATCCTGCAGCACGAACTGATTCTGAAAGGGAAGGCATTTCAGAATAAAATGTGCCATCACATGGAGTTTCATTTTCATTCATTCATTCAATCATACTTATTGAGCACTTACTATGTGCAAAGAATTATACTAAGCACTTATGACAGTGCAATAAGCAAACACATTTGCTGCCTAGAACAGGCTTACAGTCTAGAGGGGGAGACATACATTAATAATAATAATGTTGGTATTTGTTAAGCACTTACTATGTTCAGAGCACTGTTCTAAGCACTGGGGTAGATATAGGGTCATCAGGTTGCCCCACACGAGGCTCTCAGTCTTAATCCCCATTTTACAGAAGAGGGAACTGAGGCCCAGAGAAGTGGAGTGACTTGCCCACAGTCACCCCGCTGACAAGCGGCAGAGCAGGGATTCGAACCCATGACCTCTGCCCAAGCCCGGGCTCTTTCCACTGAGCCACGCTGCTTCTCTAATATACATAGTTAAATAAATAACAGAGTTTGAGGCTACAGACCATATGATACTTTCTAACTGATGTTCAGGTAAATTAAATAGCTGTGAACACCAGATGATATTTCTAATATATAATGCTCTTTTCAAAATCTTTCAGCCCACAGTGGAAAGAGCACAGGCCTTGGAGTCAGAGGAGCTGAGCTCTAATCCTGCCTGCTGTGTGACCTCGGACAAATCAGTTAACATCTCTGTGCCTCAGTTTTCTCAACTGTAAAATGGGGGTTAAATATCTATTCTCCCTTTTCCTTAGACTGAGCTTCATATGGGACAAGGACTGCATCCTATATAATACTACTACTAATAATAACTAATATTTGTTAAGCACATATGTGCCAGGCACTGCACTAAGTGCTGGAGTGGATACCAACAAATTGGGTTCCACAGAGTCCCTATTCCAGATGGGGCTCACAGTCTCAATCCCCATTTTACAGATGAGGCAATTGAGGCACAGAGCAGTGAAGTGACTTGCCCAAGGTCACACAGCAGACATGTGTCGGAGCTGGTATACTGAAACTACCGCAGCGCCTAGTTTAGTGCTTGGATTATGGTAATCACATGACAAATTCCACAGTCATTATTTAAACAAGTGGCCAGTCTCCAAGGGAGGAAAGTCTTTTTGGAAATTGGGATGGTCCCACCTCAATGTGAAGTAGAGAGCCAGCTTGTAATCAATCTCCTTGTGGGCAGGGAGCACACCTACTGAATCTGTTATATTAAACTCTCCCAAACGTTTAGTAGAGTTAGTGCTCAATAAATACTATTGATCGATTGATAATTCTGCCCAAAGCTGAAAAGGCCTTTCTATTCCCTATGTGAGCTTTCAAACTAGTAGTCCAAGAAACCAAGAATGAATCCGTACTGTTAATTAGCCCCTGTGCAGCCCTATGGAAAGTCAGCTTGACTTGACAAACCATTTGTTCTGTGTATACACTTTTTGCCAAGAGTAGAACTTTCAGAAGGAAAGTGGAGAATGATAGTGTGAGGAAAGAAAAATGAAACCATAGTGGTCTCCGACTTTTATAAACCTCTTCAGTTCTTCTTATACATGTTTTAAAAGTCTTAATAAAAGCTTGAGTTCCTCATAAACCTTCCTGTGATGCCTGTGAAAGGAATTTATAGTTTAGCGGGAGAGGCAAGACCCTGAATGTATTCACAGATTGGAGGAGGATGAGAAAGGGGGCATGAAAATGAGTTGGTGCTTAAGTAATAGGGTGTACAAGATAGGTGCTATGGTTGACTAGGGCTTGTGTGATCTGGAAGTGCTGTAGGAACAGGTGGAGGGAGATTGAAATTTAAATCAGTGAAGGCCTCCTGGAGGAGATGTGATTTTAGAAGCATCTAGAAGATGGGGAGAGCTTCAGCCCACTAGATAGGAAGCGGGAGGCAGTTTCAGGGAGCGGGAGAGTCGAGAAGGAGGCACGGGAAGCAAGTTAGTTTAAAAGGAACAAAATTAGTCTCCAATGCCAGGAAAACAACAAGATATTTTAAACATAAAAATTGGAATGGTCTAATAAAGTTTGCTACCCTTCAGAGCTCCAAAAACAGTCATGTTTGGGACTCAGGACTCAGTGCCATTGGTTTTGTTTTTATTTTATCCAGCTGGTTGGCCAACTCCCTCAGTGTGTCCCAGAATTTGGGAGGTTAAAATAAAGCTATAAATATTGGCGGGGGGGGGGGGGGGGTGAGAAGAGGTTCTCTGAACATGGCAGGGTGACCTTCTTCGTCATCAAGAGTGACATGAACCTGGAAGGATATTTATAACTTTCTGCTTCTAAGGTGGTTGGTATAAAGCCATGACAGTGGCTTTATATGTGAGATTTGGGGTTTGAAATAAAGACTCACAGACTGAGTTGTTTCCCGGTGAGCTAATCAAGGGCCTTCTATGAAAAGAGTCTTAAGATTAGAGAATTTCTCACCCAACATCTGCGTATGAAAGATACAATATTCCCTGCCCATGTGCACAGAATTCCCTACAGATGTGTACCAAATTCTCTATCAGTGTGTTCAAAGTTCCCTAACAAGGTGTATGAAATTTCCTTCCAAATTCTCCCAAACTCCCTATATGTACAAAACTCCCAACCTGTACGGATGAAATTCCCTATCAATGCATGCGATGTAGTGATGCAGCGGGTGCTAATGGGAAGAGCATGGACCAGGAAGTCAGAGGTCCAGGTTTCTAATGCCAGCTTGGCCACTTAACAGCTGTGTGACCTTGACCTTGTCACTTAACGCCTCTGTGCCTCAATTTTCTCAGCTGTAAAATGGGGATTGAATACCTCTTTTTCCTACTAGACTGTGAACTCCTTGTGGGATGGGGACTGTGTCTGACCTGAGGATCTCCTATCTACCCCAGTGATTAATACAGTGCTTGGAACAAAGTAAGTGGTTAACGAGGAATACCACAATTACTATTGTGTGCCTTATCAGGCCGGAGGGCCTCCCGCCTTTGGCGTCAGCTGAGTAAATAACTTGAACCCTTTTTGTTGGAAGAGCAGTCTGTCCATTCTGGCTTGTTGAGACCTGTCTAGGTGATGTTTGCCATCACACTGACCTATCCTGACCAGGGAAATATTAGTCATAAACAAATACTCGATCCACTGGGCACTCCCTCAGTCATCAAAATATGCTTCACTGCCTCACTCCCTTTCCGTTTGCTTAGGACAAGGATAGCAGGTGTTATTCTTGGACAAATCCCCTCATGCATGCTTGAGGCATGTAATAGAAATTGCCCTGAAATCAATCATCTTGGTTGGATTTTCATTTATCTTTTATTACCTTAAGGGAAAATAAATAGGAATATCACCAAGTCAAAAACACAGATAGCTTCAAACTAGGCAGCATTTTTGTCTGTGCGCTTTTGCTTATTTCCAAGAGTTCCCCAAGCAACCACTTCTCCAGAGTCTTATTAGAGCCTCTTCTGGATATTTTGCAACAGGAAACAAGAGGGCTGTGGCTCTCAAGTCCAAGAAACAGCATGACATAGTGGGAAGAGGACAGGCCTGCGGCTCAGGAGGGCTGGGATCTGATCTCCCCTCTGCCACTTGCCTGCTGTGGGACTTTGGGCAAGTCCCATAACGTCTCTGTACCTCAGTTTCCTCATCTATGAAATTGGGGTTAAATACCTGTTCTTCCCTCTTCTACTGTGAGTTCCAAGTAGGACTGTGTCCTAATTTTTTTTTTTTTTGCATGTTATGCACTTACTATGTACCAAAAACCCTGATGCAGATAAGACATCTTCAGGTATGCCATATCTATCCCAGTGCTTGGCACATAGTAAGTACTTATAATTTACTTGATCGTATTTATTGAGCACTTACAATGTGCAGAGCACTTTACTAAGCACATGGAAAGTACAAATGAGCAACAAATAGAGACAATGCCTACCCAACAAGTCTCACACCACCACAATTATCATCATAATTATCTGGGGTGGGAATTCAGACTTAAGAGTTAGTTCCCTTTTGGTGTCAAGGGAGGTTAATTCATTTTCTTCTAAGTGGTGTCAGTTTGTTTCCCCTTCTTAAGAGTTACCAAAAAGAGATACTTTTCTGTTACTGTGATGAGTCAGATAATCAACCCGCTTTCTATCACTTCCACACCATTAGCACACTAATGCAGAGGGGGAGTCTGATCCACAAGATTACATATCTGGAGCAGTTATTCCCAGGCGTCAAAGGGTGAATCGCAGACAGGGATAAGGGAGCGAACTGGGATGAAGCCGCAAATTGCAAGTAAAACTGTTTGAAATGCACTAGGTGTGATTTTAATGCCTCAGAGAAATCCAGAGCATTTTCACCATCTGGTTGGCTTCCTTTTGATTTGAACAACGAGAAGTATTTTTTCCCCCCCACTACTTGGAATGGGGTAAAATTATGAAAAAAGAATACCGTTGCCATTTGTTCAATAAAAACACAAGGTGGAGAGTAAAATATATGTAGATCCATCATGCCCTCGGCAATCATGGGGGTGAGGAGGAAGTTCTGGAACCCAGCAATTGGGAAAGTTGGGAAAAGAGCCTGAAACCTATTGAATAATTGTGGTATTTGTTTAGCACTTACTATTTGTTAAGCACTGTACTAAGAGCAAGGGCAGAGGCAGTATATTGAGAAGCAGCGTGGCTCACTGGAAAGAACACGGGCTTTGGAGTCAGAGGTCATGGGTTCGAACCCTGGCTCTGCCACTTGCCAGCTGTGTGACTTTGGGCAAGTCACTTAACTTCTCAGTGCCTCAGTTCCCTCATCTGTAAAATGGGGATTAAGACTGTGAGCCCCACGTGGGACAACCTGATTCCCCTATGTCTACCCCAGCGCTTAGAACAGTGCTCGGCACATAGTAAGCGCTTAACAAGTACCAACATTATTATTATTATTATTATATGCATCTTAGAACAAGTCCCTTTCTCACAACAGGCTCACAGCATGAGGGAGAGAACAGGCCCTGAATCCCCTGAATATGAGGAAACTGAGGCCCAAAGAAGTGAAGTGACTTCCCTAAAGTCACACAACGGGCAAGTGGCAGAGCCAGGATTAGAACCCAGGTCATCTGACTCCCAGGCCCACATTCCTTCCCCATTTTCCTTTTCCATGTAGAGAGGCTCATGGCATCCTATACCCTGGCTCTCTTCAGAAATGTCAGGTTCAGCTCACTCTCCCAAAGCCCAGTTCTGCTGGGATTGGGTGAAAGCAAAGGGGTTAAATAATTATTGCAGCAGTGGATGATTTGGGACTCGGAAGACAACAGAGGATTCCTATCTTCACAGCTTTAATCCATTGCTCTACACACAAGAAGCACTTAATAAATGCCACTGATTGAGTACCTTCCCATAACTACCTGCCCATCTGTAACCCAGCTCCTTTCTTTGGAGACCAAGAACAGCAGTGAACACATGGGGAGCTCCTGAAACAATTCGATTAACCAATGGGATTTATTGAGCATTTGCTGTGCCCAGAGTACTGTATTAAGTGTTCATTCAATTGTATTTTCATTCAGTAGTATTTATTGAGAGCTTACTATGTGCACAGCTAAGTGTTCAGGAGAGTAGGATAGAATAAGTACACCCTTAACCTGCTCTCAGAATAAAAGGTGTCCTACAACTCAATGCTGAAGCCAGAGTGCAAAGCTCAAGTGAACAACATGCATTTAAACACACCCAAAACTGGATCAGTGAACCTCCGGATTCCTTGATCCAGAGATCAGCTAGGCGCATTTACAAATATTCAACAAAGCTCTGCTTCCTCATTTTTCCCCCACTAAGTGAACTGCAAACATTAGAGCAGGAAATCTATCTTTCCTGTTCCACCCTATCTAAAATGAGTACAGTGAAATCCCCTTTCTACCCCTTTAGGATTGACTTGTCTGTATTATCGCGCCTATAATTTGTACAACCCATGGAAGTCTTTGAACTGAATTTCAACCCTGGTGCGTAACCTAATGTTTCAAATCCATTTTTGAAAGTCTCCAGAGATACATCACTCTTCAAACATCAGTCTGTTCTTTTTCCCGGCATCTATTGAAGCCAGTCACTCTTCTGTGGGCAATGGGAAATTACAATTTTTTTTTTTTTTTACAGTAAAACATGTGACATTTAGTTCTCTCTTTTTGCCAAAAACAGAGCCCCATTTTGCTTCCTGGTCCAAGTCAACTGCTCTGTGATGTTTGTTGATAACTTATCAAGGCCAGAGCTCTATAACGTGCTCAGGGAGTGGAACAGAAGCAAGGTATCTTCCCTGCCCTCAAGTGACTTACTGTCTATTTTTTAATGGCATTTGTTAAGCACTTACTATGTGCCAGAGTGCTTACTCTGTACTAAGAACTGGGATAGATTCAAGATAACCAGTTTGGACATAGTCCATGATGCACATGGGGCTCACAGTTTTCATCCCCATTTTACAGATGAGGTAACTGAGGCAGAGAGAAGTGAACTGACTTGCCTTAGACCACGCCCTAGACAAGTGGCAGAGCTAGAGTAGAACCCCAGTCCTTCTGACTCCAAGGCCCGTGCTGTGTCCACTAGGCTACGCTGACTGTCCATTTGTATTTATATGCACCCATTTTTCTCCTGATTTAATAATAATAATGATTATTATGGTATTTGTTAAGCACTTACTACGGGTCAAGCACTGTTCTAAGCGCTGGAGGAGAAACAAGGTAATCAGGTTGTCCCACACGGTGTTCACCATCTTCATCCCAACTTTACAGATGAGGTAACTAAGGCACAGAGAAATGAAATGGCTTGCCCAAGGTGACACAGCAGACAATTAGTGAAGCCGGGATTAGAGCCCACGGTCTCTGATTTCCAAGCCTGTGTTCTTTCCACTATGCAACACTTGATTTAATAACCATAATCGTCATTCAGATTTACAGAACCACTAACTTCTGAATCCACAGTGTGAGAATCAACTTTAGCCATATATTGAGCAACAGCCTCCATTCACAGGTGAACAAGCCCTCTCTAATGGCCATGTTGAAGATGTTAACCATGCGCTAGAAAATGCAATTTCCAAAACTTGGATTTATTGGAAATTTTGAAACGTTTTCTTCCTCCAGGAATCCCTAGTCTAAAGTATGATTTAGCTTCAAAGCCACATCATTTTTAATCCCATCAACTTGACATTTGCTTAGTACTTTTGGTTACTTGAAGGTTTTCCGGCCAACGGTTTCGCTACAGTCACAAAAATATTGCGAAAGGTCTTACCAAAATCAGGAAAGAAGAGAGACATTCCAAAGGAGACTTCCACATCCTGATCGGGTTAATTCATACAATTATCCCTGATACAACACTTTTGGAAATACCACTACTGAATTTCAATGCTGGCATTACCTACAGCCTTGCCTCACAGTGCGAAGGCTGAAAAGCGTACCTAGGCTAGAATATTTTCTTCCTCTTCATTGAAAGAATTTTGCTTAACTTGATCTGAAAGATTAAATCCCATTTCACTTTACCATTGCCATTTTTTTAGCAGAGGTAACGGAAGTGGGCTTTTGTCTGAGCAGTATGTGAAAGATGAATTTTTTTAAAGATTGAGTACTATATTAACAAATGCAAAGAGGCCCTCATTGATTTACTCAGTGGTTTTGGAAGCACTAAGCATTTGGAAGTATACACCAGGGTTAGTATTCATAATCCCTGCCCTCAAGGAGTTTACATTCTAGAATGTAAAGAGTAAGCTATCTCTTGAGCACTTACTGTGGGCTGAGCACCGTACTAAGTGCTTGGGAGAGTATAATTTAATACTATACCAGACATTCCCTGCCCACAGTGAGTTTACAGTCTAGAAGGGAAGACAGACATTAATAAAACATGGCATAATAGAACACGGGCCTGGGAGACAGGTCATGAGTTCTAATCCTGGCTCCACCACTTTTCTGCTGAGTGCCCTCAAGCAAGTCACTTCATTTCTCTATGCCTCTGTTATAATAATGTTAGTATTTGTTAAGCACTTACTATGTGCAGAGCACTGTTCTCAGTGCTGGGGGAGGTACAGGGTCATCAGGTTGTCCCACGTGAGGCTCACAGTTAATCCCCATTTTACAGATGAGGTAACTGAGGCACAGAGAAGTTAAGTGACTTGCCCACAGTCACACAGCTGACAAGTGGCAGAGCTGGGAGTCGAGCTCATGACCTCTGACTCCCAAGTCCAGGCTCTTTCCACTAAGCCACGAAATGGGGATTGATACAGAGCCCCACCTGGGACAAGAACTGTGTCCCACCCGATTTGCTTGTATCCAGCATTGCCACATAAGTGCTTCACAAATACCATAATTATTATTGTTATTATTATAAGAAGCAATGTGGCTCAGTGGAAAGAGCCCGTGTGTGTGTGTGTGTGTGTGTGTGTGTGTGTGTGTGTGTGACTGTCAGCTGTGTGACTGTGGGCAAGTCAATTCACTTCTCTGTGCCTCAGTTACTTCATCTGTAAAATGGGGATTAAGACCGTGAGCCTCACATGGGACAATCCAATTACCCTGTATCTACCCCAGTGCTTAGAGCAGTTCTCTGCACATAGTAAGCACTTAAATACCAACATTATTATTATAAAAATACATAAATTACAGATATGTACTTAACTGCTGTGGGACCCAGAAGAGATGAATAAAGGGAGAAAGTCAGGGTGGATTGGTACATATTTAATATGTAACCTTTGCTAAGTGCTTACTACTGACCCAACACTGTACTAAATGCTGGGGGAGATATAACTATTATTCACAATCCATTTCCTACATGGTTCTACCAGTCTAAGAGGAAGGAAGAACAGGTATTTTATTACCATTTTTACAGCTGAAGAAAGTGAGGCACAGAGAAGTGTCTGGTGCTAGGTTGTACAGCAGGCCTGTGTGGAGTCAGGATTAGAACCCAGGCCAAGTACAGGCTGATAGAACCGTTTTGGGAACTGTTGATCTGTCAAACATTGTACTGCAGGAGCACTGTCATTCCATGATATCCGAAATGTTGCATGAGTGAGGTCTGCTAAAGTTTATGGAAACTTTCTAGATTCTGTAATTCATGGGCATGCTGCGCTAAGGCTATGTTTGGTACATTTTTTTGCCTGGATAGCCAGGGAGAAAACTCACTGATAAATGCAATTATTTTCTTTTTTAATAAATCAATCCTTTACATCTACTTTCCCATATTTAATTAAAGTGTATTTATTCATCTATGTCTAGTGCTTCCCCCTTTACACTTGGATTTAGAGTTTAAAGGGGAAGGGAAAACAGCTACTGAATCCCCATTTAACAGATGAGAAAACAGGCACAGATGAGTGATTTTTCTCAAGGTCACACAGCAGACACGTGGCACAGCTAGAAGTAGAATCCAGATCCTCTAACTCCCAAGCTCTTTCCACTAGGCCACGCTACTTCATTGCCCAGGTATTATCACCAGGGGATGCTGTGGTAATATTTTCACATTTTTTCTTGGAGAGTGGGGATGTTTCTCAAAACAAGCCTACTAAGTAAATGTTCAGTCCAAACCATTAATTGATTGATTGGTTTATTGAGAGCATACTGTGTCCAGAGCACTGAACTAAGACTTTAAGCTCCTTGTGGACAGGAATGTGTCTGTAAATTCTATTATACTGTTCTCTCCCAAATGCTTAGTACAACCTTCTGCAACAGTAAACTCTCAACGAATACAGTCGATTGACTGAAAGTAAGTTGTCTATGGACTCTATAGCTGAAAATCCAACACTGATCATTTCAATCCTAGATAATGATGTCATCAACGCAGAGCACAGATGACAAGCTCGATAATCTAGAGGTTTAGGATTCAGGAAGCAAGAATAGGTACTGTCTCTAAAAGGAAAGAACCTCTTTGCATGGAAAAGTTCTTAGGCATAAAAATAAAGCCGGGGAAAAGGAATATAGAAAATATGATATCCAAACAGAATTATTTATAAATAGAATGTTTTATGAAGTTTCCATGAGGCATCAGCTGTTCTTTAACCCCTGAGATGCTTGTATTTTCCAAATGCACATTAAATTATTGCTTAGCTGTAATATTTATACTTGGAATCCAGTCCACTATATCTCACGTATTTTATGCGTTTAAATATATTATCTTTATCCTGAGCATAAATGATATCTGCCAAACGATTTGGGGGAGAGATGTAGCACACAAATCTGGCTGAGAGGATACTGATAATTTCATTTCTTTTGATTCATAAAAGAAAATAGAATATTCTTTGACAAGACCTAGTAGGCAGTCACATATTCATTATTGATTGAGAAGCAGCGTGGCCTCGTGGAAAGACCATGGATCTGGGAGTCAGATGATCTGGGTTCTAATCTCAGCTCTAAAAACTTGTCTGCAGATCAGAATTGAAGTAACGGTATTTATCGACCACTCTGAGTGTAATGCAGCCTACTGAGTGCTTGGGAAAGTAAAACAGAAATTCTAGACACATTTCCTGCCCACAGGGAGACAGGAATACACATACTTGCAAATAGAGCAATCAGAATAAATTACTGAATGCAATCAAGCACACTCATATTCACCAGAACTGAGGATATTTGAAAAAAAAAGTGTGGAAGGCCTGGGAGAGGCTGTGAGTTGAATCTAACTCAGGGTGTTGGAAGTTCAAACCGGAAGGCTGGAAGGTAAGAGGGCTTGACTCACACTCGTTCGGCAGCACGAACAGGAGAGTCTCTTTATGGGTAGGGAATGTCTAACAAATTTCCCATATTGTACTCTCCCAAGTGCTTAGCGCAATGCTCTGTACACAGTAAGTGCTCAATAAATACTATAATGATTGGTGCAATCCCAAATGCACCAATGCTTGCTAAATGCAAGCTCACCCTCCCAGCAATGTCAGACTTAAAATGATTGAAGGTATTTGAGCAATTACTGTGTGCAGAGCACTGTACTAAGCGCGAGTACTGCTCTCAGCACGTGTTTAACAAATGACCTAATTATTAAATCAACTTGTCGGCTACAGGCAGAAGGATTCTACTTTCCTCCAGTAGTGAACCCCTCCAGGATGTGCTCATTTGGCAGAGAGAATGAGTTCAGCTAGAGATCAAACAGAAATCATGAGTCCAGAAAATCCATATAATTTCCTGCCATGTTTATGCCCAGACTCTTTTTCCCCCAATATCTTCTAGTTCATTTCTGATCCCTGGAATACTGCGGTATATTACACATCTCGTTTCAGCTCACAGTTTCACTTTGTAGGTTTTCAGGATACTTTGAAGGCCATTTAAGTTCATAAGATTGTAAATTGGATACAACTACATTTCACATTCCCTTTTGTTTAAGGGCACCCGTATTGTACCGATTGTCCTCATTTTTTTTTTTGTTGAGCTTCCTGTATTTGTGTACAGACACCTCTGACATTTTCAATGAGTCATTATTACTTTTTAGGGTTTAGGGTATTTTGTGTCTTATTTCCTGTGTTTCTCACTTAACTTAGTTGTTGTTGTTTTCCCAGGCTGCATATGCTATCCCAACTCTTGAATGATTCTCTTTCCACCTGTATGTGAATTCCTTCTTTTTGAGTCTCTGTTTGCTAGCTCCTCCACTATCACCATGTCTGCAGCAATTCTATTTTCTAAAAGCTCCTTTTAAGGGGAGAGAACCGTCTGTAATTTGGTCCTCAAGTGTGACAATGATTAGACAAATATCTCCTCCAAGAGGCCTTCCATGACTAAGCCTCCCTTGAATTCTATTGATAATAATAATGCTCCTCCTTTCAACCTGGTAACTACCAGTCCTCTCACCATAGCAACTGTCCTAGAGGACTTGAAATCTCATCCTCTTGCTTCTCTCAAGAAGCTAGACTGTAAGCTCGTTGTGGGCTGGGAATGTGTCTGTTTACTCTTGCATTTTACTCTCCCAAGAACTAAGGACAGTGCTCTGCACACAGTAAGCCCTCAATAAATACAATCAGATGAATGAAGGCAGATGTGTTTTTCAAACTGAAACCAACAGCAACTGAATCCCCTGCTTGCTCTCCCTTCTGGGTCATCTATGCACTCATATCTGTGACTTTTGGACATTTGATGTTCACTCCAACCCCACAGCACTTACGTACATACCTTTAAATTATACATCAGAAATGACCTCTTTATTCATAGTAATATCTGTCTCCCCCTCTCGATTGTAAGGTCATTATGAGCAGGGCACCTGCCTGCTAATTGTTGTATGGTACTCCCCCAAGCGCTTAGTACAATGCTCTGCACATAGTAAGCACTTAATAAATACAATTGACTGGTTGACTGAACAGCAGGGACAAGTTAGGTTGTGGCATGCAAAGCCCAAGACCTTTCCCTCCCCCAACCCACAACATATGCCCACTCACACATGCAAAAAAAAAGGTTTGGAAGCAGAAGCCTCAGGCTATGCTTTGGGAGAAGGAGTGCTCTGTACCAGTTGCCCCCTTGAGAAGTGGAATTTATTCATTTCTCACTTTGTCACTTTTAATATCATTTAAAGCCAATTTATACTTTCAAAAAGTAACTGAAACTAGTTTGGTTTGTCCCTGTTGCTCATGTGCAACCGAGACTGTGTCTGATCTACTTAAACTGTACCTATCCCCGTACTTAGTAGTGTGTTTGGCACATAGTTATTTCTTAGATAGCACAATCTATCTATGACAGTCAAATGGTCCTGACTGACAGAGAAAATTTGGGATTTCTACCTTTACTTTTGCCTTCCCATGCTATAATAACCACCCTTGACATAATGAACATATTAATGATGTGTATATATCCAAAATTCTATTTATCTATTTTGATGCTATTGATGCCTGTCTACTTGTTCTGTTGTCTGTCTCCCCCTTTTAGACTGTGAGCCCATTGTTGGGAAGGGACTGTCTCTATCTGTTGTCAAAATGTACTTTCCAAGCACTTAGTACAGTGCTCTGCAGGCAGTAAGTGCTCAATAAATGTAACTGAATAACAAAAACAATAACCATAATAATAATGCTAGTGGTATTTTTAAGCATTTATGTGCCAAGCACTGGGCTAACTGGTGAAACAGAAAAACAAAACAAAAAAAAAAATCAGTCTCATAGCAATCAGTTTCCTGAGACCAGAAGAGCTGGTAGGGTAAAAGGTAACAGAATAGAGCCGTCTACATTCCTGGAAAGCCACTCTGGAATTCTGGAATTCTGGAATTCAGAGGATAGAGCATTATCACATGCCCCAAAACACCCTTCTGCAGAGACTCGAAGAACTTTCAGCTGATTCCACAAACTAATGAGAAAGAACTGTAAATCTCTCATTTGTTGGAAGAATGCGGCTGCTGCTTTCTGCACCATTGAAAGACATACTACGAGTTTGGGATTTTTTCACATTTTCCACATGAACATTGGTTTTACCCCATGCCAAGTCAGCCACCATGTGGCATCCAAGAGACGACGACTTATTTCATATGTCCCTTTAGCTATCACGCACACCCTGTCTCCTCGTCTGCATTTCACTCTGAAGGAGGCCCTCGAGGCAACATTGAAAAGGAAATCTCTAGTCCTACATTTCCCCCCCTTTTTTCTTAATTTTGCTTTTGTATTAAATGTTTCAGCCTTGGTTGGTAGGAATCTTTAGAAATTTTTTTTTCAAGATGTGGTTAACTCATCTAGTTCCTTTATTGGGTGTAGAAACATTTCCAGATATTTTTCTTCTGGGAGAAGAGGACAAACCTCATGGTGCTCACTGGGACCAATCTTGGAATGCTGGAGGTGGGAGATTTTTAGAAACGAGGAGTGGGATGAAGATACAGCTTGCACAGCTCGAGTACCATGTTCTGTTGTGACAGATGGTATGCTCTCATATGAGAATCCCACAAATTCTCAATAGTGACAACTTGGCAGGAGGGAGAGAAGAACCAGTAGCTGCATTATGATCCTGGTCCATGGAGCTCTGGACCAAAATACCTTCTAGACCTGCTGGAATTTTGGATGTATCTGTCACCACTCTCCCCTTGGCTTCTTGATGACTCCTAGACCAAAAGTTCTCTCAACCCCTCTGTGGTTTGGAGAAGCTCTTTCAGGAAAGACCTGAGGCTCTACTGATCCCATCATACCCAAGGTTCATCAGCTGCCCAACTTGGTATACTGTTTTCTAGCACTGTTGAACTGTAAGCATCGTGTATAGTAAATAAAAATATAAATGGTACTCAAGTGCTTCCTTTGTTCCACGAACTGTTCTCAGCTCTGGGATAGATACAAGATAATCGGGTTGGATACAATCTCTTGTCCCAAACAGGGCTCACATTCTAAGTAGTGGGGGAGCAGGATTTAATCTCTACAGATGAAGAAACTGAGGCCAAGAGAAGTTAAGTGACATACCCCAGGTCACACACCAGATGACGGCGGAGCCAGATGGGAACCCACATCTTGACTTCCAGACCTGTTCTCTTTCCACTAGACCAATGCTGATTCTCAACAGTGACACCGACTGTACTCTCCCACCCTCTTAGCACAGTGCTCTATACAAGGTAAGAACTCAATAAATACTATTGCTTGATAAATAGATGGATTCACAAGTTATTAATCCCCTTCTTGTTCCAGGTTTGCTTTTGTGTTTCAGTCTATCAGTCCCAATTCATGCTGTTTTGCAGCTAAAGTCATGTTGCATCAGGATAATTTAGTACAAAGGGAGGCTACTCCTTATCTCTCATCAGCAGCGCCATGAGTCAGAAGAGGGACTCCAAACTATGACAATCAACTAGTCAGTGATATTGACGGAAGAGAAGCAGCATGGTCTAGTGTGAAGAGCCCAGGCCTGGACCTCAGAGGACCTGGGTTCTAATCCCATCTCTGCCCCGTCTCTGTTGTGTGACCTTGAGTAAATCACTTAACTTCTCTGGACCTCGGTTTCCTCATCTTTAAAATAGGGTTCCTGTACCTGTTCTCTCTCCCCCTCAGAATGTGAGCACCCTGTGGGAGAAGGACTGTGTCCAACCTGAATGATTTTTTTTTTTTTTTTATCTACCCCAGCACTTTGTACATCATTATTATTGAGTACAGAGCACTGTCTTGGGAGAGTACAGTGCAGTTGAGCCTGTAGACCTGATCCCTCCCCTCACAGCTGGAAATTACCAATAAGAAAACAAGAAAATCCTGCCTGAGAGAAATTTACAATCTAATGGCATTCCATAACTGCCTTAGCTTCAGTCAGAGGCCAAACAGACATGCTAAGTTAAACTTCCTCCTAACTCAGGTGCTGGAGTCAAGTGTAATTTATCAGCCAGACCCTAACAAGACAGAGCAAGTGATTCCCTTTTCACATCACCAACATTAGGAAAATAAGGTATTAAGGTCATGATGCTGAGCTGAAAAAAAGCATACCAGAATAGCTTGAAACCCTTTCAATGCAACTGAATCAACGGAGACCATAAGTGGCAAGAGGTCAACACTGAACACTATATCCTGACGCTGAATTTCATGCTTTTCACACTCTACAGTGTCCTGGAGAATGGTACACCTCCTTATTCCCTTTAAAGGACAAAACATCAGCATTCCCAAAAGCACAGGCAAATGTAAGACGATGAGGTTCAGCAACATCACAGACTATGAAAGGCGAAACTCAAAGTCAAGAGAGAAAATGGATTAATCTGAAGAAGTGATTCCCTTTATAAGGAGCTCAGGACACTTTTCACAGACAGAACAACAGAAGAAGGGAACCCTGAGGTTTAATTAAACTTGGAAAGATCAGGTTTCCTGCTTCTTCAGTCACTGCTATCCGTGAGAAAAATCACAATTGTGTATACATGAGTGGATGAAGCAGCAAAATGATGCAACTAGTCACGTTCTGCTCTCAACCACTCTCTTACTTTCCCTCTCTCTCTCCTGTCAAACACACTTAAATCTGCCTTTTAATTCAAAACCTTCTCTGAATCCCACACCTTTCTCCAAATGTGGCTGCATGTCTCTTCTTTTCCTGCCTAAACTCCTCTTTAGGGTTGTATACACCTGCCATCTTCATCTCCTCTTCACCAGTTTTCTTCTTGACTCACTAATGCCAGTTTCTTAGCCACCTTACTCCACTGAAAACACACTTTCTAAATTCACCGAAGACCTTCCTCACAGCCAAGTTCAAAAGGCTCCTCAGCCTTACTCTTCTGCGCCTTTGACAATGTGGACCTCTAGAAGATCCTGATCTTAAGCCTTCGGAGTTCTTTCAGTGCCCCTCTTACCTCCATGTTTTCCTTCTCAGCTTCATCCACTTCACATCTCCAATTGCGAGTGTCCCATAAGCCTCGAACCAGGTCCCTGGTTCTTCTTCCTCTCCATTCATTCCACTGGGGAGCTTATCAGCTAGCATGGCTTCAGCTACCACCTGTATGTGGATAATAATTGCGGTATTTGTTAGGCACTTAGGTGCCAAGCATTGTACTAAGCACTAGGGTAGATTCAGGATCATCAGGACTCACATGGGACTCACAGTCTAAGTAGGAGGGAGCACAGGTATTGAATGCCCATTTGGCAGATAAAGGAGTTGAGGCACAGAGAAGTTAAGTGACTTGCACAAGGTTACAAAGCAGGTAAGAGGCAGATTTGGGATTAGAACCCAAATCCTCTGACTCACAAGCCTGTGCTCTTTCCATAAGGCTATACTAAATTTCCCTTTCTCTCCCTGATCCCACCCCTACTACACAAGACTCATCTTGTTGGCAATTTCTAAGGTATTTATTTCAATGCTCACTATGTGTCAAGCACTGCTCTAAACCCTGGGGTTGATAATAATAATGGTACTTGTTAAGTAAGCACTGTTCTAAGCCCTTGAGTAGCTTTATCAAGTTGGAAACAGTCCCTGTCCCACATGGGGCTCACAGTCTAGGTAGGAGGGAGTAACAGTTAATCCCCTTTTTACAGATGGGGAAACAAGTGCAGAAAAATTAAGATGCATCACAGTAAGGTTGGACATAGTCCCTGTCCCACACAAAGCTCACATTCTAAGAGGGAGGAAGATTTAAACCCCATTTTACAGATGAGCTACCTGAAGGGCAAAGAAGTGACTTGCCCAAGGCCACACAACCGATGAATAGGGTAGCCAGAATTAGAAACAGGTCCTCTGAATCCCAGGCCTCTGCTCTTTCCACTAGGCCACGCTGCTTCTCACCTTCCACTCAACATGTCCAAAACTCCCTCTTCGATCCTCTCCTCCTCCCAATCTCCATGGACGCCACCACCTTCCTCCCTGGGACTGAAGCCCATCAACTTAGTACCTTCACTCATTCTGCTCTTACATGCATTAGAATGCTAAAACTATCTAATTTTTCCTCAGAAACATTTTGTAGATCCTCCCTTTCCTCTCAATTCTTTCAGTTGCAATCCTGGTTTGAATCCTCATCACCTCATGATTAGACTCATTTGTCTCCTCACTGGTCTCCCGCCTCCAACCTCTCCCCTCTTCACCCCATACACACTCAGTTCCTCAAAACGGGCCAATGGTGGCTCAATTCCTTCCACCTCAAGCAAGGACTCCTTAGCATTGGTTTTAAGGCTCTCTATCATTCATTCAATCGTATTTATCAAGCACTTACTGTATGCAGACCCCTATACTAACCATCTTTCTCCAGCTTAATGTCTCTTTCCCTCTCTCCCCCACTCCCTTTCCAATTCACGCTATTCATTCTTCCCAAGAATGCCCCCTAGCAGTGTTGTAACGACTCTGATAAACAAAGGTGGCTTAGGTCCCATTACCGACATGAAGGAAGCCTGAAAACATGTTAATGATATAGTATTTATTGAGCACTTATGACCTAAGCTCTCGGAGAGTTGGTAGTCATGTTACCTGTCCTAGAGAACAATGCAATATTCTCCTCAACACCCTGCCTACTACTGAAGTTGAGGGCCTACAAAAGACGGATGACCTTCCGGCTTGTAAAGACAAGGCAACTGTTGAAGGAGTCTCTGTGAGACTTATCCCTGAAGTTAAAGGTCAAGAAGGACCTCCCTGAAACTGCTCCTCCACGGAATCTACCGTGCCACAGTTGGAGATAGATTGTTGTGTGGGAATCCTATTGGTCTGATCTTGAATGGCATTGTTTCTGTTTTTCTGAACCCAAGGAGGGAACTTAGAATCAGAAGGTTAACCAACTGCTAGTCCATAAACACGCACTTGGTGACTTTGATACTTAAAACCTGTGCTTAGTTTTTTTTTTTTTTTTTTTTTTTAAATAAATCCAAGTGAGTCAGATTCTCACCTCATGTAATTTTCTGAGTGCGCACAGGGATGAAAAATCTGGCGGAACATGAATAGAAATGCTTTTGTCATTACAATAACAAACACTTCTCTCCATTGTGACTACCCCAAACACAATAGCATTGTGTCATGAGAACCAAAATGTGAAAGTGACTCCACTGAAATTTCATTCAGGAACCCATTCTTCCCCCATACTGAACCCCCATCGTCCATTTTCCCAGGGATTTTTCTGATGTATCAATGTCCCAGCCAAAGACGCATAGAGCAATTGAAGATCCTCAGAGTCCCTCACATAAACAATTCTAGAAAACAGGAAAGCCTCTTATACTTTGGAAATGTTTGAGAAGCATATATCGGTGTGGATATACACACACTACATTGACCATTGTGCGTGAGATTCACACAGTAACTGCCAAACCTGGAGAAGGAAGAACTCACTTCCTTTGGTCTTAATCGGTGGGTTGATTTTGACAATCTGGAATAGGGGTGGCAGGTGAATCTCAGAAATGGTGTTTGTTTCATTCGAATAATAATAATAATGATGGTATTTATTAAGTGCTTACTTTGTGCCAAGCACTGTTCTAAGCACTGAGGTAGACAGAAGGTAATTCAGGTTGTCCCACATGGAGCTCACAGTCTTAATCCTCATTTTACAGATGAGGAAACTGAGGCACAGAGAAGTGTCTTGTCCAAGGTCACACAGCAGACAATGGTGGACTGGGATTAGAACTCACATCCTCTGACTCCCAAGCCTGTGCTCTTTTCACTAAGCCACGCCAGGGCCAATCCATTAATGGCATTTATTGAGTGCTTGCTGTGTGCACAGCACTGTACTGAACACCTAGGAGAGGACTATTTAATGGAGTAGGTAGACATGTTCCCTGTCTGAAATTAACAGTGCAGAGGACCAATTATGTATCCTCTCCCTTCTGCATCACCTATGGATTGGTATTTGTGCCCTTTTAAATTTTATATTCCCCCCACCCTCAGACCCACTGAATTTACATGCATATCTGTAATGTATTTGTTAGTGTCTGTCTTCCCCTTTAGATTTTAAGCTTATCATGGACAGGCAATGCGTCTGCCAACTCTGTTGTATTGTACTCTCCCAAGTATTTCTCACAGTACTACACACAGTGAGCACTCAAAAAATACCACTGATGGACTGATTGATCCTCAGTCAAGGTTTTTGGGAGGTGATGAAACCAGAGGCAATCTAGGTGCCATGGGATATTGGGAAATCCAAGCTATGTGTAACAGTAGCCATGCAAAACAGGTGGTGGTGCTCAGGGCAAGGCTGAAAGAAACGAGGGCGTGCACAAGCAAAACGTGCCAACCAAAGAGGAAAAGCAAATAGGACTGACATTCTTCAGACTAACAATCCATCAGTGCTAGTCCACCTTGCCACCATCTGGGAGATAGGAAACATTTTGGCCAAGGCCAGAGAAAATAGGTCTGCCCTAAAGATGCATCCCTGATGCAAATTCTATTTTAAACTGAATTTTGGGATTGTGGAGTTGGAATGGATCTCCCAAGGTCATCAAGTCCAGTCTTCTGCCTCCAGGCAGTACTGTCATGATCATCAGGATTTACCGAGCGCTTACTATGTGAACGGCACTGAACTAAGCACTTGGGAGAGGGCAGAGTTGGGGGACAAGTTCCCTGTCCACAAGGAGCTTCTAGTCTACAGTCCCCTAAAGCATCACGGGTAGAAGAGCATTTGCTCTGTTCTTAAACATCATCAGGGAAGGAGATGGCAATTTCCCATGGTCAATTCTTCCAGTGTTAAACTATGTTCCCTGCCAGCATGTCTTCCCTTGAATTTAGCTGCATCCTTTAGGTGGTAAATCAAGCCCTAAGAAGAGATAAGGACTGCCTAGCCCATCCTCCTCTTTGTAGTAACTCATAGAATTATTGATGCTGTTAAATGCTAGTTATCAGTTTGTAACCAAAAGGGAAGACAGAGAGAGATGAGCTTAATATTTTAATTATTATTATTAATAATGACACTTGTTAAGTGCTTACTATGGGAGAGGCATTGTAATGGGAGCCGAGCTAGATACAAACAAATCAGGAAGGACACAGGCCCTATCGCTCGTGGGGCTTACAGTGTTACCCCCCATTTTATAGATGAGGTAAATGAAGATCAGAGAAGTGAAGTGATTTGCACAAGGTCACACAGCAGACAAGGGTGAGACCTGGGACTAGAACTCCTTTCCTTCTGACCTCCAGGCCCGTAGTCTATCCACTAGGCCACTCTGCTCTGTTAATTCAGAGACTCACTTATCTCTTCTCTTTCTGTACTCCTCATTTTTGGGAGATGACAGGACATTAAGCTTCCAATTCCTTTTGAGAATATTTTTTCTAAGAGACGAGGGATAATGGTCACCAAGTGATGGGCTAAACTTAGGGCAGTAGAAGGAAGCCCCAAGAATATCCCCACCTAGACTGTAAGCTCATTGTAGATGGGGAACATGTCTGCAATTTTGTTACAGTGTACTTTCCTAAGGGTTTAGCACAGTGCTCTCCATGTCTATCAGTTCTACTGTACTATACTCTCCCAAGCACTTAGTACAGTGCTCTGCACACAGTAAGTGCCCAATAAATACCACACTTTATTAATCATAGGTCTTTCCCCAGCAGCAAAAGATTAACAATCTAAGATCTGGTAATAATAATAATGATAATAAGCTTGGTATTTGTTGTGCACTTACTATGTGCCAGGCACTTTACTAAGCACTCAGGTGGATACAAATTGGGGTAGACAGTGTCCCTGTCACACGTGAGGCTGACAGTGTTAATCTTCATTTTACAGATGAGGTAACTGAAGCACAGAGGAAGTGAAATGACTTGCCCAAGGTTATACAGCACACAAATGGCAGAGCCAGGATTAGAACCCAGGTCCTTTTGACTTCCAGGCCCATGCTCTATTCGCTAAACCATGCTGCCTGGCACATGCACCATCTGTGGACAGTAATAATTCTATGGACTCCCAGAGGACTGCATCCCAGTTGTGGGAGTCTTTTGAAATGTTTGATCATCAAGCCTCCTTGTTGCTGCACACTGGAGATGAACTGCTCTTTTTTAATGGTATTTTTTAAGCCCCTATTATGTGCTAGACACTATGCTAAACACTGGGGTAGATACAAGCTAATCAGGGTGGACACTGTCCATGTCCCACATGAGCTCAGTTCTAATCCCATCCTCATCCTGAATCCTCTGGGGAATTCAGAGACATACGGTGTGTTTAAGTAATCTTTCTTCTTCCCGATAAAGGGGGAAAAAAAATACATGCTGGACTGTCTAATGTTAAAAGGGATCATTTCAGAGCATTTTCGGCTAAGAATAGCTTTCTATTTTTTAAGAGACACGGTAACAAAACAACATCTGAAATAGCAGGCACTCCAGCAGATTTTGTGTTTAGACTGAGAGCCCTTTTGTGGGCAGGGATTGCCTTACCTGTTGCAGAATTGTACAATCCAAGCGCTTAGTACAGTGCTCTGCACATAGTAGGCATTCAATAAATATGATTGAATGAATGATTTCCCAGGTGAAATCAAAACCAAGGAAGTTCAAACAGTCAACAAGGCCATTGTAAAAGAGATTTCTCTCTGTGCTGCACCACGGCAGCAATGTTCCTGAACCCTAATTCAACACTAGCTCTACTGACCATGTTCTCCCTCCTACTTAGTCTGAGAGTCCCATGGGAAAATATGTTCTCATTTTTCTCACCCTTAACTCTTCTTCACACCTTTGCTTCTACCTGGAACTCCCTCCACCATATCTGGCAGTCCACTGCTATCTCCACCTTCAAAGCCCTCCTGAAACTGGCAAAGCAGAGTGGCTTAGTGGGTAGGGCACAGGACTGGACATCGGAAGGACCTGATTTCTAATCCCGGCTCTGCCACTTATCTGCTGTGGGCCTTTGCACAAGTCACTTCACTTCTCTGGGCCTCAGTTACCTCACCTGTAAAATGGGAATTAAGAGTGTGTGCCCCACGTGGGACAGAGATTGTGTCCAACTTAACTTATATCTACCCCAGCACTTAGCTGGCTTAGAACAGTGCTTGACACATAGTAAGCGCTTAACAGGTATCATCAGGTATCATCATCTCTTCCAGGAGACCTCTCCTGATGAATCTCTCATCACTCCTCCTTAATTCCCTCCTACAATTAAACACTTTCATTCAATCCATTCCATCGTATTTATTGAGCACTTACTGTATGCCAAGCTCTTGGATACTAAACTCCTCACCCTGTTACTACTTAGATTCATATCTTTAAGCTCTGTTGCTCCCCTCTATATGTAATTTATATTAGTGT
Organism: Ornithorhynchus anatinus; assembly: GCF_004115215.2. NCBI lineage: Eukaryota > Metazoa > Chordata > Mammalia > Monotremata > Ornithorhynchidae > Ornithorhynchus > Ornithorhynchus anatinus. Next base: position 6,331,462 of record NC_041742.1, read on the forward strand.
CTGAAACTCCTCCTAGATCGTAAACTCCTTGAGCTCTGTGTGGGCAGGGAAGGCATCTATCAACTCTGTTCTACTGAACTCTCCCAAGCACTCTGACCAATGCTTTGCACAGAGTAAGTACTCAACAAATACTACCGTTTGTCTTTAAGGACTCACTCAAGTAGATGATTCTAATTTCCTAACCCTCCATAGAAAGAACAGTTGGCATCGCAATAACACTATTTGCTCCTTCTAAACTTCTTAGCCCTTAATTTTGAAATTCATGGTATTTGAAGGGAAACCGAATATATTTCTGCTTATTTTACACTAAAACAAATAGCTAGATTCAAGAATGGGCCAATGTCCACGCAACCTTCTGATGGTTCTTAATAAGCCTCGCATGCTTTATTTTTCACTACGTAGTCAAGATCACATTCTAAACTCTGAGCAACTAAGAGTTCACAAACACATTATCCCATATCTGGATGGGCAAATAAAGAATGGAATCTCCTCCTCATTTCAGCAGTTGTTTCGGCTGGAATCTGTTAAACAAGGGTCCAAAATTTCACCCCCTCCTGAAAGTGTTGGAACAAAGTTTTATCCAGACTCTGAAAATTTCTCTCCAGTCACTGCTCCATTCTCCTTGAAAACCACATCCCTCTCTCCTTCCCTGGACCATCCATGCTCTCCTCAAATAATCATCCACTCTCTTCATATCACACTCATACACACATTACTGTGCCAACTATGACAAACTTCATATTACAGTAATGGAGCTTCATGGAAGATCCAAGACACCAACAGGAATTCTAGGAACACTCCTTTATACTGAAGAAGAGACTATATTATAATAAAATACCTGGCTTGTGTCACAACCTGCTCATGATAAGGGGAAATCTTTTTTTTTAATGAAAGCTTCCCAGCATGGGCCTTACAGATGTGGAAAGAATGTGACAGGAAGATATTTTCAATTCCCGCTTAGCTAAATTTAGAATTTTTTAAGCCAATTGATTTTTATGGAATTCTGTTTCCTTTCTGACTTGAGGAAAAGCACTCTCACGAGTGCTCTCTTCCAAAAAGCAGTGGCCCAAGAGTATAAAAAAGGTAACTTTTGGCAGCATGTATGCCATTGGCTTTGGTATGAACATAAAATCAAAAAGGAAGTCTGCCGCTTAATGACTAATGCTGTTTCTGATTTGGCATTTATGATGCCAAACGGGTTTACAGTTATTCGTGACAATAGGATCCAAGCTGATCGATCCCCACCTGTCCCCGTGATCCCAGGGTCTAGATCAGATGCCTTTTTGTTACTCAAAAATGTATTACAATCCTTGGGTGTACATGTCATCAGGGTTTGTTTTTTTTAAAACATTTTGAAACCCAATTAAAGAACTAATACACTACAGCAAAATTGCACCAATTGGAGTCCTGAGCTAATATGGTCGGCTGTGAAGAGCAAGTGGAAATGGGGCTCAGATTGAAATTAACTCTTTTTGGATACGAGTGGTGACACAGTGAATCCCAGGCCAGTTGGAGGACTAAGTTTCCAGAGGGGGTTTTGGGTTGTTGTTTTAACCCCTGGTAAAGGGATACATTAAAAAAAAAAAATCTATGACATGGAAGATCTTGTGATGCCATGGAAGCTTCAAATGGATGTACAGGTATAAGACTATTGTCATTGTTCCCCTCCTGGAAAATGCCAGGAATGAGAAGATTGCTGGAAATCGGAGCTGGAAGGGAAAGGATTCATTTTCCCCTCCCAATATAACTTTAGCATAATCCAGATTTCCAGCCCAAATAGCATTTTCTTTTTCCTGGTGATTTTCAATGTTCTGCAATAATTTGCAATGTGTTATTTCAATTAAATTGTCAACTATTTCCAGATCTCTGACCAGATTATGGCAAATAAAAATATCACTATGAGTGGGTTCTTTTCCCATCATTCTATTTTTTTTTTTCCATGGCAATGAGGGAAACCATCTGTTCTGTATTTTTCGAGCTCTGCCTCAATGGCTGGTTCATGATGTCCTAGGTCTTGGGGACTAATTTTCCAGTCTCTTCCCACAGTGGTTTTATCTGTCCATGACAGGAACCTTTTGGGGTAAGGATTTTTTCCATTGGAAAATCCACTTTACCCATATCAGCATGAGCAGAGCCAGCTATTCATACCACAAATGGAAGGCAGCGGGATCAAGCGGAAAGATCACAGACCCAGGAGCCTGAGCACCTGAGTTCTAATCCAGGCTCCGCCACTTGCTGGACTGTGGCCTGGAGCAAGTCACTTAATTTCTCTGTGCCTCAGTGGCCTCAACTGTAACATGGTGATTCAATGTCTGTTCTCCCTCCTACTTAGTCTGAGAGCCCCATGTGGAACCAGCTATTGAGTTTGACCTGATAAACTTTTAGCTACCCCAGCACTCAGAACAGTGCTTGTCACCCTAGTAAGCACTTAATTACCATGATTCCAGTTTTCATTATTAGGAACCCCTCCAGGAAGATGCTAACAATCATGGTAATTAGGTTCTTACAGAGGACTTAGCACTATGCTAAAATCTGGGGTAGATATATTAGATACAAGCCTGTACCTTATGGGATTTACCTTTTAAGAGGGAAGGATATCAGCTATTTGTTTCCCAATTTACAGGAGAGGACACTGAGGTACAGAGAGGTTAACTTTCTGACTTGATTATTTTGTATACATCCTGGCACTTAGTCCAGTTCTTTCACATAAGCATTTACCATTTATATTATAATTATTTTAAGTGGACTTGACCAAGGTCACTCAGCAGGATCCAGAATGCTGCTCTCTTGACTGTCCATTCTGTGCTTTTTATGCTAGGACACAAATAAGTGCCATATTTTCCATCTCCACCAGCTTGCTAACATCATGACCTTGCTAGTTGACAGACTGCATTTCAGGCTTTATAATAATCTCGAGCCACTGTGGGTACTTCAGAGCAAGCTCTGCAGTCTGGGTAGATTGACAAGCTAGAGGAAGGCAGGGTGAACACCTCACACACCTCTTGGCTTCTAAGACTGGGAACATAGTCGAGATAGGAGGGAGGAGCCGTGTAGTTTCCCTTCTGCGTCTCAGTGCAAAAAAAAGGAAGTTATCCTGGAGCCTGAGGACTTCTCCGTTTCTGGCAAATCCAATTATTTGAATTACAAATCTCAGGCATATAGTAGTCACCCCAGGAAACAGCTGTCAATCAGGTAAACTCATTTGCCCATCAGGAACCAGGCCAAAGGGCACATTTTCACAGCAAAAAGGTAACCTTCTCTCAACTACAGAGAATACTCTTTAAAACCCTCATTAGGGGCAAAGAATAGTAATTTCACTCTGTGTATAGCTAAGACCCATAAAAATCCAAATTTCAGATGTAGTTTCTCTTCCACATTGGACCTATAGTATATAAGAAATGAAGAACGGGCATTTAATCCCCATTTTGTAGATGAAAAGACAGACACTGAAAAATTAAGTAGCTTCCCTGAGGTCACACAGCAGGCAAGTGGTAGAGCTAGTATTAGAACCCAGATCTCCTAGAGAGAGAGATTTCCCATTACTGGTATAACAATCTGGTAGGTTGGAGTTAGTAATAAGAATGAATACTAATAATGCCTGTTAAGCACTTAGTATGAGTCAAAGCCTCTACCATCTGCCCTGTAACTAGTTGGTCAGCTTATTTCCATGAACCATAAGGCAATCTGGGAAAATCTCAAATTCTTTAAATAGCTAAAGCCTTTGATTATGGGCCAGTTGATGCTAAGAGGCCTTCACTGAGCAAGTTTAATGACTATTTCTGTTCCCTTTCTTAGCTCTGTTGGACTTAATAATAATAATAATAATAATAATAATAGTTGTAGGCATTTACTATGTGCCAAGCACCATCATAAGCATTGGAAGAGATACAAGATAATCAGGTTGGGCACAGTTCCTGTCCCATATGGGGCTTGCAGTCTTAATGCCCATTTTACAGATGAGGTAACAGGCACAGAGAAGTGACTCGATAAAGGTCATACAGAAAACCTGTGGCATTGCCACAATTGGAAACCACGTCCTCTGACTCCCAGGCCCATGCTCTAGGACATGCTGCTTGTAAAGAGACCCAGCCAACACATTTTGCTTCTCTAAAACCAACCAAACGCATTGCCCCTCATTCATGGCTTTCTCAGTATCCACCCCTCATTCATGCTTTCCTTCCTGCCTGGAAACCCTTCCCCCTTCACATCTGATAGCAACAATGCTCCCCCTCTTTAAAGCACTACTGAGATCACAGCTCCTCCAGGAAGCCTTCCTTGACTAACTTTTCTTCTCCCCACCCTATTTTCCTTCCCTTCGGTGTCACCTACCCAGTTCAGTTTGTACCTCCAAGACATATAGATACTCATACCTCCCCGTTAACCAAAAAAACCCAAAACAGACATTTATATGCATATGTTTGTACACAGTTTCCCCTAAATGAAATTTATTTCCATGTCTGCCTCCCTGACAAGAGCATAAGCTCATTGTGGGCACGGGTCATGTCTACTACCTACCTCAGATTCCTCCGAGAGCTTTGGGCTCTGCACCACGGGTTCAATAAATACCAATCATTGAAGAGATATGTACAGTTGAGCCATTTAATAACTCACCTAATAAGGTATTAAGAACCCTGAAGAGAGTCACCGAGTCATTGCTTTTGGTGTTCTCAATGCACTTGGATCTGTGACCTTCAGGAATTTGATATTTGTGCCACCTGCCACCCGACAGAATTAAAATATGTCTAAATATGTGCATTAATATGTCAAATGTGTGTATATATTTGTGTACATATTGGGAAGTGTTGTCTCGAATTTTTGAGCGCAAAGGAGCATATGCTTTTGCATTGAGAAGCAGCATGGTGTAATTGATAAAGCATGGCCCTGGGAGTCAGAAGATCATGGGCTCTAATCCCAGCTCTGCCAGTTGCCTGCTGTGTGGCCTTGCGCAAGCAGCTTCACTTTTCTGTGCCTTGTATCTCATCTGTAAAAAGGGGGATTGAGGTTGTGAGCCCCATGTACACAGGGAGTGTCCCCAACCCAATTTGCTTGTATCCACCCCAGCACTTAGTACAGTACCTGGAACATAGTAAGCACTTAAATATCAATTATTGTTATGCATATACATATATCTTCATATTACTCTCCATTTCCCCCCATTAGACGGTAAGCTAATTGTGGACAAGAAACTTGTCGGCCAACTCTGTTGTGCTATATTATTCTCCCTTGCAGGACTCGTTCGCTCACATACCTTCAACTTCCATCTATATGCAGATGATCAGTCTCCCTCTCTGCAGTTTTGCATCTTCTCCTGCCTTCAAGATAACTCTACTTGGATATCCTGCCTTCACCTCAAACTTAACATGTCCAAACTGAACTCCTTATTTTCCCATCCAAACCTAGTTCCTTCCCCTGACTTTACCATCACAGTAGACACCACCACCATCCTTCCTCTCTCACAAGCCCGTAACCTTGGTGTTATCCTTGATGTAACCCTCTCACTCAACCCATATATTCAATGTGTCACCAAATCCTGACAGTTCCACTTTGCAAGATTAAAATCAGTGCTTTCCTCTCCATCCAAATTGGTACCACCTTAATCCAATCACTTACCCCATCCTGCCTAGATTACTTTATCAACCTCCTTGCTGACTTCTTTGCCTCATGTCTTACGCCACTCCAGTCCGTACTTCACTCAGCTGCCAGGATCACTTTTCTACAGAAGCACTCAATCCAAATTTCCCCACTCAAGAACCTCCAGTGTTTGTCCATTCACCTCCACATCAAACAGAAACTCCTGGCCATCAACTGTAAAGCACTAAACCACTTTGACCCCTCCTACTTCATCTGACTGCTCTGCTAGTACAACACAGCCCATACAATTCGCTCCTATAATGCCAACCTTCTCACTGTCCCTCTATTTTGTCTCTCTCACCAACGACCTTTTGCCCATTTGCTGCCTGTGGCATGGAACACCCTCCTTCTTAACCAACTGACAATTACTCTCCCTTTATGGAAGGTACATCTCCAAGAGGCCTTCCCTACTAAGCCCCCTTTTCCTTTTCTCCCAGTCCCTTCTGCCTCATCCTTATTTGCTCCCTCTATTAATCTCCCCAACCCTTACCTCAGCCCCACAGCATATGTACATATCTGTAATTTATATTGAAATGTGTCTGCCCCTCTAGCCTGTAGGCTCACAGGGGGCAGGGAATGGGTCTGTTAAATTATACTTTCCCGAGCATTTAGTACAGTGCTCTGCTAATATGGATTGGTACTCTCCCAAGCCCTTATTACAGTGCTTTTCATCCTGTAAATACTCAAATATCATTGACTGATTAACTACAGCTGCTACAATGTCAACAAGTCAACTTCTCTTCCTGGGCCCCAATTTCCCTTTCCATATCACTTTGCTCAGTGGCACTGTTGATTTTGGGTTAGGATGGAAATTTGCATCTTGATGACTGCCTCAAAAGAGGGTGTCAACTCAGATCAAAGAGAAATCATTTTGAAAAATGATCCTACTGAATTCCAAGCAGTTTTACAATAGCTGGGTTGACTGGGGATATTTCTCTTGCAAAGCCATCTTTTTTTTTCCCCCTCTGTAGCTTACAAGGTGTTTAAATCACTTTCTGAAGGAAGCAGGAAACAGCTGTGGCTAAAGTGTGCTGGTTCTTGTCTGTCATTTTTGCCTACAGAGCTGCCAGAGTGCAAGCATTAATGGGGTCGAGCATACTTGAGGTTAAAAAATGTAAACTTGAGCTTGCATTCTTTGGGTGAGGTCTGGGTAAAGCTGCTTTTCCTTTGCCATTGTTCCCAGTAACGATCAGGGCTTCTGGGGCCGAGGGCTCAAGCCTCTTAAACTCATCATTTTTTGTGGCGGCTGCTTCTGGGATCCGCCAGGTAGGAGAGGTCAGAAATTCCAACGAAGCTCTCAAAGAGGCAGAAGGTTGGATTCTGCCAGAGCCCCAGCACCCAGATCTGGGTACAAGAAAGAATCTGGCCAGGAGACTATGATGCAAATGGGGTCTAGTGGAAAGAACAAAGGCCTGGGAGTCAGAAGCTCTTTGAATTAGGCCACGTTGCTGAGTCTCAGATGAGAATTAGTCACAGACTCTTCGGAGTTCTCTCTAATTTGCTTAGGTGCCTACAAAGCCTGTTAAAATGGAATCATCATGAGGGCAGAAATCGAACAACAACGGTGGTATTTCTCAAGCTCTGTACTAAGCCCTAAAGTGGACACAGGCAAATCAGCCCCCTGTCCCGCATGGAGCACTCAGTCTTCATCCCCCATACAGATGAGGTAACTGAGGATCAGGGAAATTAAGTGACTTGCCCAAGTCTCAGCAGATACATGGCAGAGCCCAGGATTAGAACCCAGGTCCTTCTGACACCTAGACTTGTGCTCTACCCCTTAAGCCACACTTCTCAGCATATTCATATACATATTCTATTGTACTCTACCAGGCAACGACTACAGTGCTCTACACTCAAAACATTCAGTTAATACTATGAAGATTAAGTTAAGATGTGGAATGGATACAAGACAGCCTTTCACCTCCCATTCAAATAACTGTCTTGTACTGAACTGGTTACTGTATTTTCTAGTTTGATAGGTCCTATGTTTCTTCCAGTTCAGTGCTTGTAACCATTTCCAGCAAGGTAGCAAATTGTAATTCTCCCGAAGAATTAGGGCATACTGATTTAGCCTTTACTTTACCCTGTAAAAGTAACTTGTCAAACCATGACCTGAGGTATACCTTCTAAAAATGCCATTCTCTGAGGCCACAGCATATCCAGTGTGTTTTTTTTCTTTCGAGATGCAGTGCGGCTTAGTGGATAGAGCATGGGCCTGGAAGTCAGGAGGTCATGGGTTTGAATTCTAGCTTCACCACATCTGCTGTGTGACCTTGGGCAAGTCACTTTTCTGAGCTTCAGTTACCTCGTATGTAAAATGCAGATTAAGAGTGTGAGCCTTATGTGGGACAGGACCTGTGTCCACCTTAACTTAAATCTACCTCAGTGCTTAGAAAAGTGCTTGACAAGTACCACAATTATTATTCTTGCTCAGATTACTTGATTTGAGCAAACACTGCTCAGGTTTGAGAGAGCTTTCCATCTTGGAGTCTCACTACAAACTTCCACCATTCAATCGTATATATTGTGCACAGTTTGTGCAGAGCACGGTACTTTGGATAGAAGCTTATTTTTACATCTCCTTTGCCTCTTAGGATCTTCCACTCATCTCCTGGCCCTGGCCTACATATTTAATAATCACCCTTTAACCTAGTTTGACAGCAAAGTTCTACCTGGACTTGACATTTGAAATGCATCCACATTTGGCAATGTGGAAAAATTTAGGTCAATAATGAGCAATGCCATAAATAAAGTCACATTGTGGCTATGTATAGGGGTTAAAACATTTAATAGTGGTTTTATTTAAGTAAATACTATGTGTCAGCTATTGTAGTAAGTACTGGGGTAGATACAAAATCATTAAGTCCCACCTGGGGCTCACAGTCAAAAAGTATGAGACAATTGAAGCCCCATTTTGCAGATGGGGAAAGAGAAATTTAAGTGGTATGCCCAAGGTCCCACAGCAAACACGAGGCAGCACTAGACTTAGAAGTCAGGTCTTCTGACTTGAGGCTAGTTGTCTTTCCACTACTTCTCATTACTTTTCTCCCACTCATCTACTTGGGAGCTAGCCAAGTACCAAAACTGATGATCCTCTCAACTCTGGAGCAACAGTCAAGTTTAGATTCTGAAATTTCTGGTCTGAGAAATCTACTTGGAAGAGTTGTTGCTAGTGATTTGGGTTAGGGTCAGGTACTCTACCTTACCAATCAGGTGCTCTCAGAAATAGCTTTAGAAATGGAAAGATAGAAAAGTTCTCATTTATAGCATTGTCTGTAGAGCCTGTTAAACTGGAGCCTTCAAGAGGGCGGCAATCTCATATAACCACAGTGGCATTTCTTCGTACTTCTCAAACTCTAAGCACTCGAGTGGATGCAGGCAAATCAGGTTGTACATAAAGCACGCTTTTTCTTGGCCTCCCTTTCCTCATCCCTAAAATGAACTTGAGAACCCTGCTTTCCCTTCCTCTTACACTATGAGCCCCATGTGGGGCAGGGATTGTGCTTGGTTTTTTTATGTTACTAAGCACATAACAGGGGTCAATGTTGTAAGAGCTGGGGCAGATACAAGTTAATCAGGCCAAAACCAGTTGACTAATTTTAGCATTTGGGGAGATGAGGTGGAAGCCCTTGTGACAATATTCAGTTTAATGCAAAGGTTTGTTTGGGGAAATTAGGTTCCTGTCTGGAGCATCAGTACAGGAGAGAAAACTGGAGATTCCATCTTCTGCCACTTAAGCTGTTTCCTAAACAGTGGAGCTCCTGAATGTGTTGATTTGACATCTCTCAGAAGAATACACCAGTTACCTTCATTTTTTTCTTCTTCCAAGAACTTATGAACATTTGATTAAAATATGTATACACACGTATACCCACACGCTCAAGAGTCTTTATAAAGTCAAAGTGACATTTCTCTCCCTACTGGAGTCCAAGACTGATGGAAATGATATTTATGTGTTTAATATTCACTTAGCACTGTGCTAAGTACCATGATAAACATAAGATATTCACATCTGACAGTTATTGCCCCTCACTGTGCTCCCAATCTAAGACAGGGAGAGCACGTATCTTATCCCAAATCTACCAATTAAGAAACTGTGGCAGAAAAATCAGGTGACTTGTCCATTTTCACACCCTAGGCCAGTGCCAGAGATGGAACTGAAGTTCAGGTTCGACGCTCATGCTCTTCCAACTAAGTTACGGTCCCATTCCTTTTGATCCACCCGAGGGGATTTTATCAACACCCTCTCGTGAATTCTCCACTATCCCTTTCTCATTCAGGTTGCTCATCTCCCCCAGCGAGCTTTTCCATTTCACCAGGAAAACTCATTAGTGAAGAAAAGGCTGCATCCACTACTGCAGCTCTTGCTTAGTCATTCTGAGTCACCAGGCCAAGCTTTGCTTCTCTCTGGAAAGTACGGTTTGGACAAGAGGCAGGTATGTAAGACTCGAAGGTCATAAATTAAGAATAACCATTTGCTGCCTGAGACTAATAGACCCCAACAAAAACCTTTTAAAAATCAAATTTCAAAGTGAATCCTGTAATAAGTTCCTACATTTTATGATTGTACAAGGAGAATTTATGGAACATTTCTCAGCAGAGATGTAGCCAGTGGCACAAGTTCATTCACACGTGCCTTTCAAAACTTATCTTGGCTAGGGTAACCCCCCTAGATTACATGAGCCATATAAGTTTCCTTCCAGTGGAAAAAAGTACTTGACTTAAATTATTGACATTGGCTTTGCACACTGCAGTATTATTGAAATGGTGGGAGATCCAGGGCAGGGGGCAGTTGGTGAAAGGTCAGTTCTCCTTGGGTCTTTAGGCAGGTAAAGAATGGACAATAAAGTTCAGATCCTTTTAGGGGGTCACCACTAGGGGAGAAAGAACAGTTGGACAGAGGGATTTTGAGTGAGGTTGCTTTGTTTTTAATAGTGTAGGCAAAAGAGATCATGACATCTGGAGAGGCTGTGCTTGACATGGTTGAAGAGATGAGGAAGGTAAGTGCACAAAAGCCAGTCAAGCAGTAAGGATTCCAAGAGGCTGGGGTAAAGATTTAAAGACTGGATTGGGCAGGTGGGACTAGAAGCAACAGAGACATGAGATCTTGGAACCACCCCTAATTTACTTCCTCAACTTCCCAGCCTACAAGCAGAGAAGCAGCATGGCTCAGTGGAAAAAGCATGGGCTTTGGAGTCAGGGCTCATGAGTTCGAATCCCAGCTCTGCCACTTGTCGGCTGTGTGACTGTGGGCAAGTCACTTAACTTCTCTGTGCCTCAGTTCCCTCATTTGTAAAAATGGGGATTAAGTCTGTGAGCCCCACATGGGACAACCTGATTCCCCTATGTCTACCCCAGCGCTTAGAACAGTGCTCGGCACATAGTAAGCGCTTAACAAATACCAACATTATTATTACATCCCCCAACATCCCCCTGGGCAACTTCAGGCAAGTCTTAGGTTCTCTGTGCCCCAGTTATATGTAAAATGGGGATCATGATGGTAAACCCCATTTGGGACCGACTGTATCCAAGCTGATGAGCTTATATCTAATGCAGTCCTTAGTACTTAGCACGAAATACCATTTTAAAAAATCCACTATTTTACTTTCATGTGCTTAGTGTTGCATAATTGATCAACAGACACTATCAATTAATCTAATTAGTGATACTCTGGCTTGTCAATACTCAGTAGACTCATCTGCATATTACTCCCCTGAGAGTCCAATGGAGGTAGAATGAAACCAAAAGAAGAATTGGTTTTCAGGATAATTACGTGAGAGGAAGGCTCAAACAAAGGTATTGCAATTAGGCAGATGGGTCCACTTATCTTTCCCTAAAGCAAAAAATAAATTTAAAAAGGTATCTAGTGACTCTTAAGACCACAGATACAAAACTTCTTACTTTTAAGTTCAATACTACTGAAACCCAGAATTTTGCAACTCAATCTTACCTGATTATTTATAATTTCAGAAGGATATCTCTGAAGCTCTATTTTAACTGGAATGATCTGAGGTCTTAATAACAATATGCAAGTTATAGTTTAGCTCTAAATAGATAATTCTCATTACATTTGATATTTGACTCTCCTTCAAAAAGTCATGCCATGTCTAGCTGCCTAACGTTATTCAGGGTGACAGGAATCATTGGACCTCAGTGTTTCTAGTGCATGTCTCCTGGAAGTAAAGTGATCATCTAGGCCCCAGGTCAAGGAAAAGCCACCAATGCTCACAAATATATTTGGCCTATCAAGAGCCATGGAGGAAGAAGTGATTTCTCAGCAATCCTGACTTGTCTCCTCGAGTTCAACCTAAAGTTTTTCTGACTTACCGTGATCAATTGCAAAATAAAACCCAAAAGAACAAAAAAAGTTCTGGTTTCCAAGTCCCAGGTCAATAGATGATTAATAATAATTATGGTATTTACTAAGTGGTCAGCACTGTTCTAAGTACTGGAATTATTATATCAAAGTTATAACCAAACCCAGACTCTGTCCCACATGGGATTGACAAGTGAAAAACAGAGGGCAGGCTTTTGTATCCACATTTTAAGCATTATAACACTGAAGCACAGAGATAAAATGACTTGAGGTCACACAATAGTAGAGTTGAGATTAGAACCCAGGTTCCTTGGCATCCCCACCTGGGCTCTTTCTACTACATGGTTTCTCTAAAGGGTAAACCATCAGGTAAGGCAGAGTTAATAGAATCTTTGAGTTTTCCAAGTGCTGATTCTTGTAATGTATTCAGTACACAGCTCTAATTTATGTATATTAAATGCCTGTCACCCCCTCTGGACTGGAAACACTGTGGGCAGGGAATGTGTCTATCAACTCTGTTGTACAGTACTCTTGCAAGCACGAAATGCAGTGCTTTGCACACAGTAAGCACTCAAACATGATTGATTGATGGAGCCTCCATTTAGATTAGAGGTCTGTAATACAGCTTTAGAGGATGCACCATAAATTAGCCATTTAAAGACAGCATTTCCATAAATAACTAAATTCATTCAGACTAAAATACAGTTGTGGAGGATACACCATGATTCTGACATTGAAAAAACAGCATTTCCACAAATTCAAGGCTAAAATGACTGTTTAGCTTAAAATCTTCAGTTGAGAATGCATACCCATGGGGGTCTATACAGCCTTGAATCCCCCTCAGTTGACTTAAAAGCTTCCCACTACCACTTCCCATTTTACCTGTCTGTTCTCTTCATCCCATTTGGCTATCTTCATTCCTCTTCCTCCAGCCTTTTAGCTAAATCACTCAACTCCCACCCCCCCTCACTCAAGCTGTTGCCTACTTACAAATACCTCCCTACATTAGGCAGATCACAGTTCTCTCCCACTTTCAAAACTGCTCCAAATATAATTGATTACTGGGCCACTGCAGTCTAGTAGGTCATAAAAATAATAGTCATGCTATTTGTTAAGCACTATGTGCCAGGTGCTGTACTAAGTGCTGGGGTGGATACAAGCTAATCAGGTTGGGCCCAGTACCTTTCCCATGTGAGGCTCATAGTAAAACACCCATTTTACACAAAGAAACTGAAGCATAGAAAAGTTAAATGACTTGCCTAAAGGTCACACAGTAGACAGGTGACAGAGCCAAATTAAGAACCCATGACATAACCCCCAAACCCATGTTCTATCCACTATACCATCCTGTTTTGAGGGAACAGGTTTTTAAAATTGTTAGTGGAAATGCAATTCATTCAGTAGGTAATCAAATACTATTAGGACTACTTAAGGCACCTTATCAAGTCATTGGCAGTGTAGTAATATACCTGTGTATTTGTGGGGCACCTACTACAGTTGACAAATACTTGTATACACACTGCCCAACTTTGTAATGTTCATGTAATACTTTGGGGTGGTTTTTTTTTCCCCTCTCCCCTGTCACTGCTTCCCCTTTTCCAAAATTCTGTGTTTTAGGACCGATGGAGAAACTGATATTGAGCATACAACAATGGTACAGAAGGAGCAAGAAACTAGCTCCATGTTTTTTTTTTCCTCTCAAACACAGCCATACGGAATGGAAGCAGCACTACCTTGAAAAGGAAAAAGCACATTTCCTATATTTTATAGAATTTCCACTTAAACCAGAGTACTGAGTAAAAGCACAGAGGGCAGGGGGGAAAACCCCAACACTTGAATGGAGAAAACTTTCCATTTGGAGGTGTGAAAATTTCAACTCACCATCTTTTCCATCAGTGGTGTCTCAACAGGAGAAAGAGGAGAGGGGAGAGAAAGAGGAGAAGGGAGAGTTATATACATATTACTTGAGCACTTACTGTCTGTGAAGGTCTATACTAAGTCCTCGTTGTACCATACAAGGAAATTAGAAGCATTCCCTTTGCGTAACAAGCTTATAGTCCATCAGTCATATTTATCAACCACCGTGTGCAGGGCACTGTATGATACTTGGGAGAGTGCAGCATAGCTGTTCAAACATGTCCTGTTCCCAGTGAGTTTTCCATCACTGTGAGTTATAACAGGAGAGGAGAGGCTTAAATTCTTAAACCCAAAGAGAGTTTGATCAACAGGCCCCTCTGCAGGCAATAGTATAGAAACCTCTCTTTCCATTTGCATTAGTTTTGCAGCTATGGAAACAGTGGATGCATGAAGAAAGGAAATGCTTAAAATAAGCCTGTGCTCCTATTTGGAAAAAGCTGACAACAAACATGTGTGGTCATCTGAGAACAGGGAGTTAAGTGTTACTTGGAGCCATGCTGCTGGGTTTCAAGCATGCCTGGCTCTGATAATTCAGTTAGACAACAAAGAGACAAAATTTACTAACCTAAGTGTTCAAATAGATTTTAAGTAGTTGCTGTCTTAAGAATAAAACAAGTACAGTCCTGAAAGGTAAGGTGCGGCAGTATACCTTTCCTTCAAGACAGATTGTGATCCTGCCTTTCCTCTAAGATCCCCGTTCTAACTTAGCATAAACCTTCTTGGGAGTCTCAAGTCACGCTGGGACAAAAGGTAGGTAAACAGACATCAATCTCACCAAACAGCAGCAAAGCCTTGGGGAACAGGCACAGGATTTGGAATTGAGAGGAAGGTCCTAATCCTGGCTTCTCCATTCACCTACTGTGTGACCTTGGGGAAGTCATTTAACTTCTTTGTGCCTGTTTCTTCATCTGTAAAATTGTCAGTAATTTTTCTCCCTCCCCTTTGCACACAACATGCTTGTCAGATCCCAGCATTGGGCATATACTCTCCCAAGCGCTTAGTACAGTGTTCTTTGTACACATTCAGATAGTAAATATTTAATACCACCATCATTAATGAACCTCTGCTTTTTTTAAAAAAAAACAAAAAAAACCACCAAAAACAAATCATCCATTTTCAAGGATAACCTGTGAGCCCAATGTGGGCAGGAAATCTGTTGCAGAATTGTACTTCCCAAGCACTTAGTACAGTGCTCTGCACACAGTAAGTGCTCAATAAATAGGAATGAATGAATGAATGAAATAGTCAACCTCTCAAGCACTGTTTTTTTGGTTTTTTTTTAGCTTGCTTGCTGGGCCTTGCTTTCTCCGTCTGCACCATGTACAGTAATCCTCTCCAGCAGACTTTCTTCTGGAAAACATCCTCCAGAATATTCTCCCTTAAAAATGAATACCATCCTATCCAAGGGACTTTGATGAAGCAAAAGCTTTTCCAGGTCACTTAATAAATGGCAGAGAAGACAGGAGAACCAGCCTATTAGGCTAACCATGTCTGCATGTTTGGCTTCATATGACTCCAGTATCTCCTCAGAATGACCTGATTAAGCACTGAGGGGAAAGAACCAATCTCCTAGGATAGTACTTTATGATGCAACCCATCAATCATGGCTAGTTACACATCAGGGTAACCCAAGTCTACTTACTGTTCACTCTAGTCACACAATCTCCCCTCCAAACTTCTGAATAATTAAAGGTTTTACAGTTCAAAGAGGGACAGGAGAATAGAGCTCTCATTTAGATAGGGCCAATGCTCCAATAACATGCATAGAAAAAGTGTGGGAAGGAAAGGGGGAAAAAAAAAAAAGACAGGCATGTTTAGATTTATTTCTGGAAATATTAGGGAAGCGTAGAGAAAAGGTGCTCAAAGGTGAACATCTCTCTTGCCTCTACCAGCATGCTCAGTGCTCATGCCTGGCAGCTTCTGCCCCAGGCTGTGGGCTACTTGTCAGAGACTTTGGCTACAACTGTCCTGCTTTACATGTTGTCATGCTTAGTATCACTCAGTTGATGAGCCTTCTGTGAGCAGATCATGGTACTGGTACTAAACACTTCAGATTATAATTGATAGATATATTTATCCACAAGTAGCTTAATGGTAGATAACATTTTTCTCTGCATTTCCTAAATTGTGAGCCCTTGATCCAGGGACTGTGTTTGATTTCCAGGTGGGAATTAGTCCCTTACATTTGTTGAGCATTTGTGTGCAAACCTAAGATACATTCCCTGCCCACAATGAGGTATTTTCTCTCGACCTCTAGACTGTAATGAGTCAAAAAAAGTTACAGATATGTACTTAAGTGCTCTGGTGACTGAGGTGAATAAAGGGAGTGCCTTGCACACAGTAAGCATTCAATCAATGATTGAATGAATAAAGGGAGCACATCAGGGCAATGTAGAAGAGAATGAGATAAAAGGAAATGAGGATTTAGGGAAAGTCTCTTGGACATGTGCCTTCAATAAGGCCTTAAAGATGCTGTGAGACTGTCAGATGTGAAGAGGGAGGACATTCCAGACCAAAGGCAGGACAAGGGGGAGAGGTCAGTGGCAAGACAGACAAGATCTAGGTCCAGTGAGAAGACTGGTGTTAGAGGAGTTAAATGTGCAGTCTGGGTTGTAATAGGAGAGCAGTAAGGTAGGCAGGGTTGGGGGGGAAGTGATTGAGTGTTTTGAAGCTGACAGTAAGGAGTTTCTCTGGGATGCAGAGGTGGATGGGCAACCAATGTCAGCTCTTAGAGGTGGGGAAAAACATGGACTTAACATTTTTGTAGACAGATCATCCTGGCAGCAGAGTGAATCAGGATTGGAGTGGAGAGAAATAGGAGGCAGGGAGGTCAGAAAAGAGACTGATGGAGTAAGCAAGGTAGGTTAGGACATATGGGTTAACACAGTAATAGTGTGGATGGAGAGAAAAAAGGTTGACTTTTAGTGATGCTGTGAAGCTTGAACAAATGGGATTTAGTGATCGATTGAAATGAGGGTTGAATGGGAGAGAGAGGGGCGTCAAGGGTAATGCCAAAGTAATGCTTGTCCAATAGAAAATAGTTGTGTTGTCTACAGTGATGGTCAAGTAGAGGGGACGACCTGGTTTGGGTGCGAAGATAGCATATCCAAACCAGAACTCCTTAAGTTACAGGTGTCACAGGGAGACACAGTTAGAAGTGTCTTTAAGGCAGGAGAACAGCCAAGACCACAGAGAGGGAGAGAAACCAGGGCTGGAGATGGATATTTGGGAATCATCCACATAGAAGTTACAGTTAAAGCCATGGGAGCAAATGAGCTCTAAGGGAGTATGTGTAGATGGAGAATAAAAGGAGAGCTAGAGCTGAACCTTGAGGGTAATGAACAGTTACAGGGTGGAAGGCAGAAAAGGAGCCCACAGAAGAGGCTGAAAATGTACCAATTAATTCCCAGCACTTAATACAGTGCTCTGCCCATAGTAACTGCTTAATAAAAAAAAAATCACTAAAACATTTATCTGCAGCTGCTATTCTTCAATTAACAATACTAGTTCTATTAACTCCTTACTATGCACCAAGAACTGTGGTGTATATGCAAATTAAGCATGGTTCTGATTCCTCTTGGCATTCATAGTCCAAGAGGGAGGGAGTTCAGGTGTTATAGGCCCATTTTACAGATGAGGAAAGGGAAGCACAGAGAAGTCAAGTGACTTACCAAAACAAACTCCCAAAACACAAAATACACACAGACTAGTAGGGTAGGATTAGAACCCAGTTCTCCTCACTCCTTCCACTAGAGCATGATACTTTTCAGTCAACTGATGCAGAGCCCTGCTCTGTTGCCTGCCTCAACCACACCTCCACCCCTCCAGCAGAAAAGAAGGTTGAGGCCACTGCAGCTGTCTGGTCACTTTACTTCTATCACCTTCTAGAGAGAAAACCTGGTCCTATTCATTTATATTTTGAGCACTTACTGTGTGCAGAGCACGGTACTAGACCCTTGGGAGAGTATAATATATTCACATCATGCTCAAGGCAGGAGAGCTTCCCTTATTCCCCTTGATTGAGATAAAATAAAAAGACTTTCTGAACCAGAGTGAGACTCAAGTTTGCCCCATGGCCCAAGGAATACTGTATATTTTGGTGAGCAATAGGACTGATTAAACATTTTCCAAACAAAGCTCGTTTCAACTCAAGTTGTCCTTCATACTTAAACATTGGTGTTGATAAAATTCACCCATCAGCTTGTGTGTATTGAAGAGGCCATTACAGGACTCATGATCAGAGCTCCATAGTAGACACAAAATACTGGCCCTTGTTGAGCAGTCAAGCTAGCTGCTACAGCAGCTGGTGCTGCTTGTTCAACTGTACTTTCCCAAGTGCTTAGTACACAGTGCTCTGCACACAGTGATGGAATGAATCTGTCTGTTGCATCATCCTTAAAAGCATATCTACTTGAGTAGCACTCCTATCATATTTGCAGTAAACTAACCTGGTCTGTATCTGCAGGAACTGAATCCCAACTCTGTTTCATTGTGTGAAGTTTCACAGTGCCCCATCGCAAACCTTACCGCTTCATACATTCATGGCATGAATAATAGGCCTCCTTATATTTGCACTTCCATTCTTTCCTGCTGCAAGCTGAAACTGGCCTCTTCAGAGCAAAGCCAATCCCAACTGGTCAGGCCTTTTAATCACCTTTGTCATTAGATGCAGGTGATCTTTGAATAAAGTCTGCTAATGAATTTCCTCTGGCACTAGTATGCATCCTGCTGGATTTCCTCTTCAGCTCTTTCTGTCTCACCATGTAAAGTATTGAGCATGCAGTTGGCTCTTTTCTAGAGACTTGTACTTATTTGGATTAATTTTCTGTCTGCCAGTAGTAGCTGACCTGACAGGGTAAAATATCAGGTAAGTGGAAGCAAACTGGATAGGTGCGATTGTTTGGCTCAGGAGGGAAATGCATGTGTTATATCTATAAGTTAAATGCTATTCTCCAAATAGGCATTTTAATACTTCATGAAGTATTAAATATCAAATAAAATCAATCTGGCTTTTGGTAATAGCTTTACAAGGATGGGGAGGCCTATCACTGTATTTGAACTCTATCTTTACCCATAACAGGGTTATATTGGGACCATTGAGTTCCTGCTTTTAGCTGGGGGAAGGGGAAGTGAACTCCACAAGGAAGGAGAGTGGCAAAACATCAGGAAAAATAAAGAATTCACCAAGTTTCTTCCTCTTGTATTTTGCTCTCCACTTTTGTACTTTTAAAAAGTAGTTTGTTCATTCAGTGGTATTTATTGAGCACTTACTCTGTGCAGAGCACCGTAATAAGAGCTTGGAAAGTACAGGTCAGTAATAGGGAAAATCCCTGCCCAAAACAGGCTTCCTGTCTAGAAGGAGGAAGACATCAAAACAAGTAAACAGGAATCAATATAAACATAATTATATACACATTAAAACAAGTAAACAGGCATTAATGTAAATAAATGGGATTTTAGATATGTACATATAAAAACACAAACACACACAAGTGCTATGGGGCAGGCAATGACGGGTAGATAAAGGGAGCCAGTCAGGGTGATGGGGAAGAGGGGGAACTGAGGAAAAAGGAGGGCTTAGTCTGGGAAGGCCTGTTAATGTCTTAATACACATCAGCACTCTATTAAGTGCTGAAGTAAATGGAAGCTCATCAGGTTGGACACTGTCTCAGTTATAATCCCACCTTTCACAGATGAGGGAACTGAGGCACAAAGAAGTGAAGTGCCTTGGCTTGCCCAAGGTCATCCAGACATTTGGCAAAGCTGGGATTAGAATCCAGGTGTCCTGCCTCCCATGCCCATGCTCTTTCCACTAGGCATATGCTGCTACTCTTTCTCTACTGCCCTCTCCCAAGTGTTTCGTACACTTACCATGGTTTTATTTCTTGAATGTAGTCATATGAGAAATAGCTCAGTCCCATCTTTCCATGCTAGTGTGCACCATTCCTTATTGTTTCCTAGACTCTACCCATATACTCCTTGGTTTGTGTCCTTCTGCTCTTCCCAATTGCCTGACACACCAAGATCTGGTTATTTTTAATCTAGGTCAGTTTACTGAGTGCTTGGCACAGAGTAAGTGCTTAAATATCAGTGAATTGATTTGATTTACCACAGAATGTGAATTTCTTGTGGGAAGGGATCGCATCTATCATCCAAGATAGATTGTAGCATTCAAAGGGTTTAGCATAGTGCTCTGAACACATTAAGTGCTCAATGAATACCACTAATTGACTGGCAGATGGGGATAAACTACGAAGAATAAGTAGGTTTCTGGACTTCTGTTTTCCATGGATTGTGGAGAGATTCTTTTCATGCTGTATCTTCATGTCCTTAGAGAGTCAAGTAGTGACAAATGAATCAAAGCAATTCTAGCAAATATTGGGTCTGTGTTGTACCTTCCCCAAGCACTTAGAGAGCAATATATTAACCACTTGAGGGAAGTACAATGCTATGGAGCTGAAAGATGTGATCCTTAACCATTAGGAGCTTACAATTCTCCCTCTAGGCACAATCAATAATTCATTCATTCATTCAATAGTATTTATTGAGCACTTACTATGTGCAGAGTACTGTACTAAGCACTTGGAACGTACAAATCGGTAACATATACTTATCTGTTTTCTTATTATCTTAATACTTATCTTAATATTTATTAAGCATGGGTCTGGGAGTCCAAGGGCTTGCATTCTAACGCTCTGCCCGCCCCTTCTCCCACCCCCCACTTCTCCCCCCCCCTCCCCCCCCAAAAACCTCTTGCCTGCTGTGGGACCTCAGGCAAGTCACATGACTTCTCTGTGCCTGCTTCCTCAACTCTAAGATGGAGATTCAATATTTCTTCTGTCTGTCCTGATTATCATCTACCACAGCATCTACTACAGTGCTTGGCAGATATGCAATCAAAATCTCAGTCATTATGAGCACCTTGTGTGCACAGAGGATTTTAAGTGCTTGGACAGAGACAAGCAGATCAGTGGACATGAACCCTACCCTCAAGGAACATTCAGTCTAGCAGGGGCAAGGCAGACATTAAAATCAACTAAGCTTAGGGCTTGCCAAGGCAACGGGATGTGCTTAACGGTCATTACGTCTTTCGGGGCATTTTTGTTTCCTCTATTACATTTCTGAGAAAATGCTTCCAATCTGTTTAAGATATTTGTTCTGTCATTTTCTTGCCTTTTTTTCTTTAATTAAAACCACATGCTCCATTAGAGCTTTAGTCCTACAGACCACAGTCCAAGATTATGTTCTCAGACTGGCAAGACCACTCCATTTAGAGAGTTGACATTTTCTAACCCTTCTAAAATAACACCATGGACCACGCTAGTAATCCCCACAACCCTCCAGTCTAAACCTGACAAGAACCACCACCTTACAAATATCCACCACCCTCTCACTCGCCAGTGAGACAAGACTGAATACACCTTCCGCGTAGGGGGTCGGCTTTCCTGTGAAAATACCACGAGTTTTTTTTATAGAAGGTGGTAGGTGTAGAGGAGACACCAGGGGGATATCAAGTGAGTGGATGCCATATTTTGCCTTTTTTTATGCCATAATGGAAGAGCTGCAAAACAGACATGGTAGTATTTAAGGCTTACAGCCCAATGTACTGTACTAAACTCAAAGTCTAGTACTGAATGCCCAGAATACAGGGCACTTCACTTAACACTAGGCATAATATTGAGTGCTCTGAGTCCAATGCACAGCACTAAACACAAGGTAAACTACTGAGTTCCCAGAATACAATGCACCATACTAAACATTAAGCATAGTACTGACTGCCCTGAGCACAATGCACTGTACTATTACTACTAATGGTAGTATTTCTTAGTACAGTGCCTTAATACAGTGTCTAAGCATTGGGGTGGATACAGGTGAATCAAATCATCACATTCTCTGTTCCTTGTGGGCTCACATTCTCAATCTCCATTTTACAAATGAGGTAAATGAGGCACAGGGAAGTGCCAAACTCACACTGCAGACATATGGGGGAACTGATAATAATAATAATAATGTTGGTATTTGTTAAGCACTATGTGCAGAGCACTCTTCTAAGCGCTGGGGTAGACACAGGGGAATCAGGTTGTCCCGCGTGGGGCTCACAGTCTTCATCCCCATTTTACAGATGAGGTAACTGAGGCCCAGAGAAGTGAAGTGACTTGCCCACAGTCACACAGCTGACAAGTGGCAGAACTGGGATTCGAACTCATGACCTCTGACTCCAAAGCCCGTGCTCTTTCCACTGAGCCACGCTGCTTCTCTATTAGAGCCTTTGGACTCTCAGGTCCATGCTCTTTCCACTACACCCTGCTGCTTCTAAACACGAGCCATGTTCTCTGTCCTCGGTAATAGCAATTATTAAATAGTAGAATGGTCACATTTGTTCAGCACTTGGGCTAAGTGCTGCAGTAGATATAATACAGTCTGATCAGGGACATTCCCCCATACCATATAGGAGTCATATTCTAAGTGGGAGAGAAACCGATATTTAATTTCTTTGCTACAGATGACCAAAGAAGCACAGAAGAGTTGAGTGATTGGCCCAAGATCACACAGCAGGTTAGTGGTGGAATTGGGATTATAGCCCAGGTCTTTTGACCCACTCCTGATCTCTTCTCACTAGGCCCTGCTGCTTCACACTCTGAAGAGCAGATAGATCTAACATATTTACAGATAGAGGAATCAATTGGACAATTTAACAACATTGGTTATTCAAGGCATTATTTTACAAGTAGCTGTTAGATCTCTATGAGAACTTGGAAAGGGGGTCCACGTGAGGTCGAGCAGATTTGCTGGTGGGAAGAAGACTCTCTCTCACACCGGGGTACCTGAGCAGTGGGTTTGAACTGGGTGAGATGAGAGTGGGGTAGTAGTGGCTCAGTGGAAAGAGCCTGGGCTTCGGACTCAGAGGTCAAGGGTTCGACTCCCAGCTCTGCCACTTGTCAGCTGTGTGACTGTGGGCAAGTCACTTCACTTCTCTGTGCCTCAGTTCCCTCATCTGTAAAATGGGGATTAACTGTGAGCCTCATGTGGGACAACCTGATTATCCTGTATCTTCCCCAGTGCTTAGAACAGTGCTCTGCACATAGCGTTTAATAAATACCAACATTATTAGTAAATAGTAAGTACTAGTGATAGTCTTAGTCTTAAAGTGCTCACTCTTTGTAGAACAGTGTATTAAACCCTGGGATAGAGTACATAGGCGGGAACTGAGAAGCAGCATGGCCTAGTGATAGAGCTTGGACCTGGACATCAGGTGGACTTGGGATTAAATCTGGGCACTGGCACTTGTGTATGTGACCTTGAGCAAGTCACTTGACTTTTTGGGCCTCAGTTTCCTTGCATGTAAAACTGGGATTAGGACTGAGTGCCCCATGTGTGACAGTAACTGTGTCCAACCGCATTTCCTTGCACCCATCCCAGTGCTTAATACAGTACCAGGCATATAATAAAAGCTTAATACAATTATTATTAATTTGCCTTTGTCCCTTGTCCCTCAAGGAGCTCACTATCTAATAAGTAGCATAGGTCACAACACCTTAAACAGATCTGAGGGGAAGAAAGGTAACTAGGTGGGAAGAAGCAGGTGAGTAGAGTCTTTGCTCTATCCTCTGGGCAGCATCAGGAGAAGAGCCAAAGAGTGGTAAACAAGGGAGGGATTAAAATGGTTTCTAAAAGGGATACACTACTGCTGCATGACAATCTGTAAATCATTATGGAAGACTGACTGTACAGTTATCTGAAGCTTAAATGACTTATCAAAAGACAAGTCAGTAGACAAACAGTCTGGAGATACCTTTGGCATAGGAGATTGGGTGTTTTATGGTTAAAAAAAAATCACAAAAAAAGATGCCAGTCATCAGTAAATCCACTAAGAAGTAGATGGTCAAGGTAATAATAGTCATAGTAGTAGCAGCAGAAATAGTAATATTGGCATTAAGACCCATAACAGAACCTTCCTCTGATTTATGGGAGCCAGGGTGAGAAGATATGGTGGTTAAAAAAAAAAAAAAAGCAGATAAACACTTTTTAGCTCGGAACAAGATTGCAAATTCCTACACTACATTCTAAACTCTTTAACAGGGATAGTTTCTTCAACTCTATTGTTTTTTTCTTTCCCCAATAAGTACAGTGCTCTACACACACTTCATACTCAAATACCTCAATTGAAATCCAGGTTGAGTGAGACTAACATTTTGGGTAGATGCATTAGTCATAATTCTGAGAAGCAGCATGGCATAGTAGAAAGAACACAAGCCTAGGAGTTTGAGGGCCTGGATTCTAATCACAGGTCCACCATTTTATGTGACCTTGTAAAAGTCACTTAGCTTTTCTGTACCTCAAGTACCTCACCTGTAAAATGGGCATTAAGTTCTCCTCCCCTTAGTGGGTAGCTACGCTTCAGCGTGGCTCAGTGGAAAGAGCACGGGCTTTGGAGTCAGAGGTCATGGATTCAAATCCCAGCTCTGCCACTTGTCAGCTGTGTGACTGTGGGCAAGTCACTTAACTTCTCAGTGCCTCAGTTACCTCATCTGTAAAATGGGGATTAAGACTGTGAGCCCCACGTGAGACAACCTGATTCCCGTGTCTACCCCAGCGCTTAGAACAGTGCTCGGCACATAGTAAGCGCTTAACAAATACCAACATTATTATTATTATTATTATGATCTAATGCATGGGGAGGTTGACCTAGTAGTAGATCAACAAGCCTCCCCAAGATTTACACATTGCTTTCCTGTTCGAATCCCGGCTCCACCACTTGTCAGCTGTGTGCCTGTGGGCAAGTCACTTCACTTCTCAGTGCCTCAGTTACCTCATCTGTAAAATGGGGATTAACTGTGAGCCTCATGTGGGACAACCTGATTACCCTGTATCTACTCCAGCACTTAGAACAGTGCTTTGCACATAGTAAGCACTTAACAGATACCAATATTATTCTTCAAATGCAAACATGGAAATCTGGTTCAACTGCCTCTCCCTGTATCATTTCAGCCTCAGTAGTACAATGGAAATTAGTACTTTTGACCAAATCAGGGAGGCTTTGTCACTTTCAATCTGTCAATGACAAAGTGCTGGTCTGTGCCTGGAAGGAAAGATTTTTAAGCTCTGGATAGGGAGCTAAGAACCAAACCAAATCACGGTCATTTGAACTAATCGTATTTCCATATATACAATACTTTGATGAACCCAAGTGTAACATACGAGATCCATATTCTAACCAGCTCTTTATAGCACCCTGATTCTCCCACCAAAGCAAGGTGGTATCTTTGGCCTGACCCCATAACGCTGGACTAAGGCTTTGGACTGTAAAGGCCATTTCTCCACATTATGCTAAGTGGAATGTCTCATTACTCTGTGTTGACAGCATGGAGTAACATAGTAATACCCAGGAGATCATTTAAAGGATAATTTTCTAAGTAGGTAACTTTTCCAGCCGAGAAAGCCTTCTTTTGCCTTTAAGTTCTGTCATCACCTGTGCAGAAAATATATCATGTATTCCCTTCTGTGCTCTAGTTCAAACATTTGAGGTTATTTTTTTCAAGTAATTATTGGATAGAGTACTACTTTCTTTGCTTTCTAAGTTTCACCCAAGTACCTTAAAAGGCCATTTCACATTAAACAAATGCTAGGATTTGCATTTTTCCAAATGTAAGACTATTCCATTTCTCTTTTAAACTAGTATCTTTTTACAGCTCATTATTTCAGGGTTTCCAAATTGCTGAATAAGAGCACGGAAAGTTCTTTGAGCAGTTTATTTGAAATCCTCAATAGGTAGTTTACGGCAAATAGAAAACAGAATGTTGTCAAATGACCAGAAGAGAGAACTTGGAGTCACAACTATTGACTTGGGTTGTAGTCTCTGCCACTGATTTACTATTAAAAAAAAAATCTTAAGAAAGTCACTCTGTGCTTCTATTTTACTGTCAAATTTTTCTCTGACCCTCTTTATTGGATTACTGTGAAGCACAACAATGAGCACTGGATAAATACAACTCCCATCTCAAAGCTTGATGTACTAACTGTACCTTTTGGGGCCTCTATGCCAGGTGAGATTTTTGGATAATTATACTAATAATCGTGCTATTTAAGCAATTACTGTGCACTTAACACTGTATTATTTACTGGGGTAGATAGGATTGGTACTACAAATGAGAATGTCTGACAGACCCTGTCCTACCTGAGGCTTGAAGTTCGAAATGGAGGGAGAATAGGTACTGATTCCCCATTTTCCAGATGAGCAAACTGAGGCCTACAGAAGTTAGATGACCAAATGTCAGAGCAGTGATTAGAAGCCAGGTCTCCTGACTCCTAGGCCTGTGCCAAGATATTCCTCTCTTCAAACCAAATTTCATTATGGCAACCTTCAGGTAAGACTCAGAATAATTATCCTAAGATGTTTCTTTCTAGGAAGGACTTCATGCTTGCAATAGATAAAAGAGATAATGCACAAAATAGCAGGTCTCACTTAGTAAACTGATGAGAATGTCCTAATCTTTCCAGTTTTTCTGAGGAGCACAAAAGTTCTCAAAGATAAAGCCACCACAGACTGGTTAGGAAAAAGCAGTCTACAACCTTCTTCAAAGCCACCTGGAGATCTAGCAAAGTAGGTACAAGCCACTGTGACTCAGTGGAAAAAAAGTACCATTCTGGGAGTCAAAAAGACCTAAGTTTTAATACCAACTCCATCACTTGTCTGCTGTGACACCCTGGGCAAGTCACTTCACTTCTATGCCTCAGTTTCCTCATTTGTAAAATGGGAATTAAGACCAAAAGCCCCTGGTGGGACATGGACTGCATTTGACCTGATCAGCTTTTATCTACCCCAGTGCTTACTACAGTGTTTGGCTTAAAAAAAAAAAATACAAAAAGAAAACCTGAGTTTGGGTTTCAAGATTCTGGTCCCAGGTCTACCAATGGCCTGCTGAGTAAATTTAGGCAAGTTGTTTAGCATTCATCCATTCTTTCAATGATATTTGAGCACTTACTGTGTGCAGAGCACTGTTAAGTGCTTGGGAGAGTATAATTGGCCTCTCTGGGTCTTGCTTTCTGCATCTGTAAAGTGGGGGTGATAGCCGCTCACCCTCTTAAGATGGAGATCTGTGTCTATCAGGGATCAGCTGTTACTATGGGTTAGCACAGAGTAATCACAATACCATTAGTCTAATATGTTGCCAAAGGAAGACTTCATTATGTACCACTGCAGTGCCTGAAACACAACTGGAAAGATCTCTACCACTGACTGATTCCCTGAGCATAGTCTTGGGATTCAGAGGTCTTGGGTTCTAATCCTGACTCCACCACTTATCAGTTGTGTGACTTTAGGCAAGTCACTTGACCAGCCTGTGGCCCAGCTACCTCATCCATAAAATGGGCATTAAGACTGAGCCCCAGGTGGGACAACCCAATTACTTTCTATCTACTCAGCACTTAGAAGAGTGATTGGCATGTAATAAGCACTTAATACCATGATCACCTCAGATGTTGGCCGCACTTGGTCCCTGAAAACTGCTGGATGGAAATGTTATAATTGGGAATAAGTACCTCATACCTAACCTTTTAATCAAAATTAAAGATTTGTGTATTCAGAGATGACTAATACTATACCAATGTATTTAAGCTATTACCTGATAGGGTAGTTGACTCCATTAACTCAGTCATTTATTGGGCACCTGTGTGCAAAGCATTCTATCAAGTGTAGTAGAAAGTACAATATAAAATATTTGGTGACTAATTTAAAAAGTAGAGCTTTCTTGAATGTATTTTCCCTTGTTCTCATGTGGCTCCTCTTTTGCCTCTCCAGGCACACTCCTGGAGCTCATGTTATTCTGAATACTGGTGCTGTGAAGACAAAGCCTGTTGAATTGCACTGAAATAAGGTATCAGTTTAGAAATGCTTTCTGTGCCTTCCTAACTTAAAATGTCTTGAATTGGGGTTTGTCTGTGGAACTTACCTAGATTGTAAAATGTGTTCTAGAGGAAGTCAGAAGGACTTGGGTTCAAATCCCCCCTCCTCCACCTGTCTGCTGTGTGAACACTGGCAAATCACTTCTCTGGACTTCAGGTTACATCTGTAAAGTGGGGACTAAATCTGTGAGCTCTAGGTGGGGCAGGGACAACCTTAGTAACTTGTATCTTCCCCAGCCCTTAGCATAGTGCATGGCACACAGTAAGAATTTAAATACCACTCTAAACAAGGAAGCACTAATCTACCTTGAGGAGCTGGGGCCCCTCTTAATGAGCACTTTATTCCCCCGTTGCTCTTACTCTCCCCAACGAGCTGATAATGTTCACAAACCTTTAACTCTGGTCCCCTTTCAAAAAAAAGTTACCTATTGAATGCTATTGTATTCAAATCCCAGCTCCCGCTGTTTGTCCTTTGAGATCTCCTTTCTCAGAAGATCACAGCGGTAGCAACAGCCATCCACGTGCCTTTCCCTGCCCCGAGCACCAGACGCCCATTCTGCCACCAGGAACAGCGCACAGAGACAAAGGCCGCGGGACTGGTGAGTCTAATACATAACTGGGTTAAATGCATAAGTGGGTAATGTGTGAGTGTACCGCATAACCGGGTTAAATGCGTAAGTGGGTAATGTATGAGTGTAATGCATAAGTGGGTAATGTATGTGTAACGCGTAACTGGGTTAAATGCATAAGTGAGTAATATATGAGTATAACACACGTGAGCTTAGTGCATAAGCGGACGATGTATAAGCGAGTATAACTCACATGTGAGTTTACTGCCTATGCGGGTAGCGTATCAGCGAGTGTAACGCGCAAGAGAGTTTAACGCAGACGTGAGTGTAACGCATAAGTCTAAGGCCTAAGTGGGTTCGGCGCATAAGTAGATTGAATGTTTAAGTGGATTCCTCCCAAGTGGATGCGCACATGGTGAGAGTTAGCCGCCTCACCACGTGCAAGTAGCACATACGCGAATTTAAGGCCACAAGTGTGAGCCCCACGTGGGACAACATGATTCCCCTATGTCTACCCCAGCGCTTAGAACAGTGCTCTGCACATAGTAAGCCCTTAACAAATACAACATTATTAGTTAGTCAAAAGGCCATTTGGGGCACGATGTTAATAGAGCACTGCATGGCTACCAACTCTGTTTTCTTGTGCTCTCCCAAGCACTTTATACTGCACATAGTAAGCATTCAAATAATAAATACCACTGTAGATGGAGAGAAGGGTGGTCTGTCTGATCCTAAGGGAAAGGAAATTTAAGAGAAGAGGGAGGACATGGACAAAGATTGATTGATATATACAGAATCAAGAGACAGTGTTAGGTATTAGACAAGCATAGTGTATGGGCTGGGGTGGGAGGAGCAGAGATAGGTAAAAGAAAGAGTTCAGTGACTTTTCCAATCAAGGACACTTAACCTCACACCTGGAAGTGCTACCTTTGCTTTAAGTCCATGGTGTCCTGCTCTCCAGACTATGGGGATTAACTGTGAGCCTCACGTGGGACAACCTGATTACCCTGTATCTACCCCAGCCCTTGGAACAGTGCTCAGCACATACTAAGTGCTTAACAAATACCAACAGTATTATTAATTCCAGTTGGGCCTGAAGTATGCCCTAGCACTTAATTGTACCATTTAAGTATTTACTGTGTGCCAAGCACTATTTTAAGCCATAGATAGATACAAGAATAACAGGATGGATGCAGTCCTTGTCCCAAATAGACTCAAAGTCCTAATCCCCATTTTCAAGATGAAATATGTAATGCAGAGAGAAGTTAAGTGTTTTGCCCAAGATCACACAGACAAATCCCGTGGCTCAGTGGAAAGAGCATGGGCTTTGGAGTCAGGGGTCATGAGTTCGAATCCCAGCTCTGCCACTTGTCAGCTGTGTGACTGTGGGCAAGTCACTTAACTTCTCTGTGCCTCAGTTACCTCATCTGTAAAATGGGGATTAAGACTGTGAGCCCCACGTGGGACAACCTGACTCCCCTGTGTCTACCCCAGCGCTTAGAACAGTGCTCTGCACATAGTAAGCGCTTAACAAATACCAACATTATTATTATTAAATGATGGAAAGAGTATTAGAACTTACCTCCTCTTATGACTAAGCCCTTCTTTTGCAACGAGGCTATGCTGCTCCCCCCCCATCTCCAATAAGTACAATTAACTGATTTAGGAGTTTTTTTTATTCCACAGCTGAAGGTCTTCAACTTAACGCAGAGCCTATCTCCTGGCTTCTTGCATTCTGTTTTATCTCTAGGGGTGAGTTAAATCAAATTTAAGTGAATCCATTTGTGTCTCTCCCATAAAATACAGAGGCAGATTAGATCTATTCACTTTGGTAAAATGGTTTTCAGATGGTTGATTTGTTAATGCTTTCTACAACCCATAAGACAATGAATCGATTTTAGGCCCTTTGCTGTTTACATGGGATGATTCACCACACTGAAGAAAGACAAGGATTGTAATTCACCAAAAGCTCGTGGACTGGGGAGTAACGTTAACAAGGAAAGGCACCTGGCCTCAACACAAACCAGAACATACCCAAAGCCTTTATGAAGTTCTCCATTTTGCACCACACAGGCCTAGAAGTGAAGTAAACTAGAGCCTGGCCCCAATTCCCTCCCCCACAAAGCATTTAAGTACATATCTATAATTCTGTTTATTTATACTGATGCTTATCTCTCCCCTTCTAGACTGTGAGCCCATTGTGGGTAAGGATTATCTCTTTTTATTGCTGTAATGCACTTCTTAAGCTCTGAGTACAATGCTTTACACACAGTAAGCACTCCATAAATAAGATAACATGAAAGAAAGTCCCACCCCTTCCCTGCTGGGCACCCTAGTAAAGTTATTAACCTCTGTTGTGCTTTATTTCCTTTTACAGATAAGAAAACAATCTTCCCTCAGGCTGTGAGTTCTACGAGTTTGCTTTGATTCCCGTGAAAGTACCCCAGCACCTAGCAAGTGCTTAACAAATACTTGGGCCAATTTAGAACAATCCCATAAAATAAAACCAAATACCACTTACTTTATCTGTTTAAGTCCACGCTCTGATAGTTTTGGAAGCGTTATTTTTGCTCAAAGAACTTACCTTTTTTTATCCCAGCAAAGTCCCGAGAACACTTCCTAACGCCATGCCACCAAAAAGCCCACGAAGATCCACGTGGGCCCCACGTCCTTAGGTAGCACGTGACCCCTCCCCTCACAATTAGCATCTAATTAACCTGTAATTGGATTCAGCTGCCAAACAGACCTTTTTTTCCTCCCTTTGTTAAAGGAGTAGCCACTTTTGATAGTATATTCACTTACTCTGTAATAATAATGTTGGTATTTTTTAAGCGCTTACTATGTGTTCACTGTTCTAAGCCCTGGGGTAGACACAGGGGAGTCAGGTTGTCCCACGTGGGGCTCACAGTCTTAATCCCCATTTTACAGATGAGGTAACTGAGGCACAGAGAAGTTAAGTGACTTGCCCACAGTCACACAGCTGCCAAGTGGCAGATCTGGGATTCGAACCCATAAATCTCTGACGACAGGGGGGTTGTCCAGTCAAATGAAAAGAGTTCATTTGAGTAGTTTAAGAATTTATCCAGGGACTAAGGACTGTACTGTTACAACTCAGGTTGGAGCTGTGGAATTCTGAGCCCATATTTTCATAATTATTAAAGCCATTTATTAAGCATGTGCTATATGCAGAACACGGCATATGCAGAGCCCTTGGAAACATGCAGTGGAAATAAAAGATGAGGTCCTTGCCCTTGAGTTTACTGTATATCAGAGGAAAGCATAGCATAGCTATAATATGTAGCATATTGTGGAAAGAGCCCGGGCTTGGGAGTCAGAGGTCATGGGTTCGAATCCCAGATCTGCCACTTGGCAACTGGGTGACTGTGGGCAAGTCACTTCACTTCTCTGGGCCTCAGTTCCCTCATCTGTAAAATGGGGATTAACTGTGAGCCTCACGTGGGACAACCTGATGACCCTGTACCTACCCCAGCGCTTAGAACAGTGCTCTGCACATAGTAAGCGCTTAACAAATACCAACATTATTATTATTATTAATAATATGTAGGAGAGTATGAACACAGGCACAGGTGGGAGAATAAGAATCAGCATGATCTAATGAAAAGAGCATGGGTCTGGGAGTCAGAGGACATGGGTTTTAATGCACACTCTGCCTTATGCCTGCTGTGTGACCTTGGGCAAGTCACTTCTCTTCTCTGGGCCTCAATTCACTTATCTGTAAGATGGGGATTGAGACTGTAAACTCCGTGTGGGACAAGGGACTGTGTCCAAACTGACTTCCTTTTATCTACCTCAGTTAAAAGAGCGCTTGGCACTTTACAAATACCATAATTGTTATTGTTATTATTACCAGTAAGTATAAGCTGGTTAGGTGGATTTAGGGGTGCATTTGAACGTGGAAGGAATGAAACTTCATTTGCTAGTGAAAGTTCCCTCTGCCGGTGACATTTGCATTTCTTCCCCATCTCTGTAAAGTATTTGAGCAGATTTTCCTGGACTTCCAGTTGTCATTTGCTAGAGCTGCTAGATATCTGCTTAGAAAAAGGCAAAAAACCAGTCTTTCGTATGAAGTGTTCCAGCCCATTTAGAGCTGATAAAGCTGAGAAGCAGCATGGTTTAGTGGATAGAACATGGGTCTGGGAGTCAGAAGATAGTGGGTTTTAATTCCGACCCCGCCACTTGTCTGCTGGGTGACCTTAGGCAAGTCACTTTACTTCTCTGTGCCTCAGTTACCTCACCTGTAAAATGGGGATTGAAACTGTGAACCGCATGTGGGCCAAGGATTGGGTCCAACCGGTTTGCTTCTATCCACCCCAGTGCTTAATACAATCCTTGGCACATAGCCCTGAACAAATACCATAATTATTATTACTATTATTTTAAAGATGAGGCAGGAATATTTGCATTGGAATGCCCAATCATGGAAACGGGTGGAGATGACCATTCCGCTGTGATTGGTCTAGTGATGAGACCGTTGATCCGGGAATTAGGACACCTGAGTTCTAGTCATTGCTGTGCAAGGAGGGGACTGGTTGCTTTGGGGGAATACCTGATATCAGTGGCAATGTTTCTAAATAAAAAGGCACCCAGGACACTCCAGGAGAACCAAGAGGAGCACTGATTAACAGCAGCCAATGTGGGCAGAAGACTGCAGTGGTCACCAAGGGGATTGCCTGAAGGTTATGATAGTAGGCAGGGAATGTCTTGACCAACTATATTGTATTGTACTCTGCCAAGTGCTTAGCCCAGTGCTCTGCACACAGTAAGCACTCAATAAATACAATTGACTGATTGAAAAGGGACAAATTCATCATTTGTCCCATGCCTACAGTGTAGATTTCAAATTCCAGTTTCAAAATCCCAGCCTGGTTTCTCATTCTTTGGTCTAGAAATCATTTAATTTGAAATCTCCAACACATGCTCTTTTCTATTTCCTTTCATAGACTAGAGGCAGTGTAAACCGCTTAGCACTTGGGATCATTGCCCTCGTAATTATATTTTAACTGTTAAACAAAGAGCTGCAAATTGCTTTCCATGTTAAGCCTGCAGATGGGTTAGTTTTCATTATTGCGGTTTTCAATGTGTTCATTGGTTTCGCTGCTAATAGTTACGGAATTTAGAATTGCTAGCGTTCGGGATCCTTTGCTGGTTTCATTATGTGAGTGTGTATTTGTGTGTGTGTGTGTGAGTGCATTTGTTTATTTCATTCAGCTTCCGAATGTTGAAAAAATAAACAACCTAAATTCGTCAGCTTTATTTTCCTCTGGATGCTGAATAATCAGCCTTCTTACACTATCAATCATTTCAAAATTTACACGTGTCCAACAACTGACATGCGACAGTTGCAACATCAAAGTTGGTTTCTCAAATGCTGGCATCGTTTTCATGCACTTCAAGCACATACATATCAAGACCAAAAGAGGCTTCTCACTTTTAAAAGAAATAACATCACAATCATCTTCATAAATGCCAGCTACTGACATCTCTAGCACGAAAATAGTTTATTGGCGGTATTCTTTCCAAGGCGGATTGCTCATATTCCCACTTGGTAGCCTAGAAATTACCGAAATAACCAAGAGCTCAAACTAATAATAAACGGACACCAGGACATTAGAATGAAGAAGCCATTCCTTGCCTGTTGCTGGGTAAATGATTTGACAGTTGTCAAAATAGGTATTTCTTGTTGAGGACAGAGAGGGAGGGCAATTCTTTTTAATTTGGAGGTCTTTGTCCTTTCTCTCACGGACTAAGAACACAGTTCTACTGACTGCCAGGGATCAAAGTTTGGTGAGCTTTCTGCGGGATGTTAATAATGCAATCTGAAATGACCTGGATCAAGCAGCTGCAAAGAGTGAGGCTGTTTGATAATTTAGAGGAAGCCACTCCCTTTATTGTGTTGATAACTGACAGCTGGGTTCTTCAGGTCATGAGACCAGAATTGTTTTCTTGGAGCAGCACCAGTGAGAAAATCTCTTACTTCTGGGACTAGTGCTCTCATGCTTTCAAACTATGTCTTCATACATGTGAATAGGAGGTTTCAAGAAAATGAGGAGCATCAGACTAAAACCTACATTCACGGATCAGTTTCCTGGAAACCTTTGGCTGGATACTAACTACTCCTTCAACATATTGGAATCTTTGACGGTAGGAAAACAAGATATGGGGGTTTTGTGCACAATCAATCAGTGGTATTTACTGAGCCCTTACTGTGTCCAGAGCACTGTACTAAACACTTAGGAGAGAACAATACTACAGAGTTGGTATAAACATTTGCCCTTACTCAGCACTATTAATTGAGAACTTTCATTCTGACATATACATAATAGATTGTAATAACTATAATATCAATAATAATAATAGTACATTGCTTGGCACATAGTAAGGACTCAACAAAATTCACTAAGTTTTGTGTTACCCTACTTCTTCCTTCTGCACTCACACTTTGGAAATTATTTTTAGTCCTATCCTCCAATATATTCTCTGCCCTTTGTGAACTTAAAATCTGTGTTTCACTTGTATCGTGGCATAGAGGAGACAGCATAGGCCTGGGAGTCAGAAAGTTATGGTTTCTAATCCAAACTCCACCACCTGTCTGCTGTGTGATCTTGGGCAAGTCATGTCATTTCACTTCTCTGTGCCTCAGTTACTTCATCAGTAAAATGGGGATTGAGACTATAAGCCCCACATGGGTCAGGGATTGGGTCCAACCTCATTTGCTTGTGTCCACCCAGGGCTTAGTACAGTGCCTGGCACATAGCAAGCGCTTACCAAATACCACTATTATTATTATTATCATTAAACTCCACCAAATGGTCACTGCAGGGTTTTGCGCTAGAGAAGTTCTTAATAAATACATTTAATCGAAGAGAAACAAAACAATCTTATACATCCTTGAAAATTCTATATAGATCTCGGAACCAAGCCGCTCTGGTGAATACAGATGGATCCAGTCCAATCGCAGATTAGCAGATCTGAATGAGATAGCAACTACACTTCATTGATATTTTTAATACATTTTCCAATCTTGAGCTGAATTCCTAAGGAGAGATATAAATTCATCAATAGGCAAAGCTATGTCCTCTGCTTAGACATTTAATGAAACCACTGTTTCAGTTTCAGCTGTGAAAGCAACTAATTTTCCAGTCTCTCAAGTATTTAATGTGGCACTATGCAGAGTACTCAATAAATGGGAGGTCAGTAAATACTATTGATTGATGGCTCTGATGGTGGATTGGCCGAGATTAATGGGAAGGGAGGATTTCAGTGCTCAGATGCCTGCATGGACAGTTCTTGGCCTAGGAAACAATGAAGAAATAAAGCATGAAATTAGGGAGACTGATATTACTGTCATCATTCAGAATGAAGGCCAGTGTTGCTGGTGGAAAATGAAGGTGGAATTTCCTTCCTTTTTTATCACTTGCAAGATCCTAGCTAGACTCCTCAACCAACGGATGATGAATATTGTTAATCATGCATACCAAAAATTGCAGTGTGGCTTCAGACCACAGCAGGACACAACAGACTTGACCTTTGCAGCTTGCCAGCTTCAGAAGTGTTAGTTACGGCAGAAAGACCATTACAAGGTCTTGCCATTTACCCGACCAGAGAGTATCCGCAACAGTGGGGCAAATCAGGTCATGAGTCTTTCTGTAAGAGGTCAGATCATGGTGCTATTGGAATATCATCTCCTAGAGGGGAGGAATTATGTCTTCTAACTCTTTTCTTTTCTCCCAAGTATTCCTTCATTTTAGACCATGAGACCCACATGAGACAGGGACTATGTGTCATCTGATTTTCTTGTACTAATACCTTGGTGCTTAGCACAGTGAATATTTAGCACATACTACGGGCCAACAAGCAGTCAATTACTTAACTGTGTTCACCGAGCTTTCTCTGTGCAGACCACTGACCAACATTAAAGTAAACTTTATTTAGCACACCTTCTCTACCTAGATCTCTCCTAGATCCTAGGTTTTGGTTTACCCATAGAGATTTCAGAACAATGATAATTGCAGTATTTCTTAAGCATTTATTCTGTGCCAGGCACTGAACTAACAGCCGAGGTAAATACAAGATAAACAGGTCAGGTACAGTAACCCTGCCCATGGGGCTCACAGTCTAAGCCGGAGGGAGAACGGGTCATGAATCCCCATTTTACAGATGGAGAAATTGAGGGGCAGAAAAGTCATTCAAGGTCACACTGCAGACAAGTGGTGGCAGCGGGATTAAAAACCTGATCTGCTGACTCCGGGGGCCTTTCCAAAGCAGCATGGCTCAGTGGAAAGAGCATGGGCTTTGGAGTCAGGGGTCATGAGTTCAAATCCCAGCTCTGCCACTTGTCAGCTGTGTGACTGTGGGCAAGTCACTTAACTTCTCTGTGCCTCAGTTACCTCATCTGTAAAATGGGGATTAAGACTGTGAGCCCCACGTGGGACAACCTGATTCCCCTGTGTCTACCCCAGCGCTTAGAACAGTGCTCTGCACATAGTAAGCGCTTAACAAATACCAACATTAGGCCATGCTGCTTCATGAGTGCTGTTGCTGATTTTGATGGTTGAACATCCATTATACATTCAGCCTTTGAATCTAGCTGAGGCGTGGTGGCAATTTGTGGTGTATCTTAGGGCAATGAGATTGTTTATAAGTCAACAGAAAAAGACGGTATATTTTCCATCATAAAACTGACGATGACACATTGCTATTTTTCTTGTGTTGTGCTCAGTCTGTACAATTTATGTGGTTCAACTTATGCTTTTAATGGGCAAAGAATGAACATCATTTTCCTCCCGTTAATTCTTCTGGAAAAACTTATTTTGATAGTTCACATTATTTGAGAATATGGAAATATTGGAACTGCTTTAGAACACAGACCAGAAATCTCCGCATTAACATGATATCCTCATTTTGACTAGATACTTTTCAGCTGATCTCAAAGGTTACCAGGCTATTTTAAGGTCCATGCATTATCAAGAGTATATCATCATTTTCCCCTGCGGTTATAAAGTTATTAAAGAAATGAAAAGAAACTCTGTAGGAGACGTTTCAAGAGCAAGCGGCTCTGCTGAAAGTGAAGGAGAAGAGGAGAGGAAAGGAGGCAGAGTAGTCAGCTGATATTATTCAAGTGTCCCACCTAGCTTTCCAGTAGTCCCTCAAGAAGTAAAGGGTGGGTCATGTGGAGGGGAAGAATCTTAGTGCTTTGAGTGTGGGATGGAGGTAACTGAATTGTAGTCTGTCACAGTCTAAGAGATAAAGCCGATCTGGAAACTGTAAACTGGTAAGCTTTCAGTGGGAACTCAGAGTGGAAAGTGGAGGATATGAGAAGATTCTCTCATTCATTCAATCGTACTTATTGAACGCTTACTGTGCGCAAAGCACTGTACTGATGAATAATGCTAATAGAAATAGAAAATGTTGGAGGGGGGGATGAAAACTTCAAAACCTAATGATATAAAATGAAGTTTCTAGAGTTGTTTTTCTTTTTCAGAGGGCACCACTATGTGTACAGATGTGTGCAAAGAGAGTACCTATGGGG
Organism: Ornithorhynchus anatinus; assembly: GCF_004115215.2. Lineage (NCBI taxonomy): Eukaryota > Metazoa > Chordata > Mammalia > Monotremata > Ornithorhynchidae > Ornithorhynchus > Ornithorhynchus anatinus. The sequence continues at coordinate 6,369,347 of NC_041742.1, forward strand.
GAATTTGGGGTTGGAAAGGCCAGTGCGAAAGTCAAATATTGCTCACTTATTTACATAAATGTCTGTCTCCCCTTCTAGACCATAAGCTTCATGTGGGCAGGGAATGTGTCTACCAACTCTGTTGTACTGTACTCTTCCAAGCACTTAGTATTGTACTCTGCACAGAGAAAGTGCTCAATAAATATTAAATTAATTGATTTGTAAGTCCCAGAGTGAAGAAATTCTAGTGGTACAGGAGTCAGGAGACCTGGGTTCTAGTTTCATCTATGACATTTGTTTGCTATGTGACCTTGGGCAAGTCACTTCAGTTATCTGTACCCCAGTTTCCTCATCTGTAAAATGGGGATTAAATACCTGCTCTCTCTTTCTCTTAGGCTGTAAACCCCATGTGGGTGAGGCACTTTGTCCAATTTGATTATTTTGTACCAAGCACAGAGCTTGGTACATGGTAAATGTTCAAAAAACATCTTTATTGTGTGCTTTCAGCTAGCAGTCATTAGCTAAAGATGAGCTTCCTGGTTAATTTACATTTTTAAATGCAAGCCCTGCTTATTGGTCAATTAAAAAAGAGTGTAAAATACTCTCCTCTGGGGAAAACCACATTAGTACTCTTACATCTAGGCTAATCTTGCTCTTCTGGAAGAATCATTTTGTAAATAACTTTACATAAAAGTTTGTCAGTGTATTCATCTCTGCAAGGAGATAAATTTGAGGGGGAAAATGTTGCATTTTCCCATAAGGGCTATTTTGGCTCTTCCTCAGTGTTTGGGGAGTCCATTCTATGTGACAGCACAATGTCTCAGGTATTTCTGTGTCAGCAAGCTAATGTCTCTCATATTGTGCTGCTTCTTAATTATGAGAGAGGAGAAGGATGTTTCTATGATTAACACTCATTTATTCCTGCTGAGCACTTATTCCACATTCTCTTTCATTCGCCTTCTGTTGTCTTCCTTATAAGGACAGTGTAATTATAGTATCTTTCACAAATCATGTGTTATTTGGCCATTCAAGTGCACATTTTTACGCAGTAGAAGAGCTAAATTAAATAAATTAACTAATCATTAAATAATTTTTTTAAGATGTAATGAGCCATTGAGAACTTTCCTTTCACTCCCGTGAAATAACTGACTTCTGTGTTGCGAATCAGAGAAACACAACCTTAAAGCTCTATACACGCAACTCATTATATTTATGCAGCTCCTAATCTTCTCCAGCTGCGATAGTTTAAGTTTATAGGTCTCTGAAAGGTTGTTCCACATCTGGGAACTCAAACTGCTGTAGAATGGGTATGGATCAGCAGTTGTAAAATGGCAACATGATGAAGATCAAGGAGAATGAAAGCTTCTTGAGGCCAGGGTTCCCACCTACCAACCTTTTTATATTGTACTTTGTGCCTCATGCACTGTTCTGGACTCAGTAACTGCTTAATAAGTTCCACAGGCTAATTGAGCAATCCCCATATTCAAATAAAAAATTCATATCTTCCCGAATTAGGGAAATCCATTTAGGGAGCTAGATTGCAGAGTCCCGTCAATGAAGTATGATGGGGATAACCTCCATCATCTCGGTTCTTCCTGTTCGCCTGAGATTCCGGAAAGTAGCAGTGCTAATGCTTCTCATGAATTATCCGTAACTTTAACCAGTCAAATGTTGTCCTTGCTCCATTGGCTATTTTGGAGTTGTTAAAAACATAAGCATATGGGGAATTGGGCATATCGAGATCCTCTGCTGAAGCTTCAAAGCACTGAAATTTGGATGGAAGAGAAATGGTTCCTTATCCAAACTCTCACCTCACAAGACAGGTATACTTAAAAGGAGTGAATTTTTCAAACTGATTGCACTTGTAAAATAAAATACCATTAAAAAGACTAATTTGATGAACTCATGGTCCACGAAGGATGACAGAAATTGCAATGCCCAATCCCTCTAAAATATTCATCCGTGGTGTAACCAATGTGTTTTTGAGAAGCAGTATGGCCTAGTGGAAAGAGCCTGGGCTTGGGAGTCAGAGGTTGAGGGTTCTAATCCCAGATCCGCCCCTTGTCAGCCATATGACTTTGGGCAAGTCACTTCACTTCTCTGTGCCTCAGTTACCTCATCTGTAAAATGGAGATTGACTGTGAGCCCTACGTGGGAAAACCTCACTTCCGTGTATCTACCCCATTGCTTAGAACGGTACCCGGCACATAGTAAGTGCTTAATAAATATTATTCTCATTATCATCATCATCATATTTGATTAATACAACCTTGGGGACATGTGATTTTCCTGTTTTTTATGTCCAACAATTTTGAAACAGCTATTGACATAGACAATGGCAAACTGCTGTCACATCTTTCTACCGAAGTGGTACATGAAACGGGGACGGACAAATAGACAAAGTAGTAGTCTGGGAGTGAGGAGCTAGAGAAATATTTCTTCCAAATAATAGTTGTCTCATTCAATGTTGCTAATTTTTTATTGTTTCATTTTGATTAGCTGTAGTAGTAATTTTTAGTGGCACTTTTTAGGGATTTACCATGTTCTAAATTCTGGAGTTGATGTGAGGTCATGAAATCTGAAACATTCCCTGTCCCACAAGGAGCTCATATTCTATTTTATCCCTATTTTACAGATGAGGAAATGGAGGCCTAGGGAAGTTAAAGTAGGTGCCCACAGTTACACAGTAGGTCAGCGGTGGAACTGGGATTAGAATTGGTTCTTCTGACACCCAGTTTCTTGTTCTTTCCATTAGTCCCCGCTACCTCCCAGCCACTCTCACCTTTGAATTTTTCTTAATTTCTGTGTATCTCTCTGCCCCCCAAAAGATTGTGAGCACCCTGTGAGACAGGAACCATGTCTGAATTGTTTAATATTATGTTCCTCCCACTTAATCCTCAACACCTCAACATGCACAAACCAATGAACCATTTTTAGCACATAGTACATTTATACTGATCCTCAGAAATGAACATATGCATTTCCACTGCACCTTAATTTATCTATTTTGATTATTCTAATTGTAAATTCTTTTAAGACTGTCTCCTCTATTAGTGCAGCCTTCTGGAATGAAAAATTGATCTCGGAATGCCCAAGAGTGGATCCCCATTTGATTGTAAGCTTCTTGAGTGTAGGGACTATGTTTCTTCTACTCTCCCAAGCACAAAGTTTGGTGCTCTGCACAGTCAAGGATCTGTGATAATAATGGTGACAGTGATGAGGATGACATGATGATATACTATGATATTCATTCAATCGTATTTATAATAATAATGTTGGTATTTGTTCATAATAATGTTGGTATTTGTTAAGCGCTTACTATGTGCAGAGCACTGTTCTAAGTGCTGGGGTAGACACAAGGGAATCAGGTTGTCCCACGTGGGGCTCACAGTCTTAATCCCCATTTTACAGATGAGGTAACTGAGGCACAGAGAAGTTAAGTGACTTGCCCACAGTCACACAGCTGACAAGTGGCAGAGCTGAGATTCGAACCCATGACCTCTGACTGCCAAACCCAGGCTCTTTCCAGTGAGCCACACTGCTTCTCCTTGAGAGCTTACTGTGTGCAGAGCACTGTACTCAGTGCTTGGGAAGTACAATTCAACAACAGAGACAATCCCTGCACACAGTGGTCTCAACGTCTAGAAGGAGGGGAGACAGACATAAAAACAAGTAAACAGGCTTCAGTAGGAGCATCATTAGAAATGAAAAGAATTATAGATGTATACACATCATTAATAAAAATAGAATTATAATCATAGATATGTATATAGACAAGTGTTGTGGAGCGGGGATGGAGTAGAGACAAGGGAGCAAGTCGGAGCGTTGGGGAGGGGGAGCAGAGGAAAAGGGGGCTTAATCTGGGAAGGCCTCCTGGAGGAGGTGAGCTTTCAGTAGGGCTTTGATGGGGGGAAGTGTGCTAGTTTGGTGGATTAGAAGAGGGTGAGCACTCCAGGCCAGAGGTAGAACATGGACTGGGGTCGACAGCAGGACAGGCAGGAACGAGTCACAGCAGGGTGAAGTAGATTGAGTAGTCACTATTTATTCCATTTTTCTTTTCAAACACTGTTGAGCTACTTAACTTCTGTTTAGCAAATCCACTGGCAATATGTCCTCTAGACTAAGCTAGTTATGGGCAGGATACATGTTTGCTAATTCTGTTGTACTGTACTCTCCTATGTGCTTCGTATAGTGTTCTGCACATAGTAAGTGCTAAGTAAATTGGATTGATTGATTGAGTGATTGTACAATAAAATGAGATGTTTAGGTTGTCTTTAGCTGCTCAGACACAATATGGGGAAAGAAAAGAAAATGTGGCAGTTACATTTCAGAAATTAGTTTGTCTATGAGAGATTGAGTCTCACTCAGTCCTTGCCTCCTTTCTCTCTCTCTCTCTCTCTCTCTCTCTCTCTCTCTCTCTCTCTTTCAATAATGTTTTATCTTCCGCCAGGCAGCAGGATTGTTTTGTTATAATTACACTGCTCAGGTCTGTTTTCATAATTTCAGCACAATTTGGAAATAAAACGGATAATTAATTTCTGATGTCTTCCACATGATTGACATATTGAAAGAAAAACAAAACACATTTTTCACAGTGCTCAGCCTAAGATGGGATTTCAGAAACAAACGTGCCTGTGGATACTATTCAATGGTGGGCCCTTGTTCTTAGATTGTCCTTTTTCCATTGACTGTTCCAGGATTTCTTTCCAAAAATATCCTGTGAGCTCCGAATGGTAGCCAGCATTCTGTCTTTGGTCGGTTCTTGTGTGCATTTCCCAATCCAACACACTTCTCTTGAAAAGGAAAAAAAAAAGGAGAGAAGAAAAGAAAAAAACATAAATAAATGAAAGTCTATTTCAACTGACGGGAATGGTCATTGTCTAGGCTTTGTGGGGAAAATCTGGAGATCTGATTCCCTTCCCCTTTTTCTCTTGGACCTGAAGCTCTTGGGTTAGGGGCCCAGAAGCTTGAATTTGATATTGGGTTGGTAAGTCAGCCAGCTCAAACAACTTTCTCTTTCCTGCGTCACTTTGCATATGCGCCATTTTAGTTTATTTGTAAACAGAAATCAAAGTGTCAAATGCTCTGAGAGCTACAGGGATCCCTTAAGAGTGAATGTTGAAACTGAAAATAAAAAATAAAAATGATTAAAAAAAAATCACCCATCTCTTTTTCTGATTGAATCTGCTTAAACCTAACAAAAACATCACTGACTACTAAACACTCCCAGCAACGATTGGTACGGACCCTGGTGTCTGTGTTTTCACCGGCAATGAACTCTGACTTTTTACCTTTTTTCCTGCCGTCTGCCCAGGCCTCTCTTCCTCGATTCTGCTGATGCTCTTGTAATTATCGCATTCAGCACGTAGAGGCATCCAAATGGCACCGGATTAATCGGTCAAGATGAGGGGTTCGGCCCTCTCCTCTGCAGCCGTGATCCAAGTTCAGTGTCGTCTTTGAAGTTCATGAGATCTCCTGGCTCCGATCAGCTGTACTGGGGCAGAGTGCAACACGATAAGCTGGCGTGGAAATGCCAGTAGCTCCTAGCCTTAGGTCTTTGAATCAAAGAGTCTTAGAGTTGGAAGCGACTTTGAGAAATCACTTGTTCCAACTCGCCTGTCTTCAAGCAGGTAGTCGCTTAAACCACACAGAACACTAATGCTATCTGTTCCTTTTTTACCAAGTTATTCAAGGATGGAGATGGGGTCTTCACTGGATAGCCTCAAGACAATCCAGAACTCATATGTAAGCTTTCTCTAATTGTACCCTAACCTACAAACTATTTTAACAGTGGCTTGGCTTTCAGAAACGCCCCCGGCCACCGCCCCATTTTTATGGAATTTGTTAAGTGCTTACTACGTGCCAGGCCTTGTGCTAAGCACTGATGCTAATCAGGTTGAACACAGTCCATGTCCCATGTGGGGCAGACAGTCCTAATCCCCATTTGTATAGAGGAGATAACTGAGGCCCTGAGAAGTAAAGTGAAGTGCACAAGGAGACACAGCAGACAAGTGCCGTAATTTGTCAAAGTAAACTGAATTTATTGACACTCAGTGAGCTTTCTTTCTTAAAAATTTCAACACTCCAAGTGACCAAACTAGTAACTCTTATTTTTGAAATATACTGGCAATTAAAGGATATGGACTGTAAAGATACCATAATAATTGATAATAATTATGTGACCTGTTAAGTGCTTACTCTGTACTTACTATGTGTTCTAAGCGTTGGGGCAGATACAAATTGATCAGGTTGGACACAATCCCCATTTTACTGATGAGGTACCTAAGGCCCAGAGAAGTTAAGTGACTTGCCCAAGGTCACATTGCAAACAAGTGGTGGAGCTGGAATTAGAACCCAGGTGTTTCTGACTCCCAGGCCCATGCTCTATCCTCTAAAACCTGCTGCTGCAAAATGGGGATTAAGACTGAGAATCCCTCTTGGGACATGGACTCTGTCCAACCTGATTAACCTACCCCAGTGTTTAATATAGTGCTTGGCTTGGAACTTAACTAATAACATTAAAACAACAACAACAAAAAAGTTATGCATCTGTCTTGGGTAGATATGGGCAATAACAATGGCTCTAAAAAGTCCACTATAAAATGTGCTGCTGGTTTGATTTTTAATTTAAAGAAGGTTTCTATAGTTCATTTGTTGAATTCATGATTTTGCCCATGCTGTTAAGTGATAACACACAATTATAATAATAATAACCGTAGTATTAATGAAGAACTTACTATGTGCCAGCCACTGCAGTAAGGGCTGGGTGGCTACAAGCAAATCAGGTTGGACACAGGCCCTGTCCCATGTGGGACTCACAGTCACAAACCTATTTTACAGATGAGGGAATTGAGGCCCAGAGAAGTGAAGTGACTTGCCCAAGGTCACACAACAGACACGTGGCCGAGCTTGGATTAGAACACGTGACCTTCTGACTCCTAAGTCCCGAGCTCTACCCACTGCACCATACTACCTGGATTGTGAGCCCCTTAATGGACTACCCCTCTATCTGAACTATTCATCTTGTATTCACTGCAGCATTTAGTACTCTGACAAGCATTTGCCAAGTGCTTAATAAATAGCATAACTAACCGATGAGGCCTTAGTAAGCAGAAAGAGTTAAAAGGCCCCATTCTCACGTCATGCATCTTTCTTTCCTCCAGGAGCAGTATCTCAGAAACTCGAAGTTACTTTCTAAATAACAGCTAAGCTTGTATTTATTCACAGCCTCATGCTTAGATAGTCATCTTCTATAATTCTTTTCAGGTGCAATTTCTATCTCAGGTAGGGGGTGGCAAAGAATGAAACCAGGTTGGCTTTGAGTCCGCAAATGCCTCTGCCTGATTTCACCAAAAGAAAAAGGGTGGGATTGGGTGAGAGGTGGAACGAGGAGAAAGGTGAAAAAGGCAGGGAACGTAGCAGAAACGAAAGGTGCCAGAAGGGAGGGTAAAGAGGATTTTCTGGTAGAGAGCTTCTGAAAAATCAACCACAGATGGCTCTGGTGTATCCACTGAAAGACTTCTCACAGTATACAGAACAGAATTTAAAAATATATTTTTTTCTTTTATCTCCAGCTAAACTTCAGAGCTTAGAAAGCAATTACTTTCCTACTTGGTCCACAGCCTTTGGCTGAAAGTATAAACTTAAAATCTATTTGAGACTGATTGCATCTCAGCTCGGCCACAGCGTAATCGGTAACCTCGGCTTGGAAACCAAACAGGATCTGAGAGTTGCCTTTAATTTTTTTTTTTAATGAAATATGATTTGTCTAACTGGTGCACATTCACACAGACACACAAACTTCGAACAGTTTATAAACACTGTTTAATACAGAATTCAAATCTGCTCTTAATGTTTAACTTCTAAAGTTAAAAATAGAAGTGATCCTCTTCCTCTTAAAGAAAGAAAGAGTATATTTCAATTATGGATTCAATAGCATTTAGACTTCTTTTGAAAGGGTGGAATGAATGTTTTGACTTGAGTCACATTTGCTGTGATGCAAGGTGTCTTCTTCCCCACACTTTGCCAATAGACTATGTAAATTACTTTATTAATGCTTTTTTGGAGCCCTTAGAATATGGGCTTTCATTTGCCATACTCCTTTCATTATGTTACAGCAGATGAAATCATCTCTTAACATGTCCAGACCATATTGCTCGAGGATTTTCTGATTTAAGGGATTGTGTTATTTTTTAGTCCTGGGTGATACTGAGAGACTATAAAGCTGAAAAATAAATCAAACATCGAATTCACCTTAAGTTTGCGTGGGTGAATGTCAGAATACTTCAGATTTGAGCTCATCCATACTGAGTAAATAAAACATTTTTATTTCTTTCCTTCCTCCCACCCAGGGCCTGAGGTGTACGATGGGTTTTATTTAATAGAGTTTCCGAATATTCATTCAATATATCGGTCTTCTGTTTTCGTTCCTCTTACTTCAATTACTTTGGATAATTAAAACATTCTAGAGCTATTCCAGAGAGAGTCGCAGAGATGGCAATTACTAAGCTTTTGGTAAAAATATTTGAATGGCTTTTTACATTAACTCTGCATTCAGAGATTGTGGAATGAACTGGAGAGGTGACTAATTTATTCGTATTTTTTAAACAGTAGTTTCTGTATTTAACATTCAATATAGAGGCTTAACTTCTAGAAGATGACATTCAGGGGCTAACTCCTCGATTTTTTGAGAAGCTGTGTGTTCTAGAGGATAGAGGATGGGCCTGAGAGTCAGAGGACCAGGGTTCTAATTCCACTCCACTGCATGTCTGTGTGACCTTGGGCGAGTCACTTCACTTCTGTGTACCTCAGTTATCTCATCTGTAAAATGGGATTTAAGACTGTGAACCAATGTGAAACATGGCCTATGTCCAACCTGATGAGCTTTTATCTACCCCAGTGCTTAATACAGTGCCTGGCACCTAGTAAGAACCTAAATACTATTAAAAAATATACTAAGTAAGATAAAACAAATAGGTCAAAGTACTTGTCAGTATAACATCCTCAAATGGGAAGTGTTTCTATGGAAAGAAATGTAGATCTATGCTTCAGTGCAGATTCATTATTCTTTTTCTATTAAAAAAGTGAAAAAATCCTTTAGTATCTTGGCTTCCCTATTTTGACATGAAATGTTGTATTCTCAGTTTAAGATACTTTTCCAAAGTTACAAGTTCACCGTACTTATGCGATTGGAGAATATGGGAGGAATCAAGTGCAATAGGTAGTCAATTAATCAATCTATGGTATTTATCGACCGTGGAGATCACTGCACTACACATTTGGGAGAGTAATAATAATGATGATGAAGTTCTTTCTGTGTGCCAAGCACTGTACCTAGCATTAGGGTAGATGCAAGTTAATCGGTTTGGACACAGTCCCCGTTCCACAAGGGGCTCACAGTCTTAGGGAAGGAAGTAGGATTTAATGCCCATTTTACAGATGGGGTAATTTAGCCACAGATAAGTTACATGACTTGTCCAAACTCACACCACAGACATGTGGCAGAATTGGGAATAGAACCCAGGTCCTCTGACTCCCAGGTCAGCTGTCTTTCAAGCGGGCCATGTTGCTTCTCAACAGCATCCAACCCAATAGAGTTGATCAACACATTCCCTGCCCTCAAGGAGCAAAAGATGTTAATTTAATCTCAATTAAATTGGATTAAATGCCTAGAGAGAATCCACAGAAGTCTGAACGTGAAAGGTCCAAAGGAAACCAGGTTACATCTCTTCCACTCTGAGTCTGATAAGGCCATGACATAAATTTCCATTGGTTGTGATAATAGCAGATGCTATCGGTACATTCCACAAGCCTTTGAATATATCAAAGGATAGGGATTCTAAAATAGGTTATGAGCCAAATATGTCAGATACATTTAAAGGTTAAAGTTCAAGTATGTTTTCAATAGATTCATGGGCAATAGATCCATGTCATATTATTACAGGAAATGTCACCATGTTATGAGGTATATATATCCTTGATCATGAAAATGTTAGGACTATTTTCATACTGTTTATTCAACTATTTTCATACTGTTTATTCAAGCACCTTCTGGTAGCCAAAGATGGAATTCTGATCTTGGTACTCCATTGTTCTGACTCAGCCAGGTGTTTCTTACATTTCTACGTTTTTAAGATAGTGTCACCTTCACACATTGAGCAAAACATATATAACCTGATTTGTAAACATATGAATGTGATGAAGACTGTATATTTAATGGTCTTCCTCCACAGAAAAAGTCCTCTAGACCTTCTCATTTATCTGATTAGCTTTGGTTAAAGCAAGATGAGCAGATCACACCTCAGGGGAACAGTTGGATGATACTTTATTGTAAAAATAATCTATATATCAACCCATATCAAATCCCACACGGGTGCCTACTCCATATGGAGTTTTTAAAAAAATAACAAAATGCTATTTGCTGAAATATCCACAAAGTTCAAGCAAAATCAATGTCTGGTTTGAAATACCCAGGTAAAGGGCCCGAAACTCCATCTCACTTTGCAATATGGAAGTGAACACGGGGGCAAAAAATGAGGGGTTTTTTAAGCAAATTTTCTAATTTAGTATGTTTCAGGAAATAGTTTACTCAAATTATTGTTCAACTCTCTATTTCTCTTGGTCTGGAAAGACACATTCTGAGTTGGACTTTGGAACCCAAATATGTTCAGAATAGTTACCTCAGTCACAAAAGGAATTTTTAATGAAGAGGAGTATCATATTTCTAATGGTTTTGCCCATAATAGATGCAAAGGATGAATTATTACTTTCCATTTGAATACCATATTTCTTTTTAAAATGCTCATTACATTAGAACTAATATATAAAATACTGCATAGCCATATGTACACAGTGCATAAAATATACTTTCCATATCTCTGAAGTTCACATTCTATGCCTGGTTCTCCATGCCAACTTTCCATTCCTTTTTCCAGTGAAATTGTCTAAATTGTAAATACAGGAGCTTTTTTTTTTTTAACCTAGAACTCAGTCCAAATCTGTTATTTTTCCCCTAAAATACTATTGAAAGGGGAAAAGGTCAGATTATTCCAATCAACTGACGCACTCCATCTAATTTATGCAGCAAGAAGCTTAAAATTGTGCGTCACTGGAGCATTTTCCATTTGTCCTTATTGAGATTAGGGGTGGCTTTATTGTTGAGCTTATAGTCGAAATTACAGCTAGGAGAAAACAGGGTTTGTGAGATCAGTAGCTACAGCTGGGTTCTGATTTAGTGATGCCCAGCTTTGGGCATACAAACCTGGAAAGTTAAAAAAAAAAAATCTGCTTAAGGGGAATTAAGAGAAGCAAGTCTTTAACCCTTTCTTGTCGCAAGTCCTTTACATGGACCCGGAAAATAGGGGTTTATATGGATACGCATCAGTTCATACAGAACGGTGCATAACAGTAATAATAATTGTGGTATTTGTTATGCGCTTACTAGTGCCTCACACTCTAATAAGCACTGGGGTGGATATAAGCAAATTGGGTTGGATACCATCCCTGTCCTGCATGAGGGTCCCAGTCATAATCTTCATTTTACAGATGAGGTAACTGAGGCACAGAGAAGTGAAGTGACTTGCCCAAGGACACACAGCAGACAAGGGGCAGAGGCGGGATTCGAAAGCTCGACTATCTGACTCTCAGGCCCATGCTCTATTGACTATGCCATGCTGCATTCCAACGGTAAGAGAGGACAGGCGTGGACCTAATGGAACCAGCATCGGTTTGGAAGTCTGATGTTGTCTCAACCACTCGCCTTCTGAGTCACCTCCGTTAAGTCATTTGATTTCTCTGTGCTTCGGTTTCCTCCTCTGTAAAATAAGACTTAAATGCCTATTCATCTCTCTAAGGTCCTTGTGGACAGGAATAGCATTTACCTACTCTGTTGTATTGCACTTTCTTGAGTTGCCGTTCATTTATGCATTCAAGTGTATTTATTAAGTGCTTACTGTGTGCAGAGCACTAGACTAAATGCTTGTGAGAGTAAAATACAACAATAAACAGACACATCCCCTGCCCACAACAGAGCTCTCAACAAATATCATCGACTGAGCGATTGATTCTATTGCATCTACCCCAGCATTAGAGTGTTTGGGACACACTAAGCGCTTAATAAATTCGACAAGCGTCATTATTATTAGTGAAGTCATCATCACACACGTTTGTTTCCTATATACCAGATGCATTAACAATCCTGTGTAGCTATCTAAAGTACATTTGTTTGCATAGAGCAGTTTCTGATTCACTCAATAAATATGATTGGATGAAGGAATTAATTAATAAACTCCGAATATAGGTCTTGATATAGCTTTCTGCACTATTCCAGTATCTGTCAAGGGGGTGTCAAAATCAAATCTGCCATTCTCTACTTTGGTCTAAAGTCACATTGGGATGCAGTAAAGCATGGTTTACTATGTTCTTTAGTAGTCTTTTCAGAAGGATACATGCACCCACCTGCACAAACCCAACAACTTGATCAATCAATCAATGGCATTTAAGTAACCACTCAATGGTATTTATTGAACACTTACCATGCTCAGCCAACTACCGGGGAGAATGCATTGCAAAAGATACAATACAACATACCAACCACGTTCTAGCATCGGGAAACTTCAGATAGACTTCCGCAAAATAGTGCGATCATTTCATCATGTTATGCTGTGTTTCTGGGGTAGCACATGAGATGCAACATGGCCTAGGGGATAGAGCACGGGCCTGGGAGTCAGAAGGAACTGGGTTCTAATCCCAGCTCCGCCACTAGCCTGCTGGATGACCTTGGGCAAGTGACTTCACTTCTCTGGGCCTCGGTTACCTCATCTGTATCATCGAAACTGCTACCACATTAACACAACTGCTCATCCTAAGCTGCCTGGCTTACGGAATCAGCTTCCTTACTGACCTCCCAGCCTCCTGCCTCTTTCCATTCTAGTTCATACTTCACTCTGTTGCTGGATCATTTTTCTACAAAAACGTTCAACGTTCAAAAAAAACTCCAGAGGTTGCCCAACCACCTCCATATCCAAAGAAAAACTCCTCACCATTAGCTTAAAAGCCCTCCATCACCTTGCCCCTTCCTACCTCACCTTCCTTGGCTTCGTCTACAACCCAGCCCACAAGCTTCACTCCTCTAGTGCTAACCTTCTCACTGTGCTTCCATCTCACCTGTCTGGCCACCGACCCCCAGTCCACATTCTGCCCCTGGCCTGCAACGCCTTCCCTCCTCTAATCCGACAATTAATTACTCTCCCCACCTTCAAAGTCTTATTGAAGGCCCATTTCCTCCAAGAGGCCTTCCCAGAATAAGCTCCATTTTTCCTCATCTCCCACTCCCTTCTGCATCACCCTGACTCGCTCCCTTTGCTCATTCCCCCTCCCAGTCCCAAAGCACTTATGTACATATCTGTAATTTTTATTAATTTGTATTGATATCTGTCTCCCCAGAGACAGAGATGGAATGTAAGCTCGCTGTGGGCAGGGAATGTCACTTTTACCGGTGGATTGTACTTTTCCAAGTGCTTAGTACAGTGCTCTGCATACAGTAAGTGCTCAACAAATATGAATGAATGAAAAGAATGGGGATTATTAGTGAGCCCCATGTAGGACATGGACTGTGTCCACCCTGATTAATAATAATAATAATGTTGGTATTTGTTAAGTGCTTACTATGTGCAGAGCACTGTTCTAAGCGCTGGGGTAGACACAGGGGAATCAGGTTGTCCCACATGGGGCTCACGGTCGTAATCCCCATTTTACAGATGAGGTCACTGAGGCACAGAGAAGTTAAGTGACTTGCCCACAGTCACACAGCTGACAAGTGGCCAAGCGGGGATTTGAACTCATGACCTCTGACTCCGAAGCCCGGGCTCTTTCCACTGAGCCACGCTGCTTCTCAGCTTATATCTCCCCCAGCACTTAGTACCGTGTCTGGCATATAGGAATCACTTAAACACCATATAAAGCTCACATGATCCTACTGGTCCTGGTATTAGTTAGGGCCATTAGGAATCATCCTATTTTGCAAGCAAGAGTTCATTAGATCCCAAGGAATTTGAAAGTTGAGGTTCAAACATGATCATTGGATGTGACTAATGAAACAAAAACAATTTTTTCAGCCCCCTCATTCAGGGTTAAACCACCTCTTTCCATTCTGCATACAGAAGGGATACTTAAGTTACAACAGTGTTTTATGCTATATCTCACTTACTGAGAAACACTGTTTCTCTTCCTATTTGACTATTTTCATCCCTATTTTCATTCCAACCTTGAACCAACTTGATTTTGAACTTTATGAGCACCTCAACTGTTCTAAATAAACAATCTTTCTCCTATGTAGACTGTGAGCCCCATGCGGGACAGGGACCATGTCTAATCTAATTCATTTGTATCTATTCCAGCGTTTAGGCCAGTAAGTTACACATAGTAAGGACTTAATGAATATGATTTTGGAGGGGTTTTTTAATGGTATTTAAGTAGGGCAATACTGTTGAACTCCATAAACTGTGCATATTAATTCAATTCAGTATTTCACCCTGAAAATAAATGATTTTTGATTGGAGGTAAAAATACATCAACAGGAAACTTGATATTAGTAAACCTTACTTTCATCCTGACATGCTTCAGTAAACAAATACATTGGGAAGTTTTTGTTCTTAAAATTGTAACTATTAATGTGTTATTTTTGAAATTACAGTATCACATTCCCAACTCAAGTAGAAGAATTTGCAACTGTCATTGACTTTCTAAGAAGAAAGGATTTATTAATTTTATATTGGAGTCTGCTTATCAGTAATCCTGTAAAATCCTCGTCTAACCCACATGATAGAGCTCTTTTGGCGTGCAATGTTGTTTCTGTAGAATGTTCTCCTCCAAAATGAGAGATAATCCGAAGTTAGAAAAAACCCACCTTCAGTTTCGTCTTAGCTAACCAATCAGAAGTGTTTCAAGTCAATACTTACCAAGGTCACAGCATTTCATATTTAACATTCAAAACTTTCAAAAGGCGAAAGCTGACAGAAAGACATTTTCCTCCTGGTTTGATTGCTCTAAGAGGAAGTCCAGCTCAGCTTCATAATTTTATTCCCTTTTCTGTGAAAAATATTTCAAAGTAAAAAGGGTGAATAATGTGTTTTAATGAGATTTTTTGCTCTTAGAGATAACATTGTTCAGAGAACAAACATGCAAAACAGCGCAGTTATCATTCAGGTACAACCCACTCAAGGCACGTTGCTTACAAAACCTTGTTCCTTCAGGAAGTATTACTTTGACAAATGAAAAAAAAGTAGACAAAGACAACCTAGGATTTGGATAAGACTTTCTCTTTCTTTGGTCTGGTGATTTAGTGATCTGCTTTGGGAACAGTATGAGTCAGGCAGAGCTGGGAAGTTAAATATGTAGAAGTAAAATTGCTCATGTAATTCCCCTTCTATTTCCCCTCTTCCAGCTCAAGAAGTCCATTTATTATTGCATTGTCATTATCAGTAGCATTGTAGTTCTCTTTTCATTCCCAGCCCCCCCAGACACACCTGCCATTTGGCCTGGGCGTCAGAGGACCTGGGTTCTAATCCCAGCTCAACCACTTTCCTGCTATGTGACCATGGGCAAGTCACTTCACTTATCTGTGACTCAGTTCCCTCAGGTGCAATATGGGAATTCAACACTTGTTCTTCCTACTGAGAGTGTGAGCCCCATATTGATTTATTTATTCAATCGTATTTACTGAGCGTTTACTTTGTGCAAAGCATTGTACTAAATGTTTGGGAGAGTACAATCATAACAACAAACAGACACCTTTCTGCCCAGAATGAGCTCACAGTCTAGAGGGAGAGACAGACATTAATATAAATAGATAAACAAATAAATGAATTACAGATATAGGTCCATGTAGGACCAGATTACCTTGTATCTACCCCAGTATTTCGTACAGTTATTGGTACATAGTAAGAATTTATATATTATTATTATTATTGGAGTGGCTGATAAAGCCAGTGGTCATTAGGAACAACAATATCCTAAAGAATAGTGTTTGTTATCCATTTTCTATCGGTTTTAGCAATAACTAAACCTCCTCCTCCAAGTCTGCCTTTTTTTAATCGTATTTGTAAAGTGTTTCTTATGTGTCAGGCACTTTATTAAGCATTGTCTTAAGTGGGGCTCATGTACTAGTAATAATAATCCCCATTATACAGCACAGATATCAGGTACAGAGAAGTGAAGTTACTTGCCCAAAGTCACACAGCAGACTAGTAGCAGCGCTGGGAAGAGAACCCAGGTCCTTGTGACTTCCTAATAGACCTCTCACTCTCTCCCTGGATCATAACAGCTATTGTGGCATTTACTGAAAGTCCCCTAAATGCAGTGGCCTGTATTAAACACTTTTGAAGTACACAAAGGACAAGACATGCTAACAGGGGAGACAGACATAAAAAATATTTTCCAGAATTGATTCTACTCTTTCAGGATATCAGCTCATGCATCTTTGGTGAATTGGGAGAAACATCCAGTGGAACTGAAAGGAGATGGGATATAACAACAAAAATAACTGTGGTATTTGTTAAGCACTTAGTATTTGCCAGGTACCATATTAAGCACTGAGGAGGAGGCAAGCAAATCAGGTTGGACATAGTCCCTGTCCCACATTGGGTTGGAAGTCTTAATCTTCATTTTACAGTTGAGATAACTAAGATACAGAGAAATAAAGTACCGGAGTCAGAATTAGAACTCAGGTCCTTCTGACTTCCAGGCCCATGCTCAGTACCCTCGGCCATGCTGCTTCTCTGATATGACGCAAAAAGCCCAATTTAAGTATCAATATGCTTATATGCCTGTGCAACGGGGAGGGAAGTGTTACTTATTCTCAAATCCAGTTAATTCAAATCTGCTAAACCAGCACAGTGTAATCAAATGTACTCCTATCAGTTGACATGGTGTGTTAGGAAATTAGAGAGAAGTGAAGTCAAAAATTTTCAAATGAAAAGAAACAGAAAAGTAACCTTCATTTTCTTTCCTTGAAAGGACTTCGGGGGGAGTGGAATGATAAAAATGCAACCCTGTCCTCTAAAACATCACACCCCTTTTTTTGCTGGGAGTACCGTGGAACTTTTAAGGGCCATTAAAGAGACCCTTGAAGACCAAACTTTAATACAATCATATTTCTTGGGAATATTTCTTATGCTAGGAAATATGGTTCATTTAGACTCTGGGAGGTCAGAAGAAAGAGGGAGACTCTGGGATTTGAAGAAAAGTATCAGATCTGACTTGAACTCTTGCATACGTTCCACAGATGGAATATGGAATGGAATAGCATTGGTGTGATGAAGATGGGGAGGGGTTGGTTGATGTTATTCCATTTTCACTATCTCTGTGCTTCCTGCCTATTGGGCTTGGAGCATAAATGTCAAGTTTCCCCAATGAAAGGCTGTTGCAGTGGAAATATTGAGCCCCACCAGACAAGAGGAAATACTGATAGTCTCAAAAGTGGCCGTGACATATGAAATCTCCTGTACACTGTTGCAGATTTGAAATTTCAGATGAAGCAACCAATGGATCAACAACCCAATCTTTGGCCTTTGTGTCTGAAACAAAGAACCTCTGAAAACTTTCAGATCTCACATATTGCTTTAAATGATGGGCCACCATTTTACTTATGAATTCAGAGGGCTGGGGGTTAGGTGGAGGGAGCGAAAGAGATTCCACACCTATTCAATTTTATCCCCCCCTTCAAGGAAAGATGACACCTACATCACCATGATATCTAGCCTAACAAATATCACCAGCATCAGAACTGCATTCTGAGTTGATTACTCCACTTGTATGAGACAATGGGTTCTCATCCCATGATTTCTAGCTTAATCAGGATCAGAACTGCATATTGAGTTGATTCTCTTCCTTGAGAGAATGGATTCTACCAAGGGGCAGGGCTCCAACCTTTGGAGTCTCTCTCTAACCTCTGAAATCTATTAGTCTCTTTTGTCTTTCTTCAGAAGATGTCGACTGGTCAATACTTCCACATATGTAAAAGAGATTCTGATAACTGATCTAATATATTTGCTGGTTTGCACCGTAGATGTTCCCAGCAAGAAAGCTTCTGGTGTGATACCAGCCACCCCGCCACCAGAAAAATCTAGAATTTCTGAAGATAGACCAATAGCCAGGAGAGCTGATAGCTTCAGGGTCATGAATGAACAAACCAGTTCAGATCCTCTGCATTCTGCAGAAAGAATCGTTTTCCTTAAGAGTTGAAGCAGGAAAACTTTATAATTTGATTGCAAAACCAGAAGTACAGCATTCCATCAGGAAAGGAAAAAAAGAAAGCTCCATTTATATCCTGTGTTATTTTAAATGAAACATTGTTTCCCCTTAAAAGGAATCTCTTTCAACATCTCCAAGAGACTGTATTATTGAGATTGTGTTTTCACTGGAGCTTGTGGAAGGAGCTTTCAAAAGCAAAGAGCACCTGGTCCTCTCTGGCTTCTGCCTATTTGGACATCAAATGATTTCACCAATAGCCTAATTTACAGTACTTTACTCCTCCCATCAGTGACCCAGTTCAGGTTAGGGTGCTCTGCCATGAAACAGTGAAGTGAAGTTCTATCATTTGAGTAGGGGGCAGCAGCTCCGGTTTCCTTTTTTAGCTGCTCCCATTCATCTTGGCAAGACTTTGGACACATTCTTCAGGCTGTCAGATCATCCCCCTTTTCCGGCTGTAGGTAATATGTTGGTTAAATATTTCAAGTGCCTTAGATGAGAGGACCAGATAAGCATTATTGGTATTTTTCTTGGGTGTGTAGAGAGGAGAAATAATCACCCAGCTGTCTATAGGTATCCCTCCGCCTTCCCTAAGGTCTGAGCCACAACTTGTTTCCTGTTTTTATTGTAGTAGTAGGAGGAAAAAAAACTTTTCAAAAATTGACACAAATATTTACTTTAAAGGTTTTATTTACTTTAAAGGTAAACTCTGTTTGGGTACTTTATTTGAAGTCCTGTTTATATCACATAGAAATCACATTAGTGCAGGGAATTTTTTTGGCTAACTCTAAATGCCGTTTAGCCCTTGAAAGACCTTATCATAATAGCTCAATCAGAATGTACTAATGACATTGCTGTTTGCGGTCTGACTTCTGTACCAAGTTGTTGACTTTTGAAATTGAATGAGGGACATTGTTCTTTGGTCACAAAACACCCTTATGGAGAAAAAAAAAAAGTCCCAAACAATAAGGAGAGGCATTGCACAACTGGGTATATACTTCCTGCAGGTGTAACTCTATCTGACCATTACAGTAATAGGTGAAGAGTTTAAGTAAGAGCCAACTCTTGCTTATGATCGACTGTTCAGCCCAAAGCTGACCAAAAGTCAAAATGTCCCTCCATATTCCAATCCCTTCACTTACCAGAAATGTTGCAGGTATAATCTTCAGTGATTAAATAGAGCAAAAAATGTGCTCTGCTTTTTAATAGCCTTTCAAATGCCAGGAATACAGAGTAGCAGATGAATAGGAGATGGTGACAAGAGCTGAAACGGTAGAATATTCAGAAAAGAAACAATAGAATAGAGAGTTCAGGAAGTGAAGTAAAATTAGAACTATACTGGAGCGAGAAAATAGCCAATCCCTACAAGAGAGACAGTGTAAAGATCAGAATTGTCTAAAGCTACTTTCATTACAGATTGCACAATTCATATTATTAAGTTTTCCCCAAAATTCCATGGTAGATTATATGTATCTCTGGTCTTTGAGTCCCTGTGGCATGTTTGCTTCAGAGAGAAAATAATATTTTCACACTGTACATCCAATTAATTTCTCCCACAGTCTAAGGAGTATATTTGGCCAAAATTATGTTTTCCCATCTTTTCAACTAAGCATTGAAGACGGTAAAATTGAATGGCTTATCCAATTCAAGGGAGTGTCACAACAAGCATCCGATCTCTGAAATGGCAGGCTAGTATGCTGATTTTGTAATACAGTTCCTTTCCCAAGTATTATCCATCTCATTTTTCACACGGGGAGTTTAAGACAGAGAGAGGGTGAAGGGACAGCCATAAGGTAGTACGCTAAATCAGTGGTGACGTAAAGATGTCCAATCTTCCACACTAAACACACTTTCAGTCATCCCATTCTAAATCTTATCCAAATTCTAAACAATGTTAAAATACTTGATATCCTTTAAGCACTTGATAGTCACTCTACCCTCAGCCCCACAGCTCTTATGTCCATATCTGTATTTAATGGCTGTCTACTCCCCTCGACTGTAAGCTTCTTGTGGGAAGGAACTATGTCTACAAACTCTGTTGTACTGGACTCTCCCAAGAGCTCAGTATAGTGCTCTGAAAACAGTAAATGTTCAATAAATACCATCATTTGATTATTAAATGGCATACAAATTTGGGAGCTTAATTGTTAAGCTTTATGCCTCCCTCCCCCAACCCACGACTTCTCTCTTTCCTAGCTTAAAAGATAATCAACCCTCTTCTAGAGCTATTCTTGGGAACTTTCCAGTCATGGATCAGTTGCCAGGATCATTAAGTTACATAAAGAGAAAATCATAGAAACTGCATTTCAATTCGCGACTTGGCCTGTTCCGGGAATTCCTTTTAAGAGGAGATGAACACTACATCAGCTGAGCAGCTCAATGGCTCAATCGAAGAATCACTGAGGGACCCTCCCCACCACTGCACATACCCTTCAGAGGTGTGTTCGGAGTTGGATGACTCTAATTTACAAGATCCTTGACTCGACTTTTATAAGGGACCACCTATAATAAGCATTTTTTGCTATTGTTGATAAGGATAGCCTGAGAGAATTATAAACAAGAACGGAAGTTGGGGACAGGGATAGGACCCTTACTTTTCTCATAAACACACACTCAAAAAACTCTTTCTCTCTCTCCTTCCCTGTCCCCACCCCACACACACACTTCTTTCAGCAATGCTCTCCAGTCCTGACCCTTTCAGATCCTCCTATCCAGCAACCCTGAGAGGAACAGCTGGAAATATAACACTGAGGTGATGGTGTCCCTAGCTGATCTTTACTGGACACTTCATTTGTAATTTTTGGACCCCTGCTTTGCTCAAATACAGTAGTATTTGTACAAACGATAAATCCCTCAATAGTATTGCTTGACCACCCACTCTGTGCAGAGCACTGTACTAAACACTACAGCACATTGGAGATAAAACAATGTGGTACCTTCCACTGAGGAGCTTACAATATCTGAGCTTCTAGGATCATGTTGTACATCTATGAACATCCTCATTAGAGGGTAAGATCCTTGGGATAGGAAATGTGTCACTCCATTATTTTGAAATTCTGAATCATCAAGAGGGCTGGAGTTGGTATATATTACTTATTACCCTATTTATTTTGTTAATAAGGTGTCGATCTCCTTGATTTTATTTATCTTGATGATGTTGTCTTGTTTTTGTTCTGTTTTGCTTTGCTGTTTCTCCCATTTAGACTGTGTGTCTGCCATCGAACAGGAATTGTCTCTATCTGTTGCCAAATTGTGCATTCCAAGCACTTAGTACAGTGCTCTGCACATAGTATGCGCTCAATAAATACTATTGAATGAATGAATTAATATTTTACTACCACTCCTATTACTACTACTAATAATTGTGGTATTTGTTAAGCATTTACTATGTGCCAAGCGCTGTACTAAGCGCTGGGGTGGATACAAGCAAATTGGTTTGGACACAGTCCCTGTCCCACATGGAGCTCACAGTCTTAATCCTCTTTTACAGATAACTGAAGCTCAGACAAGTCAAGTGATTTGCCCAAGGTCACACAGCAGACAAGTGGCAGAAGCAGATTTCCCCCTTTCTAGACTGTGAGCCCATTGTGGGCAGGGATTGTCTCTATTAGTGGTTGAATTGTACTTTCCAAGCTCTTAGTACAGGGCTTTGCACACAGTAAGTGCTCCATAAATGTTTGAATGAATGAATGAATTAGAACCCAGGTCCTTCTGTTAGGCCTGTGCCCTATCCACTAGGTCAAGCTGCTTCTAACAAAAACACACTATTACTTCTACCACTATTTCATCTGAAAATCTGAGACCTGTCAATTGACAGTATTTACTGAGTCCTTACTGGGAGACAGAACACTATACCATGCACTTGGGAGAGGACATAATAAGAGATTTGATAGACATGTTCACTGCCCATAAGGAGCTAACAGTCTAAAACAGCTTTGAGTTTGTATTCTGTGAGTCCTGGATTTTCACAGGAAGGTGCTATACCAGGGAGACACTTTGCTTTCCTTAAGCTGTTGATGTTTTGATCAAAATATTTACATTTTTACAAACACATATAAAGGGTATACGTTGCTTTAGTTTGGTATATTTATCCATGTTTTTATGTTCTTTTCAAGTTTCATTTTCCTCTCTTCTTATGTGTCTGTTGTCAGTTACCTCTCTTATCTTTGATTCTGAGTTTGTGAGCCCCCAAGGGCAGGGACTGTGTCTAATTCATTCATTCAATCCTATTTATTTAGCACTTACTATGGGCGTGACACTGTACTTAGCACTTGGGAGAGGATAATGCAACAGGAGTTGGTAGACAGGTTCCCTGACCAAAAAGAGCTTGCACTCTGGAGGGAGAGACAGACATTAATATAAATTTATGATATATAACTTATAGAT
The DNA here is from genome assembly GCF_004115215.2 of Ornithorhynchus anatinus. Taxonomy (NCBI): domain Eukaryota; kingdom Metazoa; phylum Chordata; class Mammalia; order Monotremata; family Ornithorhynchidae; genus Ornithorhynchus; species Ornithorhynchus anatinus. Next base: position 6,391,958 of record NC_041742.1, read on the forward strand.
ATGGACCTAAGGGCTGTGGACGTGGAAGATGGAGTACAATGTTCCCTCCTGTGTACTCTTTCCCACCCTTAGTACAGTGTTCTGCACACAGAAAGTGCTTGACACTACTACTTCTATGAGATCTTGGGTTTCCTTAGCATTTATTAATTTTTTGGTTGTTGTCTCTGTAATGACTCGTGTGGCAGGTCTAATTATCCTGCATCTACCCCAGCCGTTAGCACAGAGTAAGCATTTAATAATTACCTTTAGTTAGTACCTTAATAAATGCTTAATTAACTTGGGGAAGAAAGAAGCTAGACTGTGTGGGAGTGGTGAAAATCGTAGCTTTAAGAACACATTTCCAAATGTTCTTAAACGGCCTTTTGAGTAAAGAAGAAAAATGAGACAAAGGCCACCAAATCCTGATAGCAACTGGGTACCTTTCATTCTCTAGTTCTCAAATAAAAGGGTCATGTGGTAGATGTAAAATTCAAAGTAAATGCTTATCCATAATCTCCCTGTCAGAAGATTCTCAATGTTTGTTCCACTCCCCTAACCACATCTACGTCAGCATTTATTCCCTGCTTCCAACTTTATTCCTCCCGTGATGGTATCAAATCATTTCCTGAATGAAATAATGATCCTACCATAATACACTATTTATGATTCCCTGTTTCCTGATCTCTCTTTTGAACTCAGTTTTGCCGTGAGGGTTGGTTTTCACCAATATGGCTGGGAAAAAAGGGATTTTGTGATATTGACATTAGCTCCACCATTAAGGATTTTCTATACATGAACTTAAGTCTTCTTTGTCTTTTTGTTTCTGGGAAGTAGAGTTTGAGGCTGTATTTTACTGTAATTTATTCATGTAAGACTGGAATAAATGCTGTACTTACTGAATCTTATCAAATTTTAATCTGCCATTCTTTTCATGGCTCAGTCTTAATGGGGTATCAGATGAATTCTCTCCATATTTTAAATACATTTAAAAATCCTTAAGCATCCCCTCCTTATTTGTACTTACTCTTCCAAGATCTAATCAGCAAAGAGAATTGTATTTTTTCTGTCACTGTGTCGCTCTAAGTCAGGATTCAACCCTGAACAGGCTGTCTCACACTACACTTAAAAGCATTTCAAAAGGAAATTAGTTTGAAGGCTGTTGTGTTTGAACCAATAATCTTTCACCGGTGAAGCAGTCTCTTCTGCCAAATTAGTATCAATGTAAGCACTTTGGAACCCAGAAAGCTTTCAAAATTTCTCGACTCTGGAAGAGCAAGACCAAATATCAATCGGTGATATTTATAGAGCACACTGTCATCATTGGTATTTATTGAGCGCTTACTGTGTGCAGAGCACTATACTTAGCACTTGGGAGAGGATAATACAACAAGAGTTGGTAGATGAGTTCTCTGACTAGAAAGAGCTTGCACTCTAGAGGGGGAGACAGACATTAATATACATTTATAATATGTAATTTTTAGTTATGCTGTGGACCTGAGGGTGGAGTGAATCTCAAATGTCCAAATGTTACAGATCCAAGGGAGTTGGGGGAAAGAGAAACTTTCCTCATGCAGAGCACTGCACTAAGCACATGGGAGAGTACAGTGCAATAGAGTTGGGTCACGCAAAACTTATCCATCAAGATCTTACAGACTACACAAAGGGGAAAGACCAGAGTATAAAGATATCCTACATCAGTATTTTGGCACTGGGGTTGGGTTGAATATCAAAGATGAGAGCTTTTACGGGACTCAGACCTAGTTGCATAATTGACAAGGAAGAGATGGTGAACAGGGGTAATGCGGGCTTAGTTAGGGAAGTCTTCCTTGGGGGGATAGGATTTTACAGGGCTTGGAAAAAGGGGTGAGTGGTGGTCTGTTGGATATGAAAAGGGAGGGAGCTCCAGGGCAATGGGTAGATGAGGCCAAAGGGTCGGCAACGAGGCAGACGAGATGGACCACATCTATGTCAGCCAATGAGAAGGTTGGCATTAGACGAGTGAAGTGTGTGGGCTGGATTATAGTAAGAATACAGAGAGGTAATTTAGGTGGATGAGAGGTGATTCAAACCAATGGTAAGGAGTTTTTATTTGATATGGAGGTGGACAGACAACCACTGAAGGTTTTTGCTCAATCGGGAGTCAAGGACAGAGTTTTTTTTTTTTTAACTGATCTGGTCAGCAGAGTGAAGTATGGTTTGGAGAGGAGAAAGATAGGAAACAGGAAGCCAGCAAGGAGGATGACATCAAGGGTCAAGGCGACATATTGTTGTATTGTTCTCTCCCAAGCCATTAGTTTAGTGCTCCACAGACAGTAAACACTTAATAAATATGATTAAGTGAAAGAATGAATATAAGTGCACAGAGAAGTTAAATGATTTACCTTAGATCACCGAGCAAGCCAATGGCAGAGCTGGGCTTAGAACTCGGGTTATCTGACCACAAACAGGGGTAATGAAAATTTCCTGCAAACAGTTGGTCCAGAGTCAATCAGTGGCATTCATTGAGCCAAATTCATAATCACTTTATCCTCTAGGTGGAAAGCCAATACTTTCTTCTCAATTAGTGGTATTCATCAAACAGTTACTGCCTGCTGAACACTATACTAAGCACTTGGGAGAGTACACTACAAAAGAGTTGGAAGACTCATTCCCTGTCCAACTGGAGCTTCATCATTTACATTAATTTCAAAAGAACAGAGAAATTCAAATTATACAGGGAATTTCTCTGGGCCAAAACTGCTCAAAAGGAAACTTGTGTTTTCCTAGAACAAGAATATATTTTCTCAAGCAGAGAAATAATGATAATTTTAGCTTCAGAAAGGGTGGATTTAGCAAGTTTATTTGCTCATGTCTTTGAATATAAAAAGAAACTTGGCTTTTGGTGCCCACTATTTTACACAAAGCAGGTGCCTAGAGTATGGATGCTAAAGACCAATGACAAAATGAAAGTACTAAGACCCTTTATTCAAAACTTACCTGTAGCTCACCCATGAGTGAGAAATTCTACCAGCAAAGACTTAACACCATCTCAAGTGTTTAAAATAACAATGTGCTCATGTGACAAAGTTATTTATAGAAACACTATTTCAGATTTTTCGCACTTAGTTTATTTCTATCCTTTCCAATTTTACCCCTGCCCCTGAAGAGGGCTAGGAAATAGTGAAATACTAGACAAAATTAGATAATTTGCTCTTCAGGTGAGTAAAAGCAAACAAAAGCAACCAATAGATTTCCTTACCCTTTTATTTCATTATTTCAAAAAGCCTAGTTTCTTTGAAATCAAAACGAATTGGAGTTTCTGTTTAACTAAGGGCCCATTATTTTGGGCTTTCGCACTAGGTTAGACATTTTTGGGAAGAAAGTTTCTTTTAGTTACTGGAATTTAAAGTAAATTTGGTGGATTGAGTGAGGCCAGTTATGATTCCCATTAATGAAATCCATGCTAATAACAATGCAGTCCCTCAAGTATACTTACTTACACCAACTATTGAATAACTGTTAGAACATCAAATCTTGAATAAAGAGTAGGCATTTTTAGAGCTGAAAAAAGATCTCATTAGCATGTGATTTTTCATTTTCTCAACCATGACAGGGTCTCAGGGTCTGACAATCAGTCAGTCATTCTTACTGTGTGCAGACCACTGTACTAAGCGCTTGGTAGAGTAATATTAATAAAAATTATGGTATTGGTTGAGCATTTACTACATGCCGAGCACTAAGTGCTGGGGGAGATACATGTTAATCAGGTTGCACACACTCCTTGTCCCACAGAGGACTCGTAGTCTCAATCTCCAAGTTACAGATCAGGTAACTTAACAAGCGCTTAACAAATACCATCGTTGTTATTATTATTATAGTACGGTCGAGCTGGTAGACATGATTCCTGCTCTCAAGGAGCTCAGAGACTAGACAGACATTAAAATAAATAAAGGATACAGGCAGCTGTTGCAACATCTCAGCCCTGTCACAGTCTATTTTCACCACTCAAAACCATCCTAAGACACAGGAAGCTGAGAGGCTATGGCTCAGATTAGATGCCCTGTGTTAGCTTTCTCACTTTAATTCTGATTTACAGCTGGGATTTGCTCATTCCTTTTCAGAGACTTCTCTGAAAATGCCCTTTCACCTTTAATGTTGGCAAACATCTGCTAGGGTTTTTTGGGGCTGGTATGCGCACAATCACAGGAATAATTTGACCCCTTCTGGGACTTGAGGTGATTATGTGGTTAAATACCTACATAGCAAAGAACTGTGACAGCATATTAAATGAGCATTTGGTCTGCGTCTTCCCATTCCTGACTTTTTTGGGAAAAAAAGTCAGAAGAGAGCCATTGGGGTGGGGGGGGCGGAATAAAGGCAGAGACAGTAAACACTCACCTGAACTTTCACCTCAAATTAAAAGCAGTCACTGGGAGGCACAAAACAAAGATGTCTGTTTGTGTTTTCAGAATCTCTGTATGCCTCTGAACTTCCTGATATCTGGCAGGAGGAGAAGCAGGATTGGGAGGAGGAGTGGATTGCTTTCTTGTCCATCACAAGAGCAATCCATATTTCCTTCCTGAACAAGACCTAGGAATGTCCCAGTTTTGTTGTGCAAAACTCACCTCAGTTAGAAGCCAAATCTAGTCAGTGAAGCGTACAGAAGTATATCAGCATCTGGCCCCTCATCTGGAAAGATTTGTGAAACTACTGATGTCTACCGATCGGTTGACGGTCACTGTGGGCAGGGAACGTGCCTGTCGACTTCTACGGTGCGCTCCCCCAAGTGCTTAGTAGAGTGCTCTGCACAAAGGAAAAGCATTCAATAAATATGATTGATTGCTTGATTGGCATTAGCTGAGCACCGTACTAAGAACTTGTACAGAAATGTTATTTGACTGTGGTTGTTCTGAAGCCTTTGGCAACGATGAAGACTTAATGCTGCTATATGCTCAGCCCCTGTCTCACGTTTACTGCATTTGACACTTTGCATTCTTTCTGTCTTTTCACTTTTACAGTACTTAATCTTGTCACTTTACAAAGAAGTTAAACAGCATAGGTCAGGGAGTCAGGAGATCTGAGGTCCAAATCTGGTTCTGCCTCGTGCCTGCTGAATGAACTTGGCTCCGTCACTTAACTTCTTTGGGACTCAGTTTCCTCTTGCATAAAATGGAGATTAAATACAGGTTCTCTCTCCCTCAGACTGTGAGCTCTATGTTGAACAGGGACTGGGGCTGACTGGGTTATCTTTTGTCTTCTAATAATAATAATAATGACATTTGTTAAGTGCTTACTACATGACAAACACTGTTCTAAGCGCTGGGGTAGATACAAGGTAATCAGGTTGTCTCATGTGGGGCTCACAATCTCAATCTCCATTTTACAGATCAAGTAACTGAGGCCCAGAGAAGTGAAGTGACATCCAAAGTCACATAGCTGACAAGTGGCGGAGCGGCATTAGAACCCGCCGCCACCTCTGACTCCCAAGCCCGTGCTCTTTCCACTAGCCCATGCTGCTTCTCCAGTCCTTAATACACTGCTTGGCATGTAGTGCTTGCTTAAAAATGCAGGAATCATTATTATTTACGTTATAATAATGTCCATTAGATTGAAGTCTTCTCCCACTGAACTGTAAGACCTTTGAAGGCAGAGATCATGTCAATTACTAATAATCATAATCAATATTAATGCTCCTGTACTCTCCCAAGTATTTAATACAGTGCTTTGCACACAATAGGTGCCCGAAATCCTATAGATTGATCATCATAATAGGGGAATTTGAATAATCAATATCAGACATGGTGGAATCTTTGAGTCCATTTTTCTTAAACCGATGAATTCCCTATGAATAAATGGCTATTATAATGAGGTTTTCCCATCAACTGAGATTCTTCAAGAAAACAACTTCCACCTTATATTTGAAAAACCTCTTAAAAATGAGGCGAGTTCAGAGATGGCATTTATCAAAGCCATTTATTCTTCCATCTCTCATTCTAGTCAATGCCACCTTCTGACTGAGCTCTCTTTCCAAGGAATATTGAGATGGAGGGGCAGCAGAAAAAAAACAACAAGCTATGTTCCTCTGCTGTAAAATCAGGGGACGGGGTTTATAAATCCAATTTTTCAGGAACTTTATTAATGCATTCATTGGAAGCCTTTTCCCTTTAAGCAAAGTTTGAGCTGCAATACCTGACCCCCTCTGGTGGCTATGGATGGATTTCGTTTTATGAGCAAAGCTTATCATTATGGAGAAAAAAAAAATTCCAATTCAGTAACAGCTTAAACTACCATCAGAACAAGCAAACCACTTGACACGGTCATGTGATAAACACAACAGATGCAGAGAAAAGATTTAAAAATCACAAGCTCTGAGCTCCACCCTTGACCTGTTTTGGGGGATGCATTACGTCTGTTTTGTAGATTGCTAGGAAGTCCACTTTCCACAATTCCTCTCCATTACTTCCCAGTCTTTTTCCTGATATGTCCTTGCCATTGCACTATCACTTAAGGGATTTCCTGGGCATTGCTACTTTGCCTTGGAAGCTCAGAGATCCTGTTTATTCTCATTCTTCTAGAGGAAGAATTTCTCACGACTTCAAGGGATTTTTTTTTTTTTAGTACCGAAACATAAAAACTGTGCGGTGACTTAAGATAAAACCTCAATGGACTGAAAAATAGATTAGCTGCATTGAACTAACTTATTATCTTTCTTCACCTCTTTGAAGTACCCCACTACTCTGGAGAGTCATTCAGAATGGAGAAATGAAGCAGCATGGCCTAGTGGATAGAGTACGGACCTAGGAGTCATAAGGACTTGGGTTCTTATCCCAGTTTTGCCACTTATTTGCTGTGTGACTTTGGGTAAGTCACTTAACTTTCCTGTACTTCAGTTACCTCATCTGTTAAATGGGGATTAAGCTTGTGAACCCCATGTGGGAGAGGGACAGTGTCCAACCTGATTATCTTGTATCTACCCCACGGCTTGACTCATAGTAAATGCTTAACAAATACCATCCTTCAGAAACGGAGAAATGAAGCAGCATGGCGTAGTAGACAAATCACGGGCCAGGGAGTCAGAAGGTCGTGGGTTCTGTGACATGGTGATTCTAGCTCAGTAGGCACTGGATGTTTTTCAGAGTTGTTGTGAAATGTTGGCCAAAGCACCTGTTTTTTTCATTTCAAGGCAGGTTTAGGGTTCCAAGAAAGAAGGGCCCTGTTTTATTTAAGCTTGATTGGCTTTCTGTCTCCTACATGGGGAATGGAAGTGTCCAAGACTTTTCGAAACAGAAAACTGTCTCACACAGAACGAGACACTGACCAGTCCTCCTCTAAAGCAGAGCTTCCAGTGTTACAATCGCTGGGCATTTAATTTTGCCGCTAGGCATAGGGATTACAAGGCTCCTTGCATTCTAAAGGAACAATTCTGCAAAGAGCTCTCTGTTTTAGCTAAACTGTTTGTGCAATTGGGTTGAACACTGCTTCCAGCCTCAACTAACAAAGAATCGGTCTGTTAAATTCTTAACTTGAACAGTTGTGAATGGTCATAAAACTGTATTGCACAATGAAAGCTATTTGAAGCGTTTCCCTATCTAGCTTAAAAAACTCAAATATTCGAACATTTCAAAGCTACTTCTTCATTCTATTGGCTGCTAGACTGTAAACTCTTTGAGGTCAGGGATCAGGTCTATTAAATCTATCCTTCCATTCCAAATGCTTAGTACGCTGTTCTGCACACAATAGGTGCTCAATAAATACTCTTGGTGAAGACTGGAAACCTAAAATCTGTGAGGGTAAATCCAGGGGTGACACAATCAGGACTTTACTATTTACTTGAGAGCAAAGGAAAAAATGCTCCTATTCCAGCCAAGTGTAAGCCTACATCTTTTAAATTTAAAAACCGCTTCCTTTCCCTTCTAGACTGTGAGACCCAGGTGGGGTAGGGACAATGTCCAATCTGCTTCTATAATTTTTAACCCAACACTTGTCTGCTGTGTGACCTTGGGCAAGCTACTTAACTCCTCTGTGCCTCATTTACTTCATCTGTAAAATGGGATTAAGACTGTGAGCCCCACGTGGGACAACCTGATCACCCTGTATCTACCCCAGCGCTTAGAACAGTGCTTTGCACATAGTAAGCGCTTAACAAATACCAACATTATTATTATTGTTAGAAGGAGTGGCTTAGTCTTGGTAGGGGACTGACCAGCTAGAAATATCTTCTCTTCACACTCTAATGGTGGAGATGTGGACCAGACTAGAATCTAGGCCGAAGCTCTTGGTGGGCGGGGAATGCATCTGCTATATTATGTTCTACTCTCCCAAGCACTTAGTAAAATGCCATGCTAAGCGCTCAATACATATGATTGATTAGAGCAGGTGATGAGGCTGAGGGAACACATTTTTCCCCCACTTTCCCTCCTTTAACTCATCTTGTAAATGATTAACCTCTTTCCTGCCTCCTGTAATTCTAGTTTCCATTATGATTAATAATAATTCAATAATTTGGACAGTGGATTCCATTCGCATAGTAGCAGTAATAATAACTATGGTATTTAAGATCTTACTGATCTAAACACTGGGTTAGATATGAGATAATCTGGTTGTGTACTGTCTCTGTCCCACATGGGAGTCCCAGGCTAAGTAGAAGGGAGAACAGGCATTCCATCACTATTTTACAGATGGGGAAATCTATACATGAGTCACAACCTCTCAAGGTGTCAAAATAACAATGAAATTTTATAAATATGATTGAAGATGAAGAAGCCAATGGAGAGAAGTGTTCAAAGGAAGGCAGAGTTGTTCAGGAGGAGTTAATATGCTACTAGGGGCTTTAGGAAGAAAAGAAAAAGCTTAATATTAAACCAAAAATGGATAAATTGTTTCATGAAGTTGAAAAACCATTACCAACTTCTACTTCTGCAGTCCTGCAAAGACTCATAATCATATAACAACTTTTCATGTATTGAATGGTGTGAGGCTCTGCTTTGAATTACATTAATAAAAGATTAAACAATAGTTTAGTGACATTTATCATTATAGTATACAGCACATAAAGGAATTCTGAATTACTCTTCCCAAGGTTCTGAAAGAAACCCTCATTTATAACTTGGAAATCTAGGCGAAAATGTTCTCCGTGGGGCAACCGCTCAGAACACAACCACATTTTCAAAGAATAAACCATCGTTTCGTGGGGTATGCCAAGATTGGTTTGTTGAAAAAGGCTCAATTTTTAAAACTCCTTGGAGTGAAGCAAGAGATGCATAATCAAACCCCTCGCAGTACCTCATGATCCTAACAAAAGGGAGATCTATTAAAAACTTGAAGCTGAGGAAAATATGAACCGAGTGGTAAATTGCCAAGGTGGAAAAACCCCAGGGGTACATAGCCTGGAGGAATCTTCAAGGAGGGAATTTAATGTTAGGATGTTTGAAAAGGGATACACAAAGGGATATAAAGAAGAGATAAGAAAGTCCTGTGGACATGTTCAGGATGAAAGCTGAGAAACCTGCCTTTGGAAAGGCCTTGGGAATTTCATTGCCCTCTCCTGCAGTCAAGAAACTAACTGAGGTATTAGGGAATATTGTTGTTCATGCCTTCTCTGAACTGGAAGATGACTTCTTACCAAAACACTTCAGAGCAACTTAATCATTACAACATAAAATTCCAAGCATTTAGTACAGTGCTCTTGCACACCATAAACATTCAGTAAGTGTCACCTACTGATTCAGAAGGGTAAATATCAAAACCAAGATCTTTCTATTATACCCAATTAAACTAATGGTCTTCGCAAGCCAGGAGTCTGCCTTTTTTTTTTTTGACTGACTGACTGATAGTGCATCAGGATGCTTGGGCTAAACCATCTACTGGCCTATCTGTAATTTATTTAGTTCTATTAATGTTTGGTTCCCTCATTAGACAACTGTAAGCTTGTGTTAGGCAATGTGTCTTTTGTATTGTTATATTGTACGCTTCCAAGTGCTTAGTACTATTCTTAGCACAAAATAAGCTCTCAATAAATATGATTGAATAGACACTGGATACCTTACCTAGCTTCCTTCTTAATATTGAATGATGAACCTTCCAATATCCCCAACATTTCCTTCCATATCCCTCATTCTCTCTATAGAGATCCATGATATCCCTTTCATTAATTTTTTTCCAAATTGCTCTCGATCCTGCTATTTTTGGCCTGGAATAGTTTCCTGGGGTAATAAATTCCATATGCTTACCACCTGCTTGTGTAAGTGTTTCCTCCTATTCATTTTCTGTCCACCACCTTGAAACTCCAGTGCTCCTAGTTGCTGTTGCTAAGGGATTTAGTAAACACCACCATTAACAGTTGGGGATGCAAACAGCTACTGAGCATATTAGGGGGTGCCTTTGGAAATTCATAAAAAACACTAGAAACTCCATCCAAATGATGTAGCCGGTTGAATTAGATGCTACCTGCTTTTCTTCCTCCAACATCAAAGTGAAGATGATCTGTGTGATAAGTCCAACCTTTTTATGGTATCTGTTAAGTGCTTAAGTGCCAGCCATTGTACTAAGCAGTGGGGTAAATACAAGATGATCAGATTACCCTGGGCTACTACTGATTCCTAGCCTGTATTAGATTCATTCGTTCATTCATTCAATCGTTTTTATTGAGCACTTACTCTGTGCAGAGCACTATACTAAGCACGTGGAAAGTACAATTCAGCAATAAAGAGAAACAATCCCTGCCCATAATGGGCTTTCGGTCTAGAAGGGAAATCAAGTCAAGAAGATGAAATGACGGACCTAGAAGTTGGTTTCAGAATAAAGTTTATTATCCACCAGAAACAAATGCAACTCATTAAGCCCTAGTAATCATGAGTCCACTTAACTTCTCTGTGCCTCAGTTACCTCACCTGCAAAATGAAGATTCAATACCTGTTCTCCCTCCTACCTACTCTCGAAGCCCCATACCTGATAATCCTGTATCTACCTCAATGCTTAGTACTACGCTTGGCATATAGTAAGCACTTAATCAATGGTATTTATTGAGCACTTACTGGGTGCAGAGCACTTACTAAGTGCTTGGGAGAGGACAATATAACAGAGTTAGTAGCCACACTTCCTGACTATAATGTGCTTACACGGATACAGAAAGGATTATCATTATTACGCAACATTTTTATAAAAGCGGAAGTAGGATTTTAATTACAGATGAACGAATATTCTTTTGACACAACAATAAGATGTCGCAGAGGTCATTATGAATAGCTTTACAGAGTTCCTGCAGTACTATTGATGGGCTAAATCTGAAAAAATAAGTTGCTATATCTGCCTATGCTTTAGAAAAGGCTTAGTTTAGAGTGACAGCATGGCTCAGTGGAAATAATAATAATAATAATAATAATGTTGGTATTTGTTAAGCGCTTACTATGTGCCGAGCACTGTTCTAAGCGCTGGGGTAGACATAGGGGAATCAGGTTGTCCCACGTGGGGCTCACAGTCTTAATCCCCATTTTACAGATGAGGGAACTGAGGCACAGAGAAGTGAAGCGACTTGCCCACAGTCATACAGCCGACAAGTGGCAGAGCTGGGATTTGAACTCATGAGCCCTGACTCCAAAGCCCGTGCTCTTTCCACTGAGCCACGAAAGAGTGGGGACCTGGGTGGCAGGGCACCTGAATTCTTTCCTGATTCCACCACGTGTCTGCCCTGTGATCCAGAGAAAAATCACTTAAGTTACCCGTGTCTCAGCTTCCTCATACATAAAATTGGATTAAAATACCTGTTTTCCCTTCACTTACAACTATGTGAGCCACGTGGGACAGAGACTGTGATTGGCTTACGACACCGGCATGAGTACAGTTCTTGGCATATAGAACTGAACAAATATAAAATTATTATTACCCCGGTGAAATCTAACCATCGCTGAGGATTTTTGCTAGCAACAAGGAACTTCACTCTGTCATCAAATTCTCCTCCCTATAGAAGACATTGTCCAGTGAGGCATCAATAGGCAAAGAAGGAGAATCCAAATTAAGAAGCTGAGTAATGTCTTTGGGAAATGGACAGAGATGGGAGTCACAGAGTTCTAAGCTTTTTCCAAATTGTAGGTCAATAAATCTAGTACATCATCCATGTAGCTGTGAGACCTCTGTCACAAGAAGACAGCATCTCAAGTGGTCACCAACCATGGTGCATTGTACTCTCTGTGCACAGTAGGTGCCTAATAAATATGATTGATAGTAAGGGCTTAGTACAATGCTCTGCACACAATAAGTGCTCAGTTAATAACAGCGATATTGATAATTGATCGATTTTGTCAGCATCATCCTCAAGCCCAACCAGACATCAAATGGCAAGACACAGTGACCGAAAAAGAAGTCCTGACCATAAACAAAAGCAGCTCACCATCACTGAAACAAGCCTCACTGCCACAAGACTTTGCAGGGTAGGAAGTCGACGAGACTGAGGGAGATCAGCATACCCTAGAAGTTCTTCCACGTGGTGAAGAGAGATGGTCGATGTTTTAAAGACAAAATGAGCCCAGTCCCAAACTATGTGAACTGAAACAGACCGGTCAACTTGAAGAGCCATTATTTGGAGGGGGAGGCTTCTCTCCTGGTATTCTGTGGGTAACCCTGGGACGTGGGCCCAGCCCGTTGTGGTCCAGGAGGCCGTCCCCTTCTACCCAGCCCGAGGGATGACAGGGTCCCAAGGAACCTCCAGAGAACCATGGCACCATTTTTTCCTCCCAGGACACCCCGTGATATTTCAAGGTTAGCTAGGCCAACGGAAGATTAAATCCTACTCCCTTCCAACCTGGGAGCCCCATGTGGGATGGGTACCGTGTCTGACCTGATTATTTTCTAACTCCTCCAGCACTAAGTACAGTGCCTGGCACATCATAAATCCTTAGCAGATAGCATAGGAGATTCAGAATTCTCTGAAGGAGCCCTCAGTGTCCACACTTCAAAAAACAACAATTCCAGCGTGGCAGGCCAGCTGGAAAGACGTTTAAAAGGCAAACACTAATTGGATGGAATTTGCTCACTCTGGTTAGTGTGCGTTGCCATGATTGGATGGTTTCCTCAAATCAAATCCAATTGTTATAGACACTTGGTTACCGAGGCTGCGGATGGTGCTATTTTCGTTGTTTGAAACCCGATGATCCGTCACCAGACTGAACTGAAATCCTGTTGAATGAGTGTTGGAATTTATGAGTATCTGAGGCCTGGAAACAGGCTCTGCATCAGTTTTGCTTTATATAGCTTTGACCACAAATGCTACTGCATTAATGATATTTTGAATTAAGCTCTGAGGGTTATAGTATGGAGAGATTGCTGGTCTAATGGCATGTGTTCTTCTTGCTGCTTGGAAGGCTTCAGTGATTTTGAATCTCTTTCTAAGAACGATCTTCGGATATTAAATTATTTCTTGATTCCAGGCTAGATTTATGAAGATCTGCGATTGCCCGTAAGGGATCATGCGGCTACAAAATCCTACCCAAGGCCCCATAATTGCTCTCAATTTTAAGTAAGCAGGAAGCAAGCAAACACCCGAACCATCAAAACCTAGATAACGGATGTTAGTTCCTCACACTTCCACACTTTAATCACCATCCTCTGGTGACAGGCTCATTGTCTTCTTCAGGATAGGTCAGTCTCACAGATTCACATTGGCCCACAAGCCCTTGACTCAGGCTCCTAAACACTCTAGACCAGACGTCAAACTGACCTTGCCAGCAATAACTGCTTTTGAGACTGAATTCTACATAAAACAGACCTAAGATTTGGACGTTTGGTGATAGGGGGTGGTGGTGAGGACTTCTTCCACCGTAAAAGATGGAATGAGCTTTCGTCCAGGCAAAGGACCGAAAATTCACGAGGATGAATGCGTTCTAAGGCTAGTGTGGTTTGGACAGGGAGATGGGCACGATCTCGCCACTACCAGCTATGTTTATCCTGGAGCAGTGGGAATGAGCAGGGGTTTTGTTTTTTCTTAAATGACATTTGTTAAGCGCTTACTATGTAGCAGGAACTGTACCAAGTGCTGGGGTAGATACAAGCTAATCAGGTTGGACACATTCCCTGTCCCAAATGGGGCTCCCATTCTTACTTTCCATTTTACGGATGAAGAAACGGAAGTGCAGAGAAGTGAAATGACTTGCCCAAGGTCACGCATCAGACAAATGGGGAAGCGGGGATTAAAACCCCGATCCTTCTGACTCCCAGGCCCATGTTCTCTCCAGTAGGCCTTGCTGCTTCCCAAGTTGGATTTGAATCCACCCAATCTAAAAGATTTTGTGATTCTCCTTGGTGGCTTAGAGAACATTTTATGGAAGCAGGAGAAGGACTCTCTGATATTGATGATAATGATAATAATTATAATTTTGGAATCTGTTGAGCACTTACTATATGCTAAGCACTGCACAGTACAGATTACTGGTGTGAAATCAGGTTGGGCACAGTTCCTGTCCCTCAAAGGGTTCATAGTCTAAGTAGGAGGGAGAACAGGTATCGAATCCCCATTTTCAGGTGAGGAAACTGAGGGACAGGGAAATTAAGGGACTTGTCCAAGGTCACACAGCAGTAACTGATAGACCTATTCTTTTGGGTAGATTTTTTAATCCAGTGTCCTAAAACTACAGTGCCCTGCATTTTAGAATTCACAATTCTGAATTCAATCAGACTTGAAATTTCAAATTGGTATTTACTTTGTTGATGGGTATTTTCAATCTGCAATTTTTATTTGGTGAGTTCGTATTGTCTATGAACATTCAGTATAGCACTGAGAAATGACATCCAGCTAGCTAAAATTAATAGTCAGACGGGAGATGTTTATTGAATAGTTGCATCACCTAGTGATAAAAGCATGACACTGGGAGTCGGTTGATCTGAGTTCTAATCCTGTCTCTGCCAATTACTTGCTATGGGATCTTGGGCAAGTCACTTAACTTCTCTGTGCCTCAGTATCCTCAACTGTCAAATGGGGAATAAATCCCTGTTCTCCCTCCCACTTGGACTGTGAGCCCCATGTGGGACAGGAGCTGTGTCTGACCTAATTGACTTTTACCTACCCCAGCACTCAGAAAAGTGTTTGACACATAGGAAGCGCTTAACAAAGACCATAAAAAACTAACACATCACTCTCCTTATTATGCTTTTACGGAGGCCTTGAGCTACAAAAAGCACTGAATTACATTAGATCCAGAATTAGAATGCTGTCTTTCAACCTCTTCCAATCTGTGTCACATGATATCAGCTAAGCCAGCGTGAGGGCACAACCTTTGAACTTTTGCAAGGAATTCCCCCATCTATTTCACTGCTGGTCAACTGCCATCTTTTTGAGCACACTCAAAACAAACTATCATTGGCACTCCAGTTGGCATAGAGTCAGTCTGTGCACTTGCTATCACACATTTTCCCTGCCGCTTTGCCCATCAGATGCCTGGAAATGGAAATTGTGGTTTTGACACGATGCAAGAAATCTCATGGGGATTTATTTTCCTCTAGGAAAGAGTGAAAGTGAAACCCCCTTTCCATGACCTATCAGCTCTCTAACACAATAACCATTTCCTGGCCTGGATCTCCCTAATTATTTAAAGCAGTGCAGTTGTTATGAGATGGAGAATGGGAGGGTGAACTGAATATTTGTTTGGACCATCTGGTTCTAAGATTCAGCCTGGAAGAAGATGAATTGTTTGCTACAGAAACCGTTGTCTGCTACAGTGTCATTCCACAGTGGGAGAAGCTGGTAAGCTAGAGTCAAGCAGTTGCAAGAGATTTTCACTTGTTGATTTTTAGAATAGCTGTCATTAAACACTTGCTTTGTGCTAACCAAGGGGTAGAAACGAGATAATCAGATCGCACGTGTACTCTAGTGGATAGAGCCCAGGCCTGGGAGTCAGAGGACCTGGGTTCTAATTCCAACTTCAGCATTTATGTGCTTTATAACATCAGGCAAGTCCCTTTGCTTCTCTGTGCTTCAGTTCCCTCATGTGTAGAAAGGGGATTAAGATTGAGAGCCCAGTGTGGGATAGGGATTGTGTTAAACCTGATGAGTGTGTAGCTACCTTCATGCTTAACAAAGTGCCTGGCACACAATAAGCCCTGAAAAAATACCATTTTTTAAAAAAGGCTCGCCATCTAGGAGGGAGAGAGCATCTTCAAAGAGTTTGATCGATTAACTTGCCTTGGCCCGAAAGTGCATCAATCTGTCACAGAACCTCAGGCACATTGTCCCCATTTCATGGATAAGGGAGATGAGGCACAGAGAGGTTAAGTTACTCATCCAATAACATACAGCAAGTAGTGAAAAACCCGGGCGAGACCAGGGCCCTCCCAAAACCAGACCAGTATTCTATTTCAAACTCGCTCCCAGGGAAGCTAACCTAAAATACCCATTTCCTATCCTATGATTAGGCCAGGGCCCTGCAGAGGATCCAGATAAGTTGAGAAAGCTCACTTCTCCCAAAACCTAATTTCCTATTATCCTCATCAGCCACTTGAAAATTTTTGTGGTCCTGCTTGTGTGCTATCGATTTTTCCACTTATGGTGCTTTGGGATATTAGAAGGGCTTATCATTATTAGTGGATGCAATCAATATATGCCAGATGTATGACCAGTATATGATTGATGTCAAAATTCTTCTTCAAATCTTCCTCAAACTGAAAGCCCTTCAAGGACTATCTTGGCTTCCCAAGTGAACAGAGTTCTTTACACAATAGACAACTCAGTAAATACTAATGATGCAAGAATGATATAGAGTGGAGATTTAGTACAATATGTGTAAATCTTGAATTATTTGGGATCATAATAGAACATCCCTATGGCTTTACTAGAATATCTGTGGCATTTATTAAGCACTTACTATGCACCAAGCACTGGACTGAGCAATGGGGTGGAGGAAAAAAAAATCCATTTAGACCCATTCCCTATCCCAGAAAGGTCTCACTGACTATGCGGGAGGGAGAATAGGTAGACAATCCTCATTTTACAAAGGAGGAAACAGACACACAGAGAAGTTAAGTCAAACAGCAGGCAAGTGTCAGATCAGGAATTAAAACTCAGATTTTAAAACTCAGTTATCCTCTAAATCCCTCAGAGGCAGGGATAATCCCTTCCAACTCAATTGTATTGTACATTCCCAAGTCCGTGGCACAGTGCTCTGCACACAGTAAGTGTTCAATAAATACCATTTTTTATGGTATTTGTTAAGCACTTACTATGTGTCAGGCACTGTACTAAACATTGGGGTAGATACAAGCTAGACAGGTTGGACCCAATCCATGTCCCACATAGGGCTCACAGTCTTCATCCCCATTTTACAGATGAGGTAACAGGCACAGAGAAGGGAAGTGACATGCTCAAGGTCACACAGCAGACAAGAGGAGGAAAAGGGATTAAAATTCAATTCCTCTGATTGCCAGGCCACAGCTCTTTCCACTAGGTCACATATTTTTTGATCAATTGATTACCCCTGGTTCACAATATCATGGAAGGAAGAAGGATGAGGATTATTGAATAACTCTTTTCTTTCCCCTGGTTAATTCTTGTTCATTCTTGAATGTCCTGGTTCATACAATAGGAATTTGGAATTTCCTTCTGCCTCATAGGTTAGTTTTCTCCAGGGGAATTTTCCAACGGGGCAGGTAAAAGAAGCAGCGTGGCCTAGTGGATAGATCACGGGCCTGAGAGTCTGAAGGATCTGGGTTCTAATCCCAGATCTGTCACGTGTCTGCCGTGTGACCTTGGGCAAGTCACTGAACTTCTCAGTGTCTCAGCTACTTCACCAGTATTATGGGGATTAAGACTGTGAGCCCCATGTGGGACATGGACTGTGTCCAACCTGATTAGCTTGTATCCACCAGAGTGCTTAGAACAGAGCCTGGCACAGAGTAAGGACTTAAATACCATTAGAAAAAAAAAGTTAAAGAAAAGTAGAGATCATTTGCACTCCACTCCCTCAACCACTGCTTAAAAGCTTTTTATTTAGCATGCTAGTGGAAAGAGCAGGAGCCTGGGATTTAGAAGAACTGGGTTCTAATCCTGTCTCTGACACTTTCCTGCTGCCTCACCTGGGCCAAGTCACTGAACTTCTCTTGGCCTCAATTTCCTCAACTGTGAAATGGGGATTCAGTACCTGTTCTCCCTCCTACTTAGATATGCAAGGACTGACTGACCTGATAAACTCCTATCCACCCCAACAGTGCCTGATACACAATACTAGCTTTATAAATGGCATCTTTGTTCTTGTTCTTATTTATAACAGCCAGGCATCTTCACTTTTAGGCAATAAAATAATAGTTTTTCTAATTCTCTGGGGAAAAAAAAGTTTCCGGGTGCTGAGTCTCTTGGATGTCCAGTTGTGCCACTTATCTGGGAACCACCTGTTGACACCGATCACTAAACCCTTCTATCACTCAGCAACAAGGCAGCGTGACTCATCCTTTCCATCACAGAACATTCACTGCAGTCCACAGGCCTCTTTTAGGATCAGCCGATCCTCTCAAGATGACTTTGGTCCCATTAATAGGAAAGCCAGCCTGAGGGCTGGATACAGCAATAACAGAATAATAGGGAGAAATTCCTTCCTTCCCTTGTTCAGTACCATCCTGCAACTGTTCCTCACCCTGGATTAGGAGTCAACATGGGCACTGACAGCTCAGAAGTAGGCTCATGGAATATAGGACAGAGACAGTGAAGTCGGAGCTCTACAAGGCATTTATTTTTAATTTTTTAATGGTATTGTTTAGCTCTTACTGCCTGTCAAACATTACACTGAGCACTGGGGTAGATTAAACTGATCAAGTTGGATATGTTGGATCACGTCCCATATGGGGCTCACAATCTTAATCCCACTAATGATGAGATAATTGAAGCACAGAGAAATGAAGTGATTTGCCCATGGTCACACAGCACTCTATTTATTGCCACTGTTCTTGTCTGTCTGTCTCCCCCGATTAGACTGTAAGTCCGTCAAACGGCAGGGACTGTCTCTATCTGTTGCCGATTTGTTCATTCCAAGCGCTTAGTACAGTGCTCTGCACATAGTAAGCACTCAATAAATACTATTGAATGAATGAACAGCAGAAAGGTGATGGAGTTGGGATTAGAACTCAGGTTCTTCTGACTCCCAGACCCATGGTCTCTCCGCTAGGCCATACTGCTTCTCAAGGAGTTTCTTTTCAAGGATTTCTGTTCCTTTCATCTTTTACCTAACTCTTGTTTCTATGGTCTGCCACCAAGGAACTAGAGAAAGAAGCAGGGTGACCTAGTAGAACGAGCATGGGCCTGGGAGACAGAGGACCTGGGTTCTAATCTCAACTCTGCCACTTGACTGCTGTGTGATCTAGGTCAAGTCACATAAGTGCTCCGAGCCTCAGTTTCCTCAAATGCACAAAGGGAATATGATACCTGTTTTCATCCTTCTAGAATGTAAGCTCGTTATGGGCAGGGAATATGTCTTCTAATTCTCTTGTATTATACTCGCCCAAGTGCCTAGTATAGTGTTCGGCACACAGTAAGTGCTCGGATACGATCGATTGATTCCCTACTCACACCATGAACCCCATGTGGTACTGTGGCTGTCATTAACAGCATTATTATTTTATCACGTAGAAATGGAAATTGGAAAGGGGGTGATTCAGGAACAGCTAATAAGTACTGCTTCCCTTAAAAAGATTCAGAGTGGTAATAATGATGATGATGATGGTATTTGTTAAGCGCTTACTATGTGCCAAGCCCTGGTCTAAGCATGGGAGTAGACACAAGGTAATCATGTTGTCCCATGTGGGGCTCACAGTTTTAATCCCCATTTTACTGAAGAGGTTTCTGAGGCAGTGAGAAGTCAAGTGACTTGTTCAAAGTCACACAGCTGATAAGAAGCGGAGCCGGGATTAGAACCCACAACTTCTTAAACCCAAGCCCATGCTCTTTCCACTAAGCCATGCTGCATCGCATTAAAATCGTAGTATTTGTTAAGCATTTATGATGTACTAAAAACTAACCATTATGCTAGATACATTATAAAAAGCATAGACAGTCTCTGTCCCACATGAAGCTCCAAGTCTAAATGGGAGGGAAAGCAAGTACTTAATCCCGGTTTTACATTGTGGGCAAGGAACATGTCTACCAATTCTCCTATAATGGACTCTCCCAAATGCTTAGTACAGTGTCCTGCACAGCATTAGCACACAGTAAACACCACTGATTTTACAGATGAAGGAACTGAGCAACAAGTTAAGTGATTTGCCCAAAGTAACAGAGCAAGCGACAGAGCCAGGTTTAGAGCCCAGGTCTCGAACCCAGGTCTCCTGACTTCTAGTCATCGGCTCTTCCCACTAGGGACTATTGACCACACATATCGTTGATTCACTGACCAAAGTTTATGACTTTTAACTCTGGACAGGGTAAAACTCAATAAATACTACTGTTTGATAAACACTACCCTGAATTGATCTCTCACTACTGCTATACTCTCTCTAGAGCTTAGTATAGATCATAGCACTCAGCAATCATAGAATAAATCAGTGGTATTTACTGAGCAGTTGCTGTGTGCAGAGCAGTGAACTATATGCTTGAGAAAGTACAGTCCATTAGGATTGGGAAACATGATAGCTGGCCACAAGGTGATTAATTTCACATTATCTAGCTCACATTTGTGCTCGAAGCAATCCCTGTGATGTAGAGACGGGTATTAGCCCCATTTTACAGATGAGGAAACTGAGGTAGAGAGTACGTTAAGGGACTTGGCCAGGTCACACAGCTAGCCATTGGTGAAGATGAGACAAAAAGTGAAGTCGGTAAGCTTGTTTTGGGCAGCGTATGTGTCTGCTATATTGCTATATAGTACTCTCCCAAGCACTAGGAACTCAGTAAATACTTGATGGCCCTTCAGCTTCCAAGATCTTGTGAATCACATCTCCTCTAGGAGGTCTTCCCTGTTTCATTTCTACCATCTCTGCTTTCCATCCCCCCTACTGCCACTCCAGCACTTGCACACCACCTCAAGACTGGGAAATCACAGATTAGCATTCATGTCCGTAGGCCTCGACGCTGGCGAGTCGTCTCTGACCGGTAGCGACACCGGGGACATGTCTCTCCCACAACACCCCACCTCCATCTGCAATCGTTCTGGTAGCGTATCCCTAGAGTTTTCTTGATAAAAATACACAAGCATTTTACCATTGCCTCCTTCCACACAGTAAACTTGAATCTCTGCCCTCGACCCTTGCCCGTGCCGCTGCTGCCTAGCACAGGTGAGTTTTGACTTGCAGGAGATTGCCTTCCACTCGCTAGCCCCTGGCAAAGCTAGGAATGGAATGGGTAGGCCTCTGCTTGACTCTCCCTCCTGTAGTAGAGGCCGGTAGAGTATCGGAGACTCTCCGAGTGTGTCCCTGAGAGGGGATGTCTTCCCCTACTAGGCTCTAAATTGCTTCAGAGGAAGGATCATGTCCATTAAATTTACTCTAGTCTCCCAAGACCATAGTTCAATCTTCTGCAACAGTCCTGCTTAATAAATGCTTTTGATGAATTTTTAAGGAGTCACCAAAAACAGAGACTGGGGAGCTGGGCACTGCCTATGGAACAAAGAGGAATGGATCTATGAAGTGGGGGCTCAAGGTGCTGTATATTTGGCACAGTGTGAACCCCAAACTCACCACAAAAGAGGGGAACATCTCATGATTTGCCCTTCAAAGAGTGAAAACAGATCCTCTGTGCTCAACCTGAACTGGCACATTTGGAGTGGGGGAAGGAGGCATATTCAGGGAAAAGACACTGATTGGTTCTGATCTACTGTGAGGCCAAAATTTCAAGTAATGCCTGTGAGCTTTATTTACAGATCCTGAAGAGGATCCCCTTCCCCTAGTACCAAAATAAGGAGTGGGTGGGTGGTATATAACCTCAGTAACACTATATGAAGGAAATATTTTCCAGTGCAACAGTAACCACTCTGCTGTAAACACCATAAATCAGCAGTGCCCTCATACTGCACTAATGCTGCTCCTAAGTACTGTTGACAGGGTTTAAATTCCACTGGATGGATTGATTTCGTTCTTACTGTGGGCTCTGTCCAGCTTGTCTCCTTCCTAGCACAGAATCAGACATTTTCATTTAATTAAAAGAAATGATATCAAATTGGAGACTCAATGCACAAGAAGCCACCAAGTCCAGAATTGAGGTTTCTTTGCTCAGTTTTATATGGATGCATCTCTCTGGCCGGAAAATACAGGGATTTTTGGAATAATTGCAAATACTAAGAGAGAAACAAAAACAAAGACTGAATTATTTGAGTCTGTTATCTGGGATTTAATTTATGGAATAAGACAATATCTTGTCTGAAAGATCAGTTGCCTCATATTGGATCTTAATTTACAAAGATACACTTAAATGAACAAGATTAGATTGCATTACATTAATGACTACACATACTAATATCCAAGTCACACAGCACCGATACTCAACACTAATACTTCATTTCCATTCACTGTAGTGATCAAAAGTTTATCTTTAAAGGGAAGTTTGCATTTTCTGACATATTTTTACCATTTTTGCAAAGGCAAATAGCCTATTAAATTAACATGCCAGATGCTGACACAATCAGGACTGTGCAGTTCAAAAATGAAAATAAAAACCCCCCCAAAAAACCTGTTCAGTTTTTTTTTCTAAGAGTCACTTGAAAAAAAAATCAGTTCCACACAAATTGGGCCCCTCTCAATATCAGAAGGTTGATCTCTATACAAATACTGGGCTGAAATGATCAAAAATGGTGGTGCAGCTGAATTTGGTTCATTTCCTCTTGACTCTAAGCTTTTTGTGGGCAGGGAACACTTCTCCCAACTCTGTTACATTGTATTCTCCTAAGTGCTTGGTACAGTACTCTGAGCGAGATATACGTTCAATAAATACGACCTATAAATAGAATCGATTTTCAGGGCAGTAACTGTAGCGGCGGCAGCATTCGTAAACAGTCCACTTGGTGTGATGCACTGCACTGAGCACCGGGACATTAACGACAACAAAGAGGCACTTTCTCTAACAGGACAGACAGACATATTCACAATACTGTGAAAATGAATGAATTAAGCAGGCATACACTCATGAAAACTACAGGGGAAAATGCCTTTCCTAGGGTTACACCTGGAGAGTTTCCAGTCCTCTACTAGTCTCGACTACGGGAGGGAGAGTCAGGCAGAGACCTACCCATTCCATTCCTAGCTTGGCCAGTGGCTAGCGAGTGGCAGGCCACCTGCTACAAGTCAAAACTCACCTGTGCTAGGCAGCAGCGGCATCGGAGAGAGTCAAGGGGGGAGACTCAAGTTTACAGTGCAGGAGGAGGCAATGGTAAACCACTCTATAAGTAAAGTGACTTGCCCAAGGCCACACAGCAGACAGGTGGCACAGCTAGGACTAGACCCCATATGTTCCTGACTCCCAGGCCCATGCTCTATCCAGTAGGCTGCACTGCTTCTCAGGGGGTGTGACCCCAGAGCAGGTGCATCAGTGCAGTTGAAATCATTCCTAGCAAAGCCATCTCAAGAGAGAAAATCCCTACCGAAAATGCTGCCTTAATAGTTCCCAAGGAGAGCAGCTCAAATAGAAGCAGCATGGCCTAGTGGAAAGAGCACGGCCTTGGGAAGCAGAGGGTCTAGGTTCTAATTTCGGCCGTGCCACGTGCCTGCCGGGTGACCTCGGGCAAGTCATTTCATTACTCTGGGCCTCAGTTTCCTCATCTGTGAAATAGGAATGAATAGTGTGAGCCCCATGTGGACACCAAATTGACAACGCTTAAAACAATTCCTGGCACATGGTAAAAGGCTTAAATACCACTTCAAAAAACAACAAACAACAACGAACACAAAAGAAAAGCAACAAAGGCAAAAAAACACACAAAGAGATCTAAATGAGATTTATGTTAGAGATTCTTGTTCAAGGTGGATTAGTGGAAAGAACATAGGTATAAGGAGACAGGAGATCTGCGGTCTAATCCCATATGTAGCCTTAGTCTGCTGTGTGATTGTAGGCAGAGGTTCCTTACCTATTCTCCCTTCTACTGAGATTGTGAGCCCTACGTGGGACGGTGCCTGTGTCCAACCCGGTAACACTGTAGCTATCCCAGCACTTAATACGGTGCTTGGCACAGAGTGAGTGCTTAAATACCACAATCATTATTATTATTCTGTGCAGTTCAAATCATTCCTAACAAAGACTTTTAGGGAGAGCAAATCCTTACCAAAAATCCAGTCCTAGTAGTTCCTAAGGAGAGCAGCTTTAATGGATTTTTCTGCCTCTGGCAACTTAGTGAGGTGACACTTCATGCTATGAGCTGCTCTCTCCAATAGCTCTTTGCTTTTTTTGGTTTTATTATCTTTCCAGTTGAGTCAACTTAAAACTCTTTGGGTTTATACTTGTAATGTGATTTTTTTTTTAAATATGCTCTGACCAGTTGTATATATTCACAACCTCCTGTAGCACCTATGTATCTTAAAGGCCCTCTTAAACACTAACTTTTTAAATTTGTTGTCTGTCTCCCCCTTCTTGACTATGAGCCCGTTTTTGGGTAGGGATTGTCTCTATCTGTTGCCAAACTGTACCCTTCAAGCGCTTAGTATAGTGTTCTGCACACTGTAAGTGCTCAATAAATATGATTGAATGAATGAATGTTCATAAATTCAATTAGTATGTCTCTCCCAGTTAGACTAGAAACTCCTCGTGAGTAGGGCTCACGTCTACTAGAGAGGCGGCATGATCTAGTACAGTAGGTTTTAAAGCACTCAATCACTTTTTGCCACCTCCTATTGTGATCAGAGCATGTGTCTACTGTTGTATCATACTCTCCCAAGTGCTTAGTACAATGATCAGCACACAGTAAGCACTCAAAAAATACGATTGAATGAATGCCTACCTGATTTCCTACTACAACCCATTCTGCACACTTGACTCCTCTAATGCCAACCTACTCAATGTCCCTCAATCTCACCTCTCACCACCGACCTCTCTTCCATGTCCTGCTTCTGGCCTGGAATGCTTTCCCGCTTCATAACTTTCAGACGATCACTCTCCCCACCTTTAAGGCCTTACTGAAGGCAACATCTTCTCCAAGAGGCCTTCTCCAACAAAGCCCCCATTTTCTTTTCCACCCCTCTCCCATCTAGGTCACCTTTGTGCTTGGATTTCCACACTTTAGTCACCCCTTCCTCAGCCCCAAAGCACATATGTACATATAAAATAAAATGAATTTTGGTATTTAAGCGCTTATTATGTGCAAAGCACTGTTCTAAGTGCTGGAGGGATACAAGGTGATCAGGTTGTCCCACATGGGGCTCAGAGTCTTAATCCCCATCTTACAGACGAGGTCACTGAGGTACAGAGAAGTGACTTGCCCAAAGTCACACAGCTGACAAGTGGCGGAGCCGGAATTAGAACCCATAACCTCTGACTCCCAGGCCCAGGCTCTTTCCACT
Organism: Ornithorhynchus anatinus; assembly: GCF_004115215.2. Taxonomy (NCBI): domain Eukaryota; kingdom Metazoa; phylum Chordata; class Mammalia; order Monotremata; family Ornithorhynchidae; genus Ornithorhynchus; species Ornithorhynchus anatinus. The sequence goes on from NC_041742.1 coordinate 6,417,359, forward strand.
GAGCCACGACATATCCGTTATTCATTTACACTGTCTGTATCCCCCAGTGGACTGTAAACTCAGTGTGGGCAAGGAACGTGTCTACCAACTCTGTTATAGGATTGAATTGTCCTCTCCCAAGTTCTTATTTCAGTGTTCAATAAATATGATTGATTGATTGGAAAGAGCAAGGCCTTGGGAGACAGGAGGCCTGGGTTCTAACCCCAGCTCCGCCACTTAATAATAATGATAATGACAAATGATATTTGTTAGGTGTTTACTATGTACCAAGATAATCAAGACCCAGGAGGAAGAATTGGAATTGAATCTTGATTTTGCAGGTGAGGGAACTGAGGCACAATGTAGTTATGTGATCTGGCCATGGACACACAGCAGGAAAGTGGGGGAGCCCAGATTAGAAACTAAGTCCGTCCGCACCCAGGACTGTACTCTTTTCACTGGGCCATGCTGCTTCTCAGCTGGCCTGCCATGTCAGAAGTGGGTAGATCATTTAACTTCTGTGTGCTCAGTTTCCTCATCTCTAAAATGAGGACAAAATAACCTTTTCCCCTCCCATTTAGATTGAGATCCCCATGTAGAACAGGGACTGTGTTCACCTGATTAACTTGTCTCTACCATAGTCCTTGGCAGAGAGTAAGTGCCTTAATACCACTACAGAAGGTACTCAGATATGATTGAATGACTACAGGTACCAACTCCAACTACCACAATCAGTGGCATTTACTGAGCAGTTACTCTGTGCAGAATACTGTATTAAGCACTTGAGAGAATACAAATCACTTAATTTCTCTGTGCCTCAGTTACCTCACCCGTAAACCTGGGATTAGTAATGATATAATAATGATAGTAATATTTGTTAAACACCATGTGTCAAGCTCTGTTCTAAATTCTGGGGAAAGTATAAGATAATCAGGTTGTACATAGTCCCTGTCCCATACAGGGCTCACAATCTAAGGAGGAGGGAGAACTGGTATTCAAACCCCATTTTACAGTTGAGGAAACTGAGGCACAAAGAACTAACTTGCCCAAGGTCACAAAACCGGCATGTGGTAGAGCTGAGTTTAGAACCCAGTTCCTTCTCACTGCCAGGCCCATGCTCTTTCCACTATTTCAAGCTGCTTCTGATTAAGAGTGTGAGCCTCACATGGGACATGGACTGATTAGATTGTATCTACCCTAGCACTTAGTACAATGCCTGCCATGTAGTAAATGCTTAACAAATAATATTAAAAAGGCAAAGCTTTACTATTCATTGTCATATTTCTACCTTGTGCTTTTCCAATTGACAGGACATTCATCCGTCTACAAGAGCAAAGAATTTTTTAAAAAGTTAAAGTCATATTACCCCCTTTGTGAGGTCCCTAGAGTCCTAGCTACCTCAATGAAAATCAAATATTTGTTGCCATCAAAATTTGGATTCTTGTCTAACAATTATCCAAATAGAGACAGAATTAACCTAACAGCATTTTAGCCACAGGAAATCCCCAAACAATGATGCAATTCTGGGTATTGCTGAGGCTCTTATTTCTCTTACCCGACATTTTATTTACTGCAGTTTAATTAAATGAATACCTGGCATGGACCTTAGACTATGATGGATGGATAGGAAGAAATAGATTTCAGTCAAGCCTACTGTCTATTTTTAGCCTAATGGTGTAGAGTTTCAGCCTATATTAAAAAAAGTGTCCCACAGCTTTATCCATTAAGGAGAAATGTCACCTACTGGATTACATTTATATGTAAAACCAGACTTTGAACTGCAAATGTAAAAAAAAAAAATTCCAATATTTCCATGGTTTCTATGTCAAAGGACCTCAATTGATTGAACCGTTAAATTTCTCCAGTGCATTTGATTAGGAGATGAAATGCAGTCTGTTTTGTTTTTTTTTCTGAAGTGCTGTGATGCTTTTTCTCAGAAAATGCATTTCTCGTTATTCCTCTTAACATTTTCCACAGAGACAACAGGCTAATTGGGAATCAGTTCAACCAGTTCTTCCGGTAGAATTTTCTTCCACTCAGCAGTCTGCAGACATTATTGTCCATGCATTCAAGCCAGGTTGCTGACATTTTCAGTGTGATCCATGGAGCCTCAGGCTTAAGAAAGTTCAGCGCTAATGCTTGGATTCAAATCTTCAGTTTTGATTCAAGAGCTTTCTTAACCTCAGCCTAATTTCTTTCAGACCTAATCTCATTTCTTTCAGGAGTTCAGCTCATGGGCCCCTGATAATTTGCATGGCAGAAATAGATCGTGTGGGAATATCAGCCATGGAAAACGTCTTACAGGACTGGCATTCCAAATCCTCTTGGACCAACTGCATTGTAACTGGAAGTTTTGTTCTACAAAAGGGCACTTGTTGCTCCTTATTTTTGTGTTATTTTTTTTCCCCAAATATGTCTTATGGCCCCGTTCTTTAGTGGAGCAAAGGTTAATCCAGCCATTATATAACCCAAGTGCACAAAACGCATTATTAAAATGGAAAATTCCTGCATCTGTTTTGTTCCTGGTCTGTTTTAGTCACCAGGGTATATAATGGGCCTCTGGCAGAATAACGGTGACTTGTCCCAGACTTGAGTCGTCCCACAAGGACCAGATTGAGACGGATCGACATGTCTCCTTTCCTATTAGAAATTGTGATTTTTTCCCCTCAATAATGGAACCTGCTGCATCGGAGTTGTCGATTATTTCAGCCTCGTAGCTTCAAGGTACTGTTGACAAATGACTGTGTTCATGCCAGGAAGGGACCACATCTTGAAATCTTCTGCAAGACTTGATTATGAAAAACATATGCAACCACTATTTTCATCCAAAATTCTTCAAGAGTTCAGTTTTCAGACACCATGAAAGAGGTGGGTGTTCATGATAAGAATTTCATCGCACTTGGGTGCATTGTAAAAATGCAGGGGAGTGTCCTGAAGTTTCTGACACCTCTTGGCCCATTTATTAAGCGCATTTGTGGAGAGGTGACTAGGGAGAAGCGGTGTGGCCTAGAGAGGAGCATCTTGGCCTGGGAATCAGAAGACCTGGGTTCTAATTCTCTCTCCACCACTTGTCTACTGTGTGACCTTGAGCAAATCACTGCACTTCTCAGTGGCGCACATACCTCATGGGAGTCAGGAGACCTGGGTTTTAATCCTGACTCCACCACTTGTCTGCTGTGTGATGTTGAGCAAAGCATTTCACTTTTTTGTGCCTCAGTTCCCTCATCTGAAAAATGGGGATGAAGACTGGGAGCCTCAGGTGGGACAGGGACTGTGTCCAACCTGATTATCTTGTATCCATACCAGCACTTAGTACAGTACCTAGCACATAGTAAGTGCTCGATTAATACCATAAAAAAATACTTACCCTTTGCCAAGTGCGGGGATAGATGAAGCAGTGAGGTCAGTTAGAATCCCTTTACATCACTGCACAGCTCACTAAGAGGTAGACACAAGAGGTAGACATATTTACAATAAAGAAGTATTTCTTGAGCACTTACTATGTGCTAAACGTCCTACTAAGTACTGGGGTAGATATGAGGCAATCAGGTTAAATTGCCCTGTTCTATATGGGAAAGAAAATCACATTTTTATTACCTATTTTACATCTGAGGACCTACTCTCAGATTTGTGTCATTCATCCTCACCATCCTAAATCACTCTGAGGGAGGCAAGCGGAGAAGAAGCCTGGGATTCCCTAGTCCCTCAACCCTCAGGGACCAGGCCAGGGAAGGGAGGTGGGGCTAACAAGCTTGGGCCATCAGAGGGAAGAGAATAAGACATCAAGCTCTCTTCTCAATCAGACCAAACTGGGGAGAAAGAGATTGGGCATTTATCCAAGGCCCACAGCAAGAAGGTGAGGTGTCACGATATTACTAGACCCAGCCATCCCTCCAATCACGGCACCCAATATTACCATCCAGATCAACTAGTTTTGTTAATTACTCTGTCCAATCCTCTTGGTCAAGCAGAAAAGGAGGCACCCAAGCACAATAGAGGCATCATTAACACTTCCTGGAAAAAGTCCTGCCTTCCGATACTCCCAGCCCATCTGGACCACTCAAGTGGGAGTGGGCAAAGAGTGCCTTAAATCTTCTAGCCAAATCCATAGCAAGCAAATCTTACTTGAGTGAACTGTCCAAACAGTCTCAACTCATCTGTGACTACTGGAAAAGTCAACCTGTCAGAGAGTGTCCTCTGTCTCTGCTCGTTTTTGCAGCCCTGCATACAAGCTCTTGATCCATGGCTGGCTCTGTAGTACTCTCAGTGGGCCTTGTCTTTCATCCAATCATATCCAGGAGGCACCTGTGAAGGGTCTGTTGAGAGACAATCGTATTTATTGAGTGTTTACTGCATGCAGAGCACTGTATTAAGCGACTGGGAGATTACAATATAACAGAATTGCTAGACACAGTCCCTGCCCACAACAAGCTAATAGTTTGGCGGGGGGGGAGAGACACCCAGACATTAATATCAGTGAAGAAATTACGGATGTGTACCTAAGTGCTATGGAGCCGAAGAAGGGGTGAATAGAGGCAGCAAATCCAAGTGTGAGGGTGATACAGAAGGTCGTGGGAGAAGAGGAAATGTGGCCTTCAATGGAAAGACCTTTTGGAGGAGAGGTGCCTTCAATAAAACCTCAATAAGCGTGGGAGTCAGTTCTAGTCCCGGCTCTACAACTTGCCAGCTGAGTGAGCTTGGACAAGTCATTTAACTTCTCAGTACCTCAGCTGTTAAATGGGGATAATGTACTTGCAAATGATCTGATTGGATTGCACTCACCCCAGGACTTAGTACAAGGCTTGCCACTGATCCTCTATTTACTCCTCTCCTCCCTGGATTCATTTTTGAAAATATATCCTAATACACACCTCCAAGAGGATTTCCCAGAATAAGTTCTCTCCCCAGCCTCCAATCTACTCTTCCCTCTGCATCCATTATGAACTTGGATGTGTAGCCTTAAACACTTTCTTATTCAACTCAGCCCCATAGCATTTATACAGATATTCTTACTCTACCATTTCCCCTTTCCCTAATCTACCTCAATGTTTGTCTTCCCCTCTAGCCTGTAATCTCCTTGTGGGTAGGGATCACATCTACCAATTCTGTTGCATTTTGCTTTCCCAAACACTTACTACAGAGCTGTGTACATGGTAGGTGCTCAACAAATACCACTGATTTTTTAAAGAGGGTATCTTGTGTTACTAAGTTATTTATTTAAGGGTATAAAGTAGGGTATAAAATAGTAACGTGAACTTCTTAGTTTCAACCTGCAGAGCTTAATTTGACAAATTTATTTAATATATGACCACATGAGAAAAGCGACTGCAAGCAAGTCTTGAAGAGTTGAGAACTAATGCTTTTAAAAATATTTTAAATTGAAAAGAAGTGCAAGAACTTGGAATAATCAAGTCAAGAGGAATATTATACAATTAAAAAAGTAGTAGGTGGAGAGTGTTGGAAGCAGATCTGCTCCTTGTGGAATCTAAGACATCTCTCTCTAAACTTGCTGGGAGATGAATTAATTTGGTACTGAGCCTAGGGGAAAAGAAGTGGGAGGAAAAGAAAAGGGATGGCATCTTTGTTGGCTTCTAAAAAAAATTGGTTGAGTTATTAATTGGGAGTGATCTTTCTGTGCTGTTTCATCCTCAAGGAAAGTTTGGGAAATTTACCAGGAAGATCAGAGGCCAGCTCTGAGATTGGATATGGAGAGTGAAAATCAGGCAGACACCTGGAACCCTGAATTTGGGTGACCTCTAAGCTGCGGGTGGCAGTTTTCCACTTGACTGAGGTATAAGTGCAGTAGTGGAAGCCATTTCACTTTTAAGGAATTGGGTAGAGGCAGTGGCTGCCAGTCACACATTTGCAAACCATGGCCATGTGATAATATGGCTCCCCCAGGCAGGGGTCTCTGGGATACATAGGCCCTGTTAGGTCTTTCAGACAGTTTCTAGACTACTCAAGTCAGAAAGAGTTGAGGATTAGAGGACACCCAACCCACTTCATCTTCTAGTGCTTCTGGAAAATCCCAGCCTTATGTAACCTGGACTCCCGCCACTGATTGCTGGCAACGGTGGGGGAATTTTAAGGATTATATTTCAGGGGCCTTTATTACCATAATGATTAATTCTTGATATTTTATTTTTCTTTCAGATACCTGTTTCTTTCACTTCAATTGGTTTGTGGTAATTCGCTGTTGATGCTCCATTTTTTTTTTTTCTGACAGATACACCATATATAAGAGCCAAGTTTGGAGTGAAAGCTAATACAATGAAACCTCTCCCAGCTAAGACATTTCTAGCTTGACGGAGGAAAAAAACAAACAAAACAGAACAAATATTGATTCATCTGAGGTGATATTCTACAGGGTTAAACGTTGAAAAAAAATATTGTTGGCCAACAACCAAAACCTTAACAAGAAATCAGTCTGCAGTTTTCCCACCAAGTAGAAGAAAATGATAATGAAGAACAAATATAGAGGGCCCCACTCCTCTCAAGGCAACCTACTAACTGTGACTCTTTCTCTTCCCACTGTTTGGTGATATTTGTTAAGCACTTACTATGTGCCAGGCACTGTGCTAAGCCCTGGGGTAGATACAAGATAATCAGGTTGGACACAGTCATGGTTCTCAATGGGCTCATAGTTTTAATCATCATTTTGCATATGAGCTGAGGCTCAGAGAAGCAAAGTGACTTGCCCAAGGTCACACAGTAGGCCAGTGGGAGAACAGGGATTAGAACCCAGGTCCTATGGCTCCCAGGTCCGTGGCCTTTGCAACTAGGGCATGATGCTTCTCAAGTGTTGGGAGTGGAATCATCAGATGGCATTCTAACCCTTGAGCTCCATACTAGATTGGACATGGCAGGAGATACACCTTGGCAGTAATGGAATTGATCCTATTAGGACCTGCCAGAGTTTAATAGGGCATTAATCCTTCCAGATCCAATCATTCATTCAATCATATTTATTAAGCACTCATCGGGTGCAAAGCACTGTACTAAGCGCTTGGGGGAGTACAATACAGCAACAGACACATTCCCTAGAGGTCCATTTGGGCAATAATTACACTGGAATCCTAGCAACTCCAAATAGGGTTCACGAATTTATTCCATTCTTAACAGGGAGAGGTATTCCAGTAACAAATCCTTCCTTGCTACCACTTGCCCAAATGGGTAAGAGGTGGGTGGAATCGATTACTAAGAAAGCAAATGAAGATTAGCAGTAACTTACAAAATGTTAGAACCTGAAATACAGTCCATTACTTATGTTTTTAACTTTCAAAAGGCGTATTTAATAGAGCATCTATTTCTGATACGGCAAGCCAAAAAAGAAATCATGTTAAGAAGGAAAGCAGTTCTAGGAATGCTGGCTGGGTTCTTGACATCTTGAAATAACCTATTTACACTTATATAAAGTACAAACTCTCTTTATAGCAGGCCGGGTAAAATACGATGGGTTAAGATTGGTGTGAGTTTTACTGAGTGTACCTACAAACTCTATTGATATAGAAAACCTCTAAATGGCATTAGGGGTGTCAGTTTCAGACAGACCACAGAAATGTCCTGAGGGTAAAAATGTACAGGAGTGTGCATGTAAGAGAACAAAGGCCATAAGGATTTCCTGTTCATTATATGAATCATTATTTGTATTCACCACATTTATTTTGGAACATGAAATCTTAACTCAGTGGATCTCACCCAAAGGCCAATAACAAGGTCTAGACTGAAAAATTCACAACTGTTGAAAATACAATATTTTCACGCCCCCTGTTTTCTTGGATCAAATATTTATCACAGAAAAAAAGTGTGGTGGTATACCAGTGTCACTTTAGAATCTGCTACCATAACTTGGTTTACACTTCCCGTTTTTATCAGAAAGTGACAATTCAGCCCCTAAAGATAGATTGAGTGTTATTTTTCCCCACTTTGGGGGTAGGGTTTATACTTCAAATGATTAAAACCTGGTTCTCTGATAATTAGGAGGTGAACATTCCACTACTTGAAGCAAGCAATCTTTTTAGAGGCTTTATAGGATCATTTTTCTATACCCTACCTTCATTCGGGTTTTCCTCAAGGGGATTGAAGAAGTGATAGTCGGGAATGGATCAGTAGGTGCTTTTAAGTGATCCACGGATTCCTGCTGAGCACTTTCAAGAGCAGAAGAACCTTGTCCCTCATTTAGGAAGGTTATTCAGACCACTCCAATGCGGAGATAGCTGTCTCTAGCCCAAAATTGGATTTGAGGGTCCTTCTTTATACTTAGAGAGAGTGGAACTTCTAAAATTATGCCTAAAAATTGAGTTTGGAGGTCTGTACCAGTTTGAACATTCATCCAGGCCTGGAAGGACTATTATTTCGACTTTTGGACTGCTCTAAAAATCTCTATTTGATATTGTCTGCAAAAGTTCTCCAGCATTAATTTTCTGTGTTCATCCATCTCTCTCCCACTTTCTTTAACGTTTAGGTGCATTGTGGCCTGAGACTTTCTACTGCATTTTCACCAGTATCTACTGCCCCACAACCTAAATGCACTTAATCAGTATGTTTTGGCAATGATACTAGATGGAAGCATAGAAACCAAATGAAGTGTCTAAAAAATGTTTAGTTCTGCCTCCCCTGTTGGAGTTTAAGCTCCCTGTGGCCAACAAGGAACATGCCATTTCTCTATGTGCTTAGAGGAAGCTTGCACACATACATTGCATACATGCTAATACTACTATCTTCAGATAGTAAGCTTCTTCAGGGCAGGGATCACGTCTAACAACTCGAGTGTACTCTCAGTTCTAGTATAGTGCTCAGCACAAAGTACGTGCTCAATAAATGCCACTAAATGATTCTCAAATTTTCAGGCCTTTATTCCTAAGCATTGGAGAAGTTAGTTCTTGCACTGGATACTCAAAAACTCCTCGGGGTGGGGGTGGGGGGTGCACTTTTTGCAAATTAAGGAAAATAAATCGGTAGAAATTTATTAGGGAAAACACACGACCTGTCTCGGGGTTTTCTTTAAATGATTGCAATAGCTACAATAGTAGTTATCTTTAAAATATGGATACGGTTAGCTATTGTGCTCCCAAATCATTTGTTGAAGGATTCAGTAGACCAAATCAATTCTACTGGAGAACTGACCTCAGAATATTTGCTCAGAAAAGTGATTTCCATCAAAATAGCAGCAGAAGTAGTAGTGATGATGATGATAGTGGTGTTTGTTAAGTGCTTACTATGTTCCAGGCACTCTGATGATGCTTACTGAGTGCCTTTTCACTGAGATAAACTAATGGCAGTAATAATAATGATGGCATGTGCTAAGCGCATTCTACGTGGCAAACACTGTACTAAGCACTAGGGTAGACAAATGATATCAGGTCCCACATGGGGCTCACATTCCAAGTAGGAGGGAGAACTGGTATTGAATCCCCATTTTGTAGATGCGGGCCCCTAGGCACAGAGGAGTTAAGTAAATTGCCCAAGACCACACAGCAGGTAAGTGGCAGAGCCCTAATTGGAAACCAGGCCCTCTGACTCCCAGGCTTGTGCTCTTTCCACTAGGCCACTCTGTTTCCCCAAAACGCTTGGGATGAACAAAAGCGCAGGGCATTGACGCTTGTAGCGGAGCAGTGAACTATTTCCACTCCAAAAGTCCATACTGTTTTGCCAGTGCACTGAAATTGACTTCTGGAATGGTGGATGGGGGCTTAGGAGGGAGGAAAGGGCAGAGAGAGATCATCAATCCTTTGTGGGTAATTAGAAAATCTCACTACAAAGCCAAATGAAACTCCAAACTCTGTTTTCTGTTCTGGGAGATTTAAGAGCCACTATTTTTCAACAGACTAAAATAATGTGAAGCAACTCACAAATAACACTCTGATATTGAACAGAATGCATTCTCTCTCCTCTGCAGAGTGTTATTAATTTGGGCCAGAAAAGTAGGAAAGAAGATACTTTGAGAACCAAAGTATTTATCCACTTGCAGTTTATGTAGCTCAACCACACACAGCCAATGTACTCCTGATAATACCAGAAAGCTAAGGTGGGTTATCTTCCTAACCGTGTTCTGTAGTTGTCAAAATGCAAAATAAGTTGAGGCAAAGCAACCGCTCCCTGCCTCAGACTGCATGACCAATATGAAGTGATCAATATCCACATTTCCACTCTGATAGCATATTCCGACACTGCCACTTGAACTCACCACCCACCTCATTGGAAAGAGAGCAGTCCCTCTTAATCATGGGGTCTCCCGTTGGGAATACCAAATGAGCCTCAATCTTGAGGACCTGCACCTCGATCTCACCTATCTCGCCAAAGACCTCTCTCCCACATCTGCCTCTGTCCCAGAACACCCTCCCTTCTCATATCTGATGGATAATTGCTCTCCCCACCTTCAAAGCCTTATTGAAGAGACATCTTCTCCAAGAGGCTTTCCCAGACTAAGCCCTCCTTTCCTCTTTTCCCACTTACTTCTGCCTGAGTAACTTCACCCTGGGGAAGCAGCGTTGCTCAGTGGAAAGAGCCCGGGCTTGGGAGTCGGAGGTCATGGGTTCGAATGCAAGCTCTGCCACTTAGCTGTGTGACTGTGGGCAAGTCACTTAACTTCTCTGTGCCTCAGTTCCCTCATCTTTAAAATGGGGATTAACTGTGAGCCTCACGTGGGACAAGCTGATTACCCTGTGTCTACCCCAGCGCTTAGAACAGTGCTCTGCACATAGTAAGCGCTTAACAAATATCAACATCATTATTACTCCATTTCTTCACCACTCCCAATCCCACAGCACTTAGATACATATCTGGAATTCATTTATATTAATGTCTGTTTCCCCCTCTAGACTGTAAGCTCATTGTGGATAGGGAATATGTCTGTTTATCCTTATACTGTACTTTCCCAAGCACTTAGTACAGTGGTTTGCACACAGTAAGTGCTCAGTAAACATGATTGACTAACTTCGGGAGCAAGAACCTCTGCAAAAAAGAGTGGATTATAGTTCTCATTCATTCATTGAATTGTACTTATTGAGCCCTCATTGAGTGCAGAGCACTGTCCTAAGCACTTGGGAGAGTACAATATAACAATAAACAGACACATTCCCTGCCCAGATGATTTGCCCTACCCCACTCCTACTCTCATCATGAAAAATTAAACAGAAACACCCCTCTATAAGTGACCTTACGGCTCTCATTGTGCAGGCCAATCCCAGACTTCGCCTCCTAATGTTGCTTCCTGACCAAAGACTTCAGGTGCTGGCAAAATTCCCACTTGGGGGAATATTGACAGTGGCAGCAGGACAAAATCTCTAGCACTGTACCAGGGTCAGAAAGTGTTATAGCAGCAACTTCTATGAGAAGAGTGTGGCATAGTGGATAGAACACGGGGCTGGAAGTCAGGACATGGGTTCTAAACCTGGCTCCTCCACATGTCTACTGTGTGACCTCAGGCAAGGCACTTCACTTCTCTGGGCCTCTGTTACTTCATCTGGAAAATGGGGATTGAGGCTGTGGGACGCGTGGGACAGGGATTGTGTTCAACCCAATTTGGCCGTATCCACACCAGCGCTTAGGACGGTGACTGGCACAGAGTAAGCGCTTAAATTTTATTGCTATAAATGACTGACCATTGTCAGCAGCGGCTGGAAGCCCCACTTCCCAAGAGCCCTGAAAAAAATCCTTTTCATAGCAACAATCCTGGGCAGCCATGACAGAAAGTTCAGGAAGTTACAAGTAGCAGCACTCAACTCCTGCTGCTGCTCAGTGTGTGTGTGTCTGTCTTTGGGTGACAACCCCATTTTCAGTGCCACTTAAATGATTATGATGAGAGCAATGCCATCTATTAGACATCAGAAGACAGGCCTGGAAAGTGAAGCAGTGGAAAATAAATTATTCAACAAACTACCTTATCTGGCCTCCAAAACCAACATCACTGAGAAATCAAGCCACTCATTTCTCCCAAGCTAAGGCCAAGAAATCCATACTTCTGGAACTTTGGTAAGTTTATAGCCCTGGTTCCCACCAAATTCCCTCTCCAGCTTCATTTGAAAATCAACAAAAAGGTCTAAAATCCAAGCTTGGTTCAAAATTCCACTTTTTATCTTAATAGGTGTGTTTGAGTCTGATTGAATTATTTGGTTAAACCAGTCACCAAATAGTCAAGAATTTTGCACTAACACCTCAGACAAATCTATCAATCTCCTAAAAGACAAGGACTTGTGAACAGAAGACTGAATTAACACATTAGAGAAGCAGCGTGGCTCAGTGGAAAGAGAACAGGCTTTGGAGTCAGAGGTTCAAATCCTGGCTCGGCCACTTGTCATCTGTGTGACTTTGGGCAAGTCACTTAACTTCTCAGTGCCTCAGTTACCTCATCTGTAAAATGGGGATTAAGACTGTGAGCCCGATGTGGGACAACCTGATTCCCCTGTGTCTACCCTAGGGCTTAGAACAGTGCTCGGCACATAATAATAATGTTGGTATTTGTTAAGCGCTTACTATGTGCCGTAGTAAGCACATAGTAAGCACTTAACAAATACCAACATTATAACACATTTTCCCAGCAGAAAAACCAAAGCAATAGTCTTGTTTCATGAATAAGAGGGTTTAGTTTAAGGCTCTTAACCTAATTTGAGTTGGTTTTTCCTCAAAACTCACTTAAAATACTATATGCTTAAATGAATGAAGGAGTGGACTTTTTAATCTCTCCTCTTGCCTAGATATCATGTGGGATATCATACTCAAGATCGATCAGGAATGTTTGGTTTAACTTCCCTAAACAAGTTTAATTTTGTGTAGGAGTGTGTTCAAAACTCACACAACTATTGCCTCTGTCAGGTAAAAGAAGGAAGAGGAAGACTTCTCTCTCAGAGCTAATGGATTAGCAAGTAGGTAAGTGTCAATGACCGTAACTAAGCATTTCATCCAGTTCCTAAAACAGCAACTTGAAAACAATTCACACTGTGATCATGGATATTCTATCAGGGTGATTACTATTAACAACTCATACTCCTCTGAGTAAATGAGCATGTTTTGGACTTAGGGTGGCAAACAACTACACTCATGCATCGACCAGCATGATAAAACCCCCATAAATTATTAAAATGCCAAAAGGTAAACTCACATTATCAGGGTTGGGTACTATCCACTGGTCCTCACTGTTTTAGGAGTAGAAATGATGAGAATTGAGGACCATGTTAGGAGACAAATGCCAAACAGCAGTTAACTTCCTCTGACAGGTAAAGAGTAACAGCAAGTAGATTTAATTGCCATTATTTGTTGAGTGATTTCACCTTTGTGAGAATGCCCCGTCTCTATATTTTCACCCGTTGAGCTTTTCCCCTTCTCTGGGCCAGGCTGTTCTTCCTACTCTCGATCGGATGTTGTCCAGTTAGTCAGAGCACTGAGCTGGGATTTAGGAGTTGGACAACCTAGTGCTGGTTCTGGCTCCGACTGGCTAATACAGATGAAGATGTGATTCTGTCACTTGCTTGCTGCATGACCTTGGATAGGTCACAGATTCTCCATGCCTCAGTTTCCTCACACCCTTCAGACTCTGAAGCCAAGGTATGACAGGGACTGTGACTGGTCTGAATATCTTGTATCTCAGTGCTCAGTACAGCGCTTGGCACATACTAGGTCCTTAAATATTATTATTATTATTCTGAATGAAATGGCCTTTGGGTTATCCACCGTGGGAGGGAAATGGTTACAGAATGTACCAAAATACCCCTTACATACCTTCCAAATGACCTTATCCATTTGGATACAAAAGTTGGAAGACCTATCTCCATTTCACAATCACACAGTAGGTTCTAGGATAATTTCCCAAGTCAGTAGAGGGAATGCAACTTGCTCTTGAGACACAACGGCTACTATTGTGGGATTGGATTTGAGCATCTCAACAAAACCCACGTAAGTGTTTGCCTATGTTGGTCACATTCGCCTGTGGCCAGGTACAGTTTAATATCTATTACAGTGGCTACGTTTTTAAAATGCTCAGCCCCATGATACAAATCGAGCTAGTACAATGCACGTATGTTCCAAAATTATATATGTTGGCTTGCAGGATGGGAGCGGACTATTGTCATAGCTCAAAGCTGCCTTAACAAGCACCTTTTTCTGGACGACTCCCTATTTTCTTTAACAGTGTTAAGTTACATTGGTGGGGAACGCCTTGGGTGCCTTCCTGTAACCCCATTCCAAATGTTTGCCTTGGATAATGGATGTGTTTTCATCTCTTGGATCATTTGCATACAAATTCCATTTCCATTCTCATTCCTGTCCCTTGCCATTTTTCTGTCTACACACCTCTCTGTCAAACTGTCGGCTTCTGATCCTCAAACCTAATTCCTGTCCCCGAGATACAACGTAAGCATTTCCCTGCTTAAACAAATATAGGCAGAGGTTAAGGTTTCTCTTGATTCTTTAACACATTTCCTATATGGTTTTTATCTCAATATCCCACACACATCTTGGAAATCACTAATTGTGTCTCAACATTCAGCTTTAAGGGCAATTACTGCCAATAAGACTTTGAAAACAAAGTGTTCTAGAAAAGAAATGTATTTTATAATCGTAATGGGTTCCCGGGAGAATGACGTTCATATTATTCTACCGTTGAGGAAATGAAGACTTACAGAAAACAAACTATCCCTCTCTCAGACATCTCAGTTTAGTTCACCCACATCCACCCTACGCCTTTTCCACACTGTTTTCTTCGATATCTGGGGCAGATGTCATTTCCCCTTTACTAAGTCCTCTCTTCTTAATTCTGCCTTTTGGGCAGAAAGTATCGAGTGAGCACCCACAAGTTACAGAGGACTGAATTAGGCTGGTACCAAATGGTAAATCTAGTCCTGGCTCTCAGTAAATCGATCATCTGATGGGCGAAACAAGTCACTCAATATCAATTAATAAATCAGTGGTATAGCACACATTGTATCAAGCGTTTAGGAGACTAAAATACAATAGAGTTAGTAGACAAGTTCCCTGCCTCAAGGAGGTTTCATTTAGAGGTGGAGTGTGAACAAGATAAAAATGCCCTGAGGCAAATGTCAAGAACTGTCAAGAGTTACAGGGTAGAAAGATTTCACAGATGAAAAATAATGTATTGGTGAATGGGTGGGGTGAACCTTTAATTTCAATTAATGGAATGATTTTCAATCATTATTTATTGAGCATTTACTGTGTTCAGATCACTGTACTAAGTGCTTGAGAGAGTACAATATAACAATAAACAGACACATTCCCTGTCCACAATGAGCTTACAGTCTAGAGAGGGGGGAAAGAAATTAAAATGCATAAATAACTTACAGGTATGTAAATAAGTGCCGTGGAACTCAGAGGGAGGATGAATAAAGGGAGAAAGTCAGGGCGGCACAGAAGGGAGTGGGAGAAGAGGCAAGGAAGGCTTAATCAGGGAAGGCCTCTCGGAGGAGATAAGGCCTTCAGTAAGGTTTTGAAGTTGGGGGGAGAGTAATTTTCAGTTGGATTTGAGGAGGGAGGGCTTTCCAGGCCAGAGGCAAGGTATAGGCCAGGAGTTGGCAGTTTGACATGCCCTCTCCTCTATTTGGTCTAAGCACTTGGCCGAGTGTTCCTTAAGCACTTTGCTAATCAGCCCACCACTTAAGAACATATCCTAGTATTCTACTATTTTCCGGATCTGAAATTTATTTTATTGCCTGCCTCCCACACCATAAATTGTAAGCTCCTTATGGGCAGAGACCCCCGTCTACTTTCTCAATAGTAGTATACTATCCCGAGCACTTAGTATAGCGTTCTGCACACGGTAAGTGCTCAGTAAATACCATTAAGTGATTGAATATTCAAGGAGAGGTAATGGGCTCTAATCCCAGATCTACCACTTGTCAGCTGTGTGACTTTAGGCAAATCGCTTTACTTCTCTGTGCCTCACTTACCTCATCTGTAAAATGAGGATTAAGACTGTGAGCCCCACGTGGGACAACCTGATTAACTTGTATCTACCCCAGTGCTTAGAACAGTGCTTGGCACAAACTAAGCACTTAAATGCCATCATTATTATAATTGACTCGGTTTCCCTCCCGCCCTTCTACCTGTCTTCAAAAGCACTAGGCTTTTGAAACCATAACATATTAAGTCATTTGCCAGATAGCATTAGATTTCTCACTAAATTGTAAGCTCCCAGAGGACAGGGATTGTGTCTATCAATTCTACTGTTCCGTACTCTTGCACAGAGTAAACAACAAATACTATGGATTGATGAATTATCTGTACTTAAAATAAGCACACATCTGTCTGTGAGTCTAGGTGAATTACTCTATCATTTCTAGTTATCAGCTTTCTAACGTTATCATCGTCATAATCATCATCATTAATCTTGCCCTTACCGAGTGCAAAAAACTTTATTTAGTGCAAGAGAGAGTGCAAAAGAAGCACCACGCATGTTCCCTGCTCTCAAGGAACTTGCAATCTACAGCAACCTAAGCTCATGTTGGCATTCATTATGATAATAGCAATTTTTAAGTGCCTTGCCAGTCACATGGCAGGGAAATGGCAGAACCAGAATTTGAACCCAGATCTCCAGGCTCCTTTGCCTGTGCTCTTTCCACTAGGCCACAGAGCTTCTCTGGGAATCCACAACTAAAAAGCCCAGAGTGAAAAAGAGTCATGGTAATCCAGTCCTGAGGAAATCATTGCCAAAACCAGTAAAGGTTGGAGTCTTAGTGGGTATTTGAAAATATTTCTTTTTCAGATTAGCATAACACTGATCTCTTTCAACAAAGACATTTTGCAACACGACAATAATCCTCAAAGTGCAGACCTTTTCATAGGTACAGGTATCCTTGTAAGAAAATATTTTCTACTTGCTGAGAGAATACTGTCTTTCTGGGAAAGCTAGTCAATGTTGAAATGATTTCTAAGTGATAAGCCGTCAATGAGTATTTTACACTGAGGGTCTGTGGGGGGATATCTTTGTATTATGGGTTGTGCTCTTGACCTGAGATTTGCTTTGTTTCCTTGTGGAAATGGTTCCTAATCTTTAAGGGTATCTAATCGGGCTGGGCCAAAAAATAAAATAAGCCTAAACTGAAAGAGCCAGACATTCTGAAATGTCAAGAGGCCATTATAACCATAATCATACTAATCAGTATTTTAGTTTGGTTGAACCACCTGATCCCTAAGAATAAATGAGCAAATATTCTGATGTAGACAAGCCAGTTCTGAATTTGTTTAGGAATGGAGGCAGTGTGGCCTAGTAGAAAGAGCATGGCACTACTTGTCAGGAGACCTGGGTTCTAGATTTGGCTGGTCCTCTTCCCTGCTGTGTTTTCTTTGGAAAGTTAATTAAACTTGTCTGTCCCTCAGTTTCCTCATTTGTAAAATGGGGATAAACTAACCTATTCTCCCTTCTTCTTAGAATGTGCAGCAATTGTGGATAGGGATTGTGTTTGATCTGATTGCCCGATACTTATCCCAGGAGCGTGGCCTAGTGGAAAGAGCACAGGCCTGGGAGTGAGAGGACCTGGGTTTTAATCCTGTCTCTACTGGTCACTCTGCCAATTGCTAGCTGTATGACTTAAGTTCTCTGTGCCTCAGTTTCCTCAACTGTAAAGTGGAGATTCAATACCTGTTCTCCTTCCCACTTCAGATTGTGAGCCCCATGCAGAACAAGGAATGTGTCTGACCCATATGACTTGTACCTACCCAAGCGCTTAGAACGTGTTTGACATATAAGTGCCTAACAAGTTCCATAAAACACTTGTCATAGTGATTAATAAATGCCTTCTTTATAATGATTACTTCACCATCAATCTCTAGGAATAGTTTCGAAGTCTGATCATCTGATGATGTAAAGAATTGCTGATTCTCTAACAACCACAAAGAAGCAGTGTGCCTAGTGGAAAGAGGATGAAACAGAGAGTCGGAAAGACTTGGGTTTTAATCCTGGCTCTACCACCTGTCTGCAAGTCACTTAATTTCTCTGGGCCTCAGTTACCTCACCTGTAAAATGGGGATTTAAAACTGGGAGCCCCATGTAGGAAAGGGACAGTGTATCCACCCCAGTGCTTAGTATAGTGCCTGACATATAATAAGCACTTAACAAATGCCATTAAAATAATAAGCCACAGACAATTCATCAACCCTACATCACTGCACATACCTTCTTAACAAAAGTCTACTCTCAAAAAAATATTACATTACTCTCAGCTGTCCGGTTACCAAAGAAGCTAGATTCATACTCCTAGATCTGGGCATTTCTTTCTAGTTAAAACTACATCTCTGTCTTATTCTACTTGTGGTGTGAATGAAGCCAGTGAAAAATGTTTTTATCTTAGCTGAAGAAAATTGAGAAAATGCATTTACATTTTCAAACTTCTATGAAATGGACAACTTCGTTGAAATCCATATGGTGAAGTTATGGCTAAGTGATGTTGTTGAAATCTTCCTTCTTAAGTGACCTAAAGGCAGGGAGTCTTTGGTACGAAGGATCTGTTTGGAGGAGTCGAAATAGACCAGTTGAACTCTTTCATTCCCGCCAGTTATTATTGTGGTTCCAAGCTAGAAGTAAAGGTTAAGTAAATAGGTCTTTGGAACAGATCCTGTATTCATTCATTCATTCAATTGTATTTATTGAGCACTTACACTCTCTGTGCAAAGCACTGTATTCATTGCTTGGGAGAGTAAAATATAATGATAAAAAAGACACATTCCTGCCCACAAGGAGAGGGGGAGAAAGACATTTAATATAAATAAATATAAAGTACAGATATATCAAGATATAAACACATGTGCTGTGGGTATCTATAGCTGATCTGATTATTCCACATTGATCCCCAGAGTTTAGCACATAGAGAGTGCCATATTAATGTCATCATTATTATTACCGTCTTGGCAAAAATGGCTCCTATCCTGTTCTGGAGAGGGTCTCAGTTTGTTTTATCGGTTATATTGAGAACAGAATGAAATATGCCGAGAGGATAGATATACTCTATAGTTTGATTTCTGTTCCTCTGAAATTTTCAAGAGGACAGCTTGTATGTGCAAAGCAGACATAGAGAATTCTGTTTGATCTCACCATTTATGTGTGCACATAGTATCCCAAAATATGGATCCAATGTCATCCGTTGAGGCGGCAGGGGCTTGGCCTGGGAGATGTCTGGAGTTTCCTTTCCGTTTTAGGGTTTTATAACGTAGCTTCTGAGGAGCATTTCTCACTCTTGATTCTGGCACTCATAAAAAATATTATTAATATTATTATTATTAAGCATTTATTATGTGCAAGGCACTATACTAAGCACTGGGGTGAATACAAGCAAATCAGGTTGGACAGAGTCCCTACCCCGCATGGGGCTCATAGTCTTAATCCCCATTTTACAGATGAGGGAACTGAGGCATAGAGAAGTTAAGTGGCTTGCCCATGGTCACAGAGTGAACAAATAGTGGAGCTGGGATTAAATCTTGTTTGGAATTTACTAACCAAAGATGGATAAAGATTTGTGGGGATTTGTGTTCAAGTTGGAAATAGATGTCTCAAGAGCTATTTACTTTTAGATTATGTATACACTCTAAATTGCTAGTCCAAGCCATAGTACTTATGGAGCACCTGTGTACAGAGCAACTATACTAAGCGTTTGGGGGAGAGTATAATAGAATTAGTAGATCCTCAAGGATGTCCCAGTATTAGAGAAGCAGCGTGGCTCAGTGGAAAAGAGCACGGGCTTTGGAGTCAGAGGTCATGAGCTTGAATCCCAGCTCTACCACTTGTCAGCTGTGTGACTGTGGGCAAGTCACTTAACTTCTCTGTGCCTCAGTTACCTCATCTGTAAAATGGGGCTGAAGACTGTGAGCCTCTGAGGCACAGAGAATTGAAGTGACTTACCCAAGGTCAAACAGCAGACAAGTGGCAGGTTCTTCTGACTCCCAGGGCAGGGCTCTATCCACTAGGCCACACTGTTTCTAAAGGAGCCGTAAATTTCTCGAGGGAAAAGATCCTAGCTACTAATTCCACTGTACTCTTCCAAGTAATTACTTTGGTACTCTGCACATACTGGCTGCTCAATCAATATCGTTTATTCACTGCTCGATCGAGTGGAATGAACGACATAGCTGGAGTCTCTCAGTAGCAATGAGTGCAAAAGAAGGGGTTCTCTCTAGGATTACTGCCCTCTGCATTAAGGAAGGAACACACGCTTTTCCTTGGCACCATTCTGCCTTGAACTCTGATCCTTTGAGATTGCAGAAAAATGTGCTGATCTTACATTGCTCTCAGCTGTTTAGTCACCAAGGCAGCCAGATAAATATTTCTAGATGTGTGGGGCTTTTCTAGTTTTAAAAAAGGGGCACTTCATTACCTCACTCTTTTTAGCTTGGGGACGCAAATGTGAGCTTGTCGTAGGCAGGGAATGTCACAGTTTACTGTTGTATTGTACTTTCCCAAGCGCTCAGTACAGTGCTCCTCACACAGTAAGTGCTCAATAAATACAACTGAATGAATACATGCATGAAAAACGTTTTATCTTTGGTGGTGGAAAATGATCAGCACACTTATTCTCTTCATCCTACCATGAGAAACCTTCTCTCTAACATGATAATCCCAGGCGTACAATCCAACATAATGAAATTGTCATGTCTGTTTCTGGGATTAAGTAGGGCTGTTGAGTATCAGGTGCCAGAGCAGCCGGAAGTATTTAGGGTAAATAGAGATATTTGGAAATTTGGAGGTAGGCCGATACACGAATTAACTTGGAGAGGCTTTTGTATATTGGAACAGGGTAGGATGAGAGAGTAGCATTTAGAGTGAGGGGAGGAGCATAATCTTCTCCAAGAGGCCCTCCCTGATTAAGCCCTCCTTTCCCCTCTCGTTCTCCCCTCTGCATCATCTATCTGTTGCCAAGTTGTACTTTCCAAGCGCTTAGCACAGTGCTCTGCACACAGTAAGTGCTCAACAAATAAGATCAGATGAATGAATGAATGAATCTATGCAGCTGGATCTGTGACCTTCGGATATTGGATATTCACCTTACCCCCAGCCCCACAGCACTTACATTTTATAAATTACTCATTTATTCATATTAATGTCTGTCTCCTACAGACAGGGAACGTGTCCAGGGAGTTCTGTTGTATTGTACTCTCCCATGTCCTTAGAACTGTGCTCTGAACATAGTAAGCTCTCAATAAATACCGTTGATTGAGAGATTGAGTCCCTTGACATGCAGTAAGCCAGATGGCTTTGGCTACTTATGCAACATTTCTCTGAGCCCAGAATCCTTCCATAAGTTCATCTCGTCGATGCCTTACCTAGTCTCTTCTTCTGTCAGTGATGATGGCAAAAATATGGCAAGGCACAGGAGGTAGTGGTGGTGAAGTGCAGGGGACACAAGACGGTTCAGTAAGCCTTCCAGGAAATCTGCTCTGTTGGATTGGCAGACGGCCCACAGGAAACACCGTGAGGAATGGTCAGCCGAGATAGCGACCCTCCATTCTCCTTGTTGTCCCACCTGGGGTCCGTTTCATCGATTCTGGGTTGGCTTGGCTGGTGTTCACGATGAAACCAACTGCCAGCAACTTTTTTTCAAGGGCACATTCCCACAAAGCCTCTGAGGGCAAACACAAGTCAGTGGCCCCAATGGAGAGAGCTAAACAACTTTCTGTCCTGCCAGGGCCAGAGGTGGGGTGATGGGATGAGCACTGAGAAATGAGATGGAGAGGTTGACACGAAACAAAAGAACTTGAAGGCAAATTAATTTTTCATTCTTGCAACCCTGCCAAAGGTAGCGATTCTTTTCTTTGGCCCAACCTTCTAATCTTTGCCATTCGAAGGAATTGTTCTTTACTATTTATTTTTATTTACTATGATCTTTTAGACTCTCCCATCATTTGTTTGCCTAGGGCGGTCACAAAAGTCTCTTGGAAAAAAAAGGTCATTCATTACACTTGGCATGCTGCTACAATGGATGATTTTTTTTTTAATAAGGACACTGATTTAAGACACAAAAAACAAAAACAAAAAACTAAAAAAAACTTAGGAGAGTCTGAAAATATTAAAAGGAAAAGTCTTTGTTCAATATTCATTGGGCTTCTCCATGTGGAAGGCAGTGAAGAGACCCCACTGTTATTTCCCCTATCTGTAATTTATTTTAACGTCTGTCTCCCCTTGAAGATCGTAAACTCCTCATGGGCAAGATCCCGTCTGCCAGCTCTGTGGCACTGTACTTTCTCAAGCGCTTAGTACAGTGCTCTTTACGCAGGAAGTTCTCAATCAATACCACTGATTGATTAACTGCTCAAACAGCTCTATCTCTCTCATCTAAGTTTCATGTGGAAGCGTCAGAATTTGGTAATAGAAAGGGTCCACAACGGAGAGGTGCATTTCGTGCTATGATATATTAATCAAAATCCTTCAGGATAATCCAATATATGTCTGGTTTATATCAGCACCTGATCAGTTCCTTCATACTCTGAATTAATAATTCACTGGATCTTGGAAGAAGAGGTGGCTACGGGGAAAATAATAAAAATAATTACAGTATTTGGCACTTATTATATGCCAGGCACTGTACTAAGTGCTGGGGTGGACACAAACAAATCGGGAAGGGACACGAACTAGGCTCACAAAGACCTGACTTTGAGACCCCCTTCCTTGGCTTCCTTGCTTGGAGCTGACCCTCACGGCAGACAGAACCCAGTGGAAACAGCCCAGGCTTGGGAGTCAGAGGACGTGGGTCCTAATCCCGGCTCCACCACTTGTCTGCTGTGTGACCTTAGGCAAGCCACTTGACTTCTCTGTGCCTGTTACCTCATCTGTAAAATGGGGATTAAGACTGTGAGCCTCTCATGGGACAACCCGATTATCTTGTATCTACTCCAGCGCTTAGACGTGCTCGGCACATAGTAAGCCCTTAACGAATCTCATTATTATTATTACTGGTGTGGGGAAGAGAGTCGCCGTAATCTGTTTCCTCTGTGTGGATCATGGGTGCGGGCTCCAGGCTGGTGTCAGATGGAATCATATGATGGCAGATGTCAATCATGGGGGACATGGCTCCTTGTTGGGTCAAAATTCAGCCCCTTTTAATAGGGGTGGGCAGATCTGAAAGGGCAGCCAGATGCCTTTGTAATCCAATCAAATACCATTCACGCAAATGCCACCCCCAGTGCCAATCCAGTGGGGGTAATAATAGGAGGAGGAGAGATAATAATGAAGGTAAATCATAACTCCTTGATGATGATAATAATTATGGTATTTGTTAAGCACTTATTGTGTGTCCAATTCAAATGTGCTTGTATCTACCCCAGTGCTTAGTACAGTGCCTGGCAAATAGTAAGCACTTAAATACTGCAAATATCATTACTATTATTATGTGCCAGGCACTGTACTAAGCGCTGGGGTGGATACAGTGCCTGCTCCACATAGGGCTCACATTCCTCATCCCCATTTTACATATGAGGTAACTGAGGCCCAGAGAAGTGAAGTGACTTTCGCAAGGCCACACAGCACACAAGTGGCAGAGTCCTTCTGACTGCCAGGCCCGTGCTCTATCCACTGCACTATGCTGTTCCTCGTGGGCAGGGATCGTATCTACCAACTGTATTGCATCAAATTTTCCCGTGCGCTTAGTATAGTGCTCTGCCCAAAGTATGAGCTTCATTCATTCAATAGTATTTATTGAGCGCTTACTATGTGCAGAGCACTGTACTAAGCGCTTGGAATGTACAATTCGGCAACAGACGCCCACTGACGGGCTTACAGTCTATACCACTATATGTTTATCTCCTTAACTCACCATGTTGGTTAATTAATCAATCAGTCCTGGGAACCTCAGCTATTCATCTTCACATGGAAGAAGCGGTGTGGACCAAAAATCCTCTCCAAGTTCCTTTCCACCAAACTATGATATTATTTAATTGCAACTGTACATGTTCCAGGATGACTATTCATGGCTCATCTTCCTTATCTTCTTCCTGGAATGGGGTAGGAAAAAATGTTTTGACATTGATTCATCTGCCCCTGGCATCTAGATAAAAGAAAACACTTTGTTTTCCCTTTCCTTTCCCTTAGGCTAATTGGGGAAGGAGGTTAAAAATTAGCCACTTGTGCACCCAACTCCCTCAGAAAGACTCGACTTATATGCTGTTATATTTTTCACTACTTTTCAGGACTAGTATTATTAGCATTTATTAAGCACCCCCTGTGCTAGATGCTTGGGAAGTACAGGATAGTCAAGTGACATGTTCCTTTCCCACAAGAAGGTCACACTTCCATGGGAGAGACAAACAAAAATATTTACAACACTGTCACGGTAAATTTTTGAGCCCACATGTATACATGAGGGCTGAGAAAGATGTAAACTGATTAATAAGTGCTAGAAATGGATGAAGGTATGATATGACTCAGAAGTCTGGCAAGTGAACCATTTCTCTTGGAGGTCTCAAACATTGTTAAAGAATCAGGGAAAATTAACTGGACAACTCAGAGAAGTAGTGTGACTTAGTGGAAATCATATTTGACCTGGACTCTAATCCTGGCTCCCCCACTTGCCTGCTACATGGCCTTGGGGTCGTCATATAACTTCACTTTGCCTCAACTTCCTTATCCGTAAAATGGGGATTCAGTACACAGGCTGTTGTGGAGAAAAATGCTAGATAATTTTTTTTTTTTTACATCCCTTCACCCATTCTTGGCTATCGACATTCTGGGATTGCTGGATTCCTGTTAATTGACCAGGTCGACTTGGGCCTTATCTATGATGATGGGTCAAATCTTTTCATTCATTAGCTGAATCCCCTAGTAGACTCCAACGAGCTTAGTGACAGAGAAGTGACAGACAACCCCATAGCACTTTTGTACCTATCTTTATATATTACAAATTACTTATTTATCCTTATTAAAGTCTGTGTCCCGCTCTAGACTGTAAGCTTTTTATGGCCAGGGAATGTGCCTGCTAATTCTGTTGTATAATAGTCTTCCAAGCACTTAGTACAGTCCCCTGCATATAGGAAGTGCTCAATAAATACCACTAATTGATCGGCTGAAGCATGCAGGCAGGAATATCTTTCCCACCTAATTTCTGAATCTGTTTCTACCAGGTTAAAGAGGTTCACGCATCCTAGTGCTTTTTTCACAGCCCTAACGTGATTTGTTGTCCAGTACAGTTTTGTGGTGATTGAGAATGCTGTGTTGAATGTTTCATGTTGGGCTCAAGTCAACTAGGCAAAATTGCATAAGACTACTTTCCTGTGCGGGCTTCCCAATTTACCTGTGGAGAAGTAAAACTGCCAGCCGCTACCACGCTCTCCAGTCCCTAGGACAGTGCTCTGCACAGAATAAATGCTCTCCAGTGACTAGTACAGTGCTCCTCACAGAATAAATGCTCAACAATTACTTGGATTCATTGCCTGATTGATTGGCAAGTGCTGAGACATTCTATTTCAGTGAGATTGATGAGGTAATACCAGAAATCCTGGAGTAAGCTTAGATGAGGGTCCAAGTACCTGTACTAAAATTACTTTTGTTTTGTTGGTATGACCGATCACATTTAATGATAGGTGCTTAGCACGAACCTTTTGCAGCTAGAATTTACAGCAAAATTAATATTTTTCAACAAACCTAGGAGAGCCTGCCCCTAATCAATACGTTTAATAAAGGCAGCACATAGAGGAATCTCAAAATCCTTTCATTTCTAATCTCATATTTTGGAAAATTGGCTTGATCCCAATTGGGCACTGCAAAATAGATCAACATTTTTTCAAGGTATTCCAATTTTGAAAAGGATGGGTGATTTGTTTATAAAAACATTCAGTTCCATCATTCAGTTTAAATACCGATGATTTCAAATCTCTTATGGTGCTTGTGTGGCATGTGGGGCAAGACTGAGAGTAGAAGGCAGAAGGCAGGAAGGCAGAAGGGTTTCTCTCCAAGGCTCTTTTGACCTATTATCCCAAGGCAGGGTTGCCAATGACCATAAATTCGTGGTGCTGCCCATTTACAAATGATGTGGACAAAGGAGACCTTGAAACTACTTTTTGTCTTGGATTATGTTGCTACCAGAGGTGAAAATGGGGTCTTGGACTAATATATCCATATCAAAGAGCCCCAGATGTATTAATTTCATCCTCAATTCACTGGATAATTAGATAACTTTTTGCTAGTTTGAACTCTATCTGAAGAGGTGAAGGATTAGAATATTTCATGCAAATCGTTTAGATAATTCAGGTTAAGACAGGAGACTGTAAGGTCCCTGTGGGCAGGGATAAATGGCTCAGACTATTGAATCGGACTCTCCCCGTGCCCATTACAGTGCTCTGCACACAGTAAGTGCTCAATAAATAGCATTGATTGATACAGAAATTCATTTTAGAGGCAAATGGGATTTTTAGACCAGAATTTGCAAAGTCTCCAAAACCAGGATTGAGCCTATTCTGGGCCATGTTAAATCCCATCTGGATGAGTGTTGGGAAGAAAGACCAGCATGCAGACAAATCTTTGCAGGAATATCTAGTTTCCTAGGTAGCCTGGAAGAAAAAAACAGTTTTTTTCATATACTGGACTGTAGCCACCTCTTGGGAAAAGCATAACACCTGTTTCACAGTCTCAACGCCACCCTAAGGAGGATCAAGTGCAGAAGCTAAAGAAAGATGTCATTTTCAGTTGAAACTAGGAGTGACATTTGTGGGCAGAAGAGAAGGATTCAAATTAGTCTGTTGCATTAATTAGCAAACCCACTCTTAAGAACTGGAAAATGGAATCCTTCATGTCCAACAGGAGACAGTACTGGCCTTCAGTATAGTGTCTGGGGAAATAAGTGAAGGCCTGGGAGTGAAGAAACTGGGATTCTAATTTCCGTTTTGCCACTGCCCTCTTGTGCGATCTTGGGTAAATCATCCGCTGGCTTTGGCCCCCAGTTCCCTTATCCGTAAAACCAGGATAGTAAGAATGGCTTCTCCCTAGTTCACAGAGATGTGATGAGGATAAAATGAGTTCACTGATGTGAAAACACTTTGGAAAAAACAAAATGCTACACTGAAAAGAAAGGTGTCTTTATTATGAAAAAAATAATCAGAGGGAGACAGGAATAATGGAAGTGTATTTAACTTGCTTCTATTGAGTTAATAGTGTAATTATTTGTGGACCCTAAATATGTTGTTTTAGAAGAGTGATTCCAGTTGAAGATTTTACTGTGAGAATTGCACAGAAAATAACAAGTGAAAGGTAATTGAGGCAGACCTTATAGGTGACTAATCCTGTTAGTTTTCGTTCTTAATGATATATCAAGGCACTGAATGCCAGTGCTTGAGGACAGTTCATCCCAAAGGATTGGCTGTTTCTTCTCTTTAGTGCAGAGATAATAATAATGATGAAGGTAATGGTTGAGCTCTCGCTATCCGCCAAGCACTGTTCTAAGTGCTGGGATAGATACAAGGTTATCAGGTTGTCCCACTTGGGGCTCACAGTCTTGATCCACATTTTACAGATGAGGTAACTGAAGCATAGAGAAGTGAAGTGACTTGCTCAAAGTCACACAAAGACAAGTGGAGGAGCAAGGATTAGAACCCACAACCTCTGACTCCCAAGCCCGGGCTCTTTACTGAGCCACGCTGCTTCTCTGTACTACTTGAGGGCAGGGATCACATCTACAAATTCAATTATATTCTCCCAAGTGCTTTATTGCAGTGCTCTGCACACAGTAAGGGCTCAACAAATACTATTCATTTATGGGTTGTGAAATTGACACATTTGGCAACCTGATTTCCTAGGCTAGTGGTTTGGAGCACAAGGAGGATAATGTTAAGGCTGATATTTTTAACATGAAAAGACAAAACCAGAATTGTTTGGAACATGCAGTCCTTAATAGTCATGTCAGACAGGTGAATCATCCAGCTCCTGTGAGCATGTTCAGGGGAGCTGATGAAAGAAAATACACTTAACTGTGTCTTAGAAGATTCACCTCAGGTCAAGCTTTCTCTTCCTGATCCTACCAAGAAATGGACAGAAACAACTATTTCTGTCCAATGAAATCTAACTAGATTGCTATTTCCTGATAAGAAATTGAATGCAAAGCTTGGGCAATCATTCTTTGGGTCTTTCTGCAAATGCCCTCTTTTGCCAATAATGGGGGAGAAAAACAAATGGCAATTAGGTGGCCAGATTTCCCAGAAATCACATTTACAATCGAGGTTCATGAAGAGGTAGTTTCATTCATCTCAGACTAAAGTTTGTTAGGCTGCCACTAGTGTTAAGCCATTTCAGATTTCTTTCCCTCTCTCCTCACTTCTGTTTAGCCTGAATAACGGTGGTTTTGGTCTCTCTTCTCAGCTACATTGTATTCTTTGAGTCTCAGTTAATGGCCGAGATATTTCCTAATGAGTCCATTGCCTCCCTTACCTGTGATTTATTTTTAATGTCTGTCACCCCTGTTAGACTATAAGCTCCTTAGGGATCATTTCCACCCACTGTATCATATTCTCTCAAGCACTCAGTACAGTCCTTTGCACAAAATAAGCACCACTAATTTATTGATGGATTACGGAGAACCAAACACAAACCACAGTATGGAAGATCCAATTTAGAAACCAAGGAGTTTTTTCTCATGGTAGAGAATACTTCGGCTTCCTACTTATTCATCATTTCCTTTTTTTTTCCCGAAATAAAGGAAAATTACCATGGATACCCAGCTCTGTTTTCATTACTTGGGTTTTTCTAGAATTCAGTGCTCCTCAGGCACAGTGCATTATGTGCCCATCCAAATTTCATCTTGCTAGTTGTGCCATTCATCATCAATCAGTTAGTACTTACTGTAAGCAGAGCACAGTAGTAAGCACCTGGGAGAGTATAATACAACAGAGTTGGTAGCCCCTTCCCCTAAGGAGCTTATAGTCTAATGTGCTCTTCTCAGTCACCAGGAGATTGTGCGACTGACAGCTACCCTACCCCTCCCAAACAATCAGTGGCATTGATCACATTCTTATTTTGAGCGGAGTTTAATGAGCACAATTATTCACTTGCCTTTATTGCTTATCAGGACTCACTTTTTTTAAAAATCTTTTATTCATCCATTTACCTCTGCTCCAAGAAGGCTTGCCTGACTAATCGCTCAACCTGTTTTCTCTTCCTACTGCATCGCTTCACACTCTTGAGTCGGTACCTCCAAGCCCATAGAAACTCACTCCTGCCCCCCGCCTCCACTATTGTATATATTTTTATATTTTGGTTGCTTTCCCTACCTCTATTTATTTTAACGTCTGTCTCCCTTGTTAGACTGTAAGATGATTTAAGGCAGGAATCAGCTCTAATAACTCTATTTTGCTCTTGCAAGCACAGTACATACGATAGTTACCTGCATACAATAAGTGCTCAAAAATTACATATCCATCTGCAATTTATTTCAGTGTCTGTTTCCCCCTTTTAGTTTGTTCTCTCCTAGTTAGCAGAGTTCACGTCTACCTGCAGCATTATACCGTTCTGTCCCAATTGCTTAGTACAGTGCACAGAGTAAGCAGTCAATAAGTGCCGCTGGTTGATTGAATGGTTAGTTCATCTACTTACCTTTCCCGACTCAGCAAAGGTTTCAAAGGCAAAGATTGTATCTAAGCTCATTGTGGGTAAGGAATTGTCTGTTATATTATTGTGTTCTGTTCTCCCAAGCGCATAGTACAGTGCCCTGAATAAAAAAAGTGCTCAATAAATGCGATTGATTGGCTTTTCTAGGTGCCCCAAATGCCTAGTAAATGATCTCAGTAAAAACCAGTGATGAGGAAGGGCAGAAGTATTGAATGTATCCAGTTTTCTTATTTACTAATACTATTCTGCAGACAGCAACCGGATAAAAGAAACTCCATCCCTTCACCCGTCTCAACCACTTCCCCTTTGATGGACTCATGGTGACTCTGCCCATTGTTTTGAAGGACTGTGTGACTCTAAGTGAGATTCTTGGGCTCATTTCCTCAGAATGAATCATTGAGAACAATTGATAGTGAAGAACCTAAGATCCACTACAAAAATGAAATTGTGAGAGGTCTAGAGAAATTTCCTACTACAGACTACCACGATCCTACTACGACTACTAAACAGCTAGAACTATTACATTTCCTACTAAACCCAGCCTGTACACTTCGCTCCTCTAAATGCCAATCTGCTCACTGTATTTGGATTTCATCTCTCTCATCACCGACCCCTCGCTTATGCCCTGCCTCTGTCTTGGGACACTCTCCCTCTTCATATCTGACAGATGTTCACTCTCCCCATCTTCATAGTCTTATTAAAACCACATCTCCTGCAAAAGGTCTTCCCTGACTAAAGCCTCATTTCCTCTTTTCCCACTCTCTTCTGTGTCACCCTGGCACTTGGATTTGCACCCTTTATTCACCCCTCTCAGCCCCATAGCACTTATGTCCATATCTGTAATTCATTTATATCAATGTCTGTCTCCCTTCTTAAACTGTAAGCTCATTGAAGTCAGGGAATGTGCCTATCCCTCTGTTATTTTGTACTCTCCCAAGTGCTCGGTACGGTGCTCTTCACGAGGTAAGCATTCAACAAATATGATTGATTGCCAACCCTAAAATATACGATCAAACATTCATTCTCATTCAATCGTATTTATTGAATGCTTACTGTGTGCAGAGCACTGTCCCAAGCTCTTGGGAGAGTACAGTATAACAATAAAGACACATAATAATAATAATGTTGGTATTTGTTAAGCGCTTACTCTGTGCAGAGCACTGTTCTAAGCGCTGGGGGAGATACAGGGGAATCAGGTTGTCCCATGTGGGGCTCACAGTCTTAATCCCCATTTTACAGATGAGGTAACTGAGGCACAGAGAAGTTAAGTGACTTGCCCACAGTCACACAGCTGACAAGTGGCAGATCTGGGATTCGAACCCATGACCTCCGACTCCCAAGCCCGGGCTCTTTCCACTGAGCCACACATACAAGGAAATGGAGTTGATTCAGGCCTGAATCCCTGGAAGATTAATCAGAATATTCTCATATTGAATTTGCATGAAAAGGCCTCCATTTGTTAATAGTACATGCCACAAAAATCAGGATCGATTCTTCGGGGAAGGAAGGAAGGAAGAAAGAAAAATGTTGGGATGTTTTAGCTGGAAATTGTGGAAAAGGTAATATTATGCTGCCATCTGGTGTCAATAAGATATATGACGGGACGATCTTTTCCCAAGCCCTGGGCAGGATCACGAAATCTGGATTCCCCCAAAGACAGTCCCCGCCACCCGTGTTAAATAGAGAGTGGAAATCATTATGGGACAGTTCAAGTAAAAAAAAAAAAAAAGAAATTCCACTTTCGTTATTTATTAAGCATCTGATCTGTGTAAAGCGCCAGGGTAGATATCCAAAGCACTGGTGTGGATACAAGAGGACCAGAATCGGTGCTGGGGGAAAAAAAAGAAAAAGAGACACCATACATGAAATAAATCAGGATACAGATAAATAAGATTTTTAATGAATGATGAAATACAACATATGTAGGGAAACAGTGTGGCCTAGTGGAAAGAGCCCTGACCTGGAAATCAGAGGAGCCGGTTTCTTATCGGCAGTTTACCACTCTTTTTGTTTGTTTTAACTGGTATGGGTTAAGCACTTAGTACGTGCCAGGGACTACTAAATACTGGGGTAGAAACAAGATTTCACAGGTTTCACAGTCTTAATCCCCATTTTACAGATGAAGTAACTGAAGCACAGAGAGGTGAAGTAACCTACCCAAGGTCACACAGCAGAGAGTGGTGGAGCTGGGATCAGAACCCCGGTCCTCTGACTCCCAGGCCCGGGTCTTTTCCACTAGGCCACACTGCTTCTGCTGTGTGCTACTGTTTGCCAGCTTGCCAGCTGTGTTACTTTGGGCAAGGCATTTGTCATCTCTGTGCCTCAGTTTCCTCAACTGTAAAATGGGGGTTCATTGGGATCAAAGCTCTCCATCACCTTTCCCTCTCCTACCTCACCTCCCTTCTCTCCTTCTCCAGCCCTGCCCGCACACTCCACTCCTCTGCTGCCGCTAACCTTCTCACTGTGCCTCGTTTTCGCCGGTCCCACCGTTGACCCCTGGCCCCTGTCCTTCCTCTGGCCTGGAATGCCCTCTCTCCTCACAACCGCCAAACTAACTCTCTTCCCCTCTTCAAAGCCCTACTGAGAGCTCACCTCCTCCAGGAGGCCTTCCCAGACTGAGCTTTCCCTTTCCCCCTGCCCTCCTTCCCTCCCCTTTCCCCCTACTCCCTCCCTCTGCTCTACCCCCTTCCCCTCCCCACAGCACTTGTGTATATATGCACATATTTATTATTCTATTTCATTAATGATGTGTATATACCTATAATTCTATTTATTTATTTTGATGCCATTGATGCCTGTCTACTTGTTTTGTTTTGTCGTCTGTCTCCCCCTTCTAGACTGTGAGCCTGTTGTTGGGTAGGGAATGTCTCCGTCTGTTCCCAAATTGTACTTTCCAAGCGCTTAGTACAGTGCTCTGCACACAGGGAGCGCTCAATAAATAAGATTGAATCGAATGAATGAAAGATAGCATAGATTCAGGTTTAAGAAGCAGTCCAAACCCATAAGCAAATGCACAATTCCTTTTTTATGTTATTTGTTAACTGCTTACTATGTGTAAGATAGTGTAATAAGTGTTGGGGTAGATTCAAGATAATCAGGTTGGACACAGTCCCATTCTACAGAGGGCTTCTAGCATTAATCCCCATTTTGCAGGTGAGGTACCTGAGGCACAGAAAACTCAAAGTGATTTGTCCCAGTTCACTCAACAGACAATAATAGTAATCATCATCATCATCATAATGATAATAATAGTTGTGGTATCTGTTAAGAGCTTACTATATGCCAGACACTGTACTAAGCACTGGGGCAGATACAGGCAAAACATGTTGGACACCGTCCCTCTCCCACGTGGGGCTCACAGTCTCAATCCTATTTTACAGATTAGGTAACTGAAGCACAGAGAAGTGAAGTGACTTGTCCAAGGTCACAGTGCAGACAAGCATTAGAGCCAGAATTGGAACTTAAGACATTCTGATTCCCAGGCCCATGCTCTATCCACTTCGCCATAATGTTTCTCCAGCGGTGGGGTCAGGATCAGAACAACAGGTCCTCCGACTTTCAGGCTTGGGCTTTCCATTAGGCCTCTTCATTCTCTGAACAAATGATCTCAAATCCCCTTCGTTCGGAACCCTGAGGAGATCCAAGTCCCGATGCTCCTATGGTGCGTATGTTTGTCCTTGTGTTATATTTTCATTTCAGCTTTCCAGATGTGAGCACTCCTCCTCTCACTCTTACACTGCGAGCCCTGTGGGTAATAGCTCACCTTTGTACTTGTTTCCCAGTGCTCAGTAAAGCGCTTAGCACATAGTACCTACTCCAGAGGACACAGTACCTACTCCAGACCCTGTATCTCCCTCCTACACACTTTATTTCTATCCCCACCGCTTTTTATACATATGGAAATTCATTTGCCTATCTGAACTGTTCAACTCTTTATTAGTATTTACCCCAGTGCTAAGCACAGGGGTGAGAACCAGGTGGGTGCTTAATGAATACCAAAATCATCTGAATGACCACAAATGCAAGAGAAGCAGCACTGCCAAGTGGAAAAAGCTTAGGCCTGGGAGTTGGGAGACCTGAGTTCTAACCCAGCTCCACCACTTGCCCGCCGCACGACCGCTGGCAAGTCACTTAACTCCTCTGTGCCTCAGTTTCCTTATCTGTAAAGGGGTGAAATGCCTGCTCTCCCTCCCCCTTTAGACGGTGAGACAGGGACTCTGTAGGACCTGATTATCTACTATCTATCCCAGAGCTTAGTGTGTGTAAGCACAGTCAGGGATTTGACTTGGGATGTGCAGTGATGGTCAGTGACGGTGGCTACCAGGATGATGTTTCCCCGGATATGGCTGGAGACCCCTGCATTAGAAAGGGCAGAAAATGGAAATGCTAGCCAGAATACGACAGATGCCTCTAAATGAAGAGAGGACTCGCTCAGGCTTTTCGGTTTGGGAAGCAGCATTGCGTAGTGAATAGCACACAGGCCTGGGAGGCCGAAGGTCGTGGGTTCTAATCCGGTCTCTGTCGCTTGCCTGCTCTGTGACCTTAGGCAAATCACTTCACTTCTTTGAGCCTCAGTTACCCCACTTGTAAAATGGGGATTGGGACTGCGAGCCCCGCTCGGGAAGGAATTGTGCCCAACCCGATTTGCTTGTATCCAATTCATCACTTAGTACAGTGCCTGGCACATCGAAAGTGCGATGCAAATACCATAATAAATGTTATTAGTAATAAAAAAAGGAAACAGTTCTCATTATCCTCCTATTTCATGCTACCAATAGCTTTTTCATGCCAGAAAGGATATTAGTACAACTTACCATGTTCACTAGAGTAAGAGGAACGGCTTGGTTTGGTGTAAAGGGCATAGATCTAGAAGTCAAAAGACCTAGGTTCTAATCCCTGCTTTGCCTCGTGCCTTCTGCGTCAACCTGAGCAAGTCACTTAACTTCTCTCCTGCTTAGATTAAGAGTCTGACGTGGGACAGGGACTCTGACCGACCTGATCATCCTGCATCTTCCCCAGTGCTTAGAATGGTGTTTGACACAAGGTAAGTGCTTAAATATCACAATTAATAGAACCTATGCTTCTCTATTTCTCCTGGCTGGAGGTCAAATCATGGCAGGATTTGAATGGAGCAGATTACATACCCTACTGTCTGGACTACTTAAGCAATTTTTTTTTTTAAATAGTGGATTCAGTTCTATTTTACTTAGCGCTTTTTCCAGCTTTTAGTTATTTGTCTCAGTCAATTTGAGAGTGATGAGAGGCAATTTAAAAGTGCATAAACAAAAGTGCTTCTCAGTACTCATGGAGTCCAAAACGGTTTTTCTTGCTTGGAAAATTGGCAATCAAAATAATTTGTTGTTGTGTTAAAGACATTTTGGTACTTTGGAGCAGAAAAATAAATAATCATAAATATAATAGATAAATTACTTATACCATGCTATGTAATGGTAAAGGATATATTATATGTAAAATAAATACAAATATAATACATGTTTTCAAGTTTCAGGTCCTTTTCTTTACCTCGTTCTTTCTTTAGAGATTTTCACTCACATCCCCCTGACTCTTAAGGATGAAAAGGTTCAAAAACCATAACTCAGCCAACCTCTTTCACTGGGAAAAAGTTCTTTGCTCTTGCAAAATTGCAATCTGTCCCGGACCCCCAAGGAGGTGGAGAAATCTTAGAGTACTGCTTTTTCTGAGAGCTCGGTTACTTCCCTAACATATCTTTGCAAAGGGTATTTGGGTATTTCCCTCTAAGCCACTAAATACAGGACTTTAGAAGGAGAGGAAAGCATTCAATTCTTTCTTTGCATGAGACATGTGTCCTGTTCTCTGAAATGTTTCCAGTTTCCGTTAGCTTGTGGCGTTTTTTTTCTTTTTCATGGTCTCAGGCCATTTCCTGATTGTCAGGAGAAGACATTGTGGTTGAACTGCAGGACACATGTCAGCAATGGTCCAAAACCAGTCAGCAATGGACAAAAGGATCTTTGTGCTAAATGAATGCTGACTCAGCGAGTTTTCGTCCTGTTGTTTGGACCGATGCTCTCTAGCCCCTTCTTTCATAAACAGCCGAGGACACCGCCAAACCTTGAAAATAATTCTGCGATTTGTCATCCTAGTATTAACATAATTTTACAACATGAAACGTCACCACAGACTAGTTCACATTTTCACTTGATCAATCAAGTCCTCTTTTTTTTCCCACCCCACAGCGCTTCTACATATCCATAATTTATTTTGATGTCTGTCTCCCCCTCTAGACTGTAAACTTCTTGTAGTCAGGGAACCTGTCTACCATCTCTGTTATGTTGTTTAGTATAGTGCCTGACACATTGTAAGTGCTTTACAAATACCAAAATAATCATTATTAATAATCATAAATAAGAATCAGCCCTCTTTACCCTCATTCCTATTTCATGCTACCAATATCTCTTTCATGCCATAAAGGTTATTAGTACAGCTTGCCATGATTACTAGAGTAAGAATAAGAGGATCGGCTTGGCTCGGTGAGAAGAGTACGAGCTTGGGAGTCAAAGGATCTGGGTTCTAATGTCGGCTCTGCCTCATGCCTGCTGCGTGAACCTGGGCAAGTCACTCAGCTTCTCTCCTACTTAGATTACGCTTACTTACGATTATCCCAGTCGCTCAATACACCGCTCTTCACAGTAAGCGTTCAGTAAACGATTGAGTCAATCAATCAACTTATCATTTGGTGCTGGATATTTAAGTAACATTGCATGCTTTGAATCAGTAAAGTTTAACGGTTTAACGGCTGGATAACTGGGGATATTCACACGGCAACTGAAGGATTCTAGATCAGTGTGTAAAAGAGAGAAAACCTATGAATTGATTATCTTCCATGAACACACGCAGAGGAAAGATAATAGAATTCAGACTCTGACACTAGATGGCAGTTTAGTCACACCCCAAAAGTAATTCCCATTTTTCCCTCACATACTTTTGGAAGTAATATTTTCAAAGGGAACCGTTAAACATACCCTTCACTCCTTAAATGTGGAATTGGCCATAATTGTATGCAACTGCCCAACGACTGTCACACTGTAGTGGTGAAAGTAAATCGGTGGGTACATCAACAGAGTAAAATACCGACTGCTTGAAACTAAAGATTCACAGAACTGTTAACTGATTAAAATGATACATCTCAGACTGCAAGTTCATTTCATTCGAAAGCATTTGGGGATTCAGAAAGCCCATTCAACTGGCGACTGGGGCCGTGGAAGATACGATTTAATACAAAGGGGATGTCGAATGAGAGGTACTAGGAAATGTAATTTCCAGACACGTTTCATACTAAAAAAAAAATCTGGTGGGAAAACCATTGGGAAGCCCATATTCCTGCGTATTCGTCTCCCTTCCTTTGGTCTAGACAGCCTGGCCCTCACAGAATTAACCCTCGGGAACATGCAGAAAGCTTTTCTGGAGGTAGTGTATCTAGGGAAATGGGACATAACTGTCTCTCCATTGACTCTGTGCCCTATCTGTCAAGCGGGGATTCAAAACCTGTTCTTTCTCCTACTTAGACTGTGAGCCCAGTGTGGGGCAAGGCCTGTGTCTGACGTGATCATCCAGCTTCTTCCCCAGTGCTTAGAAGAGCGCTTGATACACCATATGTTCCTAAGACAGACCGAGATTAATAAAATCTATGCTTCTCTACACCATCTGGTTGGAGGTCAAATCATGGCGGGATTTGAATGAAGCAGATTATATACCAAGCCCTACTGTACTGTCTTTTCACAGAAGGAAAAAAAAAGAGTGGATTCAGTTAATAATAACGATAGTAATGCGTTGAGAGTATGGAATGTGCCTGTTTCTTTTTATATTGTACTCTCCCAAGCGCTTAGTACAGTGCTTTGTGTGTCTCTGTTAAGTGCTACGTGCCAGACTCCGTAAGCACTGGGGTACATTTAAGGTAATCGGGTTAGACACCGGCATGTCCTGGAGCTTGACTGACCTAGGAGGAGAGGGTCTTTTGGGTCACATAATAATAATGATAGTAATGTAATACCAACAAATAGTTAAGCACTAAGTACGTGCCAGGCACCGTTCTAAGTGCTGGGGTAGATACAAGATGATAGGGTTGGACACAGATCCTGTCCCAAACAGTGCTCACATTTTTAATACCCAGTTTACAGATGAGGGAACTGAGGCAGAGAGAAATCAGGTGACTTGCCCAAGGTCACACAACAGGCAAGTGGCAGAGGCGGGATTAGAACCTATGATCTTCTGACTACCAGGTACATGTGACATCACAAACAATAATCAGGATAATAATGCACTGTATTCTTCCAAGCACTTACTACTGTTCCCTGCACACAGTAAGCACCCAGAGATACCATTGACTGACCGAATAATAGAAATAATAGGATTGATTAAGCACTTACAATGTGCCAAGCATGGGATAGAAAAGATAGCCACATCTGACAGTCTGAATCCCACCTAATGAGAACAATAATGGTATTTATTTCCCACTTACTATGCACCAGGCACTGAACTAAGCACTGGGGTGGATACAAGCAAATCGGGTTGGACACTTTCCCTGTCCCACCTGGGGCTCATCTCATTACCCATTTTACAGACGGGATAACTGAGGCCCAGAGAAGTGAAGCGACTTGCCTGCAGCCTCTCAGCAGACAAGTGGAGGAGCCGGGATTCAAACCTATGGCCTTCTGACTCTCAGGCCCGGGGTCTATCCACTAGGTCACGCTGCTTCTCTACGAGGCCATGTTGCTAGTTTTGAAGGGGAGAGAGAGCAGGTCATTTATCTGCATTTTTACAGATGAGGAAACAGAGGTGCAGAGCAGAAGAGTGACTTACCCAAGGCCAAAAAGCAGGCAAATGGGAGAGGCAGAATAAGATCAAGGAGTCTTGGCTTCCAGTAGGATGCTCTTTACACTAGGCCCCGCCACCTCGCTCAGCGACTCAAGTCAAGTTGAAGCTCTGAATTGCTCCAGCGAGGAAGTGTGTCACCACCTGGTCCAGATGGCCCAGTGAGTTTGTTTTTATTTGTCTGAATAAATAAAACAGAAAAATAAATACATAAAACAGATGTTGGGATGTGGGTGGTACTTTGGGTACTCCTCATTCCAGAAAAAAACCGTAAATCTCCGGTGAGATTTCACCCACCAACCCTCCTTCAGTCATTACACAAAATGAGATCGTGGCCCTGAGGAGTACCAGGAAGATGGAATAAATCAGAACCTCGATCCAAGAGAGGGTTGAAGTCATTTGAGGAGGCAGTGTGGTCTAAATTGCTTGGATGGGGAGAACTGGATCCTACTCCCATTTCTGTCACTGCCTGGTTTTACCACCTTGATCATGTCACAAACTCTCCCAGCCCCAGTTTCCTCCTCTGTAAAATGGGGAGAAAAGAGATTGTCCATCTCATGTGGGACAGAGGCTGTGTCCAGTCTGATGACCTTCTTTCTACCCTAGCACTTAGTACATGGTGAGCGCTTAATTAAACGGTCGAAATAAAAATGTCGTGCCATAAAACACAAGGATGACAAAGGAAAATAGGGTGTCAGTATGATATTGACCCTGATTAGGGGAACTACAACTGCCATTCTGTTTGTAGAACTCACACAGAAGCTTCCAAAGTGCACAGCCTCACAGAAACTCTATTTTGCTGTGACTCAGAGAAGCTGCATTGTTCAGTGGAAAAAGCGTGTGCTTAGAAGTCAGAAGATCCTAGGTTCTAATCCTGGTTCTGCCAGTTGTCTGACTTGCCCAGTCACACATCAGCAATTAACTTCTCTGTGACTCAGTTATCTCATCTATAAAATGGGGATAAAGACTGTGAGCCCCACGTGGGACAGGAACTGTGTCCACCTGATTATTTTGTATCTACCCCAGGGTTTAATATGGTGCTTGGCACATAGTAAGGGCTTACCAAATATCATTTAAAAAAAAAGACAGCCCACCTTCAGGGATTGTCCTTCCTAATTCTTTTCAGTCTCTCTACCTCACTAGACTTGGAGTACGAGTTGTACCTCCTGCAGAAGACATAAGAACCATTCCCCAATCTATCAGAATCAGAGTCTCATGTAAATTAGGAGGCCCAAGAAAGTCAGGTTGCTAATACATAGTTTTTTTGAAACTGGTATTTGTGAAACTCTTTGTGCCAAGCCCTGTACCATCTGCTCAGGTAGATACATCATCACCCCATCACATGGAGTGATGATCTTGTGTTTGTTTCTTGTTGCACTACACTCTCCCAAGTGCTCAGTACAGTGCTCTTCACACAGCAAGCGCTCAATAACTACGACTGACGTGGTTCTTTCTTTGGGTTTCTCCGGCATGGCCTAGTGCATAGAGCATGGGCCTGGGAGTCAAAAAGGTGCTGGGTTCTAATCCCAGCTCCACCACTTGTCTGCTGTATGACTCTGGGCAGGTCACTTCACTTCTCTGGGCCCCAGTTCCCCCATCTGTAAAATGGGGATGAAGACTGTGAGCCCAGTGAGGGTCAGGGACTGGGTCCAACCTGATTATCTTGTATCTACCCCAAGGCTTAGAACAGTGATTGACACATAGTAGGTGCTTGACAAATACCATTATCATCATTATCTTTTGGTTGTGGGGATGTGGGTCATACCCAGCACTTGGAATAATGTTTGGCAAATAGTAAGCACTTATCAAATACCATAATTATTACTAATTATTATTATTACCTCGTGGAGAGGGAGCCCCCAAAGTGAAACAAGATGATGAATGTGCATTCGTAGCTGCAGCGATTCGTTTCCAAAGGGGTAACGCTAACAAAACCTCAAGGCGGGTTTCTCTCGGGCACGCTCCCTTCCCCCGCCCGCCCCGCAACCGGACCATTCCCCGCACCCCCCTCCCACTCCTTCACGACACAGTGGGGCTACAGAGTCAGCACATCACTCCAGTCAGGCGTGAAGAAGGTCTGTTCGCCCTCGTGCTTTCAGGCAGGGTGGTCGTCTGTGCGGAGAGCTTAAAGCAAACAAGGGGCTGCCAGATGTGGGAGCCTTTCCGGTTCACTTGGGGATCCTCGAGTCAGTTGCCCTGGCGTATCTGCGCCCCTGAACTCTGCCAGGGCAGCCCAAGAGCCCCAAATCTTTCTGGGTACCAGAAAATGGGGGACACCGTGTCACATCCCTGCTCAGAGCCAC
This sequence comes from Ornithorhynchus anatinus, assembly GCF_004115215.2. Lineage (NCBI taxonomy): Eukaryota > Metazoa > Chordata > Mammalia > Monotremata > Ornithorhynchidae > Ornithorhynchus > Ornithorhynchus anatinus. Next base: position 6,458,009 of record NC_041742.1, read on the forward strand.
GAATGCAAACCTGAGCACTGTTGGAAAAATCAGCGGAAGCCGGTCCCCTCAATCGATCAATTGTATTTATTGAGTGCTTACTATGTGCAGAGCACTGTACTAAGCACCTGGGAGAGTCCGATATAACAATATAAGAGAATTGGTAGATACGTTCCTTGCCCACAACGATCTAACAGTCCAAGATGGAGGCTAACTTCTAGACTGTGAGCTCACTGTGGGCAGGGCCTGTCCTTGTTTAATGTTGTGTTGTTCTTTCCCAAGCACTTAGTAGGGGGCTCTGCACACAGTAAGGGTTTAATAAATACGATTGAATGATTGATTGAATGAATGAAAAGAACCTGGTGAACAATTTATAAAGAACCTTTCCCTGTGCCTAGAGATATCATTGACAGTGATAATAACGACTGTAACTGTGGTAACTGTTACGTGCTTACTACGTGTCAAGCCCCATATTAAACGGCGAGGAAGATTCAGTAATAGTAATAACTGTGGCTATTTTAATATGTACCAGGCACTGCACTAAGCAATGGGAGGATAAAAATAAACAAGATAATCAAATCAGATTCAGTCCACGAACTGCACACAGTCCTCTCTGCCCCTAATGTTCGGAGGTTTTTAAATTGAGTTCAGTGGCTAACTCAATCAATGGAATTTATTGAGTGCTTATTGTGTGCAGAGCACTGTACTAAGCACTTGGGAGAGTACAGTTAACACTACAACAGACACATTCCCTGCCTACAGTGAGCTTTCAGTCTACAGGGGAATACAGACATTAATCTAAAAAAATAAATTACAGGTATTTGCATAAGTGCTGTGGGGCTGGGAGGGGGGAATGAATAAAGGGAGCAAGTCAGGAAGATGCAGAAAGGTGTGGAAGTAAAGGGAAAGTGTGTTAGGTAAGAAAGGCCTTTTGGAGAAGACGTGCCTTCGATTAGGCTTTGAAAGAGAAGGAGAGTCATTGTCTGTAAATGCTTAACAAATACCTTAAAGAAAGGTCTCCTGCCTCACTGTCTTTTGGCCTTTCCTGCAGACTACCATTTTAGCCAAAAGCTGCAGTGAAAACCAAAAGGCAAGTATTCCATTTGAAGATGATAACGCACAGATACCAGACTGCAGAATCGGCTGCAAAGAGGAACTTCTCTTGGGCAGAACAAGCCCTTCCCCAAACTACAGTATGATGACTGCAGTGGGTTAAGTCAGCTCAAGCACTGATCAAATTGATTTTCAATACGCTTCTGAGTAAGAGTACTGAACTATCAATGAGGAATGGTATAGATGAACATCAGATTCCTTTGATTGGCGAGCTGCGCTGACATGATTTCCCTGTTTCATACGCAAAGCAACGTGTCCCCATGGTTTTCACCAAGGAGTGAAAACCAGAGTTTAAGTTCCTGGGAATTGGGGCCATTTTTGCAATCGTGGAGGGGAGAGTGGAATGCAATTCTAATTCTTCATATTAAACTCATTTGAAAGGAATCATGAGCTCATTTAGCAGTGTTTGCCTTCGATCTCCAACTCAGTATTCTGCACTCTTTGAAGGTGGAAATCTTTGTCACTTGTCCATAAGTAATGCAGTCAAATGCTCTTTTCCACACACTCCCTCCCACCGGGAGTCTGGTTACTCAAATCTCAAGACCACTAAATCATTCCACTTTTGACCTGGGTTGGATGCAGTTCAAACTCTGTTTTATAGCCTCTACAATCCGCTAGTTCTCCAAAAGGCAAATGTGCACTTTTCAGTTTTAATGTTTTCCATACTGGAGGGTCGTCCCTAAGTTCTCCAGGCAATATGCTTCTTCCCTGAAAGCAGCCATCAACTTTCCCCCAGTAGGACATGGTCATCTGGTGCACTGGAAATATTAGAGTTTACCCAAATCGCTGTCACAGAAGCTCATTTACTCCCTCTGCCTTCTGTATTGCCCTTGCACTTGGATCTCTACCTTTAATTCACCCCACCCTCAGTCCCCCAGGACTTAGATATTGAAATGAAATATGGAGATGTATCTATCTCCCCCTTCTAGACTGTGAGCTCCTTGTGGGTAGGGAATATGACTACCAATTTATTTCCCAGTGAATATGATGGTAGATGATAATGATGGTTATGGTACTTATTCAGTGCTTACTATGTGTCAAGCATTGCTCTAAGCACTGGGATAGATACAAGAAATTCAGGTTGGACAAAATCCCTGTCCCACATAGGCATCACAGTCTTAATCCCCATTTTACAGGAGGTAACTTAGGCCCAGAGAAGTGAAGGGACTTGCCCAAGATCACACAGCAGACAGGAGGCAGAGCTGGAATTAGAACCCAGATGCTTCTGACTCCCAGGCCCGTGCTTTATCCAAGAAGCCATAGTTCTTCTGTAATTGATTTATTTAAACTGAAAGGGGCTAATATTATAGAATATAATAACAGATATTATTATATTACATACATATAATATATATGTATTGGGCCATAATGGACTACAAAAGGCCACACAGTCCAAGTCCCTGCCACCCAAATGATCTAAGGAAGATGGCTATTTCTAAAGCTCTCTAGTTATGGATGGAGGTCTTGGATATGTTTTTTAAGTGCTCAGTATGTGCAAGCACTGTTTTAAGCACTGGGGTAGATATAAGGCAATCAAAACAGGCACAGTCCCTGTCCCATACAAGGCTCAAAATCAAAGTAGGAGGGAGAACAGGTATTGAATCCTCATTTTTCAGATGAGGAAACCGAGGCACAGAGAAGTTAAGTGACTGTCCCAAAGGTCACACAGCAGGTAAGTGATAGACCCAGGATTAGAAACCAGGTCCTCTGACTCCTAGGCCTGGGCTATTTCCACTAGACCATGCTGCTTCTCATTTTAATTTCTCATTGTAGCCTTAATTTTTTTTTTAATCACAGTCTGAGCTGTGAGGCAGGGTAGTCTAGTGGAAAGAGCCCAGGGCTGGAAGTCAAGAGGCTTGGGTACTAATCCCAGCCTCCGCCTCTGGCTGGTTTATGTGACCTTGGACAAATAACATAGCCTCTTTGGGCCTCAGTTATCTGATGTGTAAAATGGAAATAAAAATGCCTGGCTTTTCCAACCTCATAGGGATGTAGCATGAATGTATCAATAAAATCAATCAGTCATATTGATTGAGCACTTACTGTGCGCACACTACACTAAAAGCTTGGGAGAGTACACTATAACAGAGTTGGGAGACACATTCCTTGCCCACAATGAGCTTATAGTCTTGATGCAAAAGCACTTGGAAAAAATTAAAAGTGCTGTACAAAAATAAAGATACTATGATTATCACCCTTAGAGAAAGGAGATCTTTTTTCATCTCACCTACCTCTTTCCTTTTGCCTTTTTAATTGAATCCCTCTTATTCAATTATATTACAGACATAGGATAGAACTGCTCACCATAGTTGAAATCAGTAAAGCCAGACTGTAAAAACAATTCCTCCACTTTTTTCCCCTTAGGTCCTGCTTTGCATTCTCTCATCATTTTGTTGCTCTTCTTTGGATCTTATATCAGATCTGGATATGGCTTCAAAACTGCTGTCAAGAATACTTTTTTTTTTAACTATTTAAATGGTCTTCATTAGCCTCCTTTTCACAACCTGAAAGCTAACGATTTTTTACTCAAAAGGAGGGAGGAGAAATGAGCTGATTCGTGGCTCTTACTCTCCATTTTAATTAAAAATAAGGATTTGCCCCCACTCTTATTCCTTTTAGATCAAGCCTCATTTCTTTGAAGCCAGAGACATGCTGGTCTGTGCTGATTCCCCCGTCTGATTTGTTTCATATATTCCGAATGGAAACTCTTGCTACAGTTTAATTTGGAATACACTGCCAACAGATGGGACTTGGAAAATGTATTTTAATTTTTATCTTGTTTCTCTCCTTCCAAACCATGTCAGCCCTCCATGTGTGACAAGCATAGTAGATCAAGTTTAAGTCAGAAGCATTTGGGTCCAGCCAAAAAGGAACGGTTTTAGCAACAGAAATCCAATTATTCCAGCTAGGTTGAAAAATCTAAACAGATAGCTGATCTATTTACAGGGAAAATGTTTTTCAATATGTGTCTCCCCGCACCAAGCCTTATTTGCATTCAGAGCTGTAAGGCAGGGGAGAATTTTCCAAGATCGTGACTTGAGTTGAAATCTTAGAAGTTTAAAGACGGTAAATGACCAGATGTCAAAACAAAGGTGAGTAGGAAAATCTCCATCCTTGAGGCTATTCCGCTTTACAGAAAGAAAAAAAAAAGCAGAATTTCTGCTAGATGATTCTCCTCCAAATGAAGCTGCCCCACACTCAAAACAACATAAAAGTTAACTTTCGTTTCTAACTGGATGTTCAGTTTTTGCTGTACATCATTTTCTGGCTGTTGCTTCTCCCTCAGCTTTCTGTGAATCATTTTCTTTATCTAGATAACGAACTGGTTACACACACAAATGAGGTCAGTGAATTTGACCCTTGGTTCAATACGAAATGCCTAATAAAAGCTAGTGTCCCAACACCTGGATGGGTGCATTCTTTCAAAAAAAGTTTCTCTCTAGCTCACGGAGAAGATAATTTATTGCTTCATAAGGCTCAGTCCAAGTGTTAGTTCCTGAGATAGCGATTATAAAGAGGGAGAGAAGAGAGAGAGAGTGTGTGTGTGTGAGTCTGTGTATCCCTTGTCTCCACAACAGTGAAGGGAAAGGAAGCCAAACACCTGCAAAATTCAGAGACAGGAAGCTAGTGCAGGGCTTTTTTTTTTTCCCTCAAAGGCCAAGTGTCATCTTTGTAAAATTGCTTCTGCTTGCAGACTATCTGTGAGGTCAGACTTCAATAACAGTAACAACATTCCCCGTTCACTCTGAAGCGCTCGAGCTTTTTTGGAAAAGAAATCAAAGTAATTACTAATAAAAGGGGTTGAATTGATCAAGATTATTTTTCTTTCAAGTACCTCAGTTTCTAAAGCATAAAAAGCGGATCCAGATTTCATATCTGTGATGAGGTTGAGCTTGAATCTAATAATAATAGTAACAATAATCTACTAGATTGTAAACTCCTTGAAGGCAGGGATTAGGTTTAACGACTCTATTTTATTATCCTCTCCTAAATGCTTAGTACTGAGCTCCGCACACAGTAAGTGTTCACTAAATGCAGCTGATTAATACATGAGGTATTTCTTAAGGACTTTCTCCGTGCCGAGCACAAAGTGCAGAACACTATACTTACCGGTCTCAGAACCTTCCACAGGATATCCTTGTGGTAAACTGAGAGAAAAAGGAACACAGAGACAGTCTACCCAGGCATGGGTAGGATGGGAAACATGACAGTTATGCAAGAGATAAGAAAAGAGGGAGGGAAAATCAGCCCTATTTTCATTTAAACCAATTAGCACTTAAGCTGGTTGAAACCATCCCCCAGAAATTATGTCCTTCAAAATTCATTCAAGAAAGTCCTAAAAGAGCTTAAAATTGCAATCTGGCAGTCTATTGTCTTCCTTATTTCATCAGCAGGGAATGGGGCGAAGCTTGGTGTGTATTAATCACCCTGAAAATGCATCCAAAATACCTAAAATGAAAACTGGAATCCTCATAGTCAGAGAACAGGTCTACCAGTTCCGTTATATTGTATTCTTCCTGGAACTTAGTATAGCGCTCTGCAAACAGTAAGCGCTCAATAAATGCAACTGATCGAATCAGATAAATTAGACATTTACCTTTTTCGTCGTAGGCAATGATTTCATAGGACAAAATAACTCCATCTAGGCAGCACTTAAGTTCAGGTTTCTCAAGGGTGATGATGGCACTGATGATAATGGTGAAGATGTTGTTTCAATACAGTACTTACAACTGAGCCTCAGTCTTAAGATTTTAGGACAGTGGACGGAAGAAGGTCATTATAGTGCTTGGGGTTTGCCTACTGCCATGTGCACTCTTGTCTCTCTGCCAGTCATGGGCACCGTGAGACAGTGTGCAATGAGCAAATAGTCTGACAAGGGGCAGCACATTGCAACGCATGTGCAGAGGTGATTCGCATGCAGGACCCATTTATGGACAAGATGACTGCAGCGTCCTGCTCTGCTCCATAGGTTCAAAATCTGGCAACTGATCAATCGATAAATGGTACTGAGTGCTTACTCGTGTGGAGCACTGTACTAAGTGTTTGGAAGAGCACTGTTTATTTGGTAGAAATGATCCCTGACCTCCAGAAGTTCAGAGTCGGGGTAGAAAGATATTAAAATACATTAGAGGTTAGGGAAGCAACAGAGGATAAAAATTATGTGCCTAAGTGCCACGAAGGAGGGGAGTGGGGAGAATCTAAGCATCTAAGTGTTTAGGGAGTGGGACTAAACACATGCGTGAGACAGTAGGGAGAGGAAAATAGGGTGGGAGGGATGAGAGTTAGTCATGGAAGGCTTCCTGGAGGAGGTATGGTTTCCATAAGCCTTTGAAGATAGGCTGAATGCTGGTCTGATAGATGTAGAGTGATGGGTAGGGAATAAGGAATGGTTGACCGCAGGTGAGACAAGAGTGAGGGATTGTAATGGCCCGAGAGCCAGAAGGACCTGTGTTCTAATTCCGGCTCCACCACATGTCTGCTGCATTGTCACTTAACTTATCTGTGTCTTAGTTACCTCATCTGTCAAGTGGGGATTAAGAATGTGGAGCAGGGACTGTGTCCAAACTGGTCAACTCGTTTATACCCCTGTGCTTATAACACCGCTTGGTACATAGTAAGCGCTTAACAAATACCATAGTCATTATTATTAGTTCTGCAGTTTTCACTGCCCAAAATAGCCAGCTATGAGAAGCAGCATAGCCTAATGGAGATAGCACAGGCCTGGGAGTCAGAGTACCTTGGTTCTAATCCCGGCTCTGCCACTTGACTGTTGTGTGACCTTGGATAAGTTGCTTAACTTCTCTATGCCTCAGCCATCTCATCTGTAAAATGGGGATTTCAGACTGTGAGCCCCATGTGGGACAGGGACTGTGTCCCACCCAATTAGCTTGTATCTATTCCAGGACTTTTTATGGTCTCTGGCATGCAGTAAGCACTTACTAAATAACATAAAAAATACACATTTATCAGAATTCATGCAAGCGCCTCTTTACCTTTCTCAACAGCGTAACTGGTTCTTCAGTCAGAAACCACTCCAAGAACAGCTCCACAACCAGAAGCAAGCTGAGAATTCACGTCATCTATGCTCTTTCCACTGGACCAACAGGGAGGCTTAAATTTCCCACAGGCCTGAAAGGAAAAGGTAAGAAACCCTTATTCTAAGCCTAAAAAAGACTAACCTGAAGACCCCTTTTCATGGGAGGATGTCTAATAATAATAATAATAATAATAATACTTGTGGTATTTGTACCACAGATACTTGCAGGCACTTTACTAAGCACTGGGGTGGATACAAGCAAATCAGGCTGGACACAGTCCTTGTCCCACGTGGGGCTCACAGTCTCAATCCCCATTTTACAGAGAGATAACTGAGGTCCAGAGAAGTGAAGTTACTTTCCCAAGATCACACAGCAGACAAGTATCTGAGCTGGGATTAGAACCCAGCTTCTTCTTCTGACTTCGAGGCCCATGCTCTATCCAGTGCGCCATGCTGCTTCTCCCAAAAAGTACAATGGGGATGTGCTGAAGTGCTAAATCTTCTATCAACCCTCAGCATTTAGCACAATGGTAAGCACAACATACCCACTTAATGAATACTCCTGTTACTGAATTTTAAAACACTCTGTAGACATCTCAGTTCCCTTCAATTCCCTTGCTTTTGATCAAGAAAATCTCTATTTGGCAATATGTTTTCAGCAAAATCTTCTTGTCTATTTATAATCTGTGAGAATCTGTCCAAACAAAATGAGTTAAAAAGAAACAACTCATTTAGATCCCTTGAAGACATCCTGCTACAACTGTAATCTACTCAGAGTGGTGCTGTCATAATGTCAACCGCTTAGTATACATTAATTCAATTGTAGTTATTAAGCGTTTAACATGTGCAGAGCACTGTACTTGGGAAAGAAAAAAAGCAACAATAAACAGTGACAACCCCTGCCCACAACAAGCTCACAGTCTGGCGGTGGGGTGGCGGTTGAGACAGACATTAACACAAATATATAAAATTGCAGATATATACATAAGTGTTGTGGGGCTGGGGGCGTGGGGAGAGCAAAAGGAGCAAGTCTGGACGATGCAGAAGGGAGTGGGAGATGAGGAAAAGTGGGGTTTAGTCTGGGAAGGCCTCTTGGAGGAGATGTGCCTTCAATAAGGCTTTGAAGGCGGAGAGAGGAATTGTCAGATTTGAGGAAGGACAGGGCCGAGCGCTCAGTACACTGCTCTGCACACAGTAAGTGCTCAATAAATACAACTGATCGATTCAGGTCATAAGGGGGCCACCCCTCAGAGGCAGGTACTGGATTGGGGCTGCAGACACTCTCCCCTGCTTCGAGAACCTTACTGAAGGCACACCTCCTCCAAGAGGCCTTCCCAGACCAAGCCCCAATTTTCCTCATCTCCCACTCCCTTCTGCACCACCCTGACTTGCTCCCTTTGCTCTTCCCCCCTCCCAGCCCCAAAGCACTTATGTACATATCGATAATTTTATTTACTTGCCTTAATGTCTGTCTCTCCCCCTCTAGACTGTGAGCTCGTCGTGGGCAGAGAATGTCACTGTTTATTGCCGTCTCATACTTCCCCTCGTGCTTAGTACAGAGCTCTGCACTGTAAGCTCTCAATAAGTACGATTGATTGATTGATCGACTGCTAAAGAGTGGTGGAGGCGGGTCGAAGACATGGGTCTGGAGGAGAAAAAGAGGGGAGGAGACTTGGAAAGCAGCAGCGATATAAAACTGTCAGCTGTGTGCAGCAAAATTCCCACGACCCTCAGGCTGAACTTTGTAAATAGACTTGGCACCAAATCAACCACTGCCTGGAGAAAACAGAAAAGGAAGAAACACACACACATACACAGCTGAACTCCATCGAGCTATGCACCATGGGTGCACGGCAAAGGCAGAGGATCTTGAACATATCGGGGGGTTGAAACCAGTGCCCTCTGGAACAATTTATGATTTCTCCGCTACTGTATTTCTCTTAAATGGGGCAGAAAGCATGCTGCCTGAATTATGCTAGGGATGAGACCGGAGCTGTGTTTATGCTGCCTGCCCACTGCCGATTCTAGAGTTGTTTACTTGCCCGGGTTGGAATGTTTCACATAGCTTAGCGCATTTCAGAGGGGATTAGGTTTGATTAAAATCATAGACCTTGGTAAAAAGGGACCCTCTCAGGCCACGAAGCTATCATTAACACCACCCCCCCAGCCCCAATCTTGTTTCCCGACCCCATTATGGAGCCAGGATTCATTTCCATGAGCAGCAGTAAAAGGTTTGCAATTTTTCCCTCATCATCTGAAGGACGTGTCCTACAGTGTGTTAAGAATTCTCTTGGGCTTACCACCTCAAATAACTTTTACCATCAACACACGATGAAGCGCGTTCTTCATCTGTCGATTTGGACTTGCTTTCAAACTTTCGGCAAACGGGTGAGATACAGGAGGTGGAAAATATGTCTCAGGGTCCTTTTATAGAGATTCGAGCAGTAACTTGCAGGGGAAGCGTGCTGCAGAGTCGAGAATAGAATTTTGGAGCTGAATGGCCATAAATCCATCTCGTATAAGCCTACGTCCTGCCCTGTACTGGCATGGATGTTTTAGGCGGCGTCTATCCAATGGAGCTTGAAGGTGATTGGTTGAAAACCATCCCAAGGAAACACATCTTCACAAAGTGGGTGGTAAGCATATGGAATTCGTTACCACAGGAAGTTATGGACGCTGAAAACATCAGTATGTTGAGGAAGGGTTTGCATAAATTCATGGATGAGAGCTTTATAATGCGTTACTAGAGAGAACATTCGGGACATTAGATAGCATATCGGTAAATTTGCAGCTGGCTGACATGGGGAGAGACTAGTATGTTATTCCTCCAACTATCCGGCCCTTCCCTGCAGCGAGGAAATTCTGGGGCGGACGGACCACTGTCTGACCCCCACCCCCGAATTACAATTCTTTATGATCCACAACTTCCAAATTAATCAACGGCATCAGATGTTTTTTACAGTGGCTTCTGTAGCATTATCTAACTCCCCTAGAACAGGATTTAGTTTAGTTTGAGAAGAAGCATTGCTTAGTAGAAAGAGCAGGCGTTTGGGAGTCAGAGGTCATGGGTTCTAATCCCTGCTCCACCACTTGTCTGCTCTGTGACCTTGGGCAAGTCACTGAACTTCTCTGTGCCTCAGTTCCCTCATCTGTAAATGGATATTAAGACTGTGACCCCTACGTGGGACAACTTGATTACCTTCTATCTACCCCGGTGCTTAGAACAGTGTTTGGCACATAGTAAGCACTTAACAAATACCATTATTATTAATTAGTCCGATAACCTTTTCGCTTATCTCTTTGGCTGACCTATACATCTCTCTGTCTCTAGCTTTCTCTCTAATTCTCTTCTTCTCTAGCCTGCACGTTCAACAGGCAGGGAACGTGTCTACTGGGTCTGATGTATTGTACTCTCCCAAATGCTTAGTACAGTGCTCTGTTCATAGTAAGTGCTCAATAAATATCATTGATTGATTTATTACCCCTTTTGATAGTGGAATTCTCTATTTGGAAAGTTTTCTCATCACCACATGTCTTTCAAATAAAAACCTTGGATGACAATCACTTTGGATTTCCTTTCTAAAATATCACTTCTTGCTTACTAACTTGTCTCATTTGTGTCCATTTTTAAATTTGTTCCTAGTGATATTAAAAAGAGCCCGATTCGTTTCCTAAATTAAAAATCAGAGTTTTTTGGGGTGTTTTTGAAAGACAGAAAATAAATTTTGCAATGGAACATTTCTTAAATTTTAGGTAATTTTAGATTCCTTGGGGAAAAAAAAGTCCTTTTTTCATGGTTAGCTCTGGTCGATTGACATTTAATATATTATGGACAGGTTTAAAAAAATTGTTGAGTTTTCATATCTGAATAGTATCTTTTTAAATCTAGATTCTTGCTCGACTGGGTTTGTTGACCTGCAGGATGTCTTCTAGTTGAAACTGGCTGGAACTCTGGGTAGCAATTCCCACTGAAGCCAATTTCTAGTGGATACAAGGATGTTGCCTAGAAATGTAAAACCAAAAAAATTCAATGTCTTTGGAGAAAAGACATGCCCTGCATATAAACAGGAGTTGCTGGGCCCTTGTGCTGATTTGCATTACAGATGAGGCTATAACATTCATCACAGGAAAAGCAAAAGTAAATCATTGTATTTTAATGCCCCTCACTATGCGCTGCACTTCGAAACCTCTACTGCCCCTCTGTACCTCTCTCCTCTCCCTCCACCCTCAGCTGGATTAAAACACTTTCAGAATCTTCAGGCTTCTTGCAGCTGGCAACATAGCTCCAGGATTAAGCCATTTGTGAAGCAATAACTCTCCGGAGCAATCCTTATTTCAAATGGGAATTAGGAGAACTCACTCCCTCAAAAAATTATTTCACTTTCTGTTGTTTGCCAAGTTGCGTCATGCCTGTTTGTCATCCAGTAATACTTATCTGCAGGCAAAATGCCAATCCACTGCTATTTAACAGAGGAACTGCCCTCCTTTATTCATCTGCCCTTTTGCCCCTTCCTTATAATTTAAAATCTGATGACTGATACTATATCAAGATAACCCAAAATATTTTCCCCAGCTCATGATAACTGGAGAGAGGGGGCTTTTATTTTGTTTGCCTGGAAGGTTTCCTGCACATATCAGAAAAGTTCGGCTTTTTGTGGGGAGGGGGAAGGAGGGAACACTCAATGATGGAGCACATTTTAATTAGCGTTGAGATTTACTGAGAAGGAATGGCCACAGGAAGTCATTAGAATAACAACACTACATCTGCGCAGGCATTGACACTCCCAATGGTTGGGACATGGTAATTGGAAGCAAATGTTTTGTTTCGTTTCCTGCCTGGCTGTGTCTACACCACCAAATAGAGGTAGTTGTCTGGGTCAAACAAGATGCCTACTACTAAAGGGAAAATGGATCTCTTGGGCCCCAAATATTCCAAAGTGCTTATCTAAATTACTGAATTTATCAGAAAGTTTTTGACTCAATTTCTCTTCCACTCTGTGGCTATAGCCTGAAATTTTCAATTTCATAAGATTTGGTACTGATTAAGTAGTTAGCATGTTTCAAATGTTGGAGTAGATCCAAATTAATTAGAGCACACTATTCCACCAAATATATTATGCTTATTTGACAGAGGAAGAAACTGAGGCACTGGAAGTTTAAGTGACTTGCCCAGGATAGGGGTAGGAATAGTAGTAGCAGCATTTATTGAACTCCCATTTAGTGCAGTTAGTATTAGATGTCCAAGTTCACACAGGCCTTCAGTGTGGAAACAACATTAAAGCACCCCCAATCTCCATTTTTCTTTTCCTAGCCTAGATGTTTTCTCCCTTCACTGTTGACAGAGGTAATGAGAGTCCTCAAAAAAAAAAAAGCCTAAAAGATAAATACAAAAAAACTCCCCTTCAAAACAACCTTTTATCCAAATGTTTCATTATCTAGCAATTTCTATGGGGGAAAAATGAACAAAATCCATTCATTTTGACCTCAACCATTTCTCCTCTTAGTGAATGGGAAAATAATTTTGTCTGAAATAGAGATGAATTAGAGTCCTTAGTGCCTTAAAATCCACAGATCCAGAAAAAAAAATAACAAGAGGGACCAGGAAGGGGAGTTAGAGGGTTTCTCTGTTATTTACAGCCAGAAAGGAGACTATACTGGAGAGGTAAGATTGTGCTACTTCTATCAGACTTCAGCACTCACCACAAAACAAAGTGAATGCAAAGCATCTTCCGGACCAGAGCAGCAGAATAAATAAATAGAAATTGTTGGGAGACTGTTTAACTGGTGCCTGAGCTTTAAGGCTCTCCTGCCTAAGGTGAAAAAGTCCTACAAAGCTCAGTCGTAGCTCCTTGGATTGATTCCCAACAACTCTGGCTGTAAAGTGTTCGGCAACACAGGTGGGATTTTGGAGAAATAAACAGACCCCATAAGGATGTCAAGGACTTGTTGATAAATCTGTGCTCGAATCTTTCCGTGCCTTGCTCTCTCTTTCCCTTCTCTATTCGCACATCTGTGACTCTGGAGTCTGGCCCAGAGGAAGAACACACAGTTGAGATAAAGAGATTTGAGCCAAGAAAGCAGATGAGGAATATTCCTATCAGATGGGATGCAGCTGGAAATAGGAGTAAAAGAAGGAACGCTAAGATTGCTTTTCCTCCAACCTGAGAAGTCCGTGAAGCAGCGTGGCTCAGTGGAAAGAGCACGGGCTTTGGAGTCAGAGATCATGGGTTCGAATCCCAGCTCAGCCACTTGTCAGCTGTGTGACTTTGGGCAAGTCACTTAACTTCTCGGTGCCTCGGTTACCTCATCTGTAAAATGAGGATTAAGACTGTGAGCCCCATGTGGGACAACCTGATTCCCCTGTGTCTACCCCAGCGCTTAGAACAGTGCTCGGCACATAGTAAGCGCTTAACAAATACCAACATTATTATTATTATTATGAAGACAACTCGCTAAAATGTGGAATCTCTTACACCTTTGGTTTTCCATTTAGAGTTGACCCTGTTCTTCCTTCCTGCTCTGCAAGAACAAGTTTGTTGTTTTCAATCAACCAAATCAATCAATGACATGTATTAGTGCTTATTTGCTGCGGAGCACTGTACTAATGGCTTGGTAGAATACAATAGAGTAAGCTTTAATTCTAGCTCCACCACTTACCTGCTGTGTGCCCTTGGACAAGTCCCTTCACTTCCCCGTCTCAGTTACCTCAGCTGTAAAATAGGGATTCCATAGCTCTTCTCCCTCCTACTTAGACTGTGAGTCACACATGGGATAGAGACTGTGCCTAACCTTATTAACTTATATCTACCCCGATATTTAGAACAGTGCTTTTTGTGGTGGTCGTTAAGCGCTTACCGTGCATCAGGGACTATACTAAACACTAGGGCAGATACAAGCTAATCAGGTTGGACCCAGTCCATGCCTCACATAGGACTCTCCATCTTAATCCCCATTTTACAGATGGGATAACTGAGGTATAGATAAGGTAAGCGACTTGCCCAAGGCCAAATAGCAGACAACTGACAGAGCTGGAATTACAATCCAGGTCCTTCTGACTCCCAGGCCCATGCTCTATTCACTAGGCAACAATGTTTCTCTGTGTGCTTAACAAATAATAAGGATTTAACAAATGCCATCAAAAAAAACCAAACAACTGCCATTAAAGAAATGAAGATTTGGGGGAGAGACATCTCACATATTAATTTCATCATTAACAAGTGCTTAATACCATTCATTAGATCCAGTGCTGCTCAAGATTTCTACCATGACTGGCACAGCTGTCACTATCATCATTATTATTAATATTAAAATGGTTGCTACTATTATCTTCTTCCTTCTTTTTTTCCTCCTCATCCTCTTATTCCTCCTGATAATACTAGGACAGTTCCATAAACTTACTTCTCCAGAAAAACCACTGGATTCAGCAAAGTATATTGGGTTATTTAGAAGCAGGCTCAAAGACCTGATTTATACAGAACTTTTGTATTGCATTGAAAACAATCCTTTTTTTTTATTCTCACTGACTTGTCAGGTTGATATTATTATTGATGACAATTAATAAAAGTGTTTATTGTGTAAACGACCATGCTAAGCACTATGGTAGTTGTAAAAAATAATTGAGGCCAAGTCAATGATCTACAAGTGTTTGTGGTCTAGATAAGGGCGGATGGACACATAAGAAAGGATGGAGTTAAGAGACTGTTCCAGACAGCAGAAACTCAGGAAGGATCTCAGTCTTATCACAAAAGCACAAGAATGGGAATCAAAAGACCTGGATTCTAATTCGAGCTCTGCCACCTTTTTTTGAATGGCATTTGTTGAATGTTTAGTATAAGCTGGGCAACGTATATGCTGGGTTAGGAACAAGTTAATCAGTTTGGATACAGTCCATGTCCCATATTGGGCTCAAAGTCTTAAACCCCATTAAGATTAGAGATGTGGTAACTGAGGCACAGCAAATTTAAGTGACTTGCCCGAGGTCTCACAGCAGACAAATAGGGGAGCCAGGCTGAGAACCCAGGTTCTCTGACTCTCAGGCCCAAGCAAAAAAAAGGCCCAAGCATTATCACTTTATCCACTTAGCTTTGCTTGATAGACTTATATTATTGTCCTTTCATAGTTGATGCCACAGTATTCAAAACTCTTGAAACTCTAAAATGTAACATGCCTAGCCAACTAGCCTTAAGGTTTGTTCACAATCTGTAATACATACTTTAGGCTTCAGCACAATTCTCAGTTGAACATTATTTTAATTTAAAACCCAAAGGGGAAGTAAAATGCCACATGAGGAATTGCAATCTAATCTTTACTGTGGATGGACTGGCTTATGTCCTTAGCTCTCCTGTCTAACCATGAGCAAATCACATTAGAGAGTTACTTTCCAAATCTCATCTATACTTGGGTCTTCTCTCGAAGGAGCTCAACATATTTTACAGAAGCTGTCTAAAAAAAATCTTCAACACATCTCTGTGGATTAGCAGGGGCTGACACTTCCTTTCACATTGCAGGGAACCTCGTATGAGTCGGAATGAGAATTTGAATCTGTTTCCTCATTTAAACAAGAATTATAGTGAATTATTCTTTTCCCTGCCTGAAGATTGTAATGGCAGTGTGTCTTAAGACTCTGGAGCTACTCAAACCCAAGTATCTGATTATTGAGTCCTGCTTGTCTCAAGCTTCCTTTCTCTCTCTCTCTTTTAGCTGTCCTTATGTGAAGATAACTTTCTTTGCATTGAAATTGTTACCATACTTTCGGGTGAAACCTCAAGGACTGAATCATGATGGACAATCCATTACATCTGGTATGAATAGAGAGTCGTCCTTCATTGCAATGACGTTTTGTCACTTGCTAAACCTGTTTTTAAAATATTCCCTCTTGTTATCCTGTCCTTCCTGAAGCCCTTGTTCCTATAAAGCCACTTCTTCCTGATGGTGGCCTGGCATGATTTTCTAATTCTTTATTTTTCCATATAGTTTTGAAAATGTACTTGCTGAACATCAGAAATTGGTAAAAATATAAATTCCTCTGGGTGTTGCTAATGAAAATCTGTCACTGTTTTAAAATGTTCCCTAGGGGGCTTGTTAGGTAATGTTGGATTTCTACAACGCTATTGTTATTATCATTAATAACATTAATAATAAGAAGAAAAAGGAAAAAAGAAGAATGATGTATATCAAACACTTACTACAGGCCAAGAGTTACACTAAGTACTGGAGTTGATATGAGATGATCAGTTTAGACATGAGGGACACAGTCCCTGCCCCACCTGGGACTCACAATCTTCAAGGGAAGATGAACAGGTAATAAATCCCCATCTCGCAGATGAGTAAACTGAGGCTAAAAGAAGTTAAGCTGATGGTGGACAGAGACTGTTTCTACCGACTCTGCTACGCTGTACTCTTGGAAGTGATTAGTACACTACTCCGCACATAGTAAGGGCTCTTTAAATGCAATTGATCTATTGTTTGATTTGCCCAAGATCACGCAGCAGGCAAGTGCCACAGCACTGTTCGGCCTCTGAGAAATGGTTCCGAGTCTTTTATATGTGATGTGAGTGGATCTCCAGAGTTGGAAGAGCCTCTCATGGCACTGTGGATAGAGCTATGGGCCTAGGAGTCAGAAGGACACGGGTTCTAATCCCGGCTCTGCCACTTATCTGCTGTATGACCTTGGGCAAGTCATTTCACTACTTTGGGCTTCTGTTACCTCATCTGTAAAATGGTGATCGAGACTGTGAGCCTCACGTGGGACAGGGACTGTGGACAACCCAGTTTGCTTGTATCCACCTTAGAGCTTAGTACAGTGCCTGGCACATAATAAGCGCTTAATAAATATCATAATTATCATCTAAAACAGATTGTCCCATTAATAATAATAATAATGTTGGTATTTGTTAAGCGCTTACTATGTGCAGAGCACTGTTCTAAGCGCTGGGGTAGACACAGGGGAATCAGATTGTCTCACATGGGGCTCACAGTCTTAATCCCCATTTTACAGATGAGGTAACTGAGGCACAGAGAAGTGAAGTGACTTGCCCACAGTCACACAGCTGACAAGTGGCAGAGCTGGGATTCGAACCCATGACCTCTGACTCCAAAGCCCGTGCTCTTTCCACTGAGTCACGCTGCTTCTCCATTAACTTTCAGGCCTTGTCTTGAGACCTCGAGCATTGCAGCACAGAGTAGGCTGGGCTGGGCTTACACAAATTATTACTCTAATGATAAATTAAGGAAGGGCTGGGTATGACCTTTCAATTTTAATTTACTATTTTTAAATATTTGTTAAACACTTGATATATGCTTACTGTTCTAAGAACTTGACCAGGCCCTAAAGAGCTTCGAAAACATCTCAGGGAAGCAAGGTTGGATTATGAATTGCCAGAGCAGTGATCCACAGATGAATCTGAGCAGATCAGAAACATGGTGGAAAGAGCTTGGGCCTGGGAGTCAGAGGACCTGGGTTCTAATCCCCGCTTTGCCACGTTCCCGCACTGTGATCTTTGGCAAGTCACTTTACTTTTCTCTGCCTCAGTTTCCTCATCAATAAAATGGAGATTTGATATCTGTTCTCCCTCCTACTAAGACTTTGAATCCCCTGTGGGACATGGACTGTGGCCAGCCTCCTTAACTTGTATGTACCCCAGCACTTAGTACAGTGTTTGACACATAGAAAGCGCTTAACAAATAACACTATTATGGAAGGGTTTGAAGCCAGTAGAGGTCATGATGTTGCCTTCTGCATTTCTCTGCACCTGTCAGGTAGTGCCCAACCAGGTTCAACAGGACTCTAAGATTTTACTTGAAATGATGACCAATAAGAGCCCTAGGTAGTTTCCAAGGTCTCAGCATGTTTTTTTCTTGGAGATAGTGAACATGAATTCTGTCAACAACCACTCCCTTGGAAAACTCATTTGTTCCCATAGTTTCAACTACCATCTCTATGCAGATGATTCCCACATTTACAACTCCAGCCCTGATCTCTCTCCCTCTCTGCAGGCTCACGTTTTCTCCTGCCTTCAGGACATCTTTATTTGGGTGCCCTGTGGACACCTCAAATTTAAGAAGTCCAAAATATACTGCCTCATATTCACACAAAACCCAGTTCTCCCCACGGCTTTCAGGGCACTCTAGACAACATTACCATCCTCCCTGTCTCACAAGCCCTAACCTTGGCATTATCCTCGACTCACCTCTTTCATTTAATGCACACATTCAGTCTGTCAACAAACCCTGCCGGTTTAACCTTCATAACATCACTATAATCCACCTTTTCCTCTCCATCCAAGTGGCTGCCACGTTAATTCAAGTACTTATCCTATTCTGCCTTGATTACTGCTTCAGCCTCCTTGCTGACTTCCCTGCCTTCTGACTCTTCCCACTTCAGTCCATGCTTCACTCTGCAGCCTGAATCATTTTGCTACAAAACCCTTCGGCCCATGTTTCCCTAATCCTCAAGAAATCTAAATGGCTGCCCATCCACCGCCAATATCAAACATAAACTCCTTACCATTGACTTTAAAGCGGTCAAACATCTTGCCTTCTCCTACCTTAGTTTCCTGATTTCCTATTACAACCTCGCCCGCACACTTCACTCCTCTAATGCCCACCTACTCACAATACCTTTATCTCATCTATGCATCATCAACCTCTCATACACATCCTTCCTCTGGCCTGGAATGTCCCCCGCTCCCCCTCCATATCCCGCCTCATTATACTCGTCAGGCAATCACACTCCCCCCTCTTCAAAGTCTTACTAAAAGCACATCTCCTCCAAGAGCTCTTCCCCACTAAGCTCTCATATCCCCTCGTTCCACTCACTTCTGCGTCGTCCTTACGCTTGGATTTGCACACTTAATTCACCCCTCTCTCAGGCCTACATAACTTATGTAAATATCTCTCTGTATTCACATTAATGCCTGTCTCCCCCTGTAGACTGTAAGCTCACCGTGGGCAGGAAATGTGTCTTCTGACTCTGTTGCATTGTACTCTTCCAAAGAATTAGTGTAGTCCTCTGCACATAGTAAGTGCTCGATATAATTGATCGAAAATCCCTATTAAGTCTCGTGATAATTCCTCGGTGTTGTATAATGTTGCAGAAAAGGCAGCAACTAGTCATTGTGTCCTCGTCCCTCCTTGATTGAAAACTGCATCAGGAATGCCACTACCTCTGGGTGTTTTACCATTGCCTGCGATAATGAATTCCTCAAATGTTGGAACGAGCACCTTACCTTCTCATTTTGTCAGGGTTTCCACATTTCACTGGGGTCCAAACCCGGCAGTGGAGAAGTTCTGCAGATGGTTACCAACTCCATAGGTTACCGATAACCCAGCAGTGGAGAAGTTCTGAAGATGGTTTCCAACTCCAGAGGTTACCAATCCAAAATCCCTCCCAGAACAGTGAAGGGGAGATAGTTATGTACTTTGAAATCAGGGAAGAATCACGCTTCCCTGCATACCGATCTACATACTCCTTAGAAGGGGAAAATGTGGAAAATGGCTGCCCCCATCATTTCTCTTCTCTCCACAGCTGGATGAACATGGACGGGATTTTTGGCTCCAAGAAGCAATTCCCATCTCCATTTCTGGGTAGAGAGGTAAGGGTGGGAACAAGAATCCCCTTGGTGCCCCTGCAAAAGATTCTAGCTTTCAACTTAAAGCAGGAAGCCAATTTGGGCTTCTAAATCTGTTAACAGTCCTGGCCTACGATCGGTATCCCTCGTGAGTTTAAGCATTGCTTTCCTCCGCTTTATCGATCCCTCTACCGTTTTCTTAAGACCACAGGCTCTCAGAAAATACCTCACGCTGGTGAGAAGGAACTTTGTTCCAACTATATCTCTTACCATGTTATGAGCTATGATTAAGGAGATGCCAAATCTCACAACAATATCACCACATGGTCCAAACAAAAATCACGGGATCTCCCCATCCTAGCTTTCAAAGAGCAGGGCACAATGCCAGCGTAGCCACCCCCTGGTTCTGGCCTATACCCCATGCAGCCAAGCACCACAAAACCATCATGAGTAAACACCAACACAGATTCCCAAAGAGAGGGAAGAAACATCTCCAACAATAAGCTGTCAGGCATGATTTACTAGGCCGGTATCCAGAGGCTAAGCTTCATTGAACATTCTGAATCTGAGGTTTCCAGCCTAGTACACTTTTCTGTCACCCAACAAAGAGAAGAGTGGATGGACAGTTAATACGTAAAAATCATGTCTTTTGTGCTGGAGTCTTGGGGCCTATTCTGAGGGGGTAGAATCAACGAAGCGTGAAATGCAATATGAAGTCAATTTCTTCTCTCCCAGGAGCTGGAGACTAAGGAGACACTCTGGGTTCAGAAGGGGCAGAAAAGAACCAAACATCTTTTATACCGGTTGAGAGAGAAAGGAATTTCATGAGACCAATTAAATAATTATTAATCCTTCCTGCGCCCGAAGAAGCCGGTCTGGAAAAACTTTCCACTAGATGCCTGATGTTCCCAAAGCCTAGAAGTTGTTCTGCTGATAACCATGTTCCCTATGTGCTCCTGCTATTCACACACATGCAGTGGGAAGATATATCTATATCCCATGGTATGAGCTGATGTGTGAGATGTAGTAAATGGCAAATGGAATGTACACACACACACCATGGCACAGTATATGATTTCCATTCACATGTACATTTTATATAAACTATACATACTGTCCTGGGTGTATGTGTATATTCAGGTACAGATGGGATAGAGCAAAGGCATGGTTGAGCTAAAACAGTCACGTACATTGCAAATAATTTACAATAGGCAGATGAAGCTGGTGAATTCTCCACTTGAGTAAAGCCTCCAAACACTATCACGTCCCTCTCCCCCTAATGAGTTTCACCTGCAGATGACACTCTACTCTAAACCACCTATCTTCATTGCCATTGCTACTTCTGTTATTCAATGGCCAATGGGCAAAATGCAACTTGGACGGATTAGAATCCGCCTTATAGAATGCGAAAGCATTCCTGGATATCTGCAGTTTCATCTATAATGTAGATAGGGGCTAAAATGCCATCTGGGGCTAATAGTGACTCTTAGGGCTTATATTCCTACCTACTGGATATGGCAACTCCCAATTATATCTCTTCTTTGTGTGCAAATGAACTGAGTTAAACTTTGGTCTTGAGCAATTTTTTTCTTCAACCTTTCCATCAACATCCCATCCGTTTTTTTTCCAATTATGACTACACTAAATTAAAAATAAAATACCCAGGTCAACATGTGGTAACTAAAGTCACAAAGGTCCGTGGCAAAGAAGGGCGTTTTGCCCTTCTGTCTTCAACAGAAGCCCAATAAAGTTAGATGTTGCTCTGTTCAACACTTTAATAGTCCCCTGACACATGGAACAGATTATCTGGCACTGCAATGTTGTTAAATAAAATAGGCAAAAAGAAAATACAATTATTGCTAAAGTGAAAACATACCACAAGGGGTTATTAAAAAAGCAAGATGTTTTACATTTTAAGGATGTTACGCTGCGTTTTTTGTGCGCACCGAAAAAGGATCAGCACTAAGACACTGCAAAGCTAGTGTTAAACTTTTCCATCTGAAACTTCTGCCTCTCAAAAGAGAATCGAGTAACTTAAAACAGATCCTCTCCCTGTGAAAGCGTCTTCTTCTGGAAATGCTCTTGGCCTTTTTTGACTTGGTTTTTCTTATCAATGGTCTGACCCAGTCATCAGGAGAGGTAAATGACTGAACAAAATAGAGAGATCAGAACAGTGATTTAGAAGTCTATGCCACACACCAGCAAATACTAAAATCAGGATGTCATAAGACCTGCATATTTAATGGAGAATATGCACGCTGTGCTTTACTGACAAACTTTTCACTTTGAAATAGACTGTAAGTTTGTGGGCAGGGAATGTGTCTACTCATTCCTTTGTATTCTCTTAGAAGAGTGCTCTGAGTAAGTACTGAAACAAATACCACTGATTGATTGAGTGACTGATTGAAGAAAATAATGCTGCCCATTTGTTATAGTTGTCCTAGTTTTTTATAATGGTCTTAACTTCCGTCTACTAATCTTCTAAAATGATTATGAAGAACGTGTGCAGCATGCACTATTATTCTCTATCTTGAAGTGGAAAAACTTTGAAAAGGCAAGAGCTTAATTAATTCTATCATATAACCAGTCTGATGGAGGCCTTTCCTAAGCCCTCATTTCCTCTTCTCCCACTGCTTTCTGCATCGCCATGATTTGCTCCCTTTTTCACCTGTCCCTCAGCCCCACAGCACTTATGCACATATCCATAATTTATTTGCACTATGTGTATTACTGTATACATATGATTACACTGCATAATTTATTTGAATATTTATATTAACGTCCGTCTAATCCTCTAGAATGGAAGCTCATCGTGTCTACCAATTGTTATATTGTACTCTCTCAAGCATTTAGTACAATGCTGTGCACAAAGTAAGGACTCAATAAATACGACTGATAGCGACTAATAGTTGCATTGGGTACTGCCTGAGGCTGTCCAATGCTATATAGTCTTTCTTGACTCTTCCTCCGAGGTCTTTTCAATTTAGCAACTAGTCTGACAATATTGTCTTCTCTTTGAGAGAATCATAATTCTGGAGGGAGAACATATGAGGAAACAGACATGAAAAAGTCAAATGATCCATGCTCAGAGAGTTGAGTTTCAGACATTCCAGTAAGATTTGCAAGTCAGCAATGAACTGGGCCAATGCACAGGATTCTGGGCGAGGGGATGCAGTTACCCTGTGGGGAACCATGGTGTCTCAGGGCCAAGGACCACTAGCAATGTCTCGTCCTTGCCAGTACGATTCCCATTAAGGCCCAGGGTGCCAGTGAGCAAGAATGTTAGTGGGCAGGGGTGGGGCACAAAGTAAAGTGTATTACAAAGGGATTTTTATATTAATAGCTGTTTCTCTAAGCTCCTTGTGGGCAGGAAAGAAGTCTATCACCTCTAAGTTGTTAGACTGTACTGTCCCAAGCACTAAATACAGCGGTCTACGCATACTAAGTACTCAATACATACAGTTGATTGATTGACTGTGGGCAGGGAATATATCTGCCACCTCTGTTGGATTGTCTTCTCCCAAGAGATTAGGACAGTGCTCTGCACACAGTAAGCACTCAAATACCACTGTCTGGCTAACTGATTCACAGCCAAGAAACGATGACTCTCCCCACCTTCGAAGCCTTATTAAAAGCACAACTCATCCTTTCCCGACTAAGTCTTCATTTCCTCTACTCCTACTTCCTTCTGTGTACCCTTTTGCAAAATAATTTGCATCCTTTAGACATCCCACCCTCAGCCCCACAGCACTTACATACATATTTGTAATTTATTCATTCATATTAATGTCTGTTTCCCTTTCTAGACTGTAGGTTCAATGGTCAGGGAACAGGTCTACCAGCTCTGTAAGACTATACTCTCCCAGGCACTTAATACAGTGCTCTGCACACTGTAAGGGCTCAATAAATACGACTGATTGATTGAGTTAGGCTCTAATGACCTTCGCTCCCACTCTTGTCTCTAGGGTTTCTTGTTAATCACCATGAACACCAAGAAGCCCTTTTTATAGAAAGTTTTATTATTCTTCTGGCCTCTCACTTCTAATAGCTCTGTGGAAACCTTAGAGAATGGAGAGAAACCCCTAGAATCAACCAGTTACACTGGGATGAGGAAAACGGAAGAGATTTGTTGGGATTTACCCCCAGCAACACTTAGTACAGTGCCTGGCACATAGTGAGCACATTAAAAATACCATAATTATTAAATATTATTATTCCTTCATGCTTTTGTTTCCCATAGAACATAGCCAAGATACCAAGATTTTTTAGATAGAACATAAGAAAAAAATGTATTCAACACCCACTCGATGCCAGCAAATCACACACTTTCACCTCACATTTTCACTGCTGGCTAAAAAAACTGGGGAATTATAAAAGTTTGTCTGACCACACAAGCCCATTGGAGTAAACCGTGCTTTGGTGTCAGAAGAAGCAGTTTTGAAGGGGAGTGAGCGGTGTCTGACATGGAGAATTCTATAGCATTCGTTTTCCTTACCTTGGGGCATTGCAAGAAAGCAACTCTCTCGGTGTATGCTAACCAGATGTACAGAAATTGTTCCTCATAATTGGATATTTTAGCAGCTGATAAGCATTTCAGAGGGAATAGGGCAGTTTGAAAAGAGGCTATCTCAGCTTCATGAGGGGAGGGTAATAATACATGACTTGTATCTACCCCAGCACTTAGAACAGTACTTGACAGATAGTAAGCACTCAAGAAACACCATAATAAATAAATTAGCTGAACATGATTTTCTCTTTGTGGGAGTAAGGATACTTCATTTTTTATGACTGTATGCAGTGAAATAAGTCACTGGAATATGTAATAGTAAGAGTGTGTATAAAATGTTTATCATTGCGAAGCACTACACAATGTTGAGTGTAAGCAGAAGATTTTCTGAAAGCAACTTCAAATCCTTGGAAAACACTGCAGGGCTTTCAACTGCCACCCTCAATGCTAACTTTAAGATGCTAGGTAAGAAAACTAACTGCAAAAAACTCATTTCTTCCCAGTGCAGGAAAGATTTGAGCTAAATTCCTAGACCAGCTACTGAAGAACCGCATTAGTGAAGTTTTCCAGAACCTTTAGAGCTCAATAGGGACAGGAAATATGCTGGCTAATTCTGTTGTATTGTCCTCTCTTAAGCAGTCTGAGTACTCTGTACATAGCAAGCAATAAATAAATACCATTGATTGATTGGAGACTTCTACTGAGAATAGCTGAGAGTGGACAGATTCTTTATCATGTTTCTGATATATAATAAGAATAATGATAACAATAATGGCATTTGTTAAGTGCTTACTGTGGGCCAAGTACTCTATCAGGTGCTGGGGTAGATACAAGCAAATCATATTGGACAGAGTCCCTGTCCCACCAGGGACTCACAGTCTCAAACCCCATTTGATAGATGAGGGAACTGTGGCCCAAAGAAGCCAAATGACTTGCTCAGATCACACAGCAGACACATGGTGGAGCAAGGGATTAGAACCCAGGTCCCTCTGATTTCCAGGCCCATGCTCTGTCCACTGTACCAATAAAGAAACAATATTGATTTGTTAAAAAAAAAAGATGTCTTACCTCCTCTTGTATAAGAATTTGATACCAGCCATTCTTCCCATTTCCTCATCTGTAAATTCTTTTGGGTCAACCTTTTCTGATCAACTGTAAGACCTTGATCTTACATCAAGCCTTCTAATTCTTATGTTCTCTCCCAACTTTGGAGTACAGTCTTGCCACACAGGAGGTGCTCCAAAAAAAATAAAAAAAGTGTTTGACTGGATTCTGGATTCTGGCAACTTTTAAAATAACATAATTACCCTGAAAAGTGAGTAGGATAATCAAAGTGGACAATTTTTTATTCTTTCCCATTATCAACTGGATTGAAGGAGAGTTGTTTCCCAGGTCCAGAATGAAGACCCAAACAATCAGGGTGCCTAATGGAAAGAGCACAGGCCTGGAGTCAGGAGAATGAATTCTCATCATGGTTCTGTCATTTGCCTGCTTGTGGGACCTTGGAAAAGTCACTTAACTTCTCTGGGCCTCTGTTTCCTCAGCTGTAAAATGAGGATTAAATACCTGTTCTTCCTCCCTCTTGGACAGTGCATCTAATGTGGAAGAGGGAAAGCACATGACCGTAATATCTTAATTTTGGTATGCTTTAAATTCTTATTGTACTAAGTGCTGGGATAGATTCAAGATAATCAGGTCCCACACAGGTCTCACAGGATAGTAGGGAAAGAGTACAGTTATTAAATTCCCATTTTTCCAGATGAGGGAAATGAGGCACAGAGAAGCTAAGTGGCTTACCCAAGGTCACACAATAGGTTACAGAGTAGAGACAGGATTAGAATCCAGGTCCTCTGACTCCCAAGATGTCTCTTTCCATAGGCTACAGGACTTTTCCTAGCATCTTCTATCTACCCTGGCACTTAGTTCAGTGCTTTGCCTATGGTAAGCAATTAATGAACATCACAAATTTTTTATCACCGTTAGTACTATCAACAATAAAACTTCAACTTATTCTTTGAAGCCCTGCTGAGAAGACATCGTGAGAAGCTTCCAACCTAAAATCAGCTAAGAACATCCCCCAAAGTCCTAGAATCAAGAGAGAACCTGTATTTGACACAATACAGGTCCGGGCAGCTGGGAAGACATGAATATAGAAAGCTTTAGAACTTCCCCTACCTTATTCTCTAGTTTCTTGATGGAAGGCATTAGCTTTTATTTTAGTAACTTTTTTCTGCCCTTCAAAAGTTAAGGGTGCTCTCTGTGAGACCATGGGAGGATTTCCCCCCCAGGGTGGGGCTGTTGCTAAAAGATTTTAACCAGCAGCTGGCTATGATTAGAAGGATCCAGAGAGATCAGTGCTTGATTAACATTCAGTTGCAATTGTTTTGTCTCAATTTCTGCAAGAGAATTAATCTGTTGGTTGGGCTAAATGTTGGACCCTAATGGATTCCAGACACAATGAGCCCACCCAGACTATATGTGTCAAGATGCCCTTTCCTCAAATTTTAATTTTATACCTTCATTTCTATTATCTGTGATATACATCTTGGCACATCTCCACGATATTCTCCCAAGTCCCACCTCTTAATCAATCCAGCAGGGAGATCAAATTTTTAACCTTACGGATCTTTCTCACTTTCCTCAGGGCCCAAAATAGGATTCATCTCAGTTCCTATGTGCTCCATAGCTCCTAAATAATTTTGGTGTTAGGGAGGAAGTGCACTATATATAACCCTAAAATTTACAAGTATTAATTTGTTCCCATTTAGTAAATTCTCTTGATGGGAACCAGCATACTTCATCTTCCAGCATTTAGCTACTGAGAATATGAAAGACATAGTTCATCAAGATTAGGTGAGAGCATTTTTTCCAGCATATTCATGAATATTAGGTGAATATTTATTTACAGCGTGTGAAGGATGCTGTCAAATTAAGATGGGTGTTGGTGGGGCCAAAGAAGTTGTTTACTTCCTTCTAAATCAAGGGGTTCATGTTTTTTCTGCCCAACCATTCCAACAGGGCTATAATGACATGTCATTGCAAGAACCTAGCACCTTGTGGGAAAACTACAATATTAATGCCGCAAGGATCTTGATTAGGTATTCAGTGGGTCAGGAATTTTTACCCAATTAACATCTGTCCTGCCAAAGGAGAGAGAGCCAGCCTAAGGGAATGCTGGAATTTACCTCCACAACATGTGTCTAAGAGTCAGCCTCCCCAAAGAATTCACTGAGAATTTATTTGAATGTCTCCAGGTGATGCTTTTTTTTTCCCCCAAAGGTGGATAAAGGAATCCTATAAGTAGAGCAATTTCAATAAAACAATGAGTGATTGATATAGTCAATCATTTTATTGAGTGCTTAGCGTGTGCAGAGAGAGCACTGTACTAAGCATTTGGGAGAGTACAATGCAACCCAGTTGGTAAATGCATTTTCTGACCACAAGGTGCTTACAGTCCAGAGGAGGACACAGATAATGATAACGCTAAATCATGGTTGTGTACATCAGTGCTGTGGGCTGAGGGTGAATAAAGCTTGCAAGGTTACACTGAACCACAATTATGTTCAAAGCACTTTACTAAGCTTTTGGAAGAGTAGAATAGAGATTAGAAATGACCCAAGGAGTCACTTTCTGGCCTCAAGACTTTTACAATCTAATGGGGAAGTTGGTTTCGTGAAAGAAACCTGGAACTCCTTCTGCTTAGGCAAAGTGCCCTCTGGAATCATGACAATGGAGCAAGCTGGGCAGATTGTCCAATAAAAGGAAAACCTTTCCCTCCCTTTTGGTTCTCTTGACTGCTCAAAAGGCTAGTGGATTCTCCTATCATCCCTTAATAGGGCAGGGAAAGCCCAGTCTGCTATAGGAACCCTAACTCTATTGTACTCTGCCAAGCACTTACTACAGTGCTGTGCAAAGCAAGCACTCAACAAATACTACTAATTGATTAATTAGAATGATTCCAACTTCCAACATCTTCTTGAGTTGATAATTTGTTGATTAGTTAAGTTGATATGTCAATGCTTGGAGCATTCAATATTTAATATATTATTTATTATACAGACCTCAGCACAGAGTGGATAATGAATATAACCCCTGACTGACTGCCGTGGATTAAATTTTGAGCTGATAAATCTAGCTATACAAATACATTCCAGACATTTACATGTGTATAATTCTGTAAGAGAAAAATCAAGATATTCAATGGTTCAGTGGTTGGATGGCTATTTCTCCTATACTCATTTTTTAACCAATGAATTAACCTAGAAGAAATGATCAAATCTATCCCTAAACTGGAAAATGATTCTCTCACAGAGATATCAGTTGACAAAATGGCACACTTTTCTCAGTCTAAGTCAAAGTTATCATCATTTTAATGTATTTTTTGAGTGCTCTCTAAATGCCAGGTGCTAAGCGCTGGAGTAGAGAGAGGCTAAGCGATTTGAACACAGTCGACATCTCCTATGGGGCTCACAGTCTTAATCCCAGTGTTCATATGAGGTAACCGTGGCACAGCGAAATGAAGTGACTTGCCCAAGGTCACAAAACAGACAAGTGGCAAAGCTAGTGGCAGAGAAGCAGTGTGGCTCAGTGGAAAGAGCCCGGGCTTGGGAGTCAGAGGTCATGGGTTCAAATCCCGGCTCAGCCACTTGTCAGCTGTGTGACTTTGGGGAAGTCACTTAACTTCTCTGGGCCTGTTACCCCATCTGTAAAATGGGGATTAAGACTGTGAGCCCCATGTGGGACAAACTGATCACCTTGTATCCTCCCCAGTGCTTAGAACAGTGCTTTGCACGTAGTAAGCACTTAACAAATGCCGTCATTATTATTAGTGTTAGTATTAGAAACCAGATCTTTCTGACTCGCAGGCTCTTGCTCTATCAACTAGGCCAGGCTACTGCTTTGATCTTACTGCAAAAAAAAGTTTCAAGCCATGGAAATTCATAGTTCTATCACGGGTAGCTAATGGGCTGCTCTATCTAGTATAGTACTCATTTCTCAGAAGGAGAGTTACGATCAGTCCACAAGATTCCAGATTTCAGCCTCTAGGTAGCCGCAAAATAACACCGGCAAGTGGACACTTTCCGTCCATTATCCCAACAAAAGGACTTGAAGTCGAGTGTGTCACGCACACTGAACTAAATCGTCTCCTGAGCGGGGTCCTTCTAGGTTAATGTCAACATGCGGCAGGGGTCTCTGGGGAAGCTATCTTTGTACCTGAATGGCCTTCACTCTACTTCCCTGCTGCTACAGAACAGGACACGGGTTTCCTAGGGCTACCAACCCAGAGCCTTTCATCAGCCTTAAATCTACTTTTAATAACAAGCTCAGCAAAGACGATATCCTTGCTCACAAGTAGCTACCTGAACTAAGGCCCACCAATACTACAAGATGCATATTTCCTCTCCTATACCAGTTTTTTTAATATTATGATTAATGGTATTTTTTGAGAATTTGCTATGTTCCAGGCACTGTACTAAGCACTGGGCTAGATACAAGGTAATCAGGTTAGACACAGTCCATGTTCCACACGGGGCTCACCGTTCTAATCCCCATTTTACAGATGAGAGAACTGAAGCATAGAGAAGGGAAGCCAAGTGCCTCAGGTCACAGAGCAGCCAAGTGGCAGAGCCAGGATTAGAACGCAGGTCACCCTGACTCCCAGACCCATGCTCTATCCCCTCAGCCGCTCTGCTTCTCAATTCAGGAGATAAAAACAAACCTCGCCTTTTGGAATGTAACCAACAAATGAAAACAAATTAACTTTTTTTCCCTCCTCGGTTGTATACTTTAACCTAGTGCCTCTTTTAATGTCCTGTTTTACAGCTTTCATGATGAATTCCTCAGACAGTCACCTCCCTCAGCGCTGCTCTACACCAAATCAACTTCTTCATTAATCATTACCGAGCCCTCCGCTCCCATGATCCTGGGGCATGGACTCTCCTCTCAGCTTGCGGTCCCCACTTGTTGCAACAAACACACTGGAAACTGTGTTGACTTTACATGTCAGATATTGTTAACATTGGAATTGGTGGCCTCTAGCGTGAACCATTCGGCAAGAGCAACACAGTCAGTGTCGGGTTTCCTCTCCAAGATAGAAGTGACAACAGGATCACCGGGTTCTGTGATCACAGGTTTTGACTGAAATGGCTACGAGGTCCGTCTGGAGATTTGAAGATATTACAGCTACCATTGAGCTTCAATTCAAGAAGTCAGTGTGTTAGAAATGTACTTCCTTCTCCCTCAGTGTTCTCAGGAAGAGAATGACGCAGCGTACAGTGGGTCATTAGCATTGCTTTCACACTTAAAAGCTCTAAGACAGGCCTAGGGTTATCCCAAGTGCGAGATACGGTATTGCAACAACATCTGTAGAACATACATGGCTTGCCAAAATCACAGCGGAAATGTCTTGCCTCTCTTACATACATGAACTAAAGGAATTCAATTTTGTTCTTAGTCTCTGGAAAACAGCTGACTTTATACGCTTTCCTCAGACGGATTCAACTTGACAACCTGAGAAGCAGCAAGGCCTAGGAGGAGCAGCAGGGCCTAGTGGATAGAACACAGGACTGGGAGTCAGAAGGACTTGGGTTCTAAACCCAGGCCTGCCACCGGTCTACTGTGTGACCTTGGGCAAGCTCCTTCCCTTCTCCAGGTCTCATTTCCCTCATCTATAAAATGGAGATTCAGACTGTGGGCACCATGTGGGACAGGGACTGCATCTTACCTTGTATCTTCCCTAGGTCTTACAGTGCCTGGCACATAGTAAGTGCTTAAATACCATTACAAAGAAACCGGGATACAAGTTTGCTGTTGGCAAGCATCAGTTCATCACTATCAACAGTATTTATTGATCGCCTATTGTGTGCTTACCACTATACTAAGCACTTGGGAATAAGCAACCTAGTTGGAGCACATGATCTCTACCCTCAAAAAGCTTGTAATCTAGAGGGGGAAATGGGCACTAAAATTACGAAAGAAGGAGAAAGGAAAAGGGAATATGTACTTGAGTTAGTGCTTAAATAATAAGGTATAAAAGGCACAGACTTAAGTGCTTGCGTGGTACGGAAGTGCTGAAGTGGGAGTTTGGGAATAGAAATTAATCAGGGAAGACCTTTTGGATGAGGTGACATTTCAAAAAGGCTTTGAGAAGACAGAGAGAGAGAGAGAGAAAGAGAGCGCGCACAAAAGAGAACACTATGTAGTCTGAGGGATTTAAGTGAAGAACGAATTCCAAGTAGTGGAGAGGGTGGAGGAAGAACAGGAGATGAAGATACAGAGAGAAGCTCAGGTTGAAAGGAACAAACACTGTAAATTGTGGCATAGTGACATAAGAGAAAAGATATGTAGTTGGGAGAGAGATGATTGAGTGCCTTAAAGGCAACTGGCAAAAATTTCTGAGTGGAGTTGAGGTTCGTTTGAGGTTCTAAGGGCAAACAGTAGGATGAGCGGTAGAGGTTTCTTTGGGAAGATGATGATAGTACGACATAGAATTCAAAATATGACCAAATACCAGATTTAGCAAAGTCATCAAAAAAGGATCATTTTTCCAGGAGTGAAGTGGAGAAAGGAATGTCAAACATACAAAAATCAATCACTAGTACTTAGGGAGAGAAGAAGCAAGGCCTAGTGGGAAGAACATGGGGACTGGTAGTCCAAGGCCCTGAGTTCTAATTAGTCTCCACTTCTTGTCCACTGTGTGACCTTGGGCAAGTCACTTCACTTTCCTGTGCCTCAGTTCCCTCATCTGATAAATGGGGATTCAATATCTGTTCTCCCTCCTCTTACTCTAGGAGCTTCATGTGGGACCTGATTATTTATCCCACATCTAACTCAGTGCTTAATACAGTGCTTGGCATATAGTAAGTGCTTAACAAATTCTACAATTATTATTTTTGAGTGTTTACTGTGAGCAGAACAACATTTCAGTCACACACATATTCCAAACAAGTGGCCTAAGTACAAATGGAACTCCATTTTTCTTCCTCCTTGCTTACTTTTCTTGAACTCTTCAGGTAATATCCACTTCAGACGCAGCATGGCGTAGTAACTTCTCAGTCCCTCAGTTACCTCATTTGCAAAATGGGAATTGAAACTGTGAGCCCCATGTGGGACAGGGACTGTGTCTAACCTGATTAGCTTGTATACATCCCAGCACTTAGTTCAGTGCCGGGCACAGAGTAAGTGCTTAATAAATAGCATTATTATTATTATTATTATTATTATTTAAGTACAGAACCTAGGATAAGCTATATAAACCTAGTTCCACTCAATTCCACTGCTGGAACTTAATCTGGAAGTCTTGTGTGCTGATATCAGTGAGCAGGGTGTGAAATCCAGAAAACCAGGAAGGAGAGATCAGGCGTCCGGCTCAGCGTCATAGGCAGGACAATGAGATTTGGATCCAGTCCATGATTATGCCCATCTTCCCAACTCCCATTCCCTGCTCCTCCAGCTTCCTCAATGGGAGGGGAGGTGGGGAGTGAAGGTTGGGATGAAACTTGGATGGAGTACAGTCAGTCACTCCAAGGCCCAAAAGTTAATTGGCTGGCAACAGTGTGTCGTGCAGGGATTTACACTGGGGTCGAGGAAGGGTTGGATCCCTTCAGAGGTACAGTTAGAAGATTAAAACCCCTAAACCTGAAAATATATCTCCTTCTGGAATACTGCAGAGAAGAAGGTAGGTGTTAACATGAGGAAGAAGAGAATCTCCCCGACATTCGTTATATTGTACTCTCCCAGGTGCTTAGTACAGCACTCTGCACACAGTAAATGCTCAGTCAAGATGACTGACTGACCCATAAGTAGTACAGCACTCTGCACACAGTAAGCACTCACTAAATACGATCAGCTCATCCATTATTTATTTTAGTGTTTGTCTCCACCTCTAGGCTTTAAGTTCATTGTGGGCAGGGAACACGTCTACTAACTCGAGAAGCAGCGTGGCTCAGTGGAAAGAGCACGGGCTTGGGAGTCAAAGGTCATGAGTTCGAATTTCGGCTCTGCCACTTGTCAGCTGTGTGACTGTGGGCAAGTCACTTCACTTCTCTGTGCCTCCGTTACCTCATCTGTAAAATGGGGATTAACTGTGAACCTCACGTGGGACAACCTGATTACTCTGTATCTACCCCAGCACTTAGAACAGTGCTCGGCACATAGTAAGCACTTAACAAATACCAACATTATTATTGTTTTTTACTCTCCCAATCACTTAGTACGGTGCTCCGCAGAGAAATACCGGCCAAATCTCAGTCAGAAGGAGGAAAGGGGAAATGAGCAAAGATAGCAGAAGCATCTTCACTCCCTAGCTGGCTATATTCAAAGATTGTCCATTGTGGATACACATTATAGATTATCATTCATATTGTGTGACCTTGGGAAAGTCACTAAATTTTTCTGATTATCTCTTTCCTCCTCAGCATTCCTCAGAGAATTACCTGTTCTACTCAGACTGTGGTCCTCATGTGGGACAAGGACTGTTTGAGCTGATTGATTTGCCCCTATTTAAGTGCTTGGTACTTAAGAACGCCATTATTCTTTCAAATTAATTCATAATAAACCAATGCCCCTGACAAAGCCCCCATCAGTCTTCAGTTGTGGATGTTTTCATCCATTTTTGTAAAATTTACAAGAGATGTTTCACTTTTTCTTTTTTTTCTTTTTTGAGATTACAGTTCATGAACACGTGAATTACCCCCAGACTTTCTAAGCTCACTCTGATTTGCAACAACAAGAAAATAGCCAATATTTGCAGTTCTTCTTTTAAGGTACATTTTTTTCTCATGAGAAATAATGAATGTCAATATCTGAGCCATACTTAGGCATTTATTTAGCTTTAATGTTGCCAATTCAAACACTTTTTTGTGTTTTTATATGAAGGCACTTTGCCATTTTAAAATAAATATTTAAATACGACTTCATAGGGAAAAATATTCCTGTGGTTAGATGAGATACTTTGGAAAAATTAATGTCTGCTCATAAGGCATTCAGTGTTACTCTATTTTCCTCTTAACTGAATTAATTCACCTTCAAAGTTCATAATGCCCTGGTGAGAGACAGAAGACGTTTAAATGTAGGTGAGTGAATTTCTTCCTAAGTGAAGTTAGACTAACATATCCGTATACAACATGGAGCTGAACAAATACGCCATCTTAAACTCACGTTCCAATTTTTTCCTGCGGGTTCCATATCTGGAACTTCTCTTGACGTCAATGGAATTTCCACTCTCGGAACAAGTGTAAATGGTATTAACCAGAACAGCGGCACGGAGGAGAAACTTGCCTCATATGCTCAAAGCGGGAGTTGCCCAGGTGTGATGTAAAGTTATCCCCTGGATCGGGCATCAAGGTGTTTCACTTCTCTTCACTTGTCAGTCACAATCAGGATAAACCAAGGGCCTAACTGAAAAAACACATTCAATATCTGATGGTTAAATCTGGGGTAGTTTCAATTCAATGTATCAACCTAAATCACATACGATATCGAATTGATCTCTCGGTACTCCCTACAAGAAGGATTGACCACTGAATTGTTCATCAGGTTATGAAGTGAACTTTTTAAATGCCTCTACGTGTTCTGTCCCATTATTAAAGCTTTAGGGTCCCAACTTACTTTGTGATCCGACAAGACTTCTACTGTGTAATTACTAATGCGCCTGCCTCCATTTGTATACCGTACAGTGCATAGGTCACGTAAGATTTTAGAAAAGGACAACATACTCTCCCCACTTTCAATGCCTTATTAAAAGCACATCTTGACCAAGAGGCCTTCCCCAATTAAGCCCACATTTCCTCTTTCCCCCTCCCTTCTTTGTAACCCGTGCTCTTGGATTTTCACACTTTATTCACCTAACCCCCAGCCCCAGAACACTTATGTACAGAGCTATAATTCATGTATAGTAATGTCTGTCTGGAATCCCCCATGAGCAACACTTGAGGATTGGGTGATACAGCCTTCTGCAAACTAACCGCCTATGAGGTCCACGTATGTCATCCCACGTGTGATATACGAGGCAGCACACATCACGCCAAGCCTGGTGTCGTGTGTGGTGTAACATGCAACCCCCTCATCCATCATCCGGGACCACCCTGCCGAAAGCACAGGATTCTTCTTGAAACAATAATGATAAGAATCGTGGCCTTTGTTAAGCACTTTCTATATTATAATAATAATAATTGTGGTATTTGTTAATTTCTTACTATGTGCTAAGCACAGATTTAGCGCTGGAGGGGATACAAGCAAATTGGGCAGGACAGAGTCCCTACACCACATCTGGCTCACAGTCTTAATTCACATTTTACAGATATGAGGTAACTGAGGCACAGAGAAGTGAATTGACTTGCCAAAGGTCATAGTGGAGAGAGGATAAGAACCTCATATGCCAAGGACTGTACTAAGCACTGGAGTAAATACGAGATAATCAGAACCCACTTGGGGTTCACAGTCTAAATAGGATGGAGTCCAGGTACTGAACTCCAGTTTTGCCAACGAGGGAACTGAGGCACAGAGAAGTGAGTGACTAGCCCAAAGTGGCACAGCTGCAGCCTTGCTGCCTGTCGAGACACTTACGGTCTCGACACAGCCCCCATCCCATCCTGCCTGTTCCGCTCAGGTGAGGAAAAAAGGAAAGCAGACAGAGCATAAGAACTCTGCAAAAGCCCACAAAGGCTGCGGCAGCTGCGGCTGTAGAAATCTCTGCGGCTCTGGGGATGCCTAGCACGCTAAGCTGCTAGGAGCCCGAAATTCAGCTCCTCTATTTCCATTACCCCACTGATGCTTGTTTTTATTTCATCTGTCCCTGTCTTATGTTATTTTGATGGGTTTTTCTTTCATTATTCCTTAGTAATAATAATAATAATGGTATTTGTTAAGCGCTTACAGTATGCCAAGCCTTGTTCTAAGCACTGGGGTAAATACAAGGTAATCAGGTTGTTCCATTTGGCCCTCACAGTCTTAATCCCCATTTTACAGATGCAGTAGCTGAGGCACAGAGAAGAGAAGTGACTAGCCCAAAGTCGCCCAGCTGATGAGTGGCGGAGGTGGGATTAGAACCCACGACCTCTGACTCCTAAGCCCGTGCTCTTTCCACTAAGTCCTGCTGATTCTCTTATCTGTCCATTTCCACCAGTCTATTATATTGTGAATCCTCTGAAGGTCAAGGACTGTCTCATTCCCACTTCTGCATTATTTCCAGTAAGTTCTTCCTAAATACTATTACTACTATTATCCCCGAATTTCTTCAATCAAACGGTCCCTCCGACAACACAAGTGGTGTGGTAGAACACGGGCCTGGGAGTCACGAGAACCTGGGTTCTAATCCTGACTACCACTTTTCTGATGTTTGACCTTGGGCAAGTTGCTCAACTTCTCTAGGCCTCAGTTCCTTTATCTGTAAAACGGGTATTAAGACTGTGGGCTCCAATGGGGCAGGGAATATGTCCACCCTGATCATCTTGGACCTACCCCAGCACTTAGAATAGGGCCTGTCACATAGTATTTTTTTAATGCCATTAAAAAAAAATACTTCCACTGCTCAGTTTAGCTACTGCTAAACCACTGCTACCACTGCTACCACTGCTTCAACATCAGAACTCCCGCAGCCAAATACACAGTGGCAGTAAGGATTTCCTTGCAAAAGAAGGCTCCAATCCCAGTAATCAGTGGAAATGCCAGGCCAGTGACCCTGAATTCACATGAATGTGATAAGAATCCATTTAATGGTCACTATTTCACAGGTGAAGGGCCCAGAGGAGCAGTAGCTGTAATGACATAGGGAAGCGTTTTCTAAACGAAATCCCTTTATTTTCATTCAAAACATCGTACTTGACCAGCCAAGTGTCTTACAGACTGTGCATGGCTGCCTGCTGGAATTGCTTGACAAACAAAGCTGAATACGGTTTGGGTTATAACTGCAGAACATGATTTGGGGGTATTAACTGCCAAAGATGTTTCAAAATCTTTCGGTTAGTTTATAAATAGAAAACATGTCCCCTAGTAGAAATATTTGCAAAACCAATCTGATTGCAAAAATAGTATAAAGCATTGCCCATTCTAAAAGACATTAAGAACTGCGATGGCCCGATGTATAAGAATATCTCCTATCCTCAAACTTTGAGTTTGTAAATAATAATTGCGATATGTGTTAAGTGCTTACTATGCACCAAGCTCTAGAGTAAATGTAATCACGAGGCTTGCACGAGGCTCATCGTCTAAGCAGGAGGGAGTATATGCATTTAGAGAAGCAGTGTGGCTCAGTGGAAAGAGCCCGGGCTTAGGAGTCAGAGGTCATGGGTTCAAATCCCCCCAACTTGTCAGCTGTGTGACTGTGGGCAAGTCACTTAACTTCTCTGTGCCTCAGTTACCTCATTTGTAAAATGGGGATTAACTGTGAGCCTCACGTGGGACAATCTGATTACCCTGTATCTACCCCAGCGCTTAGAACAATGCTCTGCACATAGTAAGCACTTAACAAATACCAACATTATTATTATTTTCCATTTGAGAAAATGGAGGCACAGAGATGTTTAGCCACTTAACTTGACACAGCCGACAGGTGGCGGAGGCAGAATTGGAACCCAGGTCTCCTGACTCTCAGTCCTTTGCTCTTTCCATTCGGCCACGATCCGGCCGAGCCCTAAGCTAGTGAGGCTAACAAATATATTATTTAAGCATCTGAAAATACCACCCTGGTCATTGAAGGGACTCCCAAAGTGAGCAGTGAGATGAATAAATTGCCATCTCCTTATGCTCGGAAACTATACAATTCAAATGGGAGCTGCACCATAGCTCTCATCATCCTTTTTCAGCCAAATCCTTGTCAAAAGAAAGGAGAAACCTAAGGCAAAGTTCACATCCTCTGTTTCCGCTTCCTCTCACAACCAGCTTTGTTAGACCTAACTGTGAATTTATGCTTCCGGAAGCCCCTATTGATTATTCACCACATTCAATATCTGTTATCATGGTAGGGGAGGGAAGAAAAAATATCTCCTCTTGAAACTGATATGGGTCTTTGAGGCAACAGCGGATCAGCTTTCGGGCACGATGTCCCCTGTGCTGCTAAAGGGAAGCCTATATTTCTCCTTTTCACTTTGTATGAAAAAACAATATTTTCCCTCGGATACAGTGGGACAACTGAGGAAGCAAATCACACCACCCCCCACTTCCAATATCATTGTAATATTTCGTCGCTGCCGATGAATTGCATATCCGCTGTTTTACCGCTCAGCTTACTTGAGGCCTCAGAACATAAATGATACCTAGCGAAAAATTAAACGGGGTTAAAATAGAGTCAACCATCAGGAGGGATTTTTTGCCTCTACTGCCTGCAGAAATGTTAGGGGTTTGTTTCATCTCACTTTGTTTCATGAGGAATGATTTTCTAATAATTTATATTAAAGATATTTTTCTTTCCAGTCGATGATATTTATTAAACACTTGCTATTGGAGGAGCACTGTATTAAGAACCGGGGAGAGTACAACGGAGTGAAGCAGCATGGCAGAAGTGGATAGAGCATGGTTCTGGGAGTCAGAAGGTCTTGGGTTCTAATTCCATGGGCTCTAATGACCTTGACAAGTCACTTCCTTCTTTGGGCCTCAGTTACCCCATCTGTAAAATGGGGATTGAGACTGTGAGCCCCATGTGGGACAGGGATTGTGTCCAACCGACTTTGCTTGTATCCACCCCGGTGCTCAGTACAGTGTCTGGCACACAGTAATCACTTAACACCATAATTATTATTATCATTATTATTAATAGAGTTGGTAGACACTAACCCTGCCCTCAGCAGAGTCTCCATTTTATCATCTTGAAGAAATTGAGAAGTCAGCATTTTAAAAAGATTAGAGTTCTGACTAAGCCATCATTTCCTCCTTTTCCAGTCCCTTCTGCATTGCCCAGCCTCATAGCACTTATGTACACATCCATAATTATTAATTTTAATGTCTGTCTGTTCCCTAGACTCACTGTGGGCAGGGAACCTGTTTATTATATTATTGTGTTGGACTTTCCCAAGTGCTTAGTACGGGTGTCCTGAACACATATAGAACACAGCAAATATGAATGATATTTATTGGGAAGACAGGGTGAGGGGTATGCTTAGTCTCTGCTGGGCCTCAGGGGAAGCCGAGGGGAAAATAACCTATTTTCCCATGTTCAGTATGAGCACTCATTTTGGAAATAAAACTGACACACAGGCTGGTGGGGTTGAGGTCTGTGCTGGAGTGAGCTTCAGTTGGCTGCTTGGGACAGGTCAAAGAGGTCTCTGTAGAATAATAATAATAATATTTGTAATGCACTTACTGTTTGGGAGGCACCGTACTAAACACTGGGGAGGATAGACTGTAAGCCCGTCAATGGGCAGGTGTTGTCTCAGTCGCCAAATTGTACATTCCAAGCGCTTAGTACAGTGCTCTACACATAGTAAGCGCTCCATAAATATTATTGAATGAATGAATACAAGCAAATTGTCTTGGACACGGTCCCTATCCCACGTGGGGCTCAGTCTCAATCCCCATTTTACAGATGAGATAACTGCCCTGAGAAACACCATGGCAGAAGGATACAGCCCAGGCTTGGGAGTCAAAGGACCAGGGTTCTAATCCCAGCTCTGCCACTTGTCTGCTATGTGACCTTGGCAAATTCACTTCACCTCTCGGCACCTCATGTACCTCATCGGTAAAATGGGGATTAAAACTGAACGCTATGTGGGGCATGGACTGTGTCTAACCTTATTTTCTTGCATCTACCCCAGTGCTTAGTACAGCTCCTGGCAACCACAGAAAGTGCTTAACAGCACCATTAAAAAAACTCAAAAAAACCAATCCCTGTTCTTTCTTCCTGGAGATATAACTAACAGAGGACAGAGCTTCTCCAGATTGCTCTGCCAGTGACCTTAATCTATCTTGAAGGAACCCTTCTCCCTTGAGAAAAAAGAACATTTGGATTCCAAGGTAACTGAGGCTTGACCAGTTTTTGACAGAGACAGATTCAACCTATGCTAAATACGTGTGACTCACCTATGATACCAACCAGGAGTTCAAATACCAACCTATGAATTTCAAAGCTGTATTTGCTATGTACTTCTGCTTGTCCCACCAAGCCCGAGGCCCTTCCTCTTCATTCACTGCCCACTCCTTTCTCATAAGAAAAACTTTCTTACTGAAAAACATTTTTAGAACTCAAACCCATGAGCCCTAAGGAAATGTATGGCTTAATGTAAAAAGTACAAGAGCTAGGAGTCAGAAGACCTGGGTTCTAGTCTCAGTTCTGCTACAGGCTGTCGGATCTTAGTTGAGTAATTTAATCTCTCTGTTGCCTCGGTTTCCTCATCTGTAAAATAGAGACAAAGATCCCTTTTTTATTATTTTTACCTCACAGACACCTTCTGAGAAATTAAACAATTAATTTGAAAGTCACTGGAAAAATAAAAGTCTTTACACATATAAGGTATTATTATTAAAACCAAGGACAGGGAACTCAAATGTCACTAAGGCTGCACTCAAATGATGTAAGTACCACAAAAATGGAATTGAAAATGATTCAATTTGAAAAATGAGCATTTTTCATATTCTGGCTTGAGGGTAAAAGGTGTCTCAATCGATAGTATCTGAGTGCTTACTCTGTGCAGAGCACTGTAATAATAGTAATTGTGGTAATTGTTAAGCACTTACTATGTGCCAGGCACTGTCCTAACTGCTGGGGTAGATAGAAATTAATCTGGTTAGACACAGTCCCTGTCCCACATAGGGCTCACAAATCCCCATTTTACAGATGAGGTCATGGAGGCATGAGAAATGATGTGACTTGCCCAAGGTCACACAGCAGACACGTGGCAAAGCCAGGATTAGAACCCAAGTCCTGCTGACTCACAGGCGTGTGCTCTATCCACTAGGCCACGATGCTTTTTACTGTACAAGAAAGATTAAAGACACAATCCCTGCCCTTAAGTAGTTTACACTATAGCAGGGGAGATAGGTGTTGAAATAAGTTACAGGTATATTGATTTTTGTATCCCCCTATCGACTATTAGGTCGGTGTAGGGAGGGAACGTGTCTACCAGCTCTGCTATATTCTTGCACTATATTCTCCCAAACCCAATAAATACAGCTGATTGTGGTATTTGTGAAGCACTTTATGTTACACATTGGGGTAGGTACAAGATTATCATGTCAAACACAATCCCTGTCTCACCCAGGAGTCAGAGTCTTAGAGGAAGGGAAAAAAGGTATTTCTTCCCCACTTTAAACATGAGGAAACTGAGTTACAGAGAAGTGAAATGACTTGTCCAGTGTCACAGAGCAGGAAAGGGGCACAGCACAGATTACTACTCATGTCCTGACTTCCAGGCCTGCTCTCTTTCCACTACGCCACACTGCTTCAAGGAAAGAAGATTGAAGGGAAAAAAAGCCTATTTGTGTCTTCCTTAGTCAATTATCACTGATGAAACAAATTGTTATCTCATTTCGAGTTCCTAGATGAGTCGAATGTCAGTCTTGCTTCTCCTGCTCCCTTCGGTGTCAGCACTGCACTTGAATTTACACCCTTTATTCTCTCCTCTCTCAGCTTCACCCTCAAATTCATATCCAAAATGTATCTATATCTATGTCTGTCTCCCCCTCTAGGCTGAAAGCTCGCTGTGGGCAGGGAACATATCTACCAACTCTGTTGCATTGTACCCGCCCCAGCATTTAGTACAGTACTCTGCACACAGTGAATGCTCAATATTTTCCATTTATTGATTGGTGAGGCTAGTAGGGCCCAGGCGCCAGTTTTCTGCATGAAGAGAAAGTCGAGTCCTGGCCACGGTGATCGATTGGAATTTTTATGGCTCCCTTCATTAGCCCTTTTCAATCTGTTTGGTAAAAGATACACTGCAATGGAGAGAGGAAATGGGTAATGATCCATCTGGAAAGGGACTTTGCTGCTGCCTTTCTCAGTCTCCAGGTTGGCTCAGGAAGTGAGGGAGGAGGATTAATAGGGATAATCGGGTTCCAGTCCAATTGTCCCCCTTCCCTGTCACACCGACATCTCCCCGGGAGCAAGGCTGAGAAACGGCGGAGTCTAGCAGAAAGAGCAGAGGCCTGGGCGTTGGAGGACTTGGGTTCTAGTCCTGGCTCTGTGACTTGGGGCAAATTACTTAACTTCCTTGTGGCTCAGTTTCCTCATCTGTAAAATGGGGAATAAATCAAAGACTGGAAGCTCCATGTCGAACAGGAAACGTGTCTGATCCGATCACCTTGTATCTACCCTCGTATCTTCTCCGTGCCTCAGTTACTCCCTGTTTTAAGACAGTGAGCTCCACAGAGGACGTGGACTGTGGAAAACCCGCTTAGTTAGTATCTATCCTCCAGCACTTGGCACAATGCCTGGCATGTAGTAAGCACTTTAACAGATACCATTAAAAAAAATCCACCACAGTGATAGGCATGTAGTAAGGAATTAAATGCCACTGTTATTACTATTATTAGTAGTTTCATTATTATTAAGGCTGAACATTTTCTTCATCTGTCTGTAAGATGTGGGAATCAAATTTGTGAATCTACCTCTAGTCAGTCACCTTTACTGAGTGCTTACTGTGTGTAGAGCACTGTACTAAGCACTTGGGAGAGCACAATACAACAATAAACTAACACATTCCCTGCCCACAATGAGCTTTCGGTCTAGAGAGGAAGGCAAACATTAATATAATAGGAAGCAATCCTCAGTGCATCAGGACTAAAACTTAACCGAGGTGCCAGCTGCAGGTGATCCCGTCGTAGTGGACGGAGGCTGGAAATGGGAAGTAGCAAGCTACTGCCTTCCTGTGTGATCTTGGACAAGTCACTTAACCTCTCTGAGCCTGTTTTCCCTTCTGTAAGATGTACCTAGGGAATTAGCTCTTTCAAACTCTTTGATGTCAAACCCCATGTGGGACAGAGATTTCACGTGATCACCTATCATTTACCTCAGCACACAGCAAAGCTTTATTATTATTATTATCTTCTAAGCAAGCCCCACACAACACATACAAGTAACGCCACAATGACCGACATGATCGTTCAGACTTCTAAAGGGGAGACAGGGGGTCGACAAAAAACTCCACATGCCTTCATTCAAATAAACTTTCTGCTTCCTAAAATGTCACCCTAGGTGTTAAAAGCTCTAGATTTCTGCTTACTTTACGCTAGGGGAGGAGGAAACTAACCTCGCTTTAAAGAAAATATGCTTTTTGGTTTTTTTTAAAATAGAGTCAGCATTTTTCCTGCCCTTTTGAGAAAACTGCAGGGACTTGCTGTAGGTAATGGCCCACTTTAATTCCTGGAGGATGAAGT
Organism: Ornithorhynchus anatinus; assembly: GCF_004115215.2. Lineage (NCBI taxonomy): Eukaryota > Metazoa > Chordata > Mammalia > Monotremata > Ornithorhynchidae > Ornithorhynchus > Ornithorhynchus anatinus. The sequence continues at coordinate 6,501,519 of NC_041742.1, forward strand.
TTCTAATTTAACAAGGCATGAATTTAAATACATTAAGAGCAAAACAAAACAGTGCAAGAATCGTAGGGGCGAAGCGGCCCTGCCCTGCTGTCTTCTTTGTGTTGGCTAGCAGGCTGAGAGACAGAAAATAAAAATGAGCAAGATAACTTGTCTGAGTTTTATTCAAATCAGCCAATTAAAACATCAACTTGAAATGTCAGTGAAAATGTTTTGGTCACTCAGGAATTGAAGCAGGAAGGCACGTCTGTCCTCACCAAAAAAGAGCTGAATCCCTTTTGGAGGCTAGGATCAATACAGTATCTTAAAAGACACCTTCCGACACACATCTGGGCTGATTAATTTCCTCCCAACCCTATTATATTGTACTTTCCCAAGTGCTCAGTACTTTCATAAGTGCTCAGTAAAAAAAAGGTTGATTGATTTATAGGGCTCTTTTAACACTTAAGATCGTAAGCGAGGTAGGCTTCTTTGAGTTCTGATATTACAGAGTACTGTAACAAAAGAGTTAGGACTCTTGTAGAATGTAGATTCTCTTGTAGATGTATATAGAAGACATCTATGAGCAGTCAAATTTTTATGATCGAGCCTACACAGAGTGCACTGAATAAATCCAAACCACTCTGTAAGGGTGAACTAAGCACTTAGAAAAAAAGAATGCACATAGTGGGTGCTTAATCCTACTACTTCATATGATGGCTAAAAATATGAATTGTTTCTGTAAACCAAAACAAAAGTAGTTTAAGCACAAAGATTACCCAAACAATTTCTTCAATTCTTTAAAATGCTTTTTAAGTAATTTAATAATGTTGGTATTTGTTAAGCGCTTACTATGTGCAAAACACTGTTCTAAGTGCTGGGGTAGATACAGGGTAATCAGGTTGTCCCACGTGAGGCTCACAGTTTTAATCCCCATTTTACAGATGAGGGAACTGAGGCACAGAGAAGTCAAGTGACTTGCCCAAGGTCACACAGATGACAAGTGGCAGAGACAGGATTCGAACCCAAGACCTTTGACTCCCAAGCCTGGACTCTTTCCACTGAGCCACACTGCTTCTCATTTATATTGTCTGTCTCTCCCTCAAGACTGTAAGCTTGTTGTGGGCAGGAAATGTGCCTGTTATATTGTTTTGTGGTACTCTCCCAAAGTGATTAGTACAGTGCCCGGCACACGGTAAGTACTCAGTACGTATGATTGATTGATCAAATACGATTATGTGCTTCCTCTGTGCCAGGCACTGTACTAAGTGCTGGGGTAGATAGGCGGTAATCAGGTCCCACATGGGGCTCTACAGTCTTAACCCCCATTTTACAGATGAGGTAACTGAGGCACAGAGAAGTGAAGTGACTTGCCCAAAGTCACACAGCAGAGAAGTGGTTGAGACGGTATTAGAACCCAGGACATTCTGACCCCCAGGCCCATGCTCTATCCACTTGACCATACTGCTTCTCTAATTTTCTCTTCACTTTGCCAGAATGAAGTTTGTCTTAAAGTCCATATTGAAGGATTTACCAGGGGATTAAGGGCCCACCAAGCAGGTGACAGCTAATCAGGAAGCTTGGGACTCTTAAAAATCCTTTAAATTGGTGGATTTTAGCGCCCAAGCTTTGAGAGACAGCACTGTCAAGTGCAAAGTTGATGGAGGTAGGACAGAATAGTTCAGTTATAGAGTCAGCTGTCAACTTCCCCATCTGTAAAGTAGGGAGAATTGAGGATGACTAATGCGAACGTTCTGTGGAAAAAAATAAAAATAAAGGTTCTGTACTCATCCAGTTATAAAACTCTAACCTCTTTGGGGTAGAGAACATGTCTACCAACTTGGTCGTAGTATACTCTCCTGAGTGCTTAGGACAGTGCTCTGTACACAGTAAGTGCTTGAAAATACCACCAAAAATCCTGAAACGGAGGGATGTCTGCTTATTCTGTTGTACTCTCCCAACTGCTCAGTATAGTGATCTTCAACAGTAAGTGCTCAAAAAAGACTACTGATCGATTACCCATGCCAAGTTAGGGCAGTTAGTCACAGCCCCTGAAAGATGACAAACACATCGAGATCATTTCCCAAATTACATCTCTCTCACCATTTTCAGTTTGCAAGTACACATAATAAGCAGAAGCCTAAAAACACCACCCCCCTCCACCGTCTTCTGAAAATGCTAATGCATCATCCACAGCTACCAGAGTTGGCAAGAGAATCTTTACAAAAGTTATTCCCTATATGTTCATTGCAACTAGAGTCTTTGAAAGCAATATTCTTGTCCCCACGCCAGATCGGAGATGCAAATAAGATACTAAGAACCTTTCCTGGCACGGAGCGTTCTGTATTTAGGAAAGCGGAGTGAGGAAAGAGCCATTTTGCATTTTTATCTTAACTCCAGTCTTCATTACTCCACGGACATAAGTGGTCGGCTGGTAGCAGCTCGCCTCTGGTTTCCTAACAGAGCTTGGGCTTACCTCCAGGGTTTAGGGGTGGTGGTGGAAGAAAGAGTGAAGGGAACTGTTGTAGACACCTTGTTTTGGGTGCAACACTAAAGGAAATTTCTATGCCCAAGGCTAAGCCCACATCCTGTATTTAGCTCTTGGACCGAACAACCTTGAAGTCGAAGTGGGTCTCCGTTCCACCGACTGCCTCAACAGGCCGCTCTGAAGTTACTTGATTAGCGTTCCACTCAGCGGGGAAAGAGTGGAATCGAAATCCAAGATAAAGAAGGAGTTTCCTAGCACCTCCTCCAAGAAGATTTCCCTGCCAAGAACATTACCAGGAGTTGCAGAAAGAGTTCCTTAGCTAGCTAGCATGGAGAAATCTGAATATTCGTAGAGTAAACAGCTAAAGCAATACTTCTTTCTGGAGTCTGTCCTGGGACCGCTATATTCACGTCAGGGATACATGATGTGCCTAATGTATATGGATAAACATGTACATACGCTCATTACGCATATGTGGTTTTGTTCCTCTCTCACCAAATATTTTCATTTGCCTTGAACTGCCTCACTAGTGAGTAGTTTAAAATCAAATTCCAGATATATAGGGACAAAAATTAATTCAGTGTGCCTTGCCAAGTTCTACTCTGGTTTACGTCTGTGTTGGTGTCTAGATGCTATTTCAAAGAGGGATTTGATAAATTGTGTTGAGGGTTTCCTCTATTCTTGAAATCCTAAGTAGCACTCTTAGTATTCAACGCATAGGTTTCTAAGGGTGACTTCAGGAAGTGATGCTAAGACATTCATAGAAACGTACACTGAAGTACATAGGCACTTCAATCCTGGTTATTTACAGTGGTCAATGACGGCATACTTTAAATTAAAAAAAAGTCTGCAACGTTTCCAATCCAACTTTACTTTCTTAAAATACTTAGAAAAAATAATAATTTTTTGCCTGCTTATTCAACAACAAACAAATCTTTTGGATCTTATTATTTTATAAGGTTTCTACCAGGGGATGACCAGAGTAGATATTAGTTTCCTAACTATGCCTAGTATTCTTCACAAGAAGTGACAATTATAAATATGGATGATAACTCAGTTCTGTTCTTTAATTCTAATGCCCGCATTTCTTGTATTACAGCAAAGGCTGTTTGGCTAAGAAGATGGACAAAGTTTTTCTTTGTGCAGCAATAAGCATTATGTATAGATAAACATAGTAGAAGCAGTTTGCCCTAGCCCAAAGAGGAAGGGCTTGGGAATCAGAACAACTGGCTTCTAAACCCGTCTCTGCCATGTGAATTTGGGCAAGTCACTTAACTTCTCTGTGCCTCTGTCACCTCAAGTGTCAAATGGGGATTAAATCCTCCTCCTTCCAATTTAGACTGTGAGCCCCATGAAAGACAGGGCCTATGTCCAACCTATCTTGTATCTGCCCTGATGTTTACTGCAGTGCCTAGGACATGTTAAGTGCCTAACGAGTGCCACAGTAAAAATACTATCATCCTCAATAAACTGTAGAGTAGAAAACTCATTGAGTTATAGCTGGTTCTACTTGAAGCAGCTACAGTCCAATGAATGACATATATTAGACCCAACGGTATATTAGTCAATGCAGTGGAGGAAAGGACAAAAAATAGCTTAGTTGTCCATATGATAGGCATATGCTGGACTTCACTCTCTTTTTTTATGGTATTTGTTTAAGTGCTTACTATGTACCAGGCACTGTGCTAAGCTAAAAAAGGTTGGATGCAGTCCATGACTCACATGAGGCTCTCAGTCTTAATCTTCATTTTGCAAATGAGATAACTGACATAGAGATTAGTGAAGTGACTTGTCCAAGGTCACTCAGCAGACAAGTGGCAGAGCTGAGATTAGAAGCCAGGTTCTTCTGACTCCCAGTCCTGTGCTCTTCTAACTAAGCTACGCTGCTTTTCAACTCATGACTGTAAGCTTGTTGTGACCAGGGGACATATCTTATAACCCTGTTATCTTGTACTCTCCCAAAGGCTTACTACAGTGATCTTCAGGATTCACTAAGCCACACTGCTTCTCTTCCTCCCCATCAACACTATCAAAGCTCTGGCCAAACAAGTGTGAGTCGGGAAAACCCTCTGCTCAAAATGTTCTGCCTTTTGCTACTGATTTTTATCTGAGGCTGTGAGGATATTCCCCGTTAGAAAGCCAAAATTGGATTTAGCTGCAGCATAGCACTGTTGACTTGAAGAGTCTATCATGCCCCACTGCTCTTCATGAGTGAACCTTCCGATTCTCGTATGCATCATAACAGGGAGGACTTTCAGGAATTCTAGACCAAAAAAGAAAGAAAAACCAATAATATTTATATTTGTTAAGTACCAATCAATACCCTGTAAGCTCACTGTGAGCAAGGCGTCTACGAACTCTATCATATTGAATTTTCTCCAAGCACTTAGTACAGAGCCCTACACACAGTAAGGAGATTGATAAATAACAGTATTTGAGTAACTACAGCATTTAGAGCACTGTACTAAGCCCTGGGGTAAATTCCAGATCATTTGGTTGGACAAAATCCAAGTTTTTCAGATGAGGAAAAGAAGGCTCAGAGAAGTTAAATGATTTGCCCAAAGATTACACTACAGGCAAAATAATCACCTGTTTTTCCTCAAGCTGGTCTTGGCTATTCGGTATTGTTTGTCTGTGCAATATGTTATCTTCTAGCTTGGAGAGTGCAACTTCCAAAAACTGAGAAAGAAAAGAAATGATCAACTCTGTCTTTTTTTCTATGTCTGTTCCTGGGTTTTAAATTTGTTTTCAGGCAGAAGAAAGACGGAGGTGGGGAATGAAAGGAGTCAGTATAGGGTGACAAAATTATATTTTAGGCATGAGTATCAAGGAACCTTCAGAAAATGATTCAACATCCTTTAATGGGTCCATGATGGTCAAAGACTTTTGCACCAATCTGGAAGATTCTACAGGGGCAATAGGCACCATAGGGTTTTTTTTTTTTTTAAATGCTCTCCTTCTCCCACCATCCATGTGCTCCAAGCCCAAACCCACTATTTGTGTTTCTGCATGGAAAAGTGATAAATGTAGTCATCTTCCTCTGTATGCTCTGAACCGGAGAACAGAAATGAAACAGACTAAGGCCGGGGGGCAAGAGGGGGACATGCACGTGTGCTTTTTTCTTCTTTTACACTCTTAATTTCAGTTTGAACTCATTTGACCTTTACCATTTTTCATGTTCTCTTTCTGATCTTGGTAACATCTTTGAGCATTACTGGTTTCAGGGCACTTCATCTGCTCTGAGACAGTCTCCAAACACAGATGGGGCTTGGTAATTCCGTGCCCATTTAGTACTTTTGCACATTTCTGTTGAGGAGATTAGGTGGCCTTAGAGTTCCTTTTTCATTAAATGATTTTGGTTGCAACTAAAGGAATGAAAAAGCAAGCAAATGAAATTCCTACCAGAGGATATTTACAGTTCCAATAGGGGAGTGACACTAAACCCAAATCATTTTAACAGCTCAGAGTTGATAAGGCAATTCATTACTAAAACAAGAGTGCTTCCCATCTTTCTATGGCCAAGGTTAGAAACACACTTGGTTTCAATTCCCCTTTCTTTTCCTCTATGAAAATGGAAAAGGATTGTCTTTAAATTCTGCAGAGATTATTTTAAAGAGGCCCCACTGAAGTTTTTAAAGGCTTTTCAAGGACCTGTTAGAGCCGAGGGGGAGTGTTCTGCAGAAAAAGAGCTACCAGAGAGAGGCTCGAATAGCAGTTCAGAGCTGGCTCTGCCTTACATTTCAAGGTCCTCCTTGAATGGGCTTTTCCAGATTAAACTTCCTCCCTGTAGAGGAAAAGATGCTTCTGTAGATTAAATAGTACGTATTGAGTACCTGTATTTATTATACCTCGAGCCCTTTATCAATTCCTCTGTGGGCAGCAAACGATACTACCATCTCTGTTGTATTGTACGCACCCAAACATTTCGTATAGTGCTCTGCACGCAGTGAGCGCTCAAAAAATAGCACTAAGGGCTCAATAAAAAAATGAGAAGCAGCATGGCCTAGTGAATAGAGCAGGGTCCTGGGAGTCAGAAGGACCTGGGTTATAATCCCAGCTCTGCCACTTATCTGCTCTATAACCCTTGGGCAAGTCACTTCTCTATGCCTCAGTTATCTCATCTGTAAAATGGGGATTGAGAATGTGAGCCCCATGTGGGGGACAGACTGTGTTCAACCCAATTTGCTTGTATCCACCCCTGTGCTTAGTACAGTGCCTGGGATATAGTAAGTGCTTAGTAATAATAATGTTGGTATTTGTTAAGCGCTTACTATGTGCAGAGCACTGTTCTAAGCGCTGGGGTAGATACAGGGTAATTAGGTTGTCCTACATGAGGCTCACTATTAATCCCCATTTTACAGATGAGGTAACTGAGGCACAGAGAAGTGAAGTGACTTGCCCACAGTCACACAGCTGACAAGTAGCAGAGCCGGGAGTCGAACCCATGACCTCTGACTCTGAAGCCCAGGCTCTTTCCACTGAACTACGCTGCTTCTCATCATTATTATTAAATATTATTATTTATGGGACTATATGGGAGTAAGTAGACTCAATCTTTGCCCTCAAGGAGTTTATGCCAGTAGCTAAATCCAATCTTTCTTTTTTATGGTATTGGTTAAGTACTTACTATGTGTCAGCCACAGTTCTAAGCACTGGGGTAGATATACAAGGTAATCAGGTTGGACACAATCCATGTCTCACATGGGTCTCACAGTCTTAATCCCCTTTTTTCAGATGAGGTAACTGAGGCCCAGAGAGGTGAAGTGACTTGGCAAAGGTCACCTAGAAGACAGGTGATAGAGCCGGGACTAGAACCAGGTCCTTCTGACCTCCATGCCCGGGCTCTATCCACTAGACCACAGTGCTTCTCACAAAGCATAATTACGTCCCTTTGGGAGCTGAGGCAGAAGGGACACTCTCTCTCCCAAGTGCAGAGAGAATGTCTGAAGTTCAGCTTCCTAAATCTTGCTTGAAAACACCAGCAGAGACTGGTGATGAAATAATAACATCTATAGTATTTGTTAAGCGCTTAGTATGTGCCAGGCACTGTACTAAGAGCTGGGATAGGTATGAGCAAATCGGGTTGGATGCAATCCCTGTTCCACATGGGGCTCACAAATCTTGATCCCAGTTTTACGGATGAGGTAACTGAGGCCCTGAGAAGTGAAGTGACTTGATCAAGGTCACCAAGCAAACAAGTGGCGGGGCAGGGATTAGAACCCATGACATTGCTTGGTACTAGATGTGGAACCTCTCCACTAATTCCCTCTGCACCTTGGAAGAATCAAGGGGAGAATGGGGATGAAAAAACAAGGCTACGAGGTGATTAAAGAAAAAAATTAATTTAACAAAATTCACCCTCAGACCAGTCCGAAGTGCTTACTATGTTACCTGCACTCTTATCAACTTTGCAAAAACAAACAAAAAAAAAACCAACAATTTTGGTAGCTAGTGGACTGACCAATCTTAAGGTTAGGTTTAAATTTTACAGTTTTAAATTTTTGGCCTCCTTTATATTCTATTAAAATCCATTAACTATCTATTCCCTTATGAAGCTGCTCCAAAATGAACATTTATCTGTTGAAGAAATAGGGGATTCACACATTGTAACAACCCACAATGTGAGCCCTCCAGAGAATCAGGACTATCAAATGGTGGATATCCACTCTCATCTGCTTAACTGGGTGTGGACAATCAAACTGTTTGTTTATTTATAGTTAACTAAGTCTGTTTTTCACAGGGGAGACAGTTGAAGGTGTTCCTGGATTTAGTTGTTTACCCAAAGCATCTGTTATGCTTGTGGATCCCAGGTTGAGTGATGACAGTGATGTGGCCAAGGACACCCGTGTTCATCATTTTCACTGCCAACTTGGGTACTTGGCTGCTTTGGGGAAGGAGCATGACGTAGTGGATAGAGCACGGGGCTGGAAGTCAGAAGGTCACAGGTTCTAATTCTGCTGTAGCGTTTGCCTGTTGTGTAATCTTGGGTGAGTCACTTCACGTCTCTGTGTCTCAGTTACCTCATCGATAAAATAGGGGTTGAGACTGCGAGCCCCACATGGAATAGGGACTGTATCCAACCCGATTTGCTTGTATCCACCCTTCAGCTTAATAAAGTGCCTGGCACCTATTAAGTGCTTGACAAGAGAAGCAGCATGGCTGAGTGGAAAGAGCACGGGCTGGGGAGTCAGAGGTCATGGGTTCAAATCCCGGCTCTGCCGCTTGTCAGCTGTGTGACTCTGGGCAAGTCACTTAACGTCTCTGTACCTCAGTTCCCTCAACTGTCAAAGGGGGATTAAGACTGTGAGCTCCACGTGGGACAACCTGATCACCTTGTATCCTCCCCAGCACTTAGAACAGTGCTGTGCACATAATAAGCGCTTAACAAATGCCATCATTATTATTATTAAATACTAGAATTATCATTAGAGGTGATGGCCATGAAGGAGATATCTCCCCACCTGATAAGAGTTTGGAAGAGGAGAATCAGAATAGAGGAGACGTCCTCAATATAAGAGGTGGGGAATAAGTCAGACAGAAGCTGTCTTCCCTGGAGGAAAAATGATTTTCTGCACCTGGAAGATGCAGAGAAGACATCTCGGTTCTCATCAAGTCCACAAGATAATGCTTCATCTCTCCCCGCCCCCCTCATTTAACTATTTGAACAAGTGAATCGTATTCACATTCTCAATTATAAAAGCTAGATTGGATTAGCAAGGATAGGAACGTGCATCTTGGATCATTTCTAATCGTTTTTCAGCCTCTGGGGCTCAAGGAAGCTCTTTTTTGAAGGCCAAGAATGGAGTTGACGGATATTTTTCTATAAAACGCAGAGTTTACTACAAAACGAAAAAAGACACTCTGAAAATGATTCCTAGGTAGGATCTCAGCTAAAACCTTAATTTTTAAAAAATCTGAATGAGTTTGCACATTTCAGTGCAGGTCTTTCTGAGCTTTCAAGTCCTCTTTTTCTGAGCTTCTGCGAAGCAGCATTTCAACACTGTGGGTCGCTAAGGTAGCTAAGCATTATTCTCTCTGGAAATGGAGAGTAAATATTTTGCTCTTGTTTTTTAGGACCATTCTCTAAGACTAGAGCAGTGAAGAGAAAAGTCATGTTCATTTTTGAGATGGCTAGTTTAAATGTGCTAAATAAATTAATTCCGTTCTTCTCAATTAGGAGCCCTCATTTCAATTTCAAAGGCCAGGAAAGTGGAAATACAGAAAAGATATGACATGTCTGCAGAGGGCACTAAAGATCTGTATAATTGGTACGCAGCATGCAAAATGCTCACTGCTTTTCAATTATTCCTTCATTTAGGCCTGAAACATGTCTGTCTTTTTGTTCTAACTCGATGTTACTAAGAGCTGGATTGCCCTTAGATTTGGGATTTCATTATATCATACTCTCCCAGATGCTTAGTACAGCGCTCAGTCATTCAGTAGTACTTATTGAGCACTTACTATGTGCAGAGCACTGTACTAAGCACTTGGAATGTACAAATCCACAACAGATAGAGACTATCCCTGCCCAATGATGGGCTCACAGTCTAAATGGGGGAGACAGCAAAGCAAAACAGAACAAAACAAAAACAAGACAGTGCTCTATAAATACCATTTACTGCTGTAGTTTTACCAGGTCAAGTTTCAACAGACATTCCACGTTGAATGGCAAAAAGTAATATTCTTCAACTGTGTATTGTTTCTCTACAGCAGGTCTCTGAACTGGAATGCCCCATTGACAGATAAGTCAATAGTATTTCCCTGGGTCTTTACTACGTACAGAACACTGTACTAAAATATCGGGAGAGTACAACAGAGTCCACATGGAAATTACAGTTTAGGGAGAAGAAAACCAGTCTAAATAGTAGACCATTTGAGTCCATTTGGACAGGATTGTCCTGGCTAAACGTGACTATATGGCTAGGAAGTAAGCATAGCCTAGTGGAAAAAGCACGGGCCTGGGAACCAGAGGAACTGGGCTCTAATCCTGGCTCTGCCACTTGCCTGCTGTGGCATCTTGAACGTGTCACTTAACTTCTCTGTGCCTCAGTGCCCATCTGTAAAATGGGGATTCAGAGCCTGTTCACCTTCCCGAAGCAGCATGTCACAGTGGATAGAGCATGGGCCTGGAAGTCTGAAAGTCATGGGTTCCAGTTCTGGCTCCGTCACTTGTCTGCTGTGTTACCTTGGGCAAGTCACTTAACTTCTCTGTGCCCCAGTTACCTCATCTATAAAATGAGGATTAAGACTGTGAACCCCACATGAGACAACCTGATTACCTTGTGTCTACTCCTGTGCTTAGAACAGTGCATCGCACATAGTAAGTGCTTAACAAATATAATCATTATTATTATTATTCCCTCTGATTAGGAGGCCAATTTGGAGCAGGGATTGTAACTCATCTATCATATATCTACCCCAGTCCTTAGTACAGTCCTTGGCAGAGAATACTTAACAAATACTAGTACTATTGAACGTTTTATTTGCCCATAACCTTGGCATTGCCCTCGACTCATCACTTTCATTCACGTATACAGTCGGGGCTATCTTCAGACACTTGGTCACCCTGAGGCAGGGAAAAGTCCACCGTCAGGCCTCCCCCCCAAGTTTTGTAGGATGTCATGTGACACTGCCTGCATATGCAAGGTGCCCTGACAGTTTCATTTTGTTACACAGAGTTCTTTACCCCAGGGGTTCTCCTGAACTCCCACTCCACTGCTCCAGATCCACTGCCTTCCCCAAAAGTGCTCTTTCCCAACAGGAACCACTTCAGACTGGTTTTTCCACCGTGTTATCACCTGCCCCATTACTACCTCCCTCTTAAATTTTTATGGTATTTCTTAAGTGCTTATTATACGACCGATAATGTTCTAAGTGCTGGAGCAGACAGAAAAGAATCAATTTGGACACAGTCCTAATCCCCATTTTCCAGATAAGGGAACAAAGGCACAGAGAAGTTAAATGACTTGTGCAAGGTCACACAGCAGACAAGTAGCAGAGCCGGAATTAGGACTCAGGTCCTTCTGACTACCAGGTCCATGTTCTACCCATTTGGTCACACTGCCTCTTATCCTTGATGTTGGTCCATGAAGAGAGTTGCAGCTACTTGATTGTCTTTAGCTTCTTCCAAATTCCAATGACAAAGGCAGATTTCATTTGGGCACTTGTTAGTAGAGATGAGTTTTGCTTATTTGATTTAAATTATCACAGACCAAAATATTTATCTCCAGTGTTAAGACAGAACAAGCCACCTCTTGGAGACTGACTTTACTCTAGCAACAGAGATACTCTGCTAACCCCAAACTGACGTAGTTTAGTTTATAAAAATAATGAGCGGGGAAAAAAAAAGGTACCATACGCTCCTTCTGAGTGGCAAGCCACGCAACTGCTATTTCATTTAAATCACCTCCTGACATTAAGCTGATATACCTACTGAAGGCACAGGGCCCATATTATTTGACTGTATTCTTCACAATTAATTAGTTCAATCAATTTATTAAGCACTTAGTGTGTGCAGAGCACTGTAGTAAGCACTTGGGGAAGTGCATTATAGCAATAAAGAGTACACAGTCCCTGCCGACAATGACCTCACAGGCTAGAGGTGGGGAGACAGATAAAAAAATATGGAACGCTTCACGAATTTGCACAGTAAACCTCCTCTGGGTTGGTGCTTTCTGAGGTTGAGATTATTAGACTTTTTGCAGCAAGTGTGGTGGAGTCCATGTTAATAGCCTCCCCTTGGGGTTATGGGGAAAAAAAGGGTAGACGGTGATGGAGAAAGACACTATCTCAAGCACAGTGCTCTTCACAGAGTAAGCACTCAATAAATACAAATGATAGGTCAGAGAAGATGGAGTGAGACAGAGACAAATCATTCACTTGAATATTAGTCCAGGAGAATATAGAAGCTGAGCTCTACTCCGGTTGCCCAACTCAAACATTTCTCCCACCTCAAACTGTGACTGGTGAAACCAAGGAGTTTCTGGCTGGTAGGAAAATGAGGAGAGTGAGGTACTCATTTGAAGCCAGTATCACTCACTGATTCGGTGAATTCCCATAATCATCTTGGGCGGCCTGAGTTCAAACGAATCCCCTAGGTACACAAATGGCTAATAAATCATATTCATGAGTGGTCCCGAATCAGTCATCTGCTGGCTAAAAATTGGAAGAGAGTGCAACACTTGAGCTATCAGAAGAAAATTAATCAACATCTGTGGTCACTTCTATTCATGGATAATACTCTAGCCAAACATCGAATGGCCGGGGGCTCATTACATTCTTTTCCTCCTTATTTTTCCACAATTATCCCTCAAACTTCCTTTGCCCAGTTTTAAATCAGCTGACAGAGTGTGATAATTTTTTATAAAAGTGACCTCAACCTCTGCCATATAATAATAATAATAATAATGTTGGTATTTGTTAAGCGCTTACTATGTGCAGAGCACTGTTCTAAGCACTGGGGTAGATACAGGGTAATCAGGTTGTCCCACATGAGGCTCACAGTTAATCCCCATTTTACAGATGAGGTAACTGAGGCACAGAGAAGTGAAGTGACTTGCCCACAGTCACACAGTTGACAAGTGACAGAGTGGGGAGTCGAACTCAGGACCTCTGACTCCGAAGCCCAGGCTCTTTCCACTGAGCCACGCTGCTTCCCCTAATAATAATAATGTTGGTATTTGTTAAGCACTTACTATGTGCAGAGCACTGTTCTAAGCACTGGGGTAGATACAGGGTAATCAGGTTGTCCCACGTGAGGCTCACAATCTTAATCCCCATTTTTACAGATGAGGTAACTGAGGCAGAGAGAAATTAAGGGACTTGCCCACAGTCACACAGCTGACAAGTGGCAGATCTGGGATTCGAACCCATGACCTCTGACTCCCAAGCCCGGGCTCTTCCCACTGAGCCACGCTTTGCAAGTGACTCTAGGTATATACACCCTGAGGAGTCGAAATACAAATAAATTTGCATTTAGGTATAAAGTCAAGTCAGTTTATTACATTTTTTAGGGGGTGGGGGGCAGGGGGCGGGGTAGCCGGCTGGGATACCTATATTACTGGAATTGACCCAATCGATTCTAATTATTGAGTACTTACTGTGTTCAGAGCACAAACCTTCGTATTGTGCAGACTGCCACTTTCTTCAATTAACTGGTCAGTTAGCTTAGGGAGTGGCTGAATTATCCAGATAATTTCAGCTGAGAGGACCTGAATTGAGGATCCACATTGCTGCCCTGTAGACTCCAAGTTTATCCGTTCTTTACTGCATTGTACACTTCCAAGTGTTTAGCACAGTGCTCTGGAAAGAGTAAGCCCTCAAGGACCATTAATTCATTGCATGTTACGGACAAGGTCTGCTGTTTCTGTTGCATTGTTTATATTCTCACAAGCACTTAATACAGTGCTTTGCACATAGTAATCACTCAATAAATAGCACTGACTGAAGTCAAAGCAACACAATGTGAAGCTAATTATGGGTCCATAATCTGTATAATTCATGAAAGAAATTCACTTTTCATCCTGATTCTTCTCCTACATATAGCTAGATAGAACAGATCTTCTAAGCAAAAAGTCATGTAATTGGAAAAATGATCCATTGTAATATGCACTATTCTCCACCCATCACAACTGCTACTGGTCAAAAGACAAGGAATCATGATATGGGATGCAATACCCAAAGCAGAGAATTTATTCACTGTCAAAACAAGCAATAAAAACAGTGATCTTAAAGACTGCTCAGCCCCTGTACCAGTAATTCCCAACATCTCCCTGTTGCCAATCTAAATCCAGGGCACCTCCACGCATTAACACCTCTTCAACGTGCTCAAAACCCACAAAACCAAGAGGGTTGTTCAGCCTGGATCCACAGATTTGAAAAAGGCAAAACCTCACCAATGGCAAACAAATCCTAAAGGAAATCACCACAGGCCATAATTGCAAAAATCCCCATTTCTAAAGCCACAGTGCTCAATATCCTAGAAGCTTGGAGCCTCAAACTGTAAAAGTTTAGAGCGGTAAAACCACAGAACTCTTAACATGATCGAACAAAAATGACAGAAACCAAAATGTTAAGGCTTACGACCATTGTGATTTACAGTTTGATATCCATTTTTCCCTTTTATAAAACTTCCCTATGCATCTAATACTGAATTAAATGAAGGTATAACCCAAATGTTAAATGTTGCTTTCTAGAAATTGTCCTTGAAGGTGCTATTGGCCATTTTTCATGTGCTGATGTACCGATAAAGCTTTGTAGGGTAAAAATCTATGCAATTTGTAATTATTCTGATTAATATTTACAAACTATAACCCTCAATCCTTTTGTAGCTCTGTTTACACAAGTGACGGGCTCCAATTTCTAGCCATAACAATTAATGAGTAGAATTTACTGAGTTCCTCTCGTTAGCAGGGGAGGGTGCTAAGTGTCATTTTTTTTAAATGGTATTTTTTTAAGCACTTACAATGTGTCAAACACTCTTCTAAGCACTGGAATAGGCACAAGTTAATTAGATTGCACACAGTTCCTGTCTTGCACAGAGCTCACAGTCGAAGTGGGGGGGGGGGGGGGGGAACAGGTGTTTAATCCCCATTTAACAATTGAAACTGTGACTCAGAGTTTAGTGACTTGCCCAAGGTCACACAGCAAGCAATTTCCAGAGTCAGGATTAGAACCTAGGTTCTCTGAATCCCAGGCCCATTCTCTTTCCTACTAGGCCACACTGCTTCTCTTCCAGTGCGTGGGGTGGAGTGTACAGAACAATTAGTAGACCTGATTCCTACTCTTAAGAAGTTTAAAAAAAAAACTACCAAAGGTTATTTATATCATAGTCTAGCAGAAATAATTTGGGACTAGGAGTCAGGAAATTTGAGTTCTAATCCTAGTATTACTACTGCCCTACTGTGTGACCATGGGCAGTTGCTTAACTCCTCTGTGCCTCAATTTTCTTATCTGAAGAGTGGAGATCAGACAACTCTCTACCTTAAACTGTGAACCCAACTGGGGAAAATTCCTGGCTATTCTTGTATCTATCTCACTATTTTGCATACTCCAAGCACTTAACACAATTTTAAAAAATTCTATTTGCTAAGCACTTACTATGTACTGGGTACCTCGTTAACCTCTCGGAGATTTAGTTAATCAGGTCCCACATGGGGCTCACAGTCTTATTCTCTATTTCAAGATGAGCTCACAGACACAGAGAAGTCAAGTGATTTGCCCAAGGTCACATAGCAGAAAACTGATAGAGCTGGTATTAGATTCAAGATCTTCTGGCTCTCAGAACCCTCTTCCTTCACCTTAATGAAAGTTTACCAATTATTCATTCATTCAATAGCATTTATTGAATTAGGGTTATTGAAGGAGGGCCTGAGAAAAATTTCCTGGTAATTTACACACGAAACACTGGGGGAGATGATTAGCTTGAACCGGGACCTGTCCCACATGGGGCTTGCAATGTGAGCCTGATTGGCACTGCTTCCTGGAAGCGTACTTAATCTGGACAGGGTTCACTTCAACAAAATTCTCGATGAAGGGGATGTGACATAGGAAAAGTGATACTCTTTCCAAACAATGATGAAAAGCACCATTAGTCAGCCTATGGTATCTGAGTGCTTAATGCACATAGATCACTGTACCATGTCCTTGGAAAAGTATAATACGATTGTCGGGCATGATCGCTGCCCACAAGGAGTTTACATTTTAGATTCTAATCACTAGGAAGACAACCTCCTTAAGCATGAATTTAGAGTATCTAGTGATGTGTTCAAGTGATCGGAACTCAGTGGAATTCTTGGTGAAGAGAACACTCTGTCTCGAAGAGAAATTGACTCTCTGTGTCCACTTATCTACTGCTAAAATGATGCCCCATTAATACAGATTGAATTTCTCAGTTATCCATTTTCATACCTAACTCAGTCACTCTGAGGTCTAATGGAAGCAAGAAATACGGAACAGCACCGGAGGGAAAGAGCTTTCTACTGAGCACGTCTTGACCACCTCGAATCGTCTTTACTCTAAATGACTAGCTGTGTCATAGACTCTCAGTTGCCTTGAAAAAGAATCCTAAAGAGCAACAACCGAGATAGGGGTGGGAAAAGGTGCCAGAATGATTCAAATTCCTGTTTGAATCATAATCATTATAAATTTGCTATTTTTTTTGTAATTTAGACAACATAAACAGAGTGAAAATACAACCATCATTCAGGCTTCCAAAACTGATGCAATTTGGTAAGGTCAAAATGGATGGTCCGTTGACTCTAGATATTCAGATAGAAATCCCAGAATCTTAAAAAAAAAAAAAAATGAAATGCACAACTGTGCTACAAGTACACAGGATGTCCTGAGGGTAGGGATGAATTGGATGACTATATGGAAATAGTTTTAGCCAAAGTTTAATGGTGTAGGGGGCAGTTCCAAGGGTGTTTAACTCCAGGGAAGAAATTCACGTTTTATGTCCAAAGATTTCATGGTTGGTTGTAGAAGACCTACCTAACACTGCTGCTGAATTTCACTGTGGGACTTGATTAAATAGCAAGATAGATTTTTTTCCTCCTTGTAGAAAAAAAAACACATCAAATTTCTAATCTCAAAAAATGGAAATAAATTACATTAGGGAGGGTTTACACAGTCAAAGTAGCAGAGCTTATTTTTTAAATCACTTTGATCACTCATACAATAAAGTAACAAAAGATACTTTTATAATTTGGTGTAAGAAAAATTAAAAAGAATAATGTAGGCAGGGTACAAAAATAAAGATTGTGCCAGTGATTTTCCCGCTTAATATAACATGATTAATAAACTAAATTTTAGCAGTTCTGATATTGAAAGTGATTAATTTCAAGATTAATAATAATAATAATAATGTTGGTATTTGTTAAGCGCTTACTATGTGCCGAGCACTGTTCTAAGCGCTGGGGTAGACACAGGGGAATCAGGTTGTCTCACGTGGGGCTCACAGTTTTAATCCCCATTTTACAGATGAGGTAACTGAGGCAGCGAGAAGTTAAGTGACTTGCCCAAAGTCACAGCTGACAAGTGGCCGAGCCGGGATTCAAACCCATGACCTCTGACTCCAAAGCCCGTGCTCTTTCCACTGAGCCACGCTGCTTCCCTATAATTTTAAAGCTCCAAGAATACAAGAATATGGCACATCCAGTAACTGTGAAAAGTCACCACTTCTCCTTCCTGATCTTATCATTTAGTTTGAATGTCTCAGATGCACCTATTGCTATCTCAAGACATTTTGCTTAGGGAAAAAATGAGACAAATCATATAATGACAAAATGAGATTTCTTTTGGCCATGCTGATTCTAAACTTCTCTTTTTGTGAAAAACAAAACAAACTAACAAAAAAAGAAACCAGAAGTTCTAAATTTCTTCCAGTGTGGGACAGGGATTAGATGAACCCAGAAAGATTTGCTGAAATATACATTTACACCACACACATCATCACAGTAACTCTCAACTTGAGGGCCTTTATTTTAAAGACACTGTTCTAGGCAGTTGGGAATGACTGCACAATATGTATTAAAAAAAAAAAAAGTCCTGCCCTCAAGAGCTAAATTTGAGAGAAGAGGGACAGGAAAGAGCATATACTATCAAGGGGGCCCATTTATACAGAAAAAAAAAGAAGCGTGGCCTAGTGTAAAGAACCAGTTCTAAGCCCACTTCCACTACTGACAAGCTATGTTCCCATTACCTCATCTATAAAACAGGATTGACAACTGCCTTGTCAACCCCTTGGGTGAACTTCCGAGACTGTGAGCTCGTTGTGGGCAGGGATTCTCTCTATTTGTTGCTGAATTGTACTTTCCAAGCACTTAATACACTGCTCTGCACACAGTAAGTGTAAAATAAATACGATTGAATGAACTTACATCTACTTTTAAATGCTTGGCACATAAATGCCTAATCCACGTAATAATTAATTTTAGTTTAATGTTACAAATCTGAAAATTCCCCAACTAATATTTTCCAACTATGCACTTTGAGCTGTGACCTTAGGATACCCCATCCCCAACCCCACAGAACTTATCCACATATTTTGAAATTATATATTATAAATTACTTATTTATTCATATTAATGTCTGTCTTTAAGTTTGTTATGGGCAGGGAACGTGTCCACTATTCTGCCATTGTGTACTCTCCAAAGCGCTTAGTACAGTGCTCTGCAGATAGTAAACACTCGATAAATACGATTGATTGATCCAAAAAAAAAAAAGCTTCTGAGAGAAATGCAATTCCTTTAAACAGAGAACATTAAAGGTTTTAAATTGACTTACTATTCCCAAGGTCTCAGCTCCAGGTAAATCTAGGCCTTCCCCTCTTCAGCCATCCATCTTTTTAAAGAGAATCCCAGTAGAAACTGAGAGCAAGCAGAAGCAGCAACAGCCCTCCTAGAACAGAATTTATAAATTCAGTGGGTCCCACCCCCTACATTCTCACCACATATTGGTGGGATTATCAAATACATGGATTCACCTGACATCAATAAGGTAAATGGTTCTTACCACTTTTCAAAGTATGACTATAGAAACAGCCAGTGAGATCAGATTGTGAGATCCTCAAAGGCAGGAAATGTGTGTTTGGCACTCAGTTGGAGCTTAGTAAATAGCCTGTGGCAGTGAATGAAGCAGGATTTCTTAAGGAAGGGTTTTCAGTCTTTTGGGAATGGCCAAACTCCTCTGATTGAAGACACTTTCAACTGGGCTTCATAATCAGCTAATTACAAGCCTTCTAAATCTGTCCAGAGACATGTGGGATGTCTCCATTCACTTTCCTCCAAATAGAAGATCTAGTGAAAAGAGCACAGGCCTGGGAGTCAGAGGACCTGGTTTCTAATCCTGGGGGTGTCATTTCCTGCTGTGTGACCTTGGCTAATCATTTTACTTCTCTGTGCCTCAATTCCTTCATCTGTAAAATTCAAACTCTGTTCTCCCTCCTCCTCAGAATGCAAACGTGCATCTGAGAAATCTTGTAGGGCAGGTACTATGTCCCACATGATAATCTTGCACCGATCCCAGCACCTAGAACACTGCTTGACACATAGTAAGCACTTTATACCACAAAAAGTATTAAAAATGATGCATTAAAGTTCTAAATGGGAATGAGACCATATTCCCTAACCACATTATTATTATTACTATCTGAAACCAGTGAGGAAAAATCTAGATTCTCCAAGTATGTAGCTAGACTATTCAGGGTAAAAAAAAATGCCAAATTATTTGATTTGGCAAATTTCAATTCACAATTAGGGAGTGATGCCGAGATGCCGCGAAAAAACAACTGGCCCAGGCAGGACTGGAAAGCTATACAACAGTCGTGCTCTGTAAGCCTGCTCTAAACCAGTTTATAATCATCTATAGGAGCCAACTCTATAAGAGACAGGGAAAGATTTCTTAGATGCATGTTCAGCATAGCAGCATGATTTGAACACCTCCAGTGGACAGAATGATATACTAGATGGCTAGGAAGTATTAATAAGTTTAAAATGCAAATCCTATCAATCTGTTGGCCAAGGCAAGCAGACATGAAACATTAAACTTGCAATAGTAATATAATGTAAAAGTATAAGTAGGAATAAACTGTGGCATGTGAAGGTATGAATGAAATAGTAGCGGACTTCAATCAGGGAATGCCCTATGGGGAAAGAGCCTTTTTAGAAGGATTTTAGAGGGATTATGACTATATTTTATTATTACTATTACTACTTCTATTTTAGTGGCAAAAGGTTGCCCAGATGGAGATTATTTATATATTTATTTATGGTATTTGTTAATTTTATGTGTCAAGCACTGGGGTAGGTACAAGTTAATCATGTCACAGACAGACCCTGTCTCACACGGGGTTCACAGTTTAAGTAGGAGACAGAACAAGTATTGAATCTCCCTTTTCAATTGAAAAAACTGAGGTACAGAGAAGTCAAGTGACTTGTCTAAATTCACACAGCAGGCAAGCGGTGGAGTCAGGATTCGAACGAAAGTCCTCTGACTCCCAGGCCTACGCTCTTTACAGCTGCCAGGCTGCTTCTCTAGATCTCTCTACATGAGAGAAGCCAGGACTGTTCATAGCATTACTCTGAAACACTAGAGTCATTCCAACTCAATATCTCTTTTCTTATCACAAAAGCTCATCTATGTTCTATTGCTGAATTCACAATCCCCCTCTCTTGAATTTTTAATTACTGAGCTGAAGCAACTGAGCCACTAAAAACTGGTTTTCACTGGCATTTTTAAACTGCTACTTCAGTTGTGATTTTGAGGTTTTCAATAAATAGAGACAGGCCTCCACTGGCCAAAAATTTACACTGCAAATATTTTTGCAAAATTAAGAATGAGTGAAATAGTCCTTTGGCCAGTTTGTTGATCATTATTCAGTCTCCCACCCATGTTTAGTTTGGATTTGAAGGTTTGTTTTCTTTCTGAGCTCCCTTCCTGTCTGTAAATTAAATTATACTATTGGGCCAGTGGAATTTACATTTACATATGTTTGCAACATTATGTTTTCTGCCATCAACACATAGATTCTGGCCCACTGCTTGCAAACTCATTCGGCCCTTCTTAATCTTTGATTTGAAAATCTAAGAATAGTCAAATAAAGTACATATGTTTGTGCTCAATTTATTTCTTTTATCAATCATATTTACTGAGCACTTATTGTGTGCAGAGCACTCTACTAAGCTCTTGGGGGAGTACAATATAATAGAGTTGGTGGACATGTTCCCTGTCCATGAGGAGCTTACTCCTTTTCTCAAACCCAAGTTATCTTTCCACAAACTGGTACTTACTGAACAGGCTGGCTATTTTTTTTTCTCTTTTTTTGGTCCTAAATCAAAAACATTTTCCCAGATCCTTAATCTTGGGACTGTAGATAGATATTGCTGTCCTTCATACTCAAAGACAATCCCAATTGCAGTGAAATTTGCCTATGTTTCTGAAAAGGCCCATTCCGGCTCCATCACTTGTCTGCTGTGTGACCTTGGGCAAATCACTTCACTTCTCTGGGCCTTAGTTACGTTGTCTGTAAAAGAGGGACCGAAACTGTGAGCCCCACATATGACAAGGAGAATGTCCAATCCTATTTGCTTGTATCCATCCCAGCACTTAGTACAGTGCCTGGCATATAGCAAGTGCTTAACAAACACCACAGCTATTACTATTATGACTATTATTCAGTCGGTCAATTGTACTGAGTGCTCAGTGTGTGCAGAGCACTGTACTAAGCATTTGGCAGAGTATACGATAGCAGACACATTCCCTGCCCATGATCCCGCATAATGACTGCAATGAACTCACTTTTACCTCCTTGGTTTCACTCTTCCAAGATGGGATGATCCTGAGTCATTTCCAAATCTGTTTTAGCAGATTAGAAAGTTGATCCCAGTCGATCTGTTGAATACCTTCCACCTCGCATCTCACCTCTCATATCACATTCCACCAAGCAAAATGGTGAAATCATGTGACTGTCATGCATGAAGCACTTACAGCCTCTAGATTGTAAACTCGTTGTGGGCAGCGAAACATGTTTCTCCCCACGTGTTTACCAACTATGCAGTATTGCACTACAGCAAGCGCGTAGTACAGCGCTCCGCACAGAGTAAGTGCTCAGTGAATACCACTGATTTCTTGAATGACTGAAATAGAATGTTCAGCCACTTTCAGTGCATCCAAGCTGCAGACAGCCAATCTGTAGTGCTCACTTCCAATAGAAAACATTTTTCCAGAATAAACTGGCATTTGATGCTGAGAGATCTGGTTTTCAGATTCATTCTGTATATGTTCCTTAAATCTTTGCCTTCTACAGTCCATTTACCACCTTAGAAAATCTTCTGGATCTTTGCTTTTCTTTTTAGACTGGTGAGAAATGCCTTCAAAAATTATTCTGCCTGTTTATTTAAATACAACATCCATGCTCCTCTTTGCTGGGTCAGAAAACCACTTGAAAGTTCCAAGTGGTACTTAGACAACCTGAAATAAGGAACTTTTTGTTTTGTCAACTTTTTTTGACAGTAGTTTGTATTCAAGCCGTTTACTTGTTGTCGCCACTTTCAAGTAAAATAAATCACAGGGAAATTTCTTACTGACGACACGTAGTGTCTGCTGCCAGTTTCTAATGAAGATGATTCTGACCCAATTACTTCAGAAAATCCTGACGTTTAGGCAAATTAATTGCAAATCCTGCATGTCCATTTAGGATGTCATAGACCTTCGGTCCAAATTGCCTCAAACATCACGAATGTCAGATGATGGGACTTTATCTCATTGGACAAACACACCTCGTAAGTTTGGAAACCATGGGCTATGAAAACATTCTCTGGTTACAAGAACATTTCAAACTTCAAGGCTTAAGCATGTTTTCTTCCTTTTTAATATTTGTACATGGGCAAAATGTGCTTTTAATAAACAGTAGAAGCAAAATAATAAACAAATACTCCACCTTGCATCCGCGGATTCTAAGTGTTTTAAAAACATTCAGGAAGTTTCACAGTCTTGCCCAGTAAGGTAGTGGCTGAGTCAGAGCCAGGAAATGAATCAAAGAGGAAGTGATATTGTGGTGAGGTGACTGGACATCGGAATTCCAAGACTTCTAATAATAATAACGGTATTTGTTAAGCACTTACTGTTCTAAGCGCTGGGGTAGATACAGGGTAATCAGGTTGTCCCACATGAGGCTCACAGTTAATCCCCATTTTACAGATGAAGTAACTGAGGCACAGAGAAGTTAAGTGACTTGCCCACAGTCACACAGCTGACAAGTGGCAGAGCTGGGAGTCGAACCCATGACCTCTGACTCCGAAGCCCAGGCTCTTTCCACTGAGCCACGCTGCTTCTCTACCAGTGCTCTACATGAGCCCTCCGGATCAATTACATTTATTGAGCACTTCCTGTGTTCAAAGAACTATCTGAGGCACTTGAGAGAGAGCAATATAACAAAGTTGGTAGACATGTTCACTGCCCAGTTAGAGCTTACAGTCTAGAGGAGGAGACAGATATTAATATAAAAAAGGGGCTGTGGGGATGAGGGAGGGGTGGATAAAGGGAGCAAATCCAAATGCAAGGGCAAAGCAGAAGGAAGTGGGAGAAAAGGAAATGAGGGCTTAGTCAGGGAAGGCCTTTGGAGGACATGAGACTTTAATAAGGTACACTGATATGGCACAGAAGTGTGTTTAGACCTTAAGTGGACCATAGAGCCAGTGGTGAACATTTGGAAAAGCTAAGTTCTTAGCTTGCCTCTGCTTCCTATTTCCAGAGATTCCCAAGCCACTCTGCCTGAAGTAACATGAAACAACATGCCTCCTGGATAGAATAGGGGCCTGGGAGTCAGAAGAGCCTGGGTTCTAATCCCCCCTCCTCCACGTGTCTTTCGTGTAACCTTGGGCAAGACACTTTAGTTCTCTGTGCCTCAGTAACCTATCTATAAAATGCATGTGACTTGTATCTACCCCAGCATTTAAAATAGCACCTGGCACATATTAAGGGTTTAACAAATACCATATATATATAGAAAGTAACCATGGTCTACCAATTGATAAAGTAGATGGGATGTGATTTGGGGTGAGAGGGAGGGTGACTACTGACAGCCTCAAAATATTGGGCCAAGCATCGCCAAAGTTCACCTCACTGCAGTACCGCTCTGGAGACAGATTACTGAAAACCAGACTGTCCGGTATAAAACGGGATGGATGTCCTCCCTAATGAGAACACGCTTAAGTGATGGATGGAGCCAATGGGATTCCCCACTTGGCTAAGGGGCTTCTAGACCAGGCTTGCCTCCAGATCAGCGTGAACTCCCTAAACTGCTTCTACATCTGGATGGGGCAGGTTCAAGAAACTGCCGTCTGGACAAAATAGATTTAGGATTGGACTTGAATAATCTTTATTTCTTTTTTTTCCAATCAAATTTCCTTCCCTATTTTCTTTTCCTCATTTTCCTCCCTCTCTAACCATTCAAAAATCCTGTCTCTAAATGGAAGGACAACTCTTTCTAGTAAGCAGTCAATCAATACTATTTTTCGAGTGTTCACTGTGCTCAGAGCACTGTACTAAGCATTGGGGATGGTGCGATAAAATAGAGTGGGTAGATACGATCCCTGCCCTCAAGGAGCTTGCAATTTAATACTGTGCACAGAGCACTGTACTCGATACTTGGAAGAGCACAAAATAAGTGAAAGACAAAGCCCCTGCCCCTGAGGAACTCATAATCGATTAATTCAGTCTTATTTATTGAGCCCACATTGTGTGCGTGGAGCTCTGTACTAAGCGCTTGGGAGAATACGACAAAAACAGTAAATGGACACGGTCCTTGCCCACAATGAGCTTGCAGTCTAGAGCAATCTAGTGGCGCATCAATTGCTTCAGTTGAGTGGAAGGGAAATTATAGTGGAACAGAAATCTATCACAGAATTGATTACATTCTATCAAGGGAAAGATAGACAAATTATCATCAGCATCCTCAGAATTTTAAATGTCAGTGATTCAGTACCTGATCAATCTTTCTTCCGTCAAATGCTACAACAGAGCTCTAATCATTCAACGAGTATTTCCTTTAGCTCTCCAGTCGCTAGTCAGGATGCTTTACCTTTATCAGAAGGACATTATTAGGCATTTTGGTTTTCCATGAGCTCCTCTGGGATTCGACTACCCATGAAGAAGAAAACAGAGCCCCTGTAAGATTATGGGCATGTTTAAAGAACTGTCTTAAAAGGCCATCTAATCTCCTTGAAAAACAAATCAAATATATGTGCTGGCCCACTGACACTTGATGAGTATTTATTAGCTTCCCCACTTCGCAAGTCTGCCATTATAAATTGTATATTGAGGGGGATTTGGTGGGGAGAATCTCCTGATCTTCCTGCAGCTGGCCAGATTGACCATAGCCAACGTAGCGGGGATGGATCTGAAGGGTATAGACCAATTTTCTCGGGCCATGGCATCTCACGGAAAGTCTGTTTCCATATCCATAGAGCAGCAGCGTGGCTCAGTGGAAAGAGCCCGGGTTTGGGAGTCAGAGGTCATGGGTTCGAATCCTGGCTCTGCCACTTGTCAGCTGTGTGACTGTGGGCAAGTCACTTCACTTCTCTGTGCCTCAGTTACCTCATCCATAAAATGGAGATTAAGACTGTGAGCCTCATGTGGGACAACCTGATTACCCTGTATCTACCCCAGCGGTTAGCACAGTGCTCTGCACATAGTAAGCACTTAGCAAATACCAACATTATTATTATTATTGTTATATCAGCAATGCACACTGCCCATGAGGACCACTCTCTTCCTCAAGAATGCTCTGAGTAGAGACCTTTTCCTGAATGAATGGTGACATACATTTAAAGCTGTTAAGCAGCCAACCTAGCATTACAAATAATGCCTCAAAGTGCCAATCGAACTCCCAGGAGATGGATTCTCTAGCACGACATTCTCCTCCCCTTCTGACTCGCTCAGCCAGTGGTATCAGGGCAGGAGTGGAAGCAGTGGAACAGCAATGTAATAATTCACTTACCTCATCTGCAAAACGGGGATCTCTCTCCTACTTAGATTGTGAGCCCCATCTGGGACAGGGACTGTGTCTGACGTCATTATTGTGTACCTTCCCCAGCGCTGTGAACGGTACTTGATATATCGTAATAGCTGAAGTCTGCTCTTCCTCAGTACCTTGTTGAGTGCCTTCCCACCTGGGGGGCTCATCTTCCAGGATTTTATCTGTAGTGGTTCTGGATTGCATAACCAGAGAGTGTTCTTAGTAAACACATGGAAGCGGTTTATCATTTTCTTCTGTGCAGTGAAAATTTGAAACTCCGCCATTGTCTTTGATCAACACTTTGATCATCTGATCACCCGCCTTGGACTTTTGTAGTCAAGAAATACGCCAAAGATTAATGTTAGGAAGATTTGCAATGAAGAGCCTGAAAAAAGTCATCAAATGTGATGATTTAACAATTGCCACAAAAATACAAACTGTCAATTCTCTGGTGTTTCCAGTGATAAGATATGGATTTAAAAGCTGGTTAATGAAAAAACACCATAGAAAGAGCATCGATTATTTTGAAATGTGGTGTTGGAGAAGGCTTTGACAAATACCAGATAGACGGATAGAGACCATAACAACGATATCAGAAGAACTGTTAGCAGTGTTACGGTTTATGGCAAGAAGACAGGACGTTTTGGGGAAAATACATCCACAGAGTCGCGATGAATCGGAAACGACTCGATGGCACTTGATAATAATAATATTCGCTTAGTATGTGCCACTACTACTTTTTGTTATAAATAATGATTATGATATTTCTTAAGTGCTTACTATGTGTCAAGCACTGTTTTAATTTCTGGGGAAGATGCAAGCTAATCCAGTTGGACACAGTCCCCGTCCCATGTGGGGTTCAGAGTTTAAAGAGGGAAGGAGAACAAGTATCAGATCCCCATTTTACAGTTGAGGAAACTCAAGCACAGAGAAGTTGTGATTAGCCCAAGGTAACACAGCAAGCATGGTATAGTGGTTACAGCACGGGCCTGGGAGTCAGAGGATTTGGGTTCTAATCTCAGCTCCACCACTGGATGCAATATGTCCTTGGGCAAGTCACTTCACTTATTTGTGCCTCAGTTACATCAAGGGTAAAATGGAGATTAAGATTGGGAACCCCAAGTGAGACAGGTGCTCACATAAGAAGTCCTGGAATAGATACAAGCTAATTGGGTAGGACACAATCCCTGTCCCAGGTGGGGCTCACAATCTTAATCCCCATTTTGCAGATGAGGTAACTGAGACACAGAGAAGTTAAGTGACTTGCACACAGTCACACAGCTCACAAGTGGCAAAGCAGGGATTCGAACCCATTACCTCTGACTCCCAAGCCCAAAATCTTTCCACTGAGCCACGGCAGAACCGAAGTCTTCTAATGCCCAGGCCAATGCTTTATCCACTAGACCATCCTGCTTCCACAGAGGCTCAGAGAAAACCCAAAATATAGTATCATTCACAAAATGGGTTATTTCATTATTCTTTTAATAGGAAGTGAAGTGGAATGGTTCTATACTGGACATCCTAGTTTTTGGACTCTCTCCTCTCTGGGCCTGATATTGGAAATCTTTATGTCCAGGTTTTTTTGTTTTTTGTTATTTTTCAACTTCCTGCACTGACATAGCTTCAGGAAATTTCCACAAATAACCTTATTAAAAAAAAGTGATGCAACTGTCATTACGTCTGCTGTCTGTGGCGTCATGAACCCGAGAGCCCATGTCTTCAGTTTCAAAACAAGAAAAAACTTCATGATATGTACAAACACTAGTCATTCCCAAAGGGTAAACTCACAATGAATTTAATTTTGGATACTTTACCAGTGATTATGATATGGATATTTAAATTTAAATAGTTGGTGGTAATCAAAGAAATTTTGGAATCCTTTTGTGCTATCACTGTCCAGTGTACTGACTCAAGGATCAGTGCCCTTGAGGTTCACTGGAAGGGGTATCTCATCTATTCTAAAAAATCCAGGAGCATGAAACCCAAATCATTCCAGATGGATAATTGGCTCCCTGATCAACTGATTGATGGAATTGATTGAGCACTTACCATGTTCAGAGCACTCTACAAAGTTCTTGCGACAGTACAATTCAGCATAGTTGAGAGAACTACCCATGGGAAGCTTTCACTCTAGAGGGAGAAGCAGACATTAATATAAAGAATTAATAATAATAACAGTAATAATGATTGTGGTATTTGTTAAGTGCTTATACTACATGCGTTGCACTGTATTAAGCCTTGGGGTGGATAGAGTAAACCAGGTTGGACACAGTCCCTGTCCCACATGAGCCCCATTTTATAAATGAGGTAATTGAGGCACAGATAAGTGAAGTGACTTGCCCTAGGTCACACAGCAGACCAGTGGCAGAGCTGGGATCACAACCCCCAGGCCTGTGGCTCTAGACACTAGGTCATGCTGCTTCTCATTATTGAGCACCTAATGTGCTCACAGCACTATACTAAGCACTTGGGAGAGTATAATTCCACAGAATTAGTAGAGAGGTTCCCTGCCCACAACCAGCAATGAGAGGTGAAGGCTTTTTTTGCAAGGTATTCTTTTGTCCTACTGAGTTGCCTGAAGCAGAAATAGCTCCTATTTCTCCCTGCCCCACCTAAACATCCCATTTTTACACTCACTGAGAAGCAGGACTTGGAGAGAAGGCTACTGCCACCACTAGACCAGTCCAAGATGAATAACCATGATCCTTATTAAGGATATTCTAGGTGCCAAAATCGGGGATTATTGCTGGAGTAGATAAAAGATAATCAGATTGTACATTTGCCCCGTATCACTTGGGGCTTGCAAGAGAAGATGTCAGGAGAGGAGGTTTTTTAGCCTCATTTCCCATATGAGAAAACTGATGAACAGAGAGGTTGTGACTTGACCAAGATCCCAGAGTAGGCCAGTGGCAAACCTGGAATTAGCACGTGGGTTTTCTGACTCATATATCCATGTTCTTTCCACTAAGCCATAATGCCTCTCACAGTCTATATATAGTTTAGAATACACCAAACCCACTCTGGTTTGAGAGTACCATTAGCAGAAAACAGCAGGGGTATCATGGGATTTCCTGCCACAGTTCTAGCTTTTCACTTCCTGCTTTACACATACTGAATCCTCTTCTAAAGGATGCACAAAGGATATAGGTTGAAATATAAAGATTTAACCCAGCTGAATGAAAATGAACTCATTAGTCATAATGTAGATATTGTAAGCTCCTAGTGAACTGTATATCTCAAGCTTCTTTTTGCTTGAGTTATTCCTCTCCAAGTGCTTAGTACAGTAACTCGCACTCACTAGTTAGCCGATAAATGCCACTGAACTATTACTACTATTTCTTGCCAATTAGATGTGATTTCCCCAATTAATAGAGTATTTCTTCCAAGCTTGTGGGATGGCTGGGCTTTTTACACTACCTTGCCAATTTCCATGATCCAAAATGGTGCCTAAAACCTCCTTTTTCTCTCACAATCTGTTGGCCTTTTCACATTTTTATTAGGCATTAATAAAACTCCACAGAAACACTGTCCCTACCCAATCGAGATGGTAACACTACCAAATCAGTATGGGTGGGATATACCCAACTGAACTTTCATTTTAGATTTTCCCATTGATCAATTCCATTTCTAGGCCACTAACAGTTTGCAGACTCTTATTATAACTGGTATTCATTTCATCTATATTTTGGAGCCATCAAATTTCTAAACAAATCCAATCCCGCTTAACACAAAGTGCCTGTGAAGCATCTGAAAAAAGTTCACATTGTATGTAGCTTATGATCCAAGAAAAGGATCTCACAGCTTTTAAACCCCTCATAAAATCAAATATTATCTTTAAAAATCCTAATCATATTAATCTTCATCTCCATCTTCGCTCTATTCACTCTATGACTTCATCCAAATGGCCTGCATCTGACCTGCAGCTCATTTAGTTCACATCAGAAGAGTAGCTCCAGTCTAAAAAAATAGCGTTTCAATTACCTTTTTAAACTCCTTAAAGAGGATTCATTTTGGAGAATGACATCACCCTCTGATGATTTTAGCACACAAACCTTATTCCCTTGTTGGTCTAATTTATCTTAGTTAACCCAGATAACAAGACAGTGAAATATTAAAATGCTTTTACAACCATTGGTTAGTTACCATTTTTTCTTCATTTTTAACCATGACTTAATAGCATTTTAATGTCTTCCATTATTTTTGTTTCTACCTTTCTCTGAGCTATAAATGTATCTCATAGGAAGCCTGAATGATTACCAAGAGTAACTGTGTTGTGGCAAGATAATTCTGGTGACAAAATTTAAGATTTTTTAGGACACTATTACCCTAATTCTTTTTTAAAGTGATAGCTGTTAAGTGCTATGTGTCAAATGCTGTTCTAAGCGATAAGGTATGTACAAGTTATATAGGTTAGACATAGTCTCTGTCCCACATGGGGCTCACGGTGTAAATTAGAGGGAGAATAGGTATATAAATCCCCATTTTGCAGTTGAGGAAATTGAGGCACTGAAAAATGACTTGTCCAAGATCACATAGCAAGCAACTGGAAGAACTGGGATTAAAACCCAGACCTTTCTAAGCCCCAGGCCCATGCTCTCTCCACTAGGCTGCTTCTGACTATGCACTATACTCTTGGATCTGTACCCTCTAAGTACTTGCAGAGAAGCACCATGGCCTAAAGAGCAGCAGGATCATCTAATGGGTAGAGCACAGGCCTGGGAGTCAGAATGTCATAGGTTCTAATCCCTGCTCTCCCATTTTTCTGCTGTGTGATCTTGGGCAAGTCACTTCCTTCTCTGTGCCTCAGCTACCTCATCTGTATAACAGAGATTATGACTGTGAGCCCAATGTGAGACAGGGCCTGTGTCTAACCCAATTTGCTTGGATCCTCCTCAGCATGTAGTACAGGGCCTGGCACATATTAAGCATTTAATAAATGCCATTATTATTATTAATACTCACCCCACTCTCAGGCCAACCGAACTTATGTACACATTCATAACTGATTTTAATGTCTGTGTCCCCTTCAAGTCTGTAAGCTCTTTTTGGGCAGGGAAATCGTCTACCAACTCGGTTGCATCATATTCTCAATCATTCAATTTAATCAATGGTATTTATTGAATGCTTACGATGTGCTAAGCTCTTTGGAGAGTTCAATACAACAGAATTGGCACAAACATTCCCTGCCCATAATGATCTTACAATCTAGATGGGGAGATGGACATTAATATGAATAAGCTATTTCTAATACATAATTTAAAGGTATATACTTTACAGCTGTGGGGTTGGAGGTGGGGAGAATATCAAAATTCCAAAGATCACAGATCCAACTGTATAGGCGACACAAGCATATGAACTAATCTCCCAAGTGATTAGTACAGTGCTGTGCAGTGAGCACTTAATTAATGCCACTGATTGACTAAAATGTCATCTTAAAGGCATAGCAGCAGCTCAACCATCGCTTTGCCACAGACCCATTTTGCAACCATCGTATGAAATACAAAGTTGCTCTTCTCATATTTTAATGGATTAAAACATTGCCTGCTCGATTAATTTTAATTAACCTGTGATAGAGTAGGTGCAGTAATTGTATTAGGTGTAGGAGAAATGGGGAGAAGGAAAAAGAGGAGGAAAAGGAGGAGAAAGAGAAGGAGGGGGATGATGAGAAGGAACAGGAGGAGAAGGGAGGGAAAGAAGAGTTTCTGTTTGAATGTGATGCACTTTACTAAATTCTGGGAAAGTACAACAGAACTATAAGACACATTCCTTGGCCAAAAGGAGCTTACACTCTAATAGAAGAGATAGACATAACAATATCCAGTACACATATCTACACAAATGTGAGGATGGGCCTAAAATATAAAGAAATGATTTAATGATACATTTGAGAGGTGAAGAGATGAGAAGAAGAGATGAAAACAGTCAGGGTAGAAATAAGTAGTCAGGGAAGGCTTGTTGGAGGAAATATACTTTTTTAGGTCACATTTCGGTGTTTTCCCTCCAAGATCCCTAGTTAAATACACCATATATATTTATCTCTACTAATGTTCCATGGCAAAACATTCAATTTCTTCCTGGAAAGTCAGTATTTCCATTGTAAATACTTCCTTTTGATTCCACTACCTTGAATCGGGGCATTTTTCTCAAGATCTGAGATTAATGAGAATGGAAATTGCATTGGCAATATACGTCTTTAGATACACATATCAGTACAAACTGATGGCTTCCTTAAAGACATTCAGGGGTTTGGATGAGTGCTTGGGGAAGGGACCGGATCTAAGAAAGACAATCAATCAAAGGTATTTATTCAACACTCATGGTGTGCCGAGCACTCTAGTAGGAAAGCTCACCTCCTCCAGGAGGCCTTCCCAGACTGAGCCCCCCTTTCCCTCTGCTCCTCCTTCCCTTCCCATCACCCCTCCCTGCCCCACAGCATTTGTGTATACATGTACATATTTATTATTCTATTCATTTTATTAACGTTTACATATCTATAATTCTATTTATTTATTTTGATGTTATTGATGCCTGTCTACTCTGTTTGGTTGTCTGTCTCCCCGCTTCAAGACTGTGAGCCCGTTGTTGGGTAGGGACTGTCTCTATCTATTGCCAAATTGTACCTTCCAAGCTCTTAGTACAGTTCTCTGCACAGAGTAAGCACTTAATAAATACGATTGAATGAATGAATGAAATGATCTTGTTTTCCATTTCTAATCTTTCTAGATTGTAAACTCACTGTGTTCAGGGAATGCCTCTGCCAATTTTGTTGAATTGCACTTTCTCAAGTGCTCAGTATAGTGATCTGCACATAGGAAGTTCTCAATAAATACCATTGATTGATAACCCCATTCATTTTAGCCAGAATCACTGTTTTAGCATCTGCTATTCAGCCAGCCCTTCTCTATGTCTATTTAAAAAAAGGATAAAGAGCAATCTTTCGAGGATGGTTTACAATTCTGCCTAGAGGCAGAAAGCTGAACTGAATGACTGTTGAAGATCACTTCCAGCTGTCACACTCAATGATTCCAAACCATTTTCAGATTTCCTTCTGTAGGAAAGCAGCCTAGCTCCTTCAGCGACCCTGAGTGGAAGAGAATGCAAAATTAAGTTGTAATACACGATCCTCCTACTAACATTACTATTGTGGCCTGGTTTCCAGAAACCCTTCTTTCTGAGTCCACCTTTCCAAATCTTGTGGTTTATTTCATTGCTATTCCCCTCAGCCATGGGCTGAGCTGCCATATTTACGTAGCATTTAAAACGTTCTGGAGGAACGTGTTGTTTTGCTTTTCTTACTAGAGCTGGTTACTCATTTTCCATTACTCCGAGAAGGGTTTGAATTCAATTGGTAAAGACCCAGGAAGACTTCACTGAAGACTCACATTAACAAGCCCTCGCAATTGGAAAAACCCATAGAGATGTCATATATCAAGAAAACGGGACCCGTGAAAGCAGCCAGATTTTCAGTGCAAGTAGCTGTGGAACATCATCAGGATTTCCTACTGAGTGTACCGTTTGGAAAAGGTGAATGAGCAGAGGATGAAGCTGAGGGAGGAATTTGGTTTTCCACCATGGAAAGTCACCGGCCTCTCAGAGAATGCTTTACCAACAGCAACTGGAAAAACATCCATGATGCCAGATGACATTCACGATAATACTGGGACTCTATTTAAATTGGAAGCTACTCTGCGAGCTGTTTGAGATCAGTCAAAATAGGATTTTGTGACACTTACATGATGTTCTTATCTGAAGAAATCAAGGATCTGATCATAAATTACATCTCGTATGATCTACTGCATTTTTAAAGCAGGTACCTCGATCAGTCAATGATATTCTTTCAGTGCTTGTGTCCAGAACACTGCACTGAATGTTTGGGAGAGTCCAATAGTCCCTGCCCATAATGATCTTACAATCTAGAAGGGGAGACAGACACTAATATGAATAAGCTCGCAATAGATAAATTGCAAGCCTCAGATGGAACAGGGACTATGTCCAGCCTGATTATCTTTTATAGAGTTTGGCATATAATAAGCGCTTAATAAATACCATATAAAAATAGCCACGATCTCTAAAATCAAGGAGATTTCAATCTAACATAGAAAGAGACAGTAAAATGAACTACAAGTGGGGGAATCAGTCAATCAGTGATAGTTATTTAGCGATTACTGTTGCAGAGCACCGTACTAAGCACTTGGGAGAAAACAACAGAGTTGGTAGACACGTTCCCTGCCCTCAAGGAGTTTACTGTATAGAGAGGGATACAGACATCAAAATAAATTATTTACATGAACACAAGTGCTGTGGGGCTGAGGGCGAGGTGAATATCAAGTGCTTAAAGTACATTAGGGACTGAGAAAGGAGAGGGAGTCAGGGCCATTAGGGCTTAGTTGGGGAAGATGTCTTGGATGAGATGAGATTTTAATGTGGCTTTGAAGGTGGGAAGAGTGATGATCTGCCATCTGAGGCAACATTTCAATGGTACCAGTTTTCAGCTGAAGACTCCAGAATTGAACATTTCCTTTTACCTAGATGCTTAGCTGATGGTTCTCAGTTCCCAAAACTGTGAGCAGAATGTTTTCACTGCAGTGATTGATAGTGCTGACCAAGATCAGAGATGTTTCAACCCAACACAAAATTGCAAGAAAACCTCCCAAACAGCTCACCATCAGTCTGGCAGAAACCATCCTACTTAGCGTAATATGGATTCTAGAAATGAAGTAATGAATGATGGTCCGGAAAAGATTTCCTGGGGTGGCTTTGTAACCATTGTTGGTTCAAAGAATTCCAAATGAAAAGAGAGCAGTGATGATGAAGAAAAGAAATGTAATATGTGCAATGCTCGATTCAGGGATTAGATAACAAGAATTAAATAACAAGGACAATAGGTTTTAAAGGACCCAACCGGCTTGCCCCCTCCTACCTTACCTTACTGATTTCCTACAACAGCCCAGATCGCACACTTCACTCTTTTAGTGCCAGCTTGCTCACTGTGGCTTGACCTCGCCTATCTTGAAGTTGATCTCTCTGGCCTGGAACTCCCTCCCCATTCATATACTCCAGATTACCACTCTCTCCACCTTCAAAGCCTTATTAAAATACCTTCTCTTCCAAGAAGTTGCCTCCTTCTCCCTTCTGCATCATCTACACATTTGGATCTTTACTCTTTAAGCACTTGATAAAATTCATCCCTCTCCCAGCCCCAAAGCACTTATGTAGATATCTATAATTTATTAATTTATATTCATCTCCACTTCCCCCTCTAGACTGGAAGCTCACTGTGGGCAGGGAACAAGTTTGCCAACTCTGGTGCACTGTATTCTTCCAAGTGGTTAGAATAATAATAATAATGTTGGTATTTGTTAAGCGCTTACTTTGTGCAGAGCACTGTTCTAAGCGCTGGGGGAGATACAGGGTAATCAGGTCGTCCCATGTGAGCCCATTTTACAGATGAGGTAACTGAGGCACAGAAAAGTTAAGTGACTTGCCCACAGTCACATGGCTGACAAGTGGCAGAGCCAGGAGTCGAACTCATGACCTCTGACTCCAAAGCCCAGGCTCTTTTCACAGAGCCTCGCTGTTTCAGTGCTCTGCACACAGTAAGCACTTAATAAATACCATTGAATGATTCATACTAAACACACTGGTTTTTTTTACCGTGAAAAAGTAGATATAATCATCTTTTATAGTAAGGGCCTGCTATAGCATGTTAAGTGACAGATGATACATAGAGTTTTATCATCCCTAGAGATTCAGATCTCAGTTGGTCACAATTAATGCTATACAAATAAAATATACTTGTAAAAATAATGATGGTATTTGTTAAATGCTCACTTTGTTCCAAGCACTGTTCTAACTAATTGGGTAGATGGAAGATAATCAGGTACTTGGGGCGCTCAGTAAAAACTAGAAGAACAGTAGGGAAGAAAGATTCCAGAGATATATTTTTCTTTTTTAAACATTCTTGTCC
Source organism: Ornithorhynchus anatinus (assembly GCF_004115215.2). NCBI lineage: Eukaryota > Metazoa > Chordata > Mammalia > Monotremata > Ornithorhynchidae > Ornithorhynchus > Ornithorhynchus anatinus. Next base: position 6,537,465 of record NC_041742.1, read on the forward strand.
ACGAGCTTCTAAGATGTCTGCTTCTGACACATGTGGTTCAGTGGGAAGGTGAAGACATCTACAGGTAATGGAGAGATAAGAACTATCTAAGTGCTTTGGGCAAAGGAGAGATCATTGGAAGAGAAAGTTCTCAGGGGTGCTGTTATGTAAATTACTTTAATTGGCTGGCCCATTATGTAAATCCATTTTTTTTTTAACAACTCCTTCAAGAGGGTTAAACAATTAGCCACTCAAATGAACTCCCTTAGACTCAGGACCTAAAAGCATTTCTATACTCACTCCAGCTCCTAAGTACTTATGTAAATCTGTATATACTCATCCAACAGACATTTACTCACCCTGTCCCTCAAAGACTAATTGGAGGCATATCTCCTCCTTTTCAACTCCCTTCTGCATAACCCTGACTTGCCCCATTTATTCACCACCCCTTCCCCCAGCCCTACAGCACTTTTGCACAAAACTGTGGAAAGAACATGGGCTCGGGAGTCAGAGGACATGGGTACCAATCCCAGCTCTGCCACTTACCTGCTGTGCGATCTTGGGCAAGCCATTTAATTTCTCTGTGCCTCAGTTACCTCATCTGTAAAATGGGGATTAAGACTGTGAGCCCCACTTGGGACAACCTGATTACCTTGTATCTACCCCAGTGCTTAGAACAGTGCTTGGTACATAGTAAGCACTTAACGAATACCATAATTATCATCCGTAATTTATTTATGTTTATTAATGTCTGCCTTACTCACTAGACAGGCAGGGAATGTGTCTGTTGCATTGCTATATCGTACTCTCCCAAGCGATTAGTACAGTGGTCTGCATACAGTAAATACTTAATAAATATGATTGACGGACTATAGTCTGTTTCTCTTATCTGTAATCTATTTTAATATCTGTCTATGCCCATAGACTCTAAACTCCTTGTTTGAAAGGACTGCATCTACCAACTCTGCTGTAATATACTTCCCCAAGCACTTAGTAACCAAGGTCCCAGAGAAGTTAAATGACTTGCCCAAGGTCACTCAAAAGGCAAGGGGCATAGTTGGGATTTGTGGGGGCTGATAATCCCAATGAAAATTGCTGAGACAATGCCTAGAGGTGTTTAGGTGAGCTGCCGCCCACAATCCTGGAACAAAATAATACCTGTGGCAAGGAAAGCAAAGGCTAGAATAGCGTTTTAGTGTTTGATAGAGTCGGCAACCTATTCCACACTTTCCATAAACAAGTAGGCATTTACTTTGGGGTTAACAAAGACAGATCCATTTTCTGAGGCAGTTCTAGTTAAGAGGAGAAGAAGAATGGAAGCCTATGAAGAAAGGAAGGAAAGAGCTTAAATCAATCTTCTGTGTGTTCAAATTAGTACCCGTTATTCTGGGCATGGGCCAGGAACCTAAGGTGCTTCTTAACTTCTATTTTCTTAATTTGAATTGTGTAATTAGAACTACACTATGGTGATAATCCGGAAACCCTGAAGGTATTTATTTCGGCCTCCCACATTATGTGCTCAATAAATACTATTGATTGACTGGAATCTGAGGTCCTTGTGGTCAGAGGATGTGCCACTAATTTGGGTTGCGATTTCCAAAGTATTTAGTAATAATGATAACGATGGTATTTGTTAAGTGCTTACTATGTGCCAAGCACCGTTCTAAATGCTAGGTCATATACACGGTAATCAGGTTGTCCCACAGGAGGCTCAGAGTGCACTGAATTCAATGGACATTCAAAAAAATACTATTAACACTTTTACTACTTCTGCATTCCAGGCTGAAATATGTTTCTGTCTAAACTGTGCAATTCAGAGGAAAAAAAAGTGAATTTGTTCCCCAAATTATCTGTCAAATTCCCTGGAAAGTGCTCACTGTTGAGCTCTGAGGGTTGAAATCCAATCCCTAACGCCATACAACGTCCAGGTTTGCAGCAATTCAAGACCATCCTAGATTCAATGGGATGAAAATTGTTGTTCACAAATAACTGCCTTCGTAGTGACTCAAAGCGATTCAATCCCAACAGGTGAGAAACAGAAATTCTGGGACAGCCAGACATTTGCCAAGAGGCTGGTGCCAAATCCATCTCTGCAGGGTAAGTCATCAGTCCTAAGGCTTTGGTGAAAGATTAGTCACTCTGGGATCTCAGTTCCTGTATTATTCATGCCATTCTGCCTGCAGTTAGATTTATGTGTCAGGAAAAACATACAAATGGAATCCGATTTACTTGCTCAAGTTCCTGGCTTACTTGATTTATGTTTGAGTAAATAAAGACATATGTCTATAGGTATTGGTCTTTGGCTTTACTTCTCCCTATAATAATGTATGCTCAATGTATCAACTTCATACTTTGGCAGGCTTGGAACTGTGAAGAGTTTCCAGCCAGAAGACTCAGAATGAGTCTCTCTTCCAATGAGCATGTTTTCAGCACTCAATTTTAAGACAATAGGAAATGTGCAGACGTTTCATGTTTTCCAGATAATGTCTAATTTAAAGACCCATCTGAAATGTAGGATATTATTCAGACTATCATCAAGTTGTCCTACCCTATCTGCCCAGAAAGTGTGTCTTGAAATTCCAGTAGAAGGATTTTAACTCAAGTCTTGCGTATAGCCACTTACCCAGACCTGAGGGAATCTGATTTTGTCAGAATGGATTCCTCCAGCAAAAAGAATCCATCACTGATATTCCTCACGCATCTGCCTAGTGCTGGGCACTGAAGTAAGCACTCGGAAGAGTACAAAAGCAGCCAGGTATAGATTCTCTATCTTCAGAGAGATTAAGTATAATAGGGGAGACAGGTCAAAGAATATTTACAGAGTTCGAAAGTCACAGGTAGAACTAGGTTGAAGAAGGAAGCTCTACAGACATATCTGTTGAAACAGCGTGGTTTAGGGGAAAGAACATGAGCCTGGGAGTCAGAAGGATCAGGATTCTATTCTCAGCTCTATCGTTTGTCTGCTGTGTGATCTTATATTGATGTCTGTCTCCTCCTCTAGACTATAAACTCATCGTGGGCAGGGAATGTGTCTGTTATATTGTGCTCTTCCAAATGCTTAGTACAGTCTCTGCACACGGTAAGTGCTCAATAAATATGAATGACTAAGATCTCTGTGCTTCAGGTATCTCATCTGTAAAATAGGGATTAAGACCGTAAATCCAATGTGGGACAAGTACTGTGTCCAACTGATTAGCTTGTACCTGCACTAGCACTTAGCACGGGCCTGGCACATAGTAAGCACTTTCACTAATGCCAAAAAAGTTGAATACAAAGATAAATATATACAAAAAATGATATAAATGGAAATATACATATGCACATTAGTGCTTAAGTTAGGAACAAAATACCCAAGTGTTAAGGGTGGGTGCTGCAGAGGGAATCCGGCCTGGAAGACATATTGGATGAGGAAGTGCTTTTAGGGGGCTTTTAAAGACGGGATAATCTTTGATCACATCTTGTCTCCAAAACTTATTCAAGTGATGACCTACGCACTGTAAATGAAAGAGAGCAGTTCCATTTTTTAAAGTCTAAAACCCCAATAAAAATAGGATTTAAAACAGAGCTTTCAAAATAGAAGATTAAAAAATTAGTACCTTCTGTTTCCTTCGAAATTTGGCACAAACTGGAGAGATTACTTCAAGTAATTCATATGGTCATCTCCTACTGGGTTTTCTTTGATCTCCCAATGTCAGAATAAATCAGAGAACCAACTGAATCTGCACACAGCTAAAGGCTTTATATTTGCCACAGTGAGAACAGAAGGAAAGATAACGCTGACGAAAGTTCAGCTAAAAATACCAGTGTGAGTTTAGTCCTGCTATGTAAAGTACATTTAACTGTTTGGGTCTAAGAAAATGTGCCAAACTATTGATCTGTTCCATGTGATGCCCCTCAAAGATGAATGAAGAAGAAATTTAGGCTAGTGTGGGATCAACGGGCATTAACAGATTAGATAACCACAAAGACCCACACTTCTAGTGCTGATGTGCTTGTTCTATGCAGCACCTGTTGCTACTTTCACCTTGGTGTCTGTCAGAATTCTCTAGAAGCTCTATTCTAAACAAACCACTCCCTTTCACCCCAATCACAATGAGTGCCACTCTTTGTCTCCAAGATTTTTTTTTGTCTCTGATGACCTGATTGTCTACACCCTTTCTTTGCTGTGGCTGATAAATATTTCTCCGCTCCGCGACCCTTTTCAACTGCTCGATGTTGATGAACAGCCACTGCCTGGATATCCTACCTTAATCCATTCTCGTGCCAGTTCCACTTGGGGGGGGTATATATTAAGGTGGGCATAGGACGAACAAGGGACTGGAAATCAGAAGACCCACGTAAGACTCTTAGGTTCTAATTCTGGTTCCTCCATTGGCCTGCTGTGTTGGCCTTGTGCAAGTCACTCAACTTCTCTGTGCCTCAGCTTCCTCATCTGTAAAATAGGGATTGAATCTCTGTTTCCCAAGCAATCAATAAATCACAGTTATTGAGCAGTTACTGTGTGAAGAGTACTGTACTATGCACTTGGGAGAGTTCAATGTTACAGAGTTGGTAGACACTTTCCCTGCCCACCGAGAGCTTAAAGTCGAGAGTTTATCTTAATCTATCACTCATCAATATGTGTTGGGAATGATTAATTTCTAGAAATGCAAAAGGCAGCCATTGCTTTGCTCTCACTCTGTCAGTGTAAAACAAAGTTAAAATCTTAACACCAGATGGGTCTTGGAATGAAGGGGTGGTCTTTAAAAATAGGGGTCACTATCACATCAAAAATGATAAACCTAAAGGACAGAGAGGGGGGACTGATTCTGATTCCTTGTCGCAAAGAGACTAGAATAAGGTATCTTTATTTAAACAATGATTCTGTTTAAAGATGGGTATACATTCTCCGTGGCTAGTTCGGTGGTTAGGATCTGTGGGATTCCGCTGAAATATGGTCCAGGTTTTAGAGGATTGAGATTCATAATGGTGCTTCTGTTTAAATTTGGACTGACATTCAGGTCAAATCTATGTAATGGAGTGCCACTTGCAATAACAGCAAGTGGGTTGAGAGTGCCCACGGGGGTATATGAATAGCATTCAATGTGTAATGCAAGAGGTGTCTGGTAAGATGCACATCGTTCTAGCATATTACATACAGGAGCCGAGACTCATTCTCTTGGAAGGACAGATCTCCTTGCAAAGGGAATAAAGAATCTAAACAAAATTACATTCAATAAATGTTAATTTACAGGGCAAAATTCTGCCCTATCAGAGGAATTGGTGGTTTCTACTGCAGTGAACAGTCATTGCGCACATGTATATCAAGATCAACTCTGGGACATGTATGTGAAGATTAGCTGAGTCTGTGTGGCATAATTGGTAGAGAATACTTTCATGTCTCATTTTCAGGGTGACCTGGGGCTTTACTCAGGATTTTTTTTTTCAAAAGCTCCAATGAAGGAGAGTTTTGTCTACTCTACTGGTGTAAGTGGCCCGACTCCTGATTTTTTCTCAGTTGCTTTCATAATCACATGGACTCTTGGAGAGTAACATCTGTGCACCAATTATGGAATTTAGCATGATTATCATTAGGGTATCCAATAAGCATCTGGGGAACTAACCTAAATAGATGAAAATGATATTTTGAAGGTCCTGGAAACATGGGTTTGACCTACTGCTTATATCAATACTGCTTATAACACAATACTGGGTCGTATTCCGAGTCATTTCCTTTGAAAACTAACCTGCTCTGAGGAATAAAAGAGTTATTTCAGCAACGGCCGCAAAAGCTATATTTCTTGAAATGGACAGAGCAAAGTCCAATGACTGAATTTTGGCTGGTCCAGATCTTCATGAAAACAGTTATGTGTTTTGGGTGTTCCTTGAATCTCAGCAAATCCTCAACCGAGGCTCGAAAGAACTTCAGATGCTAATGAAACTGGAAGAAGAAAAGAGAGCTGGCTGGATGGATGTAGTTACTAAACTTAGCACTTTCTGCTCAACACACTGAGAAGCAGTATGGCCTAATGGACAGCGCACAGGCCTGGGAGTCAGAAGGACCTGAGTACTAGGCCCATCTCGATCACTTGTCTGCTGTGTGCAAGTTACTTTACTTCTCTGGGCCTCAGTTACTTCATTGGTAAAATGAGCATTAAGACTGTGAGCTCCATGGGGGACAGGGACCGTGTCCAACCTGATTACCTTGCATCGATCCCAGCGTTTAGAACAGTTCCTGGCACATAGTAAACACATAGTGACACAGAGGTACTGAATACTATTAAAAAACAACAAAAACAACACAAAAACACCCACATCATCTCTCCCCAACTTCTCTCCACTCCATACCTACCCACACTTCCAAATGAACCAATTGAATACCCAAGATGACTGTGTGTGAATTGGGTGCCTTCCGGGCATTTTAGAAGTTGCCTACTAAAGGTTTTTTTTTTTTTTTAACAGAGTTAAAGTACTTTCTACTGGTCAGAATATCTCTTCCATTGATGTTCATCCCTTACATAGTCAAAATTCTGAGCTCCTCCTTATGATCGTGTTTATATTTAATTGTGTGTGAAGCAAATAAAACTTAAGTGTCTTCTCAAGTCAATAAGACAATCTTCAGATTAAAGGTACAGATCAGCATGAAGCATTATAGCCCTAGCTGAAAGATCACAAGCCTGGGAATCAGAAGAAAGTGGGTTCTAATCCTCTTTCTGCCACTTGTCTGCTGTGTGATCTAGGGTAAGTCACTTACCTTATCTTTAAAATGAGGATTAAGACTTTGAGCCTAATGTGGGATACAGCCTTTGTCCAACCTCCTTATCTTGTATCTACCCCAGCTCTTAGTATGATGCCTGGCACATAATCAGTGCTGAACACATACCATAAAAAAAATTGACACAAAGGATTTAGAAATGAAGATATTATCTATCTCATTGACAACCCCACACCCATATCCAGCCTCTGGCCTGAAACATCCTCCCCCTTCATATTCAGTAGACAATTAATTAGTCTTCCCACCTTCAAAGCCTTATTAAGAATACTGCTTCTCTAAGAGGCCTTCCCTGACTAAGCTCTCATTTCCTTTTCTCCTACTTCCTTCTGCATCACCCTTGTACTTGGATTTGCACCTTTTATTCACCCTATACTCAGCCCTGCAACATTTATATACATATCTGTAATTTGCATATACAAATTGTTTATTCATATCAGTTTCTGCTGCCCCCACCCTTGACAATAAGCTCCTTGTGGACGGTGAATGTGTACTAAATCCATTAGACTGTACTCTTCCAAGAGCTTACTACAGTGCTCTGCACACAGTAAGTACTCCACGAATGCAATTAACTGATTATCATAGACAGAGAGATGGATCTATTTGTCTATCATCGAACATAAATACATACACATCTATAGAAATACCTACAGAACACACAGTCACACCTAGAATGTGTACATAGGCATATGTACACAAATACACAATACACAAGTTCTATCTTTCGGAGCCCTGAATTCCAAGATGATACTCCATTCACAGAAGCCTTCTCAATTCAAATATTTTTCTCATAAATGTAATTAATAACTTTTTGCAAAACAACTCTATTCTACCCAGCTTCAGCAATTCAGTCTGTCTTACCTCCAGGCAAAGGAAAGGGAGACAGTTGTTCTTAATGTCCAGACTCCTGGTATTTGCTTGAAAGCACGTACCTCCTCAAGGCATGGACTATGTCATTATATAAGTAGGTGAAATCACGTCCAACACCTTTTCCTCTGTTACTGTCTATTTAAACTGTCAGCACGTTATGCTTAACAAGTGGCATATTCTTCCAAAGGATCCCCCTCGTCTTTCATCGACCGAACGGGATGTAAATGGCTCCATCCTTCCCTAGGGTCTTCTACTCAAGGTAAGTTGGCTTTCCTCAAAGCCCGCTGTTCTGCTAGTCATTGTGTACAAGTGGGTTACCATCACCTGCACATACTCTCTCACCGTGTTTTATATTTTGCCCGGGAATAGATAGAATGCCATAAAAGAAATACACTCCGTTGGTGATGGACTGTAGAGGATTCTACGGAAACTCTTCTTGATACTGGAATATCATGCAGCTAGTCAAATGGCCAGCTTCATGTATTTCATCAGGAGGAAACATTCCAGATGTGAGATCCCAGATGTGAGTTTTAGAGGAAGCAAGGAATTGCAAAATAGCAGTCATTCAAGGGTCGAGGAAGGAAAGAGTGAAAAAAAAGGAGAGATTTGGTTTACTAGCAATTTTCCAAAATGAAAAGAGTTTGGTATCATGATACTTAAAAGAAAAAAAAATGAATCATGTACATGAGCCTTGCACATAAGAACCAAAATTAATTATCCTCATCTAGCATTGTTAACCAGCTCTCCTCTTGGAGATTCAATTTGTAAATACGAGGCTAGATACAAGAGACAGTCTATTGAACTTTCCTGAATGAATTAATCCTCACCCTAAGCAAGGGGATAGTAGATGGGTGTACATCATTCTTACCTTTTTTGAATAATATTTACCCTTTATTATTGGTTTTTTTCCCTTTGGGCCTCAGAAATTTTCCAGTTAGATCCTGACTATGGTTACTACCAGAGACCATCTTCCAACTCTTTTGAACTCCATTATAAACTCTTCATTTTCACGTGTGTGGCTTTCAAAGATGGCCAGAAAGAAAAGAAAACATCATAAATTCATGATGAAATTCTACTCTGTGTATTTTTTTAAACCTTCTATTCTGTGAAGAGCGCACAAATGTGAGTTTCTAATTGTGTTCTTTTGAGGGGTTGCCTAAAAATGACTTAGCTCTTGTCTCGATTTTGAAAATAGATTTATTTTTCTATGGAAGAGCTCATAGATCAGCATTTAAATATGTTTGCATTCAGTGAATGTAGAGACTATAACTACACACATCCTGAATTGGGCAATATTATGTGGTAAATTCCATCAGTAAAGATATTCCATCCATATTCTGAGATTTGGTTCATAAACCCACATTTTCCTCAGTACCATCAATACCAGACTTTTTTCTCCCAAACTATTAGTTGACCACTTCATACTCAATAGGTGCTAAATACATACCACACTGATTGACTGATTGAGTTTTGATGGTTTCTTATTCACTCCTAATATTAATAATAATTATAAAAATGGCAGCATTTATCTAGTTGATAAAACAAGTGCTGGGAATCAGAAGGACCTGGCTCTAATCCTAGCTGAGCCACTGGTCTGCTGAGTGACCTTGGGCAAATCACTTCACTTCTCTTTGGCTCAGTTACCTCATGTGGGAGTCCCATGGAGAACAGAGACCGTGTCCAAAAAGATTTTCTTGTTTCCACACCAGTCCTTAGCACAGTGCTGGGCTCATGGTAAACGCTTCACACACAACATAATTATTAAGCTCTAAATATATGCCAAACACTATGCTAAGTTCTGGGGTAAATACCAGATAATGAGATTAGCCACAGTTTCTGTTACACATGGAACTCAGAGTATACAGGTGAGGGTGAACATATATTTAATCCTTTTGGGGCAGATGCGGTAACTGAGGCCCAGAGAAGATAAGGTTCTTGCACAAAGTCACACAGAAGGCCAGAGTCAGAATGACAGTTATAACTCAGGACTCCTGATTCCCAGTCCTGAGCTCTTCCACCATGCCATGTTGCTTCTCAATCCTTCTGTTAACTAGGCCATTACCGCGATAGCTGTTTGATGTCCATCTGTCATCCTGACAAAGGGACCTCAGGAATTCTCCCTGGAACAATTTTCCTGGGTGAAATCTGTGGGAGCTGCATCCTTGACTCAAGGACTACAGTACATCTTCAGGAATATAGCCTGGCAGGAGTCCTCAGAAGCACTCTGTTGATGACGATACGAATACTGAGAGCCGGGATTTGAACCCAGGTCCTTCTGACCCCCCAGGTCCATGCTCTATCCACAAAGCCACGCCATTTCTCCCACCCAAGTGATGTCTTCGCTTGGATCTGAAGCAAAAAACACCTATTACTGTAAACCTAAGGATCTAAAATACAAATACCCTCATAAGAACTGTTATTTCTTTTGTTGAAATCCTCGATCAGTTTCAACTGCTGGATCACTATAGCCTTAGAATACTAGTACTATATACAGAATTTAGGAGTAGTTTTATTTTTATGTTTCTAGAGCTACTAATGGATATTATTTCTTCTACTGAACTACAGGAGTTCCGGACCAATTTTTAATGTATTTAGGATGTGGTCATATTTTAGGACGCTTTCATCTATAAAATCACACTTGAGGCCTATTTAAGTCCTTGAAAAGTGCAACGGATATATCTGTAAATGCCGGCCAATCTCTTAAATGCATCCCACAGAGACATCCTCATTAGACGGTAGTTTACCTACTGTGAGTTCTGTTGTTTACCTAGGATATTATTTATTGAAGATGAAATTGACCGAAAATCATTCTCGACAAAGGGTTGGCAAAAGAGGAGGGACATTATGAAGAGACCAGTTTAGGGTTTTATAGGTTCGGTTATTGGTGATTTAAGGATCATTACAATCTCTTTAAAATTCTTACAGGTAGCCAAAAAAACTAAAACTAAAGGAACATTGGGCCACGCTTTAAAGATTTAGAACACAAACGGGAACCAAATAGAGACATTCCACCAACTGCCTAATCTATCTTCTTTGACAATGAACATATTGAAAAATGTGAAATTAATTATTGCCCATTTAGGTGGTAAAAGTCAAAACTTCAGTTAGAGCAAAGATGAATTAGAGAGGTTTACATTATTAAAATAAACACGCCTATAAACATAAGACATTTCCAAAGAGGATACATTTTTCTAAGAATATGGAATATGCAGTAGCCAAATGTCATAACATTCACAACGTGAGGCTCTAGGATATGGAACAATTGCCTCACTCTATCCACCCACCTCATTTATTATGGTGCTGCTTTATTGAGAATAAAGTCACGGCTAAACTATCCTAATATCAATCAATCAATAGTATTTATTTGCTGGGTACAGAACACTGTACTAAGGGATTGGGAGAGCACAATACAACAGAATTAGCAGACATGTTTCCTGCCTATAACAAACAACATTTAGAGGGGACGCAGACATCAATAGCAGTATTCATTCATTCATTCAATAGTATTTATTGAGCGCTTACTATGTGCAGAGCACTGTACTAAGCGCTTGGAATGTGCAGTTCAGCAACCAATAGAGACAATCCCAGTGATAGCCATGGTGTTTGTTAAGCACTTACTATGGGCCAAGCATTGGACTAAGGACTGCGGTGGAGGCAGGATAATCATATCAGATGCAGTTCTGTCCCACATGGGGCTCAGTCTAAAGAGGCTCAAGGGGCAAGCATTTAGTACAGTGCTGTGCACCCAGCAAATACTCAATAAATACCACTGAATATTGGATCCTCTCTTTTCCTCTTGACAGGTAACAAAGGAGTTGAAAAGGTAGAAAACTGTGAGAGCCAACAGCCCACCAAAATTCTGGAAAATCCATACCACAGGTCTCAAAGTTATGAGCTCTGCACTGAGGAAGAACTACAAAGGTTCCAGTTCAGACTTGGAAGGCAAAGTTTTGAATAATAAAAATGATAATAATGATGGCATTTGTTCAGCGTTTACTATGTGCCAAGCACTGTTTTAAGCACTGGGGTAGATACAAGGGAACCAGTTTGTCCCATGGCGGAGCTCACAGTCTCAATCCCCACTTTACAGTTGAGATAACTGAGGCATAGAGAAGTTAAGTGACTTGCCCAAAGTCACACAGCTGATAAGGGGTGAAGAACTGCTAGAACTCAGTGCAATATAGGTGGACTCTTTTAGCCGGGGAAGACTTGATCGTGGACCAGGTTATTTTTCTAAAATTGTCTGGGCCACTAAAACAAGTCTCAGACTGTACCAGCTAACCCGGAATATTTGGCCCTATGTACATAAGTGTGTATTCCACACACAAACACACACACACATAAAATTTACTCAGTTTATCCAGTTCTAATTAATTTATGTCAGCAAAGATCTTGTTTGTCCTCATTTAGATGATACTAATTAATAGCACAGGACTCCTAGAGTGCTTCCATTACTAAAACAGCACTACATCCTAGTGTTCATCACCTTACTTCCTGATATGGAGAAAGGTCCTTCTTGTAAGCTGACATTCCTTCATGACTCCTGTGAAAGAATCTACTACAAGTCCATGTTATTTCAAACTAGATGCTTTTATTTCCTCGTTTCCCTGGGGTTGGTGAGGGCATTAGACTTGGATGGGTGATAGCATCCTTAACAAAATAGAGCCAGGTCACCAGATTCTGCAGGGAATAATGCAATGGAATTGCCAAAGTAAAGCTTCTTAGGATGGAAACTTTGAGGGTGATTCCATTATCACTGAGAAGTAAGTCCTCTAGTCAAAGATCTATCCAAAAGCAAAAAAAAAAACTGATGAAGAGGAGAATTATTTAACCTACATTAATTGTTCTTCTAGTCAGAATATTCCAGGTACCATTTGCAATAGTACATTTAAGTGTTAATCAAATGCCAAATGCTATTTCTGCTTTGGGGCTCTTTAAAACTATTCTAGACCTATTTGCTTCCCTGTTATTCCTGCCCCTTCTAGGCTAAGCTCGTTGTGGGCAAGGACTGTATCTGATATTTTGTTATATATATCAGGACTCTGCACACAGTAAATGCTCAATAAATATGACTGACTGATGTAATCAATATTTGGCGGTTTCCTGCGGCAGCCTTTATCTACCTCCTCAACTGTATATATTTTCGTTACCCTATTTATTTTGTTAATGAATTGTACATCACCTTGATTCTATTTAGTTGCCATTGTTTTTACGAGATGTTCTTCCCCTTGACGCTGTTTAGTGCCATTGTTCTTGTCTGTCCGTCTCCCCCGATTAGACTGTAAGCCCGTCAAACGGCAGGGACTGTCTCTATCTGTTGCCGACTTGTTCATCCCAAGCGCTTAGTACAGTGCTCTGCACATAGTAAGCGCTCAATAAATACTATTGAATGAATGAATGAATACCTCCTAACTTCTATGTCATCTTTTCAGTCATGATGAAACTACACTCTACTCCCAGTTTAGTGACTAATATTGTGGTATTTGAATTTCTCAGGAAGCAAAAAGATGAAAAATTAGTCAAGTCACAAATCTGATACTAACTCTGGGGAAAGACAAAGACAGCAAGGGGTCTGGAGGTGAACAAAGGTATTGTTTTAGTGCTTCCTGTGTGAAGAGGGCTGTTCTAAGCACTTGAGAAAGTACAATACAGATGAGAGATCATTACAGGATATTTGAAAACATAAAGCTGCTATTGTGATTAACAAACATGAGAAAATTTGGGATAATGACAGGATAAGTCCTTCTGTTACTGAATTAGGTAATTCAAATCTTAGGTATTAATATTCACCATGTTCATAAAGCAGGGTATATTTTCTCCTAATAATCTTTGAAATCTTGAAGAATTTCTTCTGGAAAGCAGTTCAATTATAATGAACTGCAAAGAATTCTGACCCTTCTGTGTCAAGAAAATAAGGGAGTTTACCCTTTCTCTTCACCCCCACAGTCTTATAAACATTGTTGCAGTTATTAAAATTCATTCATTCATTCAATCATATTAACTGAGCACTTATCATATGCAGAGCATATGGTGCTGCTTTATTCCTGCCCACCTACTTACTGTACCTCGATCTCGCCTATCTTGCCGCTGACCTCTGGCCCACATCCTGCCTCTGGCCTGGAACACCTTCCCTCTTCATATCCCCCAGGCGATCCCTGTCCCCACCTTCATAAACCTTATTCATTCATTCAATTGTATTGACTGAGTGCTTAATGTGTGCAGTGCACTGTACTAAGCGCTTGAAACCATCCCTCCTCCAAGAAGCCTTCCCCGACTAAGCCCTCATTTCTCATCTACAACTCTCTTCTGTGATGCCCTTGCACTGGATTTGCCCCCTTGATTCACCCCTCCCTCAGCCCCCCTCAGCCCCACAGTACTTCTGTCCATAGCCATAATTTATTTACAATTAGGTCTATATCCTCCTCCAGTCTGTAAGGTTATTGTGGGCAGGGAATGTGTCTACCAACTCTCCCAAGTGCTTAGTACAGTCCTCTCCACACAGTAAGTGCTCAATTAATAGGATCGATGGAGTGATTGAAATGGCTAGAGAACATTTCACACTGAGGCATTCATTTTCCTTCCAATCCGATGCGCTCCCAACTCTTGTCAGCACTTCTAAATATATGCATGTGTGTCTTCTCAACTACTGTGTGAGTAGGAAATGTGTGTTTTGCTTATGTAGTCTCTCCTCAAGAGCCACTGTCCACTTTAGTTCACAGATAAGGATAACCTTCCTCCAAAGGTTTATTTCTCACCTCCCTGTTCTGCTGAGGGAGGCAGTAGGCTCAGAATTTGTAATGTAGTGTCCATGTAATGGTTTGCCAACAGCAAGACTGAGAAATAAATGGCAAGGGACATGGAAACTGGATCTGATTTGAACATAAATCTATGTTGAGCCTCACATTTAAATAAACTTGCCCTAAATTGAACAGCAGAGAAATCTACTTCTCCAAGCTTTCGCTTTGTTTGAATATTTTCTTTTATAGCAGGAATTTTTTATCCTTATGTTTATGCTCACAGACAAATACAGGAAAAAGCCCACTTAGTCCTTTCGACCTTTCTGCTTAGCAACTGACAATTACCTTCCTCGGCTCAAAAGCAATTCTTTATTCAAGAGGGCCTTATTTAGAACACATGATAGGCATTCAGAGTTTTCCAGTAGCCTCGGAGTACTCCTGTGTATTTATTTACATTGTATAAAATTGGAGGAAATGAAGGGGTATGTGTTTGAACTAGGAACGACCGCCTAATTCTACTAGTTATAAACTCTCCTAATGGTAAAATTTCAGTCAATGTCAGTTTGAGGAAAAAATGAACATGGAATACAGACACTTCCGGTATAATGGGTCCTGTTGCCTAACAACAAAATACATCGGGTTGCATTCTAAACAAGGATCAGACCATGAGTTATTAGTCTTCGCTGTTCCATGTGGTGAGCTCAGAGCATGCACAGCACTTCCTATCTTACTGAATTAAAGTTGGATGAATTCATCCCTGTTGGCTGGATGGAATGAAGACTGTCTTGCCAACAAACATTACTTGAAGGGAACTTGGATGAGTTTGATGTTGTGATTTGTGTGTATGTGTGTCTAGGTCTGTGTATGTGTATGTGCCCGTTTTCAAATTTGAAGGTAACTGACTAATGAATAAGAGCAGCCAATGAGCAACTACCCAATATTACGAGAATGAAATTAATACTGGAATGACAGTGATCAGGAGAGACCACATCTCTCTCTCCTCCTCACTTGTGGGAAGAGATCTGAGCTACGTTTTTAGAGTCCTCTGGAACATGAGAATTGAAAGAGAGAGAAGGACACAGTGAAACAAAAATACTAGTTTAGGCTCCTGGCCCTGAAAAGAAGATTAACTTCTCTGTATCGATCTCATATGCCTATGAATTCACATTGGCCTGTGCTTATTGAATATGAAGCACTGATGAATGGAAACAAAAAGCAGTTGACCTAATAATTAATAATAATTGTGGTATTTGTTAAATGAATACTATGTGCCAAGTGATATATTACTCACTGGGGGAAAAAAAAACAATATCAGGTTGACTTCGGTCCATATCCCACATGAGGCTCAGAGACTAAAAGAAAGGGATTACTGGAATTTAATCCCCATTTATCAGATGAGGAAAGTGAGGTATAGAGAAGGTAACTGACTTGCCCAAGGATACACATTAAGCAAGTGGCAGAGCCAGGATTAAAACTCAGGTCCCAAGTCAGTAAAGTAGAGTAGCCTAATAGATTGAGCCTGGGCCTGTACTTGAGTTCTAATTCCTGCTCTGCCACTTGTTTCCTTTATGACTTTAGGCAAGAAACTTCGCTTCTCTGTGCCTCACTTACCTCATCTGTAAAATGGGGATTAAGACAGGGAGACCCATGTGGGACATGGAATGTGTTCAACCCAATTAACTTGTATCCACCCCAGCATTTAGTACAGTGCCTAGCACACAGTAAGTGCTTAACCAATATTATTATCAATATTGTTATGATTAGGTCCTCTGACTCCCAGGCCCATGGACTTTCCACTAGGCCATACTTCAGAACAGCAAGTGAACAATAACTAAGTGCAAAAAATGGGCAAGGGACTGTATGAGGTGTCAGTCATTCTTGAATCCCAAGGGTATTCTACTAGGAACCACAGCTCTCTATGTGCTAATAATCCTAATAATAATAATAATAATAATACTGACAAAGTCCAATTTTCAAAACATCTATGCCGTGGAAGCAGCTGGGCTTAGTGTATAGAGCTAGGGCCTGGAAGTCAGAAGTACGTAGGTTCTAATCCCTGCTCTGCCACTTGTCTGCTGTGTGATCTTGGACAAGTCACTTTACTCCTCTGTGCCTCGATTTCCTCATCTGTAAAATGGGGATTAAGACTGTGAGTCTCACGTGGGACAGGGACTGCATGCAACCCTATTTGCTCGTATCGACCCCAGGGTTTACTACCTTACCTGGCACATAATAAGTACTTAAATACCAGAATTATTATTATTAACAAACTCCACAATTATTATTACGACCAATGCCAAGGGAGTACAGACATAGAGAACAAACAGTCCTTTGCAGCCAAGAAGAGAGCCTTATCAGTTACAGAACCCAACTGAGCAAGTAGAATTGAGCAGGAATCATTTCTACTAACTCTACTACACTGTACTCACGCATGCACTTAGTACAGGCTCCGCAAACTATAAGAGCTCATTAATTATCACTGAATGATTCAAAATGGAGAGAATGGAAGTTTTTATTTGCAGGACAACCACCTCCAAAACACCTCCTCATTTCCCCACCCAAACCCTGTCCTTTCATGACTTTCCCATCATTGTAGACAGGAACAACAACCTCCGTCTCACAGGCCCATAATCTTGGTGTTACCCTCAACTCATCTCTCTAATTCAGTTTACATATTCAATCTGTCATCAAATCCTGTAGGTTAAACCTTTATATCACCACTAGAATCCACCCTTTCCTCTCTATTCAAACTGTTACTGTAGTGGTCCAAGCATTTATCCGACCCGGCCTTGATTACTTCATCAGCCTCCTCAGTGACCTCCTGTCCTCCCTGACCCCACTCCGGTCCGTACTCGACACTGCTGCCCAGATCATTCTTCTTCAAGAATATTCATTCCATATTTCCCTACTCCTCAAGAACCTCCTGTCATTGTCCACCCACCTCCACATCAAACAGAAAGTCCTTAGCATCTGCTTTATAGTACTCAATCACCTTGGCTCCTCCTAATTTACCTCTCTGATTTCCAACTACAAGCCAGCCAGCACACTTCTCTCCTTTAATGCCAACCCACTCACCTTATCTCGATCTCATCTAGCTCACCGTTGACCCTTAGCCCATGTCCTGCTTCTGGAATGGAATGTCCCGCGATTCATATCTGACAGAGGGTCAGTCTCCCCATCTTCAAAGCCTTATTAAAATCACATTTCCCCAGGAGATCTTCCCCATCTCATGTCCTCTTTTCCCACTCCTTTTTGCATCACCCTTGTGCTTGGATTTGCACATTTTACTCACCGCCCCCCTAAGTCCCACAGCACTGATGCACTTAGTTATTTATTTATTCATATGACTGTGGGTCTCCCTCTCTAGACTGTAAGCTCCTTGTGAGGGCAGGGAACGTGACTACCAACTGTTGTATTTTACTCTCACAAATGCTGGGGACAGTGCTCTGTGTACAGTAGACACTCAATAGATACAATGCAGTTTCTTTTCCTCGGACAAGAGAGGCGGGAAAGGGAAGGTACAATCCCAGCTCTTTTTCTACGGTCTACAAACCTTGAAATGATGGAGATCCAAGATAGCTTCTAGATTTCTCCTTGTGGATGGGAGCCAGCACAATCTTCCATCAGGGAACAAGGTAAGGGGGAGAGATCTCTAAGTCTCTTTCAATTAACTAATCAATCGCATTCATTGAGCACTTCCCTTGTGCAGAGCACCATACTAAGCCCTTGGGAGAGTATCATATAACAATATCACAGACATGCTCCTTACCCACAGTGAGTTTTCAATCTAGAGGGCAGTTACTAAGGCCTAGGAACCTCTGTTCTTTTCTCCTTCCCTTTCAGCCTTTCCTACCCATTTTGCCAGAAGCAGTGAGGCTTAGTGGAAAGAGCAAAGCCTTGGGATTCAGAGGTCGTAGGTTCTAATCCTGACTCTGCCAGGTGTCAGCTGTGTGACTTTGGGCAAGTCACTTCACTTCTTAATAACATCAGTAATAATAATAATTATGGTATTTGTTAAGAACTTACTACATGCCAAGAACTGTACTAAGCACTGGGACAGACACAGATACACTGGTTAAGTGACAGGTCTTCTTTCCCTCACATCAATACCACTGAATAGAAACTTCACATCTGTCAAGCGGTAGACCAAGAAGCTTTCATTTTTACTCTTAAAGCTCCGATAATCTTTGATAATTGTCCAAATGGAAGTTGGTTAATCAACACCCCCCAAAAAGCATAATACCATCAAAGACATTTTTATAACACTTTTGCTTCCAACATCCTATTGTAAAAAAAGTTAAATGTTCCTGTTGTTTTTCTTTTCTCCCTTAAGGCGCCTGTAAACGTTGTGTTGAAATTCATCTCCAGGAGATTTTGGGAGTTTTCCAGCATGTAGGGTGGTTGGTGATCCAGTTGTTGAAGAATGTGTTCTTTTAAACCATTTGGGGAAAATTCAGACTGACAGAAAATCATTTTGAAATTAATAAAATAGTATAGACATGATATTCCTGGCTTTCTGATTGGGTTTCTGGACTCTGAGCGGAGTAAGGTTAAGCTAACATCAATTCTGTGGGTTCTAATGAAGCTGTATGAAACCACAAGAGATTTCACTTTAATTCTCACTTTAGTTTTGCATGAACCAGAGTACTTTATGATCCGTCTAGTCAGACAGAAAACTATCTGCAACCTGTCCAGTCAGAACAGAATATTCACCACATGATATTCCTCAGCCATTGTCAAATGCTATAATTTTATTCCTTACTGGGGCTCTATGAACCAGTGGAATTTCAGAACTTTTTTAAGAAGAACATCTGCTACGCTTTATGTTGGCCAGAAATCTTTCACCACAATTCACCTTGGTTGTTTGTGGTATTCTCTCATTACAGCAAATGAAGAATTTTCAGATAAGGATCCAAAGGTTCCCCACATCTTTAGAAAGAGAAGGGCAGGATGAGATGGGTCGGTGAGAATTGTTATATCTTCCCAGCCTCTTGCCTACTCTTGCGAGGTAAGTAATTTCCTGGGGAGATTTCTTCATTCAGTGAATCATGGTATTTATTGAGCACTTACTGTGTGCAGAGCACTGTATTAAGGGCTTGGGAGTACACATCACAATGAAAAAAAGCTTACAGTCTATTTGGGAGACAGACATTAAGAAGATTGTTCACAGTAAGTGCTCAATAAATACAAAGGATTGACCTGCACCATAAATTCAAACTTTGTAGGTCAAAACCAACGTTCTCATAAGACTGATGAGTTAAATGAGCAATCAGGTGTGAACTAAGGATAGCGAGCCTTTTTTTTACCAGAACGATAGAGCAATGTGTGCTCAACCAATTGCATAGGAACAATAAAGCTACTTTAATTTATTCAGTTGGAAAATCACAATGGTAATTACAAAGCTTAAGTACCAAGCACTGAACTAAACAATGAGGTAAATACAAGCTGATAGGGTAGGATACAGTCCCTGTCCAAGGTCACACAACAGACAAATGCTTGAGCTGTGATTAGAACCCAGATCCTCAGTCTTGCAGTTCTGTGCTCAATCTACCAGGTCACATTGCTTTAATCAGAGGAACAGAGAGATTCCACAATAAATTAGGCAGATTTACTTCATCCTTTCCTGATGACCCTGTCTGGTGAGCACTCATTCATTAATTAATTAATTCATTCATATTTATTGAGTGCTTACTGTGTGCAAAGCACTGTACTAAGAACATGGGAGAGTACAACAACAGACACATTCCCTGTCCACAACTTATTCGTAGTCTACTCCTCCACTTGTCTGCTGTGTGACCTTGGGCAAGTCACTTCACTTCTCTGGGCCTCAGTTCCCTCATCTGTAAAATGAGAATTAAGACTATGAGCGCCTTATGGGACATGAACTGGGTCCAACCTGAATAGATTTTACCTACTCCAGTGCTTAGTAGAGTGCCCGGTACATAGTAAGCATTTCATAAACACCATTAAAAAAATGCAAATGATTTTGTCGTTTAGGAAAGCGGTATGGTCTAGTGGAAAAAGCACAGATCTGGGAGTGCTTGTAAAATAGTAAGTTTTTAATAAATACCGTAGTTATCATTAATTATTGTTCCACTAAGTTCCCGAAATATATCTCCTGGTAACAACTATTTATCAACTCATTCTCACCCCACAGAGATCATGGGTAGTATGACAAATAAAACTGAACATCATTTTCCACTCCATCAGCATGCATTGTGGCTATAGGCATGAACATAATCCTGGAATATGAATGGGACTAATGGAGTCAGGAGTCTTTATAAGCAATGGAAAGTGATACCCAAGTTAAATAAAGCAAATGCAAAAATCGAGCAGAAAGAAATCAGACCACTAATAGATGCTTGTTTAGAGTTCCTATCAAAGAAATGCCCCTGATAATCATCATAAATCATCATCACTGGTACTTATTGAGCACTTACTGTGTACCGAGAACTGTACTATGTGTACACTGGAGTTGGTAGACATGATCCCTCCCACAAGGAGCTTACAGTCTCGAAGGGGCTTGCTGTGGGCTGGGAACATGCATGTTATATTGTACTCTCTCAAGAATTTAGTAAAGTGCTCTGTACACAGTAAGCACTAAATAAATATGACTGATTGGGAGACATTGATATATTTGAATAAATAATTTCTAATGTATAATTTAGAAATAGGTATATGTGCTCTGCATATGAGTGATTTTGATTGAGCACTTGTTACATAATTTTTATTGAGCACTGTTAAATAAGCAATCAGCTATTCTGGACCAAAGTGGGTTTTGTTTTTTTTTAATCAAACTTGTCAAGTGATTCCTGTATATCAAGCACCGTTTGAAGTTCTGGGGTAGATACAAGTTAGGCAAGCATGGCATAGTGGATAGAGCATGGGGCCTGGGAGTCTGAAGGTCATGGGTTCAAATCCCAGCTCCACCACTTGTTTACTTTTCTGCTTCAAAATGAGGTCAATGGAATATGCTCAATAGTAGGTATTAGGATGGGACTGGGTAGAGATAATAATAAATATTATAATTATTGTGGTATATTTTAAGCACTTACTATGTGCCACACACCATACTAAGTCCTGAGGTAGATACAAGCAAATTGGGTTGGACATAGTCTCTGTCACGTGGGGCTCACAGTCTCAATCCCCATTTTACAGATGAGGTAACTCAGGCACAGAAAAGTGAAGTGACTTGCCCTAGGCCACACAGCAGGCAAATAGCAGAGCTGGGATTAGAACCCATGAACTTTTGACTCCCAGGCCTGTGCTCTATCCACTATGCCATGCTGATGAATCTGAATCAGAAGCTCTAAAAGATCTGCCAATGGCAATATTAATAACAGTAACAGAAATAATAATAATACCACCAATAACATTTGTTAAGGGCTTACTATATGACAAAAACTGAACTAAACTCTGGGAAGAACAAAGAAATCAGATCTCAGGCAATCCCTGTCCCACATGGGGCTCAGGGTCCAAGTAGGAGGGAAAATTCATATTTAATCTCCATTTAACAGAGGAGGAAACTGAGATCCAGAGAAGTGAGTTGCCCGAGGTCCCTCAGTAAGCCTGCGACAGAGTCAGGATTAGAACCCAAATCCTCTGACTCGCACTAGGCCACACCGTGGGGTGATGTAACTGTCAAACTGACACAGGAACGGGTCTGTTGATATTAGCCTGCCTAATCACTGTACTAATTGGACAGCCATTTGAGCCCCAGTGTGAAGACAGATCAACTTTCACTTTAACTACTCACACAGATGAGGTTTGACTCAAATGTATTACTCTGGATCAACATACTGAATGACTGTAAAAATAACACCACATGTGCTGGTGCCTCTTTTTAATAAGTGTCTTCCTCAATTTTCCTCGTTAAAATGGGGACTTTAACACACATAGGCAATTAAGCTTATTTAAAGGACATCGATTGAAAAATGTCCACAGAGGATGCCGACCGAATATGAATAATGATAGAGCAGCTCCACGTTAAACTGTCGCTTTTCTTAATTTTAAGCAACCTCAGACAAATTGACCTCCTTTCCTTCTTCGGCTTTCTATTTGTTCAAGGCACTGGGCCTCATTCCCCCCGCCACCCACCGCCTTTTGCTCACTCCTATAACTCAAAAGCAGCCATTTTTAGGAATCCTAAATTTTGAGACAAAAAAAGAATCCTGAGTATAACAGTGAGGTAACTGCTAAGTATTTACTATGTGACTATCATCGAGGTAGATACGATACAATCTAATTAGACGCAGTCCCTGTCCACCTGGAGCTAACAGTTGAAGAGAGACACGGGCTGATTCTCTGTCTTGCAGATGAGGAAACTGAGGTACATAGACGTTAAGTGACTTGCCCAAGTTCACACAGCAGGCAAGTGGCAGAGCTGGGATTAGAACCTTAGCCTTCTGACTGTCAGTCCTGGGCTGTTTCCACTAGGTAACACTGCCACTCAACTCCATGAAATTCAGTTCAATAGATACTATATCACTCAATAATGCACTTCCTCCAAAGTATCAACTAAAGATTTACCCTGCTTTAAACCACTCAACTCCTGTCCTGTTTATTTTCATGAATTTTAAAGGATACACTTTATCAACGGTACTTCTGCCAGTCTCGGGCACCTATGGGTCAACAAAATCTCTATAAAAAACGATCCCCTTTTGCCACTCAGGAATAATGGCATTTCACAGGGGATTTAAAAAATCTTTTTCAGCAGCAAGGATTATAAATATAAATATGTATAAATTCATATATATATATATATATACTTTTTTCAGGTTATTTCAATATTTATGGGGCTATCTCAGGCAAAGAATTAGCAAAAAGGTATGAGGATAAAACATCAGATAGCACAATGTACTATTAACATTATCAACCAATCGTATTTATTGGTCACTAGACAGTTCCGCAATAACAAAAAAAGCAGCAGTATATCATTAAGCACTTATTGTGCCCCAAGCCTATGAAGATAGATGATCATCAGACAGGACCCAATCCCTGTCCCACATGGGACTGACAGCCTAAGAGGGTTATATCCCCACTGCCCTTTGGTTCATGGATGGGCAGCTACACAAACAGGAAGCGGGTGCTAAGGAAAAATTGACGGAGGAAAACTTTTTGCATTCAGTTCCTCTTCCATTATTTCCAAGAATACTAATGGTGGCATTTGTTAAGGGCTTACTGTTCGACAAGTATGGCAGGAGATTCAGCAAACTCGCTGTGGACAGGGAATGTGTCTATTCACTGTTGTACTGTAGTCTCCCAAGTGCTTAGTAGAGTGCTCTGCCAATAGTACATGGCACTAAATACGATGAAATGAATAAATATAATCAAATCAGACACAGTCCCACTGCCACATAGAGCTCACAGTCTAAGGGGGAGGGAGAATAGGTATTTAATCCCCATTTTACAGATGAGAAAACCGAGGCCCAGAGAAGTAGACTGATTTGCTCAAGGCCACCCACCAGATAAGCGGCAAAACCAAGATTAGAACTGAAGTCTCGATTTCCAGACCTGTGCTCTAGTCACTAAGCCATACTACTACTCAACACATTATTCCTCTGCCTTTCCGACACACCAAGGTTCCTAAAGTCACCCCTCCGCCTCTCCCCTCCCCCCCAACAACCCCCTCCCCTACTTTCCCATCCTTCCCTGCAGTATCCTCAGAGGAGATCTCCTCCCTCCTCGCAAGTGCCACCCCCTCCACCTGCGCCTCGGACCCCATTCCCTCTCACCTTCTTAAAACCATCGCCCCTGCCCTCCTCCCTTCCTTAACTTCTATTTTTAACCACTCAATCTCCAAGGGCTCCTTCCCCTCTGCCTTCAAACACGCCCACGTCTCCCCCATCCTAAAAAAACCCGCTCTTGACCCCACTTCCCCCTCCAGTTATCGTCCTATCTCCCTACTACCCTTCCTTTCCAAAATCTTAGAACGAGTCGTCTACAATCGATGCCTAGAATTCCTTAACTCCCATTCTCTCCTAGACCCCCTCCGATCTGGCTTCCGTCCCCTCCACTCTACCGAGACTGCTCTCTCTAAGGTCACCCATGACCTCCTTCTTGCCAAATCCAATGGCTCCTACTCCATTCTGATCCTCCTTGACCTCTCTGCTGCCTTTGACACTATCGACCATCCCCTCCTCCTCCATACCTTATCTCACCTTGGCTTCACGGACTCTGTCCTCTCCTGGTTCTCCTCTTACCTCTCTGGCCGATCATTCTCGGTCTCCTACGCTGGAGCCTCCTCCCCCTCCCATCCTTTAACTGTTGGAGTTCCTCAAGGGTCAGTTCTTGGCCCTCTTCTGTTCTCCATTTACACTCACTCCCTCGGTGAACTCATCCGCTCTCACGGCTTTGACTACCGCAGATGACACGCAGATCTACATCTCCGCCCCTGTCCTCTCCCCCTCCCTTCAGGCTCGCATCTCCTCCTGCCTCCGGGACGTCTCCACCTGGATGTCGGCCCGCCACCTAAAACTCAACATGAGCAAGACTGAGCTCCTCATCTTCCCTCCCAAGCCCGGTCCGCTCCCAGACTTCTCCGTCACCGTGGATGGCACGACCATCCTTCCCGTCCCGCAGGCCCGCAATCTCGGTGTCATCCTTGACTCGTCCCTCTCGTTCACCCCACACATCCTATCCGTTACCAAGACCTGCCGGTTTCACCTCTACAATATCGCCAAGATCCGCCCTTTCCTCTCCACCCAAACGGCTACCTTACTATTACGGGCTCTCGTTATATCCCGGCTAGACTACTGTGTCAGCCTTCTCTCTGACCTCCCTTCCTCCTCTCTCGCCCCGCTCCGGTCTATTCTTCACTCCGCTGCCCGGCTCATCTTCCTGCAGAAACGATCTGGGCCTGTCACTCCCCTTCTTAAACAACTCCAGTGGTTGCCTATCGACCTCCGCTCCAAACAAAAACTCCTCACTCTAGGCTTCAAGGCTCTCCATCACCTTGCCCCTTCCTACCTCTCCTCCCTTCTCTCTTTCTACCGCCCACCCCGCACGCTCCGCTCCTCTGCCGCCCACCTCCTCGCCGTCCCTCGGTCTCGCCTATCCCGCCGTCGACCCCTGGGTCACGTCCTCCCGCGGTCCTGGAACGCCCTCCCTCCTCACCTCCGCCAAACTGATTCTCTTTCCCTCTTCAAAACCTTACTTAAAAATCACCTCCTCCAAGAGGCCTTCCCAGACTGAGCTCCTCTTCCCCCTCTACTCCCTCTGCCATCCCCCCTTTACCTCTCCGCAGCTAAAGCCTCATTTTCCCCTTTTCCCTCTGCTCCTCCACCTCTCCCTTCCCATCCCCACAGCACTGTACCCGTCCGCTCAACTGTATATATTTTCGTTACCCTATTTATTTTGTTAATGAATTGTACATCGCCTTGATTCTATTTAGTTGCCATTGTTTTTACGAGATGTTCTTCCCCTTGACGCTGTTTAGTGCCATTGTTCTTGTCTGTCCGTCTCCCCGGATTAGACTGTAAGCCCGTCAAACGGCAGGGACTGTCTCTATCTGTTGCCGACTTGTTCATCCCAAGCGCTTAGTACAGTGCTCTGCACATAGTAAGCACTCAATAAATACTATTGAATGAATGAATAAAGCTTCGACACCGCTGGGAAGACCAGAATCCTCTGTTTCGGGCACCAGATCAGTGGTTCTGTGAGCTCCTGTGCTGTGACAGAGGATTAGGAAAATAAATGAGGAATAACCGTCAGGATCGGTAAAAAATGCCGAGAAGCAAAGATCCCGTTTTCCGGCATGTGCCTTTATAAGTCAAGAAAATGGGAAAACGAGAAAGATCTAGATGAAACCTAAAATATGTTATTTTAAAGATATGATGGGCTGAAATGTTGGGAAAGAGGTGTCGGTGCTTGTATTATGCTGCTAATTCGTGGGTTCTAGTGACATGCCAGCATCTAAATCCTACATTTCTATGGCAACAGCTCCAGCCTTGAATAATAATTTATCTATAAAATCCACAATCTCGGTGGAACATTTTTCATCAAGAAGGAAGAAATCCTGGGGAGGGGAAGTCAAGAGAGAACAAGAAATAATTTGTATTCCAAACCCAGAAACTCTTAAAACTATTATGGGTCAAAACCTGCTTTAACTGCTACAATAATTCATACACAATACAGTGAGGAGTTTTCCGTCTTTTCTCTACTGACGTTAACCCATTCTCTTTGAGGTGACAGTGTCAACAGTGACAAAGACAACCATTAAAAGGACCTTAAAGAAAAACACCTTAACACACTTAACGACTAGTAGAAAAGAGAGAGAGGTTTCTCTGAGGTTTTTGAAGTTTATCTGCTAGGCTTCTCGGGTGTAGCTGAGGGGCCGTAAAAGGCTCTGATAGAGTGAGAAGAGAGAACTCTTAGGCCCCATGGTGTTGCTATTTTATTGTTTCCTCTGCACAGAATATCATACTGGGATAGAGTTGGGTGTCGAGTGGGGTTATGTTGGCAAAGGGATACTGATTTGGATTAGTGATTTGCCTGCCATTGATTATTCAGGTGCATATCAACTGGTTCAGCAGAGGTCTCTGCCACTTGGTATTCAAACGCCCAGAAAATTACCACCCAAATTCCTACTACAGTGATCTGGCTTCAGTTTAAGTGTTGTTCCCCTCACATACTTACGTTCTAGTCATTTGGAAAAGTGTGATTAAAAACCATTATATGCCCTCCCAGATGTGACCTTCGAGAGACCACTCTAGTAAGAAAGGTGCAAAGCAGCCCTCGTTAGACTAACACCAGGAAAATATTATATGATCTGAACCACATTTGAATAACTTCTCATTGATTATTACCTTCTGTTTCAAAAAAATACCAAGATGTTTAAAAATGAGTCAAATCTCCTCCCATTTGCTTACTCTCACTCTCCCCCACCCTGGTTCAAATGCAGCAGAAATTTCATTTAGATGGATCCACATTTTTAATTTTCTCTATTGGAATTCATCCCTCTCCACTACAATACAGCATCATCTCTTGTTCCCAGATTGCTTATTTCCTTACTTGCCAATCTGCTACTATAAAGGCACAACACTTCTTAAAGTATTCCTTTTCAAAGAAAGCATTTTTTTTCCTGTTTGAAGTCCTTCTGATGAATAATAAGGGATATGGAGGAATTTTCAAAAGTATCTACCTGAACTAATGAGATAAAAAGCAGCTGGAATTCACACTCCCTGCAGCTGGGCCTCTAAGTCACGGTTTGCTCATAATTCTCCTTGGCAAAGCACATGAGTCTTGCACACATCCATGGGTCTTTGGAATGCATGTAGGTCAGTACAAAGAGAGCAGAGAAGCACTGTGGAGACACAGTTCCACATTGATAGCCCTTAATGGTCCTTCCCAATCCTGTGATGCTCTGATTCTCTGAATTAAGGAGCTTTGAACTCAGTTAATGGTACATTTTCTGAGTGCTTTAGTTCCATGCCTGCTGCTGATTTTGTCTTCTCTCTCTAACTGGTTTTGGAGGTCTTGACCACCGACTGAAGTATTTCCTTACCACTGATTGAAACATTCAACAAGATAAGAGTTTTGACTCTGAAGGGTTGCAAGGGCTTACTTTCAAACAGGAAGAATTTAGTTACAATCAAGAATATTCTTTAATTATCTCTACAGCCAAGCAAAATGTCCTTGGAAATGTTACACATCTCTAGTTTAATTCATATCATCAATTTTTCCTCATCCTAGAGTTGTTACTTATAAACACATTACTTCATTCTCCTTCTGCTCTGCTCACAGGAAGCACTCAGTAAATACCGTTCATCGACCGAGGTTCCATTATGTTCAAGCAGGGATATGGATCGCTTTAGGGTGATAACCCTGGGATTTTTAAATGGGTTTTGAATACCTAGCCTAGAGTCATCAGGTTTCATACGAGAGTCCAGATTTCATCTGGTCTGCCCCATTAGGTATAGATACAGTTCAGCTGGGCCACCTTTATAGTTAGTATTTCCATTTTCAGTGCCCAATCTCCTTCCGTGTCAACCATTTTCATGGCTTAGATGTGGCTCCCCTGTTCGGAGGCACCTGGAATGACTTTGGAACAAGAGAAGTCGGGGCCCCTTTGGAGAAACACTCTAGGCTTGGGTGACCCCAGTATACTTCTACAAAATGGTGCACAGGACATCATTATGTTACTCTGTGTGCTTATATAACACAGGTGGAAGCAGCGTGGCTCAGTGGGAAAAGCCTGGGCTTCGGAGTCAGAGGTCATGGGTTCGACCCCAGCTCTGCCACTTGTCAGTTGTGTGACTGTGGGCAAGTCACTTAACTTCTCTGTGCCTCAGTTACCTCATCTGTAAAATGGGAATTAACTGTGAGCCTCACGTGGGACGACCTGATTACCCTGTATCTCCCCCAGCGCTTAGAACAGTGCTCTGCACATATCAAAGCACTTGAGCACTTAACAAATACCAACATTATGTGGGGTCTGGTGTATCAATCAATGGTATTGACTGAGCACTTACCGTATGCAGAAGCACTGCACAAAACGCTTGGGAAAGCACAACAGTTGGTGTGTGCAGAGCATTTTACTAAGTGCTTGGGAAAGAACTTTACGTTAGAGTTGGTAGATACAATCCCTGCTGACAGTGAGAACCAGCGTGGTCTAGAAGTCAGAGGACCTGGGTTCTATCCCTGTCTACACCACACGCCTGCTGTGTGACCATGGGCAACTCACTTCACTTCTCTGGGCCTCAGTTACTTCACCTGCAAAATGGGGATTCAATAATTGTACTCCTCCCTGCTTTCACTGTGAGCCCTGAGTGGAACAGGGACCGTGTCTGACCTGATTAGGTTGCATCTTCCCCAGTGCACAGAACAGTGTTTGACACATACTAATTGCTTCACAAATACCACACTTATGAAGGAACTTATGGTCTTGGGTTATATCTCCTTGTCTGGAATTTTTAAGTATCATCCTTTGGCCACCTGAACTTTAGCTCCTTCGTGGACTTTATCCAACACTGATGTGGATGCTTTTGCCTAGTTTAAAAGGTTACAAGAAAAAGCACAGTTAAAATAGGGAGAAGGATACAATTAAAAAAAAATTAAAATCTGTTATAAAATCTCATCCTGCCTGAACATAAAACAGGCCTGAACTGTATTTGAAAGCTCAGATGATCATGAAATAATTGCAAAATTACATAACAGTAAAGGCTTGGGGATGAAACAAACTTTGGTAAGGGCCTACCAGCCATGTTTCTACCACATAAAGGTAAACGACAGTTACTAGGCGTTATTTCTGTATCGCTCTTTCCCATTAAACTGAAAGCAAGGACTAAAAGGACAACTTGATCCTTTCTGTTTTCCGTCAGCTAGTATCACATTAAAACACCAAGGAATCAAGAAGTTTCACGTACTTTAAACCCAATCTCAACATCAAAACTCATAGAGAGCATTGAATATTGGGATCTTGTTCTCAGCGGAGGAATTGGAGTGGAAATATTTTGTTCTAAAACAGCCGTCAGACACTGTCTACATATCCAGGTACGTGTGAATAGATGGGAAGAGAAAAAGAACTGCTGTGTCCTCCAAGCGATTGCTAAAACAGATGTTGAAAGGCAGAGAGCATTTAAAAATTGTAGAGGAGAAGCATTATCCGCCGGATTGAAAAGTGACATCTAATCAATAACAACAACAGTCGGGTCGTATAGCTCTGGACACTTCTTTAATCATCCGGGAGGTGGTGAGTCCAGGTCATATGTTGATGGTATTAGATGAAGCCAGGCAGGGTCCTGTTCTAGCCCTGGACCTATAAGCATCTGTTCTGTGATAAAAGGCTTACGTAGCCAGCGCTATCCACTTAAAGGTCAGCTTTGGGAATTTCACTTCACCGGCATCCACTCATGAAGTTTCCACTTAACATTCCCGTTTTATAATAGTTCTCTCTGCAGACCATTTATCTTTTTGATATCTAGCTTCACACACACATGTGGAGTTTCTTCCATGACACATTTCCCAGTAGGCAATTTTTTGGGACTTGTTCCTTTCGGGACAACAGAGTTCTTTGGGATCTATAAAAGCAACCTCCTTTTGTAGTTTTGCACATCTTTCCTCTTATTAACCCAAACAGAAAACAACTCAATCGATCAATCGATGGTATTTATTGAGCGCTTACCATGTGCAGAGTACCGCACTATGCGCTTGGGAGAGTCCCCTGCAACAAGTAGCAGACATATCCCCTGCCCAAAATGAATTTACAGTCCAGAGATGAATTTACAGTCTATCGGGATGCTTTACATATAGAGAGAGATGTCAATATTAAGAAAGTTGACAAGCAGCATGGCCTATTGGATGGAGCACAGGGCTGGCAGTCAGAATCCCAGCTCTGCCACGTCTTTGCTGTGTGACCTTGGGCAAGTCACTTCACTTCTCTGCACCTTAGATGCCTCATCTGTAAAATGGGGGTTGAGACTGAGAGTGCCACATGGGACAGGAACTGTGTCCAGCTAGATTAGCTTGTCTCCACCCCGGCGCCGAGTATTCATTCAATAGTATTTACTGAGCGCTTACTATGTGCAGAGCACTGTACTAAGCGCTTGGGATGAACAAGTCGGCAACAGATAGAGACAGTCCCTGCCGTTTGACGGGCTTACAGTCTAATCGGGGGAGATG
This sequence comes from Ornithorhynchus anatinus, assembly GCF_004115215.2. NCBI lineage: Eukaryota > Metazoa > Chordata > Mammalia > Monotremata > Ornithorhynchidae > Ornithorhynchus > Ornithorhynchus anatinus. Next base: position 6,568,422 of record NC_041742.1, read on the forward strand.
GACAGACAAGAACAATGGCAATAAATAGAGTCAAGGGGAAGAACATAGAGTCAAGGGGAAGAACGAGTGGAATGCCCGGCATATAGCAAGCGCTTAACAAATACCACTATTATTATTAAGAAAGGTTGTCTCCATTCCCATTGAGTTTGAGAAACAGTTGCCTATCAACTGCACTGTGGCAGAGTTGCTATTTATTTTCTGAATATTCAGCGGGGGGAGATTGAAACCGTCAATGCCAGTCTCCCGGGTTACGACCATCCTCAGACTGTTGGAGCCTGTTGCAGTTTCAGGGTGATCCAAATGAGGGCAATGGTGTACTACAGATGAATTTATTAAGCCCGGCAGCCAAGGAGACCAGCAGTACCTAAATCTAGGCAGAGAAATCTGTATTAGCAAGTCTACCTCAGGAAAAGGGGAATTATTACACTTAATTAAAGTGTATTGACACCATATGTGGCCACGTCTCTCCCCTTTGGCTTTATAAATGATAGCAAAAATTGGGGGTTTATAAAAATTTTTACTTCTATATGGTCTTTGGAAAAATATTAATGTCATCAACATACACACCCGGCTTGCTATCTTGAGTTCGGTTTTTCTAAAGCGGCCTTCTATGCTCATTAGCTTAATTTCTCAATGGGCGTCGATGACATGTTTACAAAAATCTGTACCGTGATTCATTTCTGAAATCTCATCTGTTTCATGAAAGTGATTCTAAAGATATTGAAAAAGATGTCCGGCGTTAACAATTCACCAAGGCAGCCTGCACGCTTTAACGTTTTGAAAGCATCTGACTGGAAAAGTAATTTACTTCTCTGTTTGTCTGACTTTCCCCACCCACGCCCCCCTGTCCTCCCTGTTCTTTGAATTAAATACTCACTGGATTTATGCAGTTTAAAATATGACACAATTTATTTGTGGCTTGGACCTCAAGACCCAGTTTGAAAACTGAGTCCAACTGTTAAGAACCTATTGTCAGACAAGGAATGACATAACTTTGAGATGTATGTTGCCAACACATTGAAATCTGTGTTGGAAATTAGCGCCTGAGTCCTGGGGAGTTTCATAGAATTCAAGCTGGATAGAAGAACCTTAAGAATCCCTGAGCCAAATAAGTTGTTTCATTTTTACTGAGTTTTAAGAACTTCAGTGGCCTACTTGAACTACAAGCAACTTCAAGCCATAATTTTTTTTGCAATATGAAAGGAGCAGTACATTTGAAACCTAAGATCATTTGACTTTCAAAGTAGGGTATAACACCATCTTTCCAATTAGGATGGAGTCTAACATAGGTCTAAATACCAGACTCTTAATATATGCAGTCGCTTGCACATGTTTTATGTAATAGACATTAACATACATTCAGAGCAGCAGTCCATTTTATATTTTAGGAGGTGCAACTGGAGGTTTTCTCCACTTTCAACTTCAAGAGAATAAGTTAAAAGTACAGTAGTACTTGCAGAAAGGTTTTGAGGTTTCCAGCTTTCATTTACTGCAAGAGATGAAAGATCTGAACTTGGAATAACTGACAAATAAAGCCAAGGTTAAATTCCCTTGTTAAGATCCTAAGGCACTCTCTGGAAGACACACACCACTATGCATGTACATTTCTCTCCAAAATGACATTCCTGAGAACTTTTTGAATGAAACAATGGAATTTCTGCAAGAACTCCAAGAAATTATATAATAGAAAAGATGGATTACTTTTTTTGAATCTGTAGTACTCAGGCACAATTATTCACTCATTTTGTGGGTTTTTATCTAGCCTGCAGATGATGCAAACTATAGCTCTTTCGTACTTGGGAAACAAGACTCTTACGTGTCCAATTGACTGTCTGCCTATATGGAACTTTTTCCTTGTCTTTGTTCCAAGTTTTCTTTTGCCCATTTTCATCCCATTAACTAACCATTTGCAGAACCTGAATAATTTCTCTTTTTCTAGTGCTATGTCATTTGGTGTCAGGCAGAGAAGTGAAAAGAACAGTGTCAAGACTTTTTCCCTGTAATTCATTCTCCCTATAAGTGCATTTGACACTGTCGGCAGGCCTGTATCTACTCATAAATGCACTGAGCCTTTTATAAATATTGTTAGGTTTCAAATAGGCACATCATTTTCCTTCATTAATAAAAGTAGTACTTTTTATGAAGTCACTATTCAAATGTAGTTGGGCCCAGGAAATCTCAGTAAAAAGGATAACACAAAGAGGCATCATCGACGAGGCCTAGCACTGGAGTCCTAGGTTCCAGGCCCACCTCCATCACTAATCTGCTGTGTGACCTTGGACAAAACACTTAACCTCTCTGGGCCTCATTTTCCTTATCAGTAAAAGGGGGTGGGGGGGAAGGTAGATTTTGAGCCCCGTATGGGGCAGTGATTGTATCCAAACTGATTAATGCTGTATCTACCCCAATCTATAGCACACTGCGTACAGTAAATAAATGTCCATTTGCAATAATAATCATCTAATAATTGTATAATCATCATTTTCAAAGAAAGGTTTTCCTCCCTTTGACGAGATATACTTTAAAACATCACACACCATGAGTCAAGTGTTCGACTCCACAGAATTAGAAAAAAATTCATGTAGAATAAGTCTCAACCAGATGTTAATCCCAATTGCTTGAGAGGGGAGCAGTGCTGTCTGGTGGATAGGGCCCAGACGGTGGGAGTCAGAATGATGTGGATTCTAATCCTAGCTCCGCCACTTGCCTGATGTTACCTTGGGCAAGTCGCCTCACCTTTCTGGGCTTCAGTTTCCTCATCCATAAAATGGAGATTAAGACTGTGAGCCCCATGTGGGATAGGGATTGTGTCCAACCTGATTAGCTTGTATCTACCCCAGCGCTTAGCTAATAGCTGACACATAGTAAACCCTTAACAAATACCACTAAAAAAAACAAAAGAATAGCTCAAAGATTTCAGGGGCAGTTCACTAATATTCTCACCCTTCATCTTTCTAAAAGATGGGGACGTCGAAGACATCCGATCCATCGGGATTGCATCTCGTCTTTGGGAGGCCATCTTTAAAACAGACAATTGTCAGTGTGAAACCATTGAGGAAACATTGGGAGCTTATGCAGGGCCTGGTTCCCTATTAAAAGCCATTTATTTCCCATCTCAAAATAAAGCCTGCTGGTGATTTGGACTATTTGTTTTAAAACCTGGCAGCCTTTGAATAGTCAAATTCGGTCTTGGCCGGAAGTCTTAGCTTCAGTGGTGGCAAGGGTTAATATAAAACCCACCACAGTATATGGCACAATATCCCCTGAGGTCTCTCAATGGATTTCCACTGCCACTGGAAATAATAGCTCGCAGCTGCAGAAATCACAGTAACAGTTGATATTCCCTTCGCAGGCACACAGCTCCTTCAGTGGAAATGAGAAAAATCACTAACACCGCGCGGACATTTTACCCATGGTCAAAGTTCCTAAACCACAACCCTCACTTTCTTTTCCCCTTAGGTTATTTCGGTCCCATTTTTATCTCCTAATCCTATGAAAAGTGTTCTTTGGTGGGTAGAAATAAATTTGCCATGAAAACCCCAGTATGCTGGTAAGAACACTTTGAGAAATTGATGATAAAACTTTGGAGAATGGTGGGAGGTTTTTTCTTTTTTTTTTGGTGTGACCCAATAAGCTCTCTTTTATCCTAGTAGTAGAAATGAAAGCAATAAGGGTCTACTGAGTGCAATACACTATGCTAAACATTTGGACGGGAACAAGAGACACGGTTCTCCACTGTGTACTGTCCACAAGCAGCTTGCTATCTAATGGGAAACAGACTAAAAAATATTTAGCTAGTGGAAGTGGTAGAGCAAGCAGATATCAGATATGGATTAAACAGTAGATAGGGCATGGGCCTGGGAATCAGAAGACCTGGGTTCTGCTCTCAGCTCTTCCACCTGTTGCAACTTTTCTCTGTCTTAACACTGATGCTCTTCCCCTATCCTCAGCATCTATGTACATACATTTAGTCTTAGTTGCTTCCATAACCTGTAAGTTATTTTAATGTTCACCTCTCCCTTTAGATCTTAAGTCCCTTGAAGGCAGGGATCATGTCAATTAATTGCATTTCGCATTTCCAAGAGGACTCTGCCCAAAGTAAACTATCAAATACCACCGATTGATTGAAATCAGAACAAGAAAACAAATGGACATGGAAACATAAATGCCGAGTATAAATAACTAAGTGCTGGGAATGATGAACCTCTAATGATCACCTCTAATGATGAACTGAATAAGATCTGTCCCTGCTACAAGCACATGCACAACCTAGGGGACTGGATGGGAAGAGAGAATAATTCCCACCTCTCTCCAAAGACTGTAGATTGAAGGACAAGTCAAGATAATGGCTGAGGTAATTTCTCCTGATGCTTGGAAAAAAAAGAAATCACAACTGATGATGGTCTTTCCAAGCTAAGGAGAGGATGTTATTGTACCACTTCAATACCCCTTAACCTCTAGAAGCAAAAGTTGATATATCTGAATGTCATCTACTCTCTTCGCAATTCCCACCCAGCTAAGTTGTGTCACAGTAAGCACTGCTTCAGCTCTGGTAGACTGGCATCATCCCAGGATGTCAGTGGAAAAATGGATATTTGGCATGGTCCAGATATATTGTCTGTGGTAGATCAACTATTCCCCCTCTCAGAGTCACACCTGGAGAGTTTCCAGTACTGTAGCAATCTTGATTATGGGACCAAGAGTCAACCAGAAGCACATCCATTCCATTCCTAGCTTGGGCAGTGGCTAGTGAGTGGCAGGCAATCTGCTACAAGTCAAAACTCCCCTGTGCTGGGTAGCAGCAGCATGGAAGAGAGTTGAGGGCAGAGGCTCGAGTTTACTGAGCAGAAAGAGGCAGTGGTAAACCATTTCTGTATTTTTACCATGAAAACTCTATGGATCCACTACCAGAATGATTGCAGATGGAGGCGGAGCATTCTGGGAGAGATGTGTCCATGGCATCGCTATGGGTCAGAGATGACTCAACAGCATAAGACAGGAGAGTTCAACTATTGCCTCCATTAAGAATGTTGGACGTGACCCCTTTGATCTCTACACGGAATTTAGTGGAACGAGCTTCCACTCCGTAACTCAGAATGAATCTGTCAACAGTTGCACCTTTCTTTCTAAATTGGGATTTTCCATAAGAAGAAATTAGAATGTGTCCAGAAAGGTTAAATTTCTTCCAAGTGCCTAGACATGTCTTAGGTCATTGGAAGCCTTCAGGGCTTTGGAACCTGAATATTCACTTGCTTATTCAGCTAGAATTCAGAAGTTTGGAGCTTGGGGAGTGTGTTTGCAAGTTTGGCTTACAGTGGATTTGGGCAGGGGAAAATATTGATTTAGACAGTCAAATTGGGGAATGAGGAGGTTCTTGAGAGGAAAAAAACATTCCAAAAAAAGTCCAGAAATTAAGTGTTTGACTACTGTCATGGGATCCTGTGAACAACAATCCCAGTGGAAAGCACACTGTACTAAATGTCATGAGATATGGGTCCTAATTCCGGCTCCATCGTTGCATTATTATTACTGTGGTACTTGTTAAGCACTTACTATATGTCAGGTACTGTTCTAAGCGCTGGGGTAGATGCAAGATAATCAGGTTGTACACAGTCCCTACCCCACAGAGGGGTCACACTCTTAATCCCCGTTTTACAGATGAGGTAGCTGAGGCACAGAGAAGTGAAGTGACTTGCCCAAGTTCATGCAGCAGACAAGTGGCGGAGCTGGGATTAGAACCCAGGTTCTTCTGACTCCCAGGCTCGTGCTCTATCCACTAGACCACATCACTTCCTTTATATGCTGTGTGAACATTGGTAAATGGCTTATGTTCTCCGAGCCCAAGTTTCTTCATCAATCAATCGTATTTATTGAGCACTTACTGGGTACAGAGCATTATGCTAAGAAATGGGGAGGGTACAATACAAAAGAGTAGGAAAACATGGTCCTTGTCCACAGTGAACATTACTATGAATTAATTAAATTATGGATAGGTACCTAAGTGCTAAGGGGCTGAGAGGGGGTGAATAAATGGTGCACATCTTAGTGCAAGAGTGACACAAAGGGAGTGGGAGAAGAGGAAATAAGGACTTAAGGAAGGCCTCATGGAGAAGATGTATCTTCAAAATGGCTTTGAAGGAGGGGAGAGTGAATGTTTGTTAGATATGAGGACGATCATCTGTAAAATAAGAAATAACTGTTCTCCCTCCCTCTTAGATCATAAGCCTGGTATGGGTCAGGGGCTGTGTTCCATCTTATTATTTTGTACCTGCCCAGTGCTTAGCACATAGTAAGAGCTTAAAAAAACACCGCTTTTATTATTATTCTGCTAACCCAGGAGCATCTTCATTTCTCAGGACTATCCAATTACCAAGACCTTCATGAAAAGATCGGTGATTAGAAACCACATCCAATCTCCCCAGAGTCTGCCAGATATAACATCTTTGAGCATGGAGAGGTGAAATTTCTGAGACCCTCCAAAGTAACCCCAGAACCTCTTAGTGTGGTTGATAATTGGTTGTGACAGGGGTTAAAAGTAGCAGGAAGCACTTTGGCCACTTGATGATGTCACTAAGGCCCAGTGGGAAAATGAGGTCATTAAGTGAGTTACTTGTGGAGATAAGAAGCCATTAAAATAAACAGAAATACTCCATAATTACTGAATTCTGCAAAAATAGATGATTAGGGTGTTTGGGAATTACTGTGTCTGGGTTCCACTGAGTTCAGATTTTTTTTTCCTTCCTCTTTTGAGAATGTGCTAGATGAAACCGTATAGCATAGAAGCACAATAGTGGGATCCTCAGGGGTTTTTAAATGGAATTACCAAGTCTGGACCAAGACCCTTTACAATTGGAAGCTCAAAGCCAATTTGAATAAACGATGGAATGATATGAGCACGTTCTGTCTTAAGCATTCAGCTCCTCTTCTCCCGACTTTTAAGTTCCTTTAGTTCCAAGTATTCACCTTTTCCTAAAATCTGCATTTTATCATCAGCATCAAATCACTTTCTGTGCAGTAACTCGCTTGTACATTATCACAGACACTCATCGACTGGATGTGTCTTTATGAGGGAAAAGACACAACAGTTGGAGAAAAAAGAAGGAGTAAGTTGGCAGTTCCTGGCTTTCTTAACAACTCAACTGCCTTGTGACCTCATTTCTAGCTAAAGAGAAAGGACTTAATATTAGTACATTTTTTTCACAGTTGGGCCTGAAAACTGGTTGCCAATCTATTAGACTTTCTCTGGAGATAGAGCTAAGGGACTGAAGATAAACAGGAAGAGGAAAGGAGAAACCCTCCCTTTGGAAACTGCATTTCCCAGAAAGCATAAAGTCTATATTTTTCAGAGGCAACAGGGAATGGAATCCAATCTAATGGGCATAGTCCTATTAAATAGAGTCACACTGTCTCTGAAAGTCTGGCTCAGTGTCTTGAATTCATTCTCTACCTGTTTCCTTTGGAACTGTAGCCTTGGTTTGCTTGTGAGGACACCAGAATTTTAAATTCTTCTTCATATCAAAGCTACATTTTTGTAGGCCCAAGCACTTTAGTTATTATTTGGGCTAGGTTTTAGCTCTCTGCTCTACTTTTTTCCCTCCTGTCAAATTCAACATCTTTTATGCTTCAATTCTGAAATCAAGGAAAAGGGAGAGGGAATATAAATTTATTTCACAAGCCTCTCCCAGTACCCTGGCAGACCAGCTATCTCTGCAAGCCTTCTATACCCTTCTCCTAGCCCTGTGGCTAGTAATCACAGTCCAAACCATCTCCAAAGACTCATGTTCCAATAATTTCTCCTTTTCTGGCAAAGTTAGTCTTGGGGATTTCTCCCTCAGAAGAAGACTCTGATTGACTCTAGAGTTCGGTCAACTGTGAGTTTGCCACTTAGGTCCGGAACTTTACCTTAACCTGTCAGTTAACTAAAAGTGTGTGTTGAGTACTTACTACATGCAGAGCATTGTAGTAAACACTTTGGAGAAGTAGTGAGGTCTTGTGGGAAGTCAGAGAACCTGGATTCTAATTCTGGCTCTGTCAGATATCTTCTCCATGACCCTGGGAAAGCTATTTAACTTATCTATACATTGTTTCCTCTTGTGTAAAATGGGGATCCAATAATTACTTTGCCACCTCCCTTAGACTGTGAAATATGTATGGGATAATCTGATTACCTTGTACCTGCCCAGTGGTTAGTACATTGTTCGGCACATGTGCTTAACAAATGCCACTATTACTATTATTATGAATAATATAAATATAAAAGTAGAGGACTTTGTCTCTGCCCTCAGTGAGCACATAGTCTAATGAGGGAGACAGAAATGTATAAATTCTTTGTGACTAGTGGAAGCAGAAAAAAAGACAAGCACTACAATCCTTGACAGTAGGGACTATGGCAGTTTCCAACAGTAAATTAACAAGTGTAAATTGATGGATATTGAGAGAGATATAATTGCTTAGGATAAAGTGTACACACAAATGTTTGGGTGGTTATTTGAAAGATATGAGAAGTTTGGGGTTTTTCAGTTGTTTTTAATGGTATTTATTAAGTGTTTTTTATCTGCCAGCACTGGGGTAGACACAAAAGTATCAAGTTGGACACAGTCCATGTCCCAGATGAGGCTCACAGGCTTAAAACCCATTTTACTGATTTGCTCCCTTTATTCTCCCCTCTCTCAGTCCCACAGCACTTATGTACATATCCTTAATTCATTTTAATGTCTGTCTCGCCCTCCAGACTGTAAACTCATTGTGGGCAGGGAATGTGACTACCTCCTCTGTTGTCTTGTACCCTTCCTAGCACTTATTACAGACCTCTGTGCACAGTAAGTGCTCAGTAAATACAAATGATTAATTATCTACCCTAGTGCTGTCATATACCACCCAAAGAAACCAGTGGTGTGCACTGAGCACTTACTATGTGCTAAACTCTGTACTAAGCCCTTAACTACAGTGCAGTAGAATTGGTAGACATGATCCCTGCCCACTAGAAGCAGACAGTCTAGAAGGAAGAGCCTAGAGAGACTTTTGCCTTATTACAAAACCTGACCCACTTTGCGGAAATGAGCAGGCTTTGAAGAGATGGCACAGAATGCACATGGTTGTGGATGCTTTTTAATCTCTTGGAAGCTTGCCTAATACTTGGCTTGATCTTGTTAAGAGGTATAGTGGAAAAAGTGTTAGATTCTAAAAGAGCCTTGATTCTCCCATGTGAAGACCTACATTCAGGACACGAAACCTTCTCTAAGAAATTCTTAAAGGAAAGCATTAGACCTATCTTAATGGTACAAAGTACTACTCAGTCTTTTTTTTAAGGAGGTGGAAGAGATGGCCAATTATTTGAGAGGTCTTAGAGGAATGCTTGGAAGGCACTCAGAGAATAAACGACTCACCAGACTTAAACCACTTAAAAATGCTGGTAACTGAGAACGTGTTTTTAGCGGTTTTGTGAGCGCAGTGGACTCTAGCATCTATTAATATTCTGCCAACCTGTGTTACTAAAATTACCATCATGAGGATGGGCACTGATTTCTGTATTTATAATAATGATGGTGTTTATTGAGGGCTTACTGGGAACCAAGCACTGTGCTGAGCAGTGAGGTAGATATGAGATCATCTGAACTGACACAGTCTGTTTTCTGCAAGGGGTTCACAGTTTAAGAGTCGGGGAGAAAATGTATTCTACTCCCATTTTAAAGATGGACAAACTGAGGTATAGCGATGGTGATATGCCCATGAATACGAAAACCTTTGAATTACAGAAATCGCCCATCTAGTTTTCTGATAATGATATGCCACAATTTCCAGAAGTTAGGTTTATTTCCATAAAAGATATTTCATTTCCAAGGATGTGTTCCCTTGACTTCTAGATCATTCTGGTTCTGGATTTCCTCAATTTATTATAAAAAAATATATTTTAGGGGAAAAAACAATCAACCAAAAGCCTTCTTATTTAAAAACAAAAACCAAGAACCCTGAACCTCCTGGATAATTCATTCACTTAATTGTATTTATTGAGCCATTATTGTGTGCAAAGCACTTTAGCAAGCACTTGGGAGAGTACAATATAACAATAAACAGGCACATTGCCTGCCCACAACCAGCTTTCTGTCTAGTGATAATATATTTGGTAGCTACAGTACTTAAGTACAGAACCGTAGGTCATTTCAGATTCTGTCTACCCCTCTAGACTGTAAGCTCTGCACAAAGTAAGTACTCAATAAATACCTCTGATTGATTGATTAGCTATCAAACAGCTCCACTGACAAATGCAGTCTTGTTTTGCCTGGCGAGCTGGAACCACGGTGTTCAAAGATATGAACTGCTCTCTCTGCACTGTCCAGCGCATTTCGAAAGTCCATTTTCCTTCCCAGCAAACCTAGCTGTCTTCAAAACTTGATAAAAACTTGTGAATATAGATAGCAGTTGGGAGAATGCAAAGTATTTGGAGCTGGGAGTCACTAGTTACAACTCTGCCACCCTTCTGCTATTTGACTTCGGACAAGCCAGTTACCTTTCTGGCCCTCAGTTCCTCAACTGTACAATAATACAATGCTCTCCCTAACATTATGAGTATTAAACGTGATCATTCATGTGAAAAAGCTTTGTGCAAATTAAAGTGTGGTAGAAGGTGTTATTTTTTTTAGGTGGGTATACAATTAAACCTGGTCTACCTTAGGAAACAGACTGCCAATCTATCCACCGATGGTATTTACTGAGTACCTGCTTATTGAATGCACAAAACAGTATTAAATGCTTGGCAGAGTACAATACAATAGAGTTGGTAAACACATGCCCTGCCCAAAAACAGCTAACAGTCTCAAGGGAGGCCTTCTCATTCTAATCCTTTCAGGTCTGATCCTACTTATACCTGGTGAGGATGTCTGTCTTCATTGTAGTTCCATTTCCTGGTCCCAGTGGAAATCCAGGAAAGGCAGAGAGGCCAGAAATTTGACATCTTGGGGAGGGACCTGGATTGACTCTAATTTTAACCGAGTCTAATGCCTCTCCCAAACTGCCACCTGAACAGCAAATGGCACTTTGTATCTATTACAAAGCTAGGAGTGTGAAGGTGCTCTTGGGAGCAAATTGCAGCTGGAAATAATTCGGGAACACATTGCAGAGGAGTTTAAAATCCACATGGTCTCAATGATAATTTCATAGTGCTCCAAGCACAACTTTCAATGGTTTCAAGACGATCCAGATCAAAATTGCATACCCAGCATCAATGCCAATAGCGGTAAACTATAATAGGCTAGGCAAAAGACCCAGTGACCAATAGCCTCAAGGAAATTCCTGTCAGATTTATGAATGGCATGCTCATTGAGGCAGCTACCATCACCGGATAGTCTAACGGATCTCTCAGATGTCTCTCTCAAATATGCCGTGGTACACAAAGTCATTAACGATTTATGCTTGTCCTATGAAATCCATTTGAGTCATTCAGCTAGTATGCTGTTTTTGTTCCTGGCAAGATTACAGTTTCCAAAGCCTGTTAAATATTTGTTAATAAATTGCTTTTCAGTTTGGATTGCTAAAGCAATGTCTTCCATTCTGACATTTCTCTACAGTCTAGGCGAGGCAGGTTATATGAATAAGTGTTTAAATAGTAGAGCACTTTAAGTGATACATACAAAAGTTCCATGGATGACTGGAGCTGCTTAAATACTGAGATGGTAAGGGAAAATGAATTTGTATGATTCTCTAAGTTTAGACTGTAAGCTCTTTGTGGGCAAGGAACATGTCCATCAATTCCCCCAAGCACTTAGTAGAGTGCTCTGAACATAAAGAGTTCAATTGATTGATTGAATAATTGTGGCCTAGTGAAAAGGTTAGTATGAGAGGAACAAAGGGTGCAATTTGGGGTATAGTGAGAGAATAAAGCTCATAAAGTAAGAAGAAGGGAGTTGGTAGAGTGCCTCCCAGCCAATGAGCATGAGTTTCTCCTTGATGTGGAGAGGAATAGGAAACATTTGGAGTGGGGGAGGGGGAAGAGGTTGAGGCACAGTGAGCCACAACTGTAAAATAAGAGAGGTAGAATCAAACGAACTCTTCCAAGAAGGGATTTGCAAGTGTTGAGAAAAATTCCAAAACTGAGGCAGATGCAAGAACTGGAAAATATATAGTCACGTTTTCTTTAAATGGGCTTGAATGCTTCCAATCAGTCAACCAAGAAATTAATCAATTGAATTTATGGAATGTCTCCTCTGAGAGTAGAGGACAGGTCTAAACTCTAGGGGCGGTGAGAATAAGAAGTGCAAAAGATATGATTTCTGCCCATCAGGAGTTTATGATCTCATCAGGCATTAATTGATAAATCTTGGACCTCTAAAGGCAGCTCTCTGAGTTTTCAATCATTTAGAAAGATTTTGTAATGTTCAAAGTGTTTAGAGTCTCTGACTTCCTTATTCATGCCATCTAGGTGCAGTTCTCACCGTTTTGGGAACCTGAGAAAACAAGTGGCATCTTCACCAAAGGTGATGTGAGCCACTTTGAAGGTCTCCAGAAAATAATAATAATAATAATAATAATAAATTGCTTACTATGTGCCAGGCACTGAATTAAGCACTGAGGTAGATATGAGATTATTAGTTTGGGGACAGTATCTGTCCCACATAAATTCACTGTCTTAATCCCCATTTTACAGACGTAGGAACTGAGGCCCAGAGAAGTGAAGTGACTTATCCAAGATCACAGCAAACTAGTGGCAGAGCCAGGATTAATTGTTAATGAATTGTACATCGCCTTGATTCTATTTAGTTGCCATTGTTTTTACGAGATGTTCTTCCCCTTGACGCTGTTTAGTGCCATTGTTCTTGTCTGTCCGTCTCCCCCGATTAGACTGTAAGCCCGTCAAACGGCAGGGACTGTCTCTGTTGCCGACTTGTTCATCCCAAGCGCTTAGTACAGTGCTCTGCACATAGTAAGCGCTCAATAAATACTATTGAGGATTAGAACCCGAGTACTTGTGGCTTTCAGGCCTGGCTCTTTCCAATAGTCCATGTTACTTCTGAAGGAAACTACCCATCTGCCTGAAGGAAGACCAAAGACATTTTCATGTGTCATAAAACATCTATTTATATATGTATCTATCTATCCATAGATATATAGATAGATACACATATCACAGCCCAATTTCACCAGTTGGAAGCTGAGATAAAGTTTAGAGTATGCACCGAGACCCGCCCGAGAATTCTCCATTCTCCTTCTACCAACTTTTCCCTTATAAAGAAGGCACAGTGGACAGATTTAAAGGAGAGCCACCAAAATATGCTAGTTTGAAGTAAAACTGAATGTACTCTGACCCTTTTATAGACTAAAATCCCATCTCTAGACTGTAAACTCCTCTCTAAACTCTAAGCCATTATGGGCAGGGAACGTGTCTACTAACTCTGTTACATTGCATTCTCCCAAGTGCTTAGTTCAGTGCTCTGCACACAGTAAGTGTTAAATAAACAGCGTTTTTTGATTGATTGAGCTCCCTTCCGTGAAGGCCGTGGTTTAAACTACAAAAGTATTTTTTTAATGCACTGTAGCTATTTTGGTTGGGCTTTTGAACACATTTTCTGTGGATTTGATTATTTTTTCACAGTTGCCATGGGCAGGTTGCTTGAAAATAAAACCTCCACAGACTTAGACCAGTGTCAAATGGAGTGAAACCATGAATAAAAAATGCACCCAGAGAAATAAAACATGAATCAACGTCTCATGGAGTTTTTGATCTTTCAGCAGAGGTACAAAAATGTCTGCCTTTCACCCATTAAATAGCCGTTTACCCATCTCTGGATACCTGCCTTGCAAATTAGAACAGGCCCATAGTTGTAGATTCAATCAGTAATATTCACTGAGCACCAACTGTAGCAATGGCATTTATTGAATGCCTTCAGAGTGTAATGCATTAGATTAAGCACTTGGGAAAGTACAACAGAAGCTGAAGGAGCTGATACTCTTTATGCAGAGCCCTGTTCCATCCTTAAGGGAGACAATAGAAATAAATAACAGGGTCTTGTCCTCCACTTACAATATAATGGAAAAGGAGGATGCAAGCACGTTCAATTTTTGCAGCAGAGTTGAAATCACGACTTCCAGCTCTGATATTCTTCAGTCTATCTGTAACTGTACTAGTAATTTTAGTATTTATTGAGTACCTGTTTGGTATGTCATATTCACCCAAGAACATACTACAGGGCTCTGCACACATTAAGGGCTCCACAAATAAAACTGACTAATTGATTGGTTACTTGGCACTTGGGAACAACAGAAAGAAGAAATGGCATGCTCTCTATCTACAAGGCTCTTGCACACTACTGAAAAGGACAAACGTTAAAAAAAAAAGATTACAGTTAGAGTTGTCAAAATAGACAACTGAATATACATATATTTGTCTACAAAGTTCTTAAGATTCCTATACATGAAAATATTATAGTTAGAGTAGTCAAAACTGACAGTTGAATACACATTATTACTGAAGCAGGTTTGAATAACTTCATACATGCTAGAATGAAGAGGGAAAGCTGATTGGAGGAGACTGGATGAGAGGGCTCTGAAAGCCATGGTCTTTCTGATGTTGGGAAGAAAGGAATTCCAAACAAGAGAACTGCACAAGTAAAGGGATGGAGGCAAGAGTCAAGAGTGAAATACAGCTCGAAGGTTGGCTTGATTGATTGATTGATAGGAATGAAAACAGTCAACTGGGAAATAACCTTCAGATACATCCCTGTTATGACATGACCATGTGGGGAAAGAACAGAGGAAAATTTCAGGACAAAGAAAAATATTTTCAGATTGAAAGGTTAAAATAATCTCTTTGTAAAGCTGATTTGAAGTATGTCCAGTTCTTCTGTAAAGGTGGCTTTCTTGCAAAAATCTCACATTAAGGGAAATTTTCACTCCTGCACAGACAGTGTTTGATGTTATACAGATACAAGAAGGGTTTCTTCTAGTAAAGTGGCACAACAAGCCCAGATAGGTTCATGGTGTTGGAAAAGCAGTCCCCAATTCCCTATCAGCACAGCTTGATACTAAATCATGGGCCTGGGAGATTGTGGATTAATCATATTTACTGAGTGCTTACTATGGGCAGGGCACTTTACTAAGCACTTGGGAGAGTACAACTCATCAGTGTAACAGACATATTCCCTGCCCACAAGCTGTCAGTCTAGAGTGGGAAACACACTAATATAAATAAATTATGGATTCGTATATCAGTGCTGTGGGGATAAACGGAGCAAGTCAGGGTGATGCAGAAGAGAGTGGGAAAAGAGAAATTGAGGGCAAAGCCAGGAACGCTTCTTGGAGAAGATGTGTCTTCAATAAGCCTTTGAAGGGGAGGAGAGTCACTGTCTGTTGGATATGAAAAGGGAGAGAGTTTCAGGCCAGAGGCAGGACTCGAGCTCATCCTCTAGACTTTAAGCTCACTGTGGGGAAGGAATGTGTCTATTATATTATACTCTTCCAAGTGCTTAGTACAGCTCTCTGCACGAAGTAAGGGCTCAATAAATACGACTGTCTGGGCGAGAGGTCAGTGGCGAGTTAGACGAGATTGAGGAATGGTGAGTAGGTTGGCATTAGAGGAATGAAGTGTGCAGGCTGGGTTGTAGCAGAAGAGTAGCGAGGTGAACTTTAAAGTTGATGGTTTCTGTTTGATGTGGAAGTGGATGGGCAACTACTGCAAGTTCTTGAGGAGTGGGGAAAAATAGGTTCATTTTTTTTTGTAGAAAAATGATCTGAGCAACAGAGTGAAGTAGGGTCTGGAGTGGAGAGAGGCAGAAGGCTGAGAGGTCAGCAAGTAGGCCGATAGAGTCAGCTGTGTGACTGTGGGCAAGACACTTAACTTCTCTGTGCCTCAGTTCCCTCATCTGTCAAATGGGGATTAAAACTGTGAACCCCACGTGAGACAACCTGATCATCCTGTTTCTCTCCCAGCGCTTAGAACACTGCTCTGCACATAATAAGCACTTAACAAATACCAACATTATTACTATTATTAGAGTAACCAAGTTGGGATAGGATAAGTGCTCGGATTAAGGTAGTAGCAGTTTGGTTGGAGAGGAAGGACTGAGTTCAGCTATGTTGTGAAGGTTGAACTGACAGGATTTAGTGACAGACTGAATATGTGGGCTGAAAGAGAGAGAAGAGTCAAGAATAATGCCAAGGTTATGGGTCTGTGAGACAAGAAGGGTGGTGGTATTGTCTACAGTGATGGTGAAGTGGGAGACCAGGTTTTGAGTGAGAAGATGAGGAATTCTGTTTCGGATATGTTAATTTTGAGGAGATGGCAGGACATCCAAGCAGAGATTCCTTCAAGTCAGGAGGAAATGCCAGACTGCAGAGACGGAGAGAGATCTGGGCTGGAGATATAGATTTGGGAGTCATCTGTAGAGTGGTGGTAATTGAAGTCATGGGAGCAAATGAATTCTCCAAGGGAGTGGGTGCAGATGGAGAACAGAAGGGGACTCAGAACTGAACCTTGAGAGACACCCACATTTAAAAGGTGGGCGGCCGAGGAGGATCCCGTGAAAGAGGCAGAGAATGAGCAGCCAGAGAGACGGGAGGAGAACCAGGAAAAGAGTGTCAGTGAAGCTGGGGATGGATAATATTTCCAGGAGAAAGGGGTGGTCAACAATATCTATGGCAGCTGAGAGGTCGAGGAGGATTAGGATGTAGTAGAGGATGTTGGATTTGGCAAGAAGGAAATCAAATCTTGGTCCTAATTCTGGCTCCACTGCTTGCCTGCTGTTTGACCTTGGGAAAAATCAATTAACTTCTCTGTGCCACAGTTTCCTCAAATGCAAGCTGGGGATTCACTACCTATTCTCCCTCCTACTTGACTGTAAAGCCCAAGTGGGACAAGGACTATATCTGGCCAGATTTATTTGAATCTATTCCTTGACACCAAGCAAGCACTAATGAATAATACCATTTAAAACAACAAACAAAAAAACCCAGCATTTAGCTGAACTGCGGTATGGCAAAATCATCCATAGCCTTGTCCGAGGATCTTCTGTGTGCAGAGGGTGATAATAAGCAATGGGAAAGTACTGCAGATTTACTAGACAAGATCCCTGTCCTCAAGGACCTTATACAATAGTGACTTGAATGCAAAGAAAATACAATCCAGAAGATTGATGAAATTTGTGACTTCTAAATGGAATTAACCCCTTTGAGAATCAGTTTTCCAAATGGAATAAAATGAATTATGGCAGCTTTTTAACTGGGCATAGGCCCACCTATACCTAATACCCCATCTATATCACAAACAATAAAGCTTGTAAGATCAGCAATCTGCTTAAGTAGTCCAAACCAGTTTTCCCAAACCCAAGCACGAAGAACATAGTTATACAGAAGGCCATTTGGCTAGGATTCCTTTTGACAAATTTACGCTTCAGTGTCAGTTAATTTTCATTGCCACTTCAACCAAACACTGATTGACTGTTTAGACTCCGGGACAGTAATAGTACTGAGATTGTGTAAGTTTAGCTCAATATCTGGCAATATACATTTTTATGGCATTTGTTAAGTGGGGTAGATACAAGCTAATCAGGTTGAATGCAATCTCTGTCCCACATGGGCCTCATTGTCTTAATCCCCATTTTCAGATGAGTTAACTGAGGTGCAGAACAGTTAGTTGACTTGCCTAGGTTCACACAGCAGACAACTGGAAGGGCTGGAATTAGAACTCAGATCCTTCTGACTCAGCCTGTGCTCTATCCACTAGGCCATGCTGCTCTCATTTGGGAAAGTACAACGAAAGCCAAGTTCCGTGTATGTCTATTTTGCTTCCTAGAACCTCAAGGCACTTTGAGTTGTCAGAATTACCTGAAGATTCACAAAAGTAGCATTCACAGAATTATCCTTAATAACTGCCCAGAAACAAAATATCAAAAGGACAATAGTAAGGATAAGGATAAGTGTATATGATATTTCATTTCTGGATCAGATCCATTAACCCAATATCCTACTTCTGCCAGTAGTGGCCAAGGGAGCTTGGAGGAGCACGTTTGATTGCTACCCTTTTTATCCTTGAGGCTAGGGAAATACCTTCTAAAATTCCTACCTTTTCCTCTAATAACCCCTTCTGGACCTCTCATTGCAAAGTCGATTGGTGTTTTAAGTCCCCACAACTTCCAGGGGTAACAAATTCCATATGCTTACCACCCACTGGCTTAAAAAAATTTTGTTTCCTGCTTTTGTTCAGAACGTACCACTTTCAAATTTCAATAATGTCACCTCATCCTGGTGTAAGGGGGGTCACAGTGAACAACAGTTCCATTTACTCCCTGCCCACACCTAATGTCATAAACATCAACCAATCCTCGACTTGATCTTCTTCTTTCTAGACTAGAGAACTAATCCTTTCAATTCTTCCCTTCATTCCTTCAAGGAGTCTTGCAGACAAACTCTGTATCTTTTCCACAGATCAATAATCACTGTCACTATCTTAATTCATCACCCATCATCAGCCCTCTCCTTGTCTTTGTTAGATCTGGGACACTGTTAAAATAACTCATAATAGATAATAATTACAGTATTTGTTGAGCCCTTAATACGACCTGCATATTGGGATAAGACTTAGTGGTAGGCCAGTCGGATTGAACTGAATCCACATAGCACATAGAGCTCACAGTCTAATTGGGAGTGAGAACGAATAGTGAATCCCCATTTTACAGATTAGGAAACTGAGGTGCAGAGAAATCAAGTGACTTGCCCAAAGACACATAGCAGGCAATTGGCAGAGCCAGGCTTAGAACTCAAGGTCTCTAACTCCCAGGCGTCTCACCTCGAGCGAGAAGCATTAATAAAGCTATCAACAGTAGCATGGTGTAACGGATAGAGCACAGACCTGGGAATCAGAAGGACCTGGGTTCTAATTCCTGCTCTGCCACTTGTCTGCTGTGTGACTTAGACAAGTCACTTCACTTCTCTGGGCCTCAGTTACCTCATTTGTAAAATGGGGATTGAGACTGTGAACTCCAGGTGGGACAGGGACTGCCTCCATTCCGATTTGCTTGTATCCACCCCAGTGCCTAGTACAGTGCCTGGCACACAGTAAGCATTGAACAAATACCACCATTATTATTATTTTTATTGTTGTTAACAATACCTTTCTTCCTGGGGAAATAGTCTTCTTTTTTTCTTTTATTCTCTCCAATTTGTTGGTCACCCTTTCACAGGATCTTCTGGAGAACATTTTGGAGGAACAAAGACTGATTATCCTGCAGCACTGCTAACAACCTTCTTTGTCATCATCATCATTATCACCTTCAGGATTTATTGAAGACCTACTAATAGGAACTGTATTTGTTAAGTGCTGACTCTGTGCCAACTACTATTTTAAGTACTGGGGTAAATAGTCGTGCACAAATGAGGTGGGAGAGGCCAATATAGTATTATTTGAGCACTAATTATGCACCAAACACTGTAATAAGCTCTGGGGTAGACAGAGGATAATCAGGTGGACACAGTCTCTGTCCCACAAGGGGCTCATAGTCTTAGTAGGAGGGAGATTGGGCATTTAATCCCAATTTAACAGATGAGGCCCAGAATAAGTGACTTGCCCAAAAATCACACAGCAGGAAAATGGCAAGGTCGGATTTAGAACTCAGACCTCCTGACTCCCAGAAGCTGTGTGCTCTTTCCATTAGACCACACTGCTGAGGGGGCCCTCGTGTTTTATACAGTTGTACAACTATGATTTTTGCTTTATTTTCAAAACCGTTCTGACAACGTCCAGTGTTTTATTGACCCTTTCGGTTGTACTGGCCGAGTTAGTAATGAATCCAAAATGCTCTTCTCTTTATCCCATTTTTATATAAGTGAAGCTCTTTTCCTGGATGTACAACATTCTCTTTCTAAAGTTCCTCTCCCATTCTTCTGCTCATTCACACAGCGTCCTGTAAATAACCCCATCGGGATGACATTTCACTCCTTGATAGACTTTAGAATTCCAATAAATCCACCACCTCTCAAATTATTTATGAAAATTTTAAATAAAATTAGGACCAGGATCAGTAACTGAGGAGTGACGGGGAGAGGGCAAGTAGCCTGTTTTACACTTACGAGATGTTTTACAAGATGTTCTTCCCCTTGACTCTATTTATTGTCATTGTTCTTGTCTGTCCGTCTCCCCCGATTAGACTGTAAGCCCGTCAAACGGCAGGGACTGTCTCTATCTGTTGCCAACTTGTTCATTCCAAGCGCTTAGTACAGTGCTCTGCACATAGTAAGCGCTCAATAAATACTATTGAATGAATGAATGTATACACTTCACCTTTGAGAAATGACGTTAATGACAGGCAGTGAGGCCTAATGGAAAGAGAACAAACCTGAGAGCAAACGGACCTGGATTCTAATTCCAAATCCACCACTTACCTGCTGTGTTACCTTGGGCATTCCACTTGACCTCTCTGTTCCTCATTGGACTATCATCTGCTATTAACAACCTTTCCCATAAAGAACCCAAGGTCTTCCCTCATTTTATTTGTTACACTTTTCTCTGTTTCACTCTTTTATCTCTCTCTGTCCTATTTTGACGTCGTCTGTTTGGAGATATTGATCATAGCATTGCATAGAAATTGATCATAGCTCAGACTCTAAACTTCTTGTGGGCAGGGAACCTATATACTGTGCTCTCCCAAGCACTTAATTCAGTGCTCTGCTTAGACTAAGTGCTCAATAAATTTGATCAATTGACTGACTTATAAAAGGTTTTCCACAATATCTTTCTGGAAGATCAGTTAAGTAACTTGCCTAAGATTCCACCAAAGACTACTAGCAAAGCAGCCCACTAGAAAAACCTCCTGATTGAGATTTTAAGAGAGAGCAAGTTGCTGCTGTAAACAGGGGAGCATTGCAGGAGATAGGTAAACAATGTAAACCACCCTCAAGTAAAGCTGCTTATAGTTTTGATTGATAGTACTCTGTACAGAGTAAGAATTCAATAAACACGGTTGATTGACTGATACACATAGCATTTGTGTACATATATATGTCATCTTTTATAGACTGCCTTTATTTAGTTGAATGTCTGTCCTCCTCTACACTGCAAACTCTTTGTGGACAGGGAATGTGTCTGTTATGTTGTTGCGTTGTGCCCTCCCAAGCATTTAGTACAGTGCTCTGGACACAGTAAGCGCTCAATAAATGTGATTGTTAGATCTACCCCATAGTTTAGCTCCTAAAAAGAGCTTAATGAATAGCACAATTATTATTACTGCCATGGGAGGCCTGGGAGTCAGAAGGATCTGGGTTCTAATCCCTGCTCTGCCACTTGTTCATTTATTTTGTGACCTCAGGCAAGTCTTCTCTGTGCCATCATCTGTAAAATGGGGATTAAGACTCTGAGCCCTATGTGGGACAGGGACTGTGTCTAACCCAATTGCCTCCTATCTACCCCGATGCTTAGTACAGTGTCCACCACATAAAAAGTACTTAACAAATACCACAACCCTATTTGATTGTAGTCTCCCAAGAGCCTAGGTTAGTACTCTGCACAAAGTGCTCAGTAAACATCACTGATTGATCAATTGCTCCAATAAATAGTTCTACTCCTTATACTGGATGGTCCTGCTTGGATGTTAGGTACATCATCTCATTAGTGACCTAAACACGTCAGATGATCTGATTCTATTGCCTGCACTTTAGTATTTCCCTCTCTAACAGAGGCAAAAGAATTCTTACCACCCACATCAATTAAAAATGAATATTATGGATTCCACCACAATTTTGAATCACTCCAGTCACTTACGGGCCTAAGGTAACAATTCATGCCAGGCAAAAGGCAGTAAGGAATGCTGATTTCATTTATTTTACTATGCACACCTCCTCAATCCTCCTCAAGGAAGGTTGGGCTGGAAACATTTTTTCAAACATATTTTTAGGGTGGTAGAATGGAATAAAGTCTGCTATGGAATAAAACGCTTAGGTTTCCTAACCCAAACGGGATTACACGTGGACAAAGAAGTCTCACATGTAAAGTAAGTAAAATAAGTATGTGATATTGATGAACACTTATACCTTTGTCAGATACACTTACCAACTACAATTTATTAAAGGTATATCTTTTATTGAAAGTGAAACAGAAAAATAATGGATTTGAAAACACCTTTTTTCTGCCTTACATCTTTGGAAAAAAAGCACTGATTAAATTTGTTAGCTATTTTAGTTAATACTGAATAATAATAATAATGAATAACGCTCTCCTGATGCCAATTAAGAAAATACCTATCAGGTAACCATCCTAGATTGTTGCTTCATCTTCTTCTTGGTTGATATAAAATCCCAGATAACAGGAAATCACCAAATGTGTGTCAGGGTATTATTTGCACAATTTCTAGGTGCTAAAAAGTAGAGTCGATAAGCGATAGATTAGACATGGGGATGACAATATAAGAAAGATGGGAGATGAACATTTTACTAGATTGTAAACGCCATGAGCCTAGAGATGATTTTCTTCTATTTTATGGTATTTGTCAAGTGCTTACTATGTGTCAAACACTCTTTTAAGGGCTGGGGTAGATATAAGTCTATCAGGTTGGACACACACAGTCCCTGACCCACATGGAACTCACAGTTTAAGTAGGAAGGAGGAGGATTTAATCCCCATTTGACAGTAGACAAAGCTGAGGCACAAATATGTTGACTTGTGCAAGGTCCCACAGAAAACACTTGGCAGAGCCAGAACTAGAACCCAGGTCCTCTGCCTCCCAAGCCCATGCTTTTTCCATTAGGCCACACTGCTTCTCGTGGGCTCAGACAGCATGCATATCAACTCTTGTGTGCTCTCCCAAGTGATGAATAGGGCGCTCTACACAGAGGAAGTACTCGATATATACCATTGGTGGATTACCCCTATTTTACAGATGAGGAAACTGAGGCAAAGAGAAGTTAAGTGACTTGTATAAGGTACCACAGCTGGCCACTATTGAGCGAGGGTCTCATTCCATCCTGATTCAGGTTTTTAAAGAGAGTAAGTAGCAGGAGTAAGTAAGGGAGCATTGCAGGAGATAAGAAAACATTTCAACTACCTTCACGTAAAGCTGCTTATAGTTTTGACTGTTTGAATATCTTGAGGTTATTTTGGAAGGTCTTGAACTTGGAAAAAATCCAAAATGCACTTTGCCTTTACCTCCTTTTTTTCTTTCTCTTTTTAAAACCCCGTGTGCTTAAAAGAAACTTAATCCATATGTTTCTGATTCATTTAAACTTAACTCATCAAAATGTTTTTTGTTAAGGGTTGTTCAACATCCAAGAAGCTTCAAGATCCCCTTTCAAGCCTCCTTTCTTAGTAACGGCAACTTGTAATTTTCCTCGAGCAAGTTATTTGAAGCTCATAAGCTTGAGTTCCATACCAAGCTCACTGAACGCACCTAAAAGGCAGCGATGGGACGGTATTAGCTTACTCAGCTTAAACGTATCCTATTTTATTTAATGTCGAGAGCGAAACTTCTTCCAAGGATAGTGGATGCAAGAGAGATGACGGTTTGCAAGCACTTACATACTGCTTCAATCTCGCAGCTTGTGGGTTTCCAGCAGATGATTGACAAGCTTGGGATGTAGTTTCAGCTGCCAAATAAGTTGTTGATTATTTTAGTCCTTCTCACTAGGCTTTGAACATCGGCTGAATTTGCAGGAGCCAGGGAGTCGGAGGAAGGCAAAAGGATAGAGGAGAGAGAAACTGCCCAGCCCTAAAAGAAACAGATGCAGGATGTTGCTTCTGTCCTTGGCATATTATTCTTCATGAGCTACAGATTTCACTAAATTGGGAAAAAAGTGTGTTGAAGACAGAGGATTTTGTGGTCAGAGCTGTAGAACATAATAGATCCAATACAACTCCTTCCTAATCAATTCAATTCAAGGCACATGTGAAAGGCAAGTTCCTACCCTTGTGGAATCAGTCAGGGAGAAATGCTCGTCAGAAAAAAAAAAAGCATTCATGAGAAAATTACACAAGTACAAAATAGTAACACCTGTTACAAAATCAAATATTACAGAGGATTCTAGATAGAATTATTGGTTTCTCTGGGATCTAATTTTTAGCTCTGCTACTTGCCTGCTGGGTGACCTTGGGTAAATCACTTAACTTCTCTGTGCCTCACTTTCCTCATCTATAAAATGGGCATTAAATCTTACTCCTTCCCCCTCAGACTAAGAACCCATGTGAAACAGAGGCTGTGTCTGATATGATGGTATTGTACCTATGCCACAGTTTAGCAGAGTGATTGGAACATAGTAAGCCCTTAACAAATACCATTATTCATATTATTTTACTAATTATAATAATGTTGGTATTTGTTAAGCGCTTACTATGTGCCGAGCACTGTTCTAAGCGCTGGGGTAGACACAGGGGAATCAGGTTGCCCCACGTGGGGCTCACAGTCTTAATCCCCATTTTACAGATGAGGTCACTGAGGCACAGAGAAGTTAAGTGACTTGCCCACAGTCACACAGCTGACAAGTTGCAGAGCCGGGATTCGAACCCTTAACCTCTGACTCCAAAGCCCGTGCTCTTTCCACAATTATGAGAATAGAGACATTTTGTTAAGTGCTTCTTATATTGTCAGTATTCCCTCATGCTGCTCAATGTAGCCTGGCAGATAATTACTCTTATCAACCTTATCAATCAATCGTTCATATTTACTGAGCACTTACTGTGTGCAATCTTCTGTATTAAGTGTTTGGGAGATTATGATATAAACAAAGTTGGTAATAATAATAACTAACAGGAATTATGGTATTTGTTAGGCACTTACTATGTGCCAAGGACTGTTCAAAGCACTGAGATACATTCAGGGTAATCAGGTGGCTCCCAGTCTTAATCCCCATTTTACAGATGAGATAACTGAGGCACGGAGAAGTTAATTGATTTGCCCAAAGTCACAAAGCAGACAAGTGGTGGGGCCGTGATTAGAACCCACATCCCCTGATTCCCAAGCCCGTGCTCTTGCCACTAAGCTATGCCCTGCCCAAAGTGAGTTTAGAGTCTACAGGGTGAGACAGACATTAATATAAATAAATTTAACTTTGGACAAGACTAATTCCAGTAAAAAATTTTTGACTCAATACACATAACAAAATCTCTGGTAAGCATGTTTGCCATGCTGTACATTTTCAGAAATAATAATAATAATGTTGGTATTTGTTAAGCGCTTACTATGTGCCGAGCACTGTTCTAAGCGCTGGGGTAGACACAGGGTCATCAGGTTGTCCCACGTGAGGCTCCCAGTCTTAATCCCCATTTTACAGATGAGGTAACTGAGGCACAGAGAAGTTAAGTGACTTGCCCACAGTCACACAGCTGACAAGTGGCACAGTCAGGATTCGAACCCAGGACCTCTGACTCCCAAGCCCGGGCTCTTTCCACTGAGCCACGATAGGAATCCTTAGGCTTTTTTTTTTCTTAAAGGAAGAATAACTTAATCTTGTGTGTTGATTAGTTATTCCAAAAATAGATTCTATCATTTTTTCTTCCAAAGAATTGGCGATAAATAATTGGGTTTCATTGTATTGTACTTTTTAAAGTGTTCGGCAGATTTATCAAAATGTAATTTAAAAGAACATTTTTTTTAAAAAAATAAGTATGATGGGTGTGGTTTATAACACATTATGGAGATAAAAATGATGAAGCAGTGAGGTCTGATCATTTAGATCCTATTATATTTACAGATTTCAAGTTAATAATAATTCATTATTATGGTTTATGTTAAGCACTTACTATGTGCCAAGCACTGTTCTAAGCACTGTGGTAGATATAAGGTAATCAGGCTGAACACAATCCTTGTACCGCATGGGGCTCATGATCTTAATCCCCATTTTACAGATGAAGTAACTGAGGCCCAGAGAAGTGAAGTGCCTTGCCCAAGGTCACACAGTAGACAAGTGGCGGAGCTGGGATTAGAATACAAGTCCTCTGACTCTCAGGCCTGTCATCTTGCCACTAGGCCTTACTGCCACTTGTCTGCTGGGTGATCTTGGGCAAATCGCTTCACTTCCCTGGGCCTCAGTTACCTCCTCGGTAAAATGGGGATTGAAACTGTGAGTCCCACATGGGAAAGGGACTGTGCCCTATTTGAATTGCTTGTATCTACCCCAGCATTTAGGGCTGTATCTGGCACTTAGTAAG
Source organism: Ornithorhynchus anatinus (assembly GCF_004115215.2). Lineage (NCBI taxonomy): Eukaryota > Metazoa > Chordata > Mammalia > Monotremata > Ornithorhynchidae > Ornithorhynchus > Ornithorhynchus anatinus. The sequence goes on from NC_041742.1 coordinate 6,594,535, forward strand.
TGATTAACAAATACAATCATTATTACTAACGATGGGTAACAGAACCATCTGTGATACGTAAAAGCTAGACTATTGAGATAAAGTATCTAGAAACACACCTATTTGCATGAAAGCTAATAAAAATATCAGTCCTATTAGTCCTATTAAATCTGCCTAATTGAACTAAAGATCACAAAGGGTGGTGCTTTTTCCAAGCGATCTATCATTTGTCTCTCATTTGCCTCAGTTTTTACCACAATTCGTAGCAGATGTGTTGTATCATTTTACAATCGGAGCTATTCATTCATTCAATAGTATTTATTGAGCGCTCACTATGTGCAGAGCACTGTACTAAGCGCTTGGAATCAACGAGTCGGCAACAGATACAGTCCCTGCCGTTTGACGGATTTACGGTCTAATCGGGGGAGACAGGGAGACAAGAACAATGGTGCTTGAAGTGCACTGTTATCTAACTCATTTGCATATCCAAACACATTTAGACTGAAGCACAGATTTCCTTGAGCTATTGTTTCTCCAAACTATGATGTGTTTATTCTTAATCATTCTTAATCAGGTTGTTAAGCATTCCTGTAATGCAGCATCTGACAATACTATTATTACAATGAAGATGAGCTCACCTTATTAAGATAGCATCAAACAATATTGGTTTCACCTTACAGGCAGAGTCACAGGTGGAGGAAATTATCTGGATGATTCAGGAACAAAACCTTTTTTTTTGCGGGGGGGGGGGGGGGGGGGGGGGGGGGGGGGAGATTTGAGCCTGAATCACTGTGTCGAGGTGGATCTGACCACCGGCTACCCAAAAGTCAAAGCGCCATCAGTGACTTAACCTCTCTGGCTAGAGGAGGCAGGACAGGAAGATAGGTATCCCTCACCTCCGTGCCCACCCAATAAGGTATGAAAGGGAAGGGAGAGGAAGGGGCGGGGATTGAACAGGAAGGAAGTTGGGACCACCTAAATCACAGGTAATAAATACCTGTCACCTGTACCGCTCTGGTCTTTCTCAGAAGATCACAGCGGTAGCAATAGCCATCCACGTGCCTTTTCCCTGCCCCGAGCACCAGACGCCCATTCTGCCACCAGGAACAACGCACAGAGATAAAGGCCGCGGGACGGGTGAGTGTAATACATAACTGGGTTAAATGCATAAGTGGGTAATGTGTGAGTGTACCGCATAACCGGGTTAAATGCATAAGTGGGTAATGTATGAGTGTAACACAACTGGGTTAAATGCATAAGTGGGTAATATATGAGTGTAATGCATAAGTGGGTAATGTATGAGTGTAACACATAACTGGGTTAAATGCATAAGTGAGTAATATGTGAGTATAACACACGTGAGCTTAGTGCATAAGCGAGTATAACTCACATGTGAGTTTACTGCGTAAGCGTATAAGCGAGTGTAACGCGCAAGAGAGTTTAACGCAGGCGTGAGTGTAACGCATAAGTCTAAGGCCTAAGTGGGTTCGGCGCATAAGTAGATTGAACGTTTAAGTGGATTCCTCCCAAGTGGATGCGCACATGGTGAGAGTTAGCCGCCTCACCACGTGCAAGTAGCACATACGCGAATTTAAGGCCACAAGTGTGAGCCCCACGTGGGACAACATGATTCCCCTATGTCTACCCCAGCGCTTAGAACAGTGCTCTGCACATAGTAAGCGCTTAAAAATACCAACATTATTACATTAGTACAAGTGGGTTCTAACGTATAAGCGGGTTTTAATGTGTAAGTGGGTTTGCACGTGGTGGGAAGTAGCCGCCTCACCGCGTTGTGAGTAAACCATTAACGAGCTCTGCCTGGGCGAGCCCTGGCAGTGAACCAGTGTATTCCTCCCATTAGGGGAGCTCTACCACCCTGTTTCCCCCAAAAGCGAAGGCCGATCGTCGCGTCTAAATAATTCATTACATTCGATCCGCCCCGCGAAATAAGTTCTATACAAAACTCAGGTTTTTCCATCCCCAGCCTCTCTTCCGAAAGAACCCGTCCCCGGCGACGGGTGACATAAATGGCGACGAGGGTGGGACGGGTGATAGGTGACAGAGAGCCGGGAGAGCTGTTTGATTTCCTTGCGAGTCAGGGATGGAAGACCCCGAGACGGGACAGCCGCTGGGTGGAGGACCGTTGGGAAAATCCGACCGGTTGGGGGAGGGAATTTTGTAATTGGCACGAGGCTACCCGAATCAGGAAAAGGAAAGGAAAAACCGCCCTTCTCGGTCTAATAGCAACAGTGCTGCAAGCCGCCGTCCGGGACTGGCGACGGTCGTGGCAGGAGAGGCTGGCCCTGGAGGAGAAACTAAGGGAAGGTGACACGAAGTGCCTCTTACTGCAGACGGCGGCTGAGGTGAAGGCACAACAGGCCACCCTTTTAGGGCAGAAAGACGGGTGACGATCCCCCAGATCAGTTTTCTCCATTGATCAACTTCACCGGGTGCTATTTCTGCTTTTATCAAGTGTAGACTTAAATCTATGGAGAATAACAAGGTGATGAGGCAACTCGGCCAAAGAATAATCTCATAGATGCAAAAACCTAACAAATGATACTGATCTTATTTTATCACGTGGGATCTTTCCCTCATTAGATAAGAGTAGTAACCGAAAAACACTAAGTTCTAGGGGGAAGTGACTTACCCAGGGTCACAAAGCAGACACGTGAGGGAGCCGGGATTAGAACCCAGGTCCTTTTGACTCCAAGGTCCGTGCTCTGACTCCAAGGTCCCTGCTCTGACTCCAAGGTCCCTGCTCTGACTCCAAGGTCCCTGCTCTGACTCCAAGGTCCGTGCTCTGACTCCAAGGTCCGTGCTCTGACTCCAAGGTCCCTGCTCTGACTCCAAGGTCCCTGCTCTGACTCCAAGGTCCCTGCTCTGACTCCAAGGTCCGTGCTCTGACTCCAAGGTCCGTGCTCTGACTCCAAGGTCCGTGCTCTGACTCCAAGGTCCCTGCTCTGACTCCAAGGTCCCTGCTCTGACTCCAAGGTCCGTGCTCTGACTCCAAGGTCCGTGCTCTGACTCCAAGGTCCGTGCTCTGACTCCAAGGTCCGTGCTCTGACTCCAACGTCCGTGCTCTGACTCCAACGTCCGTGCTCTGACTCCAACGTCCGTGCTCTATCCATCTAGTCACCCTGGGGGAAAGGAATGTGTGTGTTGATTCTCTTACATTGTACTCTAACCAAGTGCTGGCAACAGTGCTCTGCGCATAGTAAGTGCTCAGTAAATACCACTGCTTGATGGAGACACTATCTCTTGGACGGGGCGTGTCCAGTTTGACAAAGGAACCTCTGAGCAGTGCTCCTGAGCATGATTGCTGCTGTCTAGCTGGACCTGGGTGGTTACCTCAGTGGTCAGACACATTCTTGACCAACACTCCGTAATCAGACCAAGGCTAACGGTAAAATAAATGGTGGTATTTGTTAAGCGCTTACTATGTGCAAAGCACTGTTCTAAGCGCTGGTGGATACAAGAAGATCAGCTTGTCCCACGTGGGGCTCACAGTTTTAATCCCCATTATACAGATGAGGTAACTGAGGCACAGAGAAGTGAAGTGACTTGCCCAAAGTCACCCAGCTGGCAAGCGGCAGAGCTGGGATTCGAACCCATGAACTCTGACTCCCAAGCCCAGGCTCTTTCCACTGTGCCATGCTGCTTCTCTAAGTAGAGTTCTAATCATCCCTGCATCTTGATGGACGATAGATAACTGGAGCAGACTACAGTTAGCTGGAACAGAGATAATTTCCAAGTGAATTTTGATAGAAAACAGAAAATAGGAGGATAGGGTCAACGTTTCCCCTCTCAGGGTCGCACCTGGAGAGTTTCCAGTACTCTACCAGTCTCGACTACAGGAGGGAGAGACAAGCAGAGGCCTAGCCGTTCCATTGCTGGCTTGGGCAGTGTCTAGAGAGTGGAAGGCCATCTGCTACAAATCGCTCACCTGTGCTGGGCGGCAGCAGCAGCATGCGAGAGAGTCGAGGGTGGAGACTCAAGGTAAACCACTTATGTATTTGTACCAAGAAAACTCTATGGATCCACTACCAGAACTGCAGATGGAGGTGGGGCGTTCGGGGAGAGAGATGTCCATGGCATTGCTATGGGTCTGAGATGACTCGATGACAAAAAAACAAGACAGGAGTTAGGGTTAGTAAACACTCAATAAATAAGATTAACTGGCTTGCCCAAGTTCACACAGTATAAAAGGGGTGCAGCCAGGATTAGAACCTAGATCCCCTTATTCCCAGGACCATACTCTTTCCACTAGGCCACTCTACTTCTCTAGGCTTGGAAGATAATAATAATTATCATTAATATTATGGTACTCGTTAAGTGCTTACTATGTGCCAAGCACTGTCCTAAGCACTGGGTTAGATTTAAGTTAATCAGGTTGAACACAGTCCCTGTCCCAAATGGGGCTCCCACTCTTAAGCCCCATTTTACAGATGAGGGAACTGAGGCACAGAGAAGTTAAGTGGCTTGCCCAAGGTCACACAGCAAACAAGTGGAGAGCTGGGATTAGAACGGACATCCTCTGACTCCCAAGTCCATGCTCTTTCCACTAAACCACATTGCTTTTTACGTGTTGGAAAATATGTACAGAGCCGGGGACAGAACGAAATCCCAAGTAACATCCCGACATCCAACCAACATATAGATAGGTCAAAGCTTCTGAGGGCCTGGCCCTCTAAATAACTCTCTGTGCATTGAATGGCTGGTAATTCCATACCCGCTGAGATGTCAGCTTGACTGTTGGGGCCTCCAGGTCGGAGTCATGAATGCAGGCAGTCAGGAAGAGTGGGCAAACCTTAGGAAAAGAACAGGGAGTACAGAGGGGAAAAAAAAAGAAAAAAGTCTGAGACTGGATGAAGGCCAAATGAAACCTTGTTGAGGGAAAATAAATCTCTCTTCTGGAAGTCTTTCAGAGATACAGGGCTGTCGGTACCCAGAACCGTAAGCGATGATAGGCGGTTGATGCTCCTACGTGAATGAGATGGTACCAACGACAATCTGAGGTTATCTTCAAAAAGCCATTGAGTCCCATGGTCTCCGGGACTGAAGGCTTCAGGGAACTCATTTAGCTCTATGAGGCCAAAGAGTTTGCACCAATCAGAAGTATTTATTGAGCACATACTATGTGCTGATCTAATCCTCCTCTATACTGTCAGCTCATTGTAGGCAGGGAATGTGTCTGTTATACTGTACTCTCCCCTGATCTTCATACTGTGGTCTGCACACGGTAAGCACTCAATAAATACGACCGAATGACGGACAATACGATGGAATTAGCAGATGCGTTCCCTGCACGTAATGTCCTTACAGTCGAAAGGGACTGTATCATTGACTCCGACATTTCCTGCTATGTACGAAGCCAGGCTCCTCTCCCTTTCTACTTCAAGAAGCAAGATTTCCTACTGGGAAGAGCGCAGGACTGGGAGTCAAAGGACATGGATTCTAATCCCGATTCTCACTTGCCTGCTGTGTGACCTGGAGCAAGTCACTTAACTTCTTGGCACCTCGGTTTCCTCCTCTGTAAAATGGGAATCAATGCCTGTCTTTCCTCTACTTAGATGTGAGCCCCATATGACACTGGGTCCGCGTAGGACTGTATTATCTTGTATTTATCTCAGCACTTAGTTCAGTGCTTGGCACATTCTTAGTACATATTAAATAACTCTGCTGTTATTAATGAGATGGGAGAGACATAAGGACCTGTGATCTTTACACCTCGCTGAATCATCATCCATGCTATTTGTTGAGCAATGCGCTTACAGTCTAGAGGGGCAGACAGCCATTATTCTTTCCTCAACCGGGATATGGAGCAAGTTGCTGTTGATTACACTCCCTTCTTGATGACAATTTGGAGATCCACCAGCTGGCCCAGCCTTGGGCTTTAGTTGACCTTGGAAGACATGCCCAATATCAAGGTAGAGTGAAAACAAATGTTTAGAAGCCATACAGATTTCTCCAAAGAAAATGCAAAATGGAATTAAAGACTTAGGAATGGAACCAAAAGCCTTTCCCATCACCACGTTTAATTTTGCCATTCCAGTCTTCTCACAACTCAATCATTGGTGTCTACTGGGCACTTATTGTGTGCAGAGCACTGTACTAAAAGCTTGGAAAAGTACAACAATATAGGAAAGCACGATTCTTACCCTCAAGGACCTTCCTGCAATTGCTGGTTTTCTCAGGCTCTTCTAGGATAATAAAGGGATTTTTTTCAAAGTTCAAAGTAATAATAATAATAATAATGAAAGTAGGCAGAGAAAGAAGAGAAAACGAGAAAAGCTGACTGAACCAAAGGGACAGAGAGACCAGGTGGAAGGTTAAATTGAAGAGGATGAGGCTGGAAAGGGAAAGGAAAGTGGGAAAAGGCACAGATGTGGAAGGTAGGCCCGAACCTGCTATCTGCAATTTGCCCCTGATCCTGCCACTGATAATATTCCCTCCACTTGGGATTCCAGAGACTAAAGAGTCCTGAAAGTAAATTCTGGGAAATGGTATGCTGTCCAAGAAACAATTTGAAGAGAGCACTGGGTCTCCAACTGTCCGGGCCATGGTAGGGGAGGGGATGAGGCAGAGAAACGGTATGGCCCAGTGTAAAGAGTATGGGCCTGGGACTGAGAGGACCCGAGTTCTAATGATGGTTCTGCTACTTGTCTTCTGCGTGCCCTTGGGCAAGTCACTTAACCTCTCTGGGCCTCAGTTCCTTCATCTGCGAGAAGGGGATTCAATCCCCATTCACCTCCGACTTAAACCGTGAGCCCGTGTGTGACCCGATTATTGTGTATCTACCCCAGCGCTCAGTGCAGTCCATGGCATGTAATAGTGCTTAATCGATAAAATTATTATTCTGCTCTGCCCCTTGGAGTGTAGTGCTGGATTTTCTGCTGACATGACCTTGAAATAAAATGGAGAATCCTAGAGCAAGAAATTTTCTGCATCGTGGACTTTGCGGCTTAAGGCTTTGACCATAAGTCATCAGCAGCAAAGAGCTTTCAGGAACTGCACATTAGACATACATAAACCTGGCCTCCTTCTTACCCTCCTCTGTCATAGTCTTCCTCTTCTTACTCTGTGTCCAACTCCTCTCCCTCTAATTAAGGTTTACATCTCCCTCCCGACAAGGTGGAAGATTTCCATTTATGATTTTTGGGATACAAATGTCTCCCAAAGAACCTAAAGCAGTAGTTGGAACGAGACTCTGGAATTTCATTTACTGCGCATGCTGAATGAGAATGTCTGGATGTCTTTTGTCTAGAATAATTGAGTTTATCGTCCTGTTCTTCCATCTGCTGAGACAGTGACCCCCATGAGACCGGGATTCTGTCCAACCCGATTGTCTCATACTAACTTTAGTTCTTGTTAGGATGCTTGGCGCATAGTATTTAAATACCACAGTTAGTATTAATATTCAATCATTAGTATTCAGTGAGCACTTACTGTGTGCAGAGCCCTATACGAAAAGCTGGGGAAAGCATAATTCAAATCTGGTGACAAGTCCTCTACCCACAGGAGCTAAAGGGGATGACATGCTAATATAAACTCCAGATATGTAGTAAGTGCTGTGGGGCCAAGAAAGGGGTGATTACCAAGTGCCTATTAACATAAAGTGCTTAGCTGTAATAGCCTAGACTAATAATCCCAATCAGCGGGGCTCAGTGGAAAGAGCCCGGGCTTGGGAGTCAGAGGTCATGGGTTTGAATCCCGGCTCCTCCACCTGTCAGCTGTGTGACTGTGAGCAAGTCACTTAACTTCTCTGGGCCTCAGTTACCTCATCTGTAAAATGGGGATTAATTGTGAGCCTCATGTGGGACAACCTGATTTCCCTGTATCTCCCCCAGTGCTTAGAACAGTGCTCTGCACATAGTAAACGCTTAACAAATACCAACATTATTATTATCATTTTTAGAAGCCTATTACTTGGGCTTGCTTGAATATCAATCACAATGCAGATCTGACTTTCCAATTCAGACAGACACACCTTCCGCTGCCTCAGGTTTGGGCAGGTGTTGGGGTGTCAGTCAACTGAATTTATTGAGCACATACTGTGTGCAGAGCGCTGTATGAAGCACTTAGAAATAGCCAGCTGGGCATAAGCATGACATAGGGGGGGCTGATTCAAAATGCTACATTTTGAGTCTCCACATAGGAAGTCAGAGCTTTATTTGAGGATTAGGGTCAGTTCACATCCACATCCCTGAACTTGTAAATTACAGCGAGTTAGATTGTTTCTTTTCAATGAACCGGTCATCATAAAAAGCCACTTTTTAAAAAGTTTTCTCTCCAGAGGTCTCTAATTCAATTTCTGCCCTTGTCCTGATCTTTGAGGAAGTTATCTGGGTCATTATGCTGTATTTCTAAAGGATGAGTAAGATATCTTCAAAATGAAGACTACAAAGAAAAACAAAGTGACTTTTTTGGCTTGGATTTACCTAATAGCTAGCAATTGACAGATGAGTTCATTTTGATTGGTGAACTTTGTCACATAAGCACCCAAATGCTGATTGGATAAAAAAAAAAAAGGGTGAGCACCCTAGATTTTATTCAGATTTGTTTCATTTAACCAAACAAATGTTTCTTTTTTTAGTGAGCAGGATAAAATATTGGACTGGGCAAGATGACTGGCTGCTATATTTAACTCAGACAAACACATAACAAATCACTATTCTGCAGCGAAAAGGCACACCTCATAGGCACCAGTTTTTTTCTTTCTTTTTTTTTTTTTCTTGAGGCCTGGACGTAAGACCACAGCCTTCTAAATAACCCTCCAGAAATAAACCAATGAAATGTTGAGTCTGACAACAGACACAGCATTATACCTGCAGCTGGTAAATGTTTCCACAGTTGAACCACCTTTTTCCAGTAAAAATTTGGTCCTGGGGGAAAGAATCAGCAGCTAAGATTTTAACTACTTTTCTGCAATAGAAAAGTTTGGGGAGTTTGTATCATTTTTAATGTTTAGTAGATAGAACTTCTGAGTAGTTAATGAGTGTGTGGTGGTGGGGTGGGAGGGAGATCATTTTTTGACTCAGACACAGGAGTATTTGCGAATGGGATTTTGAACTGTGAGATGTTAGATTTTGCAACGGCAGTAATTTTGAGTTACTGATTTTAAAAACCCCTTTTGTTGTACCTCCACTAAAATCATCTAATTTTTTAAAAGCTCTGTGTCACCTTTGCACTTCCATCACTCATGTATTGAGAACTTACTGTGCACAGAGCATTGTACTAAGCACATGGGAGAGGGCAATATATCAGAATTGTTAGGCACTTTCCCTGTCCACGAGGAGTAAGTAGCCTTTATTTATGCCAACCTCAGCCCCACGTAACATGTGTACATATACATAATTTATTTTAATGTCTGTATCCCTCTCTAAACTGTAAGCTTCTTGTGGGCAAGGAACACATCTAACTCAGTTAACTCTGTACTCTCCCAAGCGTTTAGTACAATGCTCTGCTTACAGTAAGTACACAATAATTACTATCGATTAAAATATCCAGAATAGAATGGTGGCATTTATTTATCAAACATATGCTAAGCACTGGGTTAGATATAAGCTTAGAAGATTGATCACTGTCCCTACCCCTCACAAGGCCTACAATCTAACTTCTCATTTTTCTGATGAGGAAACTGAAGAGCGATTACGTGACTAGCCGAAGGTCTTGAAATAGGCCAGTGGCAGAGCTGAGAATAGAACACGGATTTTCTCAACCCCCTACCTCACACCCCAGGTCCTATGTTCTTTCCACTAGACCGTGTCCTTGTCTATACTTGGAGATTACTACAAAGTCATCTGAACATTTTACATCTGCTGGCTGAGAAACTGCAGTCCTTTTAACTTTTTCTAACACTTTTCCAATCCTTCCATTATTTTCTTATTTTGCAAATCTTAAATTCCTGAACCACAGACATCTGGGAGATTATAAATGTGCAGTGATCAATAAAAAATTCCAACCGCATTTTGGGATTCCAGTGTATCAGTAAGCAGTTCCCAAAGTGTCTTGAATTTTGTTCCAGGAGAATGTCTAATACACAGATCTAGAAATTAGAGAGTTAGTTTCAAATGGCTATTTGGGGTATGAATGCACAGCTGAAAGATGTAATTGTTGATATTATTGTATCTGTTGAAGATTTACTGTGACACTGGGGTATTAGGACTTGAGTATGAAAGACAATCAGATCAGATACAGTCCCTTTCCCACCTGGGGCTTGCAGTCTCAAAGGATGTTCATTCAATAACATTTATTGAGCACTTAGTATGTACAGAGCACTGTACTAAGCACTTGGAATGAACAGTTCGGGAACAAACAGAGACAATCCCTTCCCAATAACGGGCTCACAGTCTAAACGATGTGAGAGCAGGTATCTTATGCCCATTTTAGAGATGAGGAAACTGATGCCAGGAGAGGTTAAGTGATCTGTCCAAGCTCCCACAGCACAGCCACTGGCAGAGCTGCATTTAGAACCTGGGTCTAGTGACTTCCACTAAGTTACAATGCCAAAGCTTGTGCTGTAAAAACACGCTGGAGTAGTAATAGTAGTGATTAATCACTTACCATGTGAAAAACACTGCATTAAGTTTTGGGAAAGATTCCACAAGTGAAGATTAGACATGGTGTCTCTCCTTTGGAATACTGATAGATAAGCTTACTTGTCTTATTACCTCAGCAGTCAAAAAGTTAGTAGCTGCTTACAGTTACACCGAGTTTTCCCAAGCATATTCACGTTTCTATCCCAGCACTTAGCACGGTGCTTGTCATGGCAAAAACGAGTAACAAAAACCACAATTTTCACATAAGGGTCAGGTGCAGAAATCCTCCCATAATGGGTCGATAATGGGAGGGTGAACACAAAGGGAGGATCAAGGAGGTAACACAGCCTCAGGGGTTTTTTCTCACATCCTTTTACCAAGGTGCTTGACTGAAGTCTGATGGCATATTTGGTGATTCTGGGGTCTAATCCCTGCTCTGTCACTTGTCTGCTGAGTGACCTGGGGCATCCTTCCTAACTCACAGGCTGTAACCTGGGCATTACACCGACTCCTCTTTGTCATTCAACCCATGTATTCAATTTATTGTTTATAATAATAATAATGTTGGTATTTGTTAAGCGCTTACTATGTGCAGAGCACTGTTCTAAGCGCTGGGGTAGATATAGGGTAATCAGGTTGTCCCACGTGAGGCTCACAGTTAATCCCCATTATACAGATGAGGTAACTGAGGCACAGAGAAGTTAAGTGACTTGCCTAAGGTCACACAGCTGACAAGTGGCAGAGCTGGGAGTCGAACTCATGACCTGTGACTCCGAAGCCCAGGCTCTTTCCACTGAGCCATGCTGTTTATTTGTTTATCGCTATTGTTCTTGTCTGTCCGTCTCTCCCGATTAGACTGTAAGCCTGTCAAAGGGCAGGGACTGTCTCTATCTGTAACTGATTTGTACATTCCAAGCGCTTAGTACAGTGTTCTGCACTTAGTAGGCACTCAATAAATACTATTGAATGAATGAATGTGGGCAGGGAATGAGTCTATTTTTGTATTGTACTCTCCCAAATACTTAGTACAGTGCTCTCACATAGTAAACACTCAATAAATACAACTGAATGGATTGGCCGCCTTGAGTTTATCCAAGACCATTCTTTCATCTGTCTTTTTCCCTGTTAAATGCAAATATTTTTCCCCATCCAAGAGTTATATCTATAAAATGGAATCATCGGTGCATATCCACAGGCATCAGATATTGCAATTCTTGTCTTTTTCCACAAGGATTTCACAGCCCAGTCCCAACTATAAACTCATCTTCCCACAGATTCTTTTCACAAATGACCCAAATGGGAGTGTAATGCAAAACTTTCCTTAAAGCAAAACAAAAAAAACCCAAACCATTTTCATATGACTCTGGTCCTAATCATTATTTTCTGTACCATTTTTTTTTTAATGATTACTGTTGACATTGGATTGGGTGTTTTGAAAATAAAAGGCACCATTCCTACCCTTATGGGGCTTAAAATCCAACAGTTTATCCAATTCCCACACCAGTGGTCTTCCTAATACACAATGCTGTTCTCCATATCTTGAATTTCATTAGCTCCCCGGTAGCTAGTGGGCCTTTAAGTTTCTTTGAAATAAAAAGTCATGTTTTCACACAGATAAATAATTTCTAACCTTCCCAAGGTTCACCTTTGGCTCAAAACTGCTTCGGATCCATTTTATGAACAAGTAATTTCTGGTATAACTCAGCAGAAAGCCTTAAAATCGATGCTGTTAAGATTACCCAAGTCATTATGTATATTAAACTTCTTCCAAAAACCTTGAAAACCCTCTCCCATTCCCACTCTCCTTTCTCTCATTTTCTCTTCTCTCTCTCTCCATTTATCTCTCTTCTCCCCCTTTCTTCCCCCAAATCTTCTCCCTGTCTCTTTCTTTATCTTCCCCCCCCAACCCCATCATTTTTCTCTCTCTCTCCCCCTCTTTCAGACACTCAAACTCGCACCCAGGCACACAAGGGCACATATGTCCAGGCAATAGCACACCCCTAGCTTTGCTGGTGAGTCTTGTCATGCAGTAAGAAGCTAGACAAGGATTTTATTGAATCTCCCTAATGTTAAAGAACTAATTACTGGACATACTTTTTCAAATTGAATGATTCAAGTCTGAGTTCTGTCACTGCCAAGAAAAGCGAGGAAACCTTTCCTTAAAACACACAGAGGACAATGTTTCAGAGCAGGGTCAGTTTCTCAAGCTGACCTACAGAGTGCAAATCCCTGCCACTGTTACCGTAGTTGAGACGTTGAAATACAACTTCACTCTTGGCCTGTAGGACTCCATCAGTCTACTTGATGAGATGGATGGGATTGGGGAGAGTACTAACGTATTTTTTTATTAGTTTTGGATGAACATTTGCAAACTAAAAACTGTTTCCTCCAAGCATCCGTGCTATGAATTAAGCTCTGTGAGATATAGCTTTACTGAATATACAGGTCTTTTATGTGTATACCTCTATCACTTTCGTGAGGACCAGGTTACATGCTTAGACTGTCTCCCCTTTCACATCCCTCCAGGCTATTAAGTTTAACTGGGCAAAGTTGGCTTAGTGAGCCAGCTTCTATTATGACTTGGGTGGAATTCATGGGATTTTTTTTTTCCCTGAAGAGAGCCAGATACATACACTTAAATACTTTCTCTGCCCTTCGCTTCATCTCTGAGCCTCTCATTTGTTTCTCTGTGTCTTTTTGGATCCCTCTGTCTCATTCTCTTGGTGTCTCTACCTCTGTCTCCCTCTCTCTTTGTCCTCTCCTTGTTTCAACTCCAGGCGTGGGTGTGCCCAACTCTTTTGATGGTGCTCTTAAAAGATAATGAGAGTCTCTACCCTACTATAGAGCTGTTCTAAATCAAAATAATAAATTAGCCTGGGAATCAGTGAACCTGGGTTCTAATCTCAATTTTGTAATTTGCTGATGGGTCACAGTAGGAATGTCACTTCTCTATGCCTCCGTTTGCTCGTGGGTAAAATGGGGATAATGTATTTTTTTCGCCTGGACTGTGAAGCCAATAGAAGAGGAAACGTCTGATATTTTTATATTACTATAAGCCCTGTGCTTAGCAGAGTGCTTGGCACATAGAAATCACTTAGTACATACCAAAATTATTATTATTAGTAATTGGGCAAACAATAAGGTATCTGATCTTCATTCACAACTCAAACCCTCACATATAAATCTTTTCTGTGGGAAAATATGGTGTTGGTTTTCAAAGGTTGGATTTAAGAGAGTCAGTCATTTGTAATAATAATAATTATGGTATTTGTTAAGCACTTACTATGTGCCAAACACAGTTCCAAGTGCTGGGGTAGATATAAAATAATCAGGTTGGACACAGTCCCTGTCTCATAGGGGGCTCACAGTCTTAACCCCTATTTTACAGACGAGGTAACTGAGGACCAGAGAAGTTAAGTGACTTGCCCAAGGTCACAGAGTGGACTAGCGGCAGAGCTGGGATTAGAACCCAGATCCTTCTGACTCCCAGGCCTGTGTTCTATCCTCTAGGCCAAGCTCGTTGAGTGTCTATAATGCACAAAGAGCACTGTTCTAAGCGCACGGGAGGGGCATGATAGAAGTTGTGATGCTAGTCTTCAAAGAATTTCTGGTCTAGCGTAAGTGTTTGTCATCTAATGGGATTTGTTCTATTGGTTACATAGGGAGGAAAGGCAACAGGTAATACGTATTAAACCAGGTGGGGCGGACACTGGAGAAAACTGCCAGTGGGTAGGATCAATCTGTTAAGGCGAAATCCAGGAGATCCATGATATGGTCCAGCTAATGGCTTCAACAGACATTTTCTCACTGGGGCACATTGTAAGCAAGGGCTTTCACATAATGGCTGTGAAAGGCAGAATGGCAAATCAAGTTAAGGTGCCAAGAAGGGGCAAGTTGCTACTGAACAGTAGAAACACATCAGTGACTTGAGCAATAGTAGTTAATGTGGTATTTGTTAACTGTGGTATTGGTTAAGTTCTTACTACGTGCCAGGCACTGATCTAAATGCTGGGGTAGAGTCAAGGTCATCAGGTCTGACACAGTCCCTATCCCATATAGGCCTCATAGTCTTAATCCCCATTTTACAGATGAGGTAAATGAGGCACAGAGAAGTGAAGTGACTTGCCCAAGGTCACACAGCAGACAAGTGGTGGAGTCACGATTAGAACCTATGGCCTTCTGACTCACACGTCTATGCCATTGCTGCTTCTCTAGTTTTGCTAAAGAAATACTATGGATTGATTGACAACTACCCAGCAGTGGGGTAGATAGAAAACAACTCAGATGTAGCTGTCTTTCAACTGGGAAACGAGGTTATTAAACATGAGGTTGTATCCAAGCTTGTCGGTCCTCATATGACAGCTGCGAATCTCTTATAAACGCCAAGATGAAGGTCTTTCTCCACAAATCCCAAGAAAGACGTGTGTGGAGAGGTGGTAATATCTCAAATTTAGGAGATTGGTGCAAAGGTGTGCTAAAATGCACTTTCTCTGTTTATTTCTCCCTGTGCCATGGTGTTATTTTGAGAATAAATGATATAGCATTTTTGGAAGCTCTTGAAATACTTTGGAAGAAAGCACAGTAGAAAGCTGAAGTAGTATGATTTTTATAACGCTGACCTCCTGCCAGCCATCTCAGAATGAAATGCCGACCCACCCAGTAGGGAAGGACGGGGATCATTTCAGATCCACACAATCTGAAGTCTTCCACTACTGGGGATTTTGGTGAAGGGGTGACGAAGGGGATGGCCAAAGAGTAGGGAAGCCTCCAACCTCGATCCACCAGAACAAGTCACCCCCCTAGGGAACCGGAAAATTGACAATCATCACTGGAGTACACTTTCGCCCCCCTGGTTTCAACTACCGGGTCTAGGAGGATGATTCCCAAACTGACCACTCAAGACCTGATCTCTCTCCCTCTCCACGGTCTCACATCTCCCCCTGCGTTCAGAGATGTCTCTGCTTGGATGTCCTGCCGACTCTTCAAAGTTAACTTGTCCAGAACAGAACCCCTATCTTCCCACCCAAATCTTGTCCACTCCTTGAGGTTTCCATTACTGCAGACCTCCCCATCCTCCTCCTTACATCACCAGCCCAATCGCTGTGGTTTACCTGTAAATCATCTCTTTCATTCAACCTCATACTTCATCTGTCAAACTCCTGTCAATTCAACCTTCATACCACCGCTCAAATCTATCCTGTCTTCTCCATCTCAACTGCTACCACATTAATCCAAGCACCGATCTTATTCTGCCTCAATTACTGCGCCAGCCCCGCTGCCGACCAGCCGGACCCATTTCTCCCCACTTTAACGGACGGTGGGAGCAGAAGTTGAGCAGAACCGGATTGCCTTACCACAGGTTTTAAAGCATTCAGTCACCTTGGCTCCTCATCCCTTACCTCTCCGATTTCCTTCTACAGCCCAGCCTAAACACTTCCCTCCTTGTAGGCTGACTCACTCTATCTGAATTTCCTCTATCTCGACACTGACCCCTTGCCCACGTCCTGCCTCTGGCCTGGAACGCCCTCCCTACGTGTCTGCCAACTCTGTTATACTGCACTCTCCAAACTGCTTAGTATAGGACTCGGCACACAGTAGCTACTTACTAAATACGATTGGAAAGTTAGCCAAAAAGTCCAATTTTATAATTCTTTTTCTCCAGTTAATCCTCTCGACCTATTTCTAGACAAACTCCACTTAGCTTTCACGTTTACTCAGAAACTAGCACACGAGGGCAGGGCTGGGACTTCGACTTATTAATCAAGCAACGATTGATATTTCTTAAGTGTTTACTGGGTGCAGAGCTCTATACAAAATGAGCAAGCATAATACAGGGGATTTGGTGTACAAGATCTTCGCCCTCAAGGAGCAGTCAATCTAGCAAAAGGGCTTTCAATTTAATGGATAAGTTTACAATAGAGTGGTGCTTGACCACTGTGCTTATAGCTCCTTTTGGAACTTTTCTTCATAAAGGCGACTCAGAGAAGGAGAATGGGAGATTTCCAGGAAATTAATTACCCTCATAGCCCAGCTTTCCCCTCAATTGATTTTGCCACACAAGTTCACTCTGGCAGTATATCAATATAAACTTTGTGCCAGGATCGACTCTGGCTGTATTGCATATTTTCTACTGGAATATGTGTGGGTATTTATATAAATAATGTCTTTTTTCCAAATCTCTAAACCCAGAGGCTTAAACACAACTTGTATAAAACTTATTCCCTCTTTCTAAAGTAATTGTGATTTATATTGATGCTGTTTTATAACCCCCCACAGAATTCATAAAGTAGAAGTGCCTTCTAAATCTTGCAATTGTAGCTGTAAAAGCTCCATGGCCAGTTGGAATTACCTTTTGTAGTAAAGGTTTGACCTTCACTTAGACCGGTATTCTCTTTACCCTAGGAATGCTTTGCTCTGGCTTTGTGGACTTTCTGTAGGTGGGACAATGGCTGGATCTTTTAACAGATACGGAAAATTTGATCACCTATTCGAGGGGCAAGTCTCAACAACATGAAATAGACTTGTAATAGTCGAAAAGAAAATGAGTCCAGTGGACCAGATTCATAAGGTGGCAAAAAAACATTGTAATTTTTTTCATGGTATTTGTTCAGTGCTTAATATGTGCCAGGCACAGTACTAAGTGCTGGGGTAGGTGACTGCTAAAATCGGTTTGGACACAGTCCATGTTCCATATGAGGCTCACAGTCTTAAAACCCATTTTACAGGTGAGGTAACTGAGGGACAGAGTACTGACTTGTCCAAGGTCACACAACCGACAAGTGGTGGAGCCAGGATTAGAACCCAGATCCTTCTGATTCCCTGTTCCAAGAGCTCAAAATAATACAACAGAATTCAAAGAAACGATCCGTGCCCTCAAGGACCTTGTAATCCAGTGAAGGAGTTTGCAGTTCAACAGGTCACGGTATTTACTGAGCACTTAGTCTGTGAAGAGCATAGCATTTAAGCACTATGGGGAGTCCAGTAGAGTTAGCCCTTAATAAATACCACTGACTATTAACTGATTGATCCCTGGCCTCAAGCAGCTCACAATCGAGCAGGCCCAAGGGCAAGCTCGATGCCGGCTATCAGCAGCAAGAATTTCGGGAGTTATCGGAAAAGAAGCAACCGCCGGCTCCCTGGTAAAAGATGAGAAAGAATCACCGAAAAAATAGCCCCTGGTGTGCCGCCCTCCTCCGCGGGGAGTTGGAGTTGTTTATGCCTGTCGCAAACTCAAGGCCCTGCCACAGTGATTTGTACATTAGTCTATTTTCCTGCTGTGACATTCCAGGACTTATTAACTGACCAGAAGGTTGCAGTGAACCAGGCGCATGGAAGAATCTAGTAATAAAAACCTTAAGGCTGCTTCTGGGGTCCCAATGAGAGTTTTGTCTGACTAAGGCTCGGAGAATTAGAAACTTTGATTTGTTCTCCCAGTTATTGCTACTGTGCTTAACCGAGTTTTAATCAAATGTTGTCACGATCGCCTCAGACTTGCATGAGCAGTTGGGGGCAGCGCACAAGTCGGTGGCGGGGCAGAGGAACCTTCTCCACTTGGATTCAATTCTCTCATGGTTTCAGCAACTTCTGCTGCATCTGAACTTATCTGAGCATTTTTGGCGCACAGATCAAGCTCAGAGTCTCAAGAGGCCTTTTTTTCTTGTGAGATCATGGGCGTTTTCTGAATTTAGCCGAGCAAAAATTGTACAAGATTAGCCTCTTACACATTATCGGCCTCCTATCACTTTAGAAATTAGGATGTAGAGGGACCTTTATATTATTCCTTCGCCAAATATGAAACGCTTCCTCATTTGTTCCAAATAACTACAAATAACCCTGAGAATCCAGTTTCATCCATTACATTGAGATTTTCATGCAGCCTAGCCAAAAGAAATTTTTCTTTATTTTAGCCCCTTAGCTAAATTTATCCTCCTCTGTACCGTGATAAATGTCTTCTGTATCGCTTGGGTGCTTACCGTATCTTTAGGTAGGCATAATTTTTCCTTTAAATCCTTGTTTAGACTGCCCCCTCCCCAAAGTGAATATGCTATTTTTTTTTTTTTTTAACATTCTTCTCAGATGTCGCTCTCCTCCTCCTACCCCTTGGTTCAGTTTCTGCTGAAATTCCTGCCTTCACCTTGGAGAGTAGAACTGAGCACAGATGAACGAGTTAAAGGTTCATGGAATCTAGTCCAACCCTTCATAAGCCAGCATATAATTGATCAAAAGCATTTTGTGAGCATCTAGTATGTGCAGAACACTTGACTAAGTGAAAGAGAAAATATGACGGTGTTAGAAAACATGATTCCTACCTTCAAGGAGCTAACTGTCTATCGAGAGACCATCACCAGTTTTTCTCTCTCCTCCTTCCCAAGTCCGGACGTGATTTGGGCAACTATTCTTCTCACCCCAAGCTGAATGTCCCTTTGAACCTCAGTGATAATTTTAATAATAGAAATAATTGCACTGTGCTGGTGTAGACATGAGGTAACCAGGTCAGACACAGATCCTGTCCCACAGGGAGCTCCATTTGGGTCCAGAGAAGTTAAAAGACTTGCCCAAGATTACACTGAAGTGGCAGAACCCAGGTCCCTTCACTCCCAGGCCTTTGTTCTTTCCATTAAGCCAGCTTTCTCCGATTAGCTTTCCCTTTGTTTTTAGATGTGCATTTTCTCACTTTTCAGAACTTTCTCAGGAAATTTTAAGTCTCTGGACATTTCAGAAGCCGTATGAGAAGCAGCATTAGAGAAGCAGAATGACGTAGGAGAAAGAGCAAGGTTCTAGGAGTCAGAACGACATGGTTTCTATTCCTGCCTCTGCCTCATGTCTACTGTGTGACCTTGGACAAGTCACTTAACTTCTCTGGGCCTCAGCTCATAAATGGGGATAGGGACGGTGAGCACCATATGGGACAAAAGACAGTGTCCAACCTGATTAACTTGTACTACCCCAGTGATTAGTACAATGCCTGGCACATAGTAAGTGCTTAAGTACCTGTAATTATTATTATTATTTCAAGCAATGATGCTATTTGGTGTGAGATATTTTGGGGCCCAAGTCTGCCCAGTTCATTTAGTCCTGTGGACCCAGCCTCATCCAACATCCTTAGGTTTTATTTATGAATAAAAGGAAGACTGATGGTAAACCTTAAAACACGGGATGGTTTTCTAAAAAAAAAAAAAAAAAAAAGAAAAAGAAAAAAAAAGAACTCAAAGCTACAGCTGACAATACTCTATAGGCACTGAGTTAGGTACACCTGTTGGGAATGAAAATCCAAGAACGAGTGCAGTTTTTATTTTTTTTCTGCAAATTCCAGAAAATCCCATAAAGGCAGGCTCAATGCACTGCCCCTCCTTGCCCCGGCTGAAAGCCCACCTATACAGACTGACTTATAAACTAACCAAACAACCACTGTGGAACATTTGTTAATGTAGGTCTGGGAAATGGGGGCTGGAGTTTCAGGCTGCTCCCGTCGGGTTTATAGTTCTAACTACGGCTCCGCCGATCTTAAAGAGAAGTAGAGCTTCCATTAAGGAAGAAAATACATTGGAGATTGCATCCCAGCCCCTCTTCCTGTGGTTGCAAATGCCCAAGGATGATTTCTAGTGTCCGCTTCCCTAATCCTGATTGCATGGGTACAACATGGAGTCTCCGATTGAGTATATCTGAGATATCTCAGCCATAAACCGTGGGCCGTGAGTGAAGGAATGGCTTATAGTGCTAGCACGCTCTCTTCCCTGAAAAGCACGTTCCCAGTGCAGCCCAGGATATAACGTTGAGAAGCAGCCTGGACTAGTGGATAGAGCATGGACCTGGTAGAGGGCCTAGGTTCTAATCCCAGCTTTGCTACTTCTCTACTGTGTGACCTTGGCTAAATTACTACACTTCTCTGGGACTCTGTTACCTCATCTGTAAATGAGGATTAAGGCTATGAGCCCCCATGAGGGACATAGGCTGTGTTCAAATGACTTAGTACAGTGCTAGGCACACTGTAAGCACTAAGAAATACATTAAAAAATCAACAACAACAACAAAAAAATGGGGCAGAGAGGTAGCTCAGGGTAGAGCATGTGAAGAATTTAATAATAGTTGTGATAAATTTTGGCAATTGTCAAAGACTTTCCATTTGTGGGGCACTTGGGTAGATACCAGATGATAAGATTAGATACAACCAAATGCTTAGTACAGTGCTCTGCACAGTAAGCACTCAATAAATACCCCTGGTGACCCCAGGATTCACAAGCCATCAACCCCATTTTGCAGGTTATGAAACTAAGTCCCAGAGAGTTTGGAACTTGCCAAAGGTCACACAGCAAGCCAGATGGAGACAGGACTAGAACTTAGCTCTTCTGATCCCCCAGAATGTGGCTTTACCCCTGGATCAATAACAGGACACAGATTTTGATGAATGTTTGGGAATATTGAGCACGAGGTAAAGGAAGAAAAAAGGGAGAAGTTATCAAGGCAGTCCTCCACTTGCTCTTATTGCATTGGGTTTGCTCTATGTCCATCAGCAGTTGGGTGGTTCTAAAATGGCACTCAAGTAAAAGTGTCAAATAAGTCCTGTCTGTCCGGGGCTCTACTTCTGGGTGGGGAAATGGCAAATCGAAATCATCAGCTTCCCGATCTGTTGATAATTGAACATCCTTTATGTCAGTTTTCTGGGCCTTGTCTCCCCAAAATTCCACCACAGAAAAACACAATCACGGGGCTGAGACTTGATACAATCTGTTGTTGTTTACTGTGGATGCAGTTCAGGATTTTTTTAAAAAAACTCAAACCCATGGGGGAGAAGGGAGAGAAGAAGGGAGTTTTCTTTGTAACTTGGCAGGCACTGAATTACTATTTCTGACATCATAGGCATTTTTAATGAAATATTAATGGCTCTGTTTTTAATAGGAATTTCAGCACAACCTAAATTAAGCAATTGGAAAAGGGATATGGTCCCGTTAAGAACAGTAAAACCTTAAGCTCCCTTCATGAAGAGTAGCTGTGGGCAGTTAAAGTGACAATCAATTTAAACAGGCGATATTGCTTTATAAGTCTCTGAAGTGTGAAGTCCCAGCATGCCTGATGTATTTCATTTTAATTTCCTTTTGGACAGAGCTGTGGTTAGTGGGGTACCTCACACACAAAAAGAAAAAAAGGTCCAAAGCAGGCAGAAGGAGACGAAATTATTTAACCCTTTCAAAAAGCTATTCGATTTCCTAACTAAGAAAAGAAAAATAATCGGGGGTAATATTTTGCTTTTGTTTCTCAAGGAAAATAAATGCTGGGCCCAACCAACAATTTCTAATTTAGGGACCGAGACGATATACTAAAACAATCTGGTGGTGCTTCTTACGAGATAGTCTTATAAGGAAAGCAGGGATCTCCTAGTTGTAGCTTTTATGAAGGAAGATAAGAATCGTGTAATTTCATATACTTTGCCATTTTTCTGACTACCAGACCACACAAGTACACGAAGGCCTTTTATCAGATCTGGCTGGTCAAGTCAGGTCAGTCTTGATATTTTCAAGATGGTGGACTTCTAAATTCCTATAGAGGAGAGAGTGACAACTAGAAGAATAAATAAATCAGCATGAATTGTCCTATCAAAAGGAAACTGTAAAGGGTAGGCAAGTGGTCGTCAAATTTAAATTCGATTTTTTTATAAAAAGTGCCAGCCATTTATCATGAATATTGTTATCTGAATTAAAATGAAAAAAACCAAACAGCTTTCTTTTTACACTGAAACAAGCCCCATGGGGTATTTCTAGGCAAGCATGAATAGCATTGTGTTCCTATGAGAGAAACTAAAGATTGGCCATAAATAGCAACGTGAACTGATTGGTCTATTTAATTGTCTAAAGAGACTAAGTGAAAACAGACAGAATTGTGAAGTTTAAAGTGGAATGTTTAGGGTCTTTACTTATTTGATATTTAGCAGGTTTAAGTTTAGCAAATTCCCTTTAAAACCAAAATTACATTGAGAAAAAACTCACAAAGTCCTAACACCCTCCTTTTTATAAACTGGAGTGTGGGGGACAGGCATATGTTGATATAGTGGCATGAGACGTGAACTAGAGCAAGACACTGTCACGTAAGCCACGGAGTGGAGAGAATGTGTCAAGATTGGAAGGACCTTGTAGGTAAGGACCATGTCTACAAACTCTATTGTATTGTATCCTCCCAAACGCTTACTACAGTGTCCTGCACACCACATGCTCTGATACCATTGACTGACTGACTGTCCATCATAAGCAAAGCAAGGTGGCCCAGCGGTAGGATCACAGGCATGGAAGTCGGAGGATCTGGGTTCTGATGTCGACTCGGCCAGTTATTTTGCCGTGTGAGACCTTGGGCAAGCCACTTAGCATCTCTGTGCCTCAGATTTCTCACCTGTTAAATTGAGATTGAATAATAATAATCATAATAATGTTGGTGTTTGTTAAGCGCTTACTATGTGCCAAGCACTGTTCTAAGCGCTGGGGCAGATACAGGCTATTCAGGTTGTCCCACGAAGGGCTCACAGTCTTCATCCCCATTTTACAGCTGAGGTAACTGGGGCACATAGAAGTGAAGTGATTTGCCCAAGGTCACAAAGTTGACAAGCTATGGATTGGGGATTAGTCTTCCCCTTGACTCTATTTATTGCCATTGTTCTTGTCTGTCCGTCTCCCCCGATTAGACTGTAAGCCCGTCAAACGGCAGGTACCGTCTCTATCTGTTGCCGACTCGTTCATTCCAAGCGCTTAGTACAGTGCTCTGCACACAGTAAGCGCTCAATAAATACTATTGAATGAATGAATGAACCCACGACCTCTGACTCCCAAGCCTGGGCTCTTTCCACTAAGCCACGCTGCTTCTCTATTCAGTGCCTGTTTACCCTCCTAGTTGTAGCCCTGTGCCATACCTTCTCCCCAAAGATCAGTACACTCTCACGGTGAGAGGCACAAGAACAAGTCAAGGTCTGCTATTTCCAAGTACTTTTCACATCAATTATCTCAATGTATCCTCACAAAATGCCTATGAGATAGGGATAGACAGGTATAATTATCCCCATTCTTCCACAGATATTTCCATAGAATGGAACCCAGAGACTTAAAGGCAATCAATCACTGATGGTTACTGAGCATCTACTCTACACACAGCATGTTACTAAGTGCTTGGGAGAGTACAATAAAAGAGATAAGGTAACTTTCCTAAGGTTACCCACAGCCTGGGGTCAGATAATGGGCTAAACCCAGGTGTCCTGGCTCCCAAGTACCTGATCTTTCCCTCATCACCACGTTGCCTCCTTCACGTAGCAACCCGAGAAGCAGCGTGGCCTAGTGGAAAAAAAGACGGGCCCTGGGATCTAATCCTGCCTCTGCCTCTTCCCTGCTGTGTGACCTTCAGCAAGTCACTTCACTTCTTTGTGTCTCAGTTGTCTCATCTGTAAAATGGGGATTAAGACTATGAGCCCCATGTGGAACAGGGACAGTGTCCAACCCGATCATCTTGAATTTATGCCAGCGCTTAGTACAGTGCCTGGCACCTAGCAAGCACTTAATGAATAACTGAAAAGAAGAACAAAGTGGACTAATGACTTGCTTCCACTTGTACTTTACTTCAAAATAAAAAAGGCTTTTCATGTATCTTGCAAACAAGAAATGGGGAAAAGCCACACTGAAAATGGCCATCTAATACAAATTACCAAATTTGTTACCAGATGGTCAGACAGTCGCTTTGGTACCTATAAAAATGAAGGATAAACTTTCTGACGTTTCCTCCAAAGAAGAAAGGTTAACGTTAATATCCAAACTTATTTGATATGACTTGAGAGAAACTATAAACCTCCATGCTGATCAAGGAAGACAGATACCAAGGAGCTGCGAGGCCTGATGCAAGGGAACATTTGCACCAGAGATTTCTGGATAACGTATTCCAAATAACCCCATCCACTAATAGCTCAGTGATTCTAATCCTACATAACCTAGAAATGGACAAGAAGGAAGAATTGATGGTAGAGACAGGTCTGACTTTTACCTGTCATCATAACACTGACATCAGTGATGAGTGATGAAGTGAGATGCCGCTTGGCCTCTGAATTTACCCAGAATACCTAAGTGAGAGACCCATGTATGTTTGGGTTTAAAAAAAAAATACAAATCAAAATACAGTTATAATCACCTCATCTAAACATAAGATGACATTCAAAAAAAAACTGAAAAATGCTAGTTACATATATATATATATATATATATATATATATAGGTAATACATATATGTATGTATATCTGTTGGCCCATCAGATTGTGTTTTACTTTCTTGGTTTAGTATTTTGGCTATCCCTAATCTATTTGAATGTCAGCTTCCCTCTGAAGACTGTAAACTCCTTATGTAGAGGGATATCATGTCTCTTTTCCCAACTGCTTAATACATTGCCTTGCACACTGTAAGCACTCAAATAATACCATTGATTGATTTTCTGCTACTGCCTAAGCCCTTAATTGGTCAACCAGGAGGTGACCAATAGAATGAAAAAAAGATACATAATTTTATTTCTAGCAGTTATTTGAAAATGAAGAGCCATTTATTTCTTTGGAAGAGTCTTTTTAGGCTTATATTTTTGTGAAGTTTACATTAGGAAATCACATCACTTTTATTGTACAGTTTTACCGAGCTTTTTAGATACTTAAACACTCCAAACTACAGTACACAAAGCGAAATTTACCCAGCAAAGTACTGTTCTTACAGAAAAGGCTGTAAGTTTTCTGCATACTGAAGCGGCATACTGTGTCAATACCAAATTACACCCAAATCTCTGAACTGTACCTGTGATTCACTGAATTGCATCTGTAGTCTATAACAAAAAGAATCCATCACTTTCTATGAGCATATACAATTTTACCATTTTTCTTTCAATCTTCAGATGCCCTCAATGAACCGGTCTTAGAAATGGCCACTCAATTTCCTACTCTATTTTCCTTCTTTGTTATCCCAGACCCTGCTCCTCAAGTGGAAAGTTAGGTTGACATTTTTGCAGTTTCTTTTTTCATAGTCTAAAGGTTAATGAGCTGTGGTTTAGTTTAGTGCTGTGTGTGCTAAGCTAGCACCTAATACATTAGGTTAGGTATGATTCAAGCTTTCCAAGACAAGTGATCGCAGGAGTTTCAGATGGGGGGGCGGGCGGGCCAAGGGGGAACGAAGAAGAGGGTTACTTATTGTGGTGGTGTTTCTACCTAAAAAAAGGTTGTCCTAGCGAGTGTGCCTTGGTGTTTTGGAGTTTATATACAGGCTACTCCCAAGAGGATCATTAATACCCTATATTTCATTTTGAAAGGTGCTGGGTTATAGGTTATTGACCACTTTAGGGATTTATTGCCAGAGTCAGTGATTGTTAAGAAAAAATGGCTTGACAATTTTATTATGGCAGAGTCCTGGAAAAGTTAGACAAACAGAGATTTCCCCAAGAACCAACTTGACGTTAATATAAGGTTATAAATTTCTCTCAATGACCATACTGGTCCTCTGACAATCGGATGATATCTAGCCAAGAAGAAACAGTTGGAAATTCTAAAGAATTCCAGAAGGACACTGTTGTCTTGTGTAGATACTAAATACTGTTCTCTCATCTTCCTTTTTTCTTTTTTTTTTATGGTGCTTGTTAAGCACTTAGTAAAAATCAGGCACTGCACTCACCACTGGGGTAGGCGCAAGGCGATTAGGTTAGACCCAGTCGCTGTCCCACATGAGGCCGTCTGGCTTAATCTCCATTTTACAGATGAGGTAACTGAGGCACAGAGAAGTAAAATGACTTGTCCAAGGTCACATAGACAAATGGGGGGATCTGGGATTAGAACTCAAGTCCTTCTGACTCTCAGGCCCATGTTCTCTCCACTGGGCCAGGCTGCTTCTCGATTGATTGATGCTAGGAAGAAGCTCGCTGATCTGTCTTCCCAGAAATCTACTGCTATATTGAATGGTTGATATAGTTTAGAAACACAAATGGAGAGAATCACCGAGCAATCCTGATGTCTTAGGAGGATCTTGCTTAGGTAGGGGCTAAGGAATTGTCAGCGTAAGATTGGTTGTATTTGAATAATGGTAATAGTAGTTAACAGTACTTGTTAAGCACTACTAGGCCTCCAGTACTGTATTAAGCACTGAAATATATACAAGATGGGACACAGTCAACTGTCTCATTGTCTAAGAGGGAAGGAGAACAAGTACTTAGTCCCCAGGTTACAGATAAGTAAAGAGAGGCACAGAGAAGTGAAGTGATTTACCCCAAATCAGACAGAAGACAAGTCACGGAGCTGGGCCCGTGCGCTTTCCACTAGACCACACTGTTTTTCAGATTCACCTGTTGCTGACGATTTAGCAGCGTGACCGAACGATCTGATTTTATGACACGTAGCCTAATTTTCAAATGGCCGATCCCTTATCCAGCGTGGATACCCTACTAAACACCTATATGGCCGATAGAATTGTTTTGAAGACCTATCCTCTCTTAGCCACCCTTCCAAACAGCAATCTCCACGATTCAAACATGGTGTCCTAATTTAGACAGACTGGAAGAGGCAAGTAATAGCTCTGGGTCTACTAGGGTGGGGATCAAGATTTTAGGATAAGCTAAAATTGAAGTGGATCCTTAAAGTGAAGCATCTAATATCATCACACTAACCTGTATCTCTAAATCCCCCATCCATGAGTCCCCTCAAAGGCCACCATATAATTCAGCCACCGTCTCTATTCACTACCCCCACCCCACTAATTTCCAACTTAAAATATGTACTTTGTGAGGTGGAGGCCTTGGCTCAGGAGAATGTCATCAGTAAAATGCAGCAGTAAATAAGGAAAGTGAGGACAAGGTAAAATATTAAGTGTGTAGAGATTGATTTCTCAATAGCCTCGTGTTACCTGGCTGCCTCATTCAGCCAATCATTACACGGGGGGAGTGACAGAATCTGGTGACAACAGGGCATCAAGCTTTATTCCAAATTGAAGGTTTATAAAGGTGTGGTGGTAGTATTCAACCTACCATGTAGTTTGAGATTATGACCTACCTGAGAAGATGTATTTGACTTGTTGAGCATTATCAACTGTGTAATCTTGGAGCCATTTTCAAAATCGCATATTCAGTCAAAATTGCCTATTATGATGTCCTGGAAAAGTCGACTAATGAGTACCTTCGTTTCTCATTTCCCCTACTCCTTCTGTCTTCTGTGACTCCCTCACACTTGGATTTATACCCTTTTTTTTTTAACCCCACCCTCAGCTCCACTGCACTTATGTACATATCTGAAATTTATTTTAATATGTGCTTCCCCCTTCGAGAATGTATGCTCTTTGTGCACATGTCTACTAATTGTTATACTGTATTCTCCCAAGTGCTTAGTACAGTGCTCTGCATGCAGAAAGCTCTCAATAAATGACTGATTGATTCTAACCCTTTCACTTTCTGAGTCCACTCAGTTGCAAATCTAAGTCATCGTCAATCAATCATGTTTCTGGTCTCTTGACACATAGCTTAAAAATGCTTCTAATCATAATTGCAGTTTTTGTTAAGCACTTACTATGTGTCAAGAGCTAGGGCAGATAGAAGATAGGTCAGATATTAACCTGACTCGATATGGGACTCCCAATCCAAATAGGAGGGAGAACAGGCATTTAATCCCCATTTCCCCATGAAGAAATTGAGGCACAGAGAAGCGACTTTTCCAAGGTCACACTGGAGGCATGTGTCAGAGGAATTAGATGTCAGGTCCCCTGCTTCCCAGACCTGTGTGTTTTCCACTAGGCTAAGCCACTTCTCGGAGGTGAGGGCTAAAAAAAAGACCTCGGCTAACCTTCTCAGTGTACCTCATTCTCGTCTACCTTGCCGCCGACCTCTCGCATACAGATCCTGCCTCTGGCCTGGAATGCTCTTCCTCCTCATATTCGACAGACAATTACTCCCCCGCTCCCGCCTACTTCTCTTCAAACCTTTATTAAAGGCACACCTCCTCCAAGAGGCCTTCCCTGACTAAACCTTCTTTTCCTACTCCCTGCTGCATCAGCCTGACTTACTCCCTTTATTCATCTCCCCTCTGAGCCCCACAGCATTTATGTACATATTGGTAATTTTTTATTTCTTTATATTAATGCCAGTCTCTGCCTCTAGACTGCAAGCTCATTGTGGGCAGGGTATATGCCCATATATTGTCATATTGTACTCTCCCATGTGCTTAGTACAGTGCTCCACACACAGTAAGTGCTCAATAAATGTGATTGACTGATATACAATTGCTAAAGCTATAGACATATTTTAGATTCAGAAACCCTACTACGAGGACCAGGAACCATGTTAAATTCCCATCTGCTTATTGTACCCCAACATTTAGTACAGTACTTCTACGAGGGGAATTTACAAATCAGTCTCCGCCCAGGTTTCTTCTACCCCCAACCTTTCGCACAGTTGTTGGCAGTTGGTAAGTACTTAACAAATACCACCATTTTTTAATTATCAAGTTTGACATCACCAGGAAATAGCAAGGGGGGGAATCTCAAAGGGACTTCGCTGTTCCCTACTGGGCTTGGAAATAAAATTGGGCCAAAAGTGACTTAGAGGCCCTTTCTCTTCTTAACATAATCAGGCCATCCCCAGCACAAACCCCACCAAGTTTCAAATAATCAATCCATCAATAGTAGTTTTTGAGCACTCATTTTATGCGAAGCATTGTACTGGGCACCTGGGAAATCCTGCTACAGTAGGTCGAAATGATCCCTTACTATAGATAGATATAGCATGGCTTAGTGGACGGAGCACAGATCTGGGAGTGAGAAGGAACTGCGTTCGAATCCTAGCTCTGACACTTGTCTGCCATGTTTAGGCAAGTGTCTTCACTTCTCTGGGCATCAGTAAAATGGAAATTAAGACTTTGATCCCTATGTGGGACAGGGGTTTTGTCCAACCTCATTAGCCTGTATCTACCCCTGTGCTTAGTATAGTGCATGGCACATAAAGAAGAAAAAAACCAATCTGCCCTTTCCTCGCAATCCTATCTCCTATTGTGCTGATCCAAGCAGTTATCCTATCCCGCCCTGACTATTCATTCATTCAATAGTATTTATTGAGCGCTTACTATGTGCAGAGCACTGTACTAAGCGCTTGGGATGAACAAGTCGGCAACAGATAGAGACGGTCCCTGCCGTTTGACGGGCTTACAGTCTAATCGGGGGAGACGGACAGACAAGAACAATGGCACTAAACAGCGTCAAGGGGAAGAACATCTCGTAAAAACAATGGCAACTAAATAGAATCAAGGCGATGTACAATTCATTAACAAAATAAATAGGGTAACGAAAATATATACAGTTGAGCGGACGGGTACAGTGCTGTGGGGATGGGAAGGGAGAGGTGGAGGAGCAGAGGGAAAAGGGGAAAATGAGGCTTTAGCTGCGGAGAGGTAAAGGGGGGATGGCAGAGGGAGTAGAGGGGGAAGAGGAGCTCAGTCTGGGAAGGCCTCTTGGAGGAGGTGATTTTTAAGTAAGGTTTTGAAGAGGGAAAGAGAATCAGTTTGGCGGAGGTGAGGAGGGAGGGCGTTCCAGGACCGCGGGAGGACGTGACCCAGGGGTCGACGGCGGGATAGGCGAGACCTATACTGCGTCTGCCTCCTCGCTAATCCACCTACCTACCTCCCGTCCCTCCTCATTCCAGGCAGGAATTCCCCTTGAAAACTTGGATCATTTTCCAAAAAATAACCCCAAAATGTTCAGACCACGCCTCCCCACTCCTCATGGATCTCCAGTGCTTGCTCATCTATCTCTGCATCAAACAGCAACTCCTTACCCTCAGTTTTAAAGCATTTAATCAGCTGGCCCCCTCCTGCCTGATCTCACTGATCTCCTACTCCGGCCCAGCCAGCAAACTTTGCTCTTCTAGTGCCTGCTTGCTCACCGTGCTCCATCTCATCTATCTCGCCGTGGACCCCTTTCGTTCATTCAGTTGTATTTATTGAGTGCTTACTTTGTGCAGAGCACTGTACTAAGCGCTTGGAAGGTACAGTTCAGCAACAAATAGAGACAAACCCTGCCCACAGCGGGCTCAGAGTCTAGAAGACTACATTCTCCCTCTGGTCTGGAACACCCTCCCCATCCACGTAAGTCATACGACCACACTCCTCACCTTCAAAGCCTCGTTAAGATCATATCTCCTCCAAAAGGACTGCCCTGATTAAGTCCTCTTTTCCCTGCCTCCCTCTTCCTTCTGCATCCTCTAGGCATTTGGATCTATGACCTCAGGATATCTGATACTTGTCTCATATCGCTTTTATGTACCTATCTTTAAATCATATTATAAATCATTTATATAAACTTCTGTCTATCCCTCTAGACTGTAAACTTATTGTGGAAAGACAATGGGTCTACCAATTATGTTACATTGTACTCACAATCACTTATCTGCTGTGTGATCTTGGGAAATTTACTTGACTTCTCTGTGTCTGTTACCTCCTCTGTAAAATGGGTATTAAGACTGTGAGCCCCATTTGGGACAAGGACTGTGTCCAACCTGATTACTTTGTATCTACCCCAGTGCTGAGGACATAGCCTAGCACATGGTAAGCATTTAACAAATACAAAAGGACTGAGTACAACCTAGTGCTCAATAAATACCATTGTTTGATTAATTGATTGGGGTAGAACCACCCAAAGGTGAAATTTGCTGATTTGTAAGTCCCCATTGTACTTCCTGACTTGAAAGAGTAATGATACATATGAAAATACACCTTTAATCCATCGTATAGTCAAGTATGTATCCTGATTATTTTGTGGTATTATGTTTTCTCTCCCAGTT
The DNA here is from genome assembly GCF_004115215.2 of Ornithorhynchus anatinus. Lineage (NCBI taxonomy): Eukaryota > Metazoa > Chordata > Mammalia > Monotremata > Ornithorhynchidae > Ornithorhynchus > Ornithorhynchus anatinus. The sequence continues at coordinate 6,625,855 of NC_041742.1, forward strand.
CTCTCCTTCTCTTATGTGCCACTTTCTAGCTATAACCTCCCCAGGCCCTTAGTACAGACATTCACTATGTGGATGTTCAATAACGTATATTACTATAACTGTCAGTAAGAGACATTGAAAAAAGATGATTTGGGCCCGACATGGCTTGAATATGGTAGCGGCAATACAAATGCTCAGCTGGCATCTTCCTACAGAAGAATAACCCTGCATGTAAATGCAATGCAAGTGTGCGATGTCAACAATCAACGGTATTTATTGAGTGCTTACCATGTCCAGAGCGCTGTACTAAACATTAGCGATCTTTGTCCTGTGCAATTAAAGGGGGATGCTAAGAGAATGAGTAGAAAAGCAATTTACAATTTAAATGGGGTTTATAGACGGGGCAGAGTGAAATAAGAATACCATAAAAATACCACTTGTGACAGAAACAAAATTGATGTGAGATGTGATGACGAATTCACAGTTTTCCCCACAGCAGCTGTAGAGCAAGACTGGCAGCGCCTCTGTTTGTTTGGACAGTAGAGAACTTAGGTCTCAAAGCCTCATGATAAAACCATCTCCTTTCATGATAATCCATAATACTGCCAGAAGCTTCCTAAATGTCCTCTGCTGGGATGTAAAACAATCTCCCTTTTAGCGTCTGGCTTGGTATTTTGTCTGAGGAGAGGAAGGGAGAGAATTAAAATGATTTCCCCCAATGGGCAAAAAGTGGTTTGAAAAAAAAAAAAGGGTCTGCCTTTTGTTAGGGTGCTTTTTCTTTCTTTTTTTTTTTTAATCCGCATCTTTAATTATTTCCTTGGAAAAACAAAATGAGATGAATCCTGGTATTCTGAGGAAACAACAGAGGAAGTAGCCTGTTTTTGAAAGCCCTCCAACTATGGGGCTAGTGCTGCTGTTTGCCTTTTGTCTCCCTGGTTTCCTGAACATTGATAGAACATGTCTCTCTTTCAAAATAGGGCTCATTCCTCTCTGTTCCTCTCTTTGGATGGTCAGTGGGGGTGGTGAAAATGCCAGATGCGAAAAACCTTTTAAGTTTCTGCTCCTTGCCTATCCCTTCAACACGTCTGGATACCCAATGGAGTTTTCACAGGTTCTAATATTACCACAGTGATTCAGCAAATATTTTGAATGACTTGCGGGAAGGAAGTGAATTTTGTACCCACTTGTCAAAGAAATTCACCTCTTCATCCAGACCATGCATCCGTAAAAACAAAAGATGCCCTCAAAAATTGATCTCAAGTTATCCTTAAGGAAAAAAAAAAACAATGGTTTTTTTGTATGGTATTTTTTAAATGCTTACTATGTGTCAGACACTGTACTAAGCTCTTAGGTGGGTACAAGATAATCGGGTTGGAGTCGGTTCGTGTCCTACGTGGGGCACACGCTTTTAAATTCCATTTTACAGATGAAGTAACTGAGGCACAGAGAAGTTAAGGGACTTGTTCAAGGCGACATAGGCAAGTGGCAGAGTCAGAATTAGAACCCAGATTCTCGGACTCACAGGCCCATGCTCTTTCCACAAGGAAGCACTACTCTTCCACTTGCTCCTCTGACAATAATAATGATAATGATAATAGTAATGATAACTGTGCTACTTGTTAAGGGCTTACTATGTGCACAACAGTGTATTAAGTACTGGGGTAAATAGAGGATGATCAGATAGGAGATAGTCCCCGTCTCACATGGGGGCTAACAGGAAGTAGCGGGGAGAAGAGGTACTCTATCCCCATTTTACAGATAAGGAAAACAAAGTCTAGAGAAGCTAAGTAGCTTGCTCAAGATCATCCAAGAGGCACTTGGCAAAACTAGGAGCAGAACCCACCTCCTTTGATTCTAGGGCCTGCGTTATTTCTTGAAATTGGAAGAGGACATTTGCAGGGGCAAAGAGATTTCACAGAAAAATATGCGGAGAGGAATAGATTTGATGCATTAAATTTTGCCTGGCTTCAATGTTATCTTTCAGCTTCTTAAAAAAATTCTGGTTAAGCTCTTAAATATGCTTCATGGAATTAAAAGTGTTGGTAAGGGAAATGCCTCAGTGAAAAGGTTTTAATTACATCAAGTCACCGTAAATCCAAAAAGTCAAGGAGGTAATTTCTAAAATTAATTTACCATTAGTTCATCACGGTAGGACCACATATATCTGGAAGGCTGTCGCATCAAAATCTTCACAAGAGAAAGACAAGATTCATAAAAGAAAATGTGGCACTAGTTTTAGGAATCGGGTGAGCCAAAATCAAATCTACCACTTTCCGAGTCTAAGCTACACACTCTGACCAGAAGCTGAACACGCAAAGCAAATACCCTTGAGAATAAGGAGACGACATTGTGCAGATTTGGCCTTGTTGGTGTTTAGCTTTTGGTTTTGGCTGTACCAAGGAGCGGAAAGATAGTTCGCAGGGAATCAGCCAAATATTCAGCAGACTTGCAACCGTGCCCAGTGTTGTAGTCATTGTTTAGTCTACCAAAGTTCAAGTCAAATTTATCTTCCTTTCCTTTCTATAGAAATGTGCCACTGCTCCTTGGAAAGATGGCATTCGGGTAAATGGCCACCTTGTTATAGGGCATAACTTCTTGAATGTACGGAAGAGCAAGAGACTTGGATACCTAAGTGGGCTTAGATGTGCAGATCTGCCTAGCTGAAGCCAAAGTTTTCAGATTCAATACTGCATTGCAATCACTGATGGAAAAAAAAAACCAGGATCTTTGGGAAAGAGCAATAAGACTAGAAATCGGGAACCTGAAATCTACTCCTGGTTCAGGTGCTGACTTGCTGTATGACCTGGGGTGGATCACAAGTGGCTCGTGCCTCCATTTCCTCAACTGCACAATGGGTCTAAGACTTGCCTCAGTGAGATATCTGGAAGCTAAAGAAGATTGTTATAGTTCCCCAGAAGAAAAGAGTGATATACATTTAGGGAGGTGACGTAAAACGCATTGGTAGCAGGCTGCTTCAGGGGAATCACTGAGGCCTAATGGAGAGAGTGTGGGCCTGGCAATCAAGAATCAGGAGGACCTGGGTTCTAATTCTGATCCCGCCACTTGTGGTCTGAGTGACACTGGGCAAGTCACTTCACTTTTCTGTTCCTCAGTTACCTCATCTGCAAAATGGGGATTGACTGTGAACCCCATGTGGGACAGATACCTCTGTCCAACCCAGTTACCTTGCATCTTTCCCAGCGCTTTGTACAGTGCCAGGCACATTGTAAGCATTAAAATACCATCATCATCATCATCACTGGCAGCAAAGAACGACAGTCTATCCTGACTCTAGTTGTTTCCAATTCAATTGACTGGGTGATAGCATGATTTCCTTTGGATCTATTAAACCCAGTTTCTTAGTAAAAACATCGTAGGAAGTCAATCGAACGAACCTCAAGAATTCAAGAACCAAGGACCAACTAAAGTGAGATTCTGACTTTCCTCAGAAAGATCTCTTGGGTTGATTGGGGCTAGAAGCAGGTTGATTGCAATTTGAAGCTTAAAATTGCTCTGTAAAAGGCAATTTTGGCACTTGCGATTGTTTGCAAAATTCCTTTTCAGATGTGCCTCAGAATTCCGGAGGAGGGGAAAAAAAAATGACCCCTTAGTCAGAACTCCAAGAAAACAAACAAGAGGATTAACATAATTGCTTAATCAGCAGCATTCAGCCAGAGCCTACTGGAGTGCTGAATTAATCATCTCATTGTGAGGAGCATTCTAAGTAATGAACATAATGAGAACTTTGTACAGCTGGGAGTCATTTGGCTCCATTAAAAACAAAAATAAATATACCTTGGAAAACACTATTTTGGCCATTTTTAACTCGCTACCTCATCTGAAAAATTGATTTTTGCTCATCGAATCAGCTCCTTAAGAAAGGATCACCTCTCTAGTCTTTGAAAATGTGCAGATGAAATAGGGTCACGCTTTTTCCCCTTTCTGGTGAAACAGTGTCAACATCTCAGCACTTTCTAGAGCTGATCTGTTTTGCTGTTTTATCCATGTAGATCCTGATTCTATAGTGTTTGGGGCTTTAAAACCTATGTCTAGGTGGGCACCAGGGAGACAGTGTTACCTAATAAACAGTGCACAAGAATTGGAGTCAGGAGACCCAGAGTCTAGCCAAAGCCCTTCCAATGATTCATGCTACCTAGACAAGTCACTTAATCTCCCTGTGCTTCAGTTTCTTCATCTGTACAAGGGGGATAAAATATCTATTCTCTCTTCCCACTGAATTAGTGTTTAACAATGCTATTTTCCCATAATGATAAGGTTCTTCAAAAACACAACTCCCATTTTCTACAAATCACTGTAATTTCAGGCAAGTTCAAAGGATCAGTCCTTTGAATATCACATAATTGCCCAACGGTGATATATCAAACTGTCAGGGACAGTTGCCAATCAGTAGGTAGCTGTGGGACGGGAGGAGAAAATGTCCCTCTTTTATGTGCACAAAAAAAATCTCCAAGCTTGCATTTTTGGTAAGAACCGATCCCAGTGACCAGTGAAGTTTGCTCCCCTGGAAACATAGGTGACAGAGATGAGAGCTGTGGAAACTAGCAGAGTTATAAACAACTCCTTTGTACAGGTCCCTGATCCTTAAGTTTTCCTGACAGGATCATGGCTCTATCCATGCTGCTTAATAGTCTCTTTGGGAGGGAGCTAAATAGGTAGTAGGCTAGAGGGATTGCATGTGTAACAGAGAAGCTCTGCTTCAAGAGAAAGATGGCTTTCTCCACTGGGGTTTTGATAACACAACCTCGGCTAAAAACACCTATCTATATAGCCTTCACCCACTACAGTTCTGAAGTGTCCACCTCCAGAAAGCAGAAGGCGGGAAATCAGAGGGCCAGGAAGAAAACCCCCATCGTGGGCTTGCTCTCCAGGAGAGGTGCTCATGGGGTCACCAGTGAACGACACTCTTTCTCTTGGTGCTCATGGGATCATCAGAGAACGACACTCTTTTCTCTTGCTTTAGTTAGAATGGGGGCCATCAATGGGGTCATGTGCTCATGGTCTGTGATGAAGTGGAGTCAGAATGGTTGAACAAGCCTGGGCTAGCACCCGTGACTGTGAGAGATTGCGGGTGACCTCCCTTCAGGGGTTAGGTTGAGGAGCTGTGGTTGGACGGAGGTGTGTGTGTAGGACTCTAAGGACCTGGGTGTGCTGAGGGTCTGTTATGATTACAATATGGGTAGGTGGGAATGTCAAGCTGGTGTTAGGGTGTTTATGTGAGTGCCTCATTTGCCAACAAGCAGTGCAAGAACGAAAGGGGTTTCAGAAATGGAGGCTGTGGGAGTTGGAGGAAGGAGAGACAAAAGAGAAGAGGAGGAGGAGGAGTATGAGAAATGCCAGGCGCCAGATTGAATACAAGGGAGGAAGATTGGCAGGAAGTGGAGAGAGGACAAAGGACAAAGCCGAAACACATGGCAGAGAGAGACAGTAAGAGCAGAGGCCCTCAAAACACAGAAATTCTTCATTGCTTTTAGCTGGTGATGATTCAATCTATTCAGCCTAAGAAAATCCAAATTTCATCATGCTTCCTGTGTTCCCCAATATCAGACTGAGGCAAGAGGAAAAAATCGAGACATGTTAAGAACAAAATCCTGGATTGTATCTCCATCTCTCACTTCCAGTTTTTCCCTTAAGTGCATGAAAATGATGAAGACAAAACACAAGATAAAACAAGAATTTGTCAGCGTGCTGCATGCATTGGCAAAGATAGCTAAGGGAAATGGCTTATCGGTAGACTTCCGTTCTCCCAAACCATGCTGTCTCCTTGCTGTTCTGGGTTAAATATTGCAGAAAGCCTGGGCTGGTCCTTAAGCACTTGATAAGGGAACCATTTTCTTTTTTGTCGGCAAGGTGACATTGGAAATGGGCTCTTGTCCAATCTCAAGGCCACCAGCTGATCTCCCGACAAAAAGTATGTGGGAACGATGAGAGTTTCCAGCTTGGGCACCTTCTTGGAAGGTAGCAAAGGCAGACTTTAACCACACATTAGAGACTGAGGAAAAATCTTGGCATCTGTGGGAGCAAAAATGTGGCCACAGTCTGGCCTGCTGGCTTTCAGAGGCCCCTTGTCTGGTAGTATTAACAATACATGCAGGAACAATAGTAGTTGCAGGAGTAATAGTGATGCTATTTACTGAGCCCCTTTTGAGTGCAATGCACTTTACTAAGCACTCAGGAGAGAGCAACAGTATGAACAAGACTGGCCCTTGCCCACATGGAGCTTACACTCTACTAAGACAGGATCTTTTCTCCTCCACCTCGACTGGCATCTGCATCTTCACTCTAGACTGAGCTCCTTGAGAACAGGAAATGTATCTACCAACTCTACTCAATTACTCTCCCCCAAGCACCTAGTACAGTGCTCGGCACACATTAAACACTCAGGAAATAATGTTGATTGGTGGGAGTCGAGGCTGCCCACACCAGGATCAGCCATTCCACTGCTGAAGATCAAGGCAAGATGAGATTTAGACTATTTGCAGTAGCTCCAGCTGTTTGCTACTAAGAGCTTTTGAATGGAGTGGTGGGAAGTTTTGAATATCCCATATGCAAGTCTTGTTTAACCTCTTAATACTGCTATTTTGGATTGTTGAGTTTGTTCTATATTAGACCTGCACTAAGCACTTGGGAGAGTACAATACAACAGTTAGCAGACATATTCTGTCTTCCCGTGAGCCCTGAGATCAACCTGCCATAGTTATCAAGATTGCTGAGAAACATGGATTCCAGGAAGGAGGGAACTCAAGGTCACTCCAGGTTTCCAGTTCTGCTGGTTGGGGCTTGACTTCCCCTGAACTCAAAGGACCCTAATTTCCCCAGTCTGCTCAAGTCCTGAAGCCTCCTTTATAAGCAGGTAAGAAGCAGTGTGGCCTAATGGAAAACAAAAAGGACTGGTTCTAATCCCAGCTCCACCATATGCCTGCTTTGTGACCCTGGGCAGGTCACTTCACTTCTTTATGCCTCAGTTACTCCATCTATAAAATGAGGATTAAGATTGTGTACTCTATGTAGGGCAGGGACAGCAGCCTCTCCAATTTTCTTGAATCTACTGGAGAACTTGACTAGACTGTAAGCCCGTCAAAGGGCAAGGACTGTCTCTACCTGTTACTGATTTGTACATTCCAAGTGCTTAGTACAGTCCTCTGCAAAAAGTAAGCGCTCAATAAACACTATTGAATGAACTTAATACAGTGCCTAGCACACAGTAAACACTTAAAAAAAAAAAATCACAAAAAATACATAGTCAACTTCCATTAACCAATTTTTTATACTGGGTTCTTTGTGTAATAACAATAATAGTATTTGTTAATAATAATAATAATAATGTTGGTATTTGTTAAGCGCTTACTATGTGCCGAGCACTGTTCTAAGCGCTGGGGTAAACACAGGGAAATCAGGTTGTCCCACGTGGGGCTCACAGTCTTAATCCCCATTTTACAGATGAGGGAACTGAGGCACAGAGAAGTTAAGTGACTCGCCCACAGTCACACAGCTGACAAGAAGTATTTGTTAAGCACCTACTATGTGCCAAACACTGTTCTAAGCACTGGGGTAGCTAGAAGGTAATCAGGTTGTCCCACAGGGGGTTCAGAGTCTTAATCCCCATTTGACAGATGAGGCAACTGAAGCACAGAGGAGCACACAGCTGACAAGTGGCAGAGGCCAGATTAAAACCCTCGACCTCTGACTCCCAAGCTGGAGCTCTTTCCACTAAGCTATGCTGCTTCTCAAAATCCCCCTGTAATCTTTAAACTCCTTGGGGGCATGGATCACATCTCCCAACTCTACCACATTGTACTCTCCCAGCCTCTCAGTACAACATCCTGCACAGTACAGCACTCTGCACCCAGTAAGTACCTTTGATGTGTAAGCACTTGGAAGAAAGAGCACAACAGAGTTAGAGACACGATCTCTGCTCTCAGAGATTTTACAATCTAGCGAGCGCCGCTCCCACGTCCTAGGCCTTTATCCTGGATTGCTGCTTCCCAGAGGAGTTTGCAAAGCTGAATTCTGGGAGAGAACATGGGCCCGATTTGTCTAACGGGGTGGATGCCTGGGAACCAGCTGCCTGTCAACCATTGGATTAGGTCCGTTCGCCGGATAATAGCTCAGGAGAACTCCAACACAGAAGTCTGACTCCCATCCATAATAATAATGTTGGTATTTGTGAAGCGCTTACTGTGTGCAGAGCACTGTTCTAAATGCTGGGGTAGAGACAGGGTAATTAGGTTGTCCCACGTGAGGCTCAGTCTTAATCCCCATTTTACAGATGAGGGAACTGAGGCACAGAGAAGTTAAGTGACTTGCCCACAGTCACACAGCTGACAAGTGGCAGAGCAGGGATTCGAACCCATGACCTCTGACTCCCAAGCCCGGGCTCTTTCCACTGAGCCACGCTGCTCCATCTGAACATCAACCGGTCAAATTTTACTCGATCCCTATAAACTGAGTGAGGAAGTGCCATTGAAAACCCCCACCGTAAGGTTGAAAATTCAGGTAAATAGCATTTGCTCTATTACAACATGTGTTTTCTGAAAAATGTCCTCAAATGGGTGTTTATTTTGTCTCACGAAGATCCAGCCATCAGCTATGAATAAATTATCCTACTAGAACAAACATATTTGGAGGAGCTATGTTTACTTGGCTTTAAATATCCAGATTATAGAGGTGAGAGTGTACCTTCTTAAATCCTTGAATTGTCTAGGTGATTTGCCTGGATAGGCCCAACCATAGAGAAACTGCCCTGAATGTTGGAAATCCCAAATGGGCTGGCTAGATGACCCTCATTGTTAACACATATCAAATTAGAATCTGGGTTCTAATTCCACCTCCACCACTTGTCTGCTGTGTGACCTTGGGCAAGTCATTTAACTTCTCTGTGCCTCCATTACCTCAACTGTAACATGGGGATTAAGACAGCTCTATGTGAGACATGGACTGTGTCCAACCTCATTACCTTGTTTCTACCCCAGTGCTTAGAACAGTGCTCTGCACATAGAATACGCGTAGCAAATACCATCATCGTAGTTGGTTGTTTCTGTATCGTCTCCCAAAAGTCACATTCCCTGCCTCAAACCTGGAGGGCCGCATCAATTTCAAAGCTCACCTATGGTTTCTTCTTTTAGCTTAAGAAGAGCCTGATTCCAAAACAACCCTCACAGCTTTAAGGTTTAGCTGTAGCTTTATTCCCTACCTAATAACAGTTTTATTACTTAAGCGCTTACCATGAGCCAAGAGCTCTACTAAATGCTGGGACTTATTCAAGATTATCAAGTTGGACAAAGTCCCTGCCTCTCAGAGAGCTCATGGTCGGAGTAGCAAGGAGAGCAGGTATTTAATTCCCATTTTACAGAAGAAGCAACTGAGGCTCAAAGAAATTGAATTACCTACTTGCCCATGGTCACCCAGCAGCTAAATGTCAGACTCCCAGACCTGGGCTCTCTGCACTGGGACCTACTAATAATAATACTAGCAATTGTGTTGTTTAAGTGCTTACTTTGTGCCAGGCACTGCACTAATCCCTGAGGTGGATACAAGCAAATCAGATTGGATATAGTCCATGTCCCACGTAGGGCCCACAGTTTCAATTCCCATTTTACAGATGAGGTAACTGAGGCCCAGAGAAGTAAAGTGACTTGTCCAAGGCTCCACAGCAGACAAGTGGCAGAGCTGGAATTAGAACCCATGACCTTCTGACTCCCAAGTCAGTGCTCTATCCACCACACCGTGTTAATGGTTCTTGAGTGGACAGACCTTTCTGGCCATCAAAACTGTTATCAATCATTTAATGAGTGATATTTATCGAGTGCTTACTACAGGCACATGTTATGGTTTCAATATTTTCTCTGACCACCCCTCTTCATGACTATCTCCAAAAAAAACCACGCTTTTCTTGTGACCCCCATCGTTATTCATCCTTTTATTAAATGTTCTGTTTACCACAATCATCATCATTACAGTCATAATTTCCTTTTTGGGAATCTAATTGTTGTTTGACAGTTTCTCAAGATTGTCAAATGAGAAAAGGAAGCAGATAGGAACCGAGAAACATTGACAGATGTTTATGTTCAAGAGGAGAAATAGTAGCCTGGGCACTATGGGTCTCTTCATTTTCACTTCTCGACTTAAGAGAAATACCTCAGGGTCCGTTAAATACCGATCCACGAGATAAGACCCTATGAGAGGGAAATTCAACAGGACAGCATCTGGAATCAGGACAAGACCCAGTGCGTGTACAGTTCCTTAAATTCCTTCAGCTCACTTTCTTCATTTGCCGGAGGTAAACACCCGTCGATAATCTTCAGCCTGTGGAACTCACCGGTTCCAGCCCCGTGTCTTCGAGCCCCGTGGTGACAGGCCGCAATTCGTCACCTGATCAATCATAACTGTCAAAGGCCTTAATGTCTAGGGCTGGGGTGTTTTTTGTTTTTTTTTTTTGGTTGTTTGTTTGTTTTCGTTGCCTGCTCCATTTCATTGGCAGGCCTCAACTCTCCTTGAAAGGAAACCCAACACGTAGGCCTCGAACTCCACCATCTGTGGAGACCGAGGAGACGTCTGGGACTTCTCACCGGCTTTGATTAAAAACTGAGGCACCCCAGGACCCGAGATGTTTCCCTGGCCCACTCCTGTGGTGGGTGGCCTTTCTAATTCCAGAGCTGACCAGAAACACGGAGACTGAGGGGATGAGGATAAATCAATGAAACGTTGCTATTTATTGAGCACTTACTGTGTGCAGAACCCTGTACTACTACTACTACTACTAATTCTAGTAGTGTTAAGCATTTACCGTGTGCCAGGCACTGTGTGAAACGCTGGGGAGGATACAAGCAAATCGGGTTGGATGCAGTCCCTGACCCACGTGGGGCTCACAGTCCCAATCTCCATTTTACAGATGAGAAAACTGAGGCTCAGAGAAGTGGTTACATGCCCCAGGTCACACAGCAGACAAGTAGCGGAGCCAGGATTAGAGCCCACGACTTTCTGACTCCCAGGCCCGTGCTCTATCCACTATGCATGCTTGGGAGAGTACAATACAACAGAATTAGCAGATACTCTCCCTACCCATAACAAGCTAACAAGAGCCTAGAAGCGGGGCAGGCAGGAATTAATATCCTGAGAATCACACGGAGAAACCTATTCAAGTTTGAAACAGCCTTGCAGATAACATACGGGCCCATGACCTGCTTCTGTCCATCTGCTTCCTCTGTCGGAGCCCTCTTTTCCACTCACGGGGCTCGTGTCTTTAAATATCCTCAGCATGTGGGCTAGTGACTATTTCTAAGGCTGGTACCGAAGAGAAGTCTTCACCAAGTGCTAACCACAGCAAGGATCCACATGCTTTTCTTGGCGCTTCAGGGGCAGGGCGTCTACCACGGCAAGGGAACTCTCCTCCCCTGAGATTTTTATTTTAGGTAGAAATGATTTTGTTTACAGAGGCAAATAAGAACCATCACAGCTTGTTTGTTATAATGTGATGTGAAAGCTGTACTGAAATATAGGCTCCTCTCCGTCAACCACAAATTTCTGAACTTTAAAAATAGTTTTTAATGATTTCTGAACCATAATTACATTGCACCGGTCCAATAGTTTGAGTTTTATTTTTCCTTCTAGCTCCAACTCTTCTTACTGTTGGAAAATGTTTTAAGAAAAACATGGAAAATTAACATGTCACCTCTGTTTCCTTTTAGGTTAGGTCTTCCACATTGCATCACCAAATTTGTGAATTGTGGCATCATGAGGGTATCAGAGGAACGGAGCCAAGTAGGCCTAAATTTACCCAAGGGAGGCTGTGTGGCCAAATGGGAAGAGCTTGGTTTTTGGAGGGTCAGGATACCCAGTTCTACGCCCGGCAATATCCCCTGGCCTGCTCTTTGACCTTGGGCAAGTCACTTAACCTCTCTGAGCCTCATTTTCCTCCTGTTTTAAAATGTGAATAAGCTTCTTGCTCTCTCTGTATCAGATTGTGAGCTGCTTCCAATTTGATCAACTAATGTCTATTCCTTATAAACACTCAGTAGTTATTAATATCACTTTTTAATAATGCATCCATTCTTGAGATTCTCTCAGATTGTGAGCCTTAGGTAGGAAAGGGACTGTTGCCAATTTAATCAACAAGTGCCTATGCCTTATAAATACTAAATAGCTATTATGATTGTTTTTCAATAATCAGGGAATCTGGATCAGAAATAGCTGGAGAGCACTGAAACAAAAGAAAAAGAACTATCTTTGCCTTCCAAAGTTCAGGGAGGGTACAGAAAAAGGCTTAGGGAGAAAAGAGGTTTTATTCTTGATTTTTTTTTTTGAGGGTTTACAATGGGCCGACTCCTAAACAAAGCCCAATTGATTTTGCTGTCACAGACCTCTAGTTGGAGGTTATGTTAATAGATGAGAATACAGGGACCCTCTTTTCTAAGTAGGATGAAAATGCTCCATCATTCTCAGCCTGTTATTCTCCAAGGGTTCTGGACACCTCAACATTTCCCATCCAAATCCACTCATTCCCCTCTACAACATGAGTCAACTGCCATGTAACTGGACTGATTTTTGACTCAAGGGACGGGTGTGCCAGAGTGACAAATGGTTGGATTGTCTTGAGCTAGTGGCCAAGAGAATGTTTGAAATTCTAGGGAAAATTATAGCCTGTGCTTTAGAGTTTTAATAGGTGATGTGTCATGTGAAATAACAGCTGGCGAGCCTATTATTATCTATGATTGAAGCTTCCTTCCTATAAATCTGGGTGTTGGGATTCCATCATTTCCAGAAGAAATCGGAGTTTTCCATTCAAAGGTCAATAGCATTGCCAGAGATTCAGTCCAAAAGGACCTGGGCATCCAAATTATAGCAACTGACTTGAAAAAAAGAAATGTGGTTGATTAGTTAGTTCGGAGTAGCCAAAGACTCCATTCCTTCTCTGCTACTATGTGTTCGGAACATATGACCGAATCTCTATAGATCATCTGAAAAGTGGGCAACTAAAACGCAGAACCAAAATGAGATTTGGGAAGACCTACCTGAGTAGTGTGTTAAGGTTGCCTGCAATGTCACCTATTAATGATAATGATCAATAAGATCATCACATTTATACCACTGCAAAAATCACTTTTGATATGATGGTTATGGAAAAAAAAAAAACTGAAACATTAATTGAACAGGACTTAGAAGCAGGACCGGAAACAAGGAAGTTCCAAGTCACCCTTTGCCCCATCCAAACCCAGGATAGTTCTTTAATCCATCATCATCATCATCAAGCATTTATTTGATGCCAAACAATTTTGAGACACCTTCCTGAGAGTTAATTAATTGAAATTTATGCTCTACCGACTGGGAGGCTGTACTCCAAAAGCCAAAATATTCCTGCCTAATGAGACCAGAAAGACAAATGTACCAATCAAGTTTTCAGATGGTATTTGTTTTTCACTCTATGCCAGGTACTGTACTAAACACTGGAGTAGATACAAGATAATCAGGTTGGACACAGTCCATGTCCCATGTGGGGTTTATGGTCGTAATCTCAACTTTACCAATAGGGAATTAAGGTACAGAGAAGTTAAGTGATTTGCCGAAGGTCCCAAAGAAAACAGGCAGCGGAACCAGAATTAGAACTCAGGTCCTCTGATTCCAAGGCTAGTGCTCTCTCCACGAGGCCGTGCTGTTTCTCACTTTGAAAACTGCTAATATCTTCCCAGCTCTGCCACTTTTCTGCTGTGTGACCTCGGGCTGGTCACTTCAATTCTCTGTTGCCTTAGTTACCTCATCTGGAAATTGGGAGTTAAGACCATGAGTGCTATGTTCACAGAAACCACAGAAGTCAGCAGCACTTAGGTGTGTGTCTTTAAATTCTCTTGCTTTTCTCTACTCTTAATTTATTTTAGGACCTGCCTCCCCAGGTATGTTGTAAAGTTTCTGAGGGCAAAGACCTCATCTACCAATTCTAATGTACTCTTCGAAGAGCCTAGTATAACGCCCTGCTACTAGAATTTGAGTGGGAGATTGGTTTGCAGCCAAACTTATTTACAAAAAAAGGCATTAGCTCTCTCTTTTGCCCTTTTTTCACAGATGGACCATTTTTGTTTCTTTTTTTTGGCCTTGCTGTTGCATAGGATTGATTACTGCATGGCCCAGTCACAATCCAGACTACCTTTTCCCTGCCTCCAAGCTGAGAAGAAGGGGGGAAGTGAAATCAACAAGTATAATGTGCAAATAAATAAAATCCAGTTCAAACCAACCACTTGCTTCAGTCAAAAGCTCCTGGCCTTGTTTCAACAATACCCAGAAGAGTTTCTTAGCTATCTTGTTTTCAGACTGTTTTAAGGTTAATCCTTCAAAGCTTACCTTGTTTTGAAGTACTTAATAGGGACCATGCTAAAGTGTCTCAGGAATTATCATGTATTGATGATTCATGATGTCTTTCTGGAAAATGGAAAGTAAGGAGTCTAATCAATAAAATTATTTTATCCCTTTGAACTAGTTCCAGGTCAATTTTTCTTGGCAGTTTTTTGGCTTCCTGAATTTGACTGACCAAAACGATGAATAATGATCTAAAATTGCACAATATACAGAAACCATCTGTTAGGAGCTAGAAGATGATGTCATGAGACCATTTTGTTAATCTGAATTTCATGTCCTGCCAGTGCTGATGTCACTGGATTGGTAAAGTCCTGGCAAAATCCAGCTTTCTAAGTATGAGTAGGTATGGGAATCTGGGTCCCTAAGGAAGAAAGTATTCTTATGTTTTCTAGAAAAGGCAAAAGGATAGCATGAATAGGAGGACAATGATTTGAGAAAACAAGCACCCGTTCTCCACTGAAATGAAAGTGGTCGGTGGTGGTACAGGAGTTTTGTTTCCTAAACACACAAAGTGGAATACTGAAAGGGATGCTAACGTGAAAAAAATCACTCCCTTTGCTGTATCTTCACCAGAAGTGCCAAGACAGCAAGTTGTACTAGGGAAAAAAAGAGATTGATTGAAAATGGAAAAGCCAATTGCATAAATGCAAATCACTGTTTTACACACATGGGAGCAATGGAGCAGATGTCAGCGTGGATTGCAAGCCAAATGGGAGTTATCAGGATAGGGCTATAGTTTTCAAAGAGCGCACTTTGGATAGGCATAAATTGGTATGAAAGACAAAAAAATAGTCAAGGGATTTTTCTAACACCCTATAATTGTGCAAAATATATGGCCGACTGATGAAATTAAGTATATTTTTAATGAACGCTTTTATTCCTTTCTGATTTTGGTATGGGTCCTAGTGATTGCTCAGGTCAATAATGGAACGGTTGTTAAAATGAATGAAGCTCGCAGAGGACAAGGAATATGTCTGTTGTTGTTGTACTGTACTCTGCCAAGTGCTTCAAACAATGCTCTGCACCCAGTGAGCTCTCAATAAATGATTGAATGAATCAACAGATCACATTTATTGAGTGTCTACTATGTGCAGAATATTGTACTGAGCGCTGGAGAGAGTAAAATCCAAGTCCTTGCCCTCTGGAATTTCATTATATCAATGCTTAAGTCATCACACCCCATGAGATTGTAATAATAAGTCCATCAATGGTATGTATGGAGTGCTTACGGTGTGTGGAGCACTGTAATGAAACCTTGGGAGAGAAAAATTAAAATGAGTTGGCAGACACATTCCCCGCCCACAGGATCTTACAGTCTAGAGAGGAGACAAATCTTAAAAGAAATTACAAATCTGTACATAAGTGCTGTGGGGCTGAAGATGTGGTAAATATAAAATGCTTAAAGGGTATGGATCCAAGTGCATAAGTGACACTGAAGAGACAGTGAGTAGGAGGAACGGGATTTAGTCAGAAAAGGCATCTTAGAAAAGAGACATTTTTAGGAGGGCTTTGAAGGTAGGGGGAGTGGTGTACGCTGAACACGAAGAGGAAAAACAGGTTCAGGCCGGAGGGAGGATATGGGCAAGGGGTCTGCAAGGCAAGATCAAGGCACAGTAATTTACAGCCGCCGTCTAGACTGTAAGGTCGTTGTGGGTAGAGAATGTGTCTGTTATATTATTATACTGTACTCTCCCCCAAGAGCTTAGTACAGCACTCTGAATGCAGTAATCGCTCAACAAATAAGATGGATTATACGGCGAGTAGGTTGACGTTAGAGGAGTGAAGTGTGTAGGCTGAGTTGGAGTAGGAATTCAGTAAGGTCAAAAGGAAGGGGGAGAGCTGATTGAGTGACTTAAAGCTGATTGATTGATTGGAGGATTGACTGATAACAGTAGATTAGCAGAAAAGGCAGATGTATATCCTAGACACTGCAAACAACATATGTCAGCACAGCTGAGTACTCACTGTGTACACAACATCGTTGAGACTCTGAGCCCCATATTGGCTTTTCAGTCACACGTACATCAGTATTACCCTTAGTGGTGTCTTCGTCAAGTACAAAGGACAGCTCTTATTTTCTCCCCATCCTTCTCTTTCCCCAGCCCCATTTCTCTGCCCCTGTCTCACTCCTCTCTCTCTCTTTCTCTCATTTATGCATACAAAATGGAAATACTAGAGAAGCAGTTTTTCCTAAAGTAAAGAAGACTGGCCTGGGAGTCAGAAGACCTGGGTTCTAATGGTGGCTCTGATATTTGTCATTTGTTTGACCTTGGACAAGTCATTTCTCCGGGCCTCAGTTACCTCATCTTTAAAATGGGGATTAGGACAATGAGCCTAATGTGGGACAGGGACAGTGTCTAAACTTCATTAGCCTGTATCTAACCCAGTGCTTAGTTCAGTGCCTGGAACATAGTAAGCCCTTTACAAATGCCATCATAAGGTAAAAAAACAGAGAGGCAGAAATATACATCTATATATCCCAATAATCCAGACATCCCAATCCTTTCAACTGAGCTGATCCATTTTTCTGCATAGTTATGCAATTTACCTAATATTGACTAGAAGCCTGAAGTCCTTTTAAAGTATTCCAAAGCAATTTTACCTCTTAATTGCCAATCACCAACCTCTCAACCCTCCTGTCAAAGGAAGTTAGTTTTAAATTTGAAGGGTGGGGGAAGGAGAATTGAACCTGTTCCAAATAAAAGCCCTTGTGAATATCAGTGATTTCTCTGCAATTTTTTTTTTCTGCTGTTTGGCATATCCTGTTGATATCCTCAAAAGCCTAATCCGCTAACCCTCCCCTGAAATGAGGCCTTTGTTCAGTTCTCTGGATAAAAATCTCCACTCCTAGCACCGCAACTCAATGAGGTGTCCACAGCCACTGAACTGTTGAGGCCTGCCCCGTGCTTTCGTTGGCACATGGTCAAAGCGTGTGGAAATGTTCAGGTTTTGGGGAGGGGAGGTGAAAGGGGGTGCCCTGCAATCCCTCGTCCCTGTGTTGTTCTGTACAGAAAGTTGCAACCTCTATCGCTCTGGCACATTTGGCTCTCTGGTACCAAAGAGAGGACACATTTTCATGCCACTTTTTTCATTAAGATGTCATTGATTTCCCCCTCAGAAAATAAGATGTTCTAACCTTTGGCAGGATGAAGGTTAAAAAGGAAAACGAATGGGGCTATTTGCGGAGAGAGACATAACCTTTCTACTTGGTCTAGTTCATTTCTATCATGGGGACTTTGCTACTGTCAGTTTGGAAAAAAGTGAGACAGAGTAGACTCAGGGAGTCAATTCATTATAATGTGGATTATTTGATTTTTATTCTAGTTGAGCCTAAACGAGGTATTTGACACTTTTTAATTCATAGTACAGATGACGCGAGTGGAAGAATTTACGTACTTCTGAGGCTTAGAAATATTGTTTGAAAGTTGGATCCGTTTGAAAAAAAACGATGAAAATGATGATATTGTTACCACTGATAATAACAAATAATAATGATAATAATAGTATTTATTAAGCAGTTACTAGGGGTCAAGCAGTGCTGTAAGCACTGGGGTAGGTAGAAGTTAATCAGGCTGGACAATGTCGCTGTCCCACATGGGGCTCACAATCTAAGCAGGAGGGAGGACAGGTATTCTATTCTGGGGAGGATTTGCCATAGCTAGTTAAACTTGGGTTGCTTGATGTTCCAGCACACATTAAAATGGACATTTGACTTAAGCAGAGAACCTTAAAAAGAGACTAGAAACTCAGAATAAGCATGGTATTTTTGTCAATGGGCCAAAAAAAGTATTCTCCATGAACAGCCATCAAACAAAGTATGTTTCCATTAAGACAGTAGCTATCATAATAGGTAATTTAAGGAAAGGATCCCGGTTGACTTAATCATTTACCTACACTGTAGAGCAATTGGCCACCTAGGTTCTGTACAGTTCAAAAATTTGACAGTTAAAATTTGACTAGACCCCAATATTTTTTTATAAATATCATATACATTTTATATACTATATTATATTTGTTTTCCATCTCATGAAATGGATGAATTGGGCAGCTGCCATTTACTTCCCTTTATATTACCAATACTAAAAAATGCAAGAGATGAGAAATGGCATATGTGTATTTTTTCAGATTAGAGTGTTTGGTTTGAATGGAATATCAGCTTATTTCAGCTATTTAGAGCTGTAACCCCAAGAGTCTGATTCTAGAATTCAGAGCTGAATGTAAGCCCATTAATATTAATAGATTGAAATTTTGAAAAGGGGAGATTTTGAAATGGAGTAGAACCAGTGCATGCTACACTCTGGAGTAAATCAGTAAACAGCTGATAGCTTTTGTAGGCCAGCGTGGGCTAAAAAGCGAGGAACCACAGGTCAAAATTAGAAGCAGTGTGGCCTAGTGGATAGACCATATGCCTGGGAGTCAGAAGAACCTGGGTTCTAATCCCAGCTTTGCCACTTGTCTGTTGTGTGAACTTGGGCAGGCCACTTACCTTTTCTGTGCTTCAGTTACCTGATCTGTAAAATGGGCAATAAAGACTGTGAGTCCCATGTGGGACAGGGACAGTGTATAACCTGATACTCTATCTACCGCAGAGTTTAAATACAGTACCTGGCACATAGTAAGCGCTCTAACAAATACCATAAAAAAGGCCCTCTGGCACAGTTCAAATTCAACTCACAGAGTTGCCTGCATGGCATATGAACAGACCCTAGGACTCAGATCACGTAAAATAAATTGGAGAACAAATGCAATTAGGTGGGAAAGATGCTCAAACCTTTGAGTAAATTCTATCAGATTTTCATAGGATAAAAAAAAACTATTTTGGGGGTGGGTAAACAAAGTCTCTTCTATATTTTAAAATCATTATCCATGTAATTCATGTCCAGTAATTGGGCCTTCTCAGTGAAGTTCCTGAAGAGATAAACGGGAGAAGTGTATTTTCACTCTAACCATTTCATATCTTTCCAATGGCTTTGGATATTCTAAGTGGAAGGGCAATTTTGTTCCAACTTGAGATACCATTTTAGAGGTGAAAAATGGAAGGATTCAAGAGTTTTACAGGGAGCTACAGAACAGAACTTCATCCTGATTTTTTCCAGGAAGCCAACAACAGGAAATAACAATCCCAGATTGTCACAGACAATCCCAGGAAACAAAGGATGATGGACGCTTAAATAAGAATTTTTTTCTTGATTGTGAAGTCTAATAAACAATTAAACTGGATGGCCACTTGTTACATAATTATGCTGAATGGACCATATTTTCAAATGATAAAGAGAAATCCTGATGACTCTAAAATGGGATCCCATTACAAAGACAAAAGGTCAGCTTGCTTTCTTTACAATCAACATATGTTTTCCATTGGGCCTCTCTACTAGTCTGAATTTTCTTGCCCCTCATAGTTTATTGTCACATTTTTCCCTGTGCAAAAAAAAAAAAATACAGACAACATAACTTTACATCATCCTGCTCCTTCTTTTGTCTGAAGAAGCTTGGGGTAGTTGGCTATATTCTGTTTGGCATGACATATTGACCTTGATTAGGTTGGAGGAGGAGCTCAGAGAGACAAAACACACCCAGATTTGTAGCAAATGCAGCTTTTCCAAAGCTCCATTTCTCTCATTTTGTAAACTCCAAGCTGTGGAGTAATATTCACCAGACAGGTCATAAATCATGCCCAAAGACAGGTGCAATAAATACCAATGTCAAAAAGTTACAAAGTAAAATTATATTGTTTTGACAAGACGTCCAGATGCGTTGACAACGGAGTAAGTAAATGGCCTCTTTTCTGACTGGGACATGGGATGGGGGAGATGGATCTCAAGATAGAAAGGGTGAAAAATAACACAAAGATTTAAAGCCTTGTTATCCTAATTTGGCTACTATCAAGAAAATGACCACAAGGAATCTCTCCTCAACAAATGATGTCTCCCTCCTCATAATCCTGCAGAAGTTTATGCATACAAGTGTATGAAATTTCATTCACTCATGTTTAAAATCAGAAACATTCTGAGAGCTTGACTAGAAGATTTGGGGGGTTTAATCCCATCATTGCCTTACATAACAAATGGGTGAATGACACTGGAATCTTATTTTATAGTACTCAACCACTGGCAAGCATGGTGGTCTTCATTCCGGTGAAGTTGAGACAGTATTTTGGAGTCGATATTGAATATGTGAGAACGTGAAATACATATGAGGATACATGAATATATGTGATTATAAGAGAATATATGAGATGTGAAAATCACATCTCCCGAACTAATATATCACAGGATTTCACTCTATCAATCAATTGCATTTATGGAATGGTTACTTTGTCCAGCACTTTATACTAAGCACTTTGGAGAGTACAGTACAATCCCAGCCTAAGCCCCCCTTTTCCTCAGCTCCCCTTCCCATCGCCCCGACTCTCTCTCTTTGCTCTACCTTCCCTCCCCTCCCCACAGCACTTGGGTATATATGTACAAATCTATAATTTGATTTATATTAATGCCTGTTTACTTTTGATGTCTGCCCTTCTAGACTGTAAGCCTGTTGTGGGCAGGTATTGTCTCTCTTCATTGCTGAACTGTACTTTCCAAGTGCTTAGTATAGTGCTCTGCACACAGTAAGCGCTCAATAAATATGAAGGAATGGATGCTTGGCACATAGTAAGCGCTTAACAAATGCCATCATTATTATTATTATGAATGAATAAATTAGTAATAATAATGATAATTGCCAAATTTGTTAAGCAGGCAATACGTGTCAAGCAACTCACTAAGCACTGGGATAGAAACAAGACAATCAGGTCAGACACAGTACCTGACCCACTTGGGGCTACACAGTCCCTGTAGGAGGGAGAACAGGTATGGAATCCCCCATTTAATAGGTGAGGAAACTGATGCACAGAGAGGTGAAGTGACTTGTCCAGAGTCACACACAAGTAACTGGGAAAGGCAGGACTAGATCTTGAATCTTTCACCTCCCAGGCCACAGTCTTTCCACTGGGCACATATTAAGAACTTAGAGACCCCTGTTATTACTATTATTATTTTTATTAATAAACATTTAGCCCTACACTCAATTCCTGCATGCAGGTTCTCAGGCCTGAAAACACAGGGCAGAGGCTCATCTGTCATTCCCAATGGGAGACTTTATCCATCCATAAAGTTGGATCCAAGTAAATTTGGCCAGATACCAGTGGCTCTTTCCCATCTCCTTCTTCCTCTCCCGCTTATCCCGTGCCAAGGATAGCAAGCCCCATTGGAGTACAGATGAAAACCTCGAAGAGCCTCCAAGAAGCCCGTGGGAGGTTCTTCCAAGAAAGGAGGCCAATTGGGAGGATAGTTTTATTCCTCTTTCTACCGACCTTAATGCTTTCCCTTGGCTGGGTGAATCTGGGAGGGGCAATGTTGTTCTTGCTGATTCCTCTATCTCTTTATGAAGGAAATGGTTGAAAAACCAGTTGCCCTCTTGTTCAAAATAATATCGATTCGATCTCGCAGGATATTTGATGGGGCAGAAGTGATTTACGTATCGATGTAAGAGAAATTAATTGTGGGGCTAGTTTTATGTCGAGGGCAGCGCGTATAATCCCGACGCCGTTCTGTTCTGTTCTGTTCCACTCCCAGCCGCGAGTGGAAGGACCTGGTAGCTGCATCCTATAAACCCGGCCAACGTGTTGCTTTGGAAAGGAATGTGACTCCCATAAATGAAGGCACTTGGAGGCCAAAGGTCACTGGGAGTAATTAGCACAGGCCATTTAAGGAAGAATAAAAAATCATGTTTTACAAGCTGGTAGAAAGAGAAGCAAATAATAATTTTAAACATTCCAATAGCAAGTTGTGTGGAGGGGAGTGTGTGTGTGTCTGTGTGTGTGTTGGTGTGAGTGTGCACGTGTGGGGTTTATTTTATAAGCAATTTTCTTGACCAGAATGAGCCAGAGCCTTACCGAAAATCAAGTAATGTCTTCAGGGCCATGAAGCAAACCCCTCCATTGATTTTTTTTCCATAATGTTTATTTCGCCCAACTTATCTTTTCCTTTAATCTAAAAATCATTTTGACACTGGACAAATACACAAGTTTGACAGCTGGAGTAAAATGAAATATGCAAATCTTCTGAGTAAATGGTAGCCCATTTTGGCTAGGCTCTCTAAAGACCTGACTAGATGGTGGATAGGAAAAAGGGGGGGGAAAAAGTAGCAGTTCCCAGTGAGAACTACACTGACAAAACTTTCCCTGCACAGCCAAGTCACCTGATGGTTAAGTGACCCATTAAAGACACCCAGGAGACTATCCAGTTGCCCATTTCATTTAAAGTAAATGAAATATATTTTCAGCTGTAGGTTGGGCATTGAAATTGCCTAATTGTTTTGAATAGGAAGTGACTTGTGTTGTAACCAGAAGTAAACTACAGGACTTTATGGGCAGGGTTCATTGTTGACTTTGATATATGTTTACAATTACCTTTATAAGCTTTTCACATGGAGAAAGCCAAAACGTTCTTGCCCTCGATAATGGTCGTTAGTGCTGGGAGGAACACGTTTTCCACAAAAAGTGCGTAAACCTGGAGTGAAAAACTGGCGACTGAGCAAATCAAGGAAGCAAATTAGTGATAGAAGGCTTATAAACAATCTTCTGCTCACTTTTAGGTCGTGTGTGCAGAGAGCCATCTGGTAGCCCACTGAGAAACAAGGCCATCCAGCTAGTGGTAGTTCTACATGCTAATGTGTCTGCTAAATATAAGTCAGAGGCTTAAGGTAAAGCAATAGGCTACAGTGGTGGATCCCTGATGGAATGTGGTTCTCATCTGTTGCTCTCAGAGAGGCTGGAATTATTTACATCTTTCATGGACATTTTTGGTATCCAGGTATGGGCTGAGACATTTGTTGGGCGATCTAGTCAAGGAAACTTAGATGGGACAAACGGTGACACGGCGACCCAGTGATTTTACTTAGCTGCGGTATGGGAGGGTGGGAGGACGGGGGTGCACTGCCTCGCCTCACCTTCTAATAATAGGCAGTAAAAAAACACATTGCATAAGGGTAACCTGATCTACTGACTGTTAAATTTTAAATAACTAACACCATCTTTAAATTACTTACAGGGAGGGTGTTTTTTCCTCATTTACTTTTAATTCCCTGAAGTTTTTCCATAGTTAAGAAAAACTTTTCTTCCTGAGAATTAAAATAGGACGACAATATATTTGCCTAACAACTACATACAGAATAAACACCGATATGTGCTCTAAGAAAGTTTTTAATACTATTCCTACCACTGGTAGAAGGAATAAAAAGGCTAATCATGGATTATACTTTTCAATTCTAATCTGTACTGCTTACTTAATAGAACATCCTATCTTTAGGTCTCATAGGTAGCTTTCACGTGGAAGATAAAGTGGCATACAAAGAGTTAGAAATTGGCGTTACATTGGCAGGCTAAGGCAACATAAGGCGTGTGTATCCCCCAGTCGCAGAGGAGAGTTTCTGCTACTTCATCGCCCTCATTTCTCCTTTGACCAAGTGAAAGAGAAGATGAGTTTGTTGCCATTAGAAGCTAAACTTCTGAAAGAACCCAGCAGCCAGCAGAAGCTCTTCCCCTGGATGGGAAATTTAGATTTTTCATTTGTAGCAGTGGTCCTAATAACAACAACTACAACAATAATAACATCAGTGGCATTTGTTAAGCACTTACTATGTGTCAAGGATTGTTGTAAGTACTGAGAAAGATAAAAGCTAATCAGGTTGGACAAAGCCCATGGGAGATGAGGTAACTGAGGCACAGAGAAGTTAAGTGACTTGTCCAAATGACACAGCCAATGAGTAAAGGAGCCGGGATTAGAATCCAGGTCCTTCTGACTGCTGGGACTGTGCTCTATGCACTAGGCCATGCTGCTTCTCTACACACGGGTGTAGGGAAACTGAAAACGGTTCCTAGAATATGTGACGTTCACGGACAGGTGGTATGTCCTGTGTACTAAAACTGGGAAGTGGTGTGTGTGTGTGCATGCACAACATTTTCATCTAATGTAACCCCAAAGATCTATTCCTCCTTTCCCTTCAAACTAGGGAAAATACATCTCAGCTCATCTCTTGGAATTGCCACCAAATGGAATAGATGCACTTAATAAGTAAGCATAATCTGTGATATTTATTGAGCACTTATTGCAGAGCACTGTGCTAAGTAAGCACTTGATACAGTAGAGCCAACAGACATGAATCTTGCTGTCAAGGAGCTAGTTGTAGGTTCTGAAATAGGTTCAACAGCTATTTCTTTATTTGTCTGTCTCAATTCACCCTTCGCTTGATCTTTAAGGCAGTTATCATTCACCTTATTTAACTGTGTTTTCAATTGAATAGAAACTCCACTCACTTGGATGAAAACTTGTTCAGATTTTGGTTGTCATTCTATAATGCCCACTCTAGGGAACATGCCTCATTTTATTAAATTGAGTGGCTTTACTCAGGGCTTCTTAGGATGGTTGGGATGAAAGAATCATTTTCATTGATATAAATTGCCTCAATTAATGAAAAGTTCATCATCAGCAGTATTTACTGGACACTTACACTTTGAGAGCCCCATATGGGAAATGGATTATGTCCATCCTAATTATCTTTATATCTACCCCTTGCATAGTACAGTTCTTGATGCACAGCAAGCAAATAAATACCACAATTATTATTATTATTGAGTCTTATATTGGGCACTTGACAGAAATACAACAGAAGTGTAAGAAACACTCCATGTCTTTGAAGAGGAAGTCTTTGAGGAAGTCATTATGAGCTACCCTGAACCGAGACAAGAGGCCTGAAAATAGAAAATGAGAAATTATAGTAGTTTTATGGATGAATACCAATGGAGCAGGAGGAATAGAGGTGAATTAGCACTATCTAGTGCCTCCACAGAAATTCTGCTAAGGATCCTTGACATTTTTCCAAAAGGAAAGCCATGTTTCACAAAGAAAACCCCCTCTAATGACTGTGAGGTCATTTTGGGTAGGGAATCTGTTTATTGTTATACTGTACTCTCCCAAACGCTCTGCACACAGTAAGCACAAGTGAATTGAAGGAATGAATGAATGAAGGCTGAAAGGCAGACCATGAAAAGTTCAAAACCATCAAAGAGAGCACCTAGTTCTCCAGGAAGAACTATTACCTAAAAACCTTACCCCGATTCTCCTTCTGCATCAGTGAGAAGGGATAAAAGATTGCATCTTTTCCAGAAATGAGTTTTTAAGAAAAATATTGACTCCGAATCATGTCATTTATAAAAGACCTCTTGAGGGAAAAGAAGCCCCAGTTATCTTTTCGCCCTTGCATTCTTCCTCCTCCACCTCAGAAGATCATTTTACCTCAGCGCTCTCCTCTCTCATTTAATGTACCTTGATTTTTCCATGATGCTTTGTATCTCTTCATTAAATCTAGCTCTTTACTGTTGGTTTTAAAAGCTGCAATCCTTCAGAATAGCTAGCCCCTACAGGACACTTAAACATTTGCTTCTAATCTGAAGGCAGCATTTACATTGGATTCTGTAAACAAAATCAGGCAAACCTGCATAAATAAAAATGCATGCATATCATATCCATTTTTGCTGACACTTTTGACTCTTGGATTGATCTTTAGCCAGGTTGTGAAATTCAAAGGGCAAAGGGCAGAGTTCAAAAGTGGCCACTTGCCTCTAGGACTATTGAAAATAATACACTAACGGAAGTCCTCTGGAGTAATTGGAGGAATTTTTTTTTTCCTCGAGGAAGGATGTCATTATATTGTTTCTAAGGTTAAGTCTGTTTAGAAGGAAAAATACTGGAGTGAAAACAGGCTTGAAACATTAGAAAGCTGGCAAAGTAAATTTGCAGAACCGTGTGATTTGATACAGCTCTGATAAGCAGGTATAAGAAATCCCAAGTCCCAGTCCAAAAATCTTCATTCCCCTAAATTTAAAGATCCTGAAAGTGGGTTATTATTAATCGGCTAGATGTGGGCTGATGTTCTCCGGCATTAATGTATCAAAATAGCTTTGATTGTAAAGAAAATGAATTTAAAAAATCAATTTAGAATAAGACACCTAGAAAGGAGCAATTTTTATGTCGGGTCTCAGAGACAATTCTTTGATTCTGACAATGTGATTCGTTCAAAGCACCCAATGAAGAAGCCCAGTCTGCATTTTTTCAAGCGGACTCCAAAACTCAGAAAAGATGGATAGTCGTAGGCAAAATAGGTGACTAGTTACCATACCTAGAATAAAAACAGGCACCCTTGCCATTCCTTGTCTAGTAAAATTGATTTTGGGACACTTACCGAAATGCGGCACATCCTAACGACTGACTTGGTGGAGCTCTACGCCGAGAGGGGGCAAGAACAAAAGAGTGGGAATGGCACTGATAACCCCCCCCCCCCATCACTATAATCAATTTCATCACACAGGTACTCAGTTCTGAACTCTCAGCCTAAGGTTAGTTGGTCACTCTCGATGAGAGTTTCCATAAAGTTCCATCATCATTTATTTTTGGCTCCTGTGGAGTTTTGAATACTATCCAGACTCTCCAAACCCAAATCTCCACAAGCCCCAAAGGGCCTAATTTATTACTAGGAAATACTTTTAAGCAGTAGGATGGTTGGGTTCAGTGTGATTGACTGTTTTTCTCCACAATTTCCAAGTTTCAGTTAGATTTTTTTTTTTGTAAAGCTAACAACAATTAGTGGTAAGACACTGACTTTACAAATTGCAATAATAGGCAAATGTTTCCGGCCTGATTATTTTGTTTCTACAACAGTGCTTGAGGCATAGAAACCTTTAATAAATACCATAATTACAATTATTATGTGATGGAGTTAAAAGTAATAATAATCATAGAATTACGAACTTATTAAGCGTTAAACACTAGGATAGATATAAGATAATCAGGTTGAATAAAATCGCCGTCCCACACGGGACTCACAGTCTAAGTTGGAGCGATGTTGATGATGACGGCATTTATTAAGAACTCATTCTGTTCCAGTCACTATACTAAGTGCTAGGTTAGTATTTAAAAGTTCTTATTCTCAAAGGAATGAGCTTAAAATATACTGTATTGTCACACACTGGACTAAAATGTTTCACACCAGAAGTGAAAGCTTATTCAGTCAAAAATCTGAAACTGAGCCTCATCAATTAATCAGTGAATGGTTTTATGAATGCCTACAATATGAGGAGCACTATTCAGCACTTAGGAGAGTACAAAAAGGTCAACAGATGTCATCTTTGCTCATGAAGAGGTTACCGTCTAATGGGGAAGACAGACGCTAAAATAAATTGCAGATAGGAAGAAAAATGGTAGATATTAGAAATGTGCTTAAGTAGGAGAGTTTGTTCAAAACTGCTTAAGTGGCAGTGTGTCCAAGCTCAAAGATGAAACTCTACCTGAATTTCCCAGTTAAGAGGTGAGGATATTATCCAAATACAATCCAGGCTGCACACTTTGCTCCTCTAATGCCAATTTATTCGTGATTCCTCAATCTTGTCTATCTTGCTGCCAATCTCCTTGCCCATGTCTTCCTTCTAGCCCGGGACTTCTTCCCCCTCCATATACAACAGACTACCATACTCCCCTCTTTCAAAGCCTTATTGAAATCATATCTCCTTCCACAGGTCCTCTCCGATTAAGCCCTCATTTCCCCCATTCCCTCTCCCTTCTGGTTTTCTATGCACTTGGATCTGTACTATGTTCTGAGCACTGTACTGAGCCCTGAGGTTGACAGAAGCAAATCGGGTTGGACACAGTCCCTGTCCCAGAGGGACTCACAAGTCTCAATCCCCATTTTACAGATGAGATAACTGAGAGACAAAAAAGTGAAGTAATTTGCAGAAGGTCGCACAGCAGACAAGTGGTGGACCTTTTGACTCCCAGGCCCGTGCACTCTCTGTCAGTGCTCAATAAATATGACTGATGGATTGATAATTCAGCCCTAAAACCCTGATTTTAAAGGAAACCCTGTGTGTCTTTGTTATTATCTAGCTTGGATTTCTGCTCAACCTGAACTTGCCATGTCACATCACCATTTACTCTATGGAGATGCCGCTTCAGGCTTGAAACTGTCTAGATTTACTGGATCCTCTTTCGATTATGAGCCTTGCTCTGAAATGTAGGAAGGAGGGGAAGTCACCCTGAGGCCTAAATTGTACACTGATTTGAGGCAGAGGTAGAAGCAGAGGAAATATTCGATTCGGGGGAGGTGAAAGGAGTAAAGGAGAATTCCAGCTTTGGGACCCGTCAAGAGGAAGAAATAAAAGTCCATAAGCCTTTCTTCCCTTCACATCTGTTTTTGTTTTTCAGTTTATCAGCCTGCTGTTTCTCGGCAGGGTTTTGCAATATTAGGCTCCCTTAGCGAGTTATAGAATATCAGCGGAGGTAGGTAAAGAGAGGCTTTTAGGCGACTTCTGCCTTTCCTTCCTTCAGGCTGCAGATAAAGCCTGGCTGGGCTGAAAAGACCAATTCATGCATCACATGTTATCAGTGCTCCGAAGGAAGAATTGGCATTTACCCTAAACACTGTTCAGTGATAATTCCCATCCCTCTTGTCAGGCATGGGGGTGTGGTAAGATAAGACAAGCTTGGAGATGAGGCCTGTCCAGACAGACTGGACTTTTCCTCTCAGAGCAGGTGCGGGCATCTTTGAAGACCCTCATGATGATATCCAATGTCTTCACTTTGAGCTTGGGGTTTTAAGAGGACCAAAGGGGCCAAGAGAGATTACCTACTAAAGCACCCAACAAATAGACAAAAGAAAATAAATCTAGAAACAGGGAGTGATCCAGACTCCCTCCTTCCTTACTTGGCCATCATAAGCTTCTCACTAGATTGTAAATTCCTTGAGAACAGAGGGGATTGTGCCAACAATTCCGTTGCATCCTTCCAAGTGCTTAGTAGAGTGCTCTGCACCCAATAATCGCTCCTTGATTGATTGCAAGTCAAAAATCCTCCTCTGAATGCACATCCTAGAGACAACATACCTTTGTCAGGCATGAATTGTTCTTTCCCATCCTAATATTTTGCATTTATCAGAGCTCTTTTTCAACAGATGGCTGGTAATGCTTGCCTAACACAGGTCATGTTTATGACTGGTTATCAACTGCCGGTGAAATTATTTTTTAACACTGGAAAATATCAATCCCAGGTTTTCGGTAGTACCCCAGAATAGGAGGCATCAAGTGTCTTTTTCAGATGACTAACCTAAGAACCAATATAAAATTGAATTATCAATTGCATCTCTTTCTTAAGTTTGAAAACAAGCTAAAGGTAGGAGCCGATAGGTTGCACTGAATTCTGTGTAATGAACTCAGTAAAGGCCACTTCTCGCCTCTCCGTGGTACAGGAGTTGAAACAGGTAGAAGCAGAAAAATGGCCCTGATCTCTCACAACTCAAAAGTTCAGGACGTAACCCCACAAACAATGCCTTTCTGAATCAAACCAGAGATCCATCCAGCCTGCTTTACTTGGCATCTATTCTAATGTTTGAGTATACACGTAGCACCCCCACCTTATGCTTCTACCTCCCTAACCTTCTCCATAGAAACTTAGGAGGGACCGAGTGTCCATGCATTTATCCAAACCTTTCTTAAACTACTGATATTTTGGCCTGCATAATTCCCCGTGGTAATGAATTCCATATGTTTACCACCTGCCGTGTGAAGAAGTGTTTCCTTTTGTTTGTTTTGAACCTACGTCTGACATGTGGCCGAACACCAAGGTTTGCAGAGATCTAAGCCAATTCTGGCTTAAGCCAGGCTAGGTGTGGGATGGAGAAGATGCCTGACCCCTCGTCTATGGATCCTCCACATCTGGTGTTTTATGATCCACAGTGTCGTGTCCCTTCCTCTCAACCCACCATCTACTCCGTTTCTGTCAAGCCCCGTTCTGTAAGGGAGTCATGGGCAAAACACAGGGAAGGTTAGGACAATCAGACCAGTCAGGCAGTCATTCACATGGTCCCTGGTCTTCAGAGGGGTTCACGATCTAAAATACATCTCTGGCTTTACCAACTGTGTGTCATTCAATCGTAATTACTGAGCCTTTACTGTGTGCAGAACACTGCACTTAGATCTTGGAAGAGTACACTGTAATGATCTGACACATTCTTTGCCCACAGTAAGTTTACAGTCTAGAGAGGGAGGTGCAAGCCTTTTCTAATCAATTGATGGTATTTAGTGAGAGATTACTCTGTGTTACTGAGTCTCTATTTTGCAGATAGGGAACTGAGGCACAGAGAACTGAAATGGCTTGCTCAACCTCACACAGCTAGTACATAGAAGAGCCAGGATTAAAACCCAAAGAATCACATACTGATTGATGCAATTATGCTCAAACCCATTTATTCAAATATCTAGAAAGAATTTGTCCTTAGAGGTCAAGACTACAAGGATGGGATGTGGATGATGTTTTTCACATGCTTTCCCCCCCACCCCTTCAAGTTTAAAGGAGCTCTCCATAATTGCTTTTCATTAAATTTGGACTTGGAAGAGTTCAATAAGAAAGTTGGTAGATACAGTCCCTGCACTCGAGGAGCTTACAGTCTAATGGAGAGACTGTAAAATAAACTATGGGTAAAGGCAGTAACCAAGTACAAAGATATAGGCAAAAATTAGTTCCTTCTAGCAGAGATGTTCACCCTAATGCACTTGTCTTTACCCCAGAGATTAGAGCAGTATTTATAACATAGTAAGTGCTTAACAGATAGCATAAAATATAGTAATAAATTCCCAAGTTCTGGGAAACTCAACACAACTGGTTGATACCATCCTCGATAGTTCTTCAGTTAAGTCATATAGAAAGTCTGACTTATTGGAAATTGTTCAGTAAAAAAAAAAAAAGGGTCCAAGATGAAGTGCAGCTGATCATGTCCTGCAGTAGAGATTCAGCTAAATAATATGGTTGGACAATTTTTACTGGAACCTTTGTATCCTCCCCAGCGCTTAGAACAGTGCTTTGCACATAGTAAGCGCTTAACAAATGCCATTATTATTATTATGGGAGATCAAGATGATCACGAGTAGGAAGAGAATGAGGAAGAGGAGAACAATGGGGATCAATCAATTGGAGCGCTCACTGTATTCGGAGCACTGTACAGCACTTGGGAGAGTACACTAGAACCGAGTTAGTAATATTGTGATGATATAGTGGTTGAGATGGCAGAGAAGCAGCGTGGCTCAGTGGCAAGAGCCTGGGCTTCAGAGTCAGGGGTCATGAGTTCGACTCCCGGATCTGCCACTTGTCAGCTGTGTGACTATGGGCAAGTCACTTAACTTCTCTGTGCCTCAGTTACCTCATCTGTAAAATGGGGATTAACTGTGAGCCTCACGTGGGACGACCTGATGAGCCTGTATCAAACCCAGTGCTTAGAACAGTGCTCTGCACAGAGTAAGCACTTAACAAATACAAATACCAACCAACGTGCTCCCCGCCCACGAACAGCTTATCATTTTGAGGATGGGAATGATACTTCTAGACTGTAAACTCACTGTTGTGTCCATTAATTATGTTGTACTCTCCCAAATGCTCGGTACAGTGCTCTGAATGCAGTAACCATTCAAGAAATATGAATGAATGACTGAATACTACCACCTCTCTCTGTCTTACATCTGTGTATTTACCGTGTGTTTTTTCATCTGAGGTCCAAGGTCACCAAAATATAAACCCTGTCAATTCACACTAGAAGCCACCCTGGCCCTGTTGTGAAGATGCCTACTCTTATCAGACCACTGCCGTTCTAGCAAACTCTATCACTCTCACTGCATCACAAAATTTAGTAGAACACACCCGGGACAACTACATGAAAATTGAGCCCCCCAAACACTCTTTGCCTTGAGAAGCAGCGTGGCTCAGTGGAAAGAGCACGGGCTTGGGAGTCAGAGGTCATGAGTTCGAATCCCGGCTCTGCCACTTGGCAGCTGTGTGACTGTGGGCAAGTCACTTAACTTCTCTGTGCCTCGGTGACCTCATCTGTAAAAGGGGGATTAAGACTGTGAGCCTCACATGGGACAACCCGATTACCCTGTATCTACCCCAGCGCTTAGAACAGTGCTCGGCACATAGTAAGCGCTTAACAAGTACCAACATTAATCTTGACCCGACAGGCACTATCCAGACTGCCTAGATACTCCCATTCAAAATAGGTTTTGAGAGGCTTGAATAATCTGGAAAATGGGTCTGTGAGCTTCAGGCAAACTGACTCCTCCCTTGGAGAATTCTGTTACAGTCATAACTCCATTATAATCTGTTTTCATCTATAATAGCTCTAAAAGAGGGAGAGTCTCTCTTGATGAATTAACTCTCCACATCTCGTTGGCTACAGAGGTGAAGGCAAGTGACTCTTTTCTGGTTTTCAGCTTACCTTAGCAATACCTGTAGAAAACCATACCCGATCATTCCAAAATTCTCGGTCTGTTTATTTAAATAGCTGCACATTTATTGGGGGGCTGGGGAAGATTGTCATGTATGGAATAGTATCCAGGAAATGAAAGAGAAAACCCCTTAGGGGAGGAAAATGGGAGACTTATGGTGTTTTCATTGCCCTGTATGAGCTGTTGAACATCACAGAACAGAATGCTGGGAGCAGACTGTCTGGAGCTAACCTGATGATTCTCCAGCTCACACTTGTCACCCCAGTCTGAAACCACTGTAGGGATGGCAACCAGCTGGAGAGAATCCAGCAGAGAAATGAATCACCCATATAAAAGACATGGAATTACCTGTACTGAAAATTTTTCTTTTAAGTTTTTGGGTTTTTTGACCATTTCGAACATATCCCGCTCAACTTCATTTTCTCATCCAATTTTAAAAAGTAGGCGATCCCACTGAAAATACACTGATAATCAAAATTCCCATTAACATCCTTAGTTTTGGCTTCTCACCCTCAGTAAACACTTTTAGTGAAGTGAACAAATGTAAGGAGCTAAATGAACTAATTTAAGTTACACTCCATTCCCTCTGTGATATCCAGGTGCTAACTAGCAACAAAATATCCTCATCCTGGGGGTGGAGAGAGGAAATTGTTACTCTAAACCCGAGTAATCTGTGAAAAAGATGACCATTTTCTGAATAAAAGCTAAGGAGTGTGCGTAAGATTAAGCCATTCCTGCTCTTCCCCTTGTCTGCCGTGTGACTTTGGACAAGTGACTTGACTTCTGTGTACCTCAGTTTCCTAACTTGTAAAAGTGGTAATGAAATACTTGCTCTTGCTCCCCTTCAGACCGTGGGCCCCTTGTGAGACAGGGACGATGCATGATTGGATTCTCGTGCATTTACTCCAATATTGAGCTCATCACACAGTTTGTTTTTAATAGCATTTGTTAAGCGCTCACTGGTGCCAGGAACTATACTAAGTGCTGGGGTAGAGACAACATGATCAGGTTGGACACAGTCCCTGTCCCATATGGGTCTCTCAGTCTTAATCCCCATTTTACAGATGAGGTAACTGAGGCACAGATAAGTTAAGTGACTTGCCCAGGTTATACATCAGATAAGTGATGGAGCCGGGAATAGAACCCTGGTCCTTCTGACTTCCAGTCCTGTGCTTGTTCCTCTAGGCCACAATGCTTCCCTAATGAATGTTGAAAAAATACCACAATTAATACTGTATTATGTTCCTTTAAAGCCTGGAACAAGAGAGGTGTGTAATACGTACAGTCCATGTGAATAATGCTCGGGCTCAACTCTACTAAAGAAACCCAGATCATGACCCCTAGTTCCTACCAACTACCAACCCCCAAATCCACCTACTTATCTTGTCTGCTTATCTTAGTAGTGCTCTTGTCACGCAATAAGCACTTTACAAAAGCGACATTAATGTCATCATCATTATTATTACCATTATTATCACTAGAATATTAATATTATTAGAATTATCATTATTATCCCCTGAACCCCATTCACGAAACCTGGTTTGCACTTAAAGAGAGGGACGCAGAAAATTAAAGGTGGATTTGATTCACTTCTGGGTTATTCTCTGCTGTTTATGGCTTTTGGTATCTATAGCAGCATCAGCATAAGAGTTATAAAGTAGGGACACTTAGGAGAAAGGATAAATTCCAGCTCTTAATCTGGAGTGTCACCCTCCGTGAATATTGGAGGATCTGGTTAGAGATCTGGTTTGCTCATCACCTACTTGATTTCCATATTTGGAGAAGAGTATACACACGTACATGGAGAACGGAAAGCGAAGCAGTGGCTTAGCTGTTATTTCTCTTTATCAAAGGGATGCGGCCCACTTCCCGAATATCTATTTGCCCTAATTTGTTTTCCTGACTTTTGTTTCAAAGCATGGTGGCTTGTGAGCATGTGGAATCTTTCTCTTTTCTTTCTGCTTTAAACATCTGCTCCTGATTTGGGAAAATAACATCCAGGAGTAGCCAGGCTGCTGAAAGGTGGGCAGGAAGGTCCCCTTTAATTAGGGATTGAATGATAATTCCAGACCCTCTCCAAACCCAGTGGTGGTGATTTTAGGGATTGCCGGGAGGAACAACCGAATCCAGATTGACCACTCATTCCCAACCCAATCTTTAAGGATTTGGAGTGGATCAGAACGTGGGTTTCCCACACACAATCAGTTTTCCCTCTAAGGGTTTACAGCTCTGTCTGTGTCTAATTCTTCAGCTCCCACTTTTTTATAAGAAAGAACCTGATGGACAAACATGCGCTTGAGATTAAAGCCTCCCAAGCACCGAGTTCAGTGTAAGAGAAGGGAAGCGTTTTGCCCAGCATCACACAGCAGACAAGTGGCAGAGGAGGGATTAGAACCCAGGACTGCTGACTCCCGGGCCCTTGCCCTTTCCACTCTCTCATGGTGCTTCCCAGAATATGTTCCTCTCCTTTGTCTCTTCATGTGAGAGTACCCGTGCAACACTTCTTGAACAAATCAAGTGGCTTAAACTTTTGAAAATGACTAGAACCCTGCTCTCTCCCTGCCAATATAGACAAATTTGTCTGGAGAAAGCATAAGTAGCATGGCCTAGTAGGAGTTCATACCTGGGAGTCAGAGGACATGGGTTCTAATTCTGGCTCTGACACATGCCTTCTGTGAGACCTTGGACAAGTCACATAGCTTCTTTGAGCTGGAGTTACCATATGTAAAATGGGGATTCAAGCCCACTTTTCCTTATCTCCCACTCTCTTCTACATCACCCTGACTTGTTCCCATTACTCTTCCCGGCTCTCAGCCCCCCCAGCACTTAGGTACATATCTGTAATTGTATTTATTTGGATTGATGTTTGTCTCCCCACCTCTAGACTGTAAACTCATTGTGGGAAGAGAATGTCACCGTTTGTTGTTGTATTGCACTTTCCCAAATGCTTAGAACAGTGCTCCGCACATAGTAAGCACTCAATAAATACAATTGAATGAATGAATGAATGAATAACTCTTCTCCCTCTTATACTTTGAACCCCATTTGGAATTGTACTCTATACCATTACTTAGTAAGCACTTAAACTCCATCATCATTAGCACTATTATTAGACAAGTAAAGAACAGAGAAGAAAGATCTGTATAACAGTACTTGAATCTTAAGAGCACAACTCTTCTATGTGAACTTAGAATTGCAAAACTTGCCAAAGTACAAACCCAAACATTTTTGGTGAAAAACAAGGGGGGGGTGGGCAGTGAGAACTATGCAGCTCTGTGAAATGTAGCATTTTTTTTCACAAAAACTGAGTCATAGCAGATATGAAGAAGCCAGTCCAAACATTGGAAGGCATTTGATGAAATATAAGCCTTAAGAGCATTTATATGCATAGATTTTCTGCACTTCCGCCCCAGTCATCAGAATCACCGTTCAGTGCTATTCCCTTATAGTCACTGGCACTTTGCAAAACAAATGTATGAATTACTTTATAAACTTCCAATAAGCTACAGAATAAGTCATTAGAACACTAATTGTTGGGGAACTGTTTGCACAGAGTTGGAGATAAGGGAACTTTGATTAAAAGCAAGGTAAATAGGATGGGGATTTATGTATGTTTGAAGTAAAAGGTTCTCCGGGGGAGAGCCCTATTGAACAACACAATTTCTCATTTGCAACCTATCTGCCATCTCTGTGATGTGGACACTTTATGAGAGCTAATCTCACAAAATGGACACCCTAATACTAGGCAGTTGATTATGACATCCTCTATAATTCATTAAGAATAACTTGGACTTGGGAAGAGTGGCCTTTATTGCTTTGGAAATGCTGTCATTTTTATTTAGATAAGTTTTAAAATTAAATCGATTCAGGAAATACTCAATCCCATCCTGATTATAAGGCAAGCAGTACACTCTTTTATGGTATTTGTTAAGTACTTACTCTGTGTCAGGCAACTCTACTGTGGTAAAATAAAGCTTATCAAGTTGGACACAGTCAACCTTCCACAGGGGGCTCACAGTCTTAATCCCTATTTTATAGATAAGGTAACTGAAGCACAGTCACACAGCTGACAAGTGGCAGATCCTGGATTCGAACTCATGACCTCAGCCCCATAGCACTTATGTCCATAGTTATCATTTATTTATTTATATTCATGTCTGTCTCATCCTCTAGACTGGAAACTTGGTGTGGGCAGGTATCACGTCTACCAGGACTGCTATAGTGTATTCGCCCAAGAGATTCGTAAAGTGATCTACATACCACTAAGTGCTTGAGAAATAAGATTAGTTAACCTGAGGCACAGAGAAGTTAGTGACTTGCCTAAGGTCACACAGCAGACATGTGTGATAAGCCAGGATAAGAACCCAGGTGGTCTGACTCTTATGTCAGGGCTCTTTTCACTCTCTCCACACTAGGCTACGTTACTTCTCATCCAAGAACTGAACCAAGAACTCCCAAAGAAATATAGCTCTAAAATATAGGCAAACTGGTATATCTGGAATAATAATTGAGCCACAAATTTTATGACTCTGAATCCAAGTCCTAGTAACTTTCTGCATCTTCCTTCATCTTCCACCCCTGTGTGAAACTCTTCAACACTTTGCACATCCCAGGAATCATCTGGGTTCTGTTTGAAGCACTTTAGGTAAATGGACTCCATCTCCGGAGAATAGATTGCATCCATGTTTTTCAGGGGCTACTAATCCCCAATTGTCATCCCACCTCCAGGAGAGATGTCTTAGCTGGTTGTTTAGTCTGAGACCTTCAGTCCTCAAGGCCAATCTCCACTAGACACCCCCTGATTAATGGCCGTTTTACTCCCCAATCCAGTGTTTGCAACGTCAGGGACAAGGTGTCACTGTTAATAATGTTGGTATTTGTTAAGCGCTTACTATGTGCAGAGCACTGTTCTAAGCACTGGGGTAGATACAGAGTAATCAGGTTGTCCCACGTGAGGCTCACAGTTAATCCTCATTTTACAGATGAGGT
This sequence comes from Ornithorhynchus anatinus, assembly GCF_004115215.2. NCBI lineage: Eukaryota > Metazoa > Chordata > Mammalia > Monotremata > Ornithorhynchidae > Ornithorhynchus > Ornithorhynchus anatinus. The sequence continues at coordinate 6,663,545 of NC_041742.1, forward strand.
AATTGAGGCACAGAGAAGTTAAGTGACTTGCCCACAGTCACACAGCTCACAAGTGGCAGAGCTGGGAGTCGAACCCATGACCCCTGACTCCGAAGCCCAGGCTCTTTCCACTGTGCCACACTGTTGACCTGGGGAGCATCAGAGTTTACCTCACTGCATCCCAATCTCATCTATCTCACCACTGTCCCTTTTCCCACAGCCTCCCCCTAGCCTGGAACTCCCCCACTCCCCATAAACGCCAGACCACCACTCTTTCCACCTTCAAAGCTTTATGAAGGTCACCTCTCCTCCAGGAAGCTTTCCCGGTTTAAGCTCCCCTTTTCTTGATCTTGATCTTTCCCGGATTAAGCTCCCAGCTTGATCTCTCTTCCGCATCTTCTATGTACTTGGATCTGTAACCTTTGGACACGGGCTATTCACCCCGACCTCACCACACATAATAATGAAAATATTAATTATGATGGTATTCGTCGAGCACTTAGCATGTGCCAAGCGATGTTCTAAATGCTGGAATAGATACAAGCCGATCAGGTTGTCCCACGTGGGACTCACGGTCTTCATCCCCATTTTACAGATGAGGAAACTGAGGCACAGAGAAGTGAAGCGACTTGCCCAAAGTCACACAGCTAAGTGGCGGAGCCGGGATATGTACATATCTTTAAATTACATATTATAAATCACTTTTTTATTCGTATTAATGTCTTTCTCCCCTTCTAGGCAGTTAACTCGTTATGAACAGGGAACATCGCAGCTAATTCTGCTCTGTGTATTCTCCCAAGCACTTAGTACAGTTCTCAGCCCGAAGGAAACACTCAGTAAATAATACTGATTGATTATAGTTAGATGAATGATTGGTGGCTTGTTTACCTCAGATGACTCTTAGGCCTCTAAATATTAAGGTTTTTGGCTGTCCCCCTCTCTTCTACGTTGTCTGTGTTCTTCTCTTACCCCTCTTTGGTTACTTATCCCACACTATTCCCACAGGATTTCTGTATATATCCTTTTCCTCTGCTGCTTCCCCTAACTTACACCAGAGGGCTTCCAAAGAAATAGGAGAAGCTGTGTGACCAACTGTAAAGAGCAGGGGCCTGGGGGGGAAGAGGACATGGGTTCTAATCCTGGCTCTGCCACATAAGCACAGTGTGACCTTGGGTAAGTCACTTCACTTCAGAGAAGCAGCGTGGCCTAGTGGAAAGAGCCTGGGCTTGGGAGTCAGAGGTCATGAGTTCGAATCCCGGATCTGCCACTTGTCAGCTGTGTGACTGTGGGCGAGTGACTTAACTTCTCTGGGCCTCAGTTACCTCATCTGTAAAATGGGGATTAACTGTGAGCCTCACATGGGACAACCTGATTCCCCTGTATCTACCCCAGTGCTTAGAACAGTGCTCTGCACATACTAAGCGCTTAACAAATGCCAACGTTATTATTATTATTCACTTCTCTGTGCCTCACTTTCCTTACCCGCAAAATAGGGATTCAATACCGGCTCCTCTTCAATCTAGACTGTGAGCCCCAAGCGGGACAGGGAATGTGTCTGACCTAATTAACTTGTAGCTACCCTAGTGCTTAAAATAGTATTTGATACCTAGTTAGCACTTAACAAATACCATAAAAAATAGGATTGGTCAACAAGAATTATATGATAATAATACCCCGCCAAAGGTTATGAAGCCCTGGGTTAGCTGCAAGGAGCTTGGTGAAGGAGGATGTGACTTTTGATCCCGGAAGCCCATGGCTTCGGTCTCTTTAATATCCCTGGTTAAAATAATTTCCTTCATCACATCGGGGTTGAGGGTCCCAATCCATCATTCATCAGTGTTGACTCAGCAACTGTTGTGTGCACAGCGCTCTTCTGGAGCACTCGGGGAAGCATTATAAAGCGTGAAGACACGGTTGCCACTCACAAGGGATTTTGAGCTAATTGTTCAGCAATTTGGAGGGTTTTAAGTAATCTGACTACCATTTCTGAGAAGTGAAGTGACTTGTCCAGGGTCATACAGCAGACAAGTGGAGGAGCAGGAATTAGAACCCGTGACCTTCTGAATCCCAGGCCTGCCTGTGCTCTTTCCACTAGGCCATGCTGCTTTGGAGTGCTCTGAGATAATGTTTTCAGTGCTCAGAGATAAGAAGTCTTCAGTCTCTCGCTGGCCTGAATGGCTGTGCGGAAAGCCTAGACTGGCTAACCCTACCCAGACCACCAGAAATAAATCTCAAAAATTTTACCTCAACATTTTTTTAAAAAATATTTTGGACAATAATGCGGTTTATTTGTACAAACAAATTCACATAGCATGCCCTTTACCTAAGAGAAAAATTGGAGTGGATTCTGTTTTTCTTTGCTGCCCTCTCCATCCATGACATTTAACCTTTTCCAGTGTGGACAATCCTATAAGAAAGAAGACTACCACAACAGACCTTCTTCAAATCCCGTTACCTCATCTCTTCCAAGAGGCCTTCCCCAACTAAACCCTCATTTCCTCCACTCCCTTCCCCTCCTGCCTCACCCTCACAACTTGGATTTGTTCCCTTTATCTGCTCCACCCTCAGCCCCACAGCACTTATGTACAGACCCATAATTTATTTCAGTGTCCGTCTCCTGTTCTAGACTAAGTTCCTTGTGGGCAGGGGACGTATCTACCGACTCTGCGATATTGTACTCACCCAAGTGCTTAGTACAGTTCTCTTCACACAGAGAGTGCTCAGTAAATACTGTTGGCTGACTGATTGCTTGATCTCTACTGTGACTTTCAGTTTTCATCATGACGAACTGGTCTAAGGCCAGTTGCCTACTAGAACTAATTTTAAATCCACCAAAATACTTCAGCAGACACAGCATCCTGCACCAAGCCTTTATACAAAGGCATTCAGGCCAGCAAGAGACTGAAGATTTCTTATCTCTGAGCACTGAAGACTTATTTCAGAGCACTCCAAATCAGCATGGACTAGTGCAAAGAGTCCGGGCCTGGGAGTCTGAAGGTCATGAGTTCTAATTCCGGCTCCACCACTAGTCTGCTGTATGACCTTGGACGAGTCACTACCTTCTCTAGACCCGTTACCTCATCTGTAAAAGGGGGCTTAAGACTGTGAGGCCCCACGAGGGACTCTGTACAACCTGATCACCTTTTATCTACCCCAGCGCTTAGAATAGTGCTTGGCATATAGTAAGTGCTCAATGAACGCCACAGTCATCATTATTATTATTATTATTATTCTCCTACTCCCCATGCCCTTTGAACAAACCCCCCATTTCAGGTTGAATGTCCAACTCAGCAATCCAGTTCTCTCCCAGATCAGGAGCGTTACACACTGCTAAATACAATTTCTCAAGTGAAAACTCGGTCCATCTGTTAGTGATACAGGCAATCCATGTAGCCTATATATAGAACATATATACATTTCCTGCATTGCATATTATTTCAAATATTTGCTCTTGGAACTGCAAGGTGTCCTACTGTCATAACAGTCAAGTTATTCATTAAACTGTCAGCACCTTGGAATAGTGCTCCTATCCCGGCTCCATTTCTGATTTTTCCATTCCCCTTGGTGATCCTTCTCACTCATCATGCAGTGAGCAGTTACTCTCCTGACTGGTGCCACTGAGATCTTGGTGTCAACATGTGTAAACCAAGGCCGCACCGCTCAATAGCCAAGGTTCCAATTCGCGACTCGCCTGAGGCACTAATGGGTTGGAGGGCCAACTGGCTTTTACAAGCATTTTGTCCGTGTCGATACGATGCCGTTTTTGGCACAGACTTCTAAGGAAGAGGGGGCATTAAAAGCAGAGGTGGAGAACAAATAAGTAGTAACAAAAATATGATTCATTGCAAACCCCGGCTCTTTGAAATGATGCGAGGAAAGCGAGGAAGGCAATTAGCCACAGAGGTCAAGACACTGGACTTACGTGGAACAATATTTAGGGCCCAATTACTATATCGGCTGGGCAATGGAAGCCTACGTAGCAAGGCATATCCCTGAAAAGAGAGATGAGGGACAAGTCCGTTAACTAGTTCCACATTGGCCGAGGAAATACCTGTTTTGAATTGTTGGGTTTCATCCTCTATTTCAAGACCCAATCCAGTGTTTATTAGAACATTTTAAAATGCATTTGAAATATGTTAACGTGGTGCTGATTACCCTCTCCACCAGAAGCAGCCTGGCCTAGTGGAAAGAGCGCAGGCCTGCAAGTCAAAGGGCCTGGGTTCTAATCTCAGCTCTGCCACTTGCCTGTTGGGTGACCCCAGACATGTGATGACGTCTCTGCGCCTCAGTTTCCTCAACTGCAAAGCAGGGATTCAATAACTCTTCTCTCCCCCATTTAGACTTGGAGTCCCTTGTAAGACAGGGATTGTGTCTGACCTGATTAACTTGTATCTACACCAGCACTTAGTACGGTGCTTAGCGCATAGTAAGCACTTAATAAATTCCAGGATTGATGCATCCTATTCATTGTTAAATTCTAAGTGTGATACCAAAGCGCTTCAGAAGGCACAGCAACAGCGAAGCAGATGCTCCCTGACTTTAAACTTACACCGTATCCGGGGGCGGCAGATGGAAATGACTTACAGATAATCAGCTCCCTGTTTAGACTGTAAGCTCGAAGTAGGCAGGGAATGTGTCTTTTATTGTCATACTGTACTTTGCCAAGCACTCGGTACAGTGCTCTGAATGCAATAAGCAGTCAATTAATGCAATTGATTGATAATACAAGAGAGTGAAAGAACAAGCACAATGCAGGAAGCCATAGAAATACATCTGAATGCACAGATAAATCCATAAATATGTCCTCGTTTATATATTAAATAACTGGGGACGTAGAGGTTCATGGGTGGCAGTGCTTGGGCCAGTATTTGATGACATGTGGATGTTTGTGAGTGCCGAAGGTAGAATTAAAGAACACAAGTTCCAGGAGTGGAAGGGGGAAAGTCTGATCTAAGTGACGTGACGAGTGTTGTTGTGAATGAATCAGGGAAGGCTTCTTGAAGGGGAAGGGAGATGGGGGGAAAACAATTCCAATAACCCTTGGATTACTTAATTTTAATGATAATTATAATTATTGTGGTATTTAACTGCTTACTATGTGCCAGGCACTGTACTAAGAGCTGGGGTGGGCACAAGCTAATCGGGTTGATCACAGTCCCTGTCCCAAGTTGAGCTCACAGTCTCAATCCCCATTTGACAGATGAGGTAACTGAGGCACAGAGAAGTGAAGTGGTTTGCCCAAGGTCATATAGCAGACAAGTAGTGGAACTGGGATTAGAACCCATGACTGTAAACTCCTCCTCTAGACTGTAAGGTCCTCAAGGTCAGGGATCAGGACTACCAATTTTACCGTACTCTCCCAAGTCCTTAGTACAATGCCATGCATACAGAAGGTGTACAGTAAATACCGTTTACTGATACAACTTGTCCCAAAAGGTCAACTTGGCTTCCTACAGCCTGCAACACAGAATCGGGTGACAAAAGGTACCAAACTCCATGCCAATCTGAAAAATCTACCAAGTGGTTAATCTCCTCCCGAGGTGTGAATCCTGGACCTGCTTCTGAAGACATACCGGGATTCAAGAGCAGTTTCAGGGAACCATCTACGACCCATTCTCAACATCAAAGGGCAGGAGTAGATTCCAAATGCCACTTTGGGATGGCAGAAAAGGAAAACAAGGAATAAACGCTCAGTAAACAAAATTGTTGTCCCCGTTGAGAATGCATTGATATTCCTTGATTTCTGAGGTTATTCGTTCCATGTGGTCACTCAGCCCCACCATCCCCACCATCTTTTTGAGATCAGGAGCTCCCTGGCTCAAAGGCTATGGCCGAATAATTATCCTTGTACTTCTCCTAAGTGTTTAGACCACAGACTGCAAACTCCTTGCAGGCAGAAATTGCATCTATCAACTCTGTTGTAGTGTATGGTTCCAAACCCTTACATAATACAGGGCTCCAAACACTGAAAGCACTCAGATATCATTAGTTTCTCATAGTAAACACTTAGTGAACAATAGTAGTAGCCAGAAGAGGAGAAGCAGAAGGGGGGGGTGAGGAGGAGGAGGGAGAGGAGAAATAGGAGTATACCAAATTGTAAACCAGACTGGAGAGTCCCATCCTTTCTGGAAATTGGGATTTCATCTACTATTACACTCTCCCAAGCACTTACTACAATGCTCTGTACAAAATTAGTCTTCAATAAATCCCACTAATCGAGTAATTGATTTATACTTCTACTGAGTGAAATAGAGCTCAAGGTTCACGGAGCAACTTTTATTCTTAAAAAAACTGTGAGCTTACATGTGCCATCACTCTGATGATTCCTGGATTTGCCTTCAGAGTTCAGTGAGCTCCCCTTGAAACAAAGTCCACAAGGTTCCCACTGAACTACCTCCCAACTCAAATCCAGCAGCTCTGACTCTACTATCTCAGTTGAAACTTGAGCTGGACCTAAGACTTGGGTCTGAGTTTGAAATCAACCCTGTTTGTGGTCAGTCAGTCAAGAGATCACATTTACTGAGTGATTACACTGTGCAGAGAAATGTACTTGGGAGTACAATATAATCGAGTTAGTAGACACATTCCCTGCTCACAGGAGCTTCTAGTCTAGAGGAGTTTACAATCTGAGAGATACCGGGGTTGGATTATTATTGGATAACGGAGCAGTATGGACAAGTGGAAAGAGCACAGGCCTGGGATTCTAATCCCGGTTCTGCCACTTTGCTGCGTAACCTTGGGCAAATTACTTCCCTTGGGCATATCTCAGTTCCCTCACCTACAAAATGGGGTTTAAATACCAGTTCTCTCGCCTACTTTAAATGGGAGCCCCATGGGAGACCTGATTAGTACAGTGTTTGACGCACAGTAAGCACTTAGCGATTGACACGATTATTATTATCATTATTCTGTGCATTTAAGAATCCTCAAAATATTACACAAACCAGTGGCGATGGTGAAATTATTTAACTCCTCAAGGTGGCAGTAGAAGGCCATTCTGCAACTTGCAGAGCATCTTTTTTTTGTGATTTTTGTGATTTTGGCTTTCTGATATAGATTCTCTAAAAGGCCAAACTTTCCTTTGCCCTTTGCTCTGTTAACTCTGCAGTGAGGGGGATCAAAAGCTGGACAATCATTTCCCCAGTAGTCCGCAAGGGTGACGATTTACCGAAGGGGAGGCATCACAGATATGTTTTCTCCCAAATGTTCCCTCCCCAGACAAGTGCTATCTCCTTCTTCAGGTCCCTTATTCGAAAACCAGAGCATCATCTGAACCTCTTCAAATCTTCTCTACACAAAGAGCTTCTTTAAAGTCTTGCCTGGCATGATGTTGAAAAAAAATCTGTGGACCCTACATTGTCAAATTGGCTCATGAGAAGCCTAGGCAAACTGGATCTTTCCAGTCACTTTGCTTTAATTCCCACCTACATGACATCTAAGAGTGGAGCATTCAGGAGAGAATACTCACGGCGTAGTGGATAGATCACGGGTCTGGGAGCCTGGAGGTCGAGGGTTCAATTCCCGCATCTGCCACTTGTCTGCTGTGTGACCAGGGGAAGTCCCTTCACTTCCCTGTGCTTCGGTTCCCACATCTTTAAATTGGAGATTGAGACTGTGAGCCCCGCGTGGGACAAGGACTGTGTCACTTGTATCCATCCCAGCAGTCAGTACAGTACCTGCCACATAGTAAGTAATAAATATCAAAATCACTGTTACTATTATTATTAGGAGGGGCCGGGTGGGAGTCAACGTGAGGAGTAGCCCAGTTAACCAGATACCACTGAACATGTTTGCATAAGCTTCTTAGTGCTGTCAGACCCCAAACTTTCATGGAACACTCACAGAATGCACACTTAAGTATCTTTAGAGAGTACAGATGGTCTTTTCCCTCATGGATTTAGAATCTAAGAAGAGGTATGGCATAAAACAAAACACATACAATTAATCTAAATAAAGTGAGAGTTCTTTGGGGTTTTTCCAAATTCATCCATCCACCAATGACACCTACCTAGATATCGGATCACTAGGAACTAGTCCGCTCTCATTTTATGGTTTCTGTTAAGTGCTTACAATTTGCCAAATACTGTAGAATGCAACTAAGTATTGGGCTAGGTATTAGATGATCAGGTTGGATACACCTCATCTTTCACGTAGAGCTCACTGTGTAAGGGGAGGGGGAACAGGTATTGAAACCCCATTTTACAGCTGAGGACCCTGGATCACTGAGAACTTAAGCAGTTTGCCCAAGGAAGAGCAGGTAGTGAATCCTTGTTTTACAGATGAGGAAACTGAAACCAAGAGAAGCTATGTGACCTACCCAAGGTCACACAGTAGGCAGGTAATAATTGGCAGAGCCAGGATTAGAACCCAATTCCCCTGGCTCCCATTCCTGTGTTTTTTCACTAGGCCATGAAGGTTCTCATTTTCAAGACAGACAGTTGTCATTTGGGAAAGGTTGGTATGGATTGAGAAGGTTTACATGACCAAATGGGTGGATATAACCATCAGTTAACAATATTTGATTGCTTATTGTGTGCAAAGCACTTTACTAAGCGCTCAGAAAAGTACAACATAATAGAGTTGGTAAATCCCATCCACACTCATATGCTTACATGCTACAAGTGGAGACAGATATTAAAATGCATTGCAGGCAGGGCAAACGGTAACATATAAGGCTACTCACAAAACTGCTGTAGGGCCAAAGTGAGAATCGAAGTCCTAAAAGGGTATTCAGCCAGGTGCGGGGGTGGGGGGAAATGTGGGAACATTCAACAACCAGGACTCTAAAGCACAACCTACTCAGATGGATCAAACATCTGACCTTTCTATCCCATTTTGGGGGTGGTAAATGACCTTATGAATATTTTTAATAAATACATTGGTTGAATCTGAGTAGCTGTCTCATGCTGAGTAGGTTGAACGGCAAATCGGAGTAAGCCGGGGAGCTTGTCAGATGACATTTTGCAAAATCAAATCTCATAAAAATAGCTGTTCCATCCATACTGACCAAGTCTTCACCAAAACAGAGACAGATTTAGGAACTGGAAACTGCACAAGTCCCAAATACTCATTTTCTAATTTTAGGTTTCGGGCCAGACAGATACATTTCTCCACCCTCTGCCAATGGCAGGAAAGAAAGGAAAAAAAACGTAAGTTTGAGCATTTACAGACGTCGGAGCATGCAAACATTTCATAATCCTGCACACTCCACCAGTAGCTTTCATCTGAGGCTTTTGGAATGTTTTGCCAACAAATGAATATGATCTGTCATTTTACAGTCAAAAAAACCATTCCCCGAGAGGTTATTACAACCTTCCCGAGGACTTTCATTTAGCATCCAGGAAGAGTCCTTGGAGTTTTCCTATTTGATCGCCTAGCTCAGTACCCTCTTACTCTGCCTATTGGGCTCAAAACTCCCGAAAAACAAAATATTAGGAACCCATTTTTTTTCCAGTTATGAAAGCGTCTCCACCCTCACCTGCAAACTCAAGGGAGGGAGATAGCATCAGTGTTTATGTAATATTTTGGCATCGTCTGAAAGGCAGTGAAGCTAGAGGAAAAATTATGGAGGTGGGTGGTGGGAAGCATGGGTTCTAATCCCAACTCTGCCACCAGCCTGCTGTGTGACTTTGGATAAGCACTTGACCTCTCTGGGGCTTGGCTTCTTCATCTTTGAAATGGGTATAAAATAGATTGCAATACCCCAGCTGATCACCTTGTGACTATTTTAAGAGCTTAGCCCCTAGTAAGGGATTAATAAAAATGATCATTTTAATTCAACCCAAGTCAGTGACTTTATGGGTGAATCCTCCAGGAAGGTCTTCTGTTTCTCCTGGGCATCTACTATATTAATAACTGCTCTCTAGAAATGTTAGCACCAATTCTTCAGGCCTTATTGACTCTTGGAACATCTTTAATCTTCCCTACAGTGTGGTAGGAATAAAGTACCTTGGTCAGGAAAAACCTGAAATTCTATAATCTGGAGAAAATACTCAAGTGAATTAGTTTCAGCATATATTAAGTGCTTACTATGTGTTCAGCATTGTGCTAAATGCAAGTTAATACAAGATAAACAGCATGGCTTAGTGGCTAAAGCACAGGCCTGGGAATCAGAAGGAATTGGGTTCTAACCTTGGCTCTGTCACTTGTCTGCAGTGTGACCTTGGACAAGACACTTCACTTCTCTATGCTTCATCTATAAAATGGGTATTAAAACTGTGAGCCCCAGGTGGGACATAGACCACTTCCAACCTGAATAGCTTGTATTTACCCAAACTCATAGTACAGTGCCTGGCACATAGTATGTGCTTAACTGATATATATATATATATATATGTTTATATGAAAGATAATCAGATTTGACATGATTCTTGTTACAAAAGGTTTGCAATAAGTACCAACAGTGAATTTGGGATTCACCCTTATGAATTCAACAGTTGATAATAGCAGTGATAAATTGCGTGGTTAAAATAATCACTGGAAAGTGCTTCCCTGGCTCCCATCCCCAGACTCTCCAAAACTCTAAAAAATCAGAAAAAAAGACTTCACTCTCATCATGGAGCTGGAAGGCTTTGCACCAAGTAAGCACCAATAAATACGACTGAATGAATGAAATTGAACCTCTCCGGTCTGCTCTCTCTCTTGTGTATTGTACTCTCCCAAGCGCTTAGTACAGTACTTTGCACACAGTAAGCACTTAAAAAATACGATTGAATGAATGGATGAGGCAACTCTGACTGCTGTTTAGGCTCCCTCCAAAACAATCCTGAAGTTCCAAGGCCTTCTCTCTAAAGAGAGAAGGAGGGAAAGAAAAAGACGCAGCTTGGCTTAGTGGATAGAACACAGGCCTGGGAGTCAGAAGGACCTGGGTGCTATTCCCAGCAATGCCACGTCTGCTGTGTGACCTTGGGCAGGTCACATCACTTCTCTGGGCCTCAGTTACCTCATCTATAAATGGAGATTAAGAGTGTGAGCCCCATGTGGGCCGGGGGCCCTGTCCAACCCGATTAACTTGTTCCTACCCCAGTGCTTAGAACAGTGCTTAACCAATACCATAAGTAATTATTATTATTGTTAAAAAGGGAAAAAAGGGGGGGAACGAAAGGAAGGGCTAGAGGAAGGGAAAGAGGGGAGGTGGGAGGAAGGGAACGCAACACAACACGGCTACTTCTGCTGTTATATTTGTTACGCCGTTGTTACTGAGGTCTACACAACTGAATGCAGAACATCTATTCAGATGTGGTCACCAAAGATTCTCTCGGGGAGAGGAGTGCAATTTTGTCTCCGGGCAGGAAGTAAAATGTGCAGAGCAAGGAAGCTTGCAGCTGCTTATTTTGAATGGCATGGCCTCCCCGGAGAGCAGACACCGCTGATTCTTAGACTCAGAGAGCCTAGAAATATTGTTCATGTCAGACATAAAGAATAACAAGGCCTTTCCAGCGTTTCCACCCTCTCCTGCCAGGCACTCATCTTCTTTCTTATTTCCTTCTTCGAGCAAATACACATTATAGGGGTTGAAAGGGAAAAACTGAATCCCACCGGTCTCTGGTGAAGTATTAAAAAGTAGGAGTTTCTTTTTATTTATTTATTTATTTATTTAGCTCGGATCAGGTTCTCCATCCAGTATAGGGTTGTTGCCCCTTCACGCTCGTTTTCTCCCCACAGAAATGAGGGCTAATTCTTGACATTCTGCATTAAAGTGGACTCCATTTGCTTGGCAGATGCCAGTTGGACTTGGGGAAGACTAGGAGAGGAACTGGTTGTATTTACAGTTGTAATCCAGGTAGCGTTGATAGCCCCGCTTCCCTTCCACACCCTTGCCTATCAAGGCGAAGAGGGAGGGAATGCTTCAATTCCTCTGGGTCAAACAGAGCAAAGAAAAGAACCCTGCTGAGGGCTCAGAGGCAGGATTAGCACTTAGGTTCTGCTCTGCTGAAAAGCTGTGTCTACCCAGTCCGAGGGGAAGAATGGTTGGTAGCAGAATATACAAGCAAACGCTGGGTGGTCAGCTGAAAGGGAGTCACCGGACCAGGACGGCAGAATAACCGATATTAAGACAGAGTGGAGCCCGACCTCAAACTAAGCGAACTAACAGTTCCCTGTTGGGAAACTGCTGTCGCAGACAACTCTGAGCAGAAACAAATGGGAGAAGGACAGACAGATTCCGCCCCTCCAGTAAAGATTTTAGGACCATTCAGAGAAACCTAGTTAAGCACCATGCGCTCCCGGGAAGAGCACAGACTTGGAAGTCAGAAGACCTGAGTTCTAATTCTGGCTTTGTTGCTTGACTGCTCTGTGACCTTAGAAAAAACAGAAAATTTTGTGACTTATTGGAGCTTTGACTCCCAGGTGAATGCTCCTTCCACTAGACCACACTGCTTCTTACCTTATACGGAGATCAATTTAAGGGGCTTGTTTTTCTTTATATTTATGTCATGATAGAAACTTCTTGGTGAGAAAAACATTAGGTAGAATTAAGTTGAAGAGGAGCAGACTAAAAGAAGGAAAAAGAAAAGCCCAAATGAGAAGCAGTGTGACCTAATGGAAAGGGCACAGAACTGGGAGTCAGGAGATCTGAGTTCCCATCCCAGCCCTGTCACCTGTCTGCCATGAGACCTTGAGTGCGTCATTTAACGCCTCCAGTTTCTCCAGTTTCCTCATATGTCAAAATGGGGATTAAAGCATGGCATAGTGGATAGAGCATGGGCCTGGGAGTCAGAAAGTCATGGGTTTTAATCCCAGATCCATCACTTGTCTGCGGTGCGACCTTGGGCAAGTCTCTTCACTTCTCTGGGTCTCAGTTATCTCATCTGTAAAACGGGGATTAAGACCGTGAGCCCCAAGTGGGACAGGGACTGTGTCCAACCTGATTAACTTATATTTACCCCAGCAGTCAGCACAGATCCTGGTGCCTAGTAAGCACTTAACCCGTACTATTATTATCACTATTTTCATTCAATGGTATTTACTGAGCACTTACTGGGTGCAGAGCACTGTACTAAGTGCTTGGAAAGTACAATTTGGCAACAGATAGAGACAATCCCGACCCAACAGTTGGGCTCACAATCTAGAAGGGGGAAACAGACAACAAAAGAAAGCAAGTAGACAGGTATCGACAGCGTGAGAATAAATAGAATTATAGATATATACACGGCATTAATAAAATGAATAGAATAATCAATATGTAGAAATATACACCAGTGCTATGGGGCAGGGAAGGGGTAGAGCAGAGGGAGGGAGTAGGAGCAATGCGGAGGGGAGGAGGAACAGAGGAAAATGAAGGTTTAGTCTGGGAAGGCCTCCTGCAGGAGGTGAGCTCTCAGTAGAGCTTTGAGGGGGGGAAGAGAGCTAGTTTGGAGGATGTGAAGAGGAAAGGCGTTCCAGGCCGCTCTTGGTGGGCAGTCTTTCTCTGGGCCATTCTGATTAACCTCTTGAACAGTGCTGGTATTGCAAAGTACAATATCACAGACACACTCTTTACCCACAACGAGCCTATAGTCTAGAGGGGGAGCCAGACTAATGTAAACAAATGAATTTCAGATATGAACCTATGTGCTCTGGGTCTGAGGGGTGTGTTGAATAAAGGGAGCATATCAAGGTGATGCAGAAGGGAGTGGGAGAAGAGGAAATGGCAGCTTAGTCAGGAAAGGCCTCTTGGAGGATTGTGTAGTACAACAGAGTCGGTAGACACGTTCCTTTAGCTGTCTGTGCTGCTCTGATAGGAGCTTCTGGCCCCCGGCACACAACACCCAGCAGTGCTGGCTACCAATTCTCAGTCTCAGGGGTCCATTTGGGTCTTGGCCACTCAGATTATTCACTCCTCAACCCTCCCTTCCCCGCCCTTTCCTCCGTCACCTCCCCTCTTAAGGGTTGATCCCAAAAGAGATGCAGCACGGCCTAGTGGAAGAGCAAGTGTCCGAGGACCTAGGTTCTAATCCTGACTCGGACACGTCTCCTGTGTGTCCTTGGGCGAATCACTGAACTTCTCTGGGGCTTAGTTCTGTTCTACTCTGCGCGTCAAGTGAAACAGGGATTGTGTCCAACCTAACTACCTCGTGCCTATCGCAGTCTTTAGAATAGAATTCTAAGCTTCAGAGCTGTACATCACGTTGCCCCCTACCTCACCTTCCTTCTCTCCTCTGACAGCCCAGCCCGTACGCTCTGCTCCTCTGCCGCTAATCTCCTCACTGTACCTCATTCCCACCTGTTCTACCTCTGACCTGGAATGCCCTCCCTCCTCACATCCACCAAACTAACTCTCCTCACCTCTTCAAAGCCCTACTGAGCGATCACCTCCTCCAGGAGGCCTGTACTTTCTAAACATTTAGTATAGTGCTCTGCAAACAGTAAGCACTCAAAAAATACGACTGAATTGAATGAATAAATTGTATTTGATACATAATAAGCACTTAAATAATACCCATTAAAAAACAAAAAACAAAACAAAAAAATACAGCCGGTGCTGGTTTTCTGGTTTTCATACAAACTATTCAAGGCAAAAGATGTGGAACTGCAAGGAGCAATTTGACTTTCGCCAAGTAAGAAAAGACCTTTGATTGATCATTGATCTTTTCATATTCTTTATGGAACTGATGTGGATACTACAAAGTGATGGATGTGGTGGGCTCTATGAAAAACTTTGGGGAAATTATAAGAAATTATGTCTGAAGTCATATCAGTGTGCGTAGAAACAAATTCTTACGTTGTTAGCAGAAATTTAAGACCTCTGTCAGGTGGTTTTTTTGGGTGGCATTTTTTTAAGTGCTTACTATGTTCCAGGAACTAAACTAAGTTCTGGGGGTAGTTACAAGCTCATTATAGTCCATGTTCCAAATGGGGCTCACAGTCTTAATCTCCAGTGTACAGGTGAAGTAACTGAGGCACAGAGAAGCGAAGTTACTTTCCCAAGGCCACACAGCAGAAAATTGGCAGAGTTTGGATTAGAACCCTGGTCCTTCTGACTCTCAGGTCCAGTCTTTAACCACTAGTTCATGTGGTTTCTCACTCTACCTGCTTCCAGAGCAGTGAAAGGAGGGAGTCTTAGAAGCACATTTTCCCTGGGAGTTTTCTCCTTCAACCAAACAAGAGACAACTGGAAGTCGACAAGTTGTTAAACTCACGTTGGGACACCGAGTTCACAGTCTAAGTAAGAGGGAGACCAGGTATTGAATCTCCATTTTACGGTTGAGGAAATTGAGGCACAGAGACATTAAGTCACTTGCCCAAGGTCACACAGCAGGCAAATGGCAGGGATTTCACACCACTAGTGAACTGATTTGGAGCCTACGTACCTCAACCCCACTAAGAGTCCTAACATCTGCTCTCTTTCTTCTCCTTTCTTGATTTCTTCATGAAAATTATGGCACTTATTAAGGATATTTTTGTATGCCAAGCACTGGGACAGATACAATAATAATAAACTGCATTATCCTGCTGTTGGGATGCATTTGGACCATACAGAATAATCAGATTGGACACAGTCCCTTTTCCCCACAGAACTCGCAGATTAAAGGGAAAAGGAGAACAGGTATTTAATCACCATTTTATAGATGCAGACACTGAGACCCAGAAAACTTCAGTGACTTGGCCAAGCCAAGTGGAGGAACTAAGATTCAAACCCAGGACTCTTGATTCCTGGTCCTGTTCTCTTGCCATTAAGCCACCCTGCCTCCAGTGACAGAATGAAAATGCATTTCTCTTGAAGAATCAGGCACGTTCCTAATGGTGATGGAATTTAGGTACGGGACAAGGAAAATACAGCTGGCCGGAAAGATTCAACTGACGATTCCAGAGGAAATACTGTATTCTCCCACTGTTTCCAAGCTCCTGGACCATGCGCCACATTTCAAACCCTTCAGAGTCCGAAAGATCCTAACCTAGCAATAGATATTTCCCATTTCCTTCTTTAGGGTTTTCTCCCAAGTAGGAGATAACTTTTTGAACCCATTCAGACCTATGCCCATTGGGTTAGTAATAGGTCTTGAGTGTATTTGGCAAAACAGGGTAATGACATGGGTTGTTCTAAAACAGAAAAATGACTTAATTGAGTGCCTTCTGAGTGCAAGGCAATGTATGTACTAAAGTCTGGGGGCAGTTTTGTTGGAGGCACAGCAGGTAGGTGGAAAAGCCAGGGCCATGGTTCCCAGACCCGTGGTTTATCCTCTAGGCCACAGTGCTTCCATATAAGGCTAATACAATTCTACACACCATCTTGAGGTCAATGCTTTTGTCTTCGCATACCCGTCTGCTGAGCCCTGATGCTTCACCCCAAGATCTCCTCCCTAACTCCTAAACTCTCCTAGCCAGCAAGAATTTCATCCCTTCACTTGCTGGGTAATAATAATAGTAATTATATTTGTGGTATTTATTTCACTATGTGTCAAGCACTGTACTTACTGGGAAAGATACAGATAATCGGTTCTGTCTTGGTCCTCGTCCCATATGGATTCACAATCTAATTAGAAGGGAGACTTGACATTTAATCTCCATTTAACAGATGAGGAAATTGAGGCTTAGATAAATTAAGGTCACGTGGCACACCAAGGGCAGAGTAGGGATTAGAATCCAGGTCCTCTGACTCCAGGCTTGTGTTCCTTCTACCAGGCCTCGAGTAAATCCCAAGAACCCAGAATTTACCAGCAAAGGCAGTCTTCTACTTTCAGGCTCGCTGAAACAACAGTGATCTGTGCTGACAGATTTACCCAGCTTCACTACAGCGATCCAAAAGGGTCACTGTGACACTTATCTGCCATGGCGACACTGTTTTCCTCATGGCAAGAATATGGAAGAAGAGTCCTGAAAGAGGCGTTAGAGATTGTCAGATTTCAACCTTCCTCCTCACCTCAGTCTGAACCCGCTTCCCCAACAGAAGTGGGAAAATGCCAATAAGAAGGCTTCCCGTCGCTGTTCCTGCCACTTCCTCCCAAACTGCTGCTCATCCTGGTATCTGAACGTGAATGCCGGCAACCCACAGACTGGCCTGCTAGGGATGGGAGGGAGAAGGAGAGAGGGAGAAAGGGAGAAAGGAAGCCAAGTAGGATAACAAAAAAGACAGGAAGAAGGAAAAACAAAGCAGGCACAGTGAGAGAAGAGGAAGAGGGACAGAAAGAGCCAGGGAAGCTGCCAGACAAGTGAAAAAAAACACGAGACACTCAAAGAGAGGAAGAAAATATTACCACAGTACATAAAGTGGTCAAAAAAAGATGGGAGGGGGGTCATTGAGGAAAGGAAATGGGACTGAGAGAAGAGAGTCAGTGGATACTGAAAGAGAAGCAAAGAGTGACAGGGATGGGAGGGAAAAAATGGAGAGAAAAAGAAATGGAGGGATGGTCAGTTGGAATGGGAGATAAATTCATGGACATTGAGGAAATATTAGTAGGACAGAGGATATGGGAAGAACGATAGGAAGGGTAAGGCAGGAAAATAGAGGAAAGGAAGAGATGCAGAGAGGTAAAGAACCCTGTGTGTGTGAGTGGGGTGCGGAGGGGGGAGAGAGGGGGAGAGGCAGGCGGGTATGCCTCACCCAGGCAAAAGCTGAGACACAGGTAATTTGGGTTAATGGCATGTTACACTGAGAACAAAACAGAAAAATAAGTTCAAATTTCACCATATCCAGTCCTAATAAGTATCCTGTCTCTTGGAGATTCAAGTCCATTCCTTCTGGCTAACCTGAAGTTTGAACCCACTGTGTTTTCCATCACTTTTTTTAAGAAAGGAGAGTCACTCTTTTCTTTCAGGCCTAGGTAACTTTTATGAAAGCTGTTCCAGCATGGACTCTGAGGAAATCCAAGGAATTCTGAGGCTGGCCCAGCTCTATCACTGCAACATAGCCTAGTAGGATTCCCAGGGACCTGAGAATGCAAGGGACTTGGATTTCAATTTCAGTTCTGTCACTTGTCTGCCTCAGTTTCCTCATCCTTTCTCCCTCAGACTGAGAGACCTAGGTGGAAGAGGGACTGCGACCACTCTGATCATATTTTATCTACCTCATCACTTAGCCCAGTACTTTGCCCGTAGTAAGTCCGTAACCAATACCACAATTAGCATCATTTCCAACCGTGGTTATATCGCTTGACTACTATGTGACCTTGGGCAAGTCACTTCACTTCTCTGTGCCTCAGTGACCTCTTCTGTAAAATGGGGATTAAGGCTATGAGTCCCATGTGGGACAAGGACAGTGTCCGACCCGATCTGTTTGCACCCACTCCAGGGCTTGACACATAGTAAGGGCTTAATTTCAACAATTATTATTATTGTTGTTGTTATTATGGACTAAATGTCACCACTGCTGGGCTAAGGAGGGAACTGTGAAACATTTAAAATATTTTTGGGCTGTCCTCAGATGAATAAATTTCCCAAATCACCCCAGCCAGTGGAGACTTTTTTTGCCGTCTAGTTTCTCATCCAGCAATAGATAGTAGCCTAGAAAACCACCGTATGTTTTTGTAATTCCACGCATCTTATTGCCTGCACTGGAGAGAATATTCGAAGAGAAAACATACACACACACAAGACTTTTTGAAGTCAGGAAGGAACACAAGGACATCATACTGTTAAACAATTAAACGAAGTCTGACCCTGTAAATCAAAAGGCTGAAAGTAAAATGCAGTGCATATTCCTGCTGTAATCACTGGTTCATCATCTAATAAACAATCAAATGTAATGCATGTGTGTAATTACCATCCCATATGCTGTCATTTTGCATTGATTAAAGAATAAAAATTGAATAGGGAAAAACTAAACATTAGCCGTTGCACTGGCTTTTGGAACAACGTTTGCTAGAAATGCAATATTCCTTCTGATCCTCCAAAATAAAAGACGCTAACACCAGCTTGAAGTCAGACAAGAAGCCTGTGAAACTTCAGACAGTTTTCATCGCAGCTGGCCCTGCCTGTGCAGTTTCAGACAAAGGACTTCCGCCTTTATCTGGCCCTTATTGCAATGTCTCATTCAGCTGGAGATAAAAAGAAAGATGTGCTTTGAAATCCAAGCATCAGGGCGTCAAAGAAATCAGCATGCAAATGCCACACATAAATGAATTCAAGATGAAGTCTATATTTGTCATTGTAAACATCGAGATAGTTGGAAAACTTTGTGAAAGAGGGTAGGTGAAAATACTGCTGATGAAATGGGACTGCCTCATTTCGAATTCATGGACGGTTACATCTTATTTCCAACTGTCCAGAAGAAGGTTAAGATTATGAAAAAACCTGCGGACTTAAATGAAATTAAACACCGGAGAGATCCCCTCAGTGACACTGGAGAATCTGAACTGTCTGATGGTCAGTTGGGTCTTTCCTGCGTTGGTGAGCCATTTCCTATTTTCAGTTCTAGCCAACAAATATTTCTCTATTGATTATTTTGGAACCCTCACTTGCAACGTGCTTGGGTTTTTCTTCAACCTTGAGGGAAAAATGCAGTTCCACATTAACTAGATGGAAATCACCCCGTCTCAAAATGTTGGATAGTTCATCATTACAATTTTAATTGTGGTATTTGTTACACTATACTAAGCCCTGGTGCAAATACGGGATTTTTAGGTCAGACACAGTCCTTGTCCCAAATGAGGCTCATAGTCCAGAGGGATGGGAGAACAGGTATTTACTCCCCATTTAAGAATGAAGAAACTGAGGCACAGAGAAGCCAAGTGTGAAGCCCACCCGCTTTGCACCTTTAAGGCTAACCTCACTGTACCTTGATCTTGTCTATCTTGCTCCTGACCGATCTGCCCACATCCTGCCTCTGGCCTGGAACGCCCTCCCTCCTCAAATTCGACAGACAATTACTCTCCGCACTTCGAAGCTTTATCGAAGGTACATCTTCTCCAAGAGGCCTTCCCTGACTAAGTCTTCCTTTCCTCTTCTCCCTCTACCTTCTGCATTTCCCTGATTTGTTCCCTTCATTCATCCTCAACTCTTAGCCCAACAGCACTTATGTACACATCTGTAATTTATTTTTATTAATGTCTGTCTCCCCACCCAGGCTGTAAGCTTGTGGTGGGCAGGGAATTTGTCTGTTATATTGTCATGCTGTAGTCTTCCAAGCCTTTAGTATGGGGCTCTGCACATACTAAGGGCTCAGTAAATAGGACTGCCTGACCTATGCAAGATCATACAAGGGGCAAGTGGCAGAACCAAGATTTTTCTTATGAATAAGCACTTATACGGCCAACCACCACTGTGGTAAATGTTGGGGTGATAGCAATGGCAAGAATATTAATAGTAATTCATATTGTTGTACTTGTGTATTATTATTAATCATTATCCTTAAGTCTCCATTAGGAATGGGGAATGAAGCCTCCATCCTTAAGAACTGAAAACCGTACAACTTTAGCTTTAGTGCTGTTTACCATATCACTTTTATGGTACTTGTTACGCACTATGTGCCGAGGACTTTTCTAAGCGCTGAGGTACATGCACATGGGGCTCAAAGTTTAAGGACTCATGTCTCTGCTGGAATTTGGAGGGCAACAAGTAACTAGGCAGGTAGGCTGGCAGTATGGTGCTATTTTACAAGCAGGATCAATTTCTTAACACAAGGACCCCGCAGGTGCTGGATGTTTGGTGGCCAATGTGATGGTTACGGATTGCCAAGGCAAGAAAACCAGAACAAACATGGTTTAAAAAAAAAACAAAACAGCAGGAAAACAGTGCTGAGGTTCACTTTGTCACCCCGGAAATACTTAAGCATGGGATAAGTGTCTTTTATTCTTCTCAAACATCAAAGGGAAAATGTCAACAAGTGTTCAATAACCGACACAGTTGAGGGGCATAACTATAAGAAGCTTATCCATGGTTAGCAAAACACAGGCTTGCCCTTTTTAAGAAGTTGACTCTTTTCCACATGTTTCTGGGTTCAGGGAGGTAAAAAAAAAATGTTTGTTCATTTATGGTTTAATCTGAAATATCGATTTCAACATCAGTGGTCTTTCTAATGGGAAAATGGTACACTTGAACTTTTAGCACAGGAGAAGGTTTTTCCACAAGGCAAGTTTATATCAACTGTACAGAGAAAACCACCACTTGAAAAAGTGCAAATCTCTGGTTAAGGAATTATGAAGTCGGATGAAATCACACAGAGTTTGATACCCATGATGATGCAAGATAATACGCAGAAGTCTTTGACAGAGGGAAACTGGGAAGAATTAGCTGGTTACACTGAATCATGTTACCAACAATCTAATAGATTATTACAGTAAACTTCATTTATGAAAAATCTCTATCCTTGGCCAGCAACAAATTTCATTACAAATAAGATGACTTTTTGAAGTGGATAATCTAGGGGGCTCTGAGGATTAAATTTTAAATTCTTTATTTAGGCGATTCACTTCCACAGTTGCGTAACCCGTAACTACAGGTAAATTGATGGCCAACTAAAGTACGGAAAATAACATCTGAGGACAGATTGTAGGCCTTTGTCTAGTGGGTGATGAGCAGAAATTCAAATATCGCTTCTCCAATAGAAATAAATTACAAGGGAAACGTAGAACAACTTTCCCAGGTAAATCACATTTAGCAATAAAATTTTCTGGGCAATAAAGAGAGAGGGGAAGAAACACTGCACTGGTAAAGATGATGTGATTGCTAATCAGTGTCAGACAGTTTACATTTCTGTAGTCCTATTGTTTCAAAATTGTTTATGTGATTTTTAAAGTTCAAAACTGGGAAGAGAAACTTTCAGTTTGCTGAGGAAAAGACATTGATTAAGAAATATAGTTACTGCTTTGAACTTTCAGCTGAGAATCTGATGCGTTATATTTCAGGAATCGTTACACAGAACCATATTCACACTTTCTAGGTGGCCCAAATAAATGAGGATCACTCACATACAAACTCTTGTGACTCTGAACTGATTCCTTCTGAACACTGAAAATACCTTACATTTCTATAATGCTTTGCTTTTATAGAACACCATCACCATTTCAGTAGGGGGAGGCAGACAGCACATTATCTCTTTTCCAGGTGAGAAAACTGAAGACCTGGGGTGGTTGAATGACTTGCCTAAGGTCACACAGCAGGCTTGCCGGGGTGGAGAGCTGGGTCTAGAACCCAGGCCTCCAGATTTCCAGCTCCATACTCTTTCCACTAGATCATGCTCCAAGCTCCCAGAAAGATAGAATTTCATGAAACTTCATTTGTCCCTGGGAAATAGGTGCAAGTTTTACCCCCCTCATGTAGATGAGGAACTTCAAGCAGTTAATCAGTGGTATTTATTGAGTGCTGCCCCTTTACTCCCTCACAGAGCGGTCCTGGGAGGCTTTTAGTCTGTTTCTTCTCTTTTGGTTATTTAAAACATTCCTGTACATCTTTGGCTCGGACTATGAATAGAGAGAGAATATTTCCAGCTAACCACTGCAATGTCATGACCATTTCCCAGCATGAAAATGTGAATCATCATGTGTTTAGCTAGGGCCTGGAACTCCCAGGTCTGAATAAGTGGGTGATATTCAGGTCGGTTCTGGGTTTGGCTACTCTCCCAGGTGTTCAGTACAGTGCACTCCACACAATAAGCATTTAATAAATACAAGTGATGGAATGATTGATTCAACTAAGGCGCGTCTCCACCAACGACTTGATTGATGGCAGCTTTCCAGAATGAAATTTTTAAATTACAGCACTCGATAGTTAATTTCTTAATGGAAACATACCTTGTTTTTTAGTGGGCGATGACCAAAACATTTCTAATCTATTTTTAAGGCTCCATATGAAAGTCAAATGTCAATTTTAGGTGGCCTGCTATATCAAGCAACCCCAGTTTAACTAACTGGCAAATCCTCCCCAGAACAGAGTACCCCTTTCTCCCTGCTACTTAGATTGTAAGCCACATGTGGAACAGGAACTCTATCCGACTTACTAATAATAACAGTAATAGCTGTGGTATTTGCCAAGCCCTTACCAGGTATATGCCAGGCACTGTACTAAGCAATTGGGTAGATAGAAGCAAATCGGGTTGGACACACTCCCCGTCCCATGTGAGGCTCAGAGTCATTCATTCATTCAATAGTATTTATTGAGCGCTTACTATGTGCAGAGCACTGTACTAAGCACTTGGAATGAACAAGTCGGCAACAGATAGAGACAGTCCCTGTTGTTTGACGGGCTTACGGTCTAATCGGGGGAGACGGACAGACAAGAACAATGGCAATAAATAGAGTCGAGGGGAAGAACATCTCACAGAAACAATGGCAACTAAATAGAATCAAGGCGATGTACATTTCATTAACAAAATAAATAGGGTAATGGAAATATATACAGTTGAGCGGACGAGTACGGTGCTGAGGGAATGGGAAGGGAGAGGGGGAGGAGCAGAGGGAAATGGGGGGAAAAGAGGGTTAAGCTGCGGAGAGGTGAAGGGGGGTGGCAGAGGGAGTAGAGGGAGAAGAGGAGCTCAGTCTGGGAAGGCCTCTTGGAGGAGGTGAGTTTTAAGTAGGGTTTTGAAGAGGGGAAGAGAATCAGTTTGGCGGAGGTGAGGAGGGAGGGCGTTCCAGGACCGTGGGAGGATGTGGCCCGGGGGTCGACGGCGGGATAGGTGAGACCGAGGGACGGTGAGGAGGTGGGCGGCGGAGGAGCGGAGTGTGAGGGGTGGGCGGTAGAAAGAGAGAAGGGAGGAGAGGTAGGAAGGGGCAAGGTGATGTAGAGCCTCGAAGCCTAGAGTGAGGAGTTTTTGTTTTGAGCAGAGGTTGATAGGCAACCACTGGAGTTGTTTAAGAAGGGGAGTGACATGCCCAGATGGTTTCTGCAGGAAGATGAGCCGGGCAGGGGAGTGAAGAATAGACCGGAGCGGGGCGAGAGAGGAGGAAGGGAGATCAGAGAGAAGGCCGACACGGTAGTCTAGCCGGGATAAAATGAGAGCCCGTAGCAGTAAGGTAGCCGTTTGGGTGGAGAGGAAAGGGCGGATCTTGGCGATATCGTAGAGGTGAAACCGGCAGGTCTCGGTAACGGATAGGATGTGTGGGGTGAACGAGAGAGACGAGTCAAGGATGACACCGAGATCGCGGGCCCGAGAGACGGGAAGGATGGTCATGCCATCCACGATGATAGGGAAGTCTGGGAGAGGACCGGGTTTGGGAGGGAAGATGAGGAGCTCAGTCTTGCTCATGTTGAGTTTTAGGTGGCATGCCGACATCCAGGTGGAGACATCCTGGAGGCAGGAGGAGATGCGAGCTTCATCCCTATTTTACAGATGAGTTGGCTGAGGCACAGAGAAGTGAAGTGACTTAGCCAAGGTCACAAAGCAAACAAGTGGCAGAGGCAGGATTAGAACCCCGGTCCTTCTGACTCCCAGGCCCGTGCTCTATCACTAGGCCATGCCACTTCTGATTAATTTGTATCTGTCCCAGCACTTAGCACAGTGCTCGACACCTAGTGAACACGTAACAAGTACTATCATTATCACTGAAACCTTCTCCACCCTGCCATTTGATTTTAAGCTTCCTGTGGGGAGGTAAAATGGGTTTTGCTCTTGCTGCCTTTTCTCAAGTGCTTAGTACAGGCAGGGCTCTGCAGTCAGCCGAAGCTCCATGAATATTACTGACTGAGGGAATGATGTTTATAAAGGGGACTCTGGTTAACACTCCAGCAATCCTGAGAGAGAGAAAGAGAGAGAAACACGCAAAAAGATTGGTTCCTAAGCAAAGCTGGCACCCGGCAGGTACTTTTGATAGGGATAGAATCTGTGTACATTCAAAGGCATTTCGCAGTAATTGAGAAATGTTTACATTCCCCTATCAGTTACTGCCTGTTGTCTGCCCAGGAACAAAAGCACAGCTCCTTCCCATTAAGAAAGGTAGCAACTTGATTAGAACCAAGTTTGAAGCTGTGCTATGGTCTAGTTTGTCACGTGGAGACCTGCCTAGCCGTTTGCTAGAAAGTTTGAAAACCTGTGCCAGATATTTAATCAGGGGAGACCCCCATTATAAAGCTCCTGGCTTAGAGGACCAATAGGAAACTTGTCAAAATAAATTTTAACTTCTGACCGTGGTAGAAGACCCACTTCGGGGTGTAACAGTGTCACAGCTGTCAATCTCAGCCCAGGGTTACCGTTTATGTTATTAATTCCAACTCTGGTGGCATGGACTTGGGATAACAACCATCTCAAGCTACGCCGGTCCAAAAAACACAAACCAAGGCTGGAATATATTTCGTGCCGAAATGACGTGACTGATGTCCGAGGTGGGTTTTTGTTTTTGTCTTTGAAAGGTGATGCTTTATTAGATTATTTCTGTTGCCAAAAGACACAGCTACTGTCTGGCTGCATTTGCTGGCTTTCTTTCTTCTTGGGTTTATAGAGAAGTCCAGAAAGCTTTTTATGGAAACAAAATGAAATTTTAAATTCACAGTGCAAGCTGAATGTGTACTAGAAGGGGACCCTGGGTGATGCGATGGTGTGTCCTTGGGAGTCGGGAGATCTGAGTTCTAATCCCACCTCCACCGCTTGCCTGCTGTGTGATCTTGGTCAAAGTCATTCGACTTTGCTGTACCTCAGTGACCTCCTCTTTAAACTGGGGACAAAATACCTGTACTCCTTCCCTCTTGAGCCCTAAGTGCAACAGAAACTATGCCAGACTGGTTTATATCTTATCGTCCTAGCACTTAATTCAGTACTTGGCATCTAGTAAGTGTTGAATAAGTGCCACATTTATTATTTCCTAAGCACTGGGGCAGATTGAAGATAATCAGATAAGATACCATCCAGACCCCACACTGGACTCACAAATTGAGAGAAAAAAACCTCACATTAGAGTCAACAAATGAAGAACTGAGGCACAAAGAAGGGACAAATTATGCAAGGATAGTCAGCAGGTCTGGGGCTGTGTTCAGACGATAACCCAGGTCTCCTGATCTCCCAGCCCTATTGTCTCCATGCTGCCTCAACATAATAAAGCCTTAAATAAAGACTTAAATCGGGAGCAATCACTATTCCTTCTCCGTCTATCTTAACAACTAGCAATCGACTCGTGGAAGTTCAGCGGGGGTCCTCCCTCGACCACGGGTCCTCCTAACGAGAGGCAGTTCACTCAGCAGCAGCTGCACCATCCATTTCTAAATGAAGTTGCTTCCCCAGCTGGGGAGTCTTCTGGAGTCATCTCCTTAAAGTTTTCTGCAGCACCTTGAAAATCTGACCGGCAGAGCCCCCTTCGAGGTCCTTTTTTTGTCATCTGTCCCCTCTCGGGACAGGTGGGCAGGCTGCTGGAAGGGACTGACTGACCTGGAGAGTGTATGTATGCGGTGAAAGTATGTTTCTCTGGGGTGATTGTATCTTGGAATGGTTGGCAACGTCGGGTTTCCCCCAGATTGGCCGTATGGTGGGATGGTCGTGTGCCTGGAGTCTCTTCTCTCCCTCCCCTCTTTTCCTTTCCTCATCTCTTCCTCCTTTTCTCTCTTTGCCCCTCTCCCAACGCTCCGTGCCCCCTGTGCTTAAAATGAAAAGTTGAGTGTGTTTTCTTCACCCCTCCAACCCCCCATTTTCTTCTAGAGAGTGAGGAGCTGGGTCCTGGGGGGGGTTAGGTGTGGTTCCAGGGGATGGGTCCGGTTACACTCAGTGGTTAGACTGTAAGCCCGTCAAAGGGCAGGGACTGTCTCTATCTGTTGCCGACTTGTTCATTCCAAGCACTTAGTACAGTGCTCTGCACATAGTAAGCGCTCAATAAATACTATTGAATGAATGAATGGTTTCAAAACGTCCCGAGGGGCCGGGGGGAGTCTGCGGAAGGTCTCGGGGCCGCAGACTGTGGGCCTCGAGCCCGCCTTTATTTAGCCTTCTCGCTTCCCAGTCCAGCGTGGTGGGTGAACCGGGAATGGTATATCTGGGCCAGGGGGTCTTGGTATGTTCTGACCCCGTGGCCCTCCCTCCCCAGCACTGGGCCAAGGGGGGAAAGGGGGACCGAGGGAGAGAAGGTTGGCTTTGACTGGCCCGCCACAAACCATCCGAAGTGAGCGCCGTTCTCCTCTTGCTTCCGAGGGGGTTAGGGGTGGGTATGGAGTGTAGCTCAGTGGCAGGAGCCCGGGCTTGGGGGTCAGAGGTCATGGGTTTGAATCCCGGCTCTGCCACTTGTCAGCTGGGTGACTGTGGGCAAGTCACTTTAAGAGAAGCAGCGTGGCTCAGTGGAAAGGGCCCGGGCTTGGGGGTCAGAGGTCATGGGTTTGAATCCCGGCTCTGCCACCTGTCAGCTGGGTGACTGTGGGCAAGTCACTTCACTTCTCTGGGCCCAGCGTGACTCAGTGGAAAGAGGCCGGGTTTGGGAGTCAGAGGTCATGGGTTTGAATCCCAGCTCTGCCACTTGTCAACTGTGTGACTGTGGGCAAGTCGCTACACTTCTCTGGGCCTCGGTTCCCTCATCTGGAAAATGGGGATGAAGGCTGTGAGCCTCACGTGGGACAGCCTGATGACCCTGTATCTCCTTCAGCGCTCAGAGCAGTGCTCTCCACATAGTAAGCACTTAATAAATACCGACATTATTATCTGTGCCTCAGTTCCTTCATCTATAAAATGGGGATTAAGACTGTGAGCCTCACGTGGGACAACCTGATGACCCCGTATCTCCTTCAGCGCCTAGCGCAGTGCTCTCCACATAGTAAGCACTTAACAAATACCGACATTATTATCTGTGCCTCAGTTCCCTCATCTGTAAAAGGGGGATTAAGACTGTGAGCCTCACATGGGACAACCTGATTACCCTGTATCTACCCCAGCACTTAGAACAGTGCTCTGCACATAGTAAGCGCTTAACAAATACCAACATCATTAAAGCACCTCCACCCTCTCTAATCCTCTCCCCTTTACAAGGGAAATCCACCAGGTGAATGCATCCCCGATTCTCCTTTCTACGACTTTCCTGAAATGGATCTTGTTTGGATCTGAGGGAAAGATGAAGGATTCTGGGAGACAACCGTTAGATCCTAGCATCAGCTAGGATAAAGATATAGTGGACAAAGAGAACACCCGGCTAATTGAGAAATCAGTGATCCGCTCAGCTCGGGAAATAATAACATTTCTTCAACAAAGCCCCAGCCTTCAGTGCAAGATGTTCATTCCCCTCGATCCTATTTATTGCCCGTCTCCCCCGATTAGACAGTGAGCCCGTCAAACGGCAGGGGCTGCCTCTATCTGTTGCCGATGTGTACATTCCAAGCGCTTAGTACAGTGCTCTGCACATAGTAAGCGCTCAATAAATACTATTGAATGAATGAATTCCAGTCATGGAAAAGCTGTATTGTAGGTATAAATGTAAAGATGTTCACACTCCGGCTAAGACGCGATTTCCATATCTTTTGGGTCTTTAATCACTTGGGCATGAATAGAAATTACCAAGAAGCATACATGATTTCTGACCTAAGTGCTATCATTTCCCCACAAGCTGAGGGAATCTGTTTAAAACTTGTGGTCAGTCTGAGGCTGAGTGAACTTTACAAAATGATCATCATTGAGAGATGCAGTCAGAAACAAAGACGAATGCTTTGCGTTAATCAATCAGTCCAGGAATCAGCATGACCTAGTGGTCAGAGCATGGGCCTGGGAGTCGGAAGGACCCAGGCTCTAGTCCCAGCTCTGCCACTTGTCTGTTGTGCGACCTTGGGCAAATCACTTCAGTTCTCTGAGTCTCAGTTACCTCATCTGTAAAAGGGCTGTAAGACTGTGATTCAAATGTGGGACACGGGCTGTGTCCGGTCTGATTATTTTATATCTACTCCAGCGCTTATAACAGTGCCTGGCACATAATAAGCACTTAAATACCATTAAAAATCCCTCTCTAATATTTACTGAACACTTAGTGCAGAGCACTCCACTGAATGTTTAGGCGAGCACGATAGAATTACCTGAGACAATCCTTCTCCTCTTGGAGGTTACCGCCTAACTCTGGGAGACAGATATTAAAATAGATTACAGATCGAGGGAAATGATGGAGTTAGAGACCCTTTGTTTTTTCCATCACTAAGAAAACACAGCCCCTCCGATTCTGGGGAGGGTATATATTAAGTATACTGTGTGGCACTTTTTTCTACAATTCACATTAATGCTTGGTTCCATTATGTCAGTTGAACGTTCATGTTACTCTAGGGCTGGTTTGAGGCAGACCACAGTGAGAAACGTAAAGGGAAAAGAGCTTGCCAGTCCCCCAAGTAACTGAAGAATTGTGTATTGACTAAGCTTCTCCTATATGATGGTCTGGACAATGTGTCTGAAAAACTTCAGTCAACTACTCCACAGCCATTCACTCATCGGGGAAGAGTGATTCCTCTAACATGGCCTCTTCCTCCACTCCCTGCACATACAAACTTGGATAATCCTTGGGGAAAGGGGTTGCACTAATTGTTACAGTTTCAAACATTCACCAGGAATTCCAGTTGGCTTAGTGTCCTGATGAAAAATGTGTTTATTTTGTCTTTCTGACTGACTTTTCCTCATGTCTGGGTATTGTGCCTCTAGGAAGGAAAGCTTAAATTGCTCAAGTATAGTCGTTCTGTAAATCTTGCCAAAAATAAAGTGGCTTTAATAAGAAAGCATATAGTTCTCGCCTCCTTAGAAAAGAGAGAATCTAGGTTTTAGAATGGGACTGGAGTCTCACTTATCCCAGTAGCTATCTCCCATACTGGGTTGGAAAAGAATGGAAATCTGCTAGATGCAGAATTCCTGATGGGGAGATGGAGAACGGATGGGGGACCACTCAATTAAGCTGCCATCCTGGAATGGACCCATGGTTTTGGAGAAGCATTGTGAATTCCATTTTTCATTTCTGGCTCTAATAAGACAGCGGTTCACTTTATTTTACTGGAACCCAACTGAGGATTTTCAGAAGTAGAACTAAAGCTTTGGAAACACACCCCAAACCTTGTAAGCACTAGGTCTTGCCCTTTAAGCCTGCCTGAAAGACAGATGAAAGAGAACTATTGCATTTCAATCATTACAGTTTGGGTGGGCCTGGAAAATTCTGGTTGACCCTGATGCAATTTCCTGGAACTTCTGGTCAACCCAGGAGTCGGGTCTCATTTGAAGAGCTGAAACTGGACTTGCATTTCATCAAGGGGAAGCAGTGTGGCCTAGTGGAAAGAACAGGACTCGGGAGTCTTATCCCAGATCTTCCACCTGTCTGCTGTGTGACCTTGGGAAAATCATCTAGCTTCTCTGTGCTTCAGTTGCTTCATCTGTAAAATGGGGATTAAAACCGAGAGCCCCATGTAGGACATGGACTGTGTCCAACCTTGTATCTATCCCAGGGCAAAGTACAATGCCTGACTGGAAGTAAGAACTTAATAATAATAATAACTGTCGTGTTCGTTAAGCACTTACTTTGTGCCAGCCACTGTTCTAAGCACTGGAGTAGATACAAGGTAATTATGTCCCAGGCAGGGCTCACAGTCTTAATCCCAATTTAACAGATGAGGGAACTGAGGCACTCTACACTATGCTCTCTTTCACTTGTCTTTCAGCCAGGTTTAAAGGGGAAGAACCAGTGCTTACAAGGTCACACAGCAGGCAAATGGAGGAGCCGGGTTTGGAACCCATGCCGTCTGACTCCTAAACCCGTGCTCTTTCCACTAAGCCAGGCTGATTCTTGGGCACAATCCCACATGGGGCTCACAATGTCAAGCCCCATTTTACAGATGAGGTAACTGAGGCATAGAGAAGTGAAATTGCCCAAGGTCTCACAGCTGGCACATGGCAGAGCAGGATTAGAACCCAGAACCTTCTGACTTCCACAAACCACCAAAAAAAAAACCCGATTCTTCCCTCCTCTCCCTTCCCTCTTTCTTCCCCCCAAGCTGTGACGTTGGCCCAGTGACACGAAAAGCACTCTTGGAAATCAGGAGACCTGGTTTCTAGTCCCATATCTGTAAATTTCAGGACGGAAGCCCATCTGTGGTTCTCACCAAGAGACCCCATCCTTCTCGTCTCCGGGAGCAGTCTGATCTCTGCATCCAGAGCCAACACCTCGAATGGCGACTCTGGCCCAGACCAGAAGTCTGAAACTTCCTTTCCCCTCAGTGACAGATGAGTATTTACCTTTTCATTCCACAATTTGCTTCTTCCCTTCGGTGGAACACGTACTGCTGAAGCAAAATAATTCCTTTTTTGGCAAGTCGGCGACTTTTTAATATGGAACTTTTCTGAAACTCTGCAGGGTAGATCTATGTCTGGCTATTATTCGCACACAAAGTCTACCTTTGAGTATGTCAGCAGTACTAAATTGTGAAAAATTGGCTAGGTATGGGCTTTTCAGTAAAATTAGCTTTTCCCCTCTCTTCACCCTTTCTGATTCTGAAGAATAAATACATTGAAATGGATTGTTCTATTTACTTTAGGCATGGTTACAGTCAGCCCAATCAGACTTCAGCCCCTACCATGTCATTTAATAGTGAATACAATAAGCCCCATGGTCAAAAACCAGCACAGACATCAAGTGATTCAGTCATAAAACATCTAGTAAAGTCTGATCGCTGGAACACCAAACAGCACCCAGAGGTCAATGGAAAAACCCCAATCTACGTCAGCCCCTACTATTTATTGGGAACTCGACACCAGCGTGGACACTTATGCTTGTTTACTGTTGAAATGCAGTTTACTCCAATTTGTAAATCTGCAGACTTCCCTTTAATTTTTGGCCTTGAGACGGCGAGGGCAGAGTCTGTGGGCTGGGGAGGGGAAAAGGAGGGAATAGGTCCAAGCAAAACTGAAGAGAGGTGGACAAATAATAGATTTGTAACTCTGCAGATGATCCATCAGTAGTATGTACTGAGCATCTCTTGTGCACAGACCGTTATTCTAGGAACTTGGGAGAATATAATATAGTAGACACCCCACCTCAGAGAGCTTACATGTACTTCCATCACCACACTCAGTACCTTGCTATCTGATTTTGGCAGGGATGAAGTGATGAACAAAAGCAAGGAAAGAGATCGAGAAAAAAAGAAAAGGAATCAGATGCACTGAGTCTCACATTTCTTGACATCATCTGTAGGGAAATGGTAGACCAGATTGTAAAGAATATGAATAGAAGACTTAGATGTTTCCATTTTGAAATGACTTGGCCCGTAACCTCAAATGAAATGTCCTGAACAGTAGTAAGATATGAAAATTGCCTATTTTCCTTTCATGGGACTTTGCCTGCCTGCTCACAAACCAACAGAGCATCACCTCCTACTGCCAATTGGATCTTTCCCACCAGACTGTCCGACCATTTCTCCTTCAAGAAACCCCACCATCCAAATTATCAAATGGAGTGGTCACCCCCCCAGGGGATTGACTGACATTTCTGATTGGGAAAAGTGGATCTTACCTCCAGTGGGTTGGATCCTCACCCTTCAAGTGGATTGACATCCATCTAGCCTCAACATCTGACTGAATGACAGTTGAAATTCTCCAAGGATGGTGCTCGTCCCGAACAGTAAAATCTTTTACAGATTAGTGGCCAGTGGGAAATCTTATAGAGGGAAGGGTTATGAGCAGAAGTGATTGCTCTGCACACAGGAAGTGGTAAATAAATACAATTGAATGGATGAAAGACCCTGGACAAAGGGAGGAGGGGGGAGGGGAGAGGGGGAGGGGGACATTCTGCGGTCTTGACTCTGTCAGAACCAATCTGCCAAACTCCTGTTAGGAGCAAAACTGGACCAAAGCCCAATTCACTTTGCGTTCGGTGAGTTTAAATTTACTCTTGACTTCAGATGTCCCGCATAGTCTTCAACTAGAAATATGACACAGTGCTCGCCAGGAATACTCGTACTGTGGCTTTTACCGTTTTGTAAGCAAGGAAGCAGCATTTGATTCTCCTTTGAAAATTGTATTTTTTTTTCACATCGAGAGGCGCCACACGAACGGAACGTGCCATAAATAACGTGGTCTAACATTTTCCGAAAAAAACTGGGCATCAATTAATGCTAATTTATGAGGAAATGTCTCTGGAAGAGCTAAGTCCATTGACATTATTACTGTAAGGGCTCATTAATCTAAATGCTAAAGGAACATTTTTTTTTTGGTAAGGCAAATGGACATCATTAAATAGGAATATTAGTATTTACCCAGAATCCAAGGAAAGGAAATAATCTGAGACATAATTCTAAAAGAAAATAACAGGGAATAATCTAGTTCTTTGAACTGACTGAGGGACTGAAGCAAAATGGCAGTGAGGTGATACTGAGGAAGACATTAAGGGAGGCACGATGGAAAAGTCAACCAGAAGGAAAATAGTCTGCTCAAGAATCAGAAAAGTCATAATAATAATAATAATTTTTTAAAAGTGGCATTTGTGAAGGGCTTACTATCTTCCAAGTAGGGTAGTAGATGCGAGATAATCAGCAACAGTCCCTGTCTTGCATGGGGCTCACAGTCCAAGGGGGGAAAACAGATATTTAATCCCATTTTATAGATGAGAAAACTAAGGCGGAGAGATGTAAAGTGACTTGACTAAAGAAGTCCCACCGCAGGCAAGGTCTTTCAACTAGGTTGTGCTGCTTTTCTAAAAATAGACTTGAGTTTATATAGAGCAGGTACACCAAAATCCAGCACTTCAGGTCAGGGATAATAATAATAATAATGATATATAAAATAATGATGATTGTAATGGTATTTAAGTTCTTACTATGTGCCAAGCACTATATTATGTAGAAGAGTAGATACAAAATAATTAGATCCTACATGGGGTTCAGTTTACATAGGAGGGAGCACGGGCATTGAATCCCTATTTTGCAGATAAGAGAACTGAGGCACAGATAATTTAAATGATTTGCCCAATGTCACCCAGCAATTGGCAGAGCTGGGATTCGAACCAGGTACTCTGACTACCAGAGCTGTGTTCTCTCCACTAGTCCATGCTGCTGCTTCATCTCATTTTCTTTTTGCATATTTGTTAAGCACTTACTATGTGCCAAGCACTGTACTAAGTGCTTGGATAGATACAAAACAATAAGGTTGGACAGGGTCCATATCCCACCTGGGGCTCACAGTAATAATAATAATAATAATGTTGGTATTTGTTAAGCGCTTACTATGTGCAAAGCACTGTTCTAAGCGCTGGGGTAGACACAGGGAAATCAGGTTGTCCCACGTGGGGCTCACAGTCTTCATCCCCATTTTACAGATGAGGAAACTGAGGCACAGAGAAGTTAAGTGACTTGCCCACAGTCACACAGCTGACAAGTGGCAGAGTTGGGATTTGAACTCATGACCTCAGACTCCAAAGCCCATGCTTTTTCCACTGAGCCACGCTGCTTCTGCTCACACCAATGTTGTGAGCAACATTGTTCAGTATTAATCCCCATTTTACAGATGAGGTACAGCCACAGAGAGTTGAAGTGACTTACCCAAGGTCACACAGCACACACTTGATGGAACTGGAATTAGTACTCAGCAGCATGGCTCAGTGGAAAGAGCCCAGGCTTGGGACTCAGAGGTCATGGGTTCGAATCCCAGCTCTGCCACTTGTCAGCTGTGTGACTGTGGGCAAGTCACTTAACTTCTCCGTGCCTCAGTTCCCTCATCTGTAAAATGGGAATTAACCGTGAGCCTCATTTGGGACAACCCGATTACCCTGTAGCTACCCCAGCGCTTAGAACAGTGCTCTGCACATAGTAAGCACTTAACAAATACCAACAAATACCAACATTATTATTACTTTTGACTCCCAGGCCTGTGCTGTATAATAAGCCATGCTGCTTCTCAAATTTCAGCTTACAATATATGCATAATTTGTCTAAAGTTAGGTATGATTGTTTAAAATTTCTCTTCTGAGTAACTAATCCACTGTTGAATGCTTTCCTTGGCCTTTAATTACGCTCATCGTGGTGACTCATATCTGTTATATTTGAGAGTGAATCAGCATTAGTTGTTCACCCTTCTTCCCATTGTTCAGTGATTGGAAACTTGGATGTCAAGCCTTGCACCATCACAGTTTTGAAGGCAGTCATCTCACTGAGCCAAACAAGGTTTAGAGTTCTAGAACCTGACACGCTGTTGACCGACCAAAGTAGGTGAGGGATGGGACCAGGAGGAGGTTGGTTAACATAGAATGAGCCATGTTTCTCTGTAATGTCCAAGGATCTATGGAAATAGTAATAATAATAACAACCACAACAATTGTGGTATTTAAGCGCTTATTATGTGCCAAGCCCTGTACTAAGTGCTGGGAAAGATACCAGAGGAAGAAAGATGAAGTGGTGAGAGGTCATATTGGTCAAAACCTCCTGACCCAAAGAAGTTGTGCCTTCTTACCATGTTGGCCTGGACTGAGGGGAGTAACTATGTGACATTGAGACGTGTCTTGAGGCACATATGAGTCTGACTCTTCCGACACAACTGCATCCTGAAAACGGAGTCTTCAGTTGAAATATTCCAAATAGGAGGCAGGTTTCTCATAAGACCAAAGTTTAAAACCGGGGGGGGGGGGGGGGGGGGCGGAGGGGGCTTGCTTCCTTAAGCAAGGCTGGGTGGCCTATTTTGACCAAAATTACACTGAATTGACTACCCAGTCAATTATAGATGATCAAGGTAGCTGCACCAATGTATTCGTATCGAATCAAAGAGGTTCCATAATTGGATGGGTAACTTTCACTTCACTCATAGTAAAATGGATGTCGAACCTCCCGGGTGAATACAACTGATGATCTAGGAATTAGTCTTTATTTTTTTTCATGGCATTTGTTAAGCGCTTACTATTTCCCAAACACATATTAAGTGCTCGAGTAGGTACAGGCTACTTAGTTTGACAAAGTGCATATCCCACGTGGTACTCACAGTCTTAATCCTCATTTTACAGATGAGGTAACTGAGGCACAGAAGAGTTGTTATTTACCCAAGTTCACAAAGGAGATAAGTTGTGGAGTGTGATTAGAACCCAAATCTTTCTGCCTCCCAGGCCCGTGCTCTATCCACTAAACCACACTGCTTCTCCTTCCTCCCCTCTGGCCTCTCTCTCTCCCCTCTTCACTTCTGAACACTTTCTTCTCCTCGTTCCATTCCCCTTGGAAGTTTTAAAAAAAATCATTTCTCTATACCTCCAATGCCCGCCACTAACCTCTGATGAAATACTGTACTGTAGATGGTAAACAGAGTTAGTGACATAAAGTAGGCAAGCATCATAAAGTCAAAACAAATGTGTTGTAAAGCTGAACAAGGTGTAACTGTAGAATATGAAGTGTGGTTCATAATAACTTTAAATGCTTTTAGTTGAAGACTGCCTGAATCTGCAAATGGATTTAGATTGTTGGATGCTGGCTAACTGCCCAATTTTCCACTGAAATTCACGGTTCCTGTTGGAAAGACATGTTACCCTCTCATTTTTTTTTTTCTTTCAGGGTTGGAAAAGAGTTCTGTTTGGCTTTTCTGGTCAAAGTCTAGTGGAGAATAGAGTCTGAGGGTTTACTTTTTTAAAAAGAGTCAAATGGGATTTAATGTTTGCTCTTGCTACCTAGAAATGACCACACAGTCACTTTATGGTATTTGTTCAGTGCTTACTACGTGCCAGGCACTGTTCTGAGTGCTGCCTGGTGTGATTTAGTCTTGGCCAGCAGTTATCATGCCGTTTTCTGATTCAGGGTGATGGCTCAATCAATCAATGGTATTTACTGAGATTTTTACTGTCTGCAGAGATCTGTATTAAGCACTTGGAAGAGTACAACAGTGTTGGTAGATAAGATCCCTGCCCACGGTCAAGTGAGCATTCTAGGGACAGAAGACATGTTCGCTGTTACTGCTTGTTCTACGTCAGGAGACTAGTACTCAAAAGTCTTTGGATACCTTTAAGAACCAACAGTTGACTAGAAGGCATACATCATAATCTCTTCTCAGTTTTTTATTAGTATTATTGTTACAAAACAAATTATTGTTGTTATTGTTCGAAAACTCTGGATTGGAGGTCTGGAGAACTGGATTATAATCTTAATTCTTTAGCTCTGTCACTCACCCACTGTGTGACTTTGGACCAATCACTTAACCTCTCTGTGCCCCAGTGTCCTCATCAGAAAGTGAGGATTAAACACCTGTACTTCCTCTACCTAAGACTGAAATTCTCATATGAGAGGGGGACAGTCTGATCTGAGGGTGTTCTAAGTATCGTAACATTTATCCTAGTGTCTGGCACATAATACTTAATAAAAACCCCCATTACTATTACCCCTCAATTGCATGGCCAAGGTTAATGGCCACTGAAGAAGATGTCCCCAATTATCTAGGAAATTTGCACCAGATAGAAAATCCTTTGGGTCAGGTTTACTTCTGCCACTAAAATTCTCAAGTGCAAAGATAATGGTGAAAAATCGAACAGTGAAATAATGCTGCTTTTTCAGAATGGGTAGAGACAACTCTTTTTACCCTAAAGCATAGATATATTTTCTGTTTTGAATTTTTCTAGTCACTTAGATTTCTTTGAGGAATGCCTAAAACACAAAAGGCAATTTGATATGTCATAAATACAATCTGGATGGAGCCAAATACAATGTATGGTAATGTGAATGGGGTTGAATTGGACATACTGGTAACTCTTATAAATCTCAGAACCAGAACAAAGCACAGAATTCTTCAAATGTATATTCTGTAAATGTGAAATGGCTAGAATATTATATTTAAATTTAATATTGCCAGTTTCTGAGAGAAAATAAATGTGTGAAATTCAGGCACCAAATACTTAACAGGGGCCCTGAAAAAAAATTGCAAATTAGATTTTCTTGTTCAAAAAAAAATTCTGTTCCCCGTATGTACTATTGTCCATAAAAATAAAAAGGAGCATGCATGCACTAAACATGTGAAATGCACTCTGTGAAACTGTGTGAAATGTTTCAATTACTTCTATAGTAATGTTTAACATTTTCCAGGTAGAGTGAATTAAGTGCATACTCAAGAAGTATTTGAAGCGTATTCTGTTTTTAATTTTCCTATATTGTAAGCATATTAAACACATGTTGAGAGTATATTTCATATTCCGCATTTGTAAAATATTATCAAATTTATATAGGCTGAAACCACAGAGCCACCACAGGCAACTGCCTTAGAGCTTTCCCATCTTGTAAGTCCACCTTTTAACACCACATTATCATTTTTACAGAGGAATCTGCTGCTTTAAACCCATAGGACCTTTTTACAACAGCTTGGCCTGGCTAGCCATTTCTCAGACATTTATGTATAATCTCTAATTCTACAACTTGAATCAGTATAGAGTTTTCCATTCCTGGAGCTCATGGAATCTAAAAGTCCTCAAAACTGCCAAAGCAAGTCTCTGTTAGCTGAGAAATAAATTCCGTTTGATTATTCTTGTTGCATATTATAGCAGATGAATCATTTCAAATCATTAAGCATGACAGCCCTGAGTTCTGTTTTCAACTGTATCTTGAAGTACCAGGGACAACTTCCATTAATGTCCTAAAAAAAAAATAAAACACTGATTTTTCTGTTCAAGTAAATTGCTTTAGTACACTTCTCTACTTTGGGATGTATATTTTAGATGCTGTCTGAAATCTTTAATTCACTGAGTTGAAATGAAAAATGCATCCACTCGTTGCATTTTGCTTTCCCGTAGACCTCTAACATCTAATTTTCTTGATCGGGGAATACATGACTGTAAAACATCTGCATAGCTAAAGAGCACCAGGCCTGGGAATCGGAGGGACTGGGTTCTAAATTCAGCTCTACTGCTTGGCTGCTGTGTGACCTTGGACAAGTCATTTAACTCTTCAGTACTTTGGTTTCCATATCTGTAAAATGGGGATTCAGTGCCCGCCTATTTAGACTGTGGGCCCTGAGTGGGCCAGGGACTGTGCCTGACCTGATTAACCTGTACCTACGTCAGGGCTTAGAACCGAACTTGAGACACACTAAGTGTTAACAAATGCCAATATACTCATTAATGGTGATATTCTGTACGATACATCTCAGTGCACAAAATGTCTAGGCCAGGTTTTTTTAATTATCATCATCACTGCATTTTTTTTTTGTGCTTACTACGTGCCAAGTTCCGGGGCCTACTTCACCGTATCAAAGACGTATCCACCTTACCTCCAACTTATCTGTCTCACTGCGAACCTCTCACCCACCTCCTGAAGCTGGCCTGGAACTCTCTCCCTCCTCACATCTGACAGACAAGCACTCTCCCCCTCCTTCAAAGCTTTATTGAAAGCACAATTCCTCCAAGAGGCCTTCCCTTACTATGCCCTTCTTTTCTCTTCTCCCACTCCCTTCCTCGTCGCCTTGACTTGCTCTCT
Source organism: Ornithorhynchus anatinus (assembly GCF_004115215.2). Taxonomy (NCBI): domain Eukaryota; kingdom Metazoa; phylum Chordata; class Mammalia; order Monotremata; family Ornithorhynchidae; genus Ornithorhynchus; species Ornithorhynchus anatinus. The sequence continues at coordinate 6,702,707 of NC_041742.1, forward strand.
TTATTCGTCTCCTTTCCCAGCCCCACAGCGCTTATGTACATATCTGTAATTTCATTTATATCAATGTCTGTCTCCCCCACTAGACCGTAAGCTCACTGAGGGCAGGGAATGTGTCTGTTACATTGTACTCCCCCAAGCGCTTAGTAACAGTGCTCTGCTCACAGTGAGTGCTCAATAAATATGAGTGACTGACTGGCAGATTCCCCACCACACGCATTTTCTTAGCTGGATTCCCAGTCTTGCTGACCCCAGGTACCTGTCAGTCAATCAATAAACAGTAGTTATTGACTGTTTACTATGTGCAGAGCTCTGTACTAACCGCTTCCGAGACAATCCAATCATGAGGGTTTCTGCGGTGACACTGACACCCTCTCAGCACTGTCGGTCATATTTTCCCCAAGGGGGCATGTAGTGAAACAATCAGTGGTATTTATTGAGTGCTTACTGTATGCAAAGCACTGTACTAAGCAGAATAAGAGGAATGTGAGAATAAGAGTCAAAAAGAAAAGCAGCAGATTATACGTCACTGGATTTTGAAGACATCATAAACTAGCATTTATGAACATATGCATACCTATCTTCAGCACTTAAAAGAATATTTGATTGTACATTTAATTATTTATCTTGACTTGCCTAATTGGACATATTTTTCCATCTTTCTAAGAGTAAAAGATCCTTTTGGGTTGGTAATATGTCATTCCCTTGTTTTGTACTTTCTAAGCAACTGAGAACTTAACTTTTAATATTTCTACTAATACATGAATTTACAGGAAAATTTAATCCATACTTAATAATAGGCAGTGCTTACCCCCAAGTTGGAGCCCCTAACAGCCTGAGACTTGTATTTCCATTGAAACCATCTCCCCAAAATTGGCTTGTCAACAGCAAGGAAGGTTTCACAATGTTAGACTCTTGTTTCAATCTATCTATTTCTACATTCCTCTATTAATTTCAACTTGGCCAAACTTTTGGCCAGGCAGCCTGCATTTGAAACAATTGCTAATCAGAAGAGAAGATCCAGTAGCCTTAATGTCAGCTGACGCGACAGCTTGCGATTAACACTGTCAAATGTTTGCTATCTGTAGACAGTTACCTCTCGTTACCTCAGATCCTGAGGTCACTGTTCTTTGCTTGAGAGCAGTCAGCCACAGTATGACTTTGCTCAAGTCCTGACTTCTGGAAGTCATTTTCACTCACAAGCATGTTTCAATAAGTCTGCAAAATAATTTAGGGGAAAAAAAACCCCTGGGCAGTTCTTCCATTTTTTTTTCCTAGCTAAGTCCCAAAGCTAAACTCTTTTTATTAAAAAAAAATCTCCTCAAAATAAGTGACTCCATATTCTAGATTTGCTTTTTTTTTTTTTTTATATTTCCTTCTTTCCTCTCCTTCAGAAAATCATGTCTTCTATTTACCTGTGAAATGGACCACATCTGAAAGTTAACTGAAGAGCTAATAAATGAATAACTTCTCATTAGTGGAGATGTCAGATCAAGAGGATATTTGACTTAACATTAGCTTTCAGCTGCGCTGTGGTCCAGAGGAAAGAGCACTGCTCTGAGAATCAGAAGACTAGGGATTATCTCTGGATCTGGCTGTTACTTAATGTTGGTATTTGTTAAGCGCTTACTATGTGCCGAGCACTGTTCTAAGCGCTGGGGTAGACATAGGGGAATCAGGTTGTCCCACGTGGGGCTCACAGTCTTAATCCCCATTTTACAGATGAGGGAACTGAGGCACAGAGAAGTTAAGTGACTTGCCCACAGTCACACAGCCGACAAGTGGCAGAGCTGGGATTCGAACTCATGAGCCCTGACTCCAAAGCCCATGCTCTTTCCACTGAGCCACGCTGTTACTTGCTAGGATGAGGGAAGACTGAGTGAACACTTGACAATATTCTGCTTTCCTGCTTACTCCGTCCACTCTGCACCCAAGCGGAAGCTCAGTCTGTAGTTAAAAGGGAGTGAAATTGATGCTGTAATCAGTCAGTGGTATTTATTGAGCACTGCTTTGTGTAGAACATTGTATTGAGCACTTACACCATTCATTCAATAGTATTTATTGAGTGCTTACTATGTGCAGAGCACTGTACTAAGTGCTTGGAATGTACAGATCGGTAACAGATACAGTCCCTGCCCTTTGACGGGCTTACACCACTCTAGCCTTATCAAGTACACACATCTCCTCCAAGAGGCCTGCTGCAATTAGGCCCTCTTTTCCTCGACTCCCTTTCCCTTCTGTGTCATATAAGCACTTGGATAGAGAAGCAGCATGGCCCAATGGAAAGAGCACAGGAAGACCTGGGTTCTAATCCAGACTCTGCCACACATCTGCTGTGTGACCTTGGGTTAGTACCTTAACTTCTCTGTGCCTCAGTTACCCCATCTGTAAAAATAGGGATTAAATCCTACTCCCTCTTACTTAGACTGTGAGCCCCATGTAGGACAGGAACTGTATCCCAACTTGATTAACCTATTTACCCCAGTGCTTAGAACTGTGTTTGGCACAGAGTAAACACTTCACAAGTTTCTACATCCATATACACACCGTTTGGGAACTTGATATTCACCCCATTCTCGGGCATGGAGCACTAATGTGCATATCCAAAAAGTATTTATTTATATTAATGTCTGTCTCCTAAAAGTTTGTAGTGACTTGAGTTTTACAATCAAATCAATCAACCATATTTACTGAGCACTTACTGTGTGCAGAGCATTTTTTGAAGCACTTTTTTAATGGTATCTGTAAAGTGCTTCCTATGTGTAGCGCGCTTTTCTAAGTGCTGCGGTAGAGTCAAGGTAATCAGATTGGACACAGTCTCTATCCCACCTGGGGCTCAGAGTCTTAATTCCCATTTTACAGATGAGATAACTGAGGCACGGAGAAGTTAAGTTGTCCAAGGACACCCAGCACACAAAGTCACACTTTGGAGAATACAATGTAATAAAGTTGGTAGACATGAATTTAGAGTCTAGAGGGGGAGACGGTTATTAAAATAAATTAGGTACGTAAGTCCAGTGGGGTTGAAGGCGGGATGAATAACAGTGTAAAACTAGGTGCAAGGGTAACAGAGAAGGAGAGGGATAGGGAAAATCAAGGTTTAGTCAGGGAAGGCTTCTCGTGGGAGATTCTCCTCCTTCGCATATAATATGTGTTCAAATAGTAATATATGAAATCATAGTTATTTGAACCACCCCAAACCCAAGGGACAGAAACTATGTCTAATTCCCACCTGGTTTTCTTTCCCAGTGCTTAGTACAATACTCTGCATACTTCAGACACTTAATAAATGCTATTACAGGTAATTTTCCTGTTAGAAAATTTTAACTGGTATTTTGCAGACAGACCCAAGCGTGATTGGCAGTTCTTTCCATATCATACGCATATACAGATGGCCCTATTGCTAAGAATGTCACCCACTGTCTGATGGCTGTGTGTCATGCCAAACTGTCCTGTGGCCATCTCCAAATTGCCTCTGCTATGTCCTTCATTTGAGGTTTTGCTGCATTGTGTCTTCACAGAATTTTTTTCTTTCCATCCTGTTTATGGTTACTCTATTTCAGCTCACTAAATAGCAACTGTTTTTGTGTCCTGTTGTCCTCCCTTCTTCTCATATGCCCCTCTCAGCGAAGAGGTGAAGTGTTGATTATGGCTTTAACGCAGGGTTGGCGGGGAAACAGTGTGGCTTAGTGGATAGAGCAAGGGCCCGGGAGTCAGCAGGATGTGGGTTCTAACCCCGGCTCCGCCACGTGTCTGCTGAGTGATGTTGGGCAGGTCACTTAACTTCTCTGCGCCTCAGTTCCCTCATCTGTAAAATGGGGATTAAGAGGGTGAGCAGCATGTGGGACAGGGACTGTATCCAACCTGATTAACTTGCATCTAACTCCAGGGCTTAACAGGTACCATAATGATCATCATTATTCTTATTGTGTTCTACGACCTGCTAGCAGTCCTGTCTTGCCAGTTAACTTAAGCACTGCACAGAGGTGACTTTGAAGGAACTTGTCTAGAATTTAAATCGTACTAGTCGCAGTCCACAGAGACAGAAAATTAGACATCAAAACTGCTCCATTTACCTACAGTTGTGCCTGACCTTTGTAGATAATTTACAGCATATTCTGTCTGACACACTAGCTTTTTTCATTTGTGTGCTTTTTGTTTTAGCCCCCTTTTCCATCCTTGCATCACTGATCCATGCTAAATATACTTCCTTTGGCCGAACAGATTTCTGACAGCAGTATGGCTTAATGGAAAAGGGATGGGACCAAGTCAGGTGACTTGGGTTCCAGTCCCGGCTCTACAACTGGCCTGCTCTGTTTCCTGGGGCAAATTGCTTAATCTGTCTGGGCTTCCCTTTCCTCTTCTGCAAACTGGTGATACTCTAGATTATGACCCACTGTTTAAATCAGGAATTGTGTGTAATCTGCTAGTTCTGCATTTATCCCAATGCGTAGCACAGCATAAACACCAATTAATCGCCATGATGATTATAAACCTCATCAGATACGGTCGCTTCTGACATAAGCAATATTTTAGTGCACTATTGATTAGAACGTGAAGATATAGGGAACAGTGTCATACCATGGTGCTGATTTGACCCTAGGGTGATTGAAGCATGCACCTCTGGGCAGTGATAATCAATCAATTGTATTTCAGTCCGATTTGCTTCTAACCATCCCAGTGCTTAGCACAGGGGCTGGGACACGGTAAGCATTTAATACCATTATTATTATTATGTATTAAATACTTACTCTGTCCAGAGCTAAGGACTTGGGAGAATACAAAATAACGAAGTAGGTAGACAGGAACCCGGTCGACAACAAGCTTACAGTCTAGAGGGGGTACAGACATTAATATTAGTAAAGAAATTACTGATATATACGTAAGTGCTGTGGGGCTGAAGCAAGGGTGAATAAAGGGTGCATATCCAAGCGTAAGCATGGTGCAGAAGGGGGTTTGAGAAGAGGAAATGAGGGACAATTTCATTAATTTTGCATAGAGAACCCATTAGAAAAGCAGCATGGTGTAGTGGATGGAGCAGGGGTCTGCCAGTCAGAAGGTCATGGGTTCTAATCCTGACTCGGCCACTTGTCTGCTGTGTGACCTTGGGCAAGTCACTTAACTTCTCTGTGCCTCAGTTACTTCATCTGTAAAATGGGGATCGAGACTGTGAGCCCCAGGTGGGACAGGGACTGTGGTCAACCCAATTTGCTTGTATCCATCCCAGTGCTTAGTACAGTGCCTGGCACATAGTAAGCGCTTAACAAATACCATAATTATGATAATTACCCTCAGCACTGGTAGTAGTTTACAATTTCCAGAAACAATATATTGTAGCAGTGACCTGTCAACAGTTTAGTTCCCTATATAATGCTAGCGAACAAATGATAGATATAAGAGAAGCACAGAATGAACTTTGGAATATAGATGGCTTGAGATTAAAGGGATTTTTTTGTCTATTCCACATACGTCTTGAATTTCAACCGGTGTTACAGAAACCTGTGGTTGCTTATACCTTCTATGTACAATTTCAGTTGTCTTTTAAACATCTTCCGCCAACCCCTTATTATCCACAGAAACAACAGTTGACACAATCTCATTTCTGATAACACAGGGCTTGTTAATTAGTAGTGATGATAATCATTTAGCACTTTCAGTATTTGAGCACTGTACTAAACTCTGCCAGATACCAGGGCACGAGAATTAGACATAATCTCTCATCCCTAACGCTCTCACAATCTAAATTTCAAAGTGGGGAGATGGGACATATACCGATAAAACACTAACACTATACAAAGCAGAAATACACACACAAACACACACAAACACACATAAAAAACAATAAACTACAGAGTGGTTGGGGGAACATCTTTCTGGGGTGAATGCAGCAAAAGATTGGTAAATATGACCAGTCACTGGATCTTTAAACCTTCTTTCCCTTTTTCACCTTATAACTTAAAATGCAAATTTTCCTCTAAGTTTACAAGGACCATATAATAATAATGATTATGGTATTTGTTAAGTGCTTACTGTGTGCCAAGCCCTGTTCGGTCTTCCCCTTCCTCACTCCTGTTGGTATCTTCCCTCCCCTCTTTGACTTCGCCCCATTTTCTGCTTCTTCTTGGGTCTGTACTAGAGTGTTTTCCTTGCTCTCAATAGGCCTGGGAGAAATTATGATCCCAATTTAAGATTATGGTCCCTCTTAAAGACTGGGTCTTCTCATAACTTCTAATAAAGCATGGAATCAGCTTCCATCAAATGGAAACACCTTCTTCATCCCTTTCAGAACCTTCCAGACCTCACACCTCAACAATTCAACAGCCTTACGGGGAGACACCAAAATGAAAAGCGGGGCGCAAACATTACCCACATCTGTCTGCTACAGCTCTTGCTTAGTTTCACGCTTTCAGAACAAATTCTAGGCAAGAGGCCACTGGGAAAATGTCCAGTTCTCTGTACCCCATGCTCTGTCAGATTGGCTGCAGAATAATTTATTTCAACCAAACTGCCCTGGCCAAGGAAAACATACCGGTGCCCCATGGCATAAGAGAGAACCAAGGGAAAGGAACTGAGACACAAATTAAATATTATATGAGTCGATTCGCGATCATACATCATCTGAGCCAGAGGTAACGTTACTGCAGTGAGATTACACTTCATCCGCGATCAACTCTTTGACTTTGTATCGCTTGAAAACCCATTTTTGATGGAAACGTGTGTAGTTCATTTCTTTCCTGCTTTATAAATAAAGCAGATGGAACATTTAGGTTTTCGTCAACACTCAAACACAATGATCTCAAAATACGAGCGAGTCCTCTGAAATGGAAAAAGGGCCCCTTAAGAATGAACTGTAAATAAATGCTCTCTACATAGATGGATGCATTTGGGGAGAAATATTAGAGGCCTCTTTCTTTACAGTGGTTTAGCTTCCGTACACCACTGATGGAAAATGTTCTTTTCCATTCAGGTTCTTATTATTATTGTTATTATTTTTAAAGCCATTTTAGAAAAAAAATCCAACTGATCCCCAAATTTCTGGGGAGATATTCGGAACAAAAATAGTTTAAAATGTCCTGGGACTGAAATAGCACTAGTTAAACTAGTGCAGAATTTCCAATTTAGATTTCTTCAGACATATCATTCAATTCTCCCCCCATATAGATCGGGTTTCTACCTATAATTTTTTTTTAAATTCCCATCATTGGATGATATTTTTCTCTCTCCTTGACATGACTAGAGATGCTTCCAGGCTAACTGGGTGGAGTGAAAGCAGGGGAGGAGAAAATCTGTCTGTCCCTGGCAACTTACACTAATGGCTCATCATTTTGAAGCAGACAGAATCCTTGTCAATCCTGGAAGGAAATTCTTGTGTGGTCTCACTGTCGAAATGCAGTGGGGGAAAACTGTGTTGACTTTCTCTGAGCTGAAGCACAGAAAGGAGCAGAGTGGGATAAGATCCAGGTTTTTAGGCCTTAAACTAATCTTACCTTGCATCCCATCTTGAACCAGTGTTCTCTTCAAAACTCGAAAATGTGCCAGGATTATCCAGTAATACAACCTTTTATCTCATGGGTTGTTCCAAGAGGGATAGATCGGCCACTGAAGGTCACAAACAGAAAAAGGATGCCTGGTTTGTTCCTGGTTTGAGTGTCATCTTGATTCTATGTCAATTGCTGAACTCTCTACTCTTCTTAATGAGGACATACACTGAGGCTGGTGATGGTTTTTCTTTTTTATAAAGAAGGTGGGCATAGAATTAATAGTGTAATTTGAAGTTTAATACAAGGAACTCTCAGAAGTTAGATTGTTATGTCTTTAGGGTGTTGTAGATCAGCTTAACTCGGGTGTGGGAAAGAATCATGATAATGATAATAGTAATTATAATACTAATAGTGTTTCTTGGGCACTTACTTTGTGTCGAGCACTGGTCTAAGTGATGGAGGAAATGCAAGGTCAGATACAGTTCCTGGCCTACATGGGGCTTACAATCTAAATAGGAGGGAGACCAGGCATTGAATCCCTATTTTACAGTTAAGGAAACTGAAGAGCAGAAAAGTGAAGTGACTGGCCCAAGGTCATTCAGAAGGAAAGTGGTAGAGCTGGGATTAGCACATGATATTTTGATTCTCGGCACCTACGCCTTCCACTAGACCATGCTTCTCCCTGATTCACATGCAATACCTTATAGTAAATTTTAATGCCTTTTGTCAGCAAACAGTCTAAATCTATATAGGAAAAGTGAATAATAATGATTATGGTATTTGTTGCCAAGTACTTTTCTAAGTTCTGGGGTAGACAGAAGGGTTACCCATTTGGTCACCATCTGTATCCCACATGGGGCTCACAATCACGGTAGGAGGGAATTGGATTTAATTCCCACTCTTAGAGATGAGGAAACCGAGGCATAGAAAAGTTAAGTGACTTACCCAAGATCACTGGGCAGATGAGTGGCAGAGCCGGAATTAGAACACAGGACCTCTGACTCCCGAGCCCATGCTCTTTTTACTAGAATGGTGACAATTATTTGGAAAAAAAGCAGAAAAGGTCTCTTTTTTTGTGGAATCAGCAGTATATAATGAAATTTCAAACTGTTTCCTCTTTCATGTACCCCCATCCTATACCACTGGAGTCCTTTTGATTAAAAAGGAAGGTTAGGTTACAGTCTCTAAACTGTAAGGTCCTTATGGGTAGGGATCATGTCTGCCAATTTTGTTGTATTGTACTCTCCCAAGCACTTAGTTCAGTGCTTTGGCTATAATAAGCACTTAATAAATACTTATTAATATGGATTGATTGGTAGGGAGGTGGTCTAAAGTGAAGAACTAAAGCAACACTTCCTAGATTATACAAGCATTAACAGCAAACAGAAGTTCACCTTAAAGAATTCCACCCTGAATCTAAACCCTAATATATAAACAAACAGATTATCAACCTCCTCTCTCGGGAAAAGCAAATATTACAGTCGCTACCTGAAAGGGCTCAGACCAAGTAGGAGCAGTTTTGTTGAGTACCAGAGAGGAAAGATGGTTTGTAGACAGAGCATGGGCATGGGAGTTAGAAAGTCACAGGTTCTAATCTCGGTTCCACCACTTGCCTGGACAAGTGGCAAAACTTGGATTAGAACCCACATCCTGTGACCTCCAGGCCCTTGCTCTTTCTAATCCACATAATTTGGATTTCAGCGGGCAGCTTTCAGTGATATTGGGCTACTTCAAGTTACCCAGGAATTAGTGTCTGACAGTTTTTAATGACTTTTTACTATGAGAAGGGGCCTTATATCACCTTATTGAGTAGTAAAAAAAGGGGAGCTATCCAATTTGTTCTGAATAGCGATTAGAAATTCATTCAGAACTCAGAAAGCACTTGAACAATTCAGAAGAAATAGTACCTTTCCTTCCTAAACTCTTTCTTCATGGATTGGCACTTGTATCTGTATTCCTTAAGCACTTGAGATTCTCCCCAGTCCCACAGCCCTTAAGTCTTTATCCTTAACCTTTCCCATTTCTCTTAAATGTAATTTATTTTCATGTCTGTCTCCACCTCTACACTGTAACCTCCTGGCAAGAAGGCAACTCGGTCTACCGGCTCCACTGTACTGTAATGTACTCTCTAGGGCTTAGTACAGTGCTCGAAACATGATAAGTACTCAATACGTACTCTGGGGTGATCTAAAGAGATTATTGGGTTTCAAAGTGAACTGATCCTTGCGGTTGTTTTTTATAATGCCTGTAAAACACTCACTGTTGTTTCGGTGAAACACTAGGGGCAATCTTATTAGGATGGGTTTGTGAGATGGGTTGTGTTCACACTGTGAGAGATTTGGACTGTCGCCCAGCCAGCACCACAGGGTGGTGGTATGGACCTGCAGATGACTCTGACAGCTTTTTCTCCACATCAATATCCACAAAGAAAGTTGTATGGAATACTAACCCTTGCAACCACAGGCTGAGGAAGTCACTCAAAAAAGTCTTTAAAAAAAAATCAAAGTTAGGGCAGGGCAGCGAGTGTGTGTTTGCTGGAGTGTTTTCTGTTTTGTTTTTAAACATTTCACACATTTCCTCAGCTAACATACTGCTGTATAGCAGGCAGCTAAGTTCTTGCAAAAGGACTCTGCCTTGTCATGAACTTCACTTACTATAGTCAAATGAGAGAAGGGAGCAGTTAGATTTTGGGCCTAACTTAATGACTACTTTTCAACAGGGCCTCTTTTGAACTTCAATTTATCCTGTCTGGGATGGAAAAGGGCCGAAAATGCCATTAAACTGATTTTCATATTAATCTATGTGTTTATATTTTCTTCAGTGAATTATTTTCACGTCTATCTCCTCCTACAGACTGTAATCTCCTTGTGGGAGGGAGTGTGCTACAGCAACTCTATTATATTTGACTTTCCCCAGCGCTCAGTACAGGGTTCTACACACAGTAAGCGCTCAATAAATACCACTGATGGATGTTTCCAATGTTAAAAGCACTCACAGTTGCTAGATGGCTCTATCTTGTAGTACTTGCAGTGATAACCGTGGTCATAGCAGTAGCGGTGCCCATTTAATTCAGATCACTTCACTAGACAGTAGAAGGCTGAAATCCTATCAACTAAATCGTGGTTCTCCCCAGATACTTAAAACTTCATTCATTTAATCAAACTTTATTGAGCACTTCCTGTGTGCAGAGCACTGCAGTAAGTTCTTGGGAGAGCACAGTGTAACAATAAACAGACACATTCCCTGCCCACAATGAGCTTCCAGTCTAGAAGGGAATACAGTTCTTTGCCTTTGCTGAAGTCTCAAAATATTACTGACTGATTCTCCCAAATGATGCAAACTGAAAGGAGAGACATTATAATGACCTTGTCTTTAAAAAGGACTAGCTAACTCAACTACCACTGTAGTCATCTTCTGCTTACAGGCCAATAGACCCTTCATGTTTTCTTGTCAATATTCGCTGGTTCCGATTCCACAGCCCGTGTGGTTCAGTGGTTCTATGGTCATAATATACTACAGCTGTTCTACTTCTCCCAAACGGAAAGTGCCTCTCTCCCAAACATCCCATCTCCCAGCTCCAAAATTGCCCAGAAACCCTTTCCCAATCAATTCACCACACACTTCAAGTCACGTCGACTCATCTGCCATCCTTAACGTCAGATTTCAATCCCACGCTGAACAATTATACACATATTCATTTGTATGATCAGTTATTTCAGCCTGACATTTACACTCTGTCAATCTTCTTTGCTCTTCCTCCTGCTCCTGCCATATTTAAATAATTATTGTTTGTCTGTATCCCTCATTGAGTTGAAAGCAACATGAGGCCAAAGACTTCAGTGTGGCTTCTGCAATATTCTCCCAAGAACTTAGTATGGTGCTGCGCAGCCATTATGCGTGATTAATTAGAGTCAGGGTTCGGGTTAATAAATACCATGAATTAATTTGGATGATTTAATTTCCCATCAGGGATGACGGATGAGGCTTAGACCAGAGTCTTTTTGATAGGGAATCTGAGAGAAGGAAATGCTAATAATGATCATGGCTTCTGCTATGCCACTCAGTCACCCTTGTTCCTGCTAGTTATGCTCCAACTGAGACCAACGTGCAACAAGCAGGGAGGAAGGCAGGGGTGCTGCATATGGCAAGTGACGTGTATGATATTCGCCTACCTTAGCCAGCTACAGGCAGAACTGGACAGTGCTCTGCATGCAGTAAACGCTCAGTAAATACAATTGGAAGAACTAGGATTCATGTGTCCTGATTCCCAGAGCACTTGCACTATCCACGGAACCCACAATAGGGCTCAGAAGTAGATATCGCGGTCTGAAACCCACTAGCCTGAAAACTCATTGAGGGCAGTGGATGTGTCTATCAATTCGGTTGTGCCGTACTCTCTCAAGCGCTTAATACAGTGCTCTGCATACAGTAAGTGCTCAGTCAATACCACTGATTGAAACGTAAAGTGTGTGTGGTTTGTTTTTTTTTAAATGAGATTTTGTTCAGCATTTGCCGGGTGCAGAACACTGTACTAGGCTCTGGGTAGATACAATCTAATCAGGTTAGAGGCAGTTCATGTCCCATGTTGGGCTCACAGTCTTAATCCTCATTTTACAAATGAGGTAATTGAGGGGTAGGGAAGTTAAGGGCCTTGTCCAAGGTCATGCAGCTGACAAGTGATGGAGCCAGAATTAGAACCCAAGTCCTCTGACTCCTACACCCACGCACTTCCACTAGCCGCAATGTTCCTCTGTCCTTATCCTTGACAAGGGTCATGGCAGCCTGCAGAAAGCCAGCAATGAGAATGAGAGCTGAGTCTGTTGCTAGCCGTGATGTAGAGTGTGTGTGTCTAAAGGGTAGGCCTTAAAGAAAGACTGACTAGAATTTTAATACTTTCTTCATGAGAGTCATATAGATATTTTCCGACACTGAAATATTAACATTCCTATTCAGAGAGTGCTGTTCTTGGCTTGGTATTTTATTCCATTTGCCTTTTTTTTTTTTTTTTTGCAACTTCAGACTAGATCCATGAAAGGGATCCTATAACAGGTACCTTTTGGAGGAAGGAGAGGGGAGAATGGGTCGAAGGTGTTTTTACTAGAAAAGGGAAAGGTGTTTTCAATTTAATGAATAACGCTCATTTTTTGGATTTTCAAAATTAAGCTTACTTCAGCCACATGCTTGTCTCTCATTCTCCCTAACACCTGCCCCATGGTAGATAAAGGTGTGAGAAACATGAATCTGTTCAACCATTTTCTATAATGGTGGTGGAAGTGGGTGCCAAACAAAGTTGTGATTGTAAGAAACAAAAATACCACTACTTTAATTTAAATGATTCAGGATGTGTGTGGTTTTTCTAATACCTAGAAAGTATCTCTCTCCCTAATAATTTGCAATGGGGCACTTTAGCAATGAAATTACACTCTCGTGGAAAACCTTCTGAGCTTTACAAACTTGCCATCTCCTCTCGAATTAGTGGATGAAGGAATTAGGCCACAATAAGGCCAGGTCTCCGTTTACCACAACACAGATCTGTTTTCCCCAACAGCTAACTGCAGTACTTGACAAATCCACCCCCAAAGGCATGAATGGCCTGGAATGACTGTTTATGTGGACCAGATCATCTGAGTAATCGATGATTTCAATTTGCTTAGGTTCTTTCATCCATTCAATGGTATTTATTAAGAGCTTACTATGTGCAGAGCACTGTACTAAATGGTAGGGAGAGTATGATAAAACAATAAACAACCTTATTTTTGCTGAACTTAACATTTATTGAGTCTTGAAAATATTTGACGCTAGTGGTGAACATTAACAAGGATATACCCAAGCAAGTGATCTAGATAGCAGAAGCCTAAAACAAATTTTGAGATAAAAAAGAGAAAGAAATGTCCAGATAACTAAGGCCAAAGTGTACTGTGTGGGTGAATTATCCAGATAATTAATATGAATAGAATCAACCACAGTTAAGTGGCCGGATAAGCTACTGTCTGGGTGATTTGTTTTATGTCGGCAACACTAGAAGAACCCAAAGTAGATTATTTTGTTTGTTGGAACAGGCTACCTAACTACATGGAATAACTTCCGTGGCCTAATGGCTAGAGCACAGGCCTGGGAGTCAGAAGGACCTGGGTCCTAATCCCAGCTCTGCCACTTGTCTTCTCAGGGGACCTTGGGGAAGTCACTTCTGTGCCTCACTTCCCTCAATTGTAACTTGGAGATTAAGAATGTGAGCCCTATTTGGGCTTTGGAGTGTGTACAACCTGCTTAGCTTGTACCTATCCCAGTACTTAGTACAGTGGCTAGTGATTCATCTGCTATATGACCTTGGACAAGTCACTTCATTTCTTTGCTCCCAAATTACCTGAACTGGAAAATGAGGATTAAAACTGTGAGCCCCATGTGAGACAGGGACTGTGTCCAGCCTGATTACCTTCTCTCTACCCCTGCATTTAGTGCAGTGCCTGGCACACAGTAAGTGCTTAAAGACTACAATTACTTCATTGATCATTTCCAAGTCTTCTGTCTCATTTGAATGGAGAAATCCAGCAGGTCTTTTCCCAGTGGTGACAATTTTGATCATCTAAAGTAAAATATAGACTTCAAGACTGGGCCCACGCAGCTCAAAATGAAGTAGAGAGTTGGCAAATAATTTGCTTTCTGTGTACATAGACCAAACTAATCATTTAATTGTTATTTCCTTTTTTTGTTTTGTAGATCCAGCCAGAAACCATGGGAAAGAATGGAGAATGTTTTCTGCTGGAAAGGTAATTTATAAACCAGACTTCTATGCCCAGCGCGACCCCAACTAATGGAAAAATAGATTCTGACAAAGTATGAAAACCTATTTTTCAGTGTTGTGTCTATTGGGAATCTAAAAATGTAGTGGTCCATAAAGTAAGTGGTTTTCCCCATCCTTAATCATGCTTGATTGTCTGGTCTCTGTCATACAAATGGTATTTTGTCTCCTTTTGGTGATCACTCTGGAACTAGATCTGTATATGGCAATAACACATTCAGTAACCTGTCCCTTAATAGAATTGTTTATTTATCTGTTGGTTTTGTTAAGTCATTTATGGTCCCTGGATTCCTGACAACCTGAAAGGGTGATCCCCTTCTGTAGACTCTGGCCGTGGACTTTGGTAAAAAGTCCCCTTTAAAGTAAACTGAAATTGTGACCATAATTTATATGCCACTAAACTGATCTGAGATATGTTGAATTTGCCAGTTAGAAGTCATTGCTTGCGAAAATGGCAGAGCATTTGAATAAGTGATGATGACGGTTTTGGTTAAGAATTTACTATGGGCCAAGCACTGTACTAAGCGCTGGGGTAGGTGCAAGCTAGTCAGGTGGGACACAGTCCCTGTCCCACATGGGGCTAACAGTCTTAATCCACATTTTACAGATAAGGGAACTGAGGCACAGGGAAGTGAACTGACTACCCAAGATCACACAGCAGACATGTAGCAGAGCCGGGATTAGAATACAGTTCCTTCCGAGTGCCAGGCCTGTTACTCTATCCACTACGACATGCTGCTTCTCTTAATCCGCAGACAGCATTTGCTTCTGGCCCAGAGCTCTTCAAAGTGACCCAATTAGGTTTTTGGCTATGGATAAGTTACCTGTAAATACGGAAATTCAGCTCTTTCAATCATAGACTGAATTTCCTATCCGTTCTTATGGTGTATTCATTAACAGTTTCTCTTCATCACCTTTTGCCAAGGAAAGACAAAGGAAGACAGCAACTGAGATTTATCTGAAAAGTTCAATTATTTTTTAAATGTGTTTGGTGTATTACATTGTAAAGTCCTCATGATGGTATCTTGTTTCCTTTTTTATCTTGTATTTTCCAAATGCCCAATATAGTGTTTTGTACATAGTAGGAGCTCAGTAAATACTATAAACATATGCATATATATTTCATTCATTCATTCAATAGTATTTATTGAGCGCTTACTATGTGCAGAACACTGTACTAAGTGCTTGGAATGTACAAATCAGCAACAGATAGAGACAGTCCCTGCCCTTTGATGGGCTTACAGTCTAATTGGGGGAGACGGGCAGACGAGAACAATGGCAATAAATTGAGTCAAGGGGAAGGACATCTCATAAAAACAATGGCAAATAAATAGAATCAGGGTGATGTACATCTCACTAAACAAAATAAATAGGGTGATCAAGATATCTACAGTTGAGCGGACGAGTACAGTGCTGAGGGGGTGGGACGGGAGAGGGGGAGGAGGAGAGGGAAAGGGGGGAAAAGAGGGTTTAGCTGCGGAGAGGTGAAGGTGGGGGTAGAAGGAGCAGAGGGGAAAAGGGGGGAGCTCAGTCTGGGAAGGCCTCTTGGAGGAGGTGAGCTTTAAGTAGGGATTTGAAGAGGAGAAGAGAATTAGATTGCCGGAGGTGAGGAGGGAGGGCGTTCCAGGACCGTGGGAGGATGTGGCCCAGGGGTCGACGGCGGGATAGGCGAGACCGAGGGACGGTGAGGAGGTGGGCGGCAGAGGAGCGGAGCGTGCGGGGTGAGCAGTAGAAAGAGAGAAGGGAGGAGAAGTAGGAGGGGGCAAGGTGATGGAGAGCCTCAAAGCCTAGAGTAAGGAGTTTTTGTTTTGAGCAGAGGTCGATAGGCAACCACTGGAGGTTTTTAAGAAGGGAGTGACATGCCCAGAGCATTTCTGCAGGAAGATAAGCCGGGCAGCCGAGTGAAGAATAGACTGGAGCGGGGAGAGAGAGGAGGAAGGGAGATCAGAGAGAAGGCTGACACAGTAGTCTAGCCGGGAAATTACGAGAGCCTGTAGCAGTAAGGTAGCCATTTGGGTGGAGAGGGAAGGGTGGATCTTGGCGATATAAAGGTGAGACCGGCAGGTCTCGGTAACGGATCAGATGTGTGGGGTGAATGAGAGAGACGAGTCAAGGATGACACCGAGATTGCGGGCCTGAGAGACGGGAAGGATGGTCGTACCATCCACAGTGATAGGGAAGTCTGGGAGAGGACCGGGCTTGGGAGGGAAGATGAGGAGCTCAGTTTTGGTCATGTTGAGTTTTAGGTGACGGGCAGACATCCAGGTGGAGACGTCCTGGAGGCAGGAGGAGATGCGAGCCTGAAGGGAGGGGGAGAGGACAGGGGCAGAGATGTAGAGATGGTAGTCAAAGCCGTGAGAGTGAATGAGTTCACCAAGGGAGTGAGTGTAAATGGAGAAGAGGGACAAGAACTGACCCTTGAGGAACTCCAACAGTTAAAGGATGGGAGGGGGAGGAGGCGCCTGCGAAGGAGACCGAGAATGACCGGCCAGAGAGATGAGGAGAACCAGGAGAGGACGGAGTCCGTGAAGCCAAGGTGAGATAAGGTGTGGAGGAGAAGGGGATGGTCGACAGTGTCAAAGGCAGCTGAGAGGTCAAGGAGGATTAGAATGGAGTAGGAGCCATTGGATTTGGCAAGAAGGAGGTCATGGGTGACCTTAGAGAGAGCAGTCTCGGTAGAGTGGAGGGGACGGAAGCCAGATCGGAGGGGGTCCAGGAGAGAATGGGAGTTAAGGAATTCTAAGCAGCGAGTGTAGACGACTCGTTGTAGGATTTTGGAAAGGAAGAGTAGTAGGGAATAGGGCGATAACTGGAAGGGGAAGTGGGGTCGAGAGAGGGTTTTTTTAGGATGGGGGAGACCTGGGCATGTTTGAAGGCAGAGGGGAAGGAGCCAGTGGAGATTGAGTGGTTAAAGATAGAAGTTAAGGAAGGGAGGAGGGCAGGGGCGATGTTTTTTATAAGGTGAGCGGGAATGGGGTCCGAGGCGCAGGTGGAGGGGGTGGCACTTGCGAGGAGGGAGGAGATCTCCTCTGAGGATACTGCAGGGACGGATGGGAAAGTAGGGGAGACGGTTGGTGGGGGAGGCCAGAGGGGTGACTTTGGGGAGCTCAGACCTGATTGTGTTGATTTTTGTGATGAAGTAGGTGGCCAGATCAGTGGGGGTGAGAGATGGGGGAGGGGGAGGAACAGGGGGCCTAACGAGAGAGTTAAAGGTCCGGAACAACCGGCAGGGGTGACGGGCATGGATGTCGATGAGGGAGGAGAAGAAGTTTTGCCTGGTGGAGGAGAGGGCAGACCTAAGGCAGGAAAGGATAAATTTGAAATGTATGAGGTCGGCTTGGTGCTTGGACTTTCGCCAGCAGCGCTCGGCAGCTCGAGCATAGGAGCGTAGGAGGCGGACAGAGGAGGTGATCCAGGGCTGTGGGTTAGTGGAGCGAGAGCGGCGGAGGGAAAGGGGGGCGAGAGAGTCGAGATGCTAGAGAGGGTGGAGTTGAGAGCGGAGACCTGATCATTGAGAGTGGGAAGTGAGGACGGGGGGCAAATTGGGGAGAGATGCTTTTGGAAAGACGATGGGATCAAGAGAGAGGTGGTCTCTGTGGGGGAGTGGCAAGGATTTTTAGGGGGAGGGAGTGTGAGAGATGAGGCAGGTGAGAAGGTTATGGTCTGAGAGAGGGATTTCAGAGTCAGTGAGGGAGGAGGTAGTGCAGCGGTAGGAGATGACGAGATCGAGGGTGTGACCGAGTCGGTGAGTGGGCGCGGTATGGTGGAGCAGGAGGTCGGCAGAGTCGAGGAGGGATAGCAGGCGGGCGGCAGAGGAGTCATCGGGTACGTCCATGTGGATGTCGAAGTCTCCGAGGATCAGAGTGGGCAGAGAGAAGGAGAGAAGGAAGGTGAGAAAGGGGTCTAGGTGGTTGAAGACGTCGGAGGTGGGACCGGGAGGGCGGTAGATGACGGCGACAAGTATCTGGAGGGGGTGGTAGAGGCGAATGATATGGGCTTCGAAGGAGGGGAAGGAGAGGAAAGGGGGAGGAGGGATAGTGCGGAAGCGGCAACGGGGTGAGAGGAGGAAGCCGACGCCTCCTCCCTTTCCGGTGAGTCTGGGGGAGTGGGAGAAGGAGAGGCCTCCGCTGGAGAGAGCGGCGGCGGAGACCGGGTCTTCGGGAGTGAGCCACGTTTCCGAAAGGGCGAGGAGGAGGAGAGATGGGGAAAGGAAAAGGTCATGGACGAAAGGTAGTTTACCTGTAATGGAGTGGGGATTCCAGAGGCCAAACTTGAAAGTAGCTGTGGGTGCAAGGGAGCGAGAGGGGAGGGGGGGAAGGGCGGGGAGAGGGGAGGGTTTGGATGGGAAGGAGGTGGCGGGGCCCTGGATGGGGAGAGAGGGAGGAGGGGTGGCGGTGGGACAGGAGGACTGGGATGGGGCGTGGGTGGGGAAGAGGGAAGGAGGGAGGGTGGGAGGAGGGGGTTTGGTGTGTAGGAGAGTAGGGGAGGGGGAAGAGGGGTGGCGCTGATAAAGCGGGGTTCTAGGGTCGGGGAGAGAAGGGGAGGAGGCAGAGGAGAGAGCGGGAAAGAGTTGGGCGAGAGAGGGGAAGGGAAATAATAATGTTGGTATTTATTTATTACTATGTGCAGAGCACTGTTCTAAGCACTGGGGTAGATACAGGGTAAGCAGGTTGACCCACGGGAGGCTCACAGTTAATCCCCATTTTACAGATGAGGTAACTGAGGCACAGAGGAGTTAAGTGACTCACCCACAGTCACACAGCTGACAAGTGGCAGAACTGGGAGTCGAACCCATGACCTCTGACTCCGAAGCCCAGGCTATTTCCACTGAGCCGCGCTGATAGGAAGGGGCAGGAGGGAGGAGGGGGAGTGGAGGGACATGGTGAGGCCGGAGAGGTGGGTGGCAGCACTGACAACAATAAACAATAAGTGAAATCGGTAATATAGCAACGTGATACTGTATGAAACAATACAATAGTGTTAATAAGCGGGCGATGACCAGGGTCGGGGGTCGACTCGATTAAGGGTCGAGCTGATCAAACTCAAAGTCAAGCGGCTAGCGGCAGGGAGAGTCCCGGAGCTCATGACCAAATGTCTGTGAGGCGGCAGCGGGGGCCCTGAGGTTGTCCGGCGGGGGTTGCGGGCGTAGGCGGCGGCTAAGGTAAGGTAACAAGGACATCGTCGCCCGGGGCGGGGGAGATGAATCTCCTCACGGGGGAAGAGGGAGTGAGGCCTTCCCAAAATGGCCGCTTCAGGCAGAGTTGGAGGGGGGGCGGTTGGGGAGCACAATGTCCCCGGGCCCGAGCAGGGGAGCACAATGTCCCCGGGCCCGAGCAGGGGAGCGCAATGTCCCCAGGGTCGAGCAGGGGAGCGCAATGTCCCCAGGGTCGAGCAGGGGAGCGCAATGTCCCTGGGCCCGAGCAGGGGAGCGCAATGTCCCCAGGGTCGAGCAGGGGAGCGCAATGTCCCCAGGGTCGAGCAGGGGAGTACAGTGTCCCCAGGGTCGAGCAGGGGAGCGCAATGTCCCCGGGCCCGAGCAGGGGAGCACAATGGGGGCTGGTGGCTGGGGGTCTGTGGGGGCGGGGAGGGTCCGGGGGAAAGATCCTTAGTGTCGGAGTCCTTGAGCAGGGGTGTGAAGGTCCAGGTTGCGAAAGGATGAGGCAGGGGCGGGTCTGGGCGGTCCAAGGCGCAGTTCACCGGGGGAGGCGGTGGACGCGCGGATGAGTCGGTGAGCGGCAGGCAAAGGCCTCGTCGGGAATCGGGGCCGGGCGCTCCAAGGCTGCGCCCCAGGGGAGCAGAGATCCCGAGTCCACGTGCTAAGGGCTCCAAGGGTCCGGGCGGTGACAAGGCTCAGCTCCTGGGAGAGGCAGTCCCGGCGTGGGTGAGTCGGCGGTCGGCGGCCAAAAAGCTATAGTAATATTACATATTACTATATAACATTATTGCTCTATTACACTAATATTACCTAGGTATATATAATGTTAATGAGAACTATTAGACACTTAATATTATAGGTCTTTGTGCACTTAGTAAAGTGTGTTGTATTAAACTGAGACTCCGTGTACTCTCCCAACCCTTTAGTACATATCTCTGCGTATAGTATGGGAAGCAATGTGGCCCTGTGACTAGAGCATGGGCCTGGCAGTCAAAAGGAACTGGATTCCAATCCCGGCTCTGCAACTTGTCTGCTGTGTTACCTTAGGTAAGTCACTTCACTTCTCTGTGCCTCAGTTACCTCATCTGTAAAATGTTGATTAAAACTCTGAGCCCCATATAGGACAGGAACTCTGTCCAACCCAATCACCTGGTATCCAATGCAGTGTTTGTGCAGTGCCTGGCATAGTGAGTGCTTACATTTCACAGTTATTATACAGTGTGCACTCGATAAATACTATTAATACATTGATTGAAGTGTTACCGTTAAAACTACTACTAAATGGAAAAAAAACTAATTTCCTGAGGATTGGCTATATGAATTTACTCTGTTTCTAATCCTAGACTAGTATGGATTGATATACTTATCTGTGTGTGCTTGACCCAATCTGTGAACCCATCTATGGTTTATGATTATCTAAACTAGATAAAGTGTAGGGGGTTAAGGATCTTAATCGAAACCTGGTCCTTGCCCACAACTGGCTTAGTCTGCTTCCCTTTGTGAGTGGAGCAGCCTGTCTTTCTTTTTTCTGGCTGTGGTGCTGGGGGAGCCTCCTCTCCTTCTCTGGAGACCCTTCTGATTCTCCAAATTAAAACGACCTAATAACTGCAACATGTCTACTCAGCAATCAAAAGACCCAGTGGGCTGGCAAATGAGGTGGTGCAAGTCGAGGGAAAGAGGGGAGGAAAGAGGAAACTTAAAAAGAAAGCTAAAGAAGAGGGACAGAGAGGGAGAAAAACAGAGGGACAGAAGAGTAGATGGACAAAGTCAGGTAGCTAGATGGAGTAGAAGAAGATCATAGGGGCCCAGAGAGAGAAGGAATCGATTAAGGGTATTTATGGAGTGTGTGCCGAGGACAGCATTAAGCGCTTGGGAGGGTACAATATAACAGAATTAGTAGACACATTCTCTGCCCACAAGGAGCTTGCAATCTAGAGAGAGCTAGAAGGAAGAGGGAAAAAGGAGAGCGGCGAGGCCAGAAAAGTGGATTTACCCACCCCTAAGCATTCTTTACTCTGGAGAGTTGAAGTGAGAATCTGTCAATGCAGGACCTTTTGTTTGTGATTATTTTTGCTGGAAGATTGACCAGTCAAAGCCAGTTTTATGGTGGAATGCACTACATAAATATTTGGCTAGTATTTCAGGATTGTAACATTAAAAATAAAAATCACCTAAGTGTAAGCTTGGGTTAGCAACTCACGTCAAAGAAAGCAAATATATGCTTTCATTTATACTAAGCTTCACTTGATAGGGTGCTATTATTAACTCTCTCCTATATTATAAACAAATTATTGGCCTAGGGAAAAAAACACCTACAGTCACATCGTAGCACACCCCCTGATTTCGGTCAGGAGCCAGGCATCTTCCTTTCCCCACCTTATTCCTAACTCTCCCTGCAGGGATGGCTTCATGATGTTTACATTTTACATAGAAACATCCAAAACTGCTCATTGCTATCGGCAGAATTAAATCAATGATCTGATTTACACGAGACATTCTTCTTATGTTCCACACTAGCCCAGTGAATAGTCTTAAAAAAAAGTTTCCTTAGCTGGGTGGTTACAGGAATTCCCTTACCTCCCTCATCCAATTCCAGGAACGTTAACAGCTTGGCTTTTCCTACATCCGCCCCACCCAAAAGCCAAGACAACTCTCCGGGGCAGATGGGTTTCCCACTAGACCTTGGGGTGGATTGGGGATGTTTCCACTGGCCACTGTATATTGACACATGTCACGCCTCTGGCCGTTAATCACCGAGTGACATCACACTGTCGCTCTGAGTTCATGAACAAATAAGCTCCGCTTCCGTTAGGGAATATAAAATGGGCCATTTTGATTCTGTGTGTGCTAAATGTTTATGCGTTCCTCGCTGCTTTCAGGGTTTTGACAAGAGAACATCCACTGTTCTTTTCTGGATCCGCTCCAACTGGATATATTAACTTTGCTGAATTTCCAAGACATTTGGTGGGAATGTTTCATACAAGGAGCATATTTTCCATTGGGGACTCACACTGGGTTTGGGTCTATTTTTCCCAGACAAATTGAACCCACTGTTTTATGAGCTTCTTCAAAAGCGCAGAACAGTAGCTCGCCTTGTTAGATATTGGTGCTTCAGTTCAGACGGGTGATCATGTAACGCCAATGCCTGGTTTTTACACTTTCTGGAGTTCATTAGCCATAAACCTCTGTATTTTAGCCAAAACATTTTTAACTCCATAGATACTCAAAAGGGAAGTGGATCCAAGCCCAGAGGGCAATGTAATTACCTATAATCATGGATAGCTATACAAGGCACAAGAGTTAAAGAGCACGTAGATTCATATATGTTGAGTGAATCTAATATACAGTTTACTTGTTTTCTGTATTTATTCCTTAATATAGGCACATTTGGAAATACAAGCATTACTTTCTCTCTCTCTCTCTCTATTATGTATATGTACATAATATACATGCACATACCCCTCTCAGGATCGCACTTGGAGAGTTTCCAGAACTCTACCAGGCTCAGCTACAGGGGGGAAAGTCAAGCAGAAGTATTCCCATTCCATTCCCAGTCTGAGCAGTGGCTAGCTAGTGGAAGGTGATCTGCTAGAAGTCAAAACTCACCTGTGCTGGGCAGAAGTGGCATGGGAGAGAGTCGAAGGCTGAGACTCAAGTTTACTGCCCAGAAGAAGGCGATGATAAACCACTTCCATATTTTGACCAAGAAAACTCTATGGATTCGCTACCAGAGCGATTGCCGATGGAGGTGGGGCGTTCTGGGAGGGATGTGTCCCCGGATTCGCTAAGGGTCAGAAATGACTCGACAGCATAAGACAAGACCTCTGACTCTCAGTGCTCTGATCCAGGCACTTTTTATATGAGGGCTTAATAACACAATCAGACTCTTTGATAATCTCCCTGCCCACAATGAGCTCCCATGCTTCCAGACTCGCCCCTCTCCAGTCTAGATTTCATCCTGCTCATTTTTCCAATACGTGGTTCCACGCTCACATACCCACTCCTCAAAAACTTCCTCGAGGTGCCCATTTCTCTCTGTTTCAAGCAAAAGTACCTGGCTATCAGCACCGAGTCAGCAATCGGCTCTCTACCTTTCACTTATCCAATCTCTTCTCTTTCCCCTGCACTGTAGGTTTCTTGAGGGCAGGAATTGTGTCTACCAATTCTATAGCATTGTATCCGAAGTGCTTAGTACACTAATCAGTACACATTAAGTATTCAGTAAATACCACTGATTGATACTCCTACTACATTTCAACTCACAGTGGCTATCTCAAAGTAAGCTATTTTCTAGGCCTTATTCTCGTCTCTCCTACCCCTGATTTCATGCTTAGATCTTTCCCACTTCCAGGAATTCCCTCCCCATCAGGTGGACTTCCCATATTCAAAGCATTCTGAAATCCCATCTCCTCCATGAGGAGATGAATTTTCCCCCATGGATTTCTCTTCTCCCAGAGTCAGAATTCCTCTAACCACAAGTATTTCTTTGCCAAATGCATGCTTATGCACTGACACCCATTTATCACTTCTGTTCATATTGACTTACATTCCCTTCATCTACATATCCATTTCTCCTTTCTCTCCTATCTGTATTTTTTGTCTATCTCCTCCACTAGACAGTCAGTTGCTTTCTGCCCTCAAATTACTTAATGCAGTTCATTGCACACATTAAGTATTCAATAAATACCACTGGTGTATTGATTTATTAGTATTTGAAGGCCGAGAATAATGTCTAACTAGTATACTCTCTCAAGTAATTAGTACATTGCTTGTTCGGCAGAAATTATTATACACTCACATGTCAATCCTGGTGCTGCCCAAGAAAATTCAATTTCATAACATTTTTATATAGATGTATTTAGCAGCTTGTGGTTAGTGGAAAAGATTGTGTGGCTGGTGATATATGGATTAAACCATGAAAGCTCTATGGAGCAGGTAAACTTTAAGAATAGAGACGGGTGGATGTGTAAGTCAGATCGCTTAGTAAAGTGCTCTGCACAGAGTAAGAGCTCAATAAATACGACTGAATGAAAACTGACTGGCAATATATTTGCTTGTTACAAAGAAAGCAGGTATTGGTCAATCTCTTCACTTGGAAATTCAAGATCAAGAGCCCACTATTAATTCAGTTCAATTCAATTCTCAGAGTTAGTGGCCTCATCAGGCCAAAGCTCATTATCTCTTAACAAACAAATCAAAGATTATCCCTAATCCCAAAGGATATTTTATTCAGATATCACACTCTAGTCATATGCTTTCTAGCAGACTCCAAGAGCACTTAGATATTATTTTTTAGATGTCAACATGTGGTCCTTATTTCTCAAAAGTAAATAGCACGGCATGGGCTTATAGAAAAAGGCTGCTAAACAGACCCCGTCAAGTTATCGCCTTCCCTTTTAAACTGTGAGCCCCGTATGGGACAGAGACTGTGCCCCATCAGATTATCTTGTCTCTACTCGAGCGTATAGAACAGTACTTGGGAAAGATTAAGTGATTAACAAATACTGTCATTATCATCGTCTGAAAGTGTAATTTAGCATCTAGATCCTTCAATAAGAGATTTTTCATTCATACAGTCTTATTTATTGAGAGCTTACTGTGTGCCGAGCACTGTACTAGGCGCTTGGGAGAGTACCATACAAAAATAGACATATTCCCTGTCCACAACCAAGTTCCTTAGGCACAGATAGCCATCCCCAAAGGAAAAAAAAAGTCTACTGTCTCAACATCTAATGGGAGGGAGTGTCTCCATACAGAAATAGTACAGGCTTGAGGGTCAAAGTATCTGGGTATGAAACCCAACTCTACCTCTCTGGGCTTCATTTGCCTGATTTGTAAAATGGAGGTAAGCTCACTACTCTTGATTTCCCTTGAATTGTAAACCTGTATGGGGCAAAGCTTGTGTATGATTTCTTTATACTGTACTTACCCCAGACCTTAATGAACATCATAGAAGAGTTGATGCCACGACAGCCTAATGGGCTCACTTTAACTGGGCATAGGATTAAATACTCCATTAGTTCATTTACTAATTACCTCCTCCCTTAAACGTTTTTCCTAATATAGGCTTTTATATTTCACATGCTTTATCAATCTGATCAGATAATCATAATACGCTAACTCATTTGACACCCAAAATTACCCACAGAAGCATTAGTTTCTAAATTTATAAGCAGCAGCAGAGAAACCTTGAAGACAAAATCTCTGGGGACAGTGTTTTGCCAAAAAGGAGACCAGCTGTTTACTTTTGAAAAAGTTATGTCTTCTGCCATCCATTTTTTACCCGATCCTTGATAGTTTTGTCCATCATACATTTCCTTTGCAGAAAACTATGGCTTCATAATGATTCTAAAGCCTGTCTCTGTTTGGTTCAACTCACCATAAAGCAAAACAGAGAAGAAGGTAGACTTTTTAAATGAAGAATTACCAAAATTGCCTAATACATCACTTCAGCCAATAACAAATGTTACCTCTTGATAGACATTTACAAAAGTCAGGGCAAGCCAGAATCTTTATCGGTCAAACAATCTAGACTAGACTGATTTTTCAAATTGGAATTCATCATTTATGAGGCTATTGAGTATTCAGTCTTAAATATATACACACATGTACACATCTTTATCCATCTTCATCTACAAATTCATATATTACTGCACGACAGATAACTCCAGAAGTGCCGTCATTCTAAGTTAACAGGAATTCATGGAAGCAGCTGTGCTTCTGAGTATCTGCTGCCCATACTTCATAATAATTCAATCCACCCAGTTTCACTAGATGCAAATGAACAAAAATCAAGCCTTCAGAATAAATCTAGGTTCCAAATGTACAAATATATTCAGAAAAAAGTATATATATATGCATAAAAATACATATGCATATACAACTATATATATATATGCGCATGTATGTGTGTGTGTATGTGTGCATTATACACACACACACGGTTTTTTCTAAAAACTATCTGTACAGTTGTAATCTAGATTTATTCTGAGGTCTTGATTTTTGTTTATTTGCATCTAGTAATCCTAATTGGAATAATTTGACCCTCAAAAGTCACTTTGAACTCAATTTCCATTAGAAAATACATACATTCCTAATGGAAATCATGTCCAAAGTAAACTTTAAGAGCCTGAATCATTCCAATGTTTGTTTGCATCATAGAGTCATAGATTAGACTCAGGATGTGTCAAAACATTACTGAATATATTGCAGTGCTATTGCGCTTAATGTCATTTGGCTCTCTTTGCAATTCTATATTCCCAGTAAGATATCATTTATCAAAAAGGAAGATTTGGCCAAGTGAGGAAGCTGAATGTTTTGCAAAAGTGTCCAAGATCCCAAATTGAAACATGTTGGTCATGCCAAATTTGTTTGATGTATGTCATTAGGAAATCTTCCGAAACTGGATGGGGTTTAACTAGGAACAAAGAAGTGCTCCGGGAGAGTCCAGCTGTTTGGAGGGGACTACAATTATCAGGAAAAACGGCTGAGTTGAAAACATTTGGAGTGGAAGAGAGCTCCCAACCCATTCTTTTGGGAAAAGAGCACAAGTTCTGAGGCCAAATTTGGGCAAAAGGAGAATCCGGGAGAAGATATGGATTGCAAATTCCTTTTCTCCATCTCCTCTAGACTTTGAGTCCCATATAGGACAGGAACTGTGTCTGGACTGATGATTTTTTAAAATGGAATTTGTTAAGCACTTACTATGTGTCAAAGACTGTTCTAAGCGTTAGGGTAGGTACAAGTTGTGGTACTGAGTAAATCCATCCAGTTTTTCTCCTGGTACGCTAGGAAAGTTACCTAGAGAAATAATCTCTTCACAATTGCTTGTAAAATGTTTGCCAGCTTCTTTCTGATCCTCGGGATTAATCCATCAGTGGTATTTACTACGAATCTACTATGTGCAGAGCACTTATTTATTGAGTAAATAAAGTATTTATTTACTTTAAATAAATAAACTCAAGTATTTATTGAGTACCTACTCCATGCAGAGCACTGTACTAAGCACAGTGGAGAGTTGGAAGCGCCACCTCTAAGAGAGCTTACGGTTTTCAGGGCAGACTGGAAAAAAAACCGTAATAAAATCATAATTGTGGTATTTGTTAAACTCTATGTGCTAGGCACTGCAGTAATCGCTGAGGTGGAAAAAAGGATATCTGAATGGATTGAGTCCCTTTCCCACACGGGCTTACAGTCTTAATCCCCATTTTACAGGTGAGGTAAATGAGGCACAGAGAAGTGAAATGACTTGTGTAAGGCGACCCAAAGTGGAGGAGCTAAAAGTGGAGGAGCTGAGATTAGAACCCGGATCCTTCCGACTCCCAGGCCCATGTTCTATCCACTAGGCCTTGCTGCTACTCTATAATTAGGTAGGAGTCTAGTGATGTTTTATCCCATCTGAACAGCTCAGTCTTAGTGCTTTTTGTCTCCATCTGACTAATGGCCAAAATCCATCGTTCATTTCCAGTCCTGCTAGGCATCGTTAACTGGAGTAAACTGAGACAACACAAGTCGCATATCCCAACTATTCAAACGGAGAATAGTCAAAGAACATAGAGTCCCTTTAACCAAGGAAAGTGAACCAAAAATCACCACCAATGTTGATTAGAAACAGAATGAGATAGCCACACTGCAGTTTCTGACAGAGTCCACAAAGGCCTTCTCTTGTGGGGAAGGTGCTGACAGGAGTCCATCTTCAGCTGACGTGAAGGATAGCACATCCTCAAATCTCAGCACCTGGGTAGAGCTCGTGAGATTTCAAAAGACATTTAGAAAGGAGTTTTCTCATAATGACACTGCTAAAATCCCAAAAGACTTCTGCAGCTGGTGTATTCAGGACTTGATTTAAAAAAACAACACAGACTTGTGAGTCTCCAGAAATGTTCATTTATCAATGCAAAGTTAAGCTGTTTCCTAAATCCTTGTTCTTGTCCAATTTTTGAGATGTCTTTTCACATTATCCTAATTGGCTGTGGTTTTTGCTTAGACTGTCTCATGTCAGCCTGGTTCAGTGCTGTTTACCTTCAAAGAGCATCAATTAATTCAGTTTTAATTTAATCCCAGCTCCTTTGTAGGGATGCATTTTCTGTGTATTGTACATTGGCAATAATATCATCACCTCTACCTGTATCACACTGCAAACTTCTTGAGGGCAGGGAATAAGTGTTTTTCTTTTTTTCCCATTCCAAAAGCATTCATAGAGTGCTTAGGAATTAATCAATCAAAGGTTTTTATTGAGCATTCACTCTGTGGAGAACACTGTCCTAAGTGCTCAACATGTGTTCAATAAACTTCATATCCGCCCCTCTCAAGGTTGTACCTGGAGAGTTTCCAGTACTCTACCAGTTTCAACTACGGGAGGGAGAGACAAGTAGAGGCCTAGCCATTCCACTCCTAGCTTAGGCAATGGCTAGCGAGTGGAAGGCCATCTGCTGAAAGTCAAAACTCCTCTGCGCTGGGCGGCAGCAGCATGGGAGAGAGTCGAGGGTGGAGAATCATTTACTGCATGGAAAGCGGTGGTAAACCACTTCCATCTTTTTACCAAGAAAATTCTATGAATAAACAATACCAGAATAATTGCCGGTAGAGGTGTGGTGTCCTGGAAGAGATGTGTCCCTGGCATCGCTATGGGTTAGAGATGACACAAAGGCATAAGACAAGACAAAACATCATATACAGACTCAAATACTGCATAAGGCTTTTTTCAGAAATTTCTGATACCAGCATCTCTGCTCCAATCTATATATCCTTTTCCTGCCTCGATCATTTTTCCAAAATGTAGTTGCACACACACAGATCTTCCTGCGCCTCAGTAACCTCCATCAACTCTTCACACTCTAAGACACTCTAACAGTTCTCTCCCGGGAATTATCCTTGTCTGTCACTACACCGCAGCTCAACTTTTTGCTCCTTTCAAACTTACTGTTCCTGATTCTTGTCTCTCTTCCCTTCTGTCTGAAACTCTGGATTCTGACATGTATCAGTCAGATTATTGAGCACATACTGTATGCAGTGCACTGTATTAAGCATTTACAAGAGACATTCATGGAAACAAAAAAATGAGAGATTAGAGAGTGATAGAGTGATGTATTGTCCCTTAGCACATAGAACAGTGCTTGGTGCCCAGTAAGTGGTTAAATATAATAATTATATTATCGCTTAGCACACAGAATAATAATAATAATAATGTTGGTATTTGTAAAGTGCTTACTATGTGCCGAGCACTGTTCTAAGCACTGGGATAGACACAGGGGAATCAGGTTGTCCCACGTGGGGCTCACAGTCTTAATCCTCATTTTACAGATGAGGTAACTGAGGCACCGAGAAGTTAAGTGACTTGCCCAAAGTTACACAGCTGACAAGTGGCCGAGCCGGAGTTCGAACCCATGACCTCTGACTCCAAAGCCCGTGCTCTTTCCACTGAGCCACGCTGCTTCAGTGCAGCAGAACAGTGCAGTGCTTGATACACAGTAAGTGGTTAAATATAATAATAATAATAATAATAATGGAACCTAGCAAAATGTTTGTCTGAAAAATGGACCCTCAAATAGTATCTGGCTGCTGATGTACTCTTATTGATGTTAGTGCATGTCTTGCCTAATGGATTGTAAAAACCTTGGAAGAGAATCATATCTACTAACTCTGTTGTACTCTTCTAACTGCTTAGTGGAATGCTTTGCCCACAGGTGTTCAAAAAATGCTATTGATTGATTTTAACCCACAGATTAACACAAAGATGAAAATAAATTACCAAAAAAATTACGAATGTAATTTTATAGTGAAAGCCCATTCCCCTATACCAAAGTAATTTCATGCCTGAATGGAAAATTGATAACATATATATAGAGAGACAGAGAGA
This sequence comes from Ornithorhynchus anatinus, assembly GCF_004115215.2. Classification (NCBI taxonomy): domain Eukaryota; kingdom Metazoa; phylum Chordata; class Mammalia; order Monotremata; family Ornithorhynchidae; genus Ornithorhynchus; species Ornithorhynchus anatinus. The sequence goes on from NC_041742.1 coordinate 6,732,997, forward strand.
GAGAAATCTTCCTTTTATACCTTAATAATGTATATTTGAGATTGATTTTCTATGAATAATAATCTCAACTCTCCTTTTGGCCTTTCCTGGGTAGAAATAACTTTAGATTGAAAAATGTAGAAAAATCAGGGGAATCAGGAGTTTTTAATAATCCAAGGAGATACTTTTCTCCATGATTTCCAGTATGTGGTAGCAAGGAGAATTACCCAAGGCTGTTCATTCCCTGTAATTTTTAATGCCACAGGTTTACTGTAAACTTTACCTGTGATTTTTCACTTGTTTTCACTACGGTGTGCATTTTTTTTTAGTTTAATGTTACCCTTTAGCCTGTGCCAGGAACAGTGCCCCAACTGATTTAATTGATCCAGTGCTTATTGTGGTGCTGCAAATATTGCTAGGATCTGAAAGTGTTATTATTAATAATAATGCTAATAGTAATGAATTGCCTAAAGTAAAACTATAATCCTAGCTAGTAACTCAGTCTCTAACATAGAAATTGTCTTTCCATTGAGTGTTTAATCTCCTTTCCCTAAAATGCATTCTATAATGAACTATTGTGTTGATTTTATTGTCTTTGAATGGTGTGATGCAAATATTTATTCATTCAGTCAGATGTATTGTTAGCACTTACAGTCTGCAGTGCACTGTACTAAGCACTTGGAAGAGTACAATATAATAAAGAACAGTCACATTCCCTGCCCACAACCGGCTATCACACTCATGCTGTGCCTAAACATATGAGGAATGACCTCAATGATCTAGAACCTCACGAGTCTAGAACCTCACGAGTCTAGAACCTCGATGATCTAGAACCTCAATGATCTAGAACCTCACGAGTCTAGAACCTCGATGATCTAGAACCTCACGAGGTTGAGGTTCTAGATCATTGAGGTTCTAGATCATTGAGGTTCTAGATCATTGAGGTTCTAGACTCCTGAGGTTCTAGATCATTGAGGTTCTAGATCATTGAGGTTCTAGATCATTGAGGTTCTAGATCATTGAGGTTCTAGACTCGTGAGGTTCTAGATCATTGAGGTTGTAGACTCCTGAGGTTCTAGATCATTGAGGTTCTAGATCATTGAGGTTCTAGACTCGTGAGGTTCTAGATCATTGAGGTTCTAGACTCCTGAGGTTCTAGATCATTGAGGTTCTAGATCATTGAGGTTCTAGACTCGTGAGGTTCTAGATCATTGAGGTTCTAGATCATTGAGGTTCTAGATCATTGAGGTTGTAGATCATTGAGGTTCTAGATCATTGAGGTTCTAGATCATTGAGGTTCTAGACTCGTGAGGTTCTAGATCATTGAGGTTCTAGATCATTGAGGTTCTAGACTCGTGAGGTTCTAGATCATTGAGGTTCTAGATCATTGAGGTTCTAGACTCCTGAGGTTCTAGATCATTGAGGTTCTAGATCATTGAGGTTCTAGATCATTGAGGTTGTAGACTCCTGAGGTTCTAGATCATTGAGGTTCTAGATCATTGAGGTTGTAGACTCCTGAGGTTCTAGATCATTGAGGTTCTAGATCATTGAGGTTCTAGACTCCTGAGGTTCTAGATCATTGAGGTTCTAGATCATTGAGGTTCTAGACTCGTGAGGTTCTAGATCATTGAGGTTCTAGATCATTGAGGTTCTAGATCATTGAGGTTGTAGATCATTGAGGTTCTAGATCATTGAGGTTCTAGATCATTGAGGTTCTAGACTCGTGAGGTTCTAGATCATTGAGGTTGTAGATCATTGAGGTTCTAGATCATTGAGGTTCTAGACTCGTGAGGTTCTAGATCATTGAGGTTGTAGACTCCTGAGGTTCTAGACTCGTGAGGTTCTAGATCATTGAGGTTCTAGATCATTGAGGTTCTAGATCATTGAGGTTGTAGATCATTGAGGTTCTAGACTCGTGAGGTTCTAGACTCGTGAGGTTCTAGATCATTGAGGTTCTAGACTCCTGAGGTTCTAGATCATTGAGGTTCTAGATCATTGAGGTTCTAGATCATTGAGGTTGTAGACTCCTGAGGTTCTAGATCATTGAGGTTCTAGATCATTGAGGTTCTAGACTCCTGAGGTTCTAGATCATTGAGGTTCTAGATCATTGAGGTTCTAGACTCGTGAGGTTCTAGATCATTGAGGTTCTAGATCATTGAGGTTCTAGACTCGTGAGGTTCTAGATCATTGAGGTTCTAGATCATTGAGGTTCTAGACTCGTGAGGTTCTAGATCATTGAGGTTCTAGATCATTGAGGTTCTAGACTCGTGAGGTTCTAGATCATTGAGGTTCTAGATCATTGAGGTTCTAATCATTGAGGTTCTAGATCATTGAGGTTGTAGACTCCTGAGGTTCTAGATCATTGAGGTTCTAGATCATTGAGGTTCTAGACTCGTGAGGTTCTAGATCATTGAGGTTCTAGATCATTGAGGTTCTAATCATTGAGGTTCTAGATCATTGAGGTTGTAGACTCCTGAGGTTCTAGATCATTGAGGTTCTAGATCATTGAGGTTCTAGACTCGTGAGGTTCTAGATCATTGAGGTTCTAGATCATTGAGGTTCTAGACTCGTGAGGTTCTAGATCATTGAGGTTCTAGATCATTGAGGTTCTAGACTCCTGAGGTTCTAGATCATTGAGGTTCTAGACTCCTGAGGTTCTAGATCATTGAGGTTCTAGATCATTGAGGTTCTAGATCATTGAGGTTCTAGATCATTGAGGTTCTAGACTCGTGAGGTTCTAGATCATTGAGGTTCTAGATCATTGAGGTTCTAGACTCCTGAGGTTCTAGATCATTGAGGTTCTAGATCATTGAGGTTCTAGACTCCTGAGGTTCTAGATCATTGAGGTTCTAGATCATTGAGGTTCTAATCATTGAGGTTCTAGATCATTGAGGTTGTAGACTCCTGAGGTTCTAGATCATTGAGGTTCTAGATCATTGAGGTTCTAGACTCGTGAGGTTCTAGATCATTGAGGTTGTAGACTCCTGAGGTTCTAGATCATTGAGGTTCTAGATCATTGAGGTTCTAGATCATTGAGGTTCTAGACTCCTGAGGTTCTAGATCATTGAGGTTCTAGACTCCTGAGGTTCTAGATCATTGAGGTTCTAGATCATTGAGGTTCTAGATCATTGAGGTTCTAGATCATTGAGGTTCTAGACTCGTGAGGTTCTAGACTCCTGAGGTTCTAGATCATTGAGGTTCTAGATCATTGAGGTTCTAGACTCCTGAGGTTCTAGATCATTGAGGTTCTAGATCATTGAGGTTCTAGACTCCTGAGGTTCTAGATCATTGAGGTTCTAGATCATTGAGGTTCTAGATCATTGAGGTTCTAGATCATTGAGGTTCTAGACTCCTGAGGTTCTAGATCATTGAGGTTCTAGATCATTGAGGTTCTAGATCATTGAGGTTCTAGATCATTGAGGTTCTAGACTCCTGAGGTTCTAGATCATTGAGGTTCTCGATCATTGAGGTTCTAGATCATTGAGGTTCTAGATCATTGAGGTTCTAGATCATTGAGGTTCTAGACTCGTGAGGTTCTAGACTCCTGAGGTTCTAGATCATTGAGGTTCTAGATCATTGAGGTTCTAGACTCCTGAGGTTCTAGATCATTGAGGTTCTAGATCATTGAGGTTCTAGACTCCTGAGGTTCTAGATCATTGAGGTTCTAGATCATTGAGGTTCTAGATCATTGAGGTTCTAGATCATTGAGGTTCTAGATCATTGAGGTTCTAGACTCCTGAGGTTCTAGATCATTGAGGTTCTAGATCATTGAGGTTCTAGATCATTGAGGTTCTAGATCATTGAGGTTCTAGATCATTGAGGTTCTAGACTCCTGAGGTTCTAGATCATTGAGGTTCTAGATCATTGAGGTTCTAGATCATTGAGGTTCTAGATCATTGAGGTTCTAGACTCCTGAGGTTCTAGATCATTGAGGTTCTCGATCATTGAGGTTCTAGATCATTGAGGTTCTAGATCATTGAGGTTCTAGATCATTGAGGTTCTAGACTCGTGAGGTTCTAGACTCCTGAGGTTCTAGATCATTGAGGTTCTAGATCATTGAGGTTCTAGACTCCTGAGGTTCTAGATCATTGAGGTTCTAGATCATTGAGGTTCTAGACTCCTGAGGTTCTAGATCATTGAGGTTCTAGATCATTGAGGTTCTAGACTCGTGAGGTTCTAGATCATTGAGGTTCTAGACTCCTGAGGTTCTAGATCATTGAGGTTCTAGATCATTGAGGTTCTAGATCATTGAGGTTCTAGATCATTGAGGTTCTAGATCATTGAGGTTCTAGACTCCTGAGGTTCTAGATCATTGAGGTTCTAGATCATTGAGGTTCTAGATCATTGAGGTTCTAGACTCCTGAGGTTCTAGATCATTGAGGTTCTAGACTCCTGAGGTTCTAGATCATTGAGGTTCTAGACTCCTGAGGTTCTAGATCATTGAGGTTCTAGATCATTGAGGTTCTAGATCATTGAGGTTCTAGACTCGTGAGGTTCTAGATCATTGAGGTTCTAGACTCGTGAGGTTCTAGATCATTGAGGTTCTAGACTCGTGAGGTTCTAGATCATCGAGGTTCTAGATCACGGAGGTTCTCATTCACTCCAGTTTTTTTTCTTCTTTCAGGATCACCAGCGATGTGGGATTTGAAATCTCTTAAATCGAACTTATCTGCGTCAGCACTCGGCGTCATATCTGGAGAGTTTCCGGTACCCTACCCGTCTCAGCTATGTGAGGGAGAGTCAAGCAGAAGCAACCCATCCCATTCCTAGTTGGGGCAGTGGCTAATGAGCGGAAGGCAATTTGCTCCAAGTCAAAATTCACCTATGGTGGGCCGCAGCGCTATGGGAGAAAGTTGAGGATAGAGTCACAGGTTTTCTGCACAGAAGAAGGCAACAGTAAACCACTTGCATATTTTTGTCAAGAAAACTATGGATACGCTACCAGAACAGTTGCAGATGGAGGTGGGGCTTTCTGGGGGAGATGTGTCCTCACCAATCTTCACCAGTGCGTTGGGTCATGACTGGAAATATATGAAATGAGTTAAAAGTCTGGGGTGACCGTACCTTTGAGTCTTCATCCAGGATGAAAGACTTCTAAAGAAGATATATCTGGCACTTCTTTACCTGACATTTTCCTTTGCTCAGTGGAAAGGGCCCAGGCTTGGGAGTCAGAGGTCATGGGTTTGAATCCCCGCTCTGCCGCTTGTCAGCTGTGTGACTGAGACACAGAGAAGTCAAGTGACTCACCCACAGTTACCTCATCTGTAAAAGGGGATTAAGATTGTGAGCCTCACGTGGGACAACCTGATTACCCTGTATCTCCCCCAGCGCTTAGAACAATGCTTGGCACATACTAAGCGCTTAACAAATACCAACATTATTATTATTATTATTATTATTAAGTAGGCATAATACATACTGTGAATAAGGGCTTCGAGTAACAAAGAAAAAAGCTTACCTTATTACTGGTTTATTCATCACCATCCCGTTGCATACACCACTTACCATTAGTTATTGATTTGTTTTTTTTCTCCTGCTCCACCATCAGGTTGGTGTGAATGCATCATCTGTTGCCGATTTGTACATTCCAAGCGCTTAGTACAGTGCTCTGCACATAGTAAGTGCTCAATATATACTATTGAATTAAGTACAAAGGACCTTTGATTTTTTTAACTGTATAGTGCTTTTAAAAGGCAATTGTACCTAGATACAAATCTAATCCAGTTTTATTACATTTGTTTTTAAATACTGATATCCAAATGGTGGAAAAAAAGCATTATATTTCTTGGTTAAAATGAATCTAAAAAACAGTGTCACCCGTGTTATTTTGATGGAAAAAAAAAGTTAATAAAAGTTGTGTAGTTTGGAAATTGACTCTTAATCACTGATTTAAGAGAATCTATTAATTCAAGCAATTTTTAAATTGTGTAAATAGTAAGGTGATTGTAACATTAACCAGAAAATGGCATAAGTCTAGAATTAATTATCATGGCTTAAAATAGTTAAAACCCCAGAGCTCACTGGTCTAGGGGTTTATTGTGAGCTGTCGGGATAATGGAATTTTAATCATTCTGTTTATTTTAGCAAAGATTAATCGTATGTCACAATGCATAAAATATGGTAACTGAGTTTGGAAACTGATCTGTCTCTTGAATTTTATAAAAAGGCATCAATTGTATCTTAATTTCCTCAGACAAGTTTACATAGAGTCATTGGGTTTTATCAAGACACTTTCCTGCATGTAAGAGGGGCTGTAATTAAACTTTTTTTTAATGACACTTACAGTTTAATTTTTCAGTTTCCATGGTTTCTCCTTCCTTCCGTCCGCTGCCCTGGGTCCCCTGTAATGGTAATAATAAAAATGATAATAATAGTGATTTTGGTATTTGTTATGTGCTTACAACGTGCCAAGCACTGTTCTAAGCACTGGGGTAGATACAAGGTAAGCAGGCTGTCCCACGTGGGACTCATAGTCTTAATCCCCATTTTATAGATGCGGGAACTGAGGCCCAGAGAAATTAAGAGGCTTGCCCAAAGTCACACAGCAGACAAGAGGCAAAGTGAGGATTAGAATCCATGTCCTCTGACTCCCAAGCCCATGCTTTTGCCAGTAAGCCACACTGCTTCACACTCCCACTGCAGGGAGACCATGATACCCATCGGTGAGGTCAGTGATATCAAAAGACATTTGTGAAATTCCAGAGCGGTGGAGAATTTACCTATATCCCAGGAAAGTTTTCTGTGAAAAAAACAGTCAAACTTGGCTTTAACTTGCTTAAACTATATGAAGTCAGGGTCCATGTCTCCTAATTCTACTGCATCTTACTCTCCCAAGGACAGTGTTCTATAGAGACTAACCACTCAGTAACTACTACTGAATGACTGCTTAATCAAGAAAACTGGGCCTGCAAAAAAATAATTGTAAAGAAATTGTAAAGAAATTTTTATATGGGTAAATATAACAATCTTAGGAATAATGATCTGAAATGTAAAGATAAATTTACATGCCCCTACTCCTTCCCTCTGCTCTACCCCATTCACCTCCAATATACAGCACTTGTGTATATTTGTGCATATTTATTAATCTATTTTATTAATGATGTATATATATATCTATGATTTGTTTTACCTTTTTTGATGGTATTGATGCCTGTCTACTTGTTTTGTTTCCCTGTCCGTCTCCCCCTTCTAGACTATGAGCCTGTTATTGGGTTCGGGTTGTCTCTATCTATTGCCAGAATTATACTTTCCAAGCGCTTAGTAAAGTGCTCTGCCCACTGTACGTGCTCAATAAATACAACTCAATGAACGAATGAAATAGAGTTGGTAGTGAAGCTGTCCTCTGGCACAGAGGCTATGCAGTTTCACCTCATTCACAGGGATTTCTCTAGCCAAACCCAAGACAAGTAAAATTATAAAATAGTTGCACTTCTACAGCTTAGAGGGTGCAGACAAATTGAAAAACAACAACAACAACTTCACAGATGAATTGTGTTATTAGTGTAGAAATCTCCCTTTTCTATTCTGAGAAACTGCAGCCGCCTTCTCAGTCACTATCTCTCTCGCTTTCTCTCTCTCTCTTCTGGATCAATACAAGAGGGTGTGTCTCGGCACCCAATAATTTAGGTTGAGAAGTGCTCAAAAAGGAACAGGACAGAATAGGGCACCTATGCTCAACTTACACAGAAATCTAAACAGGCAATCATAATGATCCAAAATGGAAATTAGGCAAGAGACACACAGTCTGTAGATATAAAACATCAAAACTATAAAAATTATTCTAAACGGTACAATCCAATAGAATAGGCCTGTTCCCTAAAACTTGGAAACACAGAAATAGCCATAAAATGTAAGCCAAAGGATGATGGAAACATTTCTCTGGATTTGGGGCAGTGTACGTGCTATTTAGCCCTTCCTAACTCCTTAGAAAAATATGCTATTATGACAGCAAGTCTGGGAGGGTTTTTCTTGCTGGTTTAAGCAAAGTAAGCATGGGTTGTGCCCTGCTTGATGTTTGCTTCAGCTCAGACAAGATCCAGGAGTACCGTATTTACTTGCCTAAATTGCTCCACTTTAGACATTTCTGTACCACTAAAACAGAGTTAAGGCTAATACACACATCATGTGAAAGCATGGTCTAATGGAAAGAGCACAGTCCTGGGAGTCAGAGGACCTGGGTTCTAAATCTGGCTCTGCCACATGTCTGCTTTCCATTTGGACAAGCAACTTCTCTGTGCTTCAATCAATTATATTTATTGAGCACTTCATGTGTTAAGAACACTGTCCTGAGTGTTAGGGAGAGTACAATAACTTGATTATCTTTTATCTATCCCAGCACTTAGAAATCAATCCTTTGTTATTTAGAAAAGTGCCTGCCGCATAGTAAGCTCCTACCAAATACCATAATTAGGGGAAGGAGGAGAAAATAAGAAAGAAAAAGGAAGAAAGGAGGGGAGAAGGAAGAGGAAAATAAAGTAGTACTTGAAACTGGCCTCTTCATTTGTAATCTCTCAAGTACTGCTCAGAATCATCACCCAGTGATTTAACTCCTATGTTTCAACTCTTCATCTATTCCTCCTCTTCCAAAGTGTCTGTCCATCACTGCCTACAAAAATGTTATTAAAAAATAAAATAAATCCTACTCTTCTATTTCCTCCTTAAAAATTGTGCTGGGAATATTATGAAGTGGAGGCAATTATATAGTGATGATAATAATCATAAAAATTGTGGCATTTGTTAAGCACTTATTATGTGCCAAGCACTATACTATATGCTGGGGTAGATACAAATTAAGCAGGTCACAGATACAGTCCCTGAATAACATGGGGCTCATAATCGAAGTAGGAGAGACAGTTATCAAATCCCCATTTTGCACATAAAGCAACTGAAGCCCAGAGAAGTTAAGTGACTTGCCCAAGGTCACACAGTTTACAGGTGACAGAACTGGGGTTAGAACCCAAGTCCTCTGACTCCCAGGCTGCTGCTCTTTGCATTAGATAACACTGCTTCTCAAGTAAATACGTCAGTAAATAATCCGGTTGGACCAGATCAAATCAATAAATCAACTCAACAACTGCTCCAATGGACAAGGCACTTGGTCCTACTGCATAGACCAGCACTTAGAACAGTGCCTGGCACATAGTCAGCACTTAACAGATACCATCATTATTATCTACAACTACATATTTGATAGCCATCATCCATCGCCTTTATTCTAGACTCTAAGCTCACTGTGGGCATGGAACCTGCCTACCAACTCTGTTGTAATGGCACACTCCTCAAGCTCTTAGTACAGTTCTCCGCACACAGTAAGTGCTTAAAAAGTACCACTGATTAATTTATAAATGTTTTGTGTCATTGGGAAATTAAGGACACTATCTCATCTTCACCTACATAGTCTTTGATTTAACTTTTGTTGACACTCCTGATTTTGTTCAGATTCTTAATTCTCCAGGCAAAATATCTTAGTATTTTTGAACGTCAGTTCCTTCAGACAAGAGACATTTGCACTAAAGATAACTGAAACCTCAAAGAAAAAGACAAATCCAAATGTGGACAATTACGTTCAATTTTACAACGGAATACTTTTTTTTTTTAATCCTACTTCATTTTAGCTATTGAAAAGCTAGAACAATACTTAAGGAAAATAATGGTTAAAATGGAGAACTGTTTCAAGATACAAGTTGTATTTTTGTATTTCTCCTTCATTACAGGGAACATTTGAATCTATAGTCTGATGCCAGTTCAGACTTGTGTTTTCTAAATTTATTTGTTTCCAAGCTATTATTAGGTTTTGTTCGTCATTTAGCCCAAATTAAGTGTTGGTTAATGTGGTTGAGTTTTACTGGAGCTACTAAAATAAGGTTACATAAAGCAGAAGATGGAAATGAAAGTTTGCAGCTAGCTTCTCTCTGTTTTGTTTCTTTCTTTGAAGCAAAGTGGAAAGTATGACAGCATTATGCATGCAACCCTCTGAATATTATTAAGTGAAAGAAACATAAGTAGTATGTGAATATCACGTAAAAACGGAAAAAGAAAACCATCCTATTCCATGCAGCAGATTACATTTTCCCAAGGCTCCTAAGCTTTAGGAGTCAGTATCGTCAATCGTTGGTATTTACTCTGCTCTACACTAGGAAAATTCTCCTTACATCTTCTCCCATTAGATAGTAAGCTCCTTGAGGGTAGAAATCATGTTCTATCGTAGTAGTTGTAGAAGAAATAGAAGTTCAGAAGCAGTGTAGCCTAGTGGAAGGAACACGGACCTGGTGAACAAAGGCCTTGTATTCAAATATTGAGTCTGCCAGTTCCTGCTAGGCGACCTTGGGCAAGTCACTCAATTTCTTTGTGTACACAAATTCCTCTTCCATAGAATGAGCATTTAATACCTATTCTCCCTACTTAGACTGTGAGCCCCATGTGGGAAGGGACTGTATCCAACTGGAATAACTTTTATCGATCCCAGCACTTAGGACAGTGCTTGTCAAATAATCAGCACTTAAATACAGTAATAATATTAGCGGAAGCAAATGTAGTGTTAACGGCATTTCTTTAACACTTGTATGTAAAAGACTGTACTCAGCACAGGGCCAATTAAAAATGAAAATGAAAAATGAATCAATGCCATTTATTGAGCACTGTGTACAGAACACTGTAATAAAGCATTTGGGAGAATCCAATATAACAGGGTTGGTAAACGCATTACCTACCCACAAGGGAACTGCAGTCTACAGAGGAATTTACCTACTCACTTCTACAGGGGAATGCTCTCCCACTGAACAGTTCAGTGCTCTGCACACATTAAGTGCTCAATAAATGACCGACTGATCCATTAATGTGAAAGGAACTTTGACCCCATTTATTGTGACCTTTTTTTTGGTATTTGTTAAGAGCTTACTATGTGTCAAGTACTGTATTAAACACTGGGGTAAATACAAGGCAATCAGGTTGGGCCATATCCCTGTTCCACATGGGGCTCACAGTCTTAAACCCACTTTTCAGCTGAGGTAACTGAGGCACAAAGGAGGGAAGGGACTTGCCCAAGGTGACACAGCAGAAAAGTGGCAGAGCAGAGGTTAGAACCCATGTCCTTCTGACTCCCAGGTCCGTACTCTGTCTATAGGATCCCAGCTTCCCTAATGACTTCAGATTGATGTCATTAGGAAAACACAGAGGAGATCTTACATAAAGTCATGGCAAATTCCCAGTAGCTCACTTGGCTAGAACATAATCCAAGGCACTGCCTTTTATTTTTTTGAAATAGCAGAGCTGCTCAACTCCTAATACTATCTCGCTACCAAGGTTCATTGCTTAAGCATGGAACTGTTTTTTGTTTACATCTTGGCATAAGTGCATCTTGAACTAGTTCCAAACTGATTACAGGCTTACAATCACCTCTTTTTAAAAAAAAGCCCAAAAAACTAGTAATTCCTTTTTTTTTTCCCGGCTTTCGATTGTGGTGATTTTGGTCAACACGGCTGAGCGGGAGAGTTTTATGCCTCTTTCAGACAAATAGCATTTGGAAATGATCCCAACTGGATTTTCAAGTGGATATTCCAGTATCACCATCCCTAAACTATTATGTACCTCTGCAATTCAGCTACACCTTCCTATTTCGCGACCTAATGGAAAGGTCACGGGCCTGAGAGTCAGAGGACCGGAGTTCTAAAATCGGCTCTGCTGCCTACCTCTTGTGCGACATTAGCAAAATCATTTCACTTATCTGGCCCTCGGTTTCCTCATCTGTGAAATGGGAATTCAATATTTGTTATCTCTCTCCCTTATACTGGGTACCCCAAGAGGAACAGAGATTGGGTCTCATCTCATTGTATTTCTCCTATGCCAGTGCTTGATAATAATAATAATAATGTTAGTATTTGTTAAGCGCTGCTGCACACATTAAGTGTTCAATAAATATGATATATAAGGTGATTTTTAAGAATGGCACAGAGGTCTGGTAAAGGAGATCTAATCACAGCTCCAACACTTGTCTGCTGTTCAAACTTGGGCAAGTCACTTCACTTCCCTGTGTCTCAGTTACCTCATGTGTAAAATGTAAAAGTTGTGAGCCCCATGTGGAACATATGGACACTGCTCAACTGGATGAGTTTCTATCTACTCCAAGGCTTAGTACAGTGTCTGACACATAGTAAGTACTTAACACTAAATACCAGATTTAATTAACAAAAGGACAACAACAAAAACCAAGGTCAAAATGCATCATCAGTTGTTGGAATAATCAAGCAATCAATGGTATGAACTGAGCACCTATTCTGTGCAGAGCAATGTACCGAGTGCTTGAGGGGGTACAATACAAAAGAATTGACAGATTCCTTGCCTAAAAGGAGCTTACAGTCTAGAGGCAACAAGGCAGATAGGCATCTCTGCACACAATGTGAAAACCAGAGAAATGAAGCCCAGATGGGAGGAGACAAAGGAAATAGATTTTTTTTTAATCATGTATTCAATTTGAAACCCAATAAAGGCTAGTGCTGCAAGATAGAACTCCTTGAGCAAACTCTTGTTGTCCAAAATAAGAGTTGCAGCAGGGAAAATGTCTCAAATTACCGGATATGTTACTAAATACAAATAGCAAAGCAATTGGGTGGAATGAGCTCTCCTCTTGAATTGCTCTAATGTTCCCTTTATAGATGCATGCCCCTAATAAACTATGATTATAAAATGCTGGGTAAGAGCTAAAAAAAAAAATCTACTGAAGTTTAGAATATAAAATCACCAAGTGTACATTTTAAACCCAAAATAGATGAAGGTTTTTGACAATCTCTTACTATTTATATACACATACACTGGGTGTTTGTGCATACATGTTCATGGTATATTTATACAAATGACTGACAGATAGGTGTGGCACATTTGGAGATTATTTTAAGATGTCCTACACGCTCCCATTGCTTTGAAAATATCAATGGCCAAAGCTGCCATTTTGCTGTTTTATCCACCCCAGTGCTTTATTTATTTTGTCATTACCCTATTTATTTTGTTAATGAGATGTACATCACCTTGATTCTATTTATTTGCTATTGTTTTAATGAGATGTTCTTCCCCTTGATTCTATTTATTGCCATTGTTCTCGTCTGTCCGTCTCCCCCGATTAGACTGTAAGCCCGTCAAAGGGCAGGGACTGTCTCTGTTACCGATTTGTACATTCCAAGCACTTAGTACAGTGCTCTGCACATAGTAAGCGCTCAATAAATACTATTGAATGAATAAAACAGTGCCTGGCACATAATAAGCACTTAACAAATACCATAATCATTATTATTATTATTATAATACTTTGCACAAAATAAGCTTTCAATAAATATGATTGAATGGATGCTCTATGCATAATAAGTGCTCAATCAATACCATCGAGTAATACAACATGAAGTAAAAGTGGTTTTGCTTTCAAACTATTTTCACACCATTTCAAACTCTATCTAAATCAAGTTTAAGGAGTTTAAATCTGGCTGGATCCTTATTTTATCGGTCATGACGTAAACCCCTTAACTGTTCTGCAGATTGGATTCCATGTCAGTTGGACACCCAGACAGTTTTCATGGAAACCACACCGGAACGTCTCCATCCTGCCTGCCTGCCAGGCAAATCGGCTGGCCTACCGTATTCAAGCAGTCTCTCTCACATCTGCGAAAAGCAGACGGTTCCCTCTCCAACTCCCAGCCTCTTCGACGGCTTCCCATTTCACGGCCCCATTCCACACCTAACTCCTGTTCTGTAGGGGTTAATGTGGGTTTATATAATTAAGACATCTTGAGTGATCTCCGCTCCGGCCACGTCTCACCGCCACGGTAACGGCATTTTCCATAAAGCATTTCCGGTGGTCCAGAGTTCCCGATTTCTGGGGTTCCTTCCCTGTCGGGGGGCAAAGGTTCACTGCCCCCTCCTTAAGCTCTCTACATTTTTAAGATTCAGCGTGACACTGTGGTAAGAGCATGAGCCTGGCAGTCAGGAGGTCATGGGTTCTAATCCTAGCTCCACCACTTATCCGCTTTGTGACCTTAGACAAGTCACTTAACTTCTCTGTGCCTGTGACCTCATCTGTAAAACGGGGATCAAGACTGTGAGCCCCAGGTGGGACAGGGATTGTGTCCAACCTAATTTGCTTGTATCCATCCCAGCACTTAGTACAGTGGCTGGCATATAATAAGCATTGAACAAACACCACGATTATTATTACAGACCACAAGACACCTTACTCAAACCACCACGACTGCCACCGTGCTGAAGAACGGTCAGGAAATGGCTACGATAATAATCACCGTGGTATTTGCTTAGCTCTACGTACCAGGCACTGTACGAAACCCTGGAGTGAATACAAGAGAATCAGGTTAGATGGAGTCCCTCTCCCACGTGGAGGGAGAATGTGTATTTCACCCTCATTTTACAGGGGGAGGAAACTGAATCCCAGAGAAGTTAAGGGACTTGGCCGAGGTTACACAGCAGGCAGGTAGTGGAGTCAGGATTAGAATCCAGGTCTCCCAGCTTCTTCCTAAGGACACTGCTTCATAAGGAGTTGACAGAACAGCAAACCTTGTTTTGAGAGTGAACAAAGAATAGGCTGTTGACAACCCTTATCCAGAATCTGCCGCTCGGACCCATCCCAACCTTTCTAAACAACAATTAGAGGGAAAAAAAGAGCTAACTACCTGAAAACCACAGTCCATCTGGACACTTGGGCTGCCAGGAGAATTTGCTCTGTCATCCAGTGCAGTGTGGCTCTTCAGCCCAACCTGCCCCAGAATTAATAGACTCAGAATAAATATGACAACAGAAGATTCCTTCAGGGAAATGACTGAACCATCAGTGGCAGAATGTAGGTCCTCCCTAGAACACGTGTATGCAGGCATATGTGTATATGCGCACACACACATACACATATGTACATGCACACATGCAAAAATACATATGTACACTTACAGAAACATATACACATGCACAAACAAATATAATGACAAAAAATAATATCAACAATAATCATGGCTTTTTTAAGCACTTACTATGTGTCAGGCACCGTACTAAGCGCTGGGGTGGATCCAAGCAAATCGAGTTGAGCACAGTCCCTGTCCCAGGTGGGGCTCACAGTTTCAATCCCCATTTTACCGATGAGGTAACTGAGGCTCAGAGAATAAGAATGATGTTGGCATTTGTTAAGCGCCTATGTGCCAGGCACTGTACTAAGCGCTAGTGAAGTGACTTGCCCAAGGTCACACAGTGGACAAGTGGCAGAGAGCGGGATTAAGACCCATGACCTTCTGACTCCCAGATCCATGCACTATCCACTATGCCAAGTTACTTCTGTGAGTATACGCATACACACACTAATACATACACATACATATGTGTGAGCAGATACACACAGACATATGCACAGACATGTGTATGCGTGTGTGTGTGTACATATGATATGAAATCACACATCTATGCACATATATATGCATAAACATATATATGTTTATAAACATATATAGGTTTACCCCGATGTACCTTCTGCTGGCAAGAGGCGGATTGTTTTTGGTTAAAGTGTGTCATTATTACTCACAGAAAGTGATCAGATTTCCTTCACCACAATGCTGTTCTCGCACTGATCGTACACTGAACGTGTCAGCTTCTTCCCTCTTCTGCTGGGGTTGGGGTAGAAGTGTTTTAGATTTTGCAGAAGATGGCTCTCCACAAGATTTCACGGAGCAGATGTGTATGAGCTGTCTTCCAGACCTAGGAACAAAGATATATGCATAAACATATATATGTGCATAGATGTGTGTATTCATATCATATGTACACACACACACACATATACACATATCTATTTCCAGTATATTAAACGAATCTGTTTTCAACCACTGACAAATGACTGCAATTCCCCCAGAGGCCGGTGTTGGAAAGGGAATGGGTTGCCAAGCGCGAAGAGACCGGTGATGGAAGCGAGACCTTAACCATCACCCCCCACAACCCACCCACTCATCAACCCCCAACCCATGCAAATGTGGTGGTTTTCTCCCATTGGTCCATCCCCCACACAGCGGCAGTTACCTGCGGAAACGGCCCGGCTCCGCTGAGCGCAAGGCGTCTCCCCAGTTCCCTCCCGTAGACAAGGAGAGCCGGAGGCTTGATCCCCTTGGCCCCCGTACACAAGCTTCCTTTCACCACCTTCCATTTATACAAAGGCCGGCTTATCCCCCCCTTTTTTTTTCCTGTAGCCCTTGCAATGAAAAGCTCTCCTTGGGCTGGCTAATAAAGTCCTCCCTCCGCCCCCTCCCATCAAAATATCCCTGCCAAAAAAAAGAGAGAGAGAGAGGGGACGCTTAAACCTGGAACTCATTTAGGTAAAGGGACTTGAGTTAACAAGAAAGTTACCCATCATGAACTGCAGGTAACACCTTGAGTGATCCTAAATCCATTACCAGGAGACTTCGCCCGGACTGAGTTTGATTTTATGAACTGTGAGGCTGCTATGTTGAAAGTCTGCAAATTGGACATAAATTGGACTGCAAAAGAGTCAGGGGTGGGGGTGAATGGTTTTCTGTTTAATGATGCAGTGAACTTCGGTTTGGGGAGGGGATTCACAAAAGCCGGTGGAGAAGCCAAGGAGGAGAGTGCGTGTCCGTGACTCTTCCAGGACGTGATTCCTCACCCCGGATCATCCTGACCTCAGCTAAGGAACAACCCTCTCTCTCTGACGTAAAACTGGAAAATAACTAATTGGGTTTGCCAGGGTAACACTGAAGAGCTTAATTAATTGTCACTTCAATCCTAAACCTCCTTAGTGATGCTCAAAGACAATCAGGTTTACCCCGATGTACCTTCTGCTGGCAAGAGGCGGATTGTTTTTGGTTAAAATGTGTCATTATTATTCACAGAAAGTGATCAGATTTCCTTCACCACAATGCTGTTCTCGCACTGATCGTACAATGAACGTGTCAGCTTCTTCCCTCTTCTGCTGGGGTTGGGGTAGAAGTGTTTTAGATTTTGTAGAAGATGGCTCTCCACGAGATTTCACGGAGCAGATGTGTCTGAGCTGTCTTCCAGACCTAGGAACAAAGATACTCCAGGGCTTTTCTAATCCCAAAAGCAAACCCAACTAGATAATAGAAGCATCCTGTCCTAGTGGACAGAGTTGTCACACACATCCCCTGTCCACAATGTAAAGTGCTTACTATGTGCCAAGCACTGGGGTAGATACGAGATAAGTACATAAGATACATCTCTGACCCACAGAAGGATCACTGCCAGGGTCGGGAGAGGCGAGGGGTGAACAGGTATCTTACCCTCATTTTTACAGATGGGGTAACTGAGGCACCGGCAAGGTGATGACTTGCCCCAGGTCCCTCAGTAGGCAAGTGGTGGAAGCTAATTAGAACCCAGGTCCTCTGACTCTCAGGTCTGTACCTTTTCCAGCAGGGCATGCTGCTTCTGAATCATCTGCAGTGAAGGAATAGTCTGAGGAATGTATTGCAACGACAGGTCAAAAGCGTCAATGATTTAGCAGGCTTTTTCAGATAATTAGGGAGTTGAAGAGCATTTAAAGCATTTGCGGCGATACCAGACGAAATAATGATAAACGTGAAACCAAATCTTCTGCTTCAATGACTAGGTTGATCACCCCTGGAAGAATGGGAAGGAATTTTTCCCCATTTGTTTATGATATACATTCGATGCTCCTGTTATTTGTAATAATAATAATGTGATATTTTTAAGTGTTTACTCTTTGCCAAGCATGGTAAGTGCTGGGGTAAATAAGAGGTAATCAAGTCCCACATGGGGCTCACAGTCTAAGTAGGAGAGAGAACAGGTACTGCAGATAAGGGAACTGAGGCACAGCGAAATGAATTGAGTTGCCCAAGGTTACGCAACAGGCAAGTGTTGGAGCTGGGATTAGAACTCAGTCTTCTGACTCCCAAATCCATAACCTTTCCACTAGGCCACAGTGCTTCAAAGGCTGCTGGGCACAATTAGAAGTGGTATATTGCTCTGGTATGGAAAAATCTTTTTTTTTTTTAAATCATTCTCAAAGGAGACAGGTAATAGAATGAACAGTTCAGCAGCCTCTATATCTCCAGGTCTGTTATGGACTTGGATTATGGATTGGATGTGTGGTTTATGATTGACCAATAAAGAGCTTTTCTTAACCCCTTCAGGTTAGACTGTGAGCCCCATATGGAAACTGATGATCCTCTATCTAACCCAGTGCTTAGTTCACTGCTTGGCACATACTAAGCCCTTAAGAAAAACCACAATTATAATTATCGGACCCATGACATCGCAAGACATCTTTAACTGGCCAAGAACAACCTGAAGAGTTCTGCCCTGGAATTTTCATTTTCATCCTCTGGTTTTCAGGACTGCAAACCCGTTGAGGGCAGGGTTCATCTCTATTAATTCACTTGCACTCTCCCAAGGATTTAAAACAATTCTCTGCACACAGTAGATGCTCAGTACATGCCACTGATTGATGAAACGCATTCAAGAAAGCACGAAAATAAATCCTGATTTCAATAGGAGTAAATCTCTATCCCTCATCCCACTGTACGCTCTAACACCCACCCATGTCTGTCATCACCTAACACCTGTAGCTATCAAGTGGGATTTTATCATTTGATAAGTACATGGAATATGAGACCCTGGTGTCCACTTTGACAATAAGACCTGAAAATACAACAAAAAGATGCATATCCTCTTACGGTCTTTTGCTCGGGAGTAAGGGGGAAAGCAACTGAAGTTTAATCTTTTAACTCTCATCATTATCTCTCAAAATAAATCATAGATATAATAAATCATATCTACTGAGTGCTTACTGGGTGCAGAACACTGTACTAGTTGCGTGGGAGAGCACAGTATAATAAGAGTTGGTAGACTTTCCCTGCCCTTCAACAACTTTACAGTTTAAGGGGGTGGTAGAAGATGTAGATAAAAGCTAGACCTTAAATTCCTTGAGGACAAGGATCTCGTCTACTAACTATTGGATCGTACTATCTCCAGTGGTTAGTAGAGTGCCTCTGTATATAGTAAGTTCTTAATAAATTCGATTGATTCAACAGTTGATAGGTGCTCAAAAAGTACCATCATTAGAACCATAATAGCACACTCTATTCCTGCTTCTCTTCCAGTCCCCACCCTGATTCCCAGAAAACACTCTTCCTACAATACACAGACAATGGCACAGACTTAAAAATGAGAGATCCCAGATTTCCCCCTAATCCTGCTCCATGACTAAACCTCTCCCTACACCAATTTTTAAACTGTGAGCATCTTGGAGGCCGGGTATTATGTGTTCACCTCCTCTGTACGTTTCTTTACCAACTGCTTAGTACAGTGCTTTGCACATAGTAAGTGCTTAATAAATACAATCACTACTACTATTGCGACAAAGAAGGGTATCTCTGTCTGGCTCCTTGTCAGTAACCCATTTTCGTCCCCTTGAACACCCAGGTGTTAGTTTTATCAAATCCCTCCAACCCAAATAGAACAAGCTCAACCCTAGCTGTGCCCAGAAAGGGTTAAAAACCAACCCTGTTTAAAGTCTTGCAAGTTAAATAAGTCCCAAACCCAGGGTTGGTCTCAACATTGGATTTGAGATGGTTCTTCACTTTTTCCACATTACCAGTTACTGTTAGCAATACAGACTTTCAAGACCGCTGTTTTCGTGAACCTCCCAACCTTACGAATTCTGGAAAGGGATGTGGTGAAAACTTGAGTTAACGGCCGAGCAAGACAGAAACGAACATTCGATTCTAATTTATTACACTTTAAGGTGCCCAAGATTCCTATTTCCTTGGGCACCTGGCCCATTACTAATTATTTTCGTATCTTTGCCTAGAGAACTGGCTGGCACTGAATCTTGGAGCCAGGATTGAGTCTAGCTGGGCTTGATCAGGCTTCCAGTGACGGAGGAAGCCTGTCAATCAGTCAATTAATCAATCGACACCTTTGCTCTTCTGACCCTCGCTCTACTGCAGAGATGGGCTTAGTGAAAAAAATAAACTTTATGCACTTACGTCAGCATGTCTGCTAATGGTATTTTTGCATTCAGTTTGTGCAGTGCACCGTAATAAGCACTTGGACAAGTAATCCAGAAACATAAGTCCTAATCCCGGCCCATAATCAATCAATCCATGGTATTTACTGAGCACTTACTGTGTGCAGAACTCTGTACTAAGCACTTGAGAAAGTATGATACAAGAGATTTGGTAGAGGAGATCCCAGCCCAAAAGAGGCAAAAAGCTGACATCGTAATTCAGGGGCTGAAGAGGATCAAAAATAAATACATAAGAATCAGACGTTACGGGTGGATTGTTATGATTCAGGGTGCTGGGAATTAGGGAAGGCTAGTCGAAGGAGGTGGGATTTTAGAGATTGACAGTCCGCTTTTCCTCTCGAGAGTTAAAGGTGCTAATTTGCCAGTGGACCGGGAGGAAATAATTCATTCAGCTATTCCGATGTTTCTGCTGCCCCGGAACTCTGCCTATGCACTCCATTTCCTACTTCAAGCCGTGACGGGTAAGGGTAGAATTCTCGGACCACCAACCGGGATTAGAGCAGACCTGATTATCTTGTTCTGACCCCAGCGTTTAGAACAGTGCTTGGCACATAGTAAGTGCTCAACAGATATCACAGTTATGATTACTGACTACTCCTTGCTTGAGTCAAGCAACACAGTTGCTCCAACCCTCCATCCCACTTCCAATTCCCCAAAGCATGGGGGAACAAAGCATGGGCTTTCTCAACAAGAGCCATCGTGCTGCACCCAAGAGGAAAGAAGGAAGATCAGGTATGTTCTTTTTCTCCATCCAAGACAATTTCTGTTTCTGACTTAGACACGAAGCCTGAAAACTAGCACACTTTTCTGGTAAAAGTCTGATCTTCCGAGCCTTGTTCAGGAACGGAGACAGGAGCATGTTTCTTTAGAGAAGCCTGAAAGGGAGACACGTGGAAGAAAAAAAGTGAAAGGGAGAGAGGGAAAGAGCAGGCTAGCACATGCGTGGTAGTGTCAGAACAAATACACACTAGGTCTTTTGACGAGGGAAGGGAAAAAAAAGAACTACCTTCGTGTTTGTCTAAGGAACAAGTCCCACTAAGATTTAGGAAAGGAAAACACTAATCTTAGGCATTTCTGCCCACCTCAAATAAAGCATCATGGTAAGTGCACTTTTACAATGAGTTTTAAAGACAGTGAATATTCAATCAGAAATAACAAGTTATCCCCAGCCATCCAGACGGAGCTGTGGTCAGATTTCCTAGACAAACATCACTCACTGATACTATAACACCAAATACATTTCTAAGAAACTCTTGGTTTGCCATCCCCGATCCCATTAAGCTTCCAACGCAGTCTGCTAAAGAAACTCTTCAACAAAACCATAAAGATGCCTACTTAGACTTCCTTGAAGGGCTGCAGGATCATTTCCCAGCCCACTGGCTAAGTGTATTCATTTTTTTAAAAAATATATGTCAGTTAAGGAACATTTTGAGTAGCATATTCAGCATCTGTTTCTGGTCTTTGTTAGCCTTTTCATTTGCCTAGCTCTCTAGACTGTAAAGTCATTAAGGACAAGGAACGTGCCTGCTAATTCTCTTGCATGGTACTCTCCTAAGTGCTTAGAACATTGCTCTGCACATAGTAAGTGCTCAATAAATATCATTGATGGAATTAACTTCCATATTATCCTGGCAGTTAAGTCCTTACTGCATGCTAAGTACTAGGGGAGATAAAAGGTCTCAAGATGGAAAGATATCCCTGACCCACACAGAGCTCACACTTTATCTTCTGCCGATTTTATGGATTGGGAAACAGAGGCCCACAGAGGCTCAGTGACTTGACTAAAGTCAGTTTCTCTTCTACCAAGTCACTTCTAAGGAAGCACCCCACTTCCTCCAACCCCTCCCAGTAAGTAACGATAATAATTAAATTCTTATTGGAATGATACAGTATGTGTAAATCCAACACAGGCCTTTTCCCATATGGGGCTGTTAATGGAGGCAGAGACCAGGTATCTTACGCCCATTTTGCAGATGATTCACCTGAGGCAGAGAAAGATTAAGTGACTCGTCCAAGGTCACACAGCAGGGATTTGAACCCAGATCTCCAGATAGCTAGTCCAGACTCTTTCTACCAGGATACGTTGCTTGTTGAGCCAAAAGTCGTTAAGCGGGTCTCGTCACTGCGCATCTAGCTCTGCCCCCGTTATTCCTTTCCGATGTGATTATATACCAACCTCATTAATACACATTTAAAAAGCTCTATGCGTAAGTAACCGTCCACTTGGAAAGCTGGTAATTTAATATATCTCCCTCCTACCCCATCGCCCCAGGGATAATGCCAATTTCGTCAGCCAAGGAAGCATTTGGTTTCCAGTGTTTACCGAATCCAAAATCACAAAAAGGGGCCCGTCACTTCAACATAAACCGGGCCTCCCTATGTGCAGCTAAGAGGGCCTTAAAAGAGTTAATATTTAGCAACGTTGGCAGTAGGCTGCCGTAGCAGTTAGGGAACCTAATGACTTCGGGGACCTATGAACGCAATAGAGTCTATTTATTGAAAAGACGGATCTCTCCCACCTTTCCGAAGTTTCAGCCTCTAATTGAGAAGAAAAGAAAATTACAGCTTTCTTGTTTGGCTGGGGTAAAAATTTATGGAGCTGGTAAATTTCCAACACTCTTGGTCCTGCTGGGCACTGTTCTGATGATGTATTACGGTGACATGTCATCAGTGCAATAGGCCTCTGATGATCCATTGCAGCAACAAGTCATTTGTAATAGATCATCAGCACAACAGCTGCCCCGGATCAAGAGACTAGCCCACGACGCAGCCAGGAAGTTCTAAGTCAACACTAGTTCCCCTCCTCCGTCCCCTACCCCCAACGTCCCCTTTAAAGCCATTTATTTATTTCTCTAAAGTTTAGCTTGGGATTTGGATGGAGGTAAAGGATACGGAGACGAGTTGGAGGCATTTAAAGCCTTTAATGGAACCGAACCACATTCTCTCCGGCCTAAGGTGGCTCTCTGTTCAGCTCACTAAATCAGTGGTTCCGAAACTGGGGGACACACAGACTGCTTCGGGGTTTCCTGGAAAAGCAGGGGCCCCACAGCGTTTTATTTCAGAACCAGAGTACAAGGGCCCTCCTGAGGTGGAGAGTCTGTTTGAGCAGGCTCGCTATCATCAGTGGTTGCCCATTAACCACCACATCAAACAGAAATTCCTCACAATTGGCTTTAAAGAACTAGAATTCCCTTGCCCCCTCCTAACTCATCTTCCTATTCTCCTACTACAACCCAGCCCTCACACTTGGGCGAGAGGTTGGCAGCGACATAGATGGAGGTACAGTGAAAAGGCTAGCATTAGGGGAACCAAGTCCTGCCTCCGGCCTGGAACGCCCTGCCTCCTGCAATCCGACAATGACTCTCCCCAACTTTAAAGCCTTATTGAAGGCACATCTCCTCCAAGAAGCCTTCTCTGACTGTTTTCCTTATCTTCGACCCCCTTCTGCATCTCCCTGACTTGCTTCATCTCCCCTCCCAGCCCCACAGCACTTAGGTACATATCTGCAATTTATTTATATTAACGTCTGCCTCCCACTCTAGACGATAAGCTCACTGTGGGCAGGGAATGTGTCTGTTTATTGTTATAACGTACTCTCCCAAGCACTTTGTACAGTGCTCTGCACACAGTAGGCGTTCAGTTAGACTGACTGACAGACTGATCAAAATGACAGCATGATCCCATCCACACTGATATTGCCGCACTCTCCATGTGGTGGATCGCTGTAGTCTTCCTTGAAATGCAGCCCTGGTGACCTGAAAGAGTTAATGGGCCTAGATCCCTCAATCCAAAGGAAAGAATTCAGTTCAGAATTGAACAGAGCCCAGTGGTAGATGAATAATTTATCCCCTTGTTGGGAGTGTCCAGTTAAGAGAGGAAGAAGAGGCTTTGGAGAGAAAACTAAGCAGTCTATTTGAGTACAAGGTCGTTACTCAGTAAATGCATTGGTCAGATGTAAATATGACATAATATCAAAGCTATTTTATCAAAATTAATAACGCTGACAAAGCGAGGATACTCTGGAGGAGGTACTCTGGAGAAAAAAGCCAGAAAGTTCCCAATTTCCACGGCACCCCAGGTTCTTTTTGAAAAGGGGTGATTCAATCTTTAATCCTCCTGGGGTTGATTCAGTATCTGTGTGCTTCACAGCCAAGGTCTTTTCAAGCGGGTCTTAAGATTTCCAGGGAACAAAAAGGGGTTTTGTCATGTGGGTGACTGTCTGTTGCAGACTGAGGCCACCAAATTGGCAACAGATAGAAGCAATGCTTGACAATGGTGGCTCCGGTCTGGATTTGCCAAGAACATCTAGTTCTAAAAGGATGATAACAATAGAAAAATCCCCGGACCTCTCACAGGGGAACTTTCTCCTTGCTGTTCTTATCATTCTAATCCTTGTTTATGGCACTGTACTTAAGGCAGCTATTACCCCTTAACAGGAGGCTAGAATTTAGGATATGGTTCTTAGGAATCACTTTATGAGAAAATAAGAACCTTAAAAAAACAGTGAAAAAAATTACATCAGTGCTCTTTTTTCTTTGCATTTCTGATGCTTTCTAACATGGGATTCATTATCCCTGTGGGTGGAATCTCACTAACACATCCGAATTATTTAGGTTAGACTAGACACTTCGGTCTGCCTCACCCAGGTATTTCAAGGGCAAGACAACGCTTTCATTGGAAATCAGGAAGCAGTGGGGCCTAGTGGGAAGAGCACGGGCCCAGGAGTCAGAGGACCTGGGTTCTAAGCCCGGCTCCGCCATACGTCTGCTTGGGCAAGTCATTTAACTAGTCCCCTCGACTGTAAGTTTGTAGTGGGCAGAGAATGTGTCTATTGTTATAGGGTACTCTTCCAAGTCCTTAGTACAGTCCTCTGCACACAGTAAGTGCCCAATCAAAACTATTAAATGAATGAATTAACTCTACCACAGTCATATCATCTGTAAATTGGGGATTAATACTGTGAGCTTAATGAATTTAGTTATTAATTGATACTAAATAACACAGGGCCTCTGTTCAACCCGATGAGCCTGTATCTACACCAGTGCTTAGGACAGTGCCTGGTACGTGGTAAGCACTTAAATACAAATACTTTAACATGAGGCTTGTGTTCCTGAGGTACATTTTGTTTTTGAAAAATCAAGGAAAGAGAGAAACAGTGTAGCCTAGTGGATAGCTCATGGGCCTGGAAGTCAGAAGGATCTGCGTTCTGATCCTGGTTCTGCCACTTGTCTGCTGTGTGATCTTGGATGTGTCACAATTTCTCTGTATGAGAAGTTGGAAAATCAAGTCCCCTTTTTTGAAAAAAAAAAAAAGGTATTTATTAAGCTCTTACTACAGGTCAAATACTTTTCAAAACACTGGGGTAGGTATAAATTAATCGGACACAATCCCTCACAATCTAAGTAGGAGGGAAAATAGTGATCGCCATTTTAGAGAAGAGGAAACTGAGGAACAGAGACGCCAAGTGACTTGTCCAAGGTCACACAGCAGTCACAACTTCTCTTTGCCTCAATTCCCTCATCTGTAAAGCGGAGATTAAGGTTAGACACGGATTGTGTCCAACCTGATTATCTTGTATCTACCCCAGCGCTAAGTATAGTGGCTGGCACATAGTAAGTGCCTAACAAATACCATTAAGAAAGAAAAAAAGTGGCAGAGGTGGAGTTTCTGGCTGTAAACCCAGTTGAACTGACCTGTCCAAACCTGGTCTGCTGCATCCCAATCCAGTGGCAAGCAACTGCCCCACAGTCCCAGTCGAGGCATGGCCCAGATTTAGCAGGGGGCTACAAATTGGATGGCATTAGTTGCAGTCACACTCCAGGAGCCACGGAGATGGTTCGAGTGTCGGCAAAATGGTGGGGGGGCAGGGGATGCACAAGTGGGTAGATTTCTCCTCCTCCTCCTTCCCATCCACCATCTCCTTCCATTTCTTCCTCCTCCCCAGCTGTCACTCATCATTCATACTCATCATCCTCTAGAGTGTAAGATCACTGTGGGGAGGGAACGTTTCTACCAGATCTGCTACCCTGTACTCTCCCAAGCTCTTAGCACAGTGCTCCGCACACGATAAGTGCTCAAAAAAGACAACCGATGGGTCATTCTTTTTCCTTTCTCCTCTCCCTTTCTCCTCCCTGCTTCCCCATCCCTGTTTTCTTTTTCCCACATCCTTCCTCTTCTTTCCTTATTTCTTAATAATAAAGCGTTTCAGTGCTTACTAGGTGCCAAGCACTGTACTAAGCACTCAGGTGGATACAAGATCATCACGTCAGACACAGTCCCTGTCCCACAGTCTGTCCTCTGTTTCTCCTGCTGTCCTCACTCTCTCTTTCAGATACCACTTCTGGAGACAAGGTCTCCTTATTATCCCCTTTCCCCTTACACTTTCCCCTCTCTGCCCCATCTTGACTCAAACATTGTCATCTCTAAACATTCACTCATTTCTCAGGAAAGTCTCAGGAGTCACTGACATAACACTAATCACAGAATGCATCTTTCACAGAAAACTGCACAAACAGTCACCTTAGTCTGTCGTTGAGCCTTGAAAAATAATGTGACAGCACATCCTTGGCTGTTGCAAAGCAAGAAGCAAAACTCAACTTGCTTCAAAATCCCTTAGCAGATTTCACAAACTCATCAGACCAGAGAGAATTTCATTATTCTTACAACCAATACTTAAGAGGATGAGTTCAGGTTCTTATGTTCTGGCACTGGAAGAAGGCAAAAGTTACAACACTTTCACAGATTCCACTCAATTTCACCATCACAGTTAGGCTGAAAGCGTTATGAGACTGAATCAGAGGGGGCTTCATCAATGCAAGGGATGTTAAACTGTCAAATGAATCCTCCCTGAGCTGTCCAAGAAACCACTATGTTGTGTGGGACCAGAATTAGCTACGAGTAGATTGTCTTCCATGTCTGAGAGCAGTCTAGATTTGCAGTTAAACCGGCTTCAGTTATGTCAGCCCAGTTCACTGCACACCTGATGACCTGGGAACTCTCTCAGATTTTACCAACCTCAAATGGCCTGCATTTAGCGCCGTGTTTCATGAGCCACCCAACTTTGTACTTATGCTTCCATCTTCAAATGCGGTGATGGCGGAGGAAGGGAACGGAGGAAATCAAACAGGATAGTTGAAAGGGCAGGGTTCAGGCATTTCAAAACTCCAGTATCATTCGGAAATTTAGAAAATGGAAACCGAGTCACTGAATGGGAAAAACAAATGTAGTAAAATTAAATGGATAACTCAAACAGGATAATTGAAAGGGCAGGGTTCCGGCATTTCAAAACTCCAGTATCATTCAGAAATTTAGAAAATGGATACTGAGTCACTGAATGGGAAAAACAAATGTAATAAAATAAAATGGATGACTCCCAGGTAAACTGATGTGGGACAACTCCCTGTTCAAAAATCCAGAGATTGAGAAAACAAAGAAAAAAATGGTATTTGTTAAGCATTTCCTATGTGTCAGACACTGTACTAAGTGCTGGGGTGAAGACAAGTAGGTTGGACTCCGAAGCAGCAAAGGCCTAGTGGAAAGAGCACAGGCTTGGGAGTCAGAGGTTCAGGGTTTTAATCCCAACTGTGCCACCTGCCTGTTGTGTGACCTTGGGCAAGCCACTTAAATTCCCTATGCCTCCATTTTACCCCCTACTTAAACTTAGCCCCATGTGAGACAGGGATTGTGTCCAACCTAATTAATATCTATCTACTCCAACACAACAGTGACACACAGAAAGTGCTTCACAGATAATGTTAGTCAGAAAAAAAATTGTATTCCATCTTGCTATGTTTCTGCCCTTCTCATATGATTTCCTCCTCTTCTCTTGCTCCTCCTCTTTCTTATCCTGCTTTATATCTTTCTCCTACACATCATCTTCCTCCTTGTCTCTTCTTTCTCCTGCTCACAAACAGGTTTGTGTCTCTATTCAATCTTGGAAGGCCTACTCCTTTCTGTTTCAGGCTCTCCACAAATACTGTCACTTTAGGCAGAGACCCTCTGCTACCTTCCCATCCAGGAGGAATTTGGGAGAGAAGTGTGAACTAGGAAAAAATGACAGGTTGGAAGTTCTCCAAGTGGAAATCAGCATGGCCTAATGTATAAGTCTCAGGGGTGGGAGTCCGATGACGTGGGGTCTAATTCTGACCACCACTTTTCTGCCGTGTGATCTTGGGCAAGGCACTTCACTTCTCTGGGCCTCAATTTCCTCAACTGTGAAGTGGGGATTAATATGCATTTATTCAACCATATTTAGGGAGCACTTACTGTGTGCAGATCACTGTACTAAGGGCTTGGAAAGTAGAATTCAGCAAAAGAGAGCCAATCCCTGCCCACACAGGGCTTAGTCTAGAAGGAGGGAGAGAGACGTCAGTACGAGCAAACAGCCATCGATACACATAAATAGAATTATAGGTATACACGCACCAAAACAAGAAAACAGGCAGCGGGAACAAGTAAACGGTAACCAGGATTAATATCATGAGCCCTATGTGGACCACGGACTGAGCCCAACCTAATGACAGTGCTCTGCACACAGTACGTGCTCAATAAATACGATTGAATGAATTAGCCTGATTCTACCCTGGTCCTTATTTCAGTATCTGGCACATAGTGAGCTTTAAAACCACAATTATTATAGTTTATTAAATCTAATCCCTCCTACTTAGACTGTGAGCCTCAGGTGCAAGAAGGGAATGTGTCCAACCTGATTATCTTGCATTTTCCCAAGCACTTAGTACAGTGCTTGGAACATGTAAGCACTTCAAGATCAGTACTATCATCACAGAATTGGTCAGTTATATAGTGGAGGAGGAGTATTAGACTTCTCATCAGAGTAATATTCTCAGTGGTAGAAGAACTTACCAGGAAGCTTTGAGGAAGGGTGACAATCAAAAACAATGAAATAATGCATTTTTCTTTCTTTTTTGCAGTTCCTAAGAATCTTGTCTTTTACCTGCAGGGCTATTTTTTAAAGGTTATTTGTTAAGCACTTTTTTAAAATTGTATTTGTTAAGTGCTTACTATCTGCCAAGCATTGTACAAAGTGCTGGGGTTAGATTCAAGATAATTATGCTGGACACAGTCCATGACCCACATGGGGCTCACAGTCCTAATTCCCATTTGACAGATTAGGCAACAGGAACGGAGAAGTGATCTGTTCAACGTCACGGAGCAGACAAGTTGCAGAGTCAGGACTCCCTACTCCCAGGCCTGTGCTCTTTCCACTGAACCACACTGCTTCTCTGAAGCCTTTTTAAGCTTTCCCCTGTATCAATTAGAGCTAATCTCAGGTGCCAAAACAGAATTTTAAAAATCCAGGCCCACTTAAGTCACTGGTGGATGGTCAACTGCAAATGAGTAGCGATCTCTTCTCAACCCTCAGTTTGCCCCAGGGCATTCTGCATGCACACACAGCTGATAAATGATACCATTAACTGTCCTACAAGGACAGGAAACTTCTTTCCAAGTTGCCCTCAAACGGCATCAATCTGTGTCTCAGACTGAATGTCTGCAAAAAGGATTTGTCTCCAGATGAAACCATTTGCATTAAGAGTTAATCCAATAAGGAAAGACCCTTAACCCGGGGAACCTGAGTGCCATTTTGTATATGAAATGAACAGCTGAAAAAATTATCAAGATCGTGAGGAAGGAGGAGCTCCTAAGGTAAAGGGCTAAGGTCTACTAACTCTATTATATCATTATTTTGATATTCGTTAAGCCCTTCCTATATGTCAAGTATTGTTCTAAGTGCCGGGATAGATACAGTTAACCAGCTCAAACACAGTCCTGGTCCCACACGGGCTCACAGTCCTAATAGGAGGACGAACACGTAGTGAATCCCCATTTTACCGATGAGGAAACTGAGGCACAGAGAAGTGAAGTGACTTGCCCAAGGTCACACAGCAAACATTTGGCAGGCCTGGGATTTCATGCAATCATATTTATTGAGTCCTTACCGTGTGCAAAGCACTCTACTAAGCACTTGGGAGAATATAATATTACAACAGATTCCTGACCACAGCAAGCTCACACACAGTCTAGAGGGGGAGACAGACATTAATATAAATCAAAAAATAAATTACAGATATAAACAGATGTCCTGTGGGGAGGGGAGGGAAGATGAATGAAGAAGAAAGAGCAGCAGAGAAGGGAATGGAAGAAGAGGAGAGGAGGGTTTAAGTCAGGGAAGGCTTCTTGGAGGAGATGTGCCTTTAATATGATTTTGAAGTGGGGGAGAGCAATTATCTATCTGATATGAGGAAAGAGGGCATTCCAGGCCAGAGGCAGGATGTGGACAAGAAGTTGGTGGCGAGGTAGATGAGACAGAGATACAGTGAGGAGGTCAGCATTAGATTTGAACCCAGGTCCCCTGACCTAGCCTTGTGCTCTCTGCTAGGCTATACTGCTGCTCCAGCGCTTAGTACAGCGCTCTGCACAGAGTAAGTCCTTCATAAATAGTGACTGAATGATAGTCCAATGGGGCATTGCCCCAAGAAATTGGACTAGCCCGAGGGGAGGCAAAGAGAACGACTGCTTAGCCCAACCCATCTCCAGCAACTGAGACTGTAAGGTGGAATTATGTCAACTATATCATTCCATAAATGCACTTCGATATCTGGCTCCTTCAATGGAAGAAATTCAGAAACCGGAAAATAAATTCTACGTGCTTTTCAGAACAAGTTGTTTTTAAGACTAAATGTCAATAGGCAAGATTTTTCTTTACTGGACTCGCTGAAATTGAAAATGAACAAAAGCCAACTTCAGTAATTCTACTCTGATTTCTTAGAATTCTCGCTGCATTTCTCACTTGGAAAAGTAATTCTCAATTTTCTAAGGTAATCTTGCTCAGATTTACAGTGCTTTAGTGGTAAAGCGAGCCACCGTGATTTCTCGGGGATTCCCATTAATGTGCTGCCTAATGAGTAGAATTTGAGGTTGCCCTAAACCTAATAACAATTCTCACTTTATTCATCACCTCCAGCCCCACAACGTTTATGTAAATATCCATAATTTATTTTAATGTCTGTCTCCCCTCTAGACTGTAACCTCGTTGTGGACAGGGAATGCATTTGTTATACTGTACTCTCCCAAGAGCTTAGTACGGTGCTCTGAGCACAGTAAGCACTCAATAAATACGATTGAATGAATTAATAATCGACTGTATTTATCGAGAGTTTACATCGAGCAGGACACCAAATTTGCTAAACCTTTCTGACAGTGCTATACAACAGAGTTGGTAGACAAGTTCCCTGCCAACAGGAAGCTTACAATCTAGAGGAAACAGAAATGGGGTGAACGTCAACAGCAGTGACCACTGTCCACTGCAGATCTCTCCCCTTCTATCCCCACCATGACATTCAGTCAAAAGCCTCCGGTACTGACTTACCCGACTTCTGTCAAGCCTTTGTCAAGAGACGGGTTTCCCGATTCTTTTCAGAACCAGCCTCCTGAAGTCAATTTCCACCATTCCCACCACCTCAAATTCAAATCCCTCGACTGAGTTAAACAGCTTTATCCAAAAGTCTGTTTTGGAGTCGAGGGCATTTTGACACCAATTCAATGGCATCATCAAGGTCATTTTCCACACCATCTCTCTGATGGTCTGAGCAGGGCTCCGTCAGCCACACAAGAGACTTATTATGTTTTCTTGTAATGCCACTGTGCATTAGAGAAAGCCATCTTCAAGCTCAGACTTCCTTTTCCAGGCCACTTCTGAGAAGAAGGAGAGTAGATTGCCAGTATCTGAGGTGCTGCTCTTCAAAGAAAGAAGTTAAGTCCGCAACACAATTCCCTAAGGCCAGACTTTTTATATCAGGCTGGAAACTGAGTGGTAATCAATAAACGGGGGCTACATCTGCCTTTGACAGAGGAAACTGCAGGGGACATGAGCCAGTCTGGGATCAGCTGTTTTCCTACCTTTGATCATCTCAGGCTCTGATATAGCCTACTTGGTGCTGAAAGCTTCCTCCCAAACTATGCTGGCATTGTGAATGGTTGCAAACCCTTCTTGACTAAAGGAAGCCTTTTGAGGGGGGGGGGGGGAGATAATTAGGCTCTAATTGAGTGATTAAGTACCCTTGTGGCTTCAGGGCTTTAATGACATAGCCATATTAAGGCCTCCATTTGTCAGCAGTCCCTGGGACAGAACCTTTAAGACCATGCTATTTTCAATTATAAGCCTTTCCCTCACCCAGCAGGGATTTACCAAATGGGCCGGCATTAGTCAAAGAATATGTATGTATGTACCAAAACACATTTGGATGTTTGCAAAATTAGACACCGGACCATCCACGTAATCATCTTTAAGAGCCGGCAGGAAACGCATCTATCAACTCTATCAACTCGTTTGTATTCTACTCTCCCAAGTGCTTAGTTCAGGGCTCTGCAAAGAGTAAGTGCTCAAATACGGCTGATAGCTAAATACATAAAATGCAAATCTAACAATACATAGAATGCAAATCTAACTCTGACAGAGATGTTTACAGCAAATGGAAAGGAGAATAACCCATCATTTATTGGCCCAAAGCGCTTACGGAAGAGGAATGGATTTGTCAAGGAATTATATGCACAGGATTTCCGTAAGGCTGTGAAAGTCTGTCTAGATATACTGACCTTAATTCACTGGGTCTGAAGGGCCTATTTCTGCCATGTTAGGAAAAAAAAAAAAGAAAAGAAAAAACAGGTCTTAAAGGGCTCTCACAGAGGAAAGGGCAGGCAAAGACTTTCCATTTGTAAGGTCTTATTACAAAAGTATCCTGCTGTTCAGCAACATGGTCAGCCTGGGGGGTGAATTAATAGCCTTCTCTAAGGCCAGGGAAGATTATCCAGAGAGATCAGGGTAAGAGCTGGAGATGGGAATACATAGTGGATTTTACAAAGGGAATCAACTTCCCAATACATCTGTAATTCCCTTTGGCTTTAAAGAAGAATCACACGAACAAGGATATCAAGAGAGAAGCTTAAAAGCAACAAATGTCAATGAAACACAACCAGGTTGTGACTTGTATGGGGGAATACTGTCAGTTTCTTCCAGCAAGACCTTTCCATTATGCTATCATAATGATAATAATTGTGGTATTTAAGTGCTTACTACTTGTATTTAAGTGCTCTGCTACTTGTCTGCTGTGTGACCTTAGGTGAGTCACTTAACTTCTCCGTGCTTCAGTTACTTCATCTGTAAAATGGAATTTAAGGCTGTGAGCCCCATGTGGGACTGATACATTCCCTGACCACAACAAACTTACAAAAGCAGCCTGACTGCAAACATCAAGAACATGTAAATAAGGTTATGGGACTGAAACTCTCTCCCCGCTCTGAAAAAAAGAAAACATCCCCTTCAGACTGAGCTGTCTCAACATCCATACTGTCTGATTGTTTCAGTCCAAATGAATGAAAGCATCCTGTTGTTTAATCCACCTTAAAGGACTGCTTAGTATTGGATAATGGACTCCTCTTCACCATCATTTGCAAAATCTCATCTTCAAACCACAGTAATTTTCCACTTAAAGAAGAAAATGCATTTTCAAAGGAATGCATCAAAATCAAGTGGATAATTCAATATAGACTGCTTCCTTTTTTTAACCAATTTAAACTACCCAGTATTCACCAGTTGTGTTCAGTAGTGTTCAGCTCATCATCAGAGTAAATGATTAGTAATTGGTTCAGCTTCATTGGGGTGGGAATGTTCAAAGCCCTTCTGAAATCACATCTCCTCCTGGAGGCCTTCATTAATTTCTCCTTTTCCCCACCTTATGTTTTCTGCTGCTGCCACGTCAGTATTTTCACTTCTGTGTCACCTAAGCTCTCGCAAACTCACAATCCTGGATCCTTGAAACATGTAAATACTTATCTTTGTATTCTGTTGTGTCATTCTACTTGCAATATATTTTCGTGCCCCATCTCCCGAACTAGACTGTAAGTTTCTTGAGGGCAAGGATCAAATCTATGACCAGTACTAAACTACCAAGCACGCAGTACAGTGCTCTGCACACAGGAAGAGCTCAATAAATATCACTGATTGATTGATTACTTTGCACCATATAATGCACCATTGCATTATAGCCTAGTGAAAAGAACTTGAGTCTGGGAGTCAGAGGATCTAGGTTGACTGCTGTGTGACAGTCTGAATAGGCGGGAGAACAGGTAGTTAATCCCCATTTTACAGGTGAGGGAGCTGAGGCACAGAAAGTTAAATCACTTGCTGTGCCTCAGTTCCCTCACCTGTAAAATGGGGATTAACTACCTGTTCTCCCTCCTATTTAGACTGTGAGCCCTACAAGGGACAGGGACTGTGGTCTGACCTAATAAATTTGTACCGGCCGCATTACTTAGAACAGTGTCTGACACATAGTAAACACTAAACAGATCCCATAAAAATTGATTGATTGAAATACTGAATATTTCAATATATTATTGCCTCAATATATTCCCTGCAATGGACTAGGTAAATAGGGAGCAGTATTCACTCCTCAATCCTGGAGGAATCTTTTAGTATCTTGCAGCTGCCTAAGAAAGATAATTATCCCACCTCTGATTCTTTGTCCACATCCTCCCTCTGGTCTGTAACTACCCCATCTTCACCCCTGACAGAAAAGCACTCTCCCCTCCTTCAAAGTTGCATTAGAGTCGCATCTCTTCCAAGAGGTCTTCGCCTACTAAGCCCTCATTTCCCCTATTCCCTCTCCCTTCTGCATCACCTATGCACTCTGCCACTTGTCAGCCGTGTGACTGTGGGCAAGTCACTTAACTTGTCTGTGCCTCAGTTACCTCATCTGTAAAATGGGGATTAACTGTGAGCCTCACGTGGGACAACCTGATTACCCTGTATCTACCCCAGCGCTTAGAACAGTGCTCGGCACATAGTAAGCGCTTAACAAATACCAACATTATTATTATTATTCTGTACACTTTTAGCACTTGATTTTAAACCTACCCATATAAATATATATGTGTATGAGTGCGTTGGTACATATATATGCATGTATATGTGTGTGTGTGTATATACACATATATATATGCATGTATGTGTGTGTGTGTATATATGTGCACACTCACACACAAACCCACATATATATGTGTAT
Source organism: Ornithorhynchus anatinus (assembly GCF_004115215.2). Taxonomy (NCBI): domain Eukaryota; kingdom Metazoa; phylum Chordata; class Mammalia; order Monotremata; family Ornithorhynchidae; genus Ornithorhynchus; species Ornithorhynchus anatinus. The sequence continues at coordinate 6,768,109 of NC_041742.1, forward strand.
GTGTATATATACATGCATATATACACACAGACACACACATATATACATATATCTGTATATACATATAGATAGCTTGATGCAGTGGTTGTATCCATTTATCTCTCTACACACACAAACACACACTCACACACACATATATATGGTGGGGTGGGGAGAGAGAGAGAGAGATTTATATTGGCCTAGAATGATTTATTCTCCTTTCAAAGTGTCAACAAGAAAGCCAAGGCAGTTGGAGAATTGGGCAAGGCTCAGTATGAAAATCTCAGCCCTTTCAGCCAAATAGAGGTAGGGAATGGAAATAAGACCTAGGATGCTTGACATTGAATAATTCTGCATCTGTGTCCTAAAGATTCAATCTATCAATGATATTTATTGAGCACATACTGAGTGCGGAGTACTGTACTAACCGCTAGGGAGAGTACAATACAACGGAGTTGATAGATTCACTAGAAGAAGTCAATCCTTCACTATTCTGTCATCCTTCAACAGCAATCTTACAGTTATTCATGCAGAATGCACTAGATACTTCTTTTTTAATGACCACAAAAAAAAATCACTAGAGATAACAGAATCAGGCTGGGAAAATGTAAGTAAGTTTGGGATCTACTAATCTCTCCTGCAGTGTCTCCATTTTCCTCTATGTTGATAAAGCACTAACTCAAGCCGCTAGCTAATAAATCAGTGTGAAATGACTCAATAACCCCATCCTCAGGCAGAGGATGTTCATCTCGATGGAATGTGTTGGTATTTGGACGAGCAAGATTGAGAGTTCATTCTTCCCTGAGACAATGTGAAAAGGAGAATGAAAAAGAACATTCACTTCAACATCCCTGATAAGGAAAGGGAAACCTCAGGGTATAGTCACAGGTGAAATTAAGTAGAAATCTTGTAAATATGACCCATGTCACAGCCGACCTAGATGTCCTTCAGGAAAATGAAACACCTTTCTTTTTTTTCTCAAGTATTGTATATTTCATTATCTGTCCCCTTTACTGGGTCTATGCAGACCCTTCCAGCAAGCCTGAAAATATTTCAAGTGTCCCCAGTAGTTAAAAGTTGAAATGGCTATCACTAAAGATGCTTTTCAAGGACAAAAATGAGGCCTTTCATTATTTTGCCCATTGAGACGTGGGTGCCATCCTGTGTTTTGATTATGATCAGTTAAAACAAATCCAAGTTTGATGAAACACAAACTAGCCATTCATCTGATGGCTAGAGAAGCAGCGTGGCTCAGTGGAAAGAGCACGGGCTTTGGAGTCAGGGCTCATGAGTTCGAATCCCAGCTCTGCCACTTGTCGGCTGTGTGACTGTGGGCGAGTCACTTAACTTCTCTGTGCCTCAGTTCCCTCATCTGTAAAATGGGGATTAAGACTGTGAGCCCCACGTGGGACAACCTGATTTCCCTATGTCTACCCCAGCGCTTAGAACAGTGCTCGGCACATAGTAAGCGCTTAACAAATACCAACATTATTATTATTATTATTATTATCTGATAGATGCCTGAATGTACATTCTTCTTTTAACATAAACCATCAGAAAAAACATCAGATTTCACCATGGCCACCAACCTGGAATACCTAGCTTAGAATTCAAATAGAAGGACAGTGTAGGCCAGCTAGGAATGAAGGGAAACTGTGATTCCAATCTGAGACCTAAAGGGTTTAAGTCACGACCCACAAGTCATCTCATAACTAGTTACATGATGTTCACCTGAATGCCCAAGTGTCCTCCCTTGCTAAAGACACAACAGTCCTCCTAAAAATGGAGTCTCAGTACCACAGAGCACTTGCGTACATATCTTCTGTACCCTCTCACTTCTTCCTATCTGTAATTCATTTAAGTGCCCTTCTCCCCGTTACAGTGTAGATCCTTTATGAGTAGGGAATGTATCACTTTTCTGTTCTGTAATAATAATAATAATAATGTTGGTATTTGTTAAGCGCTTACTATGTGCAGAGCACTGTTCTAAGCGCTGGGGTAGATACAGGGTAATAAGGTTGTCCCACATGAGGCTCACAGTTAATCCTCATTTTACAGATGAGGTAACTGAGGCACCGAGAAGTTAAGTGACTTGCCCACAGTCACACAGCTGACAAGTAGCAGAGCCGGGATTCAAACCCATGACCTTTGACTCCGAAGCCCGGGCTCTTTCCACTAAGCCACGCTGCTTCTGTCCCTCTAAAGGGCTTAATACAGTTCAATGTACCCAGTAAGTGCTCAATAAATACTATTGCTACTTTGCTCAATATCTATTATTACTACTTATACTGTTTGGGTATTTCCACGCAGTAGGCATTTAATAAATGCTACTGGTTAACAGATGAAAAACTGGCATTTTACATCCCCCTGTAGACCATAAGCTAGCTGTGGGCAGAGACTGTGACTCTTAAATTGTTGCACTGCACTCTCCCAAGCACATAGTACAGTGCTCTGCACATAGTAAGAGCTCAGTAAATGATTGATTGATCGAGTTCCCAAAAGTGCCCACAGAAATATCAGTTTTTATCAGTGTAGAATCCTGAATCCAGAAAGGTTAGCTTTGTCAGGCAAACCTTCCCCTACTCCTTAGAAATAGTCTCAATCTGCTGGATGGTATGTATGGTCCTTGAGGGCAAATGCATAATAAGCACTCAATAAATACCATGATGGACTGATTGACAAGCAAAACACATAATTAAAAATACACATTCTGGATGTATATTAAAAATACAGTTATGTTGGAACAGTTCCAGAATCAAAAACTATTTAATTTGTTAATACTTTAATAAAAAGAAACAATTGTTAAAGTCAGATTAATTTATAATCTTTTCTGAAATGCACTTTAATATGAACCATGATCTATGCCATCATTTAGGAGGGTTATTTCTTTATTTGTTTATTTTTAATATGGTCCATTTTAAGTGATGAGAGCAGACCTGGGTTCTAATCCCAGCTCTACCAGTTGCCTGCTGTGTGACCTAGAACAAATCATGACTGTGAGCCCATTATTGGGCAGGGATTGTCTCTATCCATTGCCGAATTGTACATTCTAAGGCACTTAGCACCGTGCTCTGCACATAGTAAGTGCTCAATAAATACTATTGAATGAATGAATGACTGTATCTCTCTGTGTTTACTTTCCGCATCAGTAAAATGGGGTTAAAATACCTGTTCCCCTTCCCTACTAGGATGTTAGCCCCATGTGGGACAGGGACTGTGAGAAATCCGCTTATCCTGTAGCTACCCCAACATTTAAAACAGTGTATGGCATAAAGTAAGCTTAATCAATATTATCATTACTATTGTCGTATTAGTATTTCCTTAAAAATCACCCAGTAGCTACTTGCTTTTCATCCTCACTTTCAAAGGAAGTGAAAATTATGTTTTTTGGGGACGTCATTTTCTGTCTTGTATTCAGTTTATAGTATTTCATTTCAGACAACAGAGACAATACAAAAATTTATGGATTATGTTTCCTTAGTTTTTACACTTCAATTGTGTGAGTAAATGAAGCTTCTAAAGTTTGTAAATAACAGGGACAAAAGTACACCTTGAAATATATATCGCAGATTTTATAGACGTTAATAAAATCAAAGTTGGAACACTAACCCGTTAAGATAACAGATTTAGAGAAATATGAAAAAACTCAGTTTAAAATATTTTGCATTACTTGAGCTATGAAACATCCAGGTCACTTGGGGGTTTTAATATCACTTGAAAGTTCCTCTGAAATTCTTATGTGATTTATTTAGCAGGTGACAATTTATAACTTTCAGGTTAATTTTTCCCAACTGGACATTTGCATGTCAGAATAATGTTTCATTCATTCAATTGTACTTATTGAGTGCTTACTGTGTGCAAAGCACTATACTGAGTTCTCTAAAGGTAGCCATGCTTTCCTATGAAGTGCGAATTCCTCATTATCCAAATTGAACCTTACCTTTCCATGGACATTACTAAAATAAGAGATTACCAGAGATCAGAAGATGATTTTTTTAAGGTATGGTGTAGAACAGAAGCAAATGACAGAATATTAAATGCCAAAGGACCTTATTCTTTTCCACAGGTATGAAAGAACAGAGGGAATGGCCTTCTCCAACTCATTTCTGGCTTTGAAATTTCATTTCAGACGCAGATAAATATGAATAATCACAGTGGGGGCCCTTGGAGTAATAAATCTTGTGAATGGTGTCTGGTAGCCAGTGACCTTTAACAATTAGGGTATCGCCACCCACCTCCAGACACTCATTTGATGGCTGACCTCGCCATTTCTCCTCCCCACAGCTAAGAAAAAACAAAAAAAGGACCATCCTGCGGTCCCTGAGCGAGAGTTCTAGCTTAGGAGCCTCCTGTGGCTGCCTGCTCGGGCTATTAAATCTGGCTCAATTGGCAGCCGCTTCTGCAAGTCCTGAACACACCCTTCTACTTCCAGACAGTGATCAAAGGGAATCTTGTTGTTCGCAGTTTTAAAGCAGAAGCCTCCAGAAGGCCCAAAGCCTCACAATGGGTTCGTTGTAATGAAAGTCAGTCTTGAAAATTTGGCAGGGGTAGAGGTTCTGACCCTGGCTTCAGGGTACAAGGTGCCTCTTGAAGAGTTCAAAACCATCTTGGATCTTAAGAGGGAAAAAGGATTGCGTGGAGTTATTCAGAGTTTGACACATTTCACCCCAGATCTAAGGATCTATAATCACTTGACTCTATTTGGTCTCTTTCTCATCACCAGGAAATAGACAATCAGGGGAGTGAGTATTAGGCAGGTTTGACACCAGTTTTCAGCTGATCTATCCCTGTGAGCATGTTATGGGCAGGGACTGTGTCTCTCTCTTGTTGTATTGTAGTCTCCCAAGAACTTAGTACAGTGCTTTGCACACAGTAGGCACCCAATTAATGCGATTGAATGAATGAATGTCTGGAATGGAAATGGAATGGCCCCTGGTTGCTTTGTTTCTGGTAATTTTACTTTCAGCTCCCAGCCACCATCTCTTTCATTTCTCTTTGTGGAATTCCACAGCTGGCCTGTAACACCCTCCCTTTTCATATCTCACAGATTTATACTCTAACTTCAAACCTTTATAGATGACACATCTTCTCCCAGAGGCCTTCCTTGACTAAGCTTTCTTTCCTCTTCTTCCACTCCCTTCTGCATCACCCTGACTTGCTCCCTTCATCTATTCCACCTCCCAGCCCCACAGCACTTATGTACATATCTGTAGTTCTATTTATTTATATTAATGTCCGTCTCCCCCTCTAGACTGTAAGCTCACTGTGGGCAGGGAATGTGTCTGTTAAATCATTATATTGGACTCTTCCAAGTGCTTAGTACAGTGCTCTGCATATGGTAAGTGCTTAATAAATATGGTTGATTGAATAACTGTATAACTGATTTGATTCAGTGCCTAATTTGAGAGACCAGAGAGGGGATAAAAATAGTCTGGAATGGGTTTGGAAGCCAGAGAATTCCCTGGAGAAATATTCTAGTATTCTAGTTCTAGGTTGAGGATCCACAGACATATTTTCACAAAAAGATGGGTGTAACATTTAGAGAAGCAGTGTGGTCTAGTGCATAGATCGTGGGCCTGGGAACCAGAAGGACATGAGTTTTAATCCTGGTTCTGCCATCTGTCTGCTGTGTGACCTTGGGCAAGTCATTTAACCTCAGTTACCTCATCTGTAAAATGAGAATTAAGACTGCGAGCCCCATTTGGGACAGGGACTATGTCCCACCTGATTTATGTATATCTGCCCCAGTGCTTAGTACAGTACCTGGCACCTAGTGCACGCTTAATATAAATCATAAAAAGATATCATTACGTTAAGCTGCATTCTCAGCATAAGTCTCATGACATCAAGCACACATCACTGTTTGTTATCTCTGAAGGGAAGCAGTGACCTCAGTAAACAATAAGTCTTTTTTTAAAAGTTGGAAATATTTCATACTTAATAATGCCAATCGAGAGTATGTATTGAATAAGTGTGATGCTATCTGTTAAGTTCTTACTATGTAATAAGAATGGTATCTTTAAGTTCTTATCACATGTTAAACATGGTACTAAGAACTGGAATAGGTACAGGAAAATCAGGTCAGTCATAGCTTCTGCTCACAATCTAAATAGGAGGGGGAACAGGTACTGAATCCCCACTTTACAGATGAAAAAACCGCGCTCCTACTGTGTAAACACTGTATTTATATCTTGAGGGAGTACAGCAGTATTAGCAGACATGCAGAGATCATCTCTGCTCATCAGCATCTTAAAATCCAGCAGGGAAGATGGACACTAAAAAAAAATTACAGATTGGAGGAAGAAGTTGACAATTACACCTAAGACTGCTGTTACAATGCTATCTGGTGAGAGCTCTGTGATTTCCAACCCTTCGCCCAGAGGCCAAGTTGAACACTGGTAAGAAAATTACAGGGAAAGAAAGGAGAAAACAACATGCCCTAGGAAACAAAGGGGCCGATTGCCTACATTTTCCAGCAGCCTTTGGGGCATTCTGGAAAATGTCTGCCCTTACGCCCACCTCTGCACAATTGGAGGCTCTTCTGGTAGTCGTCCAGGACACTGCTCCTCTTCCCCGACACGAGAGGAACCTCTGAGACCCCTCTAGGTTGTTTAGGACATACCAATGGCTGATAATGGCAGAAGAGGTTCGGCCGGTTTGCCCAATGATGTCGCTGAAGGGAGCTGCCTCTATCCAAATATATCTTTAAAAAATAAACCCCTAATTCAGACATACATTGGGTTTATTTTTGAACACAGGGTTTTGTCAGGGAACGTACCACCACTTGACAGCAAAGTGTTTATCCTACGAGTTAACACAGATGAGTAATCTCCTACTCGAATGCCAGTTCTGGGGTGGTGGGATTCCAGTAAACAACCAGACACTTTGAACTAAGGGTTTTCACTGTATGTCATCCTCCAACCACTAAAACAACACGCCACCATGGAGTTCTTCCCTACTAAACCAAAACACAAACTAACCATGGAAACTTACCCTAAAAAGAAAAAGTCTCTTTCTAGAGAAACCTCCTGCTCGCCGCCTGATTTTTAATTAACAACTGTCTTTGGCTCTCTCCAGGGGATATGCTACCCTTGAGGTGGTTTGAAATCAAAGCATTTGTTGCTCTTTCTTAGATAGCTGGTGAATGGGATTACTCTGGAACCGTTCAGTGCCTACCTGAAACATTTGGGAAGCAGCATGGCCTAGTGGCCAGAGCACGGGCTTGGGAATGAGAGGACGTGGGTTCCAATCCTGGCTTTGCCACTTGTCTACTATGTGACCTTGGGCAAATCACTTCACTGGGCCTCAGTCAACTCATCTGTAAAATGGGGATTAAGACTGGGTGCCTCATGTGGGAGAGGAACTGTGTCCAATCTGATTACCTTCTGTCTACCCCAGCCCTTAGAACAGTGCTCGGCACACACTAACCGCTGAACATATATCATAATTATTAATTATCACTATTATTGGCCACAATTCTGTGAGGGAGAGGAGAAAAGCAAATGGTGGTCATATGGGTGAACAGGCCTGCGAGTCAGAGGACCCGGATTCTAATTCTGATTCTAATCTAATCCTGATTCTAATCCTGGCCCTACCATTTGCCTATATGGCTTTCAGCAAGTCACTTCACCTCAGTTTCCCTATCTTTAAAATGAGGATTCCATGTCTGTTCTCCTTCCTACTTAGCCTGTGAGTCTCATGTGGAACAGGGATTGCATCCAACCTGATCAATTTGTTCCTACCCAGGAGCTTAGCACAGTGCTTTACACATATTATGTGCTTAGTAAATGCCATCATAGTCCTAAGAGTAAAGAAGCATGGCCTAGGAGAAAGAGCATGGGCCTGGGAGTTGGAGGCTATGAGTTCGAATCCCTACTCTGCCAGTTGCTTGCTATGTGACTCTGGGCAAGTCATTTAATAATGTTGGTATTTGTTAAGCGCTTACTATGTGCCGAGCACTGTTCTAAGCGCTGGGGTAGACACAGGGGAATCAGGTTGTCCCACGTGGGGCTCACAGTCTTAATCCCCATTTTACAGATGAGGTAACTGAGGCACCGAGAAGTTAAGTGACTTGCCCAAAGTCACACAGCTGACAAGTGGTAGAGCCGGGGTTCGAACCCATGACCTCTGACTCCAAAGCCCGTGCTCTTTCCAGTGAGCCACGCTGCTTCTCATTTCATTTCTCTGTGCCTCAGTTTCCTCATCTGTAAAAAAATGAGGATTCAAGACCTATTCTCCCTCCTACTTAGACTGTGAGCCCCACGTAGGACAAGGAATGCTCTGACCTGATGAATTTGTATCTACAGCACTGTTTAGAACAGTGCTTGATGCAAAGTAAGCACTTAATTCAAAAGCATAAAACACCCAGATTTAATTCTATTCTGGCTTCATTTTTGGACTTTTTCAACTCGATGTGTGCCCTGAAGGAACCTGCATTCAATACCGTTTACATGTAAATCCAAGCAATGAAAAAAAATAAAATTGGAACTTGATTCAAAGTTTGCGCCAAATTCATCGGAGAGTTAAGACAAAACGCTGGGATTTTGCCTGACAATCCCTTTCTCATTGAGGGGAAAAGTGGATTCTAAATTGAATAGATGATGCGATTCAAATGGAAATTTCTGCTGGAAAATTTAGATGGAAAAATACCTTGACATAAATATCAAATGAAAAAAATCACTTTGGGCAGATTATTCCAAATCATCCGTCCGCACAGTACAAATTCCCTGGGAAATTAGAAACTCTCCACTTCACCTGGTGCCAAAAGGCCCAGTAGAAATGTTGGTGATTTTTACAAATCATTGTTCAAGCTCCACTGGAAGTGACTACTCCCTTTTTTTCTTGCTTTTATTGAAGCTATCCACTCAAGATGCAATTTCTGGAAGCAAATAATCCAATGAAGAGCCACAGTTCTTTCAACAATGATTGGATAGCTCCATGTTGTCCTTCCCAGCATTCCTTGTTAGACTGTGGTGGACTACATTACAAAGCTGTCTAACTCCTCATTCCCTCCTCTCCTCCCCCCTCACCCCATGCCATCCAGGGCAGGCTGAGGGGAGAGTGGAACAGATGTGCTTTTCCTCATTCCTCTCTTCACTTCTATCCTGCTACATTTTTCTTCTCCTCAGGAGAGAACAGATGTTCTCTTTTTTGGTTCAAAACATGCAACATTTCCTCCTCAGCTTTACTTAAATCCAGATATTTCAAGGGAGGCCACCCACGATTCTTAATATGCCTACTGAGAGGAAAAATAAATGCCCCAGCCCCCTCACCAGACTTGTGTACACAGAAGGAAGAGGTGCATTTTGGGAAAAAAAAATTCACCACCAAATAACACATTCCCATTCCTGAGATAGTGGTATTTGTGGATGAACCTATTCTAATCGCTAAGGATGATCAGCAGCGTGTCTTCTCTATTACAGTAGCAGAAGTCCCATTTCAGGAACTGATATTTGGACTGCCATCCCACTACACAAAGACAGGCTACGGGGACTCCTAACAATCTTACTTTTGACTCACGGAAGGGAGGGGAATGCCAACAGTGGCAGAGGCATCATGTTAAACAGAATACCATCGGTACTCACCAAAGAGGACAGAGCTTGGTTCAGTTCAGAGAGGTTGCCGGAATGGGAAACACCAGTTGGTGGTGATTTGCTCCGTTTGCTAATTATTTCAGAAAAAGAAAAAAGAGAAGACAGTGAAAAATGACCCTTGCACTGAGTTCATATGTCCAAGCACAAACAAATCCAGATACCATGATGGCAATTGAAATAACAATCATCAATCCCTGAAATTAAACAATAGGCAGATTTCTGTTGTGGACGGCCAACACTATCAACCGCCAAGATCAATCGTTGGCATATATAATCCTTGATTGACATATATAGATAGATAGATAGACATAGATATATAAGCCCTCTTCTCTACACTCTCTAACCTTCCCCTTTATATCCCTTTTCAATTTTTCATCTATGATGAAAAACCCTGAATCAGCCAGTAATATTTATTGAACATCTATCATGAGCACAGCTAGGTATTAAGTTCTTGGAAGAGCACATTAGAAGTAAACCACACAATCCCTTCCCCCAAGGAGTTTACCACTTAAAATGACACCCTTGGGTCCCTTACCCTTTAATCCCCCAATTCCCCTATGGGATCTTGCCAAGAGACTTTATCTGTTGACTGGATATATTGTTTTCTGTTGAAAACTGGACTCTGTGCCTCAATTTCTTCATCTGGAAAATGGGGATTAAGTATTATACCAAAGCACAATTTTTTCCCTTTTTCTTCTTGATGTTCAGGGTGGACAGGAAGTGTAGAGCCAAAATTCTCCACCACTAGGCTCCATAATGCATGGAATGATGACAATGATGCTATTTGTTAAGTGCTCACTACGTGCCAAGCATTGTTCTAAGCGCTGGAGTACATAGAACTTTATCAGATTTTCTTGCCCCATGTGGGGTTTACACTTTAAATCCCCATTTCACAGATGCTGTAACTGAGGCACAGAGAAGTGAAGTGACCTGCCCAAGAACATACAGCAGATGGTCTAACCAGGACACAGACATACAAGCATGTAAGATGAATAAGTGACACTGGCGTTCAGGGTGAGGGAGGTTGACCAATGAGCTCTAGAGGAGAGACCGATATCAATATAAATAAATTACAGATATGTAATTTATGTTACATATGTAATATGTAACACAGGATACAAGTTTTAGAGGCATGAAAGGAGGACATAACTGGGAGTCAGAATGCCCTCTCCACCACTTGCCTGCCACGTGATCTTGGATGAGTCACTTAATTTTCCTGTGCCTCAATATCTCTGCCTGTAAAATGGGGGTGAGCTACCTTTCCTCCCTCTATCTTTGACTGAGCCTTATGTGGGGCATGGACGTGTCTGATCTGATCATCTTATTTCTACCTCAGTGCTTAGCACAGTATTTGGCACATATTAAGTGCTTAACCAATACGATTATCGCTACTACTATCATCATCACAGTGCAGAAAAACTTCAGGTGAAGTAGCATAGCTTAAGACAACTGAATAACAACAGTAATAAACAGTTATCATCAACTATTTTCTTCAGCAATGACTTCTGGGTTGCCACAAACAACAAGGCAGATAAGTGGACAGATGGAGTCAGCAACGAAAAAGCGGCGAGCCAGGCAAACAGAAATGAGGGCAGAGAGTTCAGTATAGTCACGGCACTGGTGGAAGAAATGGAAACTATTCCAGATTCAATGAGCAACAAATACAATACAAGGAAGAAAGGACTGTCAGTTCTACAGATCTACACTGGCCTCATCAAATCCCCCTGCTATACACTGTTAAAATCTTAATATCATTAGGCCCATCTCTCTTTTTTTAAAATGCTATTTGCTAAGTGTTTACTATGAGCCTTTATTTTACTAAGCACTGGGGTAGATACAGGCTAATCATTCATTCGTTGAATCATATTAATTGAGCACTGAGTGCAGAGCACTGTACTAAGCACTTGGGAGACTGTGAGTTCGATGTGGGCAGGGATCATCACTGTTCACTGTTGTATTGTTCTTTCCCAAGTGCTTAGTACGGTGCTCTGCACACAGTAAGTGCTTAATAAATACAAATAAATGAATGAATTCCATGCAACAACAGACACATTCACTAACCCTAACAAGGTCACAATCTAGGAAGGGAGGTTGGATACGGTACATGCCCCATATGAGGCACACAGACTCAATCCCCATTTTTCAGGTGATAGAGCTGAGACACAGAGAAGTTAAGTGACTTCCCCAAGGTCACAGAGCGGACAAGAGGCAGAGCCGCTTTCAGCTTGGACAGCTAGATTATACAATCCTTGAGAGAGCAGCGATCATGTCTACCAACTTTATTGTACTGCATTCCCCTAAACCAGTCAGTCCGTCAGTCATATTTACTGAGGGGTTACTGCCTGCGATCACTGAACTAAGCATTTGGCAGAGTACACTATAGCAGTTTAACAGACACATACCCAGAATGAGCACTGCTCATTGTTATTTATGAGCACTTACTGTCTACGACGACGATCCCAAGCCCTTGACAGAGTACATAGTTAAACACAATCCCTGTCCTGTGCACACAGTAAACGTTCAATAAATATCACTGATTGGTTAACATCCATTAATACCGCACATAGAACTGACACTTTAGAAAACACATAGAAGAAGCGTAAGGTGGAACAAACCGTTAATCCCACTGGACATAAGAAAGACTTATCACTGGTCAACGGGAAGGGATTTATATAAGGGAAAAAACAACAACTATCCATTCTTTTGAGATACCATGCCTCTTCTTTCTCCTCCCCGTCTCCCCCCGCCCCACGCTGTGTCTCCTATTTTCTTTATTTTCACAATGGTTCAGGAGCCCAGATACACTTGTCCTGTTTTACATTCTATGCTTCCTGCTGGTCTCCTATTACAATATTACCGGACTGATGTCCTTCTGTTTACAATATCTCCCCTCTCCTTGGAAGAATTTACCATTAAATGGAGAAGGCAAGCCACAGAAGTGCATGGACACACACTAGAGAACCTGCCCGGTGTTCAGAAATTAGAAATATGAAAGTTCTTGGAGCATTTGTTTAGAGAGAAACATGATACGAAGCAGGAAAATTGGATAGGAACAGTATATTGAGGATGGCCATTGCTTGCACACTATAGAGAGGTGGTTGTCATTCTTTCAGTTGTATTTATTGGGCACTTATTGTGTATAAAGCACTATACTAAGCACTTGGGAAAGTACAATACAATAATAAACAGATACATTCCCAGCCCACAATGAGCTTACAGTCTAGAGGTGGGGAGGCAGACATCAGTACAAATAAATAAAATTACAGATACGTAGATAGGTGTTGTGGGGCTGAGAGGGGGGAAGAGCAAAGGGAGCAAGTCAGGGCAACAGAGATGGGAGTGGGAGATGAAGAAAAGTGGGGCTTAGCCTTGGAAGGCCTCTTGGAGATGTGCCTTCAGTAATGCTTTGAAGGGGGTGTGGGGAGGAGAAGAGTAATTGTCTGTCAGATCTGAAGAGGGAGGGTGTTCCAGACCAGAGGCAGGACATGGGCTAGGGGTCGGCAGAGAGACAGACCAGATTGAGGCATAGAGAAGCAGAGTGTGAGGGCTGGTTATAAGAGAAAAACCGGGTGAGGTAGGAGGGGGCAAGCTGATTGACTCCTTTAAAGCCAGAGATGAGGAGTTTTTGTTTGATATGGAGGTGGATGGGCAATTCCTGGAGTTTTCTGAGGAGAGGGGTGACATGTCCTGAGCAGTTTTGTAGAGTGAAGTAGGGAGTGGAGTGGGAAGAGACAGAAGGCTGGGAGGTCAGCAAGGAGGCTGATGCAGTCACAGAGGCGGAATAGGATAAATGATTGTGTTAACATGGTAGCAGTTGGGATGGAGAAGAAAGGGTGGATTTTAGCGATGTCGTGAAGGTGGGACCGACAGGATTTGGTGACAGATTGAATATGTGGGCTGAATGGCACACAAGAGTCGAGGATAATAATAATGTTGGTATTTGTTAAGCACTCACTATGTGCAGAGCGCTGTTCTAAGCGCTGGGGTAGAAACAGGGTCATCGGGTTGTCCCACGTGAGGCTCACAGTCTTCATCCCCATTTTACAGATGAGGTAACTGAGGCCCAGAGAAGTGAAGTGACTTGCCCACGGTCACACAGCTGACAAGTGGCAGAGCCGGGATTCGAACCCATGACCTCTGACTCCCAAACCAGGCCTCTTTCCACTGAGCCACACTGCTTCTCTAACATCAGAAGTTAAGGATAACACCAAGGTTATGGGTTTGTGAGACAAAGGATGGTGGTGCTGTCTACAGTGATGGGGAAGTCAGGGGGAGGACAGGGTTTGGATGGGAAGATAAAGAGCTCTGTTGGGGCATGTTGAGTTTCAAGGAGCGATATCTTGAAGGCAGGAGAAGATGCAAGACCATAGAGAGGAAGAGAGATCAGGGCGGGAGATGGAGATTCGGTTATCCACCGCAAAGAGGTGGTAGCTGAGCCACAGGAGCGAATGAGTTCTCCTAGGGACTGGGTGTAGATGGAAAACGGGATAGAATAGAAACCAGTGTCTTTCTACATCGGTCTCACCTGACACCCCTGCACATGAGGTTAAAAATCTCACCTCCAATTCTGACCTGCTACACCGTCAGCTCCTTGCGGGCAGGGATGAGGTCTGCTAATTTAATTGCACAACAGTCGCTCAAGACACTCTACTGTCTGATTAAATGCACACTGTCAAGCCCCAGAGCGGCTACCATTAAGGCAAACAGAGCCTGGGTTTTAAGATGATTTCTTTAGCCAGATTCTATGCTAATTGTTCCATATTAGATACACTGTAAGTCCTTGCGGGCAGGGATGAGGTCTGCTAATTTAATCGCACAATAGTCGCTCAAGACACTCTACTGTCTGATTAAATGCACACTATCAAACCGCAGAGCGGCTACCATTAAGGCAAACAAAGCCTGTGTTTTAAGATGATTTCTTTAGCCAGATTCTATGCTAATTGTTCCATATCAGACACTAAATATTCCAGCTTCCTAAATAACCGACATTCTTGATTTTAAGAGCTGAGACCCCATTTCACAATTTAACACGCGTGAATATATTCTGCTATGTCTATACAGCAAGTCACAACCGGAACACAGGCATGTTATTTCAGGACCGGATGGTCTGATAGGGTTCAAGGTCGATCTGTTTTTCTGGCTCAGTCTAGCAGAGCTCTGTCTCCTACCAAATTAAAAAGAATCAATCTAGCACAACGGGGCCGCTGAACGCCAGAGGGAGTTAGAAAGATCCTTGAGGAGTGAAGTTTCTTGCTTTTTCAGCATTTAAAATATTTCCGTAAAATCCCGGAGTAAAGAAAGGGAGTTGTTTCTCTCCGCAGGATAAAATGAGGAAAATAAAAGTAGAGATAGAGAGAGGTTGAACAAATGCTTTTCTAAATAAGAATCAGCCCCGTTTTAGCTTAGGTTGGTACTCCTAAAGGATGCTGCCATGCAGGAAGCAGCTTCTGAGACTACGTAGAACTGGCAAACATCGCTCCTTTCTCTCAAAAAGCTGGAGTCAGCGCTGCCTCTCAGCAAGAGAAGAAAACCTGTGTTTCTCGTCTTCGAACAGGCTGAGCCTGCATGTATTAAGCAAGGCAAGCGAGGTAAAGTTAGACCACCGTGGTCACATTAGCTCCAGGAAAAATAGTCTGATTTACACTTGAATGCACTTATTACAACTTTTCAAGTTATGTAATTTTAGGAGTACCTTGGGTCCAAAAATATGACAATGCATTAAGTACAAAATCAAACTGCACAAGATCATTTTATTTCCATTAAATTCCACTCCGAATATTGCAAAAGGCAATATTTACATTTATTATTGTTAATTCCAAACATAATAAATATGGTCCTCAATATGGGTTGATTTATTATTATTTAAAACAGTATGATATTTGCCGTTTTCAGCAAATGAAAGACCTAGTATGAATTGGCCCAATTTTTTTTTTAATTCTCTGTTAGCTTACAGGAGTCTGTCCTGGCCCTTTTTTTTTTTTTTTGGTAAAATATATCTTCAGAAGATTAACTTTCTTAAAGAGAAAAGACAATGAAATCTGGAATAACTAGAGAAACTTTCCAAACTATTAAGCAATTCTGAATATCATTTTAGTTAGAGTACCTAGGTCAGAGCAATCGGAATCTGTGACTTTTCTACATTAGCTAATACTAATGTACTATGTACTAATCAATACTAATCAAAAAATACTAATCAATTATGGCATTTGATAAGCACTTACTAAATGTCAAGCACTATGGTAAATACAAGATAATCAAATTGGACACAGTCTCTGTCTCAAATTAGGTTCACATTAGGTCTAAATAGGAGGTAGAACTGCTTTCTGAATCTGCATTTTAAAGATGAGGAAACTGAGGTCAAGGTAAGTTGTGACATGGCCAAGGACAAAGCAGACAAGTGACAGAACTGGAATTAGTACCTAGATCCTCTGATTTCCAGGCCCATAATATTTCCACTTGGCCAGAGTGCTTTAAGAGCACTGATTATTTGTTAATGTCATTGACTAAAAATCCTGAAGTTCTGCTTTTAATTGGACATGTGCTCACTGTGGGCAGGGAACATGTCTACCAACTCTTAGATTATACTCTTCCAAGACCTTAGTACAGTGCTCTGCACCCAGTTAGGGGTCAAAAAATACCACTGATTGTTTGATATGTGTCTTCATTTAAGAAAATGTGTGCATTGTAACCAGTGAGTCGGAGGAATAAGGTCAATAAATCAGTGGTATTTACTGGGTGTTTACTGTATGCTGAAGATTGTACTAAGCACTTGGGAGAATATAGTACAATACACATAATCCCTACCCAAACATATATAAGTGGTAAATTAATCAATCAATTAATGGGATTTACTGAGCACTTACAGTATACAGAGCTTTGTGCTAAACATTTCACAGTATAATCCAGTTGGCAGACATGATTCCTGCCTCCAAGCATTTTAGTTCTTCCTTCCTGTATCCAACAATTGCTAGATTCTGAAGATTTGATTTTAGATACTGGGGAGTCATCAGCCCGACATTCAGTGATATTTATTGAACATTAACTATTTGCAAAGGATTGAACCAGGGTCTTGGAAGTACATAGTAAAATTAAAGACAAAGTCCCTTCCCACAAAAAAAATGCTTTCTAATGGGAAACAAGGTAATCAAACACATACTATGGAATCCATCAATAAATAAATTGATTGTATTTACTGTTTACTAGGTGCAGAGCACTAAACTAAGTGCTTGGGTGAGGGCAATACAATAGATTTGGTAAAAACAATCCCTGCCCATAAGAAGTTTACAATCTATAGGGGGAGATAGGCATTAGAAGACATTTCAAGCGGAAGAAGGAACACAATGTAAGGATATGTGTTTAAGTGCTTTGGAGCTGAGAGTGGTGTGAGTATCAAGTGCTTAAAGGGTAAGATCCAAGGGCACAGGCGACACAGAAGTAGGATGAACAGGAGAAATTAGAGCGTAGTCAGGGAAGGCCTTTAAGAGAAGATGTGATTTTAGGAGGTCTTTGAAAGTGGTGGAGTGATTGTCTGTCAGATATGAAGGGGGAGGCAGCTCCAGGCCAAAGGGAAGGCGTGTGCGAAGGGACAGCAGAGGGATAGACAAAAATCAAGATCGAGGAAGGAGACTAGCATTAGCAGAGCAAAGTGTGTGGGTTGGGTTGAAGGATGAATTCAGTGAGGTAATGTAGGAGGGAGAGGGCTGATCGAGTACCTTAATGCTGGGATCACAGGAGAAATACAGATGGAAGCAGTGTTTTTCAGTCGGGCGCATAAATTGCCTGAAAGCAGTGCGAAAGAATAATGATGGTACTTGTTAAGCGCTTACAATGTGCCAGGCGCTGTACTAAGCACTGACTGCAAGCTCCTCGAACGCAGGGGATGTGTGTTGTTTCTGCTGTACCCTACCCAGCATTCAGCAGAGTGTGTCACACTCAGTCACAGCTCAGTCAATACCACCGATTGATTAATTTGCAGGAAGGAATGATTAATGTGAATGTACATTACCGGTGACTTGTCTCTCTCCAGCTACCTTTCCTAGAATTTCCGATCCAGTATGAGGAGCAATAAACAAACCATTGGTTTTTTAAAAAAAAAAAAAAGGCTGAAAACTCAGCTTTGGCCTCAAAGAAACACAGCATCAATCCAAAATGATCGATTTGTGTTCTCCTGCTAGACAGCTGCGGCATATCCAACTCAGGATAGCCAACAATCTGGCAACATCTCCTAAAATATCACACCCGAGGCATTTTTAGTGATTTCCCTTTGTTGCTCTTTAATTTGAGACATTTGTCAAGAAAAAATTATATTTCTTCGGGGAATTTTCCTGCGGATTTACATAGGATGTGAATCTGGCCCGGTGTATTGTACAGCGTTCCAAGAATGTCAGGACTTACAGAATTGCTTTTCTCATTTATTTCCCACTTCTTCGGCAGGAGTTTGGATCATACTCTCCAACCCCATTTGACCATGTTTTTCTTAATGGTTTTGTACCTAATCTGTTGAATATATGCCTTGGGCCCTCACAGAATCACGGGAGACACCAAAAGAATATTTTCAACCAGAAAACCCAAATATTCAGACTACAATGAGATGAAGCATATGGGCATGTCAGACTCGGGAAGAAGGGAGCTGGGAAATCTTACAGCTGATTTTCTGACATAACCAAAGTTGTCGATGATCTGCTACTGTAGAGATCCAGATTTCAATAAAGGTTGTCTGGGATTCCATATTCTTTTGGCAAATGGAGAACCTGGGATCACAGTCTTCTGGGAGTTAGGGTAGGAGAGAGGATAGGTTTTTCATCATCTTGGTTATGATTCCATGTCGGACCAGAGGATCTTCGAGATAGTCAAGAGAGTAACAATACTAAATATTAAGTTGCTCAAAAAGGACCGGCTCACTGTCCAAAAAGCTGCCTGGGCACAATAGGATTACTACTGCTTCTCATCTGAAGCACAATAGCCCTCTTATCCCACCAGCATCCCCGATTTGCCTTCTGATCCAGAAAAGATCATATTTTCCCCTCCCAAAGCCGCCACCACCCCTTATACGATTCAAAGTTCTTTGCATACTCGGAGCACTTGCTGACTATTCCATGAGCACTTATTGTGTGACGAGCACCGTACTAAGCGCTTGAAAGACTAAAATAAAACAGAATTGGCAAGCACATTCTCTGCGCGCATAAATTTTCTCCAAATCTTGGAGACCTTACCAGACCGGGAAAGAAAGACCAAGAAAGGTAAAGTTTTTAGCCAAGGCCTAAAGTGAGTCAGCAGCAGAGCCCGGATAGGATTCATGAGTCACGACTCCCAGTCTTCTTCGCTAACCACGAGAGCAAACTCCCTCCCTAGCAACAGAGGAAGGGAGGACTAATACTCTCTACATGCAGGCTGGCAATTTCTGGTTCAGTCCTGGACTTTACTGATGGCAAGGGTAGTTCCCGTTACAATTTGTTCCAGAGCTCAGAATAAAGTTCAACAGGATATGTCTTGGCCAGTTTCTTGAGGTGGTGTGTCATGAGGTGGAAAGGTGGTGCTGATGAGGTAATTTTCTTCCACGTCAAAGGTTAAATCCAAATGTTACCCACAGTTTGTTTGTTTCGGCAGTCGAGCGTGACCGATAGAGGGATATTAATGGTTCTATTCATCAAGTTTAGCGAGAATTCTAGAGAGGAACAAATCTGAACTGGTATCTTGGGTGTCTGTCAAAATCTCTAAGTGGATAGAAAAACCTAGTGAAGCTAGATAATACATCTCTATGAGGATTATTATTATTAATTATTGTTTAAGTGTTAACTATGTGACAAGCAATGCTCCAAGGGCCAAGGTAGATACAGGTTGATCAGTTCAAACCCAGTCCCTGTCCCACGGGGGCCTCGTGGTCTAAGTAGGAGGATGGCTGTCAAAAAGGGCAATCAACACTCTGAATCATAAAACATCTTTTGATACTGTTATTGGAGACCAATTGCGGGTCTGGAGAATTGTTCATCTGACCTAATAATGGCATTGCCTTATTCTAAGTCTAGCACATGCTAATTTAAAACAGAGACTAGACTTCATTGCTGCTACTTCTTTGTTTTTTCAAAGGGCTTGCACCTACTTTTTCCCTCTTAGCTCCTTGGAATCCTCATCTCCTTTTCCTAATGACCATTTGATTAGTTGTTTAAAAAAATCCTTTCTCCTCTGGCTCCTTCTGTGGCAAATCACAAGCTTAATGATACTTAGAGTGCTTATGCACGGACTGAAACCTCAAGCACCAAGTACATTTCCAGAATTAGGAAATGTTTGGGAGAAATGAGAGTGAATAAAATGTAGTCATCTTCGTATAAAAGGAGTTCAAAGGAAGGATCAACTTGTGCTAAAGCACTTGAAGCTCTGTGGCTTCCCACTACCTGTAATTAATTTTAATGTCTATGTGAGAGCAGGGATCTTATCTCCCAACCCGATAGTACTCCCCCCGATGCTTAGAACAGATCTCTGGGAAACAGAACCACTCAACAGATGCTATTGAGTACTACTGAATGACTCAACTGCAGACTTTTAAAAAATTAACCACCTCTGGGGTGTCTGAAATCTTTGGAAGCTGCACAAACGCAACTTCATGCGGGTCAATTATTTCTTCATTATCCATCCATGGTATTTATTGAGTGCTTACTGTGTGCAGAGCACTGTACTCAGCACTTGGGAGAGTGCAATTTGCACTTTGCACTTTGTTCTGTTCTTCATTTTTAAAACCAAGAAGTTCAAGAATGTGCCCCAGATGTTATAAACATGCCAACATAGGTAAACTCAAAGATCAGCTCCAATCTATCCAGGTTAGACAGTCATCAGCAACATCATCTTTATGATCATCATGATATCTTCTAGGCTCTTACCCTGGGTCCAAGCACTGTACTAAGTGATGATAATAATGATAACGACGATAATAATAACTGTGGGGTCTGTTAAGCGTTTTCTAAGTGCCAAGCATTGTTTTAAGCACAGTATTTCAGTAAATACAAGCTAATTGGGTCGGACACAGTCCTTGTCCCACATAAGGCTCACAGTTTTGATCTCCATTTTATAGATGAGGCAACTGAGGCACAGAAGGGTTAAGTAACTTAATTAAGGTACCACAGCAGGCAAGTTGCAGTACCCAGAACCCCTGAATCTCCAGTCCGTGCTTTTTCCATGCTGCTTCCCTTCATTAGCTGTTTCTCATCAACTCTATTAAGAGCGCCTATAAATCTCAAAAGCCAGTTCTTCAAACCTCCCTTTCTGAAATATAGTGTCAAAATGGAACTTAGGGTGGAGTGCTGCTTCATGTAGGTAAATTAGTGATGAGAACTGGGGGAAAGATGTCCACTTTTCCAACAAGGGAGACTGCTTCACAAATCCTGCGTAAAGCCGCCCCTCCCAACCTCCCCTATTACAAGCCGAAGAGAAGCTGGCTCATTAATAGTGAAAAGACGCAAAAGCGAGAAAAAGAAAAACTTGAGGCCTCTGTCCAAACCACAGCCTCACCCGTCGGTAAAAGACCACAGCCAAGGACACCACAAGAGATCATTCCATCTTGGAGAGATGTTCCTTTCCTTGGGAATGTGATGTGGCCTTGTGGTCTCAGCCCATGCCTTCGTGACAGAAGTGTCCTAATACCACCAGCTATTCAGAAATGGATTCTTCCTTCACTGGACCCCTACAAATTCAGAAGCTGCTTTGGAGCAACATCTTCCCTGATAGGACAACTTACACCACCTGGAACCTACGCTGCCTTTTTTTTTATGGTATATAAGTGCTTACTATGTGCCGGGCACTGTAACTTATACTGGGATAGATACAAAAGAATCAGGTTGACACAGCCCATGGGGAAGATAAGCGGCAGAGCTGGGATTAGAACCCATGACCTTCCTTCTGACTCCCAGGCCTGTGCTCTATCCGCTAGGCCACGTAGCTTCACTGCATGGCATGCTATTTGCCTGTCCCCCTCCTCCTTTATTGCCCTCCATCACCAGCAAGGATATAGTTGGCAGGATTAAGAGTGTGAGAGAGGCCCCTCACAAACTGCTATCGCTATATTCAATTCCTTCTCACGGAATCTCGGTCCTGAGATTTCTCCCAGTGAGAGACTCCGTTTTCTAGAAGGAATACTAGCAGGGAAAAATTAAGGACGCTCAGTTCTTCAGTTCTCAAATACGGGGGTGGATGGCAAGAAAAGAGGTCACCACATGGCTGCCCTAAGCATTCCGTTATCACAGTCAGAGATGAATTTCTGAGCTGGAGACTGTCCTATTAGACTGTAAACCCATCAGTGGGCAGGGATTGTCTCTATCTCTTGCCGAATTGTAGATTCCAAGCGCTTAGTTCAGTGCTTTGCACATAGTAAGCGCTCAGTAAATACTATTGAATGAATTGTTCTGACTCAGGAATGCTGGTGTTTATGTTCTTACTCAGACTTTAAGCCCCTTGAGGGACAGGGATTGTGTCCAATCTAATTAACTTGCAACCACCACAACTTGTCACACAGTAAACACTTAGCAAACATTATCATTATTATTGCCGTTGTTAATGGTAATAATCCAGAAGGGGAATACTACTTAATCTTGTTCCTATCTGAAATAAGGTTACAGCAGTGATAGCATCCAACCAAATTAGCCAAACCACTAATAGTGAGTGGATCAAACTCTACTCATTGAGTGCCTACTGGGTGCAGAGCACTGGACTAAGCATTTAGGAGAATATTATAGAATAAGTAGATAGTCCCTGGCCTCAAGGATCTATCAGTCTAGTGCTTCAGTCAATACTAAAATAATTGCAGGTAAGGGAAGTGACTGGGTATAAAGACACGTCCTCGGGGGGAGGGGGTGGAGATAGTAGTTAAGCACCTAGGGAGGATAAACTCAAAAACCCAAATGAAGCAGTAGGGAGAATGTGTAATATTTATTTTTTTTAGTATTTATTGAGCACTTACTATCTGCACTTAGTAAGCGTATAAGAAATATTCAATATTCTTCCTTTTCTTTTGGTCGCTAGAAAGGCCCCTGACATATCTGGTGAATACAAGCCACCCCTTTGCTGACCCGCTAACACCCATGTTGTTATTGATGTTATTATTATCGTTATTATATTTGTTAATCACTTAATATGTGTCAAGCACTTTTCTAAACACCAGGAAAAATACAAGTTAATTGAGTCTTTGTTCTACATGAGGCTCACAGTCTAGGAGGAGGGAGGGGATTAAACAGCTGTTCATTCTATAGATGAGGAAACCAAAATACAGGGAAGTTAAGTGACTGGGCCAAGTTCACACAGCAAGCCACTGGCCAAGACTGGATTAGAACCCAGTTGCTCATACTCCCAAGTCCAGGCTCTTCACCCTACATCACACTGCTCTTCAATATTTATTCCTTGGAAACATCTTTTTTTAACTTTTTTTAGCTTCTAGTCATTCCAGAAATATCGATCAAAGCAAAAGCAGCAATAAAAAGAGCATTAAATAATAAGGATGATGATGTTGGGGAGTCCCATCAGAAAGGAAGGATGAGGCCTCAAGCCTGATACTTCAGGGCAGAGGAGTTGATGATAGTTTCTCAAGGCTCAAACAGCTCCAGTCACACTTTCCCGTCCCTGCCTGTCATGCTTCTTCCAGTGTCCAGGGTGAACTAAGTTAGCCGGCAACGGGGCAACATCTTGTGAAGTGCACTTCACGAGAATGACAACAATGAGAAGCTGCGTGGTCCTAGTGGTAGAGCACGGACCTGCGAATCAGAAGGACCTGGGTTCTAATCCCCACTCCTCCATCTCTCTGCTCTGTGACCTTGGGCAAGTTACTTCACATCCCTGTGCCTCAGTTACCTCATTTACAAAACGTGGATTAAGACTGTGAGCCCTATGCAGGACAGGGACTGTACCCAACCTGATTACCTTGTACTTACCCCACAACTTAGTACAGTGCCTGACACATAGTAAGCACTTAACAGATAGCATTTAAAAAAAAAAGTTGACGTGTGGTCTTGGCCCATATTAGCCAGCGACGGTAGTGGTAACAGTAGTAAGTAGGCAGGAAATGTGTCTGTTTATTGTTACATTGTACCCTCCCAAGTGCTTAGTACAGTGCTCTGCACACAGGAAGCGCTCAATAAATACGATTGACAGACTGACTACTAGTAGCGGTAGCACTGTCCTCTTCCACATGCTCGGTACAGTGCTCTGCACACGGCAAGCACTCTATAAATACCGGAAACTGATTTATTAGTATTAGTAGCAGGAGCATTTACTGATTCGGTGGTCTGTTCTAGACACTTGGGAAGTGCCGGATAAACAAGGGACATGTTCCCTGGCTAAGATAAATTAATCAGTCCTATTTAGTGAGTACTTATTGGGTACAGAGCACTGTACTAAGTGCCTGGAAGGGTACAAAACAACAGAAGTGGTAGACACAACCCCTGCCCAGAACAGACTTAGTGTTACGAGGAGCCTACAATCTAATGAGAGAAATGAACATAAAAATACTTACAACTTAAATGGTCAAAATCAGTCAAAATCGGCATAAGGGATAAGGATGGGGGGAATCACTGCGTGAGCGCTAGAGTGGCTAAGGGGGCCGGCAAATGAAGCGTGGGAAGCTAGTTGGAGGAGTTGGGATTTAGGAGGGCTTTGAATGTGAGGAGAGCAGTGGTCTGTTGGTCTGTCTGTTTCTCACTGCACTAGCTAGCAAAGGCTTTCCCTTTGAGTCACCCACTATGGACTGCTAATCCCTGAATTTATCCAAACCCCACTTGAACCTGATGATATTTTTGGCCCGCACCACTTCTTGCGGTAATGAATTCCATATACTTATCACCTGCTGTGCGAAGAAGTGATTCGCCTTATTATTTAAACCCACTACCTTCAGAGAAGCAGCGTGGCCTAGTGGAGAGAGCACAGGCCTGGGTGACAGGAGAACCTGGATTCTGATTCTGGCTCCGCCGCCCCTTGTCTGCTGGGTGACCTTGGGCACGTCACTTGACTTCTCTGGGCCTCAGTTAACTCGTCTGTTAAATGGGGATTACGGCTATGAGCTCTATGATGGGCAGGGACCGTGTCCAATCCGATTATCTTGTAGCTACCCTAATGTTTTGTACAGTGCCCGACACATAGCAAGTGCTTAACAAGTGCCATATAAGAAAAAAAAGTTTCAATAGATTCTCATTTATCAGTTCACTTGCCTGCTATAAGACACTGGGTGAATGACTTACCTTCTCTGTCCCTTAATTTCCTCACCTATGAATTAGAGATTAAATGCCTATTATCTCTACCCCTTAGACTGTGACCCCTATGTTATCCAGGGATCGTTTCCAACCTGATCATCACATATCTACTCCATTTCCCAGAACAGAGCTTGGCATATAGTGCTTAACAAATATCAAAATTGTGATTAATACGATCATTTCTAACCTGATCATCATATATCTACTCCATTTCCCAGAACAGAGCTTGGCATATAGTGCTTAACAAATATCAAAATTGTGATTAATAAATACAATCATTTCTAACCTGATCATCCTATATCTACTCCATTTCCCAGAACAGAGCTTGGCATATAGTGCTTAACAAATATCAAAACTGTGATTAATAAATACCAATGTAGAATTTGGCAAATGCCAATCCCATGTTTTCTCTCAGGTGGTAAACTCATTATAGGCAGGCATTGAATGAGCTAATTCTGTTGTACTGTACTCTCCCAAGCACTTATTACAGTTCTCTACACATAGCAAGTGCTCAATAAATACCATTGATTCACAATCAGTGCTGAGGTCGACAGATGGTGATGAGGTTGGACGTAGTGCCTATCACACTCAGGGTCACACTCTACGAGGGAGGGGGGAGCAAGTATGTTATATCCATACTGCAGATGAGGAAAATAAATCACAGAGAGGGTAAATGACTTGTCCAAAGTCACAGAGCAAGCCAAGGGCAAAGCTGGGACTCCACTCCCAAGCTCTATCCACAAAGACTCCCACTGCCTTAATGGATTGCATTGCTAGGATGTGGTTAAACAAGAGACAACACTGTTTTGTCATGCCGGGGTCATTAGAGAGGCAGCGTAGCTCAGTGGAAAGAGCACGGGCTTGGGGGTCAGAGGTCATGAGTTCGAATCCCGGCTCTGCCACTTGTCAGCTGTGTGACTGTGGGCAAGTCACTTCACTTCTCTGTGCCTCAGTTACCTCATCTGTAAAATGGGGATTAACTGTGAGCCTCACGTGGGACGACCTGATTACCCTGTATCTACCCCAGCGCTTAGAACAGTGCTCGGCACATAGTAAGCGCTTAACAAATACCAACACTATTATTATTTCAGGTTATCCATTAGGGATTGAGAACAAATGATCAAGCTTAAGCCAGCTAAAGTGCAATGGTCAAAAAGACAACACTTTGAAGATTCCAGAAATCGGTCAGCGGGACTTTAAAGCCAGTCATGGTCATAAAGCCACATGGGACCCAGGGTGGGGTCAAAGTTCTTCTCATCCATTTTCTTCTATGTTTCCTTTTGTCCCTGACTCCCTCGAGTCCACTAGCCAAAAATGCCTAGAATTTGGTCTCTCCCTAGAGCATTTTCCTGGAAGAAAGATGAGTGCGATGGTATCGGTCCTCACGTGAACTACACGAGTCGTCGTACGCACTGCTTTTTTCCAGCATTTGTGATATTTGTGGGTTAAAGGATCGGGTAAACACTTAACAAATACTATCAGTTCCAAATGTAATGATGCAAATAGTACCACAGTATGCCCTTTTCACATCTAGAGTCCCACCCAGATCTGTTTGGTCTCCAATTGAAAAAAACAACAACACAGTTTAAAGATTAAAAACAAACAGAGATATTTGCTCAAACCCTAATGGAAACCATAACTACTTAGGTATTTTATTGGCCTCTGTCTTTAATGCCAGTTGTAGCTAAGGGTCCAAGATTGATACGGTGGAGTTTCTAAGTATATGTTTCTGAGAACTAACAGGGAGCCACTCGACTTGAATGTCTGGAGGTTCACTTGGGCGGACAGCAACGGGATGGAAGGAAAACAAATACTTTCAATGTGTCAGGCGCTCTGAGGGGATTGAAGCCTTTCTCCCTGCTTCCTCTGATGCCAGACTATTTGAGCGTGCTTTCCAGTTTCCATGACTCCCCAAACAATGTGCCTGGGCTGTCAACAAGTGGTGTGTGCCACTGCTGTGTGGGCAGCTGGAGCAGGTGTGTCCAAGAAGAGCATGGGACACACCGGGCTTCTGATGACAGGATCACTCAATTTCACATTAGGCTCTGTTACCGAAACATCACGGCCTAGTGAAAAGACCACAGGCCTGGAAGCCACGAGCCCTGGGTTCTACTCCCGGCTCTGCCAAATGCTTGTTGCGTGCCACTGGGCAAGTCACAACCTCTCTGATCTCCTACTTAGATTGTGAGTCCCTTGCTGGACAGGGACTGTTTCCGGCCTAATTCACTTGTATCCACTCCAGGATTTAGAACAGTGTTTGACAACTAGTAAGCACCGACGAAATACCGATTAAAAAAATTACAGCTGAAGAAACACTGAAGTAAAATCAAAGTGGAGGCGAGGAGGATCAGATAATCAATCCCATTTATTCAACGGTTACCGTGTGCAGAGCACTGTAACAATAACAATAATTGCGGTATTTGTTAAGCACTTACTTTGTTCCAGGTGCTGTACTAAGTGCTGGGGTAGATACGAGCAAAGCAGGTTGGACACAGTCCCTGTCTCAGGTGAGGCTCGCAGTCTCAATCCTCACTGTACAGATGAGGTCACTGAGGCACAGGGAAGTGAAGTGACTTGCCAAAGGTCACACAGTAGACAAGTGGTGGAGCTGGGTTTAGAACCCATGACCTTTGGACTCCCAGGACCATGCTCTACCCATCATGTCAAGCTACTTCTTGTCATGGAAGTAAAAGATGTACAAGGTAAGGAATGAAGCTCCAAAGTCCAAGTTTTTGATAGAACTGAGACTGGCAGTGGAGTCGTGATCCATTTGCTCTAATATCCTCAACCGTTTTTCTCTTGATCCTCTTAAAACACATTTTTAATGTCCTAACATTAAAGGTGGGGAAACTGTGGTCCAGTGGATAGAACACGGGCCCGGGAGTCAGGAGGATCTGGGTTCTAATCCTACTCTGGCACTCGTTTGCTGTGTGACCTTGGGCCAGTCACTTAGCTTCTCTGAACCTCAGTTATCTCATTTGTAAAATGGGGATTAAGACTGTGATCCCGATGTAGGACACAGACTGTGTCCCACCTGATTTACCTGTATCTATCCCAGGGTCTATTATCGTGCCTGGCACACAGTAAGAACTGAACAAATGCTTAAAAAAAAAAAAGAAACAGAGACAACAGAGCTGGGAGTCAGAAGGACTTGGGTTCTAATTCCAGCTATGTCACTTGTGTGCTGTGTGATCGAGGGCAAGTCACTTCACTTCTCTGTGCCTAAGTTATCTCATCAGTAAAATGCAGGTTAAGATCGTGAGCCCCACTGCGGCACGGAACGTGTCCAACCTGATTAGCTTGTATTAAAAAAAAATAAATTTTAAAATATCTGCCTCTGATTGCATTTACCCCATGACCATCACACCCTGCTTCCCACATAGAATATTCCTCTCCATCCATATCATTTTATCACCTCTTGGAAAAGCAGATATCAAGTAAGGGGTGTTTGATAGATTTCAGCATTTACAAAATCTTTCCTGCTTTTATAGTCTCTTTCTTTCTGGGATCTCTGAGTGCTTTACAGAAATTAACTCATTAATCCTCAAAGTGCCCCTTATTCAGGAATATCCAGGAAGCACTGTGTTTTGGTCCAGTCAGGTTATATTTCTAGCCTTATAAAAAAGTTTAAACTAGATGCCAATTATAACAATATGTTATTTTTGTTTCTTAGCTAAGGGAAAAGAGTTAGTGACAGACCCACGGAAAAAGTTTCTCTCGAGAAAGTAAATAGGTAAAATTTGAAACTAGCCATTTTAGCCATAAAAATCTCCCATGAGGTTCTCAGACTCCCAAACCATAAGGGAGAGCTCAATGGCAAGTCCTTGAAAGGCTGTTTGTTATTTTACATCAATTAATTCAATCTGAAAATAAACAGTATGCTGATAAATCAGAGCCTTTTTGTTGCTCTCTGACCTCCATATCTAAGGGAAACCACTGACAACCTATTTTTAAAGTCTCTGCTGCTACATCTCTGTCCCCTTCCCACTGAGAACACTTCTGCCCAAATGAAGCTTTTAACCATTTCAACAGAAAACTGTTTTTGCCCCACCCCATTTTCACAGTCCTGGCCATTTAGAAACTGTGTCTTAGCTGAGATAAGTTTCTAATCCAATAAACAAAACAGACAGCTGTTCATATCCTACACCCCTAGAGAGTGGCATTCTTTTCCTACCGAAAAAGACTTTCATGTATGTCTAGTCAGCTAATTCCCCTATCTTCTCCTTCTCCTTTTTCTTCTAATGTGCATTTGGGCTGATATTTACACACAGTTTCCTACTTTCTGCTTCCCTCTTCCTTGTTGAGAATGAGTGCCTAGGGTGAGGTTTGTTTCCCCCGGGATAAACGGAAAGGGAATTTGCTACTCACCCCGTGGATCTGGTAGAACGCTAAGGAAAAACTCCTAGGGGGCCTTGGAGTTGATGACCCTCACGTCTGCTGAACTGCATTTCCAATTTCACTCATTCTCTCACAAGAACTGAGCATTTCCAACACGGGTGGAAAATAACCCAGCAAAACAGCCACTTTCACATCCCTTCCCAGTTTCTGTCCTCCCTAAAATCCCTGCTTTTTTTCTCCCCATTCGCATGATGAAAAATTGGCACCTAAGTGAAAATTCCTTTAACAATTTCCCAGATCACTGTTGGGCCTTAAATCATCTGTTTTAATTGAGATCAGCTGAATCTGATAATCTCCACACCTCCACTTCCCGTTGTGCATGGAAGCACAGGCTATAAACCAAAGAGAATTCACTCATCAGCAAATAGTCATACATCAAATAGTATTTATTGAACTCTTACTATGGGTGGATCATTGCACTGAACATGAGGAGGAGTACAAGGATGACACGTCAGGCCTGGTGACTTACTTAAAGCAGAACTATTTCCTAGATTGGGTGTGTTCACATGGCTAGATTCTTGTCATTTTAATCAATCAATGAGTGCTTACTGTGTGTGAGACACTGGAGTAAGCACTTGGGAGAGAACTATCTAACAGAGATGTTAGACATGATCCTCGCTCTCAGGCAGTTTACATAGTGGAGTAGATGGGCGTTAAAACAGAGTACGGACAGTGGAAGCAGCAGAGTGTGGAGGTTATGGGCACAAGTGCTATGGGGCTAGGGGAGATAGCAAAGGACTTAAGGGCTGCAGACCTTGGTGCATAGGTGAGACAGAAAAGAGAGCAAACAGGATGAGGAAATGATAGGTAAGTCCGGGGAGTCTTCGAGGAGAAGATAAGATTTTAATAGGGCTTTGAAGATGGGGAGAGTGAGGGTCTGGAGGATTGATTGATATAAAGGTGGAGGAAGTTACAGTCCAGAGGGAGGCCAAGAGCAAGAGGTCGGCATCAAGATTGGGTTTTTGTAGGAGATGGGTAAAATGATGCCTACCCATAGAATGACTGAAGCTGACATAAGGCCACTGGTCACCAATTAAACAAAGATGGTCAAGAGTGGGAGACTATTTACCAACTCCCTTAATGTGACCTTTAGACAGCGAGTCTTGAACTACCTTTGGTTGGTAAGTGAAGGGAGAGCCGTTCAGGTATTCGCCCCCTCCCCCCCCCCCCCACCGCGCCTTTTGGAATAGAATACGGGGCCGATGAGCATGATGTGATACTGAGGAAAACAACTAATCAATCCGCTAGTGGACTAGTTCTAAAAAAGTAAACGGGGAAAGAAGTGATAATGCTTTTACAATGAACAGTACATCACTGACTGTTTGGAAGAGACAGTGTATTTTCTGAGAGGATTTTTCTAGTGGAAATATCTGGTTTGGACCCAAAGCTCTGGTGCCAAACAAAAGTCTGTGGTGATTGTGCCAGGCAGACAAGGGAAATGGTTTTAGAGACATGAACCACTAGTTCTGCCTCAGAGTCTGCTGCCGTCTGCCTCACTGACAAATAGCATTTTGGACTTTTCCACCTGCCTGAGTTCTGTTCTCTCACTCCATTGCCATTCTTAAGCTAATAAGGTTCCCACTTTACACCCTTCATGCTGCTAGGCTCTATTTCCCCTGAAATTATGCATCCTGAGGAGATAGTTTGAGTCACTTTGTGCTCAACTGAATCCTTTTTAGACTGACCTTTAATCCCACCTTTTAACTCTCCCATGCTAGTTGTTTTTTGGATATTTCAACATCACTCAGACAGCATCTGTCCACCAAATCAGGGAGATGTCCCTGACCAATCTGGGGGAATTTTTTTTTCTTTTTTTATGGTATTTATTAAGTGCTTATTTTGTGCCAGGCAGTGTTCTAAGCCCCAGAGTAGATTCAGGGTAATCAGGGTGGACACAGTTCCTCTCCCATGTGGGGCTCACAGTGTTAATCCCATTTGACAGATGAGGTAACAGAGGCAAAGAGAAGTTAAGCAACTTGCCCAAGGTAACACAGCAAACAAATGGCCGATCCAAGACTAGAACCCAGGTCATTCTGAATCCCAGACCCATACTCTATCCACTAGGTCACACTGCTTCTTAGGGAATGAGTTACTCTAGACATTGGATGCCCACTGGAGGCAAAGGAGACATGGATATTCTGGTTTCCTGAGGCCAGATTAGTTGGGGTTAGGTCCTCTAATAATAATAATAATCATGGTATTTGTAAAATGCTATGTGCTAGGCACTGTACTAAGTGCTGGGGTCGATACAAACAAATCTAGCTGGACACAGCCCCTGTCCCATGAGGGGCTCGCAGACTCAATCCCTATTTTACAGTTGAGGTAACTGAGGCACAGCGAAGTGAAGTGACTTGCTCAAGGTCACACAATAGACAAGTGGCAAAACCGGGATTAGAACCCATGACCATCTGAGTCCCAGGTCCATGCTCTATCCACTATGCTTTGGACAAAGGATGATGGGAGGGAAAAGGACACGGAAGCTCTGGCCGTGTTCGTCGACTGAGACCAGAGTAATAAGGGAGTACCTTTGAAGTTCGCTTTTCTTTAGTCACTGAACCCCTCATATCCTGAACAAACAACCTTTCCCTAAAGCCTCCTCACAGGCCAAAAAGCACCAGGCTTTGTCAGTGGGAAACACGTTCAGAATCCCCTTCCAGGCGTAGGGGGGTATTACAACTAAATTAAAAAAGAACTATTAAATGGGAGACAGAATATACTACATTTAATCTCAGCTCACTACCTGATTTCTTTACGGCCTCCTGTCTGATTTCTTACAGGAGTCGGGCATTGATTTGTTTTCATGGCTGAGATGAGGTAACATTCCTATTCAGGACAAACAACTCCTTTCCAGTGGGAATTGAGCCTATTTTATGCACCACCTCTCCACACCCCTCCTCCGCCACCACCCCTGTCCCCACCCAAAGTGAGTTAAACTATTTATTGGTTACTAGAGTAAGAATTCAGTGTTTATATATATATATATATATATGTTTATATATATATATATATATAAATATAAAAGAACAGGGGCGTTTGGCTCTGGCCAGCAATGTCTAAGGCTTCTTTGTAGCCACTAAATGTAGGAAAAACCACAAATTACCATTGGAATTGGGCTGCTCTGGGGTCCAGACTCCAAACCGCCCCCCTCCTCAATTCTAAATGTCCTGCATCTGTGTAAATAAACGTCCCCTAGGTGTAGGGTAAGGTAATATTTAGCATGAATACATTTCATACAAAATTAGATGTAAAGAGAAACTTTAGGCTTGTAATTACATGAAAAATCAAGCCATTAGTATAATTATGATGTTTCTTCCTTTTTTTTTTTTTTTAACAGGTAGTCTAGGAGCCAATCCACGGCCTGCTTCCTCCTTCACTTTCTCCCCTTCCTTCACCTTTCCCTCCAGAGTTAATTTTTACTTCTGCATTGCATACATAATGATGCTTTCATTCTTGAGGAAACTACATCTCCACATTAAACGTGCATATGTTCCTACCAAACGGATATGGAAAAGGGCTTCTCCCGGCAGACTCTGGTAAGTCGGGAGATAAACTATTAAAAGAAATGATCCAGATCGTACTGCACTGCTTTTTCTGGTAAATCAGGAGATAAACTATTAAAAGAAATGATCCAGATCATACTGCGTTGCTTTTTACTTTTTCCTAAATTCATTCTTTCCTCTATTTATAGCCTGTTGAGTTATTTGGATCGAAGGGGAATCTCGCTTGCTTTGACTTTTGACGTCAGAAAACCTCCTCTGGAAAACCACACTGAAAATCCCTGTTTGCAAGGGTTGCTGGGGCGTCAGAAACTCATAAAAAAAGTGCGGCTTCAGGAAAGTGTTTATGGACTGAATCTGCTCCCTCTGGCTTCTCCCATCCAAATGAACTGAAAATAATCAAGATGTTATTCTTCCTTCCACTGAAAAACCTGACCCAGTTAGGACAGGATTAGATCGATTCATTCCCTCTTTGTTTATTTCCCTCAAAAGGACCAGAATCACTGAGTCCAAAAGTCGTTTCTTGCTGAACGCGCCTGTCAATCCCAGAACTCCCCTCTGGTGTTGGGGGAAATGAAAAATGGGTAAACGGGTTAAAGAAACTGCATTTTGTATTAATCAATGTCACTTCTCTGCACCCTTTTCCCATCTACTTCCACTATAGACTTCCAGCTGCTCTCAAAAATCATGCCGGGGACATGAGGCAAAGGAAATCTGTCCAGACATTAATTTCATTCCCTTTTAGACCAAAATAAATTCTAATCTCTCATATTAGTGTGATTTTAACACTATATGCACACGCTATATGCTTTTTAGGCTGTCCGTCAAGTCTCCCCTATTATATGGCTGGGCTCGTGAAGTCAGGGACCATATCCATTCGAATCTCCTTTCCTTCATAAGAAAAGTGGTTCAAATAACCATGTTACAATGGAATGAGAGACAAAGTGCCCCAGTGGAAAGAGCACAGGCCTGGTAGTCAGAGAACCTGGGTTTTAATTCTGATTCCATCACATGTCTGCTGTGTGACCTTAGATAAGTCACTTAACTTCTCTGTGCCTCACCTACCTCATCAGGGATTAAGACTGTGAGCCCTGCATGGGAAAGGAACTGTGTCCAACCTGATTAATCTCGTATCTACCCCAACGTTTAGTACATTGCCGGGAACACTGTGAGTGTTCAACAAATATTATTAAAAAAAAAAAAATCAGTAGATCAGTAGTGTCCAATCCATTTACCTTGTTTTTAACCCAGCACTTAGTACAGTGACTGGCATATAATAAGCACTTAAATACTTATTTTAAAAAAATCAATAAGTTGCTAGCAAGGCATTGTAGAAGAGTCAGGACTAGTATCCAGATTTTCTGTCTCATAGAATCATCTTTCCACTATGCCTGCTTCTCATTCCAATATAAAATAGTTATTATTGTTAATAATGATTAATACTAACAGTAATGGTGATACTTGTGAAGCGCTTACTATGTGCCAGGCCAGTGCTGGGGTGGATACAGGCAAATTGGGTTGCACAGAGTCCCTGACCCATGTGTGGCTCACAATCTCAACCCTAATTTCACAAATGAGATAGTAAATAAAGCCCAAAGAAATAATAATAATGATAATAATAATGTTGGTATTTGTTAAGCGCTTACTATGTGCCAAGCACTCTTCTAAGCGTTGGGGTAGATACAAAGTAATCAGTAATCCCTATTTTGCAGATGAGGTAACTGAGGCCCAGAGGAGTGAAGTGACTTGTCCAAAGTCACACAGGTGACAAGTGGCAGAGCCGGGACTAGAACCCACGACCTCTGACTCCCAAGTCCGGCCTCTTTCCACTAAGCCACGCTGCTTCTCTAAATCGAAATAAATGAAAAGAAATGAAGTGCCTTGCCCATGGCCGTACAGCAGACAAGTGACTGAGTGGGATTAGAATCCATGACCTTCTGATTCCCCGGTCCGTGCTCTATCCACTACGCCGTTCTGCCTTTCCTGCTTATTTGAACCTTTTTTTTTGTATGAAGGAAAGGAGATATTGGAACAGAGGACGAGCAAGGGAATGGCTGTGGGAAGAAAAGTCAGCCAGAAACTCTTCAGTCCTAGATGTTTTTGGCCTGTCATATTCTCCTGAAGCATTCAAAGGCAAAGCACATTTTGTCTTCAAATTCAGCAGAAATTCAAATTTGCTTTGAAATTTTGCTTAAGGTTTTGACATTTTTTCTTAATCCATGGCCAAATAATTGTTTCTATAGCCCTATGCTGCTTCCAAAACCATCGCAAGACTAAGTAAGAGTTTCCAACACATTCTGAAGCAAGAGATGTGTTTGCCCGATGGGAGAAAAAAATCCCTGATAGAAATCATTTATAAGGTCCTGCACTGATGGATAATGAAAATAAACTCTTGAGGAAAAAAAGAAAGCCATAGACCAGAACTTCATACGGTGGAGATTCTCCGGAATGGAGGGTCCAAACCAAAGCGAGGTCTGTCCCAACTGGGAATATAATTCAAGGATTGGTGGATTGCAGGGGGCAAATCAATTCAATTGGTGATTTTACTTGTGTTTCCTTAAAGCATTACTGGACATATCAAGGACGAGAAGGAAGCTTGGAAGCTTTCTGCCCGTACTTGCAAGAGAGAATACCTTCTTGCCTGAAGACTTTAACCTGAGCATTTGGCTTTCATACTTTCAGCATGGCCCAGTGGGGAGAGCATAGAATTGGCTGTCAGGAGGCCTGGGTTCTAGGCCTTGGAGAAGCAGTGTGGCTTAGCGGTTAGAGCATGGTCTTGGGAGTCAGAAGGTCAAGGGTTCTAATCCCTGCTCCACCACATGTCTGATGTATGACCTTGGGCAAGTCACTTCACTTCTTTGGGCCTCAGTTACCTCAGCTGTAAAATCGGGATTAAGAGTGCGAACCCTATGTGGGACAGGGACTGTGCCCACCCTGATTACCTTGTATCTACCCCAGTGCTTAGAACCGTGCTTGGCACATAATAAGCACTTAACGAGTAGTATAATAATAATTATTATTACTATATTGGTAAGCCGAGCTCCGCCACTTCAATCATTCAATCAATCATATTTATTGAGCAGTTACTGTGTGCAGAGAACTGTACTGAGCAATATGGCCGACTGGAAAGACGACAGGCCTGGGCATCAGAGGTCCTGGCTTCTAATTCTGACTCCTCCACATGGCTGCTGGGTGACATGGGGCAAGTTGCTTCACTTCTCTGGGAGATGGGGATTAAGACTGTGAGCCCCACCTGACCACCTTGTATCTCCCCCAGTGCTTAGAACAGTGCTTGGCACATAGTAAGCCTTAACAAATACCATCATTAGTATTATTATTATTATTACTCCTCCTCCTTGTTACTGCAATAGGGCCGTCTGAGACGAAGTGACTAATGTGGGATGAAAATAGCAAGAGATTCACTGTTCAAAGAGGATACTTGTGCAAGTGTAACTGCCAAGGCCTATGCGTTTTCCTAAAAGAGCTCTAGGTTGCATATAAAAATCACCTTCTGCCGTGTGAATGTGTTGACAAATTACTTTATCTGATACAGTTTTGATTTGGCTTTTTAAGCCTTCCTAAATGTCAGGCCAGTCACCTGAATGTACAAGCCTGCTTCTGAGACACTCCTGTCATTCACCTTTCTTACCTATTCCAACTGGCAGGTATGTATTGCCAAACATTACTTGGTTACTGGAAGATTAACTATCTGGGACCGGGATTTTTGTAGCTCCGCTCTGTCATTTCATGTTAAAGATGTGTGGTTGTTTGAACAGAGAAGAAAGGATATCAGTCACAGATAACGTGATTCCTTCAACATTTCAGACCCTCTCTGGACTATAAGCTCCTTGTAGGCATTCATTCATTAAATCCTATTTATTGATCACTTACTGTGTGCAAAGCACTGTACTAAACCCTTGGGAGATTACAATACAACAACAGACACATTCCCTACTTGCAGTGAGCTGTCAGTTTAGAGAGGAAGACAGACATTGATATATGTAAATAAATAAATTAAAGATATATGCATTTGTGCTGTGGGGATGGGAGGGAGGATGAATGAAGGGATCAAGTCAGGGTGACACAGAAGAGTATACCATCTCTGATATACTATATATCCTCCCAACCAGTTAGTACAGTGCTCTGTGCCTAGTGCTCAATAAACAAGATTGATTGATTGACTGACAGTCACTGACCTCCTTAGAAGTGAGGAGCTGGACTGGGGAGATATATATATATATATATATAGAGAGAGAGAGAGAGAGAGAGAGAGAAGCAACGTGGCCAAGTGGAAAGAACACATGCCTGGGAGTCAGAGGACCTGGGTTCTAATTCCACCTTGGCCAATTACTCTGCCAATTGCTTGCTGTGGGACCTTGGACAAGTCACTTAACATCTCAGTGCTTCACTTTCCTCAACTGTAAAATGAGGATTCAGTACTTGTTCTCCCTCCTATTTAAGACTGTGAATCCCATGCAGAACAAGGACTCTATCTGACCTAATTGATTTGCACCTACCTCAACACCGGGAACAGTGTATGACACAAAGAAGTAAGATGTAAGGGGCTGCACTGGATATTTCTGTGTTTAGAAATGTACCAAATATGCTAACGATCACTACGTGCACGATTCGTTCTCGAAGACAAGGTTGGTTCCACCAGCATTTCTAAGCAGAACTCTAGAGATATAGGAAGAAGCAGTAGAATTTGAAAATAGGTACCTAAATGCTTCCAGTCAGAGTACCCAAATGCTTAGGTGATGCCAAATTGCTTAAAAAGCAGTGGGGATTGTGATATTAATCAGTGAGGGACTCCTGCATGAGAGGTGAATTCAGAAGGGACTTTGCGTCAGCCTGCTGGATTCGAGGCGGCTCATGGAGCGCCAGCAGAAGGGAGGGGGAGAGCAAGAGGTCGGCAGCAAAAGAGATGAGAACAAGGTACAGTTAGTAGGTTGGCTTGGGAGGAGGAAAGAACATACACTGGATTGTAGTGGGAGACGAGTGAGGTTAACTAGGAAGATGAGCACAGATTGAGTGCCTTCAAGCCGAAGATTAGGAGTTTATCCTTGATGCTGAGAGGAATGAGCAATTAAGAGAGGTGTTTTAGGCAAGGGGAAATATGCCCAGAATGATGCTTAAAAATTGATCTGGGCAGCAGAGTGAGGTACGAAAAGGAGGAGTGGAGAGACTGGAAATAGTGAGATCAGTGAGATAAGTGAAACAGTAATCCAGGAAGGAGGTGACGAGCGCTCCTGGAACAGTGTGTGGCAGCGTGGGTAGAGAACAAATGACACTACTCACAGATAAGATTTCTTCAACATTTCGGACCCCTCTAGACTATAAACTCCTTGTGGACACGAACGTGGCTCCCAATTCTGTTAGACTGAACTTTCCCAAGCACTCACGACAGTGCCCTGTGCATGGAAAGCGCTCAATAAATATGACCGATAGATCGATACTCAGTGGCCTTCCTAGAAGTAAGGGGTTGGAATGAATAAATCTTCGCATTCCCTTTAAACTCTAGCCTTTAGGATGATATTTTTAGTAGCTATGAATTGGTACTCAACACATTCATTTTAGTACATCATTAGAAAAAGGAACCATTGGGGAAAAAGAAGATTACTATTGATCTGGCTGAAGTCAGGGAGCTGGACTGAATGATATTTCAAGGTTTCTTTGCAGCTCTAGGATGCTATGGTGGGGACTACAGGAACAGAAAATTCAATGAAATTCCGGTTTGGTTTAAGTGGCAGAAGCCCATGAAATTCCAGGGATTACATTTATTTTCATGGACGGTTTGTTTAGCCTCCTCTTCCGTTTAGGTTCTACGAGTCTGACACAGATCCTACATTTTAACCAGCCCCAAGGCTGTATAAAAAATACCCTCCTCATTCACTGAAAAATGACACCTACTAGATCTGATTCACTCCACAAACAACTTGAGTTTTAAGACTGCTTGATTTTGAGGGCTGTCATTTTCGGATCGGTCGGGGGAATTCTGTCCTGCAAAACAGGTTCTGATCAAGGGATGGCAGTAGGTGACTTAGTTAAAAGTCTTTCAGGAAGAAAAAAGTCCCACCCAGAAGTAAGTAGAGTTAAGATGTGGTGGGTGGATCCAAAATTGTAATTATTTACCTGTTTCTCCCCTTACCTGTTTCCAAGCTTCTGCCAAAAGGTAGTGGCAGAACCTGATCTCACAAAGTGCTTATCGGGTCAAGAAAGGGAAGGAGCTGAACAATGAACTTGAACGTTTCTCTTTCTGGCCAAATATTTTTCAACCCCTTGTCCTTAATCAATTCCCTGACCCATATACTGGCTTCGGACATTTGGAAATTCAAATGTATTCACCCCATCCTCAGGCCCACAGCACTTATGTAGGTATCTCTAAATTATTTATTATATTCATGTCTGTCTCCCGTCTGGACCGTAAGCTTCAGTTGGGGTCAGGAGATATGTCTACCAACTCGATTGTTCTGCACTTTCCCAAGCGCTTAGTACAGTCTTCTCTCTGCACACAGTAAGTGCTCAATAAATACCAGAGAAATTCAGACATCTTCAAGCTACTCCAGACTAACCTGCTCCTTGACGGGAGTGATGCGTGGTGTTTCTCGGGAAGTCCGGAGGTCAACGGGCTCTCCAAATAAAGTGGAGAGATTAGGCCCAAATTCCGTGTCCTTGATCTTTCCAATCTTTCCCACGCATGCCAAGTTCTACTCGTGCCCAATCTGCCTGAGCTGGACAACCTAGGTACAGTTGCCTTTCACAGATCCCCCCACAACACACACTCAGAATTTCCCCTATTAGACACTCATATTTCCATAGAGTCTAACAGCCAGAATGCTGCTCATGAACAGAGCGAACTACACAGGCCTGTCCTTTGTCCCCACCGTACTCCAACCTGAAATTTTGTCCTCTAGCCACAGCACCGTTATTGGTCTTGTTTTTGGGTTGTGTCAAAATGGATCAAAGGGTGCTGATTACCAAAGTACCTCTCAATGGGCTGCAAAGGAGGTGAGAACGTCGGACTCATCAGAGATAGGACTAGTGAATTTCATTTTCCTTTTTTTTTCTTCCCGTATCCATTTTCATCAAGTAGAGCCAACAGGTCTTTGATAGAAGTACAGGAGGAGCCCTGGATATTCTTGGGAAATGCGGAGCCAACATCAAGAGACCTTGGGAAATTTGCTGGATTATAAAGGGCAGAGAGCTGTCTACTTACTTTACCGCACTCCCTCAAGTGATCTGTCCAGAAATCTTCCTACAGTGAGTGCTCACATAGCACTGATTGATAAAACTCTAGCTACTTTTCCAGCTCCTGCCACCTGCACACCACCACCTACCTGAAGACTGTGAGCTACTTTGAGGGTACGGTCACAGCGGAATAAAGCCTCACTTGCCTCTTCGTGAAGCTGTATTTGGAAGGCTATAATATCAAAGTAATAACTGTGTACTTGTGAAGCGCTTTACTATGTGGCAAGCACTGTACTACTAAGTGCTGGGGTGGATACAAGCAAATCGGGTTGCACACAGTCTCTGTCCCATGTGGGGCCCTCAAGTCTCATTCCCCATTTTACAGATAAGGTAACTTAGGCACAGAGGAGTGTGGTGGTTCGCTCAAGGTCGCACGGCAGGCAAGTGGCGGAGCTGAGATTAGAACCCATGACCTTCTGACTCCCAGGCCCGTGCTCCATCCACTAGAACACAATACTTGGTAAGCGCTTTATAAAATCCAATATCTACTAGATATTAAATCCATGAAACCAAATCCGAGGTTAAGACTGAGGGAAAAAGGCAGAGAAGACTCCACTTTTACCATCCTTTTGCGACAGTCAGCCTTGTCACAAAAAAATCTCTCTTCACCTGGTGACGATTACCTCCTTGAGGCTAGGATGTGATTTTCCACGTTTCAAATCACCCCTACGCTACAAGGCCTCGAACTACACCATGCTCCACATAGGCACTCAGCAAACATAGCTAGCATCCTACTCGCTTCCCCCATCCAATGATTCCACGGCAGGGAAGCCGGGTTTCTAACCCAGGGAGATAAAAGGAAGCCACCTTCTATTTGTCAACAGCGGGGGGGCTTGGCCACGAAGCCCACCCAGTTAGTTCTTAGCCTCTCTCCTTTCATAAGCACAGGCTAGCTTCCTTACCCCAACAAACTCTCCATGACAACGGCTCTGGCATTGTACTGGCACAGAGACCAGCTTTAAAGTCTGAAGTCCGCCGTGCCCGGTTCCGATTAAGCCGCATGCAAACTTCGGCCGGCAATGGCAAGTCCACTCTCCTTGGCAAGATTTCAGCTCCGCCTGGGGTTACAATCCTCTTCCTCTTGGCAGTATTGGCATTCTTATTGTTGTGTAGCTTCCCCACATGGAAAGATTAATTACTGCTTTCTATAGCCTCAGATCAGGTGATCTGGCTGATATTGTCTATGCCGATGAATAGGTGTTACGTTTCTTTCTGGAAATGGAGACTTACGCAACTCTTCATCCTCATCCATCCAGTTCTGATGAAATGGACATAAAATGGTCTAGAGCACTTAATAATAATAATGATGATAATAATAATGGTATTTGTTCAGCGCTTACTATGTGCCAAACACTGTTCTAAGCGCTGGGGTAGATACAAGGTAATCAGGTTGTCCCTCGTGGGCTCACAGTCTTCATCCCTGCTTTACAGATGAGGGAACTGAGCCACAGAGAAGTTAAGTGACTTGCCCAAAGTCACACAGCTGACAAGTGGTGGAGCCTGGATTTGAACCCATGATCTCTGAGTCCCAAGCCCAGGCTCCTGCCACTGAGCGGAGTCCGCGCTTCCTTTCAATCATTCAGTCGGTGGTATTTATCGAGCGCTGTA
Organism: Ornithorhynchus anatinus; assembly: GCF_004115215.2. NCBI lineage: Eukaryota > Metazoa > Chordata > Mammalia > Monotremata > Ornithorhynchidae > Ornithorhynchus > Ornithorhynchus anatinus. The sequence continues at coordinate 6,809,656 of NC_041742.1, forward strand.
CTAAGCACTCGGGAAAGTATGATCAATCAATGGAATTCATTGAGTGCTTACTGTGTGCAGAGTACTGTACAAAGCATCTGGGAGGATTCGATTCAACAGAGGCGAGAGACAAATTCCCTGCCCACAAAGCTGATATACTTTAAAACTCTCAATAAATAGAGAGATATGAACATTTTCATCCTGTTCCCATCAGCCTTATAAAACTTTTTTTTTTTGCTTCCCAAAACAGATCCACTTTTTAAAAAATGACTTCCAATGCCCGCACAATCTGAATTTCCATAAGAGTCTCTCGGATTCATATATCACTCTCTTAAGCAAGAAGTACCGAAGCGACTATACTCTCTCAGCTACTAGGCCCTCCACCCTATTTAATTATGCCTTCTTTGTGCTTGTCAGTGATAAGAGAGCATCAATAGTTTCTCTTACAAATAGCTCTCTGGATTCTGGCTGGTGTTTTTTTTTTTTCTGCCCCAAAGACAGCAGTTGTTTATCTTCACCTAAAAACTCTCCCTGGAGCCAGCAGTCCTTGGAAATCTCAGGCCTATTTCCAGTTTACTCTTTTTTGGCTTGGGCTCTGCAGTGGGAGGCAGCTGCATGCAACTGCAGGGGCACTGACCAAATCTGTCTTTTCAGATGAGAAATTTCAGGCCAGGTTCAGTTTCTCCTGCTGCACAGAGCCGACCCTTGTCAAGATTTTAAGTGATTCTTCTTCCTGTCTCTCCGCCCTCGGCCCTTCTCCCCAGAACATCACTCAATGATCCAGACTTTTGCTTGCAAGGACCTGAGGACTGCTTCATATGTCTATTAATAACAATAATAATGTTGGTATTTGTTAAGCGCTTACTATGTGCACAGCACCGTTCTAAGCGCTGGGGGAGATACAGGGTAATCAGGTTGTCCCACGTGAGGATCACAGTCTTAATCCCCATTTTACAGATGAGGTAACTGAGGCACAGAGAAGTTAAATGACTTGCCCACAGTCACACAGCTGACAAGTGGCAGATCCGGGATTCGAACGCATGACCTCTGACTCCTAAGCCTGTACTCTTTTCACTGAGCCACACTGCTTCTCTAGCCCCAATTCCATGCTTCTCTATTGATCCTGAGCCCATTCGCTTCCTCTGACCCCAGTAAGGGAACTTGAAATTATATGTGCAGACTCTCTCTGGAGGGTAAGCACTTCCGTAGACTGTAAGCTCACTGTGGGTAAGGAATGTGGATAGGGTGTATTGTCCTCTCCCAATCCAGTCGGTGTGTTTGTTCTATGTCAGTGCTGCCATTCCTGCCTCCGTTGAAGGTAAGGAAGCTTAATATCAGGAGTAACAGTAATCATATCCATTAAGTGCTTAACATCAGCAGAACACTGTACTAAGCACTGAGAATAGACAAGAATCCTGTTCCTTGAGAAGCTGACAGTCGAGAAAAGTCGGGGAGAAGGCTTGAGACAGACTCATCCAGAGAAATGACACAGTAAATCATTGAAAGAGACAAGGTCAAATACATGACCCAGAAAACATAAACAAAGGTCCAGCTGCAGCTGAAAAAGTACAGTGCCTCGCACACAGTAAACATTTATCAAATACCACAATTATTATCATTATTATTATTGGTCGATCTAATTCACGCCACTCAGTTTTTCAAATCGTCGACTAAAAATTAAGAATGAATAGGCTATGTGGTGATAGTCAGTGTTGATTTAGTATACTTGAAATGCACATATCAACTAACCTTAATTTATTTTAATATCTCCCACCCCTGCTAGATTGTAAACTTGTCGATTGCAGGGATCGTATTGACTTTAAGTGTACTCTCCCAAGAGCTCAGTACAGTGCTCGACACACAGTAAGTATTCAATAAATATCACTGATAAATGGAAATTGAGTCTAGCTGGCAGTGCCAGATGCCCTTAATATTATTATGATTATGGTATTTAAGTGCTTACTATGTGCCAGGCACTGTACTAAGCGCTGGAGTGAATACAAATAAATCAGGTTGGATAGAGTCCTTGTCCTGCATAGGGCTCACAGTCTTATTTCCCATTTTACAGATGAGATAATTGGGGCACGGTGAAGTGACTTGCCAAAGGTCACACAGCAGACAAGTGGCAGAGCTGAGATTAGAACTCGTGACCTTCTGAATCCCAGGCCCGTGCTTTATCCACTAGACCATGCTGCTTTTATCATGCATTTCTGGGGTAGAAGCAATCGATATAGGCCCTTTGATCTTGAATACTCACCCTGAGCACTTATTTTTTTATCATTATCATTTTATTTATTAAGTACTAACTGTGTGCTAAGTACTGAGGTAAATACAAGGGAATAAGGCAAGACACCACCCCTTTCCAAAATGGGGCTCACAATATTTCGTATTCCCACTTAATACAGGGGAAAACTGAGGATCAGAGAAGTTAAATGACCTGCCCAAGTTCACAAAGCTCCCAATCCTTATACTTTTCATGAGTCCAAGAATAATCATCCATCCTTAGCACATGTGTATGTGGATCTACGTTTTCTATTAGTTTATTCATCTTCTATACCGTTGCTATTATCAATTGTGCTTTCATTTTTCCTCTTGCTCCCATTATTTAAAATCATTTAAGTCTGCCTGTATCCCCCATGTGATTGTAAACTCTCTAAGGACAAGGATGGTATCTTTGGCATCTGTTTCACCCACCCAAGTGCTAAGCACAGTGTTCTACACACAGTAGTCACTTAATTACCCCTATTGGTTTGTTGACTCTGTGGGAGATTATATTTTCAATAGTATTTGTTACATTCTCACTGTTCTAAGCACTGAGATCCAAGTTAGCAGGTTAGACAGAGTCCTTGTCGCATAAGGGGCTCACAGTCAAAGTAGGAGGAAGAACAGCTATTTCATCCCCATTTTCCAGATGAGGAAACTGAGACACAGAGAAGCGAGGTGACTTGCCCACTGTCACATAACAAGCAACTGGCAGAGCGGGGTTTAGAACCCAGAGTCCTCGGACTAACAGGCCCATGCTCTTTCTACTAGGCCAAGCTTCTTCTTTTTTGGTACTGGTCCGGCCCACCCTTTGTGTCTGCACTCCCTACTGCTGACGGGAATCCCGTTAGTAGACGAGAACGGCCCTTTTCGGGTCTCTGAGACTAATTCGACCTTTCACACCCAGGACCTCCTGCGATACCACAATAGCTTGGTCAGCCTCTACTTCCGTAGAGGTAAAATTTTTCTGTCATCCCTTCCCTGATGAAACTGCCTGTCACTAAAGTAACCCCTCCACTCAACCTCTCCCAGTTTGCATCCTTCCTCCCCCTGCCACTTTTTAAATCTTCCTCCACAGTTGTCTTCGCTCCTTCCTCTTGCCATTTTTAAACTTGTTTCCCCAAGTTTATCTGTCATATCCAACATTACTCTCACGCCCCAACCCTCGTTTCAACGACTTGTTGAAAGCACATCTCCTCCGAGAGGCCTTCCTTAACTAAGCCTCCTTTCTATGTCCCTCTAACCGGCTCCCTTTATTCATCCCCCCTCCCAACCCCACAGCTCTTGAGTACATATCTACTATTGATTTCTTTATATTAATGCCTGTCTCTCCCCCTATAGGCAGTAAGTTTGTTGTGGAAAGGGAAAGTATCTGTTATATCGTACTCTACCAAGTGCCTAGTACAGTGCTCTGCACACAGTAAGCAGTCAACAAATATGACTGATGGAAAATATCTTGGGCTTCCTTTCCCCATTCCCTTGTACCCTGGAATCCACCTCACCTTCCTCCAGAGGGTTCTGCTCTGGTCATCTGTCCTGTGCCACTTAAAACGTATATATATATATATATATATGCATACAAATACATACATATATATATATATATATATTTGACAGATGGGTTGGCCTATTTATTTCTCAGCTGAAGCCCCTAGGACAGCCTCAGCTCCATAAGCAAGGCCAAGGAAGGCTGCACCAGGGAGCCTGAGAACTTCTGGGGTTAGCTTCATTCTTTTCTTTTCTTTTCTCTGTTGGAAAGAAGTAGGGACAATAAAGAAGGTACGTATCTATAGTTCAGATCAAGAAAAAAGAGAATACCACTGACCTGTCCGTATTCAAAACCGAGTGACAATGATATAAAGAGGAAGTGAATACCAAAAGGCACATTATGAAATATAATGTCATTGGAAGTTCTTTTTTTTTTTTTTAAAGCAAGTGGAATGTCATAAGGATTGGATTTGGTCACTCACTGTCTTCTCAGTCTGATTCATTTCCCATTTGTATTTACTGGACCATCTACTTGGGCAAAGGTGGATATTTCAGTGCTGGGGATTTGTCTTGAATGCCATTAATAAAGGGTCTTCCTAACTCTTTTCCATGAAGACATTCACTTGAGTGAGAAAACTGCTGATTTCTGTTTGAAACAAAACTTTTTTTAAAAATAGGGTTTAAAAGGTGGAAATAATAGTGGAGGTTATTTGACTCACAATTTTGCCTGCCAAGTGGTCGACTGTTCTAAGCAAGGGATTAGATACAAGTTAATCGGGTTGGATACAGTCCATGTTCCACACTGGGCTCAAATTCTTGATCCCCGTTTTACAGATCTATCAATCGATAGTATTTATTGGGTGTATACTGTGTGCAGGACACTATACTTGGCCCTTGGGAGAGCACAATACAGCAGAGCCGGTAGCCACATTCCCTGCCCACAATGAGTTTACAGTCCAGAGAGATTTTTCCATACAGATGAGGTAACTGAGGCACAGAGAAGTTTTGCCTTGAGAAATTACGTGACTTACCCAAGGTGTCACAACAGGCAAGTTGAAGAGCCACGACTGGAAGCCAGGTCCTTCTGACTCCCAGGCTGGTGCTCTATCCATTAGGCATGCTGCTTCTCCCTTGTGGGCAGGGAACATGTCTTCCCACTCTGTTATATTGTCCTCTCGCACTTACTTAGTACAGTGCTCAGCACACAGTAAGCACTCAATAAATACTACTGAGTGCTTGCTCGATCTTTATTCGTGAGGTCCCTGAGCTGTACCATTTCTAGTTTATAATCAGGAATATCTGGCTAAAGATTGTGAATCTCCTACAGCATAAGCTCCTTGAGAGCAGGGCTGTGGTCCCTGATGCTAGTGTACTCTCACAAGTACTTAGGAACCAAGCTCTGAAGAGAGGGAGGAGACTGGAGTCTCATCAGACCATCTTAGAGCATACCACTACAGCACCACTCAAGTCTCACCTTACAGCTGGACTCCTCATGGTCAATATTTATCTAGGGAATTAGCTGAAGATCTGGATGATCTCTATTTAGCAGGAGAAATGGAAACTCCCCTCTTCTCTGTTCTTTCCTCTTACAAAATGCATTTATTTCACCTGCACACAATAAGCGCTTCAATAAATACCATTGCTCGATTAATCAATTTCACCTGGCAAGTAGATTCATCCTCTATAGAAGGCCTAGCAAAAGCCACTCATTTCAAACCCTGTGGCTGTTTAACAGCTGAGGCATCCTTTCTCAGTTGTCTCCCCATTGCTCAAAAGCCTCTGGTGGTTATTCTTTCTTGTCTCTCCAATAAAATCTCCCATGTCCACTGTCTTCCAGGAACTCATTCAGCTCTCCCACTACCATTTATTTCCACTCATCTCCTACTATAACCCAATTTCCACACATCACTCCTTTCAAGCCAACCCACTTGCTGAGCACTGTTCTTTCTTCTCTAAGAGTCAACTTCTTGCTCGTGCTCTCCTTCCTGCTTGGAATCCCCTCTCCTTTCTCCTTCACTCAGCCTCTGCTCTCTTCAACTAAAATCACATCTCCTCCGGGAAGGCTTCCATGATTTATCACTCACCTCTTGGCTCTATTTCCCCACCCACATGACTGTCATTTTGGCAATTCTGCATTTTCTAAACCTTGGGTATCCACCTCCCCCACATCCATAGCATTTACCACATCTGTCTAGTCTATAAGTTCACTGTGGGCAGGGTACTTTTCTTGGTCAAGTATGCATTCGCTCATTCAATCATATTTATGAAATGCTTACTGTGTGCACAGCACTGTACTAAGCACTTGGGAAAGCACAATAGAACAATAAACAGACATATTCCCTGCCCACAGTGAGATTATGATCTGGGGGGGGGGGGGTGCTCATACACCTCAGAAGTGAGTACTACAGCACGCATTGTCCTTAATGTGGAGCTTCACAAGGACACAGCCCACAAGCCCCAGAAGATCCATGTGACTCTTATAACAGGGGCTTTAAAATGTTTTTTATCACCAAGGGCTGAGGCAGCTGGACTCCAATCTTTCCAGTGTGACGGATACTTAGTGAAGCTTTTCTTCGTTGCCTCAGAGGGCGCGACAGCTGGTTTTCATTAAACATCAGATTATGATGCTCACAAAAAAGAAAATGGTTAGAAAAAAAAAAAGGAGGGAGTGGGGGAGAAAGTAATTCTGGTCGTAGTGTAGCCTGTTCCAGGGGTGTGAGGGTGAAGAACCCATCCTGTGCTTCAGCTCACTGTAAACTGAATCCATTTCATAATGTGCACCATTAAAAATCAACCCTGTTTTCTTAAGTACCTTTCCCGCCACTTATTTACTCTGGGAGAGGTCCCTGCTCTTTTTTTTTTCCTTAAGCAAAACCCTAATGCATTTTTATATGGCCTTTAATCTCAGTTCCTGCTCTGTCAATATTTGAGCTTATCTTAGAATGAAGAACTCCAAAGGAGGGTCAAAGAAAGTCAATTCTCACTCCGGAAGGCAAATAACAATTATGTAATTAAACACCCAGAGTCGGAAAGTATCCTTTGGGCATTTTCTTGGTAGAAACAAAGCACAGTTTTGGATTTGTTTGTTTGTTTCCTTTTTTCAATTGGAGATTTTGGTTTCATGTTCATTGGTATGGAGCAATCTTGCTTCTGAACCAACAAGATCCTCCCCAACAGTAATCGGACCAAATGAGAGCCCCACGTGGGGCAGGGGCTGTGTCCAAACTGATAATTTAGTATCTATCCCAGTTCTTAGAACAGTGCTTTGCATAAAATAAATGCTTAACAAAAACCATAATTGTTATTATTATTATGAAAAATTCCCTTTCCTGTAAACTCCTTGTGTGCTGGGATCATAACTGTAAACTTCATTTTACTCTCTGGAGAGCAGAGAACAGTGCTCCTAATACAATAAGTGGTCAATAAATTGATTGACTGAATAATAATGATAATAATAATGGTATCTGTTAAGCACTTACTATGTTCCAGGCTACATAGCCTGTATGTATGTTCATAAAAGTAAATACACACACACAAACACAAGGGCCTCTATTTCCTTGTCCATAAAATGAGATTCAATACTTGTTGTCCTTCCTACTTTGACTGTGTCTCCCATGTGGGACAGGGACTGTATCCAACCTGATTAACTTGTATCTCCCCCAAAGCCTAAGATAGTGCTCGACACATTCAGTGCTCACCAAATACCATCATTATCAATTATTACTTTTCTCAACCTGAGTTCTTCCACTCACTTCAGCAAGGAGAGCAAATAATAGAATAAAATATCTTGATAATACAATCGAAGACATCTTTTACTGGGGTGGGGGTATATCATAAAAGAGTCTTCGTATATGGGTCTTTTAACAAAGGTATTAAAATATACAGGTCTGCTAGAATCAAAGGGAAACTTTGTTATGCAGCAGTTATGTCTTTCTTTGAGGAGCACGTAAGAAAGATGCTTCCACGGTCATAGGTATCATCTCACAAATGATGCTAGTACAAGATTGCTTGAGAAGCGATTCAAGCCCCAGGCTTAGGGATGTTCACCGAGTTTAACTCACCCCCTTTTGACCCCTGAAATCTGCGTTCCAAGTAAAAAGGGATTTTGATGGTTCTCAACCTAGTTTCTCATCCACTGATGGGACTTTGGCAAGAAAACTATAAAAGAAGTGTTAGAAAAGCAAAGCGTGAATCACTAGAAATGGGAACTCTGACAAAACAAGGAAATTAAGTTCATTAAAGGTGTGGTAGCTTAATTTACGGTGCCAGCAAGTAAGGCTCATGGCTGGGCAGTAAATGTTCAGCTAATCCGAACCCACCCAAACTTGGCACGAATGGTTACCCCCAGCCAAACCCAAACTCTGGCTTCCCTTCCAGGATAAATTTGCTTAAATTAGTCAAAATCGGGTTTGGACTGAGTGTCTTTCTTGTCCTTTAGATCGGGGCTGCTTTGTGTCAACATCACCTGATCAGACAGGCTCTGGGTGAAGGCTGTGGGCCTCGCGGTGTGATGTGACTCATACCCCAGGGGGCAAAAGTACCTCAATCGATCAATCAGCGACATTTATTGAAATTTTTCCTGTGTGCAAGTCACTGTACTAAGCACGTGGGAGAAGTACGATACGGCAGGGTCGATAGATACGTTCCCTGCCCACAAGGATGTTCCAATCTACCTCAAAACACCTACCTATTCTGGAGGTCACATGAATCTTCAAGCCATTCCAAGAGGAAAGAACCAAAGGCACTTGATGAAGAAAGGAACCTGTCTGCCAATCAATCGATGCCGGGTGCAGAATGTCTACTGAGAGACAAGCTGGGTTCTAAGTGCTTGGGATAGTAGAGCGTAAGCAAGACACACTTTTCCTATTCTCCAGAAACTTAAAACTACATAGGGAGATGGATGAAAATGAATTACCTATAGCAAAAGCAGGAGGACTAAGAGGAATGAAATGTGCAATCATACCTCTAGGTCACGATGAAACAGACACATAAATATTTGAATATATAATTGACAATAAATGTATACATATGTGTTAATGATGGAATTGTACCACTGAAGCTTTAAGTGTTGAAACAGTAGTAATAATAATAGTCATGGAATTTATTAAACATTCACTATGTGTCAGGGACTATACTAAGCACTGGGGTGGAAACCAGCAAATCGGGTTGGACATAGTCCCTGTCCCATGTGGGGCTCAGAGTCTCAATCCCCATTTTACAGATGAGGTCACTGAGGCCCAGAGAAATGAAGAGACTTGCCCAAGGTCACACAGCAGACAAGTGGAAGAGGTGCGATTAGAACCCAAGTCCTTCTGACTCCCAGGTTCATGCTTTATCCGCTATGCCATGCTGCTTCTCTGCAATGTGCATTGCATGTATAAAGCCCGTCGATTAGACTGTAAGCCCGTCAAACGGCAGGGACTGTCTCTATCTGTTGCCGACTTGTTCATCCCAAGCGCTTAGTACAGTGCTCTGCACATAGTAAGCGCTCAATAAATACTATTGAATGAATGAATGAATGCTCTCCCAAGTATGCTTTTCTGCATACAGCAAGTTTTCAGTAAATACCAGTGATTAATGGTACGAAAAGCATGTATTGAGCACCCTGGGGTGCAGTACACTGCCCTGAGAGCTTAGGAAAATACAACAGGAATAGGAGAGATATTCCCTGTCCACAAGGAGTTTCCATTCTGAAAGCAGAGAAATTTTTACAAATGTGGTAATCAGAATACATTGATTGTACAATCTGTCACGCGTATATTATGTTAGTGCTGAGGGAGAGTATGAATCTACTGATGAATATACTAACACTAGGCTTGCTGACTAACCTCTAGGATGTAAATTTGTTTTGGGCAGGGAACGTGTCTACCAATTTTGTTGCATTGTATCCTCTCCTAGGGCATAGTACACTGCTCAGCACACAGTAAATGCTCAATAATTGCCATTGATTGACTGATTGTTGATGGGTAGATGTGGCACGAATTTTGGAAGGTTTTTCTGAAGAGATGGAATTTTAGGATGGCTTTGAAGGAAGAGAGAGCATAATAGGGAGTTCTAGGCAGGGTCAAAAACAGATTAGCAACAGGTCAATAGTTTTTATCTCTGGGATTGTTGTAGCCATCTGGGCTATGACTTGGCCAGTGGCTATTAGAAATAAAAGGTTAAAGGTCCAAACTTCCCATCCAAATGATGTATATGTAGGTTTCTGACCCCATGATCAAATCAAAGCCCTTTCTTCTAAAATGAGGAGGAACCTTTTAAATGAAAATGCAAATTTTAGTTCCTATAACTATTCCTCTTCCTCATGCTCAGATTTCTTCCTTTTCCACACCATCCACGTCACCGGTAGAGAAACACTTTTTGTGGATTGTACTTTATATCAACACTCTTACAAACGGGTGGCAATGAGGTAGTTTGGCCACATGAAGAGAGCAAAGAAATAGAAGACGGGGAACCTGGGTTCTAATAATAATTGTCATCATCATAACTGTGGTATAAGTTAAAGGCTTACTAAGTGTTGGGGCAGATACAAGATCATCAGGTCCCTCATGGGACTCACAGTCTAAGCAGGAAGGAAAATAGGTATTGAATCCCCATTTTGCTCAGAGAGATTATTGTGACTCCCCCAAGGACACACAGCAGACAAGTGGAAAAGTGGGGATTAGAACTCAGGTCCCTCTGGCTCCCAGGTCCATGCCTGTTCTCCGAGGCCACACTACTTCTTGCTGCTAGTGGGATAATCCCAGTTCTCTCATTAGCCTGCGGTGTGATCTAGGATTTAACTAAACCTTTCTGTGGCTCAGTTTTCTCCTCTAAAAGATATCTGCTCTCCTTACCTATGACATAAACTGAGAGACAGAGACTGAGTCTGATTAATTATATTTATATTTACACCAATACCTACTACAGTACTTGGGACATTGTAAGCACTTAAAAAATATTACCATTATATTGTTTTATTCCTGAAGGAGCTTCCCCTCCCCCAGCACCGTACTTGTCCGCTCAACTGTATATATTTTCATTACCCTATTTATTTTGTTAATGAGATGTACATCACCTTGATTCTATTTATTTGCTATTGTTTTAATGAGATGTTCATCCCCTTGATTCTACTTATTGCTGTTGTTTTTGTCTGTCTCCCCCGATTAGACCGTAAGCCCGTCAGAAGGCAGGGACTGTCTCTATCTGTTACCGATTTGTACATTCCAAGCGCTTGGTACAGTGCTCTGCACATAGTAAGCACTCAATAAAGACTACTGAATGAATGAATGAATAAAATATGCAATGTGGAGATAAACTGTGGATGACCGTCTCTCTCTTCTATCAAATGGATCTGGAGTATATCCTCATCTCCTTCCGATTCAGAAATGACAACGTCAGGGGGTCTCAGTTTTGATCTTTAAGGTAATGGTTGGTTAGTTGCCTATGGAATTTACTAAGTACTTGCTATGGGCCAATGCAATGATAAATTCTAATCGATATACGCCCAACAAATCAGACAAATTCCCCATCCAGAATAGAACTCATAATCAAGGCTAGGGTAGAATGATAACTGGACTGAAACCACACCAAACAACAGAGTTAAAAAGCCAAGACAATAATATGAGAACAAGTAAAAGCACAGAGCTTGGACTTGATAATCCTCAGAGGCCCCACTTCTCCAAGTAAACAGTCACTGTTTGATCTTAGGTCAATAGGTCCTTGAAGTGTCTTAACTCTATGATAGGATAATTGACTGGTTTGGTTGTAACAAAGAGTAGGAATTAAGGCACTTGGGGGCTCCCTGTTTTTCAGATTCCGCACCGTGATTTTCTTTGCATTTTGTGAAATGTAGCCAGGAAATACAGTCTGTCAGTCAATCGTATTTATTATGAGCTTACTGTGTGCAAAGCACTGTACTAAGCACTTGGGAGAGTACAATATAACCGACACAATCCCTGCCCATAATGAGTTTAGAGTCTAGAGGGGGAGACAGACATTAATAAAAATACAGATTCGTACATAAGTACCGTGGGGCTGGGAGAGGGAAGAATAAAGGGAGCAAGTCAAAGCTATCCAGAAAGGAGTGGGAGAAGGGGAAAGGAGGGTTTAGGGACGAGGTTGAGGGAAAAGGTACCTAGGGTTTATTTCTAACCATTCCTGTCTCGACTATTTCATCAATCAATCCTTCGTATTTATTGAGCTCTTACTATGTGCAGGACACTCTACTAAGCCCTTGGGAGAGTACAATATAACAGAGGTGGTAGACATGTTCCCTGTCCACTCTGAGCTTACAGTCTAAAGGACCAAGACAGGGAATGGCCAAGGTAAGTAGTGAGTAAATTAAGGAAAGGTAAGTTATTAAGATAAGTAGTAACAGAAATGGTGTGATCTAGTGGATGATAATAATAATAATAGTTTTATTTTTGTTAAGCACTTGCTTTGTGCCAAGCATTGTACTAAGCATTCGAGTAGATATAAAATCATTGGGTCCCAAATGAGGTTTACAGTCTAAGTGGGAGGGAGAACAGATATTAAAACCCCCTATTGCAGATCAGGGAGCCAAATCACAGAGAAGTTAAATGACTTGCCTAAATTCACAAAGCAGGCAAGTGTCAGAGATGGGATTAGAACCCAGGTCTTCTGCCTCACAGGCCCATTCTCTTTCAAATGGGCCATGCTGCTGCTATCCATTCTGTGGAGAGAATACAGGACCAAATTTGGGGAAACCCAGTTCTTCCCTGTTGCGTGACCTTGGAAAAGTCACTTGACTTCTCTGTGCTTCAGTTCACTCATCTTTAACCCGGGGAGTTCATCCCTATTCTCCCACCTGCCTTTGACTGAGAATCTCATGCGGGACAGGGAACTTTGATTGGATTGCATGTGTGAATCCCACTGTTTAGTATAGCAATTGCCACATAAGTGCTTAAACAATATCACACTTTTTATTAAGTATAAGTATACTGGATCTCCCCAGAAAACAACACACTTCATATATACACAAAAGGGACTCAACCAAAAAAAAAACTACTGAGGAAGAAAAGAGTAAAGAAATAGAATTAGAAAAAAATACCTAAAATCCTCAGACATAAGGGAAATGTGAAGGTGGCGATTGCAGGAGAGAATAATAATAATAATAATTATGGTACTTCTTAAGTGCTTACTATATGCCAGGCACTGGGACACATACAAGCAAATTGGATGGAAGACAGTCCCTGTCCCATGTGGGGCTCACAGTCTCAATCTCCGTTTTACAGATGAGGTAACTGAGGCACAGAGAAGTGAAGTGACTTCCCCAAGGCCAGACAGCAGACAAGTGGCAGAGCCAGGATTAGAACCCATGGCCTTCTGACTCCCGGGCCCCTGCTCTATCCACTACATCAGGAGGTAGAGGGGAACAGAGTTGGAATAATCAAGAACAGGACTCAATTTTACTGCCAAGGAGGGATTTTTAGAATCTTTAACTACAGGCTTTGGTACTGCCAGGGGATTCACACCAATGCACTTGCCATTTAGGATGAAGGAAAGCAATCAGAATGGGATAGGAGTGAAATTGTGTGAAGTGACAGTCAAAACTTAGTTGAAAAAATATGACAATGAAAAAGAAAGACAAGGCAGCTGGGCCCTTATTTTGGAAGGCTATGATACAATTTTCTGGGCTTAAATCAGTTATCTTAACCTAGAACATTTGAGGGCCACACTTAGGGCGTTTTAATGCTCACCTCCTTGATGCATACTAATGAATTACTCAGACTATTCAGGGCTCCACCCCACCAAAAAAAGAGAAGAAAAACCCTCACTTTTGGTTTCAGTCAGAGGATATATTGGGATCTAAAATATGTAGATAATCTTCTAAAGTCAACATGACAGTGAGTTATTCCCAAACGACCAGAGAAAACTGAACTTGTCACAAACTACCACCCCCGCCCCCCCCACCAAAATCCTACTCTAGTAAGATCTGTAGTGATAATGCCAACATCGATGAACTGGGATAATCAAAATGCTGATAAACTCATGCACTACCTACAGGTGCTCATATGGCAAATATCAAATATTCTGAACACTTGTACTGCAGAAATTTGTTCTTAAAATAGAGGATCTCCTCAAGATGTTTATGTTACTGTGAATAGGAAATCTATCTTTCTACTTCCCCATTCAGGTTCTGATTTTGGCAGATTCCTTATCTATGCTACAGTCTGAATTATATTCCCTTAGCTAGCATCTTTCTGTGGGTTATCACAAATTCCTCCACATATGCTTGCCTTATCAGACCCGTCTCTCCTAGAGACTTTACAGCTCCTCCCATGGCTGGTGTGCCTGGACCCTTGGGCAAACCCTTTAGATGAGTTAAAGATTAAACACTGGAGAAAGCTTGACTCTTTAAAGGAACACAGGGAGATTCACTCTGCCTTCTGGCTCTCTCTATTGAGAATAACGGAAGCTCCCTTAGTTCAAGGTAATTCATCAAACTTTTAAATTTACAGAACAGAGATTCCTCTAGACTGTAAAATCCTTGCGGACAGGGAATCTGTCTTCTGACTCTGTAGTATTGTGCTCTCCCACGTACTCAGTACAGTGTTCTGCATATAGTAGGTGCTCAATAAATACCATTGATGGATTGAATCTGACTAGACTGCAGTCAAATCCAGGTGAAAGAACTATGTAGTTGTGATGAAGCAGCAGCAGCATGATCTAGTGGAAAGAGCATAGGCCTGGAGTCAGCGGATCTGTATTCTAATCGTGGTTCTGTCTGTTGGATGGCCTTGGGCAAGTCCCTTTGATCTATATACCTTGGGTTCTTCATCAGTAATATAGGGATTAAGTGGGATTCTCAGTCTCTCCCTTCTTACACTGTGAGCTCCATGTAAGAGAAGGACTGGGTCCTTGCTAAACCCCTGATAACCGATTGAGATGTAATCTCTGTCCCACACAGGCTTCACTATCTAAGATTCAGAAAGAATAAATCTCCTATTCTCATTCTACAGGGAAAAAACTGACCTCGGGTGAGTCAATTCACTGAGCCGAGCATCACTCGGTAGCCCCGTGGCAGAGCTGCATCGCTTGACTCCTTTCCCCCTGCTTTTTCCACTAGAACATGCTGCCTCCCATAATTGGGTTAAATGCACCGCTAGAGATCGGGGAGTCCACGGTAGAAGCAGAAATGAGATCTCCCTGGACCACCGTGCAAGTGGACTGGCCAAGATGCTTGTGACATCTGTGTGGAAACAGATGTGCTACCATCAGGCTTGTCTAAAGTGCATTAAGCTACCAGGTATTTCACCTGGCAATGCTTTGAATGGGAGGAGGAAGATTTCAGCTTGGATTTCTGAGTTTAAGCCCTCAAATAGCATCTGAGCTCTGTTCCGCATTGTGGGCTCGTTGGGTGTTCTGTGATTTCTCTACCTGGAATTGACTACGCTCCGGCAAATTTGAACTAAGCAGGCTTTCTCCAGTGATTCCTTGGGTCTCTCTTCTTCAATATAATACGACATCACTCATTCCCTTGTGCGGCGATAACCCCAAACACAGGACCCACCCCCAACTGTAGCTGATCAATCTGTCTTCACCAACCCCGTGTGGGGGATTTCCCAGCATAAAACCAACAGAAAAATCCCCAGCGTTTTTATAACTCACTCGCTACGTTCTCAGATGCCTTATTGCTTGACTTCTGACATGACTCTTTTCAGAGTTTTGTTTGCTGCCGTGTCTTGGTGTTTTATGTAGTGTTAGACAAAGCCATTAGAGTGAACATTTGGAAAGGGGGGGAAAAAAAAAAAACAGTTGAAAGAAACGAGGTTTCTTTCCAAAAAGGTTCAATGCAGGCTCCAAATGGATTTCAGCACGGAAATGCTGGCTCTTACGCATGTACCCTTCAGTGGCAAAAGAAAACAGGCTACCATTATTAGAAATTTTCTACAGCTAAAGATGTAACATCATAGCTAAATTCAGTCAGAGACAGGTTGAGCAACAAAAGCCAGGAGCCAAAGCAGTCTAGTCTGCTCTGAAACTTGATTCAGGCACCAGATTATGAATAGATTTAACTAGTTCACCAAATGAAAATGTAGATTTTGGCACTGTCTGAATTTTTTTTTTCATATGCTATATGTGGAGTCCCAGTACACACTGAGGGGATATGAGAAAGAGCTTTTTATATTATATAGCTACTTGACATTCATATAAAATCCAATTAACCCCATAAATGCCAAAAACCTGAAGTGACTCCCTCTGCTTGTCTGGCACACTATGAGGGGAAAATTTGAATGCAACTCTGTACTGTCCTATGAAAAACATGGCAAAGCAGAAAACAGGCTAATAGGAAAGCAGTGACAAATTGTAACTTTATTATTAAATTGCTCCCATCCAGTCTCACTCCTTTCCTCGGTCGGATCGGGGTATGGCAAGAGACTTAAATCCCAAAACAGGTAAGTAGCCCTTGGTTGGAAAGGATATGGAAATCAAGCTTTGAACTGCCTTGAGACGTCTCAGATTCCCTCTCTTTTCCCAATGAGTCCACTTGTGTGTGCCACTGACACAATCAACCCTAAATCCTCCCCCCTCACCCCAGCTATTTTAGTATGGTCCGCAGAGCACTACATTTTAAAACAAGGGAAATGGATTATAGTTGACGGCGGGGGACGAGGGTAAGAAAGAAAAAAAAAACCCACTTCGCCCTCTTACCCAGCTTCTCCTCAGACTTAATGGTTGAACCTCCCAGTGATTTTCAGGAAAGTTCCATTCATGCAGCGTATTGTTCTATCCCAAGCACTTAATACAGTGCTTTGCTTAATACAGGTTTGACTAAAAGTGATTAATTAACGAGCTAATTCTTCAGAGCTCCATATCAGCAGGATGAGAGGAGCCCTGGACCACAAGAAAATGGAAGGAGTGTTAGTTCTGAGGTCACAAGAACACTGTCAAAAGCGGAAACTTGAAGCTCTACCTTTAGATTATGAGAAAATCTAATAGGGAAATACGTTTTATAAATCCAAAAGGGTAGGACCGCTCAGGGATCCTCTGTTTTATTTGAAACACAAAGACCACAGCACAGAGTCAAACATCCATGAGACTAACTCTGTATTTGTTGGGTCACAATGAAGATCTAAACCAAATGAAAGGCAGAAGTTTAGAAACCAGGGAAAAAGAAATTGAACACACAAAGGAAAAGGAAAACAATATTTACTATTCCTTTACCATTACTATTATTTCTCTGATTTACTATTTAGTTACTGTTAACTTAGTTTCAGAACTATTTCTAACCCTAATGTTCTACAACTTGAACCTCTCTGAAATACTGTTTTTCTCTTTCTCATCACAGTCAAAACCACCACCCTCCTCTCTACCCTTAATGCCCACAACCTAGGCATTATTCTTGACTCCTTCTTCACTTTCAACCCTCAGATTTGGTCAGTCACCAGTCCTGCTGGTTCTCTATCCACATTTTCAGAATCTGCTCCCGACCCGTCATCTGGACACCGGCCTTGTCCCAATACTTAAATCCCGGCTCAACTCCTGCAATGGCCTCCTGACCTGACCTCCCTGCCTCCAGTCTCTGCCCTCTAGTTCCTGCTCCACTATGCAGCCTGGATCATTCATAAAAAGATACATTTAAAGTCACATCTTCTCCAAAAAACCTTCCCCGATTAAGCCCTCTTTCCCCGCGCTTGCTTACCCTTCTGCGTCCCCTAATGTGTTTGGATCTGTGACCTTGGGACATTTGATATTCACCCCACCCCAACCCTACGGCATTTCTGTACATATCTTTAAATTATACATTATAAATTACTTATTGATTCACACCAATGCTTGTCCCCTCCTCTACACTGTAAACTCCGGGCAGAGAACATGTCTGCTAATTCTGTTGTATTACACTCACCCAAGCACTTTATTCAATGCTCTGCATGTAGTAAGTGCTCAATAAATACCAGTGATTGATTGATTTATCTCCCTGTTCAAAAACCCCAGTGGTGGCTTGCGCTTTACTGCATCAAGCAAAAAGGCCTGATCATCACCTTTTAGGCTCTTAACTCTCTTCCTCTTACTTATCCCTTCTCTTCTCCCACTAAACGCCAGCCGACGCACTGTGCTTCTCTCAAGCCAAGCTATTTAATGGGACTTGTCCTCTCCCAACACCAGCCTCTTGCCTGAACCTCCCTCCTCCTTCCCATCCTGAAGACTATTACTCTCCCCATATTCACAGCCCTTCTGAAATACCATCTTCTTCAAAAAAACATCCCCAATTAATTTCTGATTTCCCCACCCTCTAACCACTCAACTGCTACTTCAGCACCCTGCTTAATAATGATGATAATGACAATAATGGTACTTGCTAAATGCTTACTATGCGCCACACACTGTTCTAAAGGTTGGGGTAGAGACAAACTAGTCAGGTTGGATGTGTTCCCTGTCATACATGGGGCTCACACTCTTAAGCCTCCTTTTACAGCTGAGGTAACTGAGGCCCAGAGAAGAGAAGTGACTTACGCAAGGTCACACTGCGGACATGTGACAGAGCCGGGATTAGAACCCATGACCTTTTGACTCCCAGGCCCATGCTCTATCATTAAGCTACACTGCTTCATCTAATGCTTCTAAGCACTACAATACTCACATACCCGATAAGACTTTGGCCCATATCTTTATCTTCCATTTCTTCTTCCTATGTTGCAAGTTATTTTAATGTCTGTCTCCTCTGCTGGATTGAGGGGAGGTAAAAATTCTACTCACTCTATTGGACTCTCCCAAGTTCTTAATACACTGCTCTGCACAGAGTATGCACTCAAATGCTACTGACAGATTGACAGGGCATCAAAATCCATTCATTTGGTTCCACTTCATTCAGGACTTAGCGATTCAAATACAGATCTGAAAGAAGTAGCATTTAAGGGTAAAGCAGAGTTAAAAGCGAAGCAGCCTAGCTCGGTGGAAAGAGCATGGTACCTGGGAGTCAGAGGATGTGGGTTCTAATCCCAGCTGTACCACTTGCCTGCTGTGTGACTTCAGGCAAGTTACTTAATTCATCTGTGCTGCAGTTTCCTCATGTGTGAAATGGGGATTCAATACACGTTCTCCCTTCTACTTACACTGTGAAGCCCAGTGTGGGATGAGGACTCTGGCTGGATTATCTTCCATCTACCCGGCATTTATTCATTCAATCATATTTATTAAGCGCTTACTGTGTGCAGAGCACTGTACTAAGTGTCTGGGAAAGAACAATACAACAATAAACAGTGACAATCCCTGCCCTCAATGAGCTCATAGTCTAATACCGTACTTGCCACACAGTGAACAGTTAATGGAAAAAAATTATTAACAATGATAATAATGATAAAATGCATGGCCCCGCAATACAGTAGGAGGCTGGCAGCTATTTTAGTGAGCCCTAAGTATACAAAGCTTTGCTAAAAAGGAAGTAAAAAATTGAAATTCCTTTCCTTACACAACTGGTGCTGGCTTAGAAGAGAGAGAAAATCCTCTAACTTCTGTTCTGTCTTTAGCTAGCAGTAGGACCCGGGTTCAATAAAAGCAAAATCTGTCCAAATATTTTCCTTTTTTTTTTTTTTTTTAAGATTAAGATGGAGGGAAGGAAAAGATAAATCAGATTAAGGTATATTTCAAAAATGGTTCATGCCTAAAGTAACATTGCGCAGCTATACCAAAAGTCTATTTCCTTTAAGGTTTCAGTAAAATAGGAAAGACAATTCTAACAAGACCTCATTGATTGCATGTGATATAAAATGCCCATTCTGTGTGAATGGAACATTTTAAAATATTCTAAAGTTGTTTAGCAACCTCTGTGACATTATCTTATTTTATTTCATTCCCCAGGAAATTTTTTTTACTAGAGAGAGAAAATCTAGCACGCTTTGGAAAAAAGAGACACAGTGATTAAGAAAAATGTTTGTATGATGCTCTCTCCCCAAAATAGCCTTTTCTCGCAGAGGATTGAGCCATATAATCATGCTGGGTCTAATTCCTAATTAAGTTGGGACTATACTAGCAAAATATTCCTATCAAATGGGTGAACACACACTAATTTCAGATTTTCAAGCAACTTATTTCCACTAGAAATATCCTAATATTTATACTGAGTGTCTTTTTTCATGCAGATTATATCTAGATAGTTTGTGGAACTCATCCAACAATAAAGTAACCTTCATGACATTCAAGTCACAATAGAGGGAAAAGGAAAATAACTGGCCAATTTCAAAACTCTACACCTTGGTGGCAAAAGCTAAAAGCCATCACTTATTGTTCACTTTTCTCTATTGGCCTGACTACTGTTCATTATGATTACAGTATGTGTATATGAAACAGCCAAGAATATTTATACACTGAAAAGAAAATATACCCATGGATTGTCTCATGTATACAAACGGATGACATTCTGCAGGATCAAAAGCAACTTTCATGAAAGAAAGAGAGGTGGGCATTTCACACGTAAAGGTTAAAAAATACCCACAATGCCTCAGACCACATATGCACAGTTAGAAAAACAAACATAAGACCTCTAGAGGTATATTTTGATTACAGATGCCAGTTCTCTGTGGTTGGCTTTCGCTCTGATTCCTTTCAGGTATGTGATCTAGGAAGTAGTAAAAGGTAGATGTTTAAAAAAGAAAATACAATAAAGAAAAAAAGTGTCAAAGGATCGACAGAACCCATGCATATTTTCTGTCTTCTTGGCTCAGATATATTGTGGTGGAAAAACAGTATAAGCATTTGGGGTATTTCATTAGTAAAGATAATACCCGAGTGGGTTATACTTGCTTGGTCTGGTTACACAATTGAGATTTTAGCCTCCAAAGCGCTACCACCCCAGGAAAAGGAAGCAGCTATTTCTACGATCTACGACTGGAGTAGATATATCAGGACACATCGGCCCAGTGGCATCGTTTTGTGTAATTAGCACTGTACGGGATTATCAGAAATCTTTAGGCTAGGGGACCATCTCTAGTTCAAGGCACTGATCATTGGAGAAATCAGGAGACCAAAGCGAGGCAGTACTATCTGCAAACCAGAACCACGTTGACAGGAAAGAAAGGTAAAGTTCTCCTTCATCCCTCCTCCATTTTTAGAAATGAGTAGATTCCAAAGAGCCAAATGAGTGGATTAACTCTTAGCCCCAGAGGTGCCATTTTGATCAACAACTATTTATGAGCAGGCTTTGTAAGCACAGCTCTCCCCGGAGCGGTGATGGAAATAGAGAGCACTGATGAATTAATTGCTCCTATTCCCAAGGGGCTGCTGGAGAGTAGGATCTATTTTTTGTCCTCTTTACCAATGGGGTTTGAGGAGTTTTCACCCAGATGGCAATGAGCCAGAAGAGATGCCTTATGGATATTTTCATAGAAATAGTCTGCAAGGGAGCAAGAAATTATCTGTCAGGGATACATACCCTCATTGATACATCTTGCCGTCAGCCATTACTTTTTTAAAAAGAATGATGACGCTACCTGTGGTCCAGTGAAGCGTGTTGCAAATTAAGAAGCTTAAAAAGTAATTTGAACGTTCCTTCTAATTCTGTGGATATCATAGCTACAGGATAGAATAACTTTATTTGCCCGATTTGATGGTCTATCTAACCGAATGCTTAGTACAGTGCTCAACACATAATGAGCACTTGACAAATCCCACAGTTATTATGATTCACCGGATAAAGCATCTTTTAATACTGTCTTGAAGTGGACTTGATTTCCTAAAAGGACTTAATATCACTTAGGTCGTCCTCATCTTTGATTCTACATCATCGACAATCTCTCAAGATGCTAAGAAAAGAAAGTGGGTCTTATTTTTCTTAACTTTGCCTCACTTCTAACCTAATCTCCGGCACTTAATCCTTAGTGACTTTCACCTGAGCCTCTAAGATGATTCAAGAGTCCTTGCTCGCAGTCGAATCAAGCTCTTAATGGTGATTTGGTGTTTTGGGCTTCTCAAGCCGGGAGACTCCAACTCGGAACAGGGAGACTCCGTCACTGTCCGCTCGACTTTCCTCTGCGCTCTCGTCCCTTTGTCTCTGGATTCAATTTGCTCCTCTGTCCCACCCTGGAATTCTAATTGGCTGGAAGTGGATCTTCCTTCCACGGGGAAAGTGAAAGGCAGTGCGACTGATCCACTCCCGGTATCGCTAAATTCTTTCGGGGTGGGGAGTGTCTTTGATATGAAGATTGGCCCTCTGACTCCCAGGGCAGTGAGTTTCACACTGGGTGAGATCTCAGCACAGAGAATCCACATGCTGTTTTTGATATTCATTAATCATCCAGCTAATTTGTTTTCACACAGGAGCGCTGACAGCAAATGAATGTTATTACAGCAACAGTGTACTGCATAATCCAGACTATTATGGCATTAACATGTATGGAAACGACTGCTCTGTGTTCAGTTCTGCTCCATTTTGTACCCAACTGTAATTGTAAATATATCTATTTTTATTCACATCTGCTGAAAGCATTGGACCACCATATGTGATGGGGGAACATGAGGGGATTCTTACTCTCTCTTCTCCTTATCTTCCAAACCTGAGGTGGAACCAGGCTAGGGACTCCTCCCTGAATTAGAATTTGGGGTTTTATAGATCTATTTTGGAAATATACGCACTCCTTTGTAGGCTTATCCATTCGGTGATGAAAGTTAATTCCTCATTACGCCACTTTTGTGTTTTCTTTTTCGACCAGAGTAACCTCTTAGCTGTCAACTCTTAAAATACACATTTATTCTGAGACTTCCCACTCCTCTGTAGGGTTAGTGGAGTGCACCAAAGTTAAAAGGCCCTTGGTGTGCGTCATGTGATTTGGAGAGATTCTGTATTCTCACAAATCAGTTCACCATACAGCACCTAGGAGAAGCAGCATGGCCTAGTGGATTGGGCAAGGGCCTGGGAGTCAGAAGGTCTTGGGTTCTAATCCCAGCTCCACCATTCGTCCGCTCTGTGACCTTGGGCAAACCACTTCTCTGTGCTTCAGTTCCCTCATCTGTAAAATGGGGATTGAGACCACGAGCCCACATGGGACATGAACTGTGCCCAACCCAATTCGCTTGTATCCAGCCCAGCACTTAGTACAGTGCCTGACACATAGTAAGTGCTTAACAAATTCCACAATTATTACTATTATGATTATGGTAATGGAATACCAATCTGAGATGGAAAGTCAGACAAGGAATGATGAGTCCCCATGTCATTTATCAGGAGATCATAGGCACCATCTATCATTCATTCATTCAGTCGTATTTATCGAGCGCTTACTATGTGCTTCCAGAAGCAGCATGGCATGGTGGAAAGATCACGGGCTTAGGAATCAGAGGTCCTGAGTTCTAACACTGGCTCTGCCACTCATCAGCTGTATGACTTTGGCCAAGTCATTTAACTTCTCTGAGCTTCAGTTACCTCATCTGTAAAATGGGGATTAAGACCGTGAGCCCCACGTGGGACAACATGATTACCTTGTATCTACCCCAGCACTTAGAACAGTGCTTGGCACATAGTAAGCACTTAACAAATACCATCATTATTATTAGTATCTTGATGCACTTGTAGTCCTGATGGCTTTCTCTGAGACACATCATATTGCGCTTAGACTGAATCTCATCGAACACTTTCCTGCTAATTCACTCAACTTATGAAATCTGCCAGCTTGACATTTGCCACCTGTAAGAGTTGAGTGTATTTGGCCAAAAAAAATCAAAAAATCTAAGATTTCATCTGAGTATCCCATTTTCTAGAAATAAGTCACTCCTGGTTCTCCAGTACACGATCCCATCCCACCCACCAGTTTGCCTTCACCTTTTAAAATAAGTTCTTCACTGGAAAGAAATGGTCCTATCTTTGAAGTGTTTATCTTCTGTTATCTGTGGCTCCTTGTACAGTAGCCAAGTTGTGGTTCCCTTGATTGCCTCACTCATTTTGTTATTAGAGGAATTCTGAGCCTCTGTCAATGGGGAACTATTTTTCTGTCTTCACTCGTGGCTTACCACTGGAGTCCCTCTTCATCAGAACACTCTGTCAGAAAGTTAAACTACGTCTCTGCTTCTTCCTTCCCTCTTGTTGTTCAAACGTCTAGAGCTACAATGTTTGCCTATCCTTTATGCATGAGGAAAGGTGACTATTGATGCTCAAAAATCTGGGCTAGCCTGCCTTACCCATGTTGATCTTCACAAGGGTTAAATCTTGGGGGAAACCTGCAGACATTTGCAATTAACTGCTTTGTTTTCAACAATAAACCTCTGACATGTGAAAAGGCACTCATGACTCCCTTAAAGTGGTACAACAGTGAAAAATTCAAATCTTTTCATCTAGGTTAAACTGATCGGGATCCTTTTAGGCAATTCTGGGTGAAAGTACTTTTCCTCAATAAGAAAATGCATACTAAATTTTCATATATATATATATATATATACTATGTAAGTATATATAGATAGATAGATACAGATACATATGCTACTCCTCACAGGATTATCTCTACCACATAACTTCCTCTCCCCAATTTTTGAAGGGGAAATAAAATAATATTTCTGTAGTCCATACAATAATCGTGGTAATCATGGTATCATTCATTCAATTCAATCATATTTATTAATCACTTACTGTGTGCGGACACTCTACTAAGCCCCTTGGGAGAGTAACATATAACAATAAGCACGCACATTCCCTGCCCTCAACAAGCTCCGTCTAACTCGGTTTGGCCATGCATGGATTTTGTGAATAACGACTGTGCACATTTTTCGGCGTGCTGCAACTCTGCCCACCCAATTCTTGTCGCTCCCTACTGTGACAGAGAAACATCAAGGGACAAGGTGAAAAAGACTAACTGTGTGGAACACTTACACCATAAAGCATTACTTCATTCAGATTTCCAGTTCCTAAGTTTTTGTGATGGAACTGGTTACAGTAGGAGACACCATCATTACATGAAGTGGATTCCGTACCAGTTCTTGGAATAACCATTTTAAAATGGAGAAAATAGAGAGTTGAACATCTATTTTAAGAAGCTACAATTAACATCCTATCTGGAGAGGAGAACATTATTATTTAATTTGCCCTATAAACATGCAATTTGGTGCAATTTGTATAATTAGTTTGAGCCAATTGATCTTAAAAAACAAAACAAACCGTAGATGTGCTTTATCTGGAATCAGATGAGCCGCCCCTCGGGGCAATTCCAAAACACTTACGAATTGCCTCGCATCCCTGGCAGCATAAAGCAAGTTCTATTTAGAGGCAGTAATACTTTACTCAGGTTTCTTCAAAGTGAGATTATAGTTATAGCTATAGCTTGGTGCATGTATCCTTGAGAGTCATTTAAAGATGAAGGATGCTTTATAGCTACCATAGATTCATTCGTTCATTCAATCATATTTATTGAGCACTTACTGTGTGCTCAGTACTATGTTTGGCATTTGGGAGAATACAATACCGTAATTAACACACAGATTCCCTGCTCACAACGAACTTACCATAGATACCCACACACGTCTAGCTATCAAAAGTGCTATTCTGCAACCTTCCCAACACTTAGCGTGAGTGGCACATAGCAGGTGCTTAGGAAACACCATAATTATCATTATTTTTACTATTGTTACATATGCCTTCACCATAATTGACACCTATGGGGAGAAAGATATTTAGCGATTGGCATAAGAGGCATTTGAATGGTTTACTGATGTGCCCGGAAACATGGCTTCCGTGGACACCAAGGTGGACGCCCTCCTGTAAATCTGAAACTCGGTGGGCAGGGTTGGGGGGAACCCCAGTAACCACGAGGGCTCCGAGCCCTCTGTCTGTGGAGGGAGCACTAATTCTACCTCTTGAGAGGAGGATCACACTGGGTATGATGTCAGAGATCCTCACTTCCTCCCCCAGTGGGCTCACTGGAAGTGGAGGAATCAATCAATCAGAGGTATTTATTGAGCAGTTACTAGCCTAGCGGGCAAAGCACGGACGTGGAAGTCAGAAGGATCTGGGTTCTAATCCCCACTCTGCCACTTGTCTGCTGTGTGACCTTGGGCAAGTCATTTCACTTGTCTGTGCCAAGGTTACCTCATCTATAAAATGGGGATGAAGACTGTGAGCCCCATGTGGGACAGGGACTCTGTCCAACCTGATTCCCAGATTAAGTCCCCCTTTTCTTCTGCTCCTCCTCCCCTCCCCATCACCTCAACTAGCTCGCTCAGCTCTACCCACCTTTCCGCCCCACAGCACTTGGGTATATATGTACATATTTATTATTCTGTTTATTTTATCAATGATGTGTGTATATCTATAATTCCATTTATGAATATTTTTATTTGTTTTTCTGTCTGCCTCCCCCCTTCTAGACTGTGAGCCCATTGTTGGGCATGGATTGTCTCTATTTGTTGCTGAACTGTACTTTGCAAGTGCTTAGTATAGTGTTCTGCACACAGTAAGCACTCAATAAATACAACTGAATGAATGAATTAGCTTGTTTCTACCCCAGCTCTTAGAGCAGTGCTGGACACACAGTAAGTGCTTAACAAATACCATCATTCATTCAATAGTATTTATTGAGCACTGACTATGTGCAGAGCACTGTACTAAGTGCTTGGAATATACAATTCGGCAACAGATAGAGACAATCCCTCATCCTCATCATCACTGTCCTGAGTGTTTGGGAGAATACAATATAACAGAATCAGCAGACAAGTTACCTGCTCATCACCAGGTTAGAGTCTCCGCGAGCAGAGTACCAAAGGTAAAATCCTGCTAAGTTGTGCCTGTTTCCCCCGTCTACATTACGGCCTTCTCTCCCTCTTACCCTCCAGGCATCACCTCTCCATCTCCCTCATGCATCTCAATTATTTCTCTTTTTTTATGGTATTTCTTAAGCTAAAACTATGTGCCAGGCACTGTACTAATCACTGGGGTAGATACAAGCTAATCAGATTGGACACAGTCCCTGTCCCACACAGGATTCACAGTCTTAATCCCTTTTTGACAGATGAGGTAACTGAAGCACAAAAAAGTGAAGTGACTGGCCCAAGGTCACACAGCAGACAAGTGGCAGTGACAAGATTACCACTCAGGTCCTTCTGACTCCCAGGCCCACGCTCTATCCATTAGGCCCCGCTGCTTCTCATCTTTCTTCCCAAACTTCCCTATCGGACTCCTCCCAGCTCTTTTTCCCACTCCACAGTTCCCTTTTTTCCCTCTCCGGGACGTCCGCATTCCCACTCCATTCTGAAATCATCCTTCGTTTCCCCACTCTGTCTCCTCTTCTCTCCCTCGCCAATCCCTCCCCACCTCTTTTCCCTGGAATTGTGAACTCCCTGACTTTTCCCTTCCATCCTCCTTGATCCAACAGGAACTTCTAAAACTGCTAAGACTTCCCAATCTTTTTCTCACCCCCAACCCTGTTCCCTCTGTGGAGTCCAAGTCACTGATTGCAGTAAATCCCACTACTTCATGTCTTCCCTTCCACTTCCTTCCTGCTGCAGCTGACATCTGTCATGAATGAGCATTTATTCCTCTGTGATTATTTAACCATGAATTCTGCTGCTGATGTGGGCCTGGGAAGAAAAGTTAATTCCCCAGAGTGAGAAGAAGCAGGATGGCCTAATGGGAAGAGCACAGGTCTGGAAGACAAGAGACCCTGATTCAAATCCTGGTTCTTCCACTTGTCTGCTGTGTCACCTGGGATATCTCTGGTCCTCAGGTTACTGATCTGTATAACTGAAACCACAGACTATCAACTTCTTATTTTCAGGGATCGTGTCTTCCAACTGTAGGGAAGCAGCGTGGGCTAATGGATACTGCACGGGCCTGCGAGCTAGAAGGACCTGGGTTCGAATATCGACTCCGCCACATGTCCGCTGTGTGACCACGGGTAACTCACTTAACTTCTCTGAGCCTCCATTACTTTATCTGTAAAATGGCGATTAAGACTATGTCCAACCTGATTTGTCTGCATCTACCCCACCACTTAGAACAGTGTCTGACACGTAGTAAGCATTTAAATACCATAAAAACAAACACAAAACCCCTCTATTTTAGTGTATTTTCCCAAGCATCAAGAACAGTGCTCTGAGTGCATTAAGTACTCAATAAATACCTTTCATTGATTGACTGACTGGATAAAATATCTGATCTCCAAACCTCTTAGATTGCCATGCCCTTATGGGATAGGAACTGCATCCAACCTGATCATCTTACGTCTATGTCTGTGCTTCACACACGGAAATTCTTCACCAGTCTGAAAACATAACACTTACTCTAATGAATGATAAAAGCATCACAATGGATCAGAGCCATGAAGGTTCCATGTCTGCTGATTCAACTGTTGGAATCCGTAAACAGACGGTATGCAGATATTTGATGGTGAGTTCCCTGAGGGACGGAGACTGTGTCCAAATCCATCCTATGCATTTTCTCCTAGCATTTAGTACAGTGCTCTATACTTGGCGGTGTTTGATAAATATCATCACTATACCTCCTGGTGCTTTCCCCACCTTATGAAGCAGAGGGAATGCCAAAGAATTTCATATATCCTACCATTAGCACCATCTCCGAGAAGGTACATGAGAGGGCTGACTGTAGGAACTTGCAAGAAATTCCACTGGTCTTCAACCCTGGCAAAATGCTAGCTAGAATCCAAGGTCATGGGCTTGCTAGATGAGGGGGATGAAGGCATTGTCAACGGTGATGGGAAAGTTGGGTGGAGGAGAGGATTTGTGAGGGAAGATCAGTGGCTCTGCTCCTTGCTTTCTATGTAACCTAAGCCAAGACACAACTTTTCTGTGCATCGGTTTCCTAATCGGCTGTTCCTCTTATTTAAACTGAGTCCCAAGTGGGGCAAGGTCTGTGTTCAACCTAATTATCCTTTATCTCCCCCAGGAATTAGTATAGTGTTTGGCACAGAGTAAGTGTTAAGCAAATACGACAATATCTGTTGTTCTATTTAGACTTTAGACGATAAGTTCGCTGTGGATGGGAAACATGTCTATCAACTCGATAATACTCTCCCAAGCACTCAGTATGGTACAGTTCAGTGTCTTCCTCTTCAGAGTATCACTTGTTTTAGGATCTAGGAAATGCATTATTGCTACTACTTTAATTTCAAAGTAATTTCAAGTAATGATACCTGGTTCAAATAAAAAAAAAGACTTTTGAAATTTTGCCCCAAATACATAACGTTTAGATATCCCCAAAACATATATGTACTTCTAAATGTCATCAAAACATAAAAATCCCATAACTGGTTTTACCAAAGAATAGAAAACACAACACCCCCAACTCCTTTCCAAAGGGAAGAGGAAAAAAAAGAAAGAAAGAAACAAGAGAAGCTACTTTGGCATTATTTCCAGCCTGGCTGAAATGAAGAGATGCCAGAAAAATCCCAGGGGGGGGACTCCTGTCTCATGATATCTCTAACCTGATTTCCAGGCCAGAGAGCTTCAGATGAATTTCCAAACTTTGAATGCTTATGCAAGGCAAACTTATGAACCTTTGGAGATTCATCCTTCATTAAGTTTGACTTCCAATGGGGAATAAGCAGCAGAAACAGATGGACTATTAAGGGAAAGGGCCTCCATGCAAATCATATTCGGAAAGAGCAAAACAAGGAAAACTGGAGAGGTACTCTAAGGTAGAGGCAAGATTCCTTCTAATTGGAAATAGAGATTCCAGCTTCTACAAGTCAGACAACATTGAGGGAATAGAAGAAATGAACGGGCTTCTTCATATATCTGCACACAAAGCGACTGCAGAACGACTCAGAGCAGCATGGCCTGGTGACTAGAGCAGGACCTGGGAGTCAAAGGACCCGGCTTCTAAAACCTGTTCCACCACTAATCTGCTCTGTGACTGTGGGCTACTCACTTCACTTCTCTCTGCTTCAGTTACCTCAGCTTTGACAATGGGGATGAAGACTGTGAATCCCACGTGGGACATAGATTGTGCTCAACCTGATAACCTTGTAACTACCCCGGCACTTAGAACAATGTCTGGCACACAGTACCCACTTATCAAATACCATATAAAAAACAAAGACAAACCCCCCCACCCTCCCAACCACAGTTAGCACGTGTGTGTTTTACTCCTATCTTCCACACTCATTTTTACCTATGTCCATATTCAATTATTTATGCAGCAGCCTCATCCTGACGTGTGTACTCCTTGTTTTGCTTCCTATCTCAATTAGTAAATAATTCGGTCTGCCCTTTCAGTGTGTAAATACCTTGTCGGCAGGAAGCGTAGACGTCTTGTTTCTGTTGCGCTCCAAGTATTTAGTAAAGTGCTTCGCACTCAGAAGGTGCTCAGTAAATAACTCGCACCTGACTGATCATTGTGGGAATCCTTTAGATCCACAGCTAAAACCCATTTTCCCATAGCACTGGCCTACCGAACAAATTAAAAAAGAACACGTAAACTTTCCCGTCTCGCTTAATACAATGCCCAGGGTTTAGTACAGTGTGACTTGCACATAGTAAGCGCTTAAGAAATACCATGATTATTATTAAGTCACTTAATTATTAAGTTAATGCACTGATGGCCAAAAAATCAAATGATGCAGAGGGAGGTCAGGTTCAAAACTAGATGGAGAAGTGGGCATGGAAGAACATGAAGGTAGAGACTCAGTGACATTACTATCTTTAACGAACCTAATCAATGAGCCCACTAGGATCCAATACGCACACACACACACACACACACACACACACACACACAAGTATTTAAAGTATAAGCAGTTTCTCTCTCCACTAGCTAATCGATCTAAGTCCACGACTAAACTGCAGATGGAAATGTTCCTTTCGTCTTTGCTAAATGAGTACGAGAATCATTCGAAGGTCGAGTAATTATCTATTCATCAAATGGCACACCAAACTGACTGATTTCTGCTCTATTCCTGCCCCTACCAAGGTGGGAGATTTGTCTTGCAGGAGTAATAGAGCACAGGATGGGAGAGAGGAATTCTCCACATGGCCCAGAATGAAGCAAAGCATGCATTCCCTGAGCTCTCGGCATGGGGTCTTGGTGAGGTCAGAGCTAAGGTGCTCCCAAACAGCAGAACTAATATTCAACCATCTGTAGCTGAATCAGTTGACTGGCAATTTCTGCTCTGCCCTCCTTGAATCTAAAGACCATTCATCTCCCAAGTGAGTCTTACAAATAAGTCATTTGTTCTGAAGACACTTATTGGTTCTGAAGTCTACATGATGAGGAGGAGGAGGATTTCTTAGTGGTTTCTTCACCAACACCTAAATCTGAATGATTCAGCAAAGATCAACTTAATTTCAGGCAATGTTTTCTTTCTGCTTTTGGAAAGAGATCCTTTTTCAGAATTTTCTCGGTTAAAATTCCGGTTTGCTTTCTTTTTCTCATCGTTTGCCTCCTGTCCAAGTTGTTTGCCATGGAGCAAAGGCTTTATTCGGTGGGGCACGTGAGTTGTAGATGGGCAGCAAATGTCTGTGCATTCTTGGTAATCATGTGGGCTGAATAACCCACTAAGGGGGACTCCAAAGGAAAGTTTCTTGCTTAAGGTCTTTCCTTCTCAAGAGCCTGTCACAGAGTGTAGCTAATTGTCAGCAGAGGCCTGAAATTCTAAACCGAATCCATGAACATTTAGTTAGAAGCAGATCTTGGCGGAGGAAAGGTTCCAGCAAACTTCCTCTCTTTCCCCTTCTTCCTTCCCTCTCCACCGCTCACGCTCCTATCATCAATCTGCTGTCTGCTGTCCAAGATTTCAGATGGAAACACCCCATGGCCTGTTTTCCACTACAGGTTAAAACTGGCTGGAAGGTTGTTACAATTTCTTTTCCCCCTCCAAAGACGTCTCCTGTCATATTAACATCATTAGGATTTTCTTTAGATAAGTTACCTGAGGTGAAGTCTAATTGGCGCCCTGGCCCCTGAAAGATGATGCCAAGGGCAAGAATGTGCCAGCCAAACTGAGGCATAGCTCGTCGGAGTTATAAGCTCGATTTCATGCCATGATTTAAGAAGCCGTGCGCTCAGGGCTGAAGATAAAACTTCTGTGCCTGTTAAGAAGCTGATAATAGGAACTGTATTTCCTCAATGGGGAGGAACTAACCAACGTTAAATAGTGCATTTAAGAGCATACCAGCCATAGATCGCATGACCAAACGTAGCTGAGTTTCCCGCAAAGCGAGGTTTAATGCCTGGTTTAGCCGAGTTAGAGGATCGGGTATGTTTTTTCTTCATTATAGGGATCTCTGGGATGCCAACAAGAGTTACAACAAAAATCCATCTACTGGCTTAAATGAAATTATGTTTTACAAACTGCTTTTTCATCATGGGAACGTGATGCACAAGGAAGGCAGAGGAGAATCCTTGAGTAGTTGTGTATTTTGGCTTGATCGGGAACAGAACGGTCCATTAAACTGAACATCCCACTGTGACTTGGATGGTTTAGATACGGAGAGATAACGGATATCAAGATGTCCTTTGGGCTTGAAGACCAGAATGGGCAGGGTTTCTTGTCCAAGGGAAAGAACTACCCAGAAAATGAAAAGCAGATGACATAATATGGTTAGTACCTCACCTTTACTACCCACCTCAGACAGAACCTATTTGCAGTGGCATCCAAGTCAGAATAACTTATCATTGTTTGTTTCATGGTACTCGCTAAGTGCTTATTACATGTCTACTGCAGATCAACGCAGAGCAGCATGGCCCAGTGACTAGAGCAGGACCTAGGAGTCAGAAGGACCTGGCTTCTATAACCTGCTCCACCACTTATCTGCTGTGTGGGCTAGTCACTTTACTTCTCTGTGCCTCACTTACCTCATCTTTGAAAATGGGGATGAAGAATCCTATGTGGGACACAGATTTTGTCCAACCTGATAACACTGTATCTACCGCAGCACTTAGGATAGTGTCTGCCACATAGAACACACTTAACAAATGCCATATAAAGAACAAACAGAAAAAAAACCCCAACTCCCGATCATAGTTAGCACTGTATGTTTTATCCTTTTAGTGGAAATCTTGGACTGTTCTCAGCACTGGGGTAAGTACAAGTCAATTAGGTCAGTCACAGTCCCTGCCTCCTACAGGTTTCACATTCTGAAGTAGGAGGGAGAACAGGTATTGAGTTGAGGAAACTGAGGTACAGAGAAGTTCAGTGACTTGCCCACGGTCACTCAGCAAGCAATCGACAGAGCCGGGTTTAGAATCTAGATCTTCTGACTCGTGGGTCCGGGCTCTTTCCACTACTCCACGCTGCTATCATCACCATTTATTTAATGGTCCAGGAAATATTATAAACTCCTTTCCACATCTTTTTATGTCATTGAAGTGACACGGCTATAAGAGAACCCTGAGCTTTCGAAGACCGAATAAGCAAAAGTCTAGAGGATCTAAATTCAATTTTATTAATATTCTTACCTCCCCAGAACTTTTTTTCTCTTAGGTCCAGTCTATTTTGGGGGAACCGTTGACTCTTGGGCCCAGACCAATGTGACAAAATGTTGTACTGCATTGAAGTCACAATTACAGTCTGTCACAGTGAGTTGGTCCATGGTATTTGAGTGCTTAGTCTGTGCAGAGCACTGAACTAAGTGCTTGGAAGAGTACAATTTAGTAGAGCTGTTAGACAAGATCCCCGCCCTCAAAGAACAGTCATTCATTCATTCATTCAATCGTATTTATATACTCAAGTCAGAGAGACCGACAGGAAATACTGACTACAGAGAGTAGAATTGACAGGTGTAAGATTAAGTCCTAAAGCGCTGTGCAGAGAGAGGTGGGGTGACTGTCATCAAAGTAGCGTGGCTTAGAGGAAAGAGCACGGGTTTGGGAGTCAGAGTTCGTGGGTTCTAATCCCACTAGTTCTGCTAGTCGGTCAGCTGTGTGACTTTGGACAAGTCACTTAACTTCTCTGTGCCTCTTACCTCATCTGTAAAATGGGGATTAAGACTATGAGCCCCACGTGGGACAACTAGATTACTTTCTATCTACCCCAGCACTCGGAACAGTGCTTGGCATATAGTAAACACTTAAATATCATCATTACTATCAGCGGGCCTAAGGAATACACACCCAAATCCATAGGCGATGCTAAAGGGAAGGGAGAGTTAATAGGATGGGGAAATGAGAGACTAGTCTCGCCTTATGTCTTTCAGTACAAGTGTGTTCCACACCCCACAGGTACTCAGTAAATTCTGTGGAATGACTATATGAGTCAGAGAAGATCTTGGAATAATGCACAATGGAAAACTATTTGGAAGAAACACCAGAAAAGTTATCTTGTATACCTCTCCGCACCCAAGGCACCTGATTACCTAAATTATTCATACAGATCACTAGAAATGATTCGACAAAGTCCTGTAGAAACCTGTGTCCAACACTTACTGATCAATAGTACTTATTTAGCAACCTGCATTAAGCCCTCGAGGGAGGACAACGGAATTAATCGAAGTAGTCCCTGCCCACGTGGCTCTTACATTTTAGGAAGGGAGGCAGACACTGAAATGATTTACAGATTAGAAGAAAGGGGGGAAAAGGATAGTTAGATGTGTTCATATTTAAGTAAGAGGCTATGTAAGATAGGAATAGGAACGTGTGGGAAGTTGCAATAATAATAATAAAAAAAAAATAATGGAATTTGTTAAAAGCTTACTCTGTGCCAGGTAGTGTATTAAGTGCTGGGCTCAACACCAGCAAATCGTGTTGGACACAATCCCTGTGCCACATAGGGCTCACGATCTTAATCTCCATTTTAAAGATAAGGTAAACGAGGCCCAGAGAAATTTAAGTGACTCGCCCACAGTCACTCAGCTGACAAGTGGCAGAGCCGGGATTCACACTCATGACCCTGACTTCCAAGCCCGTGTTCTTTTTCAGTGGAGCTAAAATTATCATTCCTTCAAGGAATTTGCATAGCAATTGGAGGGGGAAGATGGGATAATAGCTGGACGGTAAAGCGGGATTCAGATAATTTTTTATTTCAAAGGATAGAAGGGTGTGTAGCCTAGTGGAAAGAGCGAGGGTCTGGGAGTCAGGGAATCTGGGTTCTAATCCCACCTCTGCCACTTGTCTGTTGTATGACCTTGGGCAAGTCAATTCACTTCTCTCTGCCTTAGTTTCTTCATCTGTAAAATGGGGATTCAACACGTGTTCTCCCTCCTCTTAGACTGTGAGCCCCATACGGGACCTAATTATTTGATTTCTACCCCAACGCTTAGTATGGTGGTTGGCCTATATTAAGGGCTCAACACTGCCACAATTATTATGATTATTTTTATTAGAGAACATGAGCATATTTGAAGACATATTTGTCACGGGAGGACGATTTTCGGTAATATTTTGGGCTGCAAACTAATTGCAACTCGATTGCTACTGATTGATAGAATGTATTACAACTCCCTGTAATTCATTTCAGTGTCCCCTTTCCCCACTAGATCATTTGCTTCTTGAGAGCAGGGATCACGGCCAATAACTCTGTTTTACTCTCCCAAGTGTTTAGTACAGTGCTCTGCAAAAGTGCTCAATAAATACTGTTGATTGAAGATAAGTTTCATCACAATAACCACCTCTGTGACCCTTCTCAGTCAATCATATTTATTGAGCACTTACTGTGTGCAGAGCACTGTACCTAGTCTTGAGAGAGTACAATACAATAATTTAACAGACACATTCCCTGCCCACAAGGAGTTTACAGTAGAGAGGAATGGATCTCTAAACATCTTCAAGGGCTAGGCTTCCCTGGGAGTAATTCAGCTTGTGAATGCCATTCTGAGGTGTGAACAAACAAACCTCAGAGTATAATTCCTTGTTCTAATTTTTGCCAATTTGAGCATTATTTTTGACAGCTGACTTCCGGTGGGAGGGAAAAAAAGACGGTTGGGTGGCGGGGAAGAAGGTACCAGTGGTTAGAAGTAAACAGTAAAATGTGTGATGTGGGGATCGTGAATTCACTGACGATAAACACAATTCCTAAGGACTGGAAAATTTTCCATCTACCATGTTGCTTCTGGGTAATGATTTCTCATGTAGTAGGGGTGAATGTAATGCTATTTCACATTGGGCTTCCTACTCCATGGCGATGAAGGATCCTTAATGAATTCTGACCTTTCTTTATAAAATATGTTCACTGCACTAACCCCGAATAAAAGCAAAGGAAAGATAAGATGATTTATCATTTATTTTTCAGCAGTACCTCGCTGCACAATCAGATGGTTTAGAGATTAAGTTAAGGGGAGGAGAGAGAAAAGAAGTCACGCAGGATGGAAAACAAAACTCAAGCCAAGTTTTCTTTCTTTTCTCCCTCCCCCCGCCCTTCCACACACACACACCCTGCCTTTTTTTTTTTTTTTATTTCCAGTCCCACGTTGTGACTTTGACAAATGACGATGCAAGGAGAAAATTTATGCTGGGTCTCGGGGCATTAGCACATTATCACAAGCTAAACAGAGCCCTCAGCACGCCTCCGCTGGGAGCCATTGAGGAATTCTTTGAAAGTGATCCATGGGTGAGGGGCCAGTTCTGAAGATGCAGTGATGCTCAGAAAGGCAGGTGAAGACACCAACTGGTCTATGTGGGCCATTTACTTAGCAAGCTCATTCTAGAAAGGAAAGAGGAACTGAGTGTCCCCAAAGGCCACTGTGTTGAATGATTTAAGGCTACCTGTAGGAAATGCCTTTTGCTTTATTGCCTACTTCCCCTTTTCAGAGGAAAAAAAAAAAAAGAAATTCAATGCAGACTCTTCCCTTCTTCCTGCCTCAGGTTAGAATCCGTGTAAATTATAAGAGGCGGTGTGGCCTAGTTGATGGAGCATGGGCCTGGAAGTGAAAAGACCTGGGTTCTAATCCTGCCTCCAACTCATACTTGCTGTGTGACCTTGGGCAAGTCACTTCTCTATACTTCAGTTGCCTGAACTGAAAAATGGGGACTAAAACTCTGAGGGCCGTTTGGGACAACCTGATTAGCTTGTATCTACCACAGCGCTTAGTACAGTTCCTGGGGCATAGTAAACACTTCATGAATACCACTAAATTACAAAAAAAAAATAGTGGAGACAATACTATATCTTCGGTACAATAGATCAACATTTGAGTTCCACTTCTCCCCCGTCTATCATTCAATCCTATTTGCTGAGCACCTACTCCGTGTCCGTACTGTGCTAAGCACTTAAAAGCGCATTAGACTCAGTAGACACAATGGCTGTCCACAAGGATGCTCCAATCCGTTCGCATCCAGTTGCCTCTCTAAATATCATCTGTAGTTCCAGGGAATCGAATGCTCATTTTAACGGATGGAAGTCAATCGGTGGCATTCATTGAGTGCTCACTGTGTGCAGAGCACTAGTAAGCTCTGTACAAGATACAAGATGAGTATGATGCCCGCTCACAAGAAACTTACAGTCTACAGCCTTTTATTTGTACTGCAGTGTCCCCATTATCTAGCACACTGCTCCCGAGTGGTATTTCAATCAGTCGATCAATCAATCAGTGGTAGATATTCAATCAGGGTGAGCCTAATACCAGTAGGACTTCTCAAATGAGGATTTACTATCTTTCCTTCTCACCCTCTAGGCAGCATAGCGTAGTGGAAAGATCACAAGACAGAGTTAGGGGACCTGGGTTTAAATCCCACCTCTGTCACATGCCTGTCGTGTAATCTGGGGCAAGTCCACTAATCCATCAGTGGCATTTACTGAGTGCTTACTATGTGCAGAGCACTCAGTGTTTGGGAGAGTATGATACAGCAGAATTAGCAGACACATTTTCTGCCCATAGAAAGCTGAGTCTAGAGTACTTTTTGCTGCTTCAGTTTCCTCACCTGTAAAATGGGGATTAAATACCCATGCTTCCGCCCTTTAGACCACGAGCACTAGGTGGGTCAGAGATAGCGTTTGATCTGACTATAGTCTAACTACCCCAGTGCCTGGCGCATAATAAGCACTTTCATTCATTCATTCAATAGTATTGATTGAACGCTTACTATGTGCAGGTCACTGTACTAAGCGCTTGGAATGTACAATTCGCCAACAGAGACAATCCCTGCCCAGTGACGGGCTTACAGGCTAATCACTTCAATCCAACAATTAACAAGCGGTGGTAGCGTGGAAGGAAATATGTGCTAAACATATGAAAACAAACATCTAGTTCAGAGTGTGTATCACTCCTGACAACTGAAATTCAAGTCTAGGTGCCTTAAGTATTTATGGACAGTAAGAGACAAGCAGTCCAGCAATTTGGGTATAGTACAGGATCTGGGAAAAGTAAGAAGACTCAGGAATATTGGGAGGTCTTTTGGGGAAATCTAATGGATTTGTATCAAAATGAACTTGTGAACAACACACGAATATGAGTGATGTATGTATATGTATACATGCCCACGGGTCTGTATCGGCTGCACAGCCCACTGTATATTGGTACTTTGAGCTGCTTTTGACGTTCCAGCCATCCAGGTATGCAAGTCCAAAGTCCGTCTTAACGATAACATGCTGCTGATTTAGCACATGTCCCATCAGCCTTTCACTTGGAGAAATGAAAACTTATTTGCTTTCATAAAATTATCTAGTGTTAGGGCCAATTGCAGTCCACAGATACCAGATTCTGCTAGTAGCCACCAACATTTGGACAAAAACACCCCAGTGTTTTCAGAGAGTACGTCTGTAATTGTGGAGTGTTATATGGAGGGGAAAAATAATGTGGTTTGTCATCAATCTCTCCGTGTGGCATACAAGGGCCGACTTGTTGAAATTTTGTCAGCCTTTATTTACAGAGAAAACACAGGCCTGGTGCACCGCTCAGACCCTCTAAGTCCCAACGCCTGAAAGAATCACATGAGAAAACGCGAAGGTTTGATTCAGGACATTTCCAGATAATCTAATCCATAAGGAAGCCAAAATGGCTTTGCCTTTGTGAGCAAGAACAAAACCTGAAGAATTTAATTATTGGAGAATTATTCATGAATGCCTAGAGACTGGCTCAAGGCAAAGAGTGGGAAACAGAGAATCACTGGCTCATTTTCATGGTGCCAATCACCGCTTCGTGGAAGAACGTATGGAATATTTCAGCCTCGGGATCGCACACATTTCCAGGACGTGTTACCAAGGGGTGTTACTGGGGAGGAATTTAGCATACTTGGATGTCTGGATGCACACACATATACACACCCGGACACGTGCGCACGCACACACAGTTCCATGGAGAGGAAAAAGGGAATACTGTTCAGAGCGCTACTCTGCATAATCAGCATCTACTGGAAACTCTAAGTGTGCCTGTTGAATTATAAAATCTAATCGGGGATAGGTCCTGTAAGTAGACAGATGACTAAGTGCTAAGCAACCATGTACCTGGGTTCTAATTCCAGCTCCTCCACCTTCCTGCTCTGTGACCTTGGACAAGTCCCTTTACTTCTCTGTGCCTCAGTTACTTCATCTATAAAATGAGGGTTAAGATTTGGAGTCCCATGTGGGACTTGGACTGTGTTCAACCTGATTGCTTGTATCTACCCTGGTGCTTAATACAGTGCCTGATACAAAGTACCATAAAATAAACAAAAAAACTTGGTGAGAATTTCCCACACATGGGCAGCGGTAATAGCGGTGGGATTAGCAGCAGCGGGCGTTGTGTTCTTGCCACTGAATCGAAAGAGGAGGAGAAAAAGGAGAAATATGGGAGTTTCCTTTTCCTCCCTTGATGACCTTTAAAGTATTCAATTAGCGGGCCCCCTCCTACCTTGGCCTAACTGATTTCCTACTACAGCCCGGCCCACACCCTTCCTTCCTCTAGTGGCAGCTTTCTCTCACTGTGCCCTAATCTCCTCTAGGTAGCCACCAACCCCTTTCCCACATCCCCCCTCCGGTCTGTGATCCCTCCCCATCCGTTTATGTCACACCACCAGGCTCCCCACCTTCGAAGACTTTGGTTGTTTGTCTGTGCACTTGGATCTGACACCTAGGGGCTTTTAATACACACCCCAATCTCATTTTGGCACACATTAAGCGCTCAATACACATGACTGAAATACAGTTGAAACTTATGTACATATCTTGAAATAATATAATATAAATCATTTATTTATATTAACGCGTCTCCTCCTCTGGACTGTAAACTCCTTGTGGGCAGGGAACATGTCCGCTAACTCTGTTATACTCTTCCAAGTGCTTAGTGCAGCGCTCTGCCCATTGGGATTGGTCAGTGAATGCCCTTGATCATGACGACGACGATGATGAATCAGTTCACTTTGGCTCCCACTTTAAGACTTTCAGGGGACACAACAGAAATCCCAATAATGCATACTTCTGGAGGCCCTTTCTCCCTCTGTTTTTACTTGCTGGATGGAGTCAGCACTTCCTGAAGGAAGGGAAATGCTTAATACAGTGCTGTGCACACACTAAGTGCTCAATAAATACGACTGAATGAAGTGAATGAAGCAGTGTGGCCTAGAGAGTAGAGCAGAAGCCTGGAGGTCAGAAGGGCCTGGGTTCTAATCCTGGTTCAGCCACTCTTCTGCTGTGTGGCCTTGGGCCAGTCCGAAGGACCTGGTTCTAAAACTGTTCTACCACTTCTCTGCCGTGTGATCTTGGGCTAGTCACTTGACTTCTCAGCATTTCAGTTACCTAATTTATAAAATGGGCATTAAGAATGCGAGCCCCATGTGGGAGATGGACTGTGTCCAACCTGATTACCTTGCCTCTACCCTAGTGTTTTGAACGGTGGCTGGCACATAGTAAGCACTTAACAAACACCGTTAAAAAATTAAATAAAAAGGATGAATCAGAATCATGGAAAGCATCGTGGTCTGGGGTGAAAAAGCCCGAGCGTGGGGATCAGGAGCCCTGGGTTCTAATCCCATCCAGGCCATTTACCTCCCGTGCAACCATGGCAAGCGACTTCATTTCTCTGTACCTCAGTTTCTTCGATTGTAAAATGGGGATTCAATGCATATTCTCCCTCCTATTTAGACTGTGAGCCCCATGTGAGAAAGGGACTGGTCCCTCAATTACTTTGCATCTACTCCAATGCTTAGAATAATAATAATTGTAATGTTGGTATTTGTTAAGCGCTTACTTTGTGCAGAGCACTGTTCTAAGCCCTGGGGTAGATACAGGGTAATCAGGTTGTCCCACATGAGGCTCACCTTCTTCATTCTCATTTTACAGATGAGGGAATTGAGGCCCAGAAAAGTAAAGTGACTTACCCACAGTCACACAGCTGACAGGTGGCAGAGCCGGGATACGAACCCATGACCTCTGGCTCCCAAGCCCGGGCTCTTTCCCCTGAGCCATGCTGCTTCTCTAAAGTCACAGCCTGCCGAAACCTGGGAATCTTCAATCTAACGCTCTCCCAACTGAGCTATTTCGGCTCAACACGTACTAAGTACTGAACAAACGCCACAGAAATAATTTTTAATAATCATCCTCCTCATCTGTTAATGGATGGAACATGACATGACCAAACACTGAATGAAGAACACAGTCTTTATCCTCAAAAAACTCCTGAATAGATGCTCTCCAAATTGTTTTGTTCAGCTGGGTTTCAACTGATACCCCAGAGGTACACACAACAGTGTAGATGGAGTGTCT
This sequence comes from Ornithorhynchus anatinus, assembly GCF_004115215.2. Taxonomy (NCBI): domain Eukaryota; kingdom Metazoa; phylum Chordata; class Mammalia; order Monotremata; family Ornithorhynchidae; genus Ornithorhynchus; species Ornithorhynchus anatinus. The sequence goes on from NC_041742.1 coordinate 6,850,869, forward strand.
ATTTTGTACAGATAACTGTAGCCTTTGCTTGTGAGAAAAGAATATAATTAGAATACACAATCCCAGCCCTCATGAAAGTAATGATCTCTTGAGATCTCTTCTTCCTTTATGACTCCACTTTCTACCTTTACTCTCAGATTTTGCTCATTCCCCTACTCTGTCATTTCAAGAAAATGAGTGGATCTACTTAAACGTACTTAAACGGATTCACTTCAGAGGAGCTCAAGAAGTGTGTGAGGACTGATTGCCTACTACACCACTCAATGTTAATCATATTTAGTGAGTGCTTACTGTGGCAAAACACTGCACTGAGCACTTGTGAGAGTACAATACAAGCTGAGTTGCAAGATCCTGCCCACAGGAAGCTCCCGGTCTAGAGGGTGGGAAAGATATTAATATATGTCCTTCTACATTTTATGTTTATGTACATAAATGTACGTGAGTGCTGTGGAGTTGAGGGAAGGGTGAATAAAGGGAGCATATCGGGGTGATGGAACAGGGAGTGGGAAAAGAGGAAATGAGGGCTTAGTCAGGGAAGGCCTCTCGGAGGAGATGCACCTTCAAAAAGGATTTGAAGGTGGGGAGAGAAATAGTCTAACTACTAATGAAAAGGGAGGTTGCTCCAGGTCAGAAGCAGGATGTGGGCGAGATAGACAGGATTGAGGGACAGTGAATACGTTGGGGATATCATCAACGGCCCGGATCTTAAAAACCTGAGATCATCTGGCTGACCCGACCTGTCTAGCTTCTACAAAAATCAAAGAAACAGCACTGGAAGCGGCATGGCCCTGTGGGAAGAGCATACGCCTGAGAATTGGAGGACCTGGGTTCTCATCCCACCTCTGCCAGTTTCTTGCTGGGTGATCTCAAGCAAGTCACTTAACTTGTCTGTACTTTAGTTCTCCCTCCTCTTTAGATGGTGAGCCGCATGTGGGACAGAGATTGTGTCCAAACAAATGAACTTCTATCTATCCCAGCACTTAGAGCAGTGTATGACACACAGTAAGCGCTTAACAAATACCTTTAAAAATGTTATTTAGTGATCTAAGCATTGGATATATAAATTAAATATCTAGCCTCCCCAGAAACATAAGTTGGAATTCTGGCAGCAATGTCGTCACCTTGCACACAGGCTTGGCATTTATTTACCTTGCATCACTCTCTCAACTGGGCTACTCAGCTCTGAGCTGCAATCGCACTGCCTATTTGACTTCACGTCTTTTAGCTCATTCCACCCAGCACTAGGGGACCTAGCGTTTGGAGCGATTCACTTCAGTGTTGGAATAAAGGGAGTTAGAGAAGGATCATGTCTCTGCCCCATAGTGCTAGGATTCCCCTGCTGATTTTCCATTAGACACGACTCTTCTGGCTATAATTCTAAATGGGACAGACCACGAGCATCAGTTTGGCCGAACTGGGGGGGCTGGTGTTCCCGGTTCCAAGCCATGGAGTCAAAACTCTTATTCTCATCGCTGTCAAGTTGGACATCTAGCCTCACCCATTCAACGTCTCCTTTAAGTGCAGAGGGTCTCTGAGCATAGTTGGAAAATCGACTCTTCCCGATGCCCGAGGACTCGGCCAGATCATCTTCCAGCCCCACTAAGGGTTCCGGGCATTGTGAGGGTTCAGTGTTGCCTGGTGGAAAAAGCATGGAACTGGGACTCAGAGGCCCTGAGGTCTAATCCTGGTTCTGCCCCTTGCCTGCTATATGACCTTAGGCAAATCGCAACTTCTCTTGGCCTCTGTTTTCTCATCTGCCAAATAGGGGTGCAATGTCCGTTCTCCCTCCTACTTAGATTGTGAGCCTCATGTGGGGCAAGGACTGTGTCCAACCTGTTTATCTTGTATCTTCCCCAGTGCCTGATACAGTGCTTGGTACATAGGAGGTGCTCAGCAAGTATCTTTTAAAAATAAGGACACGACGAAACACAGGCACCACTGGAGCGAATGATGGTGAGGGCAACTTCACGTTAATAATTCTGTGACATAATGATAATAATAACCGTTAAAGGCACACTGTGTCAAGCACTGTACTAAGTGCTGGGGTAGATCCAAGATATGCAGGTCCCACATGGGGCTCACAGCCCAAGTAGGAGGAAGAACAGGTACTGAATCCCCATTTTGCAGATGAGGAAACTGAGGTTCAGAGAAGTTAAATGATGTGTCCACGGTCACACAGCGGACATGCGGCGGAGTCAGGATTAGTACCCAGGTCCTCTGACTCCCAGGCCTGTGATCTTTCCACTAGGTCATGCTCACTCTCTACATCGCTTTGACTGATAGAACATTTCAGATCTTGCCATCTCGCTAATCCCTTTGCCTAAATGCTGTCGCTGGGGAAGACAACACAGTTCCCAGGGGGTTGGCATCCAATAGAGATATTCACGGGGATGTTAGGATCCCCGGATCCGGCGACAATCAAGAGATGTGCAGAAGGAAATCACGTTGATCTACTTCCTGCTCTCCACAAATCCATCCTGACTTTAGTTGAAGTGGGCTGAGGAGAGACTAAAACCCATGTCAATCAATCAATGATATGGGGATTAGAACCCAAGTCCTCTGAGTCCCAGGCCTGTGTTCTTTCCATCGGGCCACACCGTTTCTCAGTATAGAAGTGGTTCTCTGAATGACAGGGTAATAAGTTGGACTTTAGTACTTTCGCAGCCATCCGGCACACTGTCCTGCCTCCCAGTCTGATCTGGAGTGGCTGCAGATCAATCTATTGATCAATAGTATTTACTGAGCGCTTACTCTGTAAAGAACACTATTAAGCGCTTGGGAGAGTACAAGATAACAGAGCTGATAGGTTCTCTGTGAACACAGATGTACGTTTGGATTTTGTGTCATGTTAAAGAAGGAAATAGGAGAATTATAGCAATTAGAAATGAACTTCAGAAGTAGATATGGAAGTGACATATGAGAAGACACATAGCACTTGTATATATATGTACATATTTATAATTATAATCCTATTTATTTTTATTAATGATGTACATGTACTATTGATGCCTTGTGTTTAAATATTTTAATTAATAATTAGTAATATTTTAATTTTATTCATAGTATGCTATTGTTTACTTGTGTTCATGTCTCTCTCCCCCATTCTAGACTTGTGAGCCCACTGTGGGCAGGGATTGTTTCTATTTGTTGCTGAACTGTACTTCCCAAGTGCTTAGTACAGTGCTCTGCACACAGTAAGCGCTCAATAAATGTGATTGCATTAATCTGTGAGCAGAAGACAGTGAGATAAGAAGAATGGACCAGAACCACCCTCAGAAAATAAATGGACTAAAAGGGGTAAAAAGTATTTAACAGGGTGAACAAAACCAAGCCCAGTTTTTTTTTTCTTCCAAGCCATCATTCTTTATCCTATGGGGAATTCCTCAGTAATTAACTAAACGATATCCAAGTGACTTGTTAAGTTCACCAAAGTAAATGATAATACATATATATGTATATATACACATGTAGCATATGTATATATTTCCAAACTAAAATGTGATGAGATCATTTATTGTTGCTAGTCTTTAATGGACTCTAAGTTGAGGTGGTGTTAGTTTCTTTTTTCTGTTTGTTGGTTTTTCCGCTACTGCCTATCAGTAACCGTTCCAAACGCCACGAAGCTAAATCAGACCATGTTGTTTTTTTTTTAAGTAGGGAAAAAAAATGAAAGAAAGCAAACCTCACCTCCAAATGAAGCAGTTCAGGCTGGTTTTTGGGGAGGAGAAACTAACATAGGAGAGAAAAAAAAACAAACTTCTATCCCGAGGTCTTTCCTATATATCGAAAAAGCCAGTTTGGAAAGGAAACGGGGATAAACAAACTCATGGGGCTCAGCTTTCTTTATCACACCTGGAGAACGATATGCTAAATTCCATCGAAACTTCGCACTGGCGCCCAGCGCTGTGATATTTTTTTCCCCCTGGAAAATGGCACCCGTGGCTCTATAAAATGATCTATTGGGACTTCAAAGCTATGGCAATGCCATGTGGCATAGGATGTATGCAATTAATTATGTGCTTTTTAAATGACAGGGTGAAGGAAAAACAGAGAAGAAGAAGAAAAAGGGTTTTAAAAAAAATTCAAAGTAAACTGAAAGGTTTTGTTGTCTTCATGCCAAGAACCAGTAGCAGATAAGGCCTGCAGTTGCTGTGGAAACTCAGGCCTCTAGGAGCCAGAATCCAATTTCAGAAACCACAAAATCAACATAAACGTGTGCAAAAATAAAAAGGTTTGTTTGGCGAGTAATAAGGAGAAGGCTACCAATGTATAAAACAGATGAACCACGGTGACCTTAGCCAACTCAAGCCATAATAAGGATGATGTCCACTCTAGACGTGGTACCTTCCCGAATGACTGGTAAAGAGAGCCCGATTCATGCCGAGTTCTGTTATCATGTAATTGCTAGCTTTTTGAAATCTTAGCCTCTCTTCCCTTTTCTGCCCCTCACACACACACACACACACACACCCTGGTCAAAAACAAACCACCGCCCTTCATTAAAACGGCGTTAGGGGCCTGCTTTCAACACGCAAAGGCCGGAGCAGAAAGAAATGGAGCCTTTCACACTCTCTTTGGCTCACCAGTTACGTCTAATAGCACCTGACAAGGAGGATTAAGTACATACGTCCACATCCGGACTACGATATGTCTAGTTGAGCCGATGAAAGATATGACAGGGGAGAGATTGTGTAGGTATCTTTCTCTGTGTCCTTCTTTATCGGCTCCCCTAATCTTTTATTCTCAGTGCTTAATTTACTTCAGTTTCATAAAAGAGAAGCATCTTTTCAGAGGAAGCACCCCTGAAGGTGTGAAACAACAACATGCATTTTATAAAGACTCACATTTCCCCAAGGGCTTTACTGAGTGCTGAGGTAGATACGGATTAATCAAGGTTTGAAACAGTCCCCGTCCCACATGGGGCTCACGGTTTAAATAGGAGGGAGTAGGATTTAATTCCCAGTTTACAGATGAGGTGATGGAGGGATAGAGAAGTGAAGTGACTTGCCCCAGCTCACAGAGCAGGGAGGTAGTGGAGTCAGGATTAAAACTCAAGTTCCCTGACTTCAGGTCTGTGCTCTTTCCTCTAGGCCTCACTGCTGCTCGGTCGGACTTTAGTACCTTTACAGCCGGCCTCCACACTTTCCTGTTTCCCAGTTAGATCTGGAATGGCTGCAGATCCGTTGATCAATAGTATTTATTGCAAATTTACTCTGTGTAGAGGACTGTATTAAGTGCTAGGGAGAGTGCGAGATAACGGAGTTGGTAAACACGTTCCCAGTGAATACATATATTTATATTAGGACTTTGTGCCACGTTAAAGTTTTCCTAAGAAGGCCAATATTAATCGAAATCAGCCCAGGATCTTGGATATCTATTTTAAGTAATCCCACATCTTGATTCTAGAAAAAATGAACTCTGGCTGGAGGTAAAGATGGCTTAGAGGGTAGAGCATGGGCCTAGGATTCAGAAAGACCTGGGTTTTAATCCCAGCCTTGCCACTTGTCTGCTGTGTGACCTTGGGCAAGTTTCTTAAGCGCTTAGTACAGTGCTCTGCACACAGTAAGCGCTCAATAAACGCGACTGAACGATTCTCGGTGCCTCAATTACCTCGTTTTTTCAATGGGAACGAAGACAGTGAGCCTCATGCAAGACATGGACCGTGTCCAAACTTGTTTCTCCACAGGGTTCAGTGCAGTGCCTTGTACACTGTAAGTGCTTAGTGCAGTAGCTGGAACTTGGTAAGCCCTTAAATACCATAAAATAAAACTAAGTCTTTCAGTTAGTTTTAATCTGTATTATTCATTCAACCATATTTATTGAGCGCTTACTGTGTGCAGAGCACTATATTAAGCACATACTATAATTGTGATACACGTTAAGCATTTACTATGCGCCAGGCACTGTACTAAGCGCTGGGGTGGTTTCAAGCCAACTGGGTCAGATACAGTCCCTTTCCCACACTCTGAGCCAGGTACTGTACCAAGGACTGGGATAAATAGGAGATAATAAGATTAAGTAGAGTCGCTGTTATGCACGGGTCTCACAATTTAAGTCAAGACAGCAGATATCTCCATTTTACGGGTGAGTAAACAGAGGAACAGATAAGCTAAATTAATTCCTCAAGAACACACAGGAGGACAGTTGCAGAGCTGGGATTACAATCTAGGTCTACTGAGGCCGTTAATAATAATGATAATAATAATTGTGGCATTTAAGGGCTCACTTTGTGTCAAGTACTGTACTAAACGCAGGGGTAGATACAAGCAAATCAGGTTAGACATGGTTCCTGTCCCATATGGGGTTTACCATCTTAATCCCTATTTTATGGATGAGGGAACCAAGGCAGAGAGAAGTGAAGTGACTTGCCTAAGGTCACACGGCAGACAAGTGGCGGAATGGGGATCAGAAACTCGGTTCTTCTGACTCACAGGTCCGAGCTCTATCCACTAGGCCACATTCACAGGCCTTCAAACCTCTTACGATTTTAGCATCCTCAAAATGAGCCCCAAATGTGGTTAGAAGAGCAAAAATGGCAAGCCTGAAACAATCGTGACAAAGTGAAAAAAAAAAAAAAAAGGCCCCTTCGATTTCGATTTTTCTCCTCTGGGGACAGAATGTAACTCCAATGGCACATTCGTCTGATGGTTTTTAAACAGATTGCTCTGTACATCTGGAAGCGCACACACCTGGTTCTGAGAACTCTAGACTGAAAGCTCGCTGTGGTCAGGGAACACGTCTACCGACTCCGTTATGCTGTGTCCTCCCAAGTGCTTAGTACAGTTAGCCCTCAATAAATACAAACGAGAAAACAGAAGAACAAAATCGTATTTGTGTCATCTCACAGAACATTATATGTGGACAGTTGTATATCTCCATATCCCTATCTCTGTCCTATGTACTCCTCTCTTCTACCTAGCTATCTACAGCTCCTTTATTAACATCTGTCTTTTTTCCTAAAGAGAAACATTTTGCTCAATAGTGGCTGGAGATCAAATGTCCCATCCCCTGCACCAGAACTTTACAGCCTCAGATCCAGTAGGGGGAGCACGAAACATTATATTTCATAAATGAAAATAATAACTTGGCTTCAGTCATAGAAGCAGTTAGGACTCTCTTCTCCCAGTATTTACTACGTAGTGTTCGTTAATAGCTCAAGCACAGACGAGATAAGGTACATTTGCATTTAATCATTTGGATTACAGTCCACTTTCCCACACCCGATAAATACCGTGTACGGCTGAAAAGACCTTGGATATATCTCTTTAAGATGAATGTTTTTCTTTTTCTTCTCCCCGGCCTCTCTTTCAGCATCTCTTAATAGAACTGAGGGCTACTCCCTTCACTGCTAAGCCTAGGGCTTAGTTTTGAACACTTCAAATCATAATTCCAAGGCCAAAGAACGATCACCTTTAAAGTTGAGGGATTTCTTTCAGAGACAGAGGCCAGGAGGTGGGTGGGGGGTGGGGGAGGAACAGAGAGAAAGAAAAAGACAGAGAGAGAGAGAGACGGGGAAAGAGAGAGACAGAAAGAGGGATGAAGAAATGGGGGAGAGAGAAATGGGGAGAGAGCGAAACAGGAGACAGAGAGACGGGGAGAGAAAGAAGGTGAAAGAGACGGGGAGAGACTGGGGGAGAGACGGGGAGAGAGACGGAGAGACAGATGGACAGACATGGGAGAGAGATGGGGGAGAGAGACAGGGAGCAAAGAGGGACAAGTGGAGAAAGAGTCGGGGAGCTGAGAGGGGAGAACAGATGAGGGAGAGGGAAAGAGAAATCAAGTGGACAACTGGAGGATGGGTGGTATGCCAGACAACCTGGCTGTCCTGTTAAAAATGATCATCATCCTTTTCAGGTTCTAGGCTATGTGTGTTCAGTATTAAAATACTCTAGAGAGGGTGGACATGATCACTGCCCTCAAAAAATTTATAATCTATTGGGATGGGCCTAAGACTGCACCTACAGATCAGTGAGAAGCAGTCCTGAGGGGAAGCAATATGGCCTAGTGGATAGAGAACAGGTCTGGGCGTCAGAAGGAGCTAGGGTCTAATCCGCCACTTGTCTGCTGGGTGACCTTAGGCAGGTTGTGTCACTTCTCTGAGTCTCAGTAACCTGCATATTTAACATATCGCATATCTTGAGGAATTGGCCTTTTTGCCAGGATCTAGCAGTCGGTTCCGGACATCTTCGCTTTCTGCTCTTCCTCCTAGCTAAATCGGTGTGTGTTGGTCTCCCCCGTCAGACTGTAGGCTCCTTGGAGGCAGGTTTTGTGTCTTTTGCTTGTGTTACACTCTCCCAACTATTCTGGGTGCTACATTAGTACTTGTCAACTAACTGTTTGAACGACTAGTTCCTGGAAAAAAGGCCAATTCCTCAAGATATGCAGTTCGTTAATCCGTTCAATTTATGGAGAGAAGAAAGGAAAGCAATGAATTAGAATATATAGCCAAGGGAGACCTCAGACTTCGGGGTGGGAGGAATGGCAAGGAAGAGACCAAGGGAAGTAAGAAGGAGGAGGAAGCCAATGTTTTAGTCTCTTGCTGCTACTTTTCCTTTCCACAGAAAATTAAATTTTAACAGTTGAACGTCTATTCCTGGTTTAGAGCTTATGTTCGAACTTTGGCTGCAATATTTATGAACATAAAAAACAGGGCCACCAGGACACCCAACAACAAAGGATTAGTTTCATATGAAATTACCACCCAAAGCCTTAGGTTGCAAATGCACGGCATGGCTCCATCACACTGAGAGAATGACCACAGACCATATGAGAGGGAGACAAGGCTTTAAAAAAAAAAAAAAAAAAAAGGAAAAAAAGAAAAATCTTTGAAATTTAAGGAGAGCTTACTGGGTACAGAGTACTAACAAAGCGTGAGTAGCTAAGGTTCCCTTTTTAAATATCCACTATAACAAGATATTCTGTCTTTCCTCTGGGGCACATTTTCCTGGCAGGAATATTGATCGATCGCATTTATTGAGAACTTACTGAGGGCAGAACACTGTATAAAGCACTTGGAGGAAGTGCAATATAGCAGAGTGAGTGGACATGTTCTGATGGACTTGCCCAGCTGAAAAAGATCTTGAAGGTTGATTGGTCAATCGTATTTATTGAGCACTTACTGTGTGCAGAGCACTGTACTAAGCACTTGGGAGAATACAATAAAACGAACTGATGCATTCCCTGCCCACGACGAGCTTACAGTCAAACTTCTGACTCGGGTGCATATTTACACCATTAAAAAAGGGACTGTCTTCTAGTTTTTAAATGAACTCAACAGTGTGGCCTAGTGGAAAGAGCACGGGCCTGGGAATCAGAGTACCTGAGTTCTAATCCTGGCTCCGCCACTTGCCTGCTGGGTGTCCTCGGGCAAGTCCCTTAGCGTATCTGGGCCTCAGTTCCCTCATCTGTGAAATGGGGATTAAGACTATGAGCCCCATGTGGGACATGGACTCGGTCCAATCTGAGTAGCTGGTACCTATCCCAGCACTTTACTCACGGTGAGCACTTTACAGATGCCATAACAAAATGCAGGTTCAACAACTCTCCTCGGTAGCCCGCTTCAGTGTTTAATCCCATTGCTGAATGCAAGGAGGTAGCACGGCCTTTGCAGAAATAGCACGTGACTGCCCATCTCACTCCATTATCCCATAGTGTATTTGGCCAACATCAGAAGTCTCCAATGACCCTAGTTTCATTATGTCCCATAAACCCCATTTCATGTGTAATAAATTTCACGCTACCCATCCTTTTCTACACTATTCCTCACATCACATTTGAATCCACCATGCTGCTAAGATCAAGCCACAGTGGAGTGGCATTTTTTCCAAGGCCTTGTAACCCTGGTATCCTGACAGAAAGGGAGAGGGCCATTTGTACATACGGCAAGGAAAGAGGTGGCCTTTGGGGGGAAAAAAAAAGGTGACTTGGACAACAATTCCCTTTTGATGATTGTTGTAAAGGTAAGGGGGAAGGAATATCACCGAAAGTCTCAACTGTTACCAACTTTCCCATCTCTCTCTAGGAAGAACAAGAATCGTGGATGGAACTGGGAAGGCTAAATAGTAGGCAAAACCTTTCATCTGTGCTCCTTGTCCAATCAGTGCCGTGGGTTAACATGTACAACCTAAGCATTCTATTTTTCAGGGGAGGGCAATCTTTGTCATTGATCCCACTGGGTCTTATTAAAAAAAAAAAAAAAAAAAGCAGATCCACATTGTCACATTGCCTTTGAGGCTCCAAGGCAATGCAGCATGGCCAGAAGGACCTGAGTTCTAATCCTGTACTCTCACTGGTCTGCTGTGGGACCTTGGGCAAGTTAAGTTCTCTGTGCCTCAACTCCCTCCTCTGTAAAATGGGGATTAAGACTGTAAGCCCTATGCGGGACAGGGACTGTGTTCAGCCTGATTATCTTGTATCTGCCCCAGGGCTTCCAACAGTGCCTGGGAACTAGTTAGCACTTAATCACAATTATTATTAAGAGTATAATAATAATAAATTGCTTTAAACAACCTATAAAAATAAAGGGAAAGGAGGGCGACAAGGAGAAGAGAATTTATCTTTCCTCCCGTTCCGGTATAACCGTTCTTAACACACAATAATCTGGAGTCTTCTGCCTCATCAACTTCTAATACTTAAATTGTATTTTAATGCACTTAGTAATTGAATTGAATTAAAACAAGAAGGGGTGTTGCCTAGTGGAAAGAACACAGGCTGGGGAGTCTGAGGACTTGGGTTCGAATCCCAGATCTATCACTCATCTGCTGTGTGACCCTGAACAAGTTAATTTAGTTTCCTCGGTTTCCTCACCTGAAAAACGAGGATGAAGACTTTGAGCCCCTTGTGGAAGAGGGACTCTGTCCAACCGGAATATTTTCTATCTACGTCAGCACTTAGTACAGGGTCTAGCACATAGTAAGCTCTTAAAGACCGCAATTAAATGGAGTAGTCTTTTCCACACTCTCTCATCACATAACTTCTTGACCCTTTAGGGGAGCCGTGGCTCATTTATTATAAAGACTGGCCTCTGCTAGGCATTTCTGCACCTAATACCCACTTCTCGACACCCTGAACGACATTCTAACCAGAAACATCAAAAAAGTGAAATCCCTATTAGTTGATATTACCAATCTGACTCTTTTTTTGAAAGTTTAGAAGCTAAGATCCAGAAACTTTCAACAGGAAAGGTAAACAACACAAAAGAGACATCACTTAGGAACAGCTTCCTCACCATTTGTCGCTACGGAGAAATGTCATTCAGAAGGCAGTTCTGGGTCATGAGGCGGATTGAAAGAGAAAATCTCGGGAAGACCATCATGCAGAAGTGTCGGGGGGAGGGTGGGGCGGGGGAGGGAGGCGTAGGACTGTGTGAGACATAGAGGGTGAATGAGATTAAGCCTTCCACAATGAAAAGGGGTCAGGGGTTTCCGCTCCGACTTTCAAAGGAAATGCTTTGTCAGCTAGACAACCTAACACTTAGGTGGCCCACCTCAAATCTACCGGCCACATTCCTCACTGACCCTACTCTCCTCTTCCCTGGTGGATAGTGCCATATAGTTATATTTTAATCATGTCAGCCTTTGTCCTAAGTGTGCTCTCTACCTTCTGCCCCGCGAATTTTTTGAAATGTTCCTAGCCTGCATTTGCTCATTTCATTCTCCCTCTTTCAAAACACTTCTGTGTGAACGTCTGGCCGAGAAGATTGCCTAACTGTGGAACCTGAATCAATCATTCAGTCAAGCATGTTTATTGAGCACTTATTTGTGCATAACACTCTACTGAGCACTTGGAAAAGTACAATAAAACAGAGTTGGCAGACATAGTCCCTGCCCACAGTGAGTTGAAGATCACCTAACCTGAAGAGTAACACCTTTGATGTGAACTGCAAGGACAGGAAAAGAGTCAGATCACTTATCGTCGCTTTTCTTTTGCCCTTTCTCCATTAGCCTGCGCCGTATTATCACAACCATCATGAGTCTCATCATCAGTGCCAAAGCAGTGTGGCCCTCAAACACCAAATGGTTAAATAACTGCGTTCATCCTCCCTCTCTGTATTCATTCTTTCTTAGGCTTCTGAAGGAATTACATCAGCTACATATACACAGACATTGTTCTATGGTTCCTGGTTTGTTTTAACATCAAATAATTATTTGCTGGCTTGACCCAATCGTTACTCAAAGATAATCACTGATAATCTGGATCTTTACCGTCTACCTATATATTGGCTGCGCAAGTTCATAAAGGCTATGAGACCTATAGACAACCGTCAGGGTTGTGAGGAAGGCGAGGAATGACATCTTTAAGGGCACGAAGAATAATTACATGGAACATAGCAATCAGTTATCACGCACCGCTGTTGAGGACAGAACTCAACAGGAAATGGATATATAAAGAGAAGCTGCAGGGCCTAGTGGACAGAACACAGTTAAAAGGACATGGATTCTAATCCCGGCTCTGCCACCTGCCTGCTGTGTGACCTTGGGCAGCCCACTTCACTTCTCTGTGCCTCAGTTACCTCATCTGTAAAATAGGGATCAAGACTGTGAGCCTCATGTGGGACATGGGCCGTGTCCAACCTGATTAGCTTCTATGTACCCTAGTGCTTAGTACAGTGCCTGGCACATAGTAAGTGCTTAACAGACATCATAAAAAAACAAAAACAAGAAAACTGAGCAACTGAGAAATTAAATTACCTGCCCAAGGTCACACAGCAGACAAGTGGCAGAACTGGGATTAGAATCCAGTTCCTTCAGAATCCCAGGTCTGTGCTCTATTCACCAGGTCTAAGATGTCTTCTGAAAGGTGAATAATGTCAGCTTCTAGAACCTTCCCTCGAAAGCTCTATTTCCAACCCTTTAATCACCATGGCTGCTTTTCTCTGAACTGTCTCCAAATTCTCCACATGGCCTTACAAATTACTCCTTGGTAGTAGAGTTTCACATCGGGCAGGTTCCGGAGTATAATGGAAGGATTATCGGGTGGGTAGTTTTTTAAGAGTTTGGAGGATTGATTTAGTTATGCATCCAACTTACAAATGTTTATTCGAACGATTCCATTCTCTAGTGTAAAACTTGGCTGTAGATCAAAGAGATTTTTAATGGCCTGCTCAAACAGCATTACATGAGGGTGACAATTTTTAAAATCCTTATGGGCATAATATTTAACAGAATGTCCCAACATAAATACATTAACACAGACACACAAGGGATCTGAGGGCTATTTTCGTCACTACTTTCCCCCCATCTCCAAAACTTTGATAGAGGTAAAATCAAAGTATATCTTGAAAATCTGAATTGTAATTTTTTTTATAAATAGGTCTTTCTTTGATTTATCCTTCTTCAAAAGACATTTAGACTGTACTTGATCCTCTCAATTTAGTCCCATTGCATTAACTACCAAAGAGGAAAAATCCAGCTTCACGACCCACTGATCAGAGGACTAATCAACAGAAATAATCTCATATCGATATCATTCGAACCATATATGGCATTTACCGAGTGTTTAATTTGTGCAGGTCACTAGACTAAGTGCTGGGGAAAGTACAACGGGATAAATTTTAAAAAATGATCCCCGCCTTCGAGGATCTTGCAATCTAGCCATGGAGGCAGACATTAAAATAATTTACAGGTAAGGAAGCAACTTAGTATAAGGATATGGTCATAAAGTGAAAAGCAGCATGGCCTAGTGGAAAAAGCCTAGGCCTGGGAGTCGGATACATAATAGTACTAATAGGAGTATTTGTTAAGCATTTACTATGTGTGGTATAAGTGTGGACGATGATGATAAAAGCTCATCAGGTTGGACACAGTCCCTGACCCTCATCTTAATCCCCATTTAAAAAATGAGGTGACTGAGATGCAGACAAGTTAACTGACATGAGCAAGTCACTTCCCTGTGCCTCAGTTCCCTGATCTACAAAATAGGGATTCAACACCTTTCCTTCCTCCTACTTGGACTCCTAGCCCCTTGTGGGACACGATTATCTTTTATCTACCCCAGCGCTTAGTTAGGGTGCTTGACACATAGTAAGTGCTTAAATATCACAATTATCATTATTACTGTGAAGTGCTGGGGGTCAAAGTGGGAAGTATGCACTAGGTGTTTAGGGGAAGAGTTCTAAGTGAAAAACTGAGGCAGAAGGGAGGGATTATCAAGTGATGTCTGGAGAAATTAGCAAAGGAACCCTCCGGAAAAGATTTTGTTGGGCAGGGATTGTCTCTTTTTGTTCCTGAATTGTACTTTCCAAGTACTCTGTACAGTGCTCTGCAAACAGTAAGCGCTCAATTAATATGATTGAATGAATGAATCAATGAAGGGAGTGAATAAGGAGCTGATGGCAAGACAAGGGTGAGGCACAGCGAGTCACCTGATGCTAGAGGAGGGAAAATGTGGTGGCTGGGACGGAGTCAGACAGGAGCAGGGACAGTTTGAGGAGAGAGATGAGATTGAGTACCTGTTTGAGTAATAATAATAATAATGGCATTTGTCAAACTCTTACTTTGTGTCAAGCACTGTTCTAAGCGCTGGGGAAGATACAGCCTAATCAAGTTGGACACGGCCCATGTCTCACATGGGGCTCACAATCTTAATGGCCATTTTACATATGAGATAACTGAGGCCCAGAAAAGTTAAGTGACTTACCCATGGTCACAGCAGATAAGCGGCAGAGCCGGGATTAGAACTCATGACCTTATAGATGTATAGCACACTTCCTGCCACTTTTCAACATCTCTCAAAGGCTCTGCAGAGACTTCTCCCCGCCTTCAGGACTGGGGATGCTAAATCCCATAGCCTCACCTTTCCAGTCAGAGCTATAATCGGATTTTAACCAATGGGCACCAAGGCATCCACAGCGTGTGTGTTTCTTTCCACTCTCGCACGCCACTCCGGGCCTCGGCTTAAGAAACACTCAGTGAAATGTACCCTGTTCTCGAGGGGCTGATTAAACAAGACAAAATCAATTAACATCTGAGACCTCGCAGGTTTCTGTAGGCAAATTATTCCAATTAGCCAGAACTAGTGAGCAAATTAGGCGGTAATTAAACGGGGCAGCCACGATTTCGGTGACACAGTCCTGCCACTGTTGCTGTCAAACACGGCGCAACGTGAGACTGATCAAAAGGGGACGATGGCCGTAGGTTTTTCCAACAAATGCTCCTTTTTTCACACACCAGAAAGCAGACTGAAAAACATCGCTACACGTTGAAAAGGTATGGGAGGCAATATCCTGCGGTTGATTGCATTAAACTCTAAATGAAGACAAGAACTTTGCCAAACAGGTTTGTTTACAAATGTTGCTTATGAGTGACCCGGCCCAATTACAGCATGGTACAACTGTTGCTACAGTTGGCTATCTATATTTGACAACATAAAAACAAAGCCCATTTAATCCACAGAGAGCAGGAGCCCAAGGGCCAGTTAAATTTAGTCACTGTAGGGGAAGGGCTTCACAGGAGAAAGAGAGACTCTGAAGGTCTACTTTGCTTGCAGTTGAAGTGACCTCTCGTGGACACCGGACAAGGTGATGGTGTAATGGGAGGTTACGTGTACAACTGTGAAGACGTAAGCTACTTTTTACGGCACCTATTAGGGAATCAGCGTGGCCTAGTGGTTAGAGCATGGGGCCGGCCGGGAGTCAGAAGGACCTGGCTTTTAATCCCAGCTCCACCGCTTGTCTGCTTTGTGACCTTGGGCAAATCACTTCACTTCCTCCGTGCCCTCAATTATCTTATCTCTCAAAGGAGGATGAAGACTGTGAGCCCCATGTGAGACAGGGACTGTGTCCAACCTAATTTACTTGTATCCACCCAAGTGCCTATTACTGTAGCTGGTGCATCATAAGCACTTAAAAAACCACAATTATTATTATTATTATTAAGCACTACACAACAGAACTGGTAGACAATTTCCCTGCCCACAAGGATTTTACAGTCTAGAGGGGAGACAGACATTAATATGAATAAATAAATTACAGATACCCACAAAAGCAGCAGCATGACCTGGGAGTCAGGAGAACCTGGAAGAAGAATCTACGTTTTAAAAAATCCCCAGTATTTAATCATATCTCTTTCAAGAGGCCATTCCCTATTAATCCCTCTTTCCCCTCTTCATCACCTATGTACTTGGATTGGCACCTTTTAAATACTTGATATCCACTCCACATGCAGCACTTTTTTTTTTTTGTATTTGTTAAGCGCTTACTTTGTGCCAGGCACTGTACTAAGCGCTGGGGTGGATACAAGTAAATGGAATCAGACCCAATCCCTGTCCCACATGGGGCTCACAGTCTCAGTCCCCATTTCCCAGGTGAGGTAGCTGAGGCCCAGAGAAGTGAAGTGACTTGCCCAAGGTCACACAGCAGCCAAGTGGCAGGGCAGAAATTAGAACTCCAGACCTCTGATTCCCAGACCAGTCCTCTTCCCACCAGGCCACAATCCTCTTTCCACTAGGCCAGATGAATTTGTCCTGCTCACTTATGCCATCTGGACAGAGGTTCCATCGTCCTCATCACTATTCACGTAATAATAATAGTACATTTCCAGCACTTAATAGGTCCCAAGTACTGGGGTAAAGTAGGAGGTTACCCCATGTCACTAGCAAGCAGGAGGCGCCATGCAGAGGCAGAATCGAGGTAGATCAGCCAACCCTTTTTACTGAGCACTTACTGTGTGCAGAGCACTGTACTAACCGCTTGGAAGAGTACAGTGTAACTGAGTTGGTAGACATATTCCCAGCCCACAATGAGCTCGCAGTCTAGAGGGAGCTTACGGGCTAGTAGGAGAGTTCTCACACATCTCCGACCCCTCCTGCCTCTGTCTCTAGTAAGAATAACAATAACTGGGATATTTGCTAAGTGCTTACTAGGTGCCAGGCACTCTACTAAGCACTTTGGGTAGATACGAGATTATCAGGTCCTACATGAGCCTCGCATTTTAAGTAGGAGGGAAAACACGGATTGAATCCCCATTTTGCAAATGAGGAACCTGAGGCCCAGAGAAACTAAGTCATTTGCCCAACGTCACACAGCAGGCAAGAGGCAAAGGTAGGATTAGAACACAAGTCCTGTGATTCCAAGGCTGGTGCTCTTTCCACTAGGCCACGCCGCTTCTATCTAGAATAATCGAGCCTAGAATTTAGAAAGGGAGTAAGATAGTTGACTCTTCCGCAACTTTGAAGTGGAGACCCTTCGATATCTGAAGAGGGATGACCAGTGTGGGTGGCAAAGTTTACCTTATGCTTGCAGAAGGAGATGAGAACCGACCTGGACTATCAATCATATTTACGGAGCACTTACTATGTGCTGGGCACCGTACTCAGCGCCTGGGAGAGTATAATGTAACAGTCGGTAGCATATCCTCACTCTCCTATGAATCAATGCCTTACCGTGACAGGAGAGTTGGTGTAAGCCAGTGAAGCTTAGAGCTGAGCCACTGACAGATACTGTCTCATCAGAGCGACCCAAAATAAAAAGGTCTAAGCTGAAGCATCAGACACAGTTGATTCACATGTGCCGGGCAGCAGCGGCACAGGGCAGAGGCAGATGATCAAAATGTTGATCCAAGACAAAGGCAGAGACTTCAGTTTTTATTGCACAGAAGAAAGCTACGGTAAACCACTTCTGTAATTTTTTCCAAGAAAACCCTATGGATATACACCCCAGAACGGTCTCAGATGACGGGACGTTTCGGGCGAGACCATGTCCATAAAGTCGCTATCGATCGGAAGTGAATCGACGGCATATAAAACACATCCTCTACCCGCAAGGAGTTTCCAGTTTTATCACAGTTCTAATAATTATTAGACAAGATGTCATTTGGAATGGTTTCAGAGCAGCCCCGAGCTGAAGCAAAGGGATGGAATAAGAGTCTATGAAGATCTCAGTCGGCTTGAGCGGGATCTGACAACTACACACCCTCACGGAGACTAGAACAGAGTCAGGAGTAGACTATCCACTCTAGTAGATATATATCCACTATCCCTTCGAGAAATCTGTGGGATCAATAGGAGGCTTATTTGTTAGTCCCCTGACCAATCACAGGCAAGTCAAGATCCCGGCCTGTGATTTTCATTACCGTTCTGCAAAGTTCGTCGCCATTGGCTTCGGTTGGAGTATCGTGTTTCCCCTGCCGCTTTCCAAACCACTCTCGGTTTCTCAATCTGTTTCACCTTAATGCTCTCGCGAGCTAAATGCTATATGTCAGTTTGATTGGGGCTATCAAAAAGAGGAAAAAAAATAACCTCTCTAGAATCTCACCCCACATGGGCCTCCTTCAAGCCGGCCTGCCACAGTGTAGACTGATGAAACCGACGTGTTATTAAAAAGGAAAGAAACCTATCCGAGCTCTAATGGTCCCGATGATTCACCGTGGCAACTCGACTCAGGCCTTCCTGGAGATCGGCGATTGGTTCAGGGGAATGTCAGACTCCCTCCCAAACCCACGTCTCGGCCCCTCCGTCCCAAAAAATCCGAATTACCAATAACGTTGAGTCAGAAGTTCCCACCCAATAACACAACCCAATAACACGACAGCTCCGGAGCTCAAATGTTCCTCTGGGATTCGGCTCTGCCACCCAAACTCAAGGCTGCCCGACTGTCGTTTCTTTTGGAAAACTTGCAGGATTTTTTTTTTTTTTTTTTTTAACACACCTACACTCATAATCACACATGTATATGAGAAAGCTTTTTTTTTTTTCCTTAGGAGGGTGAGGCACTTGGCCAACTCAGCTACGTTAAGCGGTGCGTTCCATTTTAGGTGTTGACAGTGTATAATAAATCCAGGCCCTACCTAACATTTACAGGGAGGTTATAAAATGAGTGAAAAAGCATGAGCTGGTTGCTAAGGCAACGAGACAAACACAGTAAACAGGGAACAGTGTCAGGAGTAAGTTACACCATACCCCTGGGTCTGAAATATATCACTTTACATTAGCCTGTGACTGCTTTGAAAGCTCTTTGTTTTATATTTTTTAAAATGCTCTTTTACAGCAGAGATTACCATTAAATCTTTTCAGATGCGGAAGTCTCTTTTATTTTCATTTTTCCTTCCGTAAGCTCTGTATGACTTGAGAGACATTTCTCTCTCTCTCTCTCTCCTTCAAAATTGACTTAAAAATAGTTAAAGCAATAGAATTAATGCTGTGTCTCAAAACCCAAGCCCTTCAGGCAGGTTAGAAAGAGTCTCTCCTTGGACAAGAAGGAAAAATAAACAATAGCACTATCTGGTGAAGCCTGGTTATTAACTTGAAAATATTCTATTAAAATGGAAGGCCTTTATTGCCTTAACTCTTTAAGAGCCAGATTCCAGGCTGGCATTTATCCAACCTTGGGATGAAGCAGCATTTCTTTTCCTCGTACTATCCTCTTCAAAACGGTCTGAAGAGAGCCTGCTCTTGAAAAGCGGAGGAAAAAGTGGGGTGAACAGAGGCGACTTGGACAGTTTAGAATGTCACCCTCTTCCATCAAATGTCAGATGACTGGACATCATCCCATATATAATTATAAACATGAATGGATTATTTTTCCCCAGGAGGACCTCTGCTCTTGTAATGGGCTAATATTTTTTTTCAACTTTTATTTTAATGGCATTTATTAAGTACTTACTATGTACCCAGCACTGTAGACACTGGGCTCTCTGGCAGTGGGATGGATACAAGCTAATCAGGTTGGACACAGTCCATGTCTCACAAGGGGCTCACAGTCTTAATCTCCATTATACAGATAAGGTAACTGAGGCACAGAGAGTGAAGTGACTTGCCCAAAGTCACATAGTAGGTAAGTCTCTGAGGCAGGATTAGAACTCAGGCCTGTAGTCTATCCATTAGGCCGTGCTGCTTCTCTGTGTGTGTGTGTGTGTGTGTGTGCGCGCGCGCCAGTGTGTGCGACCACGGGGGAGTACATCAATTAATGTAATTGAGCGCTTACCTTGTGCAGAGCATTGTACCAGGTGCTTGGGAGATTACAATATAGCAGAATGAGCGGACACATTCCCTGACCGTAATGGGTTTACAGTTTGGAGGGGGAGACAGACATTTATAAGAATAAGATATTTACAATACATCATTTAAATCGAAATGCATAAGGCACAGCAGGCTGCGGTGTGCGAAGACTCCCCCTCAGTTTAAATCAGGGCGGGACCCCGGCCAGTGATGCCTTCAATTTCCCAGCGATAGCCTGGACTTCCCCTCTCCGCAGGCTGCCTCTGCCTTGCCCCAGTTTGCTTCCTTAGAGCAGGGAAGGTAGCCAGGAAGGCCACTGCTACTTGGTTCAGTTTCCCCCAACTTCCCCCCGACAACTGCAATACAGGGCCCTGGGGCAGGGCAGGTTCCTTTGAATTTTGAGCTGAGAGCCAAGAACCAGATGAGGAAGGTGCTTTCCTCGAGTCGAGGTTGGCCTCGCGCGGGGATGCGGAGGCCAGCGTTTCCGGGCTCGGGGCCGAGGAGGGCGGCTGTGGCGAAGGCCAGGTTTCACGGCCTGGTCCCAGAGTTTTGGGAACAGATGGAGAGAGAAGAGGGGAGCAGGTATAGTGTGGGGCGTGCTTGTGTGCGCACGGTTTCTCACAACATTTACACAGACGGGGCGCCTCCAAGAAATTACATCTACGATACTGAACACCCGCAACGCGCCTTGTACTATTCCCAAAGTATAAAAAGGCTAAAATTGCCACTTTCTCCCCTTCCTCAATGACCTCATCCACCAGAAACTTAAACAGCCTTGGAAGTCAGCATTAATAAGAATAATTATAGTATTTGTTAAACGCTTTCTATGTGCCAGTGCTTTCTATGTACTAAGCCCTGGGGTGGAGACATGCACCCCAAATTTTGCCTCGGCTGAACTAGGGTACAATCTCAAAGCAACCCGTATCTGTGTGGACACAGAGCAATGTCACATGAGAAGAAACAGTTGTGTGCACCTGCATGGTACTTGCTCTGGAAGGAATTTTACAACATGAGTTTTCCTGACCATAAGTTTCTTTAGGATCACAATTCTGGAGGATCACTGGAGAAGCAGTGTGACTTAGTGGAAAGAGACCGGGCTTGGGAGTCAGAGGTTGTGGGTTCCAATCCTGGCTCCACCACTTAAGAGCTGTGTGACTTTGGGCAAGTCACTTTACCTCTCTGGGCCTAAGTTACCTCATCTGTAAAACGGGGATTAAGACTGTGAGCCCGAAGGGAAGACAACCAGATTTCCTTGCATCGACTCAGAACGTAGATCAGGGACAAGGTAAGCACTTTACAAATACCATGATTATTATTATTAATTCTAAGTCAGAACTGACAGTATTCTGCTCAAGATCGAGAGGGATCTATTTCCTTGAATCTGAGTCCATTTCATTGATCGGGCGTTCCAACGTGAAGACCGGACAGTACCCTCAGTGAAAATGCTTCAGCAAAACAATTATTTCTGAACACTTATTGGCCCCAAAGCACGCTATTCACAGAAGTGGCATGGTCTAGTGGATAAAAGCACAGGCCTGGGAGTCTGAAGATCGTAGTGTTAATTCTGACTCTGCCACTGGTCTGCTGTGTGACTTCGAGCAAGTCACTTCACTTCTCTGTGCCTCAGTTACCTCAACTGTAAAATGGGGATCGAGACCGCGAGCTCCCCATGGCACAGTGACTGTGTCCAACCGGATGTGCTTGTATCCACCCCAGGGCTTATACAGTGTCCGACACATGCTAAGTGCTCAATAAATACCACGATTATCATTATTATACAGTAGAATGGTAGACACAATCCCTGCCCTCGAGGAGCTTACAATCTATTGATCGATCACAGTCTGGAAGCTGCCTTCCCAGCTTACTTTTCCAACCACTTAGTCCAGTGGTCCCCCGACAGTAAGTGTTCAGGAAATAGGATTGCCGATTATACCTGTGCCACTAGAACCCCTACACAACTTACATTTTGCTCACTTTAATTTTGAGGTGCCTACCTTCCCCCTCCTAGTCCCATGGCTATCACTCTTCCCCTCCCCTTTCTTCTCACGGCACCACACACAACACACCGCCGTCACTAGAGAACTCTGCCAGAAAGGGTGGGGTGTATTTCAGAACCCCCATTTCTCATGCCTTATTTAGCTGCAGGCAACCTTTCCCGGCTGCCCAGGTTTATAGACACGGGCTCCTGACTTTGCCAAGTAACACTCTGCTGGCCTACAGACTCCCTGGCGGACTTCTCTGAAATGGGATCGTGTCCACTCCATGACACCGGAGCAAAAGAGTAGGCTTCCTACGTCAAATGTGCAGGAAGTCAAGGTTAACAGAGAGCCAGGATTTTTATAGGAGCGTCACCACCCCCAAATGACTAATTAGTGGGAGCGAGATCCAGATGGCAGGCATCTTTAATGAAGCCAATTAAAGATCCAAATGTTTTCATATTTTCCTAGAAAGATCAAGTGGGGACGGGGGTTCTGGGATGCCCACTGCCCCGTCTGGCTAGCGTGAGGGTCCTTTCAGCTCCCAAATCTACAACCATAAGAAAGGGATGATATCTCTGCAGATACTCATCCTTTTCCAGGCCGGTTCAGACGGATCATGAAGGAGGAGAGCTCACATTTCTAGCAAGAGACTCCAACCAAAGTTACGTTTCCCCACAGCTCGTTTTATTGCGACCCTGCGTAATGGGTTTTGGTTCAAGGGGAGAAGTCAGGAGGCTCGGTCTCAAGGGCTGGTCTTATAATGTCAAAAGTGAATGCTCCGAAAATAGAACTGAATAAGCTTCAGCTGTCAAGCATGGGTTGTGTCCAAACGACACAAGTCTGAATAGATTGGAGGCACACCTCCGTGTACCCGGCTGAATCCACCACAGATGTTGAAGTTCACAATGGAGTGCGCGTGCGAAACAATGATTAAAAAAGAACCGACACCCCAAGCCAATCTTTACGTTTCCCTCGAAGATGGCACATTTCATTCATAAACCTGCAAACACAACACATTTTGAAAAGCATATAATTCAAATATGAATTATTTTGCAGAGCCTCAATGAAGGCACATGGTTGGATTCCCTACATAAAATAGAACACCTTCCAAATCAACCCAATGATCTGATCATGCTAAAAATAATAATTGTAGTGTGAGCCCTATATGCCGAATATTGTACTAAGTGCTGGGTAGGTACGAAAAGATCAGGTCAGACACAATCCCCGTCTCACATGGGACTCCCAGTCTAAGTAGGAGGGAGAACAGGTGTTCAATCCCCATTTTACAGATGAGGAAACTGAGGTACAGAGAAATTTACTGACGTAGTCGAGGTCACACAGCAGGCAGGAAGCAGAAGTGGGATAAGAACTCAGGTCCTCTAACTCCCAAGACACTTGACCACGCTACCCTCTCTATGAGCTAAAATAGATGGGATACAAAGTGATTGGATTATGCTTCTTTCAAGGGAAAAGCATCATGAGGCCAGATTCTGCTAACTCAAAGCTGTACCAGCCCCAGGAGCTGTGAGGAGAGCCCTGCTGAATCCACACAGAAAGAGCATTGGCTTATGGGTCCTAATCCCAGGTCTCCTTGTCTACTCTGTGAACTAGGCCAAATCCCTCAACTAAGAAAGGAGGGGTAACTATTTGTTCTCCCACTCCTTGTGTCTCAGTGGAAAGAGCACGGGCTTTGGAGTCAGAGGTCATCGGTTCGAATCCCGGCTCTGCCCCTTGTCAGCTGTGTGATTGTGGGCAAGTCACTTCACTTCTCCGTGCCTCAGTGACCTCATCTGTAAAATGGGGATTAAGACTGTGAGCCCCACGTGGGACAACGTGGGATTCCCCTGTGTCTACCCCAGGGCTTAGAACAGTGCTCTGCGCATAGTAAGCGCTTAACAAATACCAATATCATTATCTTGTATCTACCCCAGTGCTTGGTACCTAATAAGTGTTTAATAATACCACCATTATCAACAGTACACAGTGCAGGAAAGATAGTAGCGTCTCCATCTACTGAGGAGCAGCCTGGCCTACCGGATACAGCACAGGCCTGGGAGTCAGAAGGGCCTGAGTTCTAATCCAGGCTCTGCCACTTGTCTGTTACGTGGCCTTGGGCAAGTCACTTCACTTCCCTAGGCCTCAGTTACCTGATCTGTAAAATGAGGACTAAGTGAGCCCCACGTGAGGCAGAGATTGTGGCCAAACTGACGATCGTAGCACATAGTACAGTGCTTAACAAATACAGTGAGTGCTTAACTAATATAAGAAAATCCCCCGACCGGATAGAGCTCTGGCATACAGAACCTGCCTCCTTGTTACAATTTCATACTTTGAGTTTGGTTCCCGCTCTTTGACGACGGGGGGGGGGGGGGGGGGGGGGGGGGGGGAGTGGCCAAAGACCACATGGACATTAGCACTCCAAGAAACTGCACCTGGAAGGCAAACTTTCCAAGCTGCTGACGGGTCCAAATGTTGATTTGTTTAAAAAACGAACACTGTGACCTAAAGGATACATAGACCATAGTTTTTCAAGATGTTCCCAGCAGAGTAGCAGGAAATAGCTGTGGCAGTGAACCTATTCCCCAAATTCTTTTTTTTAACCTCCCCTCTTTTTGAAAAGAGCAACAATCTTGGGAGTTAGTTGGGCAAGACCTAAAACCAGTTTGCACTGTATCAATCGCTTACACTTACATTCAGAGACTAATAATTGGAATTTCTAGCGTGGTCGCAATCTTTTAAAAAATCATCTTCACTCCCACATCAAGCCAAGGGGTGTTCCTGAACTCTGAAAATGCACGTCGGGATACTGGGATTTCTGGCCGAAGGGAATCACACGTATTTACAGAGATGGAGATCACCCAGAGAGTAAAGAAACCAGTCTCACATGCCCAGGAGGTTCAGGACTCACCAGAGTTGGAGGCTGAGGATATAGCAGAGGATTGCATACTGTTCCATGGCCTCTCGCACACCTCCAGTCTATCCTTTGGAGTCGCAGCACTGCAAGAACATGAAGAACCGATTTCTTGAGACCACACTTTTGTCCAAAATATTTTCAAATTGCAGACCATCATTCCTGACTGCTGAGTGATTCTCTCATGTTCCCTATTGTAGGAATTTGAGGTGCCCTGGTGGGTTTCCCTTGTGGTTCCTCATTTCTCCCTCATCTTTCAAAAATGTGACCTAAGCAACGATCTTGAAGCCCAGCGTATTTGCAACCAGTTTCTATTCTGATGCAAGCACAATCTCCTGCTTCTTCAGAATCTCGTATCCATTCTGCTTTGATCATCATCAGGAGCAACAGTATTTACTGAGTGCTTACAGTGTGCACAGTCCTATACTAAACACATGGGAGAGTGCTATTTAACAGAATTGGTAGACACATTCCTTCCTACAAGGAGCTCTTATTACACCCAAAATCTCCTCATGTTTGTGGTCCACCTTGACCGGTGCGAAAAAATTGTGTGGTATTTTTTGATTCACTGAGGGCAGTTATATTTTACTCTCCCAAGGGCTTGGTACAGTGCTTTGCACACAGAAAGCACTCAATATGATTGCATGAATGATAGAGATTATGTATTTCACCTCTATTGTGCTCTCTCAAATGCTCTGGAATAGGAAACCCAGAGGAACAGAAGTATCTTAGCGCCAAAGCTGCATAGGGACACTGAACTGTTTATGATGATTTCTAGCTGACCAGGAGAATGGATTCAAACTCCGATGAGGACATTCCCTCGTTAGAATATCAACTCCTTGAGGAGACAGTAAGATGTGTCTTTGGGATGCAGTATATGCCAGTGGCTCCCTGTTTCTCTATGTAGATTCAACCCTGGAGGCCAAAGTTGGGTGAGAGTTACTCGGGAAATTTCAGAAGGGTCCTTAAGAAGAGGTAGTGGGTGGAATTGTTCTAGGGAGGTTACAGGTGTTTGAAGAAGGAGCTGGAAAGGAGCAGGCAACTTCTGGGTGATATCAAACTTGAGGGGTTTGCGACCAGATGGAAGAGAAGTGAATCCCGCCAGAAAGAGCAGAAACTCTACCCCGGTCAAGTAGGGAAATTCTATATTGCCTAGAGTAACAACCAGGGAAACCTCAGACTCTTGCAATCCAGAAAAACCCAAAATCACAGAAAGCACTGTACATTTGAGTGTGCTGCTGTAGTGCTTGAAATCCAATAAATTGGATCTTCTTTGTTAATTACTTGGTATCCACGTTTCCCTCTAGACCGTAATTGCCTTCTAATTCTAATAATAGTAATAACAACAGCATTGGTTAAGTGCTTACTATGTGTCAGGCACCGTACTAAGCACTGGGAGGGATACAAGCAAATTGGGTTGGACATTGTCTCTGTCCCACATGGAGCTCAGAGTCTCAATCCCCATTTTACAGATGAGGTAACTGAGGCCCAGAGAATTGACGTGACTTCTCCAAGGTCACACAGCAGACAGGTGGCAGAGGTAGGATTGGAACTCATGACCTCCTGACTCCTAGGCCTGCCCTCTATCCACTACACTATGCTGGCTCTTTTGTAGGCAAGGAATTTGTCTACGGATTCTGTTGCAATTATCTAGTGCTCCGGGTTCTATACCTGGCTCCATCACCTGTCTGCTGTGTGACCTTGGGCAAGTCACAACTTCTGTGGGCCTCAGTTACCTCATCTGTAAAATGGGGATTAAGACTGTGAGCTCCACGTGGGACAACCTGATCCCCCTGTGTCTACCCCGGCGCTTAGAAAAGTGCTCGGCACATAGTAAGCGTTTAACAAATACCAACATTATTATTATTATTATTATTAACCTTCCTACTTGTCTCTGGAGGGCTCCTCCTCCTTCTTCAGATCCAGTGAAGATCTGCAGTCTTCCACACACAAGCCTGCATCGCGTATGCACCTGACAGACAGGAAGGAGAAAAGGAGATAAATGTATTACTAAATCCTCATTGGTACCAGTCCAAGTAGACGTCTGAAAGCCTTTGTCTCCAGAAAACTAAAACCTCAGGGCTCTAAAGCCACTCACAGTGACTGGCTGTCAGAGATATAATGGGGAGTAAAGATCTTGAAAACTGCTACTACTAGAAAAATCGGATCCTCTCAGACTTCCCTGTTTAGCGCCCGCACCCTGTTACAGTGGAAGTGTCTGAAGGGTAGCCAATGAGCAGCGACGATTCCCCGAAGCTGGGACTGCCTAAACGCATAATCCCGCAGCTTTTACCTGCCATCTAGCTAGTACAATCCATCAGGTATTGAGTAAGTCATGGGGGAGAAGGGGGATTGGAAATCTGCCTTAATGGAATTGCTTCATCACCTTCTTTATTGGTTCCACCTGCAGATGGATTTGTTTTCCATCAAGTCTGGGGTTTTCTCCTTCCTGTTACTGTTCTCCTCGGCTCAGATATCTGACAAGCGTTGCTTTGGCAGGTCAATGTCTCTTAGGAAGGGGTGAATTTGTTGGTACAGGGTAGTCTCGTGCTCTGAGAGCTAGAATCGCAGCAAGGGCAAAGAAGCAGGGTGGTCTAGTGGAACGAGCACGGGGCTGGGAGTCTGAGGAGCTGGAGTTCTAATCCCAGCTCCGACAGATAGATGCTACGTGACCTTGGGCAAGTCATTCAACTTCTCCGGGCCTCATTTTCCTCAACTGTAAAATGGGGATAAAATTCCTATTCTCCCTTAACCTCAGGCTCTGAGTCCCTTAAGAGATAGGGTCTGTGTCTGATAGGATTGGCTTGTCTCTACCCCAGCAATCTGGCATAGTGCCTGGCACATAGTAAGCACTTAAATACCACAATAATTATTCTTTCATTTCGTTGCCGGTGAATAAATGGTTTGATATAAGGGCTCCAATTTGTGTCTCCATAGTTTCGTGCCATTTCTCCTGAGAGGATTGGGTTAAATTGAGCTTAGCGAAATAGGTATGTTATCACCATTTGACAGACGGAAAGACCGAGGCACAGAAAAATTTAAGTATCGATCCAAGGTCAAACAAGAGGTCAGTGGCAAAACCAGGATTCTTAATCCGGGCCTCCTGACTCCCATGTCCAAAATATTGCCAGCTCCATCCTCGTACATCTCCCTTGACAAGATGAAGAAGGGAACTGGTACACGTCTTCTGGTAATTCAGTTGAAAGTGGAATCAGAATCCCTAGGTTCTAATCCTAGTTCTGCCACTTGTCCGCTGGGTGACCTTGGGTGAATCATTTCACTGCTCTGAGTTTAAATGGTGCCATCTGTAAAATGGGGATTGAGACTGTGAGACCCCCGTGGGACACAGACTGTGTCCAAACTGATCAGTGTGTTTCTACCCCTGAGCTAAGTACAGCGCCTGGCGCAAAGTAAGGACTTGAATACCATTTTCTTTTTTTAAAAAGGGGGAAGTCTGCTGCACAACTGCCTCCATTCTTCACTTAGTTTTGAGATTGAAGGCCAGATCGCAACATGGTCAGCCCAGCCAACAGTTGTTTTTGCACATTAGCACCTAGTTGGAGAGACCTTACAGGGCTCCCGCTTAACAGCTTCTATGCAAGCCAACACACTGCAGACAGGAGACCGGATTGAGAAACTTCTTCACGGTCCAGTAAGCTCTGCTTCTTCAGTGTCATAACGGCCATGAATCTTTAACAACTACGGGATACTGATGCATTTCACGGTGATGAGCTCCTCATGGGCAAGTAGATATGGGATACAGTGACACTAAAAACACTGAATAAATGGAAGATTCCTGGTATTTTCAGAGTGAAAACAGGGAATACCGTCACTCTATCCATCTATTTATTGAGTGCCTACTGTGTGTAGAGCATTGTAGTAGGAGCTTGAGAGAGTACAATATAAGAGAGTTGGAAGACACGTTCCCTGCCCACAATATGCTTACAATTTAGAGGACGAGCTAACAGTCTAGAGGAAGATAATCTTGTTAGACATACTCCATGTCCCACATGTGGCTCACCATCTTCATCCCTATTTTACAGATGAGCTAACTGAGGCACAGAAAAGTTAAGTGATTTGCCCAATGTCACACAGAAGGCAAGTGGCAAAGCAGAGATTAGGACCCAGGGCCTCTGACTCCCAAGCCCATGTTCTTACCATTAGGCACTCACTGCTTCTCCCTTGGTCCCGCCGAGGCTAGTGGACAGAAATGACCACCAAAAGTAGTGGACAAAATGACCACAAAAACTCTACAAATACCTTGCCTGACTTTGCTCTCCTGGAAGGATGAACAAACTCAAAAATATTTAGAATGTAGCGCCGAGCATAATGGGAAGATTACCTCATGACTCCTACACGTGCTCTACTTGGTTGCATATTCTGGATTTTTATATTCACGGACACATATATTTTCTTTTTCACAGAAATTTTTTTGGGTGAGAAGCAGAGCTGACTAATTATCCTTCAACTCCTCCTCCCACCCTCCCACATCTACCCCCTCAAAAAAAAAAGAAAACTTCCAAGGAAAACAGTTAAAAATCTTACTGCCGCCAGTGTCTCGGTGGAGCTGTCTTGAAGACTGGGCAATGAGTGGTTCCCCCTGTGAAGGAGAAAGAAAGTTATTATGTCTTATGTAAGACCTTCAAATTGAAGGAGAATTAGCTTAGCTTATGATAAATCATTGTTGACATCTTCACCAAAGCCTTCACGTACTCTTGCTCTGAGGGGAACTTTAGACCTGCCAAGAGAGAGACTCCTAAAATATTGGATATTATTTACACATTCAACTCCACGATGGGCAATTCCTAGGGGACCCCCTCGTCCAGTCTGAATTGGATCCAAGGAGAACAACTTTCCCTCAGCAACCGGCATAGTTCGACGAGGAACTTAGGACAACATTTGGAAATCAAGAAGAAGTCTGAAGACCAGACACGAGTAACATCACGGGACCGCAAAGCCCACCCTCGCTCAGGAACTTGACCTGTTCCTTACTGTTCTATTAATCAGAGGTTTTGTGACTTTCACCCGACTGAGGAATACGCAGTCCAAAGCTCCTATCCAAGGTTTGGAGGTACTCGATTTGATGTGTACATCAAACTCTACTTTGAGGCCCTTCACTGAATCACTGTAAAATGGCCAGATAAAACTTTATATATCATAAGCACTAATCATTGATGCCTGTCTACTTGTTCTGTTTTGTTGTCTGTCTCCTTCCTTCTAGTCCGTGAGCCCATTCTTGGGTAGGGATTGTCTCTATCTGTTGCTGAACTGTACTTTCCAAGCGCTTAGAATAGTGCTCTACACACAGTAAGTGCTCAATAAATATGACTGACTGACTGAATGAATCTAGGAAAGGCAGCACACTTCATTGGGCATTTTAGGAAGGGGTAAAAACGATACTATTCGCTAAGCATTTACTACCTGTCAAGCACCGTTTTAAGCACTGGGACAGATACAAGCTAATTAGGGTGGACACGGTCCATGTCCCAGCTGGGGCTCTCCGTTTTAATCCCCATTTTACAGGTGAGGTAACTGAGGCACAGATGAGTTGTGACTTGTCCAAGCTCACACAGAAGGCACGTGACAGACCCGGGAATAGAACCTCGGTCTGCTGATTCGTAAGCTGGTGATCTTTCCACGCTTCTCGATAGTCACCTAACCTTTGGCGCTTACTGCACTTGCTCACCTGTTCAATTAAGTGCTCGGCACAGAGTAAGTACTAAATAAATATCACAGATTGATTGAAAAGTAATAAAAACCTAAGAGAAATATCCCAGGAAGGTGTAAATACTAAAACAGCCTGACCTTCAATTTTAGCTACTCCAGAAGCTACTGGATCTGTCCACTTGCTGGTCGTTACACATCTGGGGGGGTGGATGTGTGTGTGTTTGAATGTGTGCGTGCATACGAGTGTGCATAAAGCATACATGCATGTGTTTACGGGTATTGAATCACAATTAGGGTGTACAGTGGAGCCAAGACTCCTCACAGTTAAAGCATTGGCCTTAACTGGCACCAGCTACTCCCACTCCTGTTCTAAGCAAACAAACTCCACATTGTTAATCAATTACCCTGCTTTGCACTTGAAGAATTTACTTCCTCCCAGGAACCACTTGTGGAATGTACCAGTTTTTCTTCACCACATTAAGAAAGGAGAGAATAAGTAGGGACCGACTAAAAATTGGATCGTCGCTTCGAGTTCCTTTTCCAAGTCTGTGAGCCTCATGTGGGACAACCTGATGACCCTGTATCTACCCCAGCGCTTAGAACAGCGCTCCGCACCTAGTAAGCGCTTAATAAATACCAACATCATCATCATCAAGTCATGGAATTAAAATGCAATGTTTGACATTTCTGTTTTCTCTTGTCTTTTTCAGATAATGTCCCTTTATTCCCTACCACTGTCCCACCCACCCAAACAGGAGGAAAAAGACTATGTAGGGCCTGAGAGAACTAAGTGCTCTAAACAATGAATGCCGTGGTTGATTAAGAGTGATAATGCCCAATTATATATCAATTTTCCAAAGCTTTTTCTACTCAATTTCCACTTGGCTCTGTGGATATCTTCAATACAGCCCAAACTAAGTATCATATATTAAACTAATCCACACTTCCCTAAAGGGCAGTGACTATGCCTTCCCCTTCCATGAATTTTTCCAAATACCTCCATCTAAACCATTCTGGATGTAGTGGTACTCCACTGGAGTAAGCAAATGTCCCCAAAGACATCAAACCACCATGCATCTTTGTTTTGTGTGTATATACAAAGAGGGTTAGTAGAATAGATTTGAATCTTTCTCTATATGTCAATATATATTAATGGAAAGAGAAGGAGAGAGAATCTATTCTGCTAACCCAATTAAATTTGATTTTTTAAACGTCTGTATCCCCGATTAGAATGCCAACTCCCTGTTGGCAGGGAATATGCCTCACTTCTGTTATATCACCCCAAACACTTAATTCAGTGGCTTTCACCAATGAGTGGCTCATTATTCAGTCAATCCTATTTATTCAGCTCTTACTGTGTGGAGAGCACTGTACTAAGCACTAGGGAGACCACAATATAACAATAAACATACTCCCTGCCCACAACGAGCTACTTAGTACCACTAATGTATTAACCAGAGCCAAGAACATGGACATCATGACAGGCACTAATTGCCCCCATGTGCTTAATCCTTCTTTGCTGTTCAGATTTAGGTTCAATTGAAAGAAATGCATCTGAAGCGAGCAGGGAACAGTCTAGAATTTAAGAATCTATCCTCACTATTCCAAGATGTTGGTGTCTGACTCGGAGAAAAAGGTCTTGGGGGGGGGGGCGGGAGGGGGGTGTACTGAGTTTGATCCTCATACAACTCAGTCATCGCCCGTGGAATGTAAATCAAGAACCTGAGTTTTCTAAAGATTTGCCCAATGTCAACATTATTGCAAGAGTTATCACCACATCTGGAAGGCTAGTCAATGTATTCCCAGGTAGTTAGGTAATTTCATGGAAGGGGATGGGGTGTGGATGGAGTCCCATATTGGAAACTAACCATAATAATAATATAATAAAAATGCTTTATATAGCACCTTTCATCCAACAAGTTGTATCTATTTCAGTTCCAGCCCATTTCGACTCTTGCTCATGCTTCAGAGTGCCTTTCTGCAGGGCTTCTCTGTAGTTTTCACTAGTATCTGTCTTAGAACAACTTCAGAGGCACAAACTGGATTCTCTCTGGGGAGCTAATGGATCAGTCAGAGAGATCCACTGATCTCCAGAGTATCATTACCAAAAAAAAAAAAAAAATACCAACAACAACAAACCCCCCGAACTATAGCTTAGGTAGAGAATGCTCCCACACAAACCTGTTCTATTTGCCAGGGGAGGTTGAAATAATGCCCGGTTGGCAGTGGCTTTATTTACCACAATGGCATTGACTTCATGAGTTGGGACTCGGTCTGTTTGGGTCATTCCATCCAAGGACATCATTGCATAAAGCACGAGCCCACAAATTGCTCTTACTTAGGAGACTCATCACCGTTCATGGCAAAAGCTGAGCGGAATCCCTGGGACGTGGCGGAACTTAGTCAGAGTTTCTTGGATTCCGCCAGGAAAGAAATCAGCTACCAAGATGAGTCACTGTTGAGTGAAAACCTTCTCTGTAACTTACTTGTAGACATTATACTTTATTAAAGAAATGACATATTTGGGTGTACACGACGGCTATATATAGTCAGGGAAGTACTGAAATTGGGCTGGAATCATTTTGGACCTACTGCTAAGTGGATTTGGAGTTCTTCCGTGGGGTTCGCTTACTGATGCCTGGGTGATGGAATTTTGCAACTCTAGTTTGGTTGCCCCTCTGGTGGGAATGGATACCTGTTCTTCCCCAACCTCGTAGAGCTTCAGTGAGGATGGTAATAATAATAATAATAATAATAATAATGTTGGTATTTGTTAAGCGCTTACTATGCGCAGAGCACTGTTCTAAGCGCTGGAGTAGATACAGGGTCATCAGGTCGTCCCACGTGAGGCTCACAGCTAATCCCCATTTTACAGATGAGGTAACTGAGGCACAGAGAAGTTAAGTGACTTGCCCACAGTCACCCAGCTGACAAGTGGCACAGCCGGGAGTCGAACCCATGACCTCTGACTCCGAAGCCCAGGCTCTTTTCACTGAGCCACGCTGTTAAGACATTGTATCCTTAGCACGTTGAGCTCCAAAGGAGCAGTTCTATCAATTCAAGATAATTTTACTTGTAAAGTTTTTTTCTTCATGATAGGTACATTAGCCAAATTGGTTTTCTTGAGCAGTAAATTGCTTGATATTCCATATGAGCTCCTCAGGCTTAGTAGAAACAGCATGGCCTTCAAGTCAGAGGACCTGGGTTCCAATTCCAGCTCTGCCAAATATTTTCTGTGTGACCTTGGGCAACTCACTTAAATTTTCTAGGCCTCAGTTACCTCATCTGTAAAATGGAGATTAAGACTGTGAGCCCCATGTGGGACAGGGACTTTGTCCAAACTAATACATTTGTATATACCCCATTGCTTAGAACAGTTTTCAGTATATAGGCAGCTTACGAAATACCATAAAAAAACTCTTGAAATAAATCAATAGAAATGCCTTTACCATTTGGGATTTCCAGATTCAAGCCCAGAGTTGAGTTTACAAAGAGAAATTATGGATTCACAGAAAGTGTTTGGAATAAAGTTTTATGGGCCTCTTCTAGGGTCTTTCAGCATCTTGCAGAGCAAAAGAAGCAGCGGAGAGAGATGCCAGGAAAGTGAACAAGAAGAATTCTAGATTGCCCTTCAAACTGCTTTTAGCCCTTCCCCAAGTTTATAAGGGATTAAGTAGGAGACATAAAGCATCTTTTGACATAATCATAATGAACAGGGAATAGCCCACCTGAAACCCAGACTGTCCCAAATAAAACTGAATGACTGGCCAATCTAACAGCAGTAGAAGCTTTAGTAGCACATGGGAGGATACCTGGGTATACAGGAATATGTCTCTCTCCCGCAGCTGCTAATCCCACTGTCTCCATGGTCCTCTAGTTCCATTTTTTTTCCTATTTTTTCTGCTTTTTTGGCAGCCTGACACATCTCCTCCTAATACTGAGCTTCAAAAAAACATGTCATTTTGATCATTCTGATGAAACCCTCAATGCTATCTTGTGGTCATATAACCTTTCACCCCTGACTCCCCCAGCAAGATCTAAGGCAAAGCCAGCTTGAGACAGTAAGGAAGAGAAGTAGCTGCTTCAGGATGCATTGCAAAGGGAGTCAGAGGACCTGAATTCTAATTCAGGATGCATTGCAAAGGGAGTCAGAGGACCTGAATTCTAATTCTGCCTCTGCCACACGCCAGTTGTGTGACCTTGGACAAGCCACTTAATTTCTCTGTGCTTTAGTTACCTCATCTGTAAAATGGGGTTACGTTTGGAAGCCCCCCGAGGGACATGAACTGTGTCCAACTTGATTAACTTGGATCTATCTCAGCTCTTAATAAAATGCCTGGCACATCGTAAGTGCTTAACGAAAACCATGTAAAAAAAAAAATGTGTGGGGGAGAGTAGAAGCAGTGGGAAATTTTAAGCCACCCACCCAGCCTCTGGCTATTTTTGCCCTGGCTTCAGAGCCATATGGCTCAGAATCATGGGCTAACAAGGCGCAGGGACGTAACTGCTCTGAAGCAAGGTTTAGCACCATACAGTAGAGTTAGTAGACGTGATCCTTGCCCTTAAGATGCTTACAGTCTAGCGGGAGACACAGACACTAAAATACATTACTGATAGGAGGAAGCAACAGAGCGTAAAACTAGGTAGAGCCAAGCTTGGCTCAGTGAGTCTAACTAAACATTTTCAGTTTTATTGGGGGGG
Source organism: Ornithorhynchus anatinus (assembly GCF_004115215.2). Classification (NCBI taxonomy): domain Eukaryota; kingdom Metazoa; phylum Chordata; class Mammalia; order Monotremata; family Ornithorhynchidae; genus Ornithorhynchus; species Ornithorhynchus anatinus. The sequence continues at coordinate 6,886,059 of NC_041742.1, forward strand.
GGGGGGGGAAATCATCAGATGGGAAATCCACCCATTATCCCTATGCCGTCATGATGAAGAAGAGATATGGATTCCTTTGGAGTTGAACTGGTTTTGGTGAACAGATGTCGGCGGGAATGAAATCACACAAGGGAAGAGTGAGCAACGTTAAGGACTTGACTACGGCAGGTCGCGAGTCTGCCGTTATCCCGGCCGAGGGGCACTGAAGAAAACTTCAGGGCTTAAGGAGAGACCACTTCAAACAAGGCAAAAAGCCACTGATGGATGGATGGATAAACCTTAGGGATGGAAAGTTGACTGGGGAGTAAAGATGAAGTGGGTAGGGGTTGAGGGTGGGAAAGAGGAGAGGGGAGGGTCTTGCTGAGCAGATCCTTCAGGCAGCCTGTGAGGTCAAAAGGCCAAGTCCCTAACAGAAACAGGTTCAGAGAGTGCATGTACTGCGTGGGGAAGGTCTTCCCCCTCAAAGATCACACTGTTCTGATGCGTTCCTGTCGATGGGCTGTGCTGCCAGCAGCAGCAGGGTCTGTGGAAGAAATGCATTGTTTCTTTTCATGAAAAGTGTGTGAGCAGTTAGGGACAGGCTGACTAAATTAGGAGAAAGGGAGAAATGAGGTGAGAAGAGGTGCCTTGAGGGCCAGGACTGTTTCTATTCATACCGTTGTATGCTCCCAAATATCAATCAAATGCATTTTTTGAGTGCCCACTGTGTGCAAAACAAAGTACAGTGGAAGGAAATTGGTAGACAGACGTCTGTTGTGACCTGGGCAAGTCACTCCACTTCTCTGCACCTCAGTTATCTCTTCTGTAAAATGGGGATTAAGGCTGTGAGCCCCATGTGGGACAGGGATTGGATTCAGACTGAATAGTTAGTATCTACCCCAGGACTTTAGTACAGTGGCTGGCACACGGTAAGCACTTAAATACCATTAAAAAAAAAAAAAGGAGAGAAGCAATGTGGCCTAGTGGAAAGAGCACGGGCCTGAGAGCCAGACAACCCGGGTTCTAATCCCAGCTCTGCCACTTGCTTATTTTATAACCTTGGGCAAATCACTTAACTTCACTTCAGTTTCCTCAACCGCAACAACGGGGATTCAATACCTATTCTCCCTTCTACTTGACTGTGAGCCCCATATGAGACAGGGTCTGTATCTCACCTGATTAACTTGTATCTACTCCAGCTCTTAGAAAGGGGCGTGACACAGAGTCAGGAACAGTGCTTGGCACACAGTAAGCGCTTAACAAATGCCATCATTATTACTTAAATATCACCTTTAAAAAAAGCCCACAGTCTAGACCAGGAAATAGACATTACCATAAATAAATTACAGATAAGTACCTAACTGCCGAGGGGCTATGGGTGGGGCGAATAAAGCATACAAATCCAGGTGGATTGAGCACGTGTCCGGGAGTCAGAAGGACCTGGGTTCTAACGCCAGTTATGCCACTTGCCGGCTGTGTGACCTTAGGCAAGTTACTTCACATCTCCGTGCCTCAGATACCTCATCTGTAAAGTGGGGATTAAGAATGGGAGGCCCGTGTGGGACATGGGCTGTGTCCCAGCTTGTATCTACCCATGATTTAGGATACTGCTTGGCACATAGTAAGCACTTAAATACCGTAAAAAGAGTGCAAGGGCTACAGCGCATATAAGTACATATTATAGTGCTCTGCACACAGTAAGCACTCAGATATCAATGACAGAGAGACAGATAAGGAACCAGACCCAGTTAGAGGTGAAGAACTGCATGAAAACACAGGGGGTGTCGAGTCAGTTGTCAATTGTATTTATTGAAAGCTTTCTGCGTGCAGAGCACTGTACTAAGCACTTGGGAGGGTAGAGAAGCAGCATGGCGTAGCGGACGGAGCACCGGCCCGGGAGACAGAAGGTCATGGGTTCCAGTTCCTGATCCGCCACTTGTCTGCTGTGGGAACTTGGCCAAGTCACTTCACTTCTCTGGGCTTCAGTTACCTCATCTGGCAAATGGGGATTGAGTCTGTGAGCCCCACAGGGGACAGGGACTGTGTCCAACTTGATTTTCTTCTATCCACCCCGGTGCTTAGTTCAGTGCCTGGCACGTAGTAAGCACTTAAATACCATCATTATTATTACAATACAGCAGGCACATTTCCCACTCATAACCAACTTACAATCTAGAGGAGGGAAGAGAAAGCAGACCATTTTATGGGTATCGACTAGTCCACAAATATCATAAAAAGACAAAGTTAGGTAAAGATGGAGGCATAGATACTGCTAGAAAATCAGATCTCTGGCTTTAACTCTAGTAAGTCTGTCAATAGTATTTATTGAGCGCTTACTGTGTGCAGAGCACTGAACTAAGTGTGTGGGAGAGTAAAATGTAACAATAAGCCGATCCATTATGACCCACAGTTGTAGAGGAAGCTTCTTCCATAAGGAGTCAAGTTATATATTTAATCTAACTCATTCATCTTAACCAGTTAAGATAACCAGCAAACTCAATCCTATTTTCTGCAAAACAAAACAAAATGAAAAATGGCCCTTCAGAGTTGCAAATCAAAAAGGCCTGGGGCAGAGGGTGGAAACACGAATACCACTTCAATCTGTCAAATGCCCAGATTTACAGATTAGCCCAATTATGGGTGGATTAAAAAGGAGGAAATGTCTCAAGTTGAAAGCAGGTGGCCAAGGCTGCTTTTCACATTTGGTCTTTTGCAAAGGATTTCTTCTAAAGAGGGGAGAAAAGAGAGTTAGAGCGGGAACCTATCCCGGAAAAGCAGCAACTTTTTTGTTGTTATTGTTTGACTATGAATCGCCTCCAAGAGTTATTGCCTCTGATCCTCACTCTGGGCTAGAGGTGAGCGGGTTCTTTCTAGTCTACTTCTTTCTTAGCTCACCTCTGGAAAAACAAAAAACGAGAAGCAGAGAGCTGCCTATCCAGACGGGGAACAGGTCAGGCTTTCTGGAAGTGCTGGGGAGAGCGTCGTCGGAGTAATTTCATCTCTCCTACCTCGGTCAAGCTCTTTCAGGTCAGGAATCAAGTCTACCAACTCGATGGCACTGCACCCTCCCAAGCTCTTATCAAAGGAGCTGGATAGAGTGTGCACAGTTGTATACAGGGAATGCACCTACCAGCTCTGTTGCCTTGTACTCTGCCAAGCACTGTTCTGCACACAGTAAGTGCTCAATAAATATTCATTGATGTCTTCATCTTCGTTCAGGGCACTGAGTCCTAACAGACATGGGCCTTGCCCTCAAGTACCTTATAATATAATCCCTACTCCCACCTTAATAACAATGATGATGATAATTATAATGATAAGTAATAGTTAAGCATTTACCATGTGCCAAGCATTGTGCTAAACAGGGGGAGATGAGATAGTCCTTGTCCCACATGGGGTTCGCAGTTGAAGTAGAAGGGAGCAGGGTTTCATCTCCCTTTTCCAGATGAGGAAAGTGAGGCCCAGAGAAGCTATGCCATCTGCCTGAGGTCACACAGCAGTCAGGAGGAAGAGTAGGGATTAGCACCACTCCCAGACCCACGTTTTTTCCACAAGGCCGGACGGCTCCAAGCCATATTCGCTCGAGGCGGGACGGGTAATGAAATGATCTTACAAATATATTTATTAAGGAATTTACTAGGTGCCAGAGCACTATGCTGTGCACTGGCATCTATTAATAACAATAATAATATTAGTTAATAATGATAATAATTATGGTATTTAAGTACTTAGTATGTGCCAAGGACTCTTCTCAACACTGGGGTAGATACAGGGGGGTAATTAGGTCATCCCACATGGGGCTCAGTCTTAATCCCCATTTTACGGATGAGGTAACTGAGGCACAGAGACGTTAAGTGACTTGACCAAGGTCACACAGCAGACAAGTGGCAGAGCTGGGATTAAAACCCACATCCTCTGAATCCCCAAACCACGCTCTTTCCACTAAGCCACACTGTTTTAATTAAGAGACTACTATGTGCCAGGTAATCAGAACAAGCACAACGCCCGTTCCAAGTTTAAGCTCATTGTGGGCGGGGAATTTGTTTATTGCTGTATTGTAGCTTCCCAAGTGCTTAGTACAGAGCTCTGCACACACTAAGTGCTCAATAAATACGATTAAATGAATGAAGGCATGGAGATTAAGTATCTTATCTGAACTTTATAGTTCAGGAAGCTAAGGCACAGAGAGACTGGGCAACTCGCCCCAAGTCACACAGCAGTCCAATAGCACAACTAGGACTAAAAGCCAGGTCTTTCGGCTCCCAGGCGTCTGTGCTTTCCACTAGGCCAGGCTGCCTACTCAAAGTGAACTCAAGAGGAGAAACCCAACTAGAATTACTTGCAAATGCACAATCTTCCCCAGTTGAAGATAGAAAAAAATAAAATTTAAAACAAGATTAAAGCACGTTCTGGCTTGAATATTATAGTGCGTATTGCTCATTGAACTACAGTCACATATCAAAGAAATGAACGCAAAATTATAAGCACAGCATAATAACTTATTGAAGTGGGTTGACTTGATTCCCAGCAATGAGAACAAACTGAACTTCAGATGAGTTCTGAAGCCAAAATAGCCACACGAGTCAACTGAAAATGTGTTCTGATTTACAAAGCCAACTTTCATTTCTAAGCTAGTCAAGTAACAGGGTAGAAAGGTTCCTTTGCTAAGGCAAATGGTCTTGGAAAGAAAAACGTATTAAGAAAAGCAAGTAAGGTAGTCTTCTGAACATGACAAAAGTAATGCTTTCACTCTGAAGGTGAGGAATTAGACGTTTCAGGGCGAGAAAAATACGGTACCCAACTTTCCACATTTAAACTCAGGTAATGTGGATTTGGAAATGGCTGAACCGGCAAAAATTTGGACACGAGTTTGCAGCTGGGCACTTGATTACCGTAGTCTCACTGCACATCACTACAGGCAACTTTAAAATCAAATGTTCTGAACGTATTATTTGAAAATGCATCCCTATGCGGTTGTACCCACAATATACTTGATGTTGCTAGATGATTTAAAGACGTTGAAGGTTATGCTTTCAAGAAATATATGAATTTAATTGTAGAGTTTGGCCTTTCGCCTAGTTTCAGATGGAAAAAAAAACCACTTTCCACTTCAATATTAATAAGACAGTTACAGATATTTCTTTCCTCTCTGCTTTGTAAAGACATGGCCTTTTTCAGAAAGATTATTGGAAGTGTTTTTAGGGGGGTGGGAGAAATGATCTTATTGGAAACACATTATGCTGCATGTGAAGAAACACATCCAAATCACGTCGGGCGGCGATACCTCTGTAAACTACCGGAGTACAATCTGCTTTCAAGCAGTGGAAGTAATAGCATTTACTGAGCACCCACTGCAATGTACTCTACTAAGCACTTCATTCATTTAATAGTATTTATTGAGCGCTTACTATGTGCAGAGCACTGTACTAAGCGCTTAGGTAGGAAAAATAATGATGTCCTCTATTAAGCACCCATATGTAAATCACTGTGGAAGATGAGACAAACAAGAGTATCTGTTAGCCCTTCTTATGCTCCAAGCATTATTCTAAGCACTAGGTTAGAGACATGAGAATCAGGTTCCAGATGGGGCTCCCATTCTAACAAGTGACTAGCCCAAGGGCACACAGCAATTAAGTGACAGAGGTGGAATGAAAACTCAGGTCCTCTGGCTCCCAGGCCTATACTCTTTCCACTAGGCAGGAATGCTTCCCTACATCATATTAGAACCAGTCCCTGTCCCACATGAGCAGGTATTGTCTCCAACTGTTGCTGAATTGTACATTCCAAGCGCTTAGTACAGTGCTGTGCACACAGTAAGCACTCAATAGATACAATTGAATGAATGAATCAACACAAGTTGTGTCCCACCCATAAAGAGTTTACAACTTAATGTGAGAGACAATTCCCATAGCCCTAGGCAGGAGTAACCAAATCCTACAATCACAAGCAGCTCTGATTTGCACTACGCTTTATTTTGAGGATTTCAGTCCACTAGATTTTAAGATTCTTGCACCCTCGGACTGTATCTTTCGCTTTTTGGCATTGTAATTTAAAAAAAAAACAAAAAACAGATTGGCTAAATACTTACAATATGCCAGGTGCTATACTAAGCGTTGGGGTAAACATAAACCAATCAGGTTGGACACAGTCCCTGTGGGTCTCACAGTCTCAATCTCCCTTTTACAGATGAGGTAACTGAGGCCCAGAGGCGTTAAGTGATTAACCCAGGGTCACACAGCAGACAAGTGACGGGGCCGGGATTAGAACCCATATCCTTTTGATTCTCAGGCTCGTTATGCAACACTGCTTTTCCCAAGCACTTAGTGTAGTCTTGCACACATTAAGGGCTCAGTAAATACCACTGATTGATTGATTAATAATAATAATAATAATAATGTTGGTATTTGTTAAGCGCTTACTATGTGCCGAGCACTGTTCTAAGCGCTGGGGTAGACAAAGGGGAATCAGGTTGTCCCACGTGGGGCTCACAGTCTTAATCCCCATTTTACAGATGAGGGAACTGAGGCACAGAGAAGTTAAGTGACTTGCCCACAGTCACACAGCCGACAAGTGGCAGAGCTGGGATTCGAACTCATGAGCCCTGACTCCAAAGCCCATGCTCTTTCCACTGAGCCACGCTGATTAGGCTTAGCCATTCCCGGTTTAGAAGTGTCTCATCCTGTAAACGATTTGTCTCACAAAATTGTTATGGATGAACATTACAGACCCAGAAAAACCGAGCTTTTAAGTGGCAAGAGTAAGAAGCTCCGGTAATATCTAGCACCAAAGCAACCGGCTTTACCTGGTATTAGCCCCGCTCGTTTCTGACACGCTCGATTTCAAACACCATCATGAATTTGATTTCCGCCCTGATGTTTAGAAACTGCAGTAACAAGCACATTGTCAAAATGTTATTTTTCTTCTAATGGCATGTTAAGCATTTTACCACGTGCCAGACATGTACTAAGTTCTGGGATAGATACAAGCACAGTCGTTGTCCCACATGGGGCTCGCAGTTTTAATCCCCATTTTACAGATGAGGTAACTGAGGCACAGAGAAGTCGAGTGACTTGCCCTAGGTCACACAGCAGACAAGTGGCAGGGCTGGGATTAGGACTGTTCACGCTTAAATTTTTTCTACTCGTGTCCAATTCATAATAAAAGGCTTTCGGGCGACGCAGGCTCGTCTCTGAATTAGCGCAAGTAAACACATCAAGGCGCATTCAAATTTCTAGTATGGGAATCTCCTAATAGTAAGGTTAAACTGACAAAATAATCACCATGAAAAAATAACTTACAAATAGCACTTGCCACTGAAATGTGAGACTGATTTCCTAACTGCCTTGTAATCTAAGCTTTGAAACAATAGTAGGGATTGTTTACAGAAGTTTAACATTACTATCTTGTGCCTGCAATTTTAGAATTGCTTCTGGCTTCTTACTATATAACTTCTATCTCAACATTTGAAGCATGCTATCATTAATCTGTTCCATACATTCAGAATTTTAAAGACTATATTATGTTTCTGTAAGTGTGAACCTTTGGCTTGACAGCAATGCGTGTTCTGTTCTTGGTTTTACTCTGTTTCAACTTCCAGTGACATGGTTTACTTGGATAATAGGGTATTGGGAAAACAACAAGAGAAAATATCACATATAGGAGGAAATTAATAATGGCAAGATTCTTAACATCTTGTAAGAATGTTTCCTTCTACACTGGGCTATGCGAAGTGCTTAGAGGAAATGTATATATAAAAGCAGTATAAACCACTTCACCATCCCTTAATTTGAAGGATGAATTCAATTCTGCAAGATCATATGGGCCATGAATGTTGTAAACTCATTCAAGTAATTAGTCAATAATATTTTCTGAGGGGCTATTCTCTTCAGAGCACTGTACTAAGCATTTGGGAGAGTACAACAGATTTAGTAAGGCATGATCCCCACCCTCAAGAAGTTTTCAATCTGGAGAGGAAATATTGAACCTAAAACAAATAATTAATGGAGAATGAGGATAGGTACATAAGTGCTATGGCTGGGGAGGGTCGGCGGTGTGAGAATGTAAGTGGCCCGTAAATTCTGAAGTTGCAGTTGGGAGGAATAGGTGGAATTTATCAATCAAGGGTATTTATTGAGTGCTCACTGTGTGCAGGGCACTGCACTACGCACTTGGGGAGAGTAGAATACACCAGAGTTGATAGACAAATTCCCTGACCACAATTAGCTTACAGCCTAGCTTACAGGCATTAATAAGAATAAATAAATTGTGGGTATATACATAGAGAAGCAACGTGGCCCCGTGGAAAGAGCACGGGTTTAGGACTCAGAGGTCATGGGTTCTAATTCCGGCTCCGCCACCTGTCAGCCGTGTGACTTTAGGAAAGTCACAACTTCTTGGTGGCTCAGTTACCTCATCTATAAAATGGGGATTGAGACTATGAGCCCCACTTGGGACAACCTGATTACCTACTATCTACCCCAGCGCGTAAAACAGTGTTTGGCACATAGTAAGTGCTTAACAAATACTAACATTATTATTATTATTATTATTATATTATGGGACCGAGGGAGGGATGAACAGTGGGTGCACCTGAATTTCCCCTCGCATTCATGTCCTCTCGGTTTCAAGTGCCAGGGCCTAAAGAGGATTCTGAAATAGATTAGTGTGACATCTCGCAAACTGTAATTTCACAAGAAAAAGCGCGATTTGCTGCCCAAGATGCTCTATTTGCTGCATGTTACTTGATCTGGTCACAGAGACGGCCAGCACGGATGGCTCAAGCCCTGTCATGGACTACTCGTTGCTACCTATGCATCCCAAGAGACGCTGAATTTTTTTCCTCACCCTAATTAGAGATCTCAATTATATGGATCACCAGATCAACTGCTGAAACCCAGACTGTGATGTGAACAGAATTTCTCCCCATTTTAGCAGGACAGTGGAATTTTCCACACCTAAATTTGACTCTGACCAACCCTACTGATTGGGACATTTACAGAGCTTTAAGAATATCAGGTAATATTCTCTCAGTTATGCCACCAACCTAAATATCTAAAACCAGACTTCCAGACAGCTGAGCTAAATTGCATCAGTGTGAATAGGATAGATAAGCTTGTTCCTTCAGGTTGCTTATCGGAGTCTAGCCAAGCAATTTTTTTTATGAGTTTCATCTGTAGCGTTAGAGAGAGAGACAGAAAGAGAGGAGAGAGAATGAATCAGAACTTTTTGATTTAAGCCTGATTCCCCTCTATAGAATGAGACAAGTCAGCTCGGCTCTGAAGAGCACATTTTCCCACCCATTAAGAAGTGGAACCATGTGGGGAAGTTTATTACCTCGATTATTATTAATAAATTAAAATAATAATAAACAATTGTGGTAATAGTGAAGTGCTTACTATGTGCCCAAACATCAAACTAATTTCTGGGGTAGGTCCTATCCCGTGTGGGGTTCCCAGTATACTACTACTATTACTAATAATAATCACTGTGGTAAATAAGTGCTTACTATGTGCCAAGCACTGGAGTAGATACAAAGTAATCAGGTTGGATAGAGTCGCAGTCCCACATGGGGCTCATAATCTTGATCTCCATTTTGCAGATGAGGTAACTGAGGCTCAGAGAGGTCAAAGTGACTTGGGCAAGGTCACGCAACAGTCAAGTGGTGGAGCCCAGATGAGAACCCGGGTCCTTCTGACTTCCAGGGCCGGGATCTATCCGCTAAGCCACGCTGCTTCTGAGCCTAAGTATTAGTAATATAATAGCAATAAGAATCGATGCTCGTAAATCACCTCGGAGCCTAGAATGACATATTCCAAACCATTGCAAATTCTTTATATGCTGAAATAAGATGTTGCATTGAAAGGACTTAATTTATGGATTCCTTTCACTTGTAAAATAAAACATTTGGCATCCTTGGGGTACGGATAATTTGTTTATGCAGCTTCAGGGCAAGAGGATATTAAATAGAAAGGAAAAAGGGTGTTTCAGGAACCAAGATATGCTACAAGCCAGATCAAGTAACATGCAGCAAATAGAGCATCTTGGGCAACAAATCGCGCTTTTTCATGTGAAATTAAAGTTTGCGAGATGCCACACTAATCCATTTCAGAATCCTCTTTAGGCCCTGGCACTTGAAACCGAGAGGACATTAACGCGAGCTGAACTTCAGCTGCAAGCCTACCGACAATTTACAAGTCTCCGAGATCTTATTTATGCAGAAGTCTCCCTGCGTGGATGTTCTTAATGGCAGACTCTGTTTGGTAGAACATCATTAATCAGGCAGCAATGGCCAAGGAGGTGGGTGGCGGCTGATAGTTTTGGACCATTGGAGACGGTTTTGGCAGTCAGCCAGGTCGTGTGTAAAATTTTGAAATGTTTCAAACAATACGGTCTTTACAATGTTATAAAATACTCGGGTGGTTACAGATTGGCCTTCGGCCAATAAAACCTCAGGATTTCAGTCAGCTGTAACGTGGACTTTAATGTTGTCTGGTTGGTGTGTTCGAGGTCACTGCTGCCTATCTGCCCCGTTCGCCGGCCTCAGGTCTGTGTCAAGCTGCGTCAACGAGGTTCCGCTCTCAAACGCTCTCCCTTCAAAACTCAATCTGACGATTGGTCACCCTGACTGCAAATTGTCGATCCGTCCCCCCCGATTGCAAATCGGAGGGCTCCTTTCGGGGGGTGACTTAAAGGCACCTCTCTTTCCAAGGAAAACAAATACGTTAACTGATTCATTAGGATAGCAGCCTCATTAGCCCAACTCCTTTACTGACAGATTTCCAAGTCACCAGCACTGCTGCTGAGCAGTGGCGAGGGAAAGAATCCCAAGAGACGTGATGATTTGAAACTCAGGTATCTAGAAGGCTTAAGAGAAAGGAAACAATAGCTGATGATTTAGAATAAGGATCTTAGAATAAATGTTTAAAAAAAAAAAAAATCAAGCCCGACAAAGAAATCCTGGCTCCTGAGAGAGGGAGGATGGAGGTTAGAGAAAAGCGGAAAAGGGAGTTAAGACTAGAATGAGGCAATGGTAGCATTTCAAGCTGTAATTTGGAAACATTTGTTCCAAACTTAGGTCTGCCATTAATCTGCTGTGTGAACTTTTTCATAACACACCCTCTCTGTGTCTCAGTTTCCCCTTATGCATTGTGAGGCTAATATTTGTCAGTGGCATTTATTGAGCACTTAGTATCTGCCTGTTTAATCTAGAGAGGTACAATGCCATGGAGAAATCTCAAATCCAAAAAACCTTTTCAGCCTGCCATTAGCCAGGTTCTGTGCTGTCACGGCCTCTGGATACCTACTCCACAATCTGCAAATGAGGTGTTTTTTTGTTTGTTTTTTTTTTTTTTTTAAATTAATCTGACTGCACATTCAAGTGAGCTTTTCAGGGCTTGTTGAGCAGCAGAAACATCATTTTTCTGGTAGGCTTGTCCAGATTGCACTAACATGGTTAAACTGTATCTGTCGGTGGGAAGTATCACAAATGGCAAAGGCTTGAAGGGGATATTGAATGCAAGCACAAATACGTCAAAATTGCCCTCTTTGACACATTTACCGTATTTAAGAGATTATGGGCAGGGAACAAGTTTACCAACTCTGCCGAACTGTACTCGAGCAAGTGCTTAGGTACTGAGCACATGCTAAGTGCTCAGTAAATACCACTGATGGATTACAATTAAAAATGAACCCAATACACTTCCCTCAATATACAGGATAGCCTCAAATAAAGATCCAACCATTTTCTTAGCAATCAGTTTGTAATGCAGTGAAGCAATAGTCACAAGGGATATACTATCTAATATATGACACAATGTATTTCAGAATATTTTATTTCTCCCCCACTTCTGTCTCCCCCCTCTAGAACATAAGTTCACTGTGAGCACGGAACAAGCAGGGAACTATCGATTCTGTTATGTTGTACTCTCCCAAGTGCTTAGTACAGTGCTCTGCACACAGTAAACACTCAGTAAACAGGAGTGATTTACTGAATGAATGGCTCAAAGCTGGAACCCACTCCAAATAGGACACCGCTTATTTCTGCCTCCAGTTCCCTAATAATATATTTTCCCAGTACAAAATGCTATCCTACATGATTTTACGAAACACTTTACGTGACTCAGACATTGATCATCCATAACATCTGAAGCCACCATCCTCCCCAATGAAAACAAAATGTTGGCCGGCTTAGCTTACTTTAAGTTCATTTCCTCCATGGTGCTTTAGACAAGTGGCCTCATGTTTAAAGACTTGCAACTGATGGCACCGTACCATCTTTCCAAATGGCAATAAGGAACCAAGAGAACCACTGTGCCACACAGGCAAGACCAGGGTTAAGTGTGGTTTGGCAAGCAGCCACGCCTCTCCACCATTTTGTCTAATGTTTCAAACGAAAATCACCTCTAGCAGTTGGTGACCCAGATATCACTCAAGAGGTTCTCGTTCACAGTTGAATGGATGGGAATACCTGGAAAGTTGTAAGGTGTTAAAGTGATGTATCGATTGGATAGAGTGCTAATTTAAGAATGGGACAAGGTTCAGTTCTTTCCTTCAATCACTTAGGCTGGTTTGGAATATTATAGCTGGAGAAACCCTCAGACAGCTCCAGCACACAAAATCAGGTGCTTATTTTTGTATAGGTTTTTGTTAAGCACTTACTATGTGCCAGGCACTGAACCAAACGCTGAGGTAGATAAAAGTTAATCAGGTTGGAAACGGTCCCTATCCCACGCGGGGCCCACAATCTTAATTCCATTTTACAGATGATGAAATGGAGTCACAGAGATGTGAAGTGACTTGCCCAAGGTCACACAACAGACAAGTGGCAGAGCTGGAAATAGAACCCTGGGACTGAGACCAAATCTGGCTCTCACACAGAAGGTGGCCACTGCCTTGACTGTTCATAGTTTCCTACTCAAAGATATAATTATTTATGGAAAGAATTTAGACTGGGAGTCTGGAGATAGAGGTTCTAATCCCAGTTCTGCTACTAACGTGCGGTGTGATTTTGGGCAAGTCACTTTACCTCTCTGTGCCTGAGTTACCGAAGCAGCGTGGCTCAGTGGAAAGAGCATGGGCTTGGGAGTCAGAGTTCATGGGTTCGAATCCCAGCTCTGCCACTTGTCAGCTGTATGACTGTGGGCAAGTCACTTAACTTCTCTGGGCCTCAGTTACCTCATCTGTAAAATGGGGATTAAGACTGTGAGCCTCATGTGGGACAACCTGATGATCCTGTATCTACCCCGGCGCTTAGAACAGTGCTCTGCATATAGTAAGCGCTAAACAATACCAACATTATTATTATTAAAATAAGGAGAACATTTCTGCTCTCCCTACTGCTTATATAGAGGGTCCCATGTAATGCAGGGACTGTGTCCGATTGTATTGTCTTATACCTACCCCGGTCCTCCGCATTTATTAAGCACTTGATAAATAGTAGCCATTCTACATATAAACATGCATCCACCCTCAACCCCACCCCACTTACGTTAAAGTCTACTAAATATGTATTCTAAATCATTCATGTTTATGTGTGTCTCCCCTGTTAGAATCTAAGCTTGTTGTGGGTAGGAAATGCGGCAGCGAACACTTTACTCTCCCAAGTGTTTAGTTTAATGGTCTGCACAAGGTAAGCATTCATTAAATATGATCAATTATTTGAAAATGAGCCTTATTTTCCTCAAAGCATAGAACACCTTCCTAGATCCCCTGACTCAAGAGTTACAGCTCTCGCTGAAATAGCAAATATCATTGATGCCATTAAAAAAAAATAAAAGAAACATTAAAGTTCTTTTCAGAAAGCATATATAAGTTGTAACTTGTGTTTGAAAAATGTATGGGCTGTCCAAAAGTTGTGTAGGAAAAGCCCTCCAATTTGGCAGGGATTTTTTTTAATAGAATCTGTTAAGTGTTTACTGTGTCTCAGGCACTAAACCAAGCGCTTAGGTAGTTTCAAGTTAATCAAGTTGGACACAATTCTTGTCAATTAAAACAGCATACCACAAGATCAATTCAAGCACTGTTTGAGGCAAAGACCTTATTAAGAAACATGAGTTGTAAGAACTCTGGGCAAAGTTTTACAAATGTTGATATATAAACCCATTCTGACTTTTCTTTTCAATATCCTTTGCTGGTTCTCCTTATCCGTAAATGTAGGTGTCCCATAAAGGTCATTTCTTCCTGTTTTACATAACCTTGTCAGAGGATCTCGGCAATTTCCATGGATTTTCACATATCTACACTTTCGGCTCTGACCTCTCCCCTATTCTTCAGTCTCATATGCCCTGCTAGGGTAACCGTATCTATTCAGCCCACTGGCTCCTTGTACAAAAAATAGACACTTCATCTTCCCTCCTCACTCCTCTTCCCAACTTTCTAACCGTGGTTGAGAATGCCACTTGTTTGCATACATTCACAGCTTTGGTGCCTCCATTTCACCTTCCTCCCTCAAGGTCTCTGTCCAACTCCTTTCGGCTCAACTCTCAAACACTTCACCCATCGGCACTAACGCCATGGACCAGGTACAAATTCTCGTCACCTTCTGTCAGGGTTACTATTTACAAAATGCTTGCTTATCTCCCTCCAAGTATTCTCTCAAATACAGCAGAATGGGCTATCTTTCTAAGAAACTGATCAGAGCACCTAATTTCACCACCCACGTCAAGCATTTATATGATTCTCCACTTATTCATATATTTTTTTAAATTGTACTTGTTAAGCATTTACTATGTATCATGGGCTGTACTAAGCTCTTGGGTAGATACCGACTAACCAGGTTCAACACAGGCCATGACCCATACATGGCTCACAGTCTTGATTCTTGTTTTACAGATGAGGTAACCCATGGCCAGTGAAGTCACGCGACTTAACCAAGGCAACCAGAAGACAAGTGACGGAGCTAGCATTAGAACCCAGGCCCGTGCTCTATCCACTAGGCCAAGCTGTTTCTTGTATTTAACGACAACTCCATCCATCATTTCAAGACTCTCCATCAGCTCTCTCCCTCTTTGCCTATCACCTTATGTACCCAGCAAGCCTCCTGTCTTTACTTCCCTCTGTCCCACTTCCAACCCATTTCTCCTGCAGAAAAGCACCCTATTTCAACTCTCCCCTCCTTCCAAACCTTCCTAAAATTCCAGCATCTCCACAACGCATTCCCTGATTAATTCCAATTTCACGTTCATGTCATCCCATCAGCCACTTAGCACTCATTTGTCTGAGAGTATTAGCTAAATCTATGTCTCTATTATTGCCTATTCGTCCATTCACATCCACTGTCTACCCAAGAAGTGGCTTGAGGACAGGAGCTACCTTCCTCCTTCTGTAGGGTCTCCAGATACTTAATGCACCACTCACGGGTATGGTTTCACACATATAAGGATTTTATACTCACTTCTTACTGATAAAGAGATAGAAGAATTCTACTTTTTAAAGCACTTGATCAAAGCAAAGACATTTTCTGTCTTCCCTTCACCCTTTCAATTCTTAAAGCTAGAAAAAAACTTCTGAATCAATTGGAATTCTCCTGTGTAGTTTCCTTCAGTTTGTTATAACATTAAATACCCAGGACAGTTTTGTCACTGGCGGACGTGATGACTCTTACCTCCTGGTTATACGATGATCCAGAAATGCAGAGGAATGGATCAAGAAAATGAAATAAATTGTTTGAACGTCAAAGTTTACCCAGTTTTGGATTGTCTCCTTTTAAATCCCAAACCAGATTAAGTAATCCAAACTGGGAACTTGTTTTAATGGCTGTTAACTGTGCATTTGCTTGTCATTGGCTTATCAACATCAGTGGTATTTATTGAGTGCTTATTGTGTGCAGAGCACTGCAGTAAGCACTTGGGAGAGTATGATATAATACTGATGGTAGACGTTCCCTACCCACAATGAGCTTAAGGTCTGTGGCTTATCAAAGTGCCATAGTGTTCTTACACAATGTCCTGGGATGGTGGGGGGAGGAAATGAGATTAAATGTTATTCTTTTAATGTGAATAGATTCATATTGGTTTCAGTTTTGCTAGGAATTGCAAAATAGACAGAGGAAAACCTAGGAGATTAAATTCAACTAGAATTGGGGTTTTAACGTGAGTAGATTCTTATTGGCTTCAGTTTTGCTCTGAATTTCAAAATGGAAAGAGGAAAACCTCAGGGATTCAATTTGACCAGAATTAGAGTTTAATAGTGACAGGAATTTTGACCTACTAGACAATCTAGTCCATTCTCCAGGTAGTGAAATTTCCAAACTTCCAATTTTGTTGAGGTGGATACCAGCCAAAAACCACTGGCTCGTTGTTTATGGTGGCAGAGACGTCCAGCCCAGGCCCATTCAAAGCAAACCAGGCTACCTCGAGAACTTCAGGAAAATGCTCGATGATTTTGTCTCGAGTTACGAGTTAGTACAAAACCTCAGTCACCATGAAAATGACTTCTTTTTCAGGTACCATCAAGGACATTTCTCACTGCTGCTGAGAGTCACGGGTCGTATTTAATCTCTTTGGAGTTTAATGGGTGAATGGAAAGGAGGAAGAAGTTGGTGACAGATATTCTCCTACCAGCCTACCTCTAATTCCTATTTCCTGCTCCACGGATTATTTTACAGCCATTTTACCTAAATGTAATATCGGAATGTTCCATAATAAACATGTCTCTAATTTGGCACATTTTTGATTGGCGTTTAAAACTTTTCAAGCAGGATGTTGGTTGCTCCTTCACAAGTTGCAAAAATAAACAAGAAAAAGTAAGTGCATGCCATTGTTTGGGGAATTTTCTCCATTCTTCTTGCGGCCAAGAGAATTTATTTGACCGTCTGGAGAGGAGGAAGGCAAAACTCGGGGCAACCTTAGTCTCCAACAGATACCAAGACTGCTTGAACAAATGGTTTGTGTTAGCTCGAGAAAGACACTCAATCTAAACCATGTGCTTCTGGACCTTGTGGTTTCCATTTGAACCACAAACAGGCAGGAGACCTGTCAGTCTCTGGTCGTGATTTCAACCATGCTTGAAGTGAGGGGTGGAGGGGCTGGCTGAAAGCAGGAATTTAATTGGCCACCTATTGTGTTTTAATAAGAAGGTGACCTAAGAGCTTCCCTCAACACAGGTGAGTTGGCTTTGAAAGAACAAAAGGGAGACCAAAGTTGCCATCGATTTCAAAAGAATGAAGACAGGCATCTAGTATTTATGGGTGCCTAGATATTAACGTCAGCAACTCAAAGCTTCTCCAGAGGACAAAAAGAACTATGTGAGAAAATAATGAACATAAAAAGATTGGCGTCTTTTTACAGCAATCCATAAAAGCTGAGGGAAAACATCCTATAAGAATTAATTTCCATTAGAAACTCTGGAGATCTAAGGTTACCGGACCAGAAAAACAAGTAAGACAGTTTTCTTAGTGCCACTTCGCAGAGTATCCTAAAGTTATATTTTACATTACAAAGGGACCAGCTGAAAACATCTCAAGCAAATAAAGTTGAGGGTCCCCAGAACTCATCCCTGGTTGTCCCAAGTCACTATCTTAATATAGGTTTGTAGGAAAGCAGTCTAAAGTACGGAACGAGGGTCGTAGTCATAGTATTTAATCGATCCCTATTGAGAGCAATACACTGTACAAAGCACTGGGACAGTATGTTAGAAGCGTGGGAAACATGTCCTGCCCATAAGGAGCTTACACTTGAATGTGGTAGATATGGGGTTTTAAGAAATGGAGTTTGTTGAGCTTTTGTGTGTTCCTCATCCCCGGTGACCTGCTGTCCAGTTTTTAGCTGACCCATCTGATATTATTTCAGAAGCAGACTGAAATTTATATCTACTTTTTATCTTCCACCCAGATCCTCCATCTGCCCTAAGGCTGACATCTCTGACATCTGAAATTCCACTGTTTTGGCATTAGGGCCAGGGTTCACACTGACCATTCAGAGGTTGGTGGTGGAGCGGGGTGAAATGATAACGTTGGTATTTGTTAAGCGCTTACTATGTGCAGAGCACTGTTCTAAGCACTGGAGTAGATACAGGGTCATCAGGTTGTCCCACGTGAGGCTCACAGTTAATCCCCATTTTACAGATGAGGTAACTGAGGCACAGAGAAGTTAAGTGACTCGCCCACAGTCCCACAGCTGACAAGTGGCAGAGCCGAAATTCGAACCCATGACCTCTGACTCCCAAGCCCGGGCTCTTTCCACCGAGCCACGCTGCTTCTCATCTGCAAGGCAATGCACTGTCTCTGCAATAAGCTGGGGGATTCTGGGCCATATCAGCTGAACGGCTTTAAGATTGGGCAAAAGCAGCCTAATTGTGCTAAACGGTGTCAGTGAAGTCACCACGTTGTGCTGCGTATGCAGCAAGACACATATGATTGTCATGAGAGTCTCCTCTGGTATGAGGACTGTCAGCAGCCTCCCTCAGTATCTCTGAGCCAGGATAACTGCTCATTTTACAGGCCCAGAGAAGTGAAGTGCCTTCCTAAGGTCACACAGCAGAAATGTGGCAAACCTGGGAATTAGAACCCAGGACTTTCTGACCCCCAGCTTCACGGCATATCCTTTAGGGCGCACTGTTTTAGAATGTCCTAAGGTGACCAGTACCCTAACCTGCCAAAAGCGGGTGGGACACTCCTTTATCTATGCAGGGCCCGAAGGACCCAGGTTGCAAGGAAACAGACTGTTCCAGCCACGTGACTATGCTACAGAGTAGGTTCAAATTCAGTTTTGGTCCATGTCTTTCCCTCCAGCAGTGTGGCTAGAATTCTGCATGAACTGTGGTTTCGTGGAAAGAGGAGGAGTCTGGTCATCAGTGAAAATGAATGACAGTCCCAGCTTTATGACCTCAGCAAAGTTACTTCCTCCCTCTATTCTTCGTATACAGAATGGGAATAATAATACCCGACTCTATCTCTAGTCTGGAGGTTCCCTGTGGGCAGGGAATACATCTACAGAATCTGTTGTAGGGTGGTCTCCCATACGCTTCCTACAGTGCCCTGCGTAAAGTAAGCACGCAAATATGATTGATTGATCTCATAAAGACACTCTGGAAAAAAGGTGTTTGAGTTATGACCCCCTTTAATTCTAAGACTACACCAATGCTCTACTACCCACAGTGCAAGGTGCATCATAATTGATGGTGAGCGTTCCTATCGATTCATATTAACTATGACAAAGAACGACAGCACTGTTCTATTAGGCAATTCATTATACGGGTAAGAAAGGAGCCAACCTTCACTTTTAACAATGACACTACTCATGGTATATCAGCCTCCTCCCTGGTCCCCCTGCCTCCAATCTCTCCCTTCTCCCGGCCATACTGAACTCTGCTGCCCAGATGATTTTTCTTTAATGATAATTGTTTAAAAAAAAAAGGTCTCCACACATCTTTTCTCTCATCGAAAACTTCTAACGGCCGCCAATTCATCTTGGCATCAGGCAGTGACTCCTCACCGTCAGTTTTGAGGCACTCCAACTCTCTCCCTCCTACTTTACTTGCTCTTTTCCTCCTTACAACCCAGATCTCACACTTCACTCCATTAATGCCACCCTACGTACCGTACCTCACTCTTATTTTGCTCATTTCCTCCCTCCTGCAACTCCTTCCTCCCTCACCTCTGGCAGACTCTTACTCTTCACCTCTTCCAAATTCCTCTGGGAATCTCATTTCTCCCAGGAAGCTTTACCTGAATTATTTCTCACTTCCATACTCTATAACCTCCACGGCTACCGATTCACCGCTTAAGACCCTTGTGAGCCCAGTTCAATTTTTCTATGGCAAAGCCCCAAGGATTTAGTATGGAGTTCTCCCTGGAATAGAGCAATAAAAGATTTTGATGCTGACAATGAAGCAGAGGCAGAGATTTGTTCTTAGATGTTTCAAGATTCAGAGTTCGGGCTCATCACAATGGATGTCTTGACTTGAGGGTACCTGCACTAAAGTGCCACATCCCTACAGTGCTTCCCAGTACTCCCTCAGGGCTGATGCCAAACCTCATTTAAAATGACATTCCTGTTTCTAAGATGTTCACTCACTTTGTTTCTTAAGCCCACCCGATTCGTCCTTCCCTACTCCATCTTTGTCAATCGCCAAAGCCCCCTGAAGAGAAAAGAAAGATTATTTTACTCTAGCCTTAAAAACCTCCTTATGGGCTTCTGCCTTATTCAATAACCACCAGAATATCTAATGCTCCACAGACGATACTGATGGAAAGAAAGCATGACATCGGCTTCACGTGTAGCATTCTCCTAGATTTCAGTGAAATGGCATGAGGGTCATTTGATTAATACAACATAAGGTGTGCTAGCTACCTCTAAAGAACTTCCATCTGAAATGAGAGTTAGAACAATTTGGGAATGGGGCGGGGCAGAGAAACAAGAAAAAAATATGATTAACTCCTAAATCCCTAAATCGTTGGTTTTTAACATAGTATTTTTTTTTTCCACAAGGCTTTTATTCTCACAGACTTTTATTCTTTTCATGTTCGATTGGCCCGTACCTAACCCAGCAGTTAGTACAGTGTCAAGCACACAATAAGTGCTTAAATATAAATTAGAGCACAGAGCTTCCATCATTGGCCTTAGGAAGTCCTTCCAAGAGGAGGAAAAATGAGCACATTAATACGCTAAGGAGGAAGTTAAATCTTGCTTCAGAGGAGTAAGATACAAGGATGTTCTCTCTGATGGCATTAGAAGAAATCAAGGAGTTGTAGCTTAGCTACAGATGGCAGTTATCATGTGGCTTTCCACGGCAACCCTAATAATTAGGAAAATGGTTGCCTTATGGAAATCAACTTCTGCTGCCTACATCCCCGCCCCAACTCTTCACTTTGACAGATTTTCCTCCCCCATCAATAATAGAAATAATAATAATAATGATGATGTTTGCCAAGCACTTACTATGCGTTAAGCGCTGTTCCATGGAGGAGTGTGGCATGTGAAGTCAAAAGGATCTGGGTTCTGATCCTAGTTCCGCCACTTGTCCGCTCTGTGGCCTTGGGCAAGTCTTAACTTCTCTGTGCCTGTTACCTCATCTATAAAAGGGGGATTAATGACTGTGACCCCTGTGTGGGACATGGGCTGTGTCTAACTTCATTAGGTCCTATCTACCCCTTTGCTTAGAACAGCACCTGGCTCAAAATAAAAGCTGAACAACCACGAGGGAAAAAAAACTATGTTTGGGTAGGTCGGAGTTGAACAGGTCAGACACACTCCCTGGCCCACATGGTCCCCACAGACAAAGAAGGAGGGAGCCAGTTTACATCCTTCCCGACCTTCAAAGCTCTGTTTAAGTCACCTTCTTGGGGAACCATTCCCTGATTAGTTTTCTTCTCCCTGGGCCATTTCTTTCCAAATGGAAGCTAAGGAGTTTTGTATTCTCAGCCACCTATAACACTTTTTTTTTTTTTTAACGGTATTTCTCCCTGCTTTATGACCTGGGGCAAGTCACTTAACTTTTTTCCGTACCTCATCAGCACAGTGGGTATTCAATACCCTTTCTCCCTCCTACTTAGACTCTGAGCCCCATATGGGACCCGACTGTCTCCTACCTACCTCAGTGCTCAGTACAGAGCTTGGCACATAGTAAGGGCTTAACAAATACCACAGTTATTAAGAGTCTAAGGGGAAGGAGGGTAGTGGAGACAGATATATCAGGAATGAAGAAACTTTTTTTTAAAATAGACAAAATAGTCTCCAAGCCTCAGCGGGGATGGAGGAGTCCGAGAGTGAGGGAAGTTGCAGTGAAGGATGGGTTCAAGAGCACGTGGGAGCATCTTTTATCCCCAGCCTGGCAGGCACAGGGTGTATCAGGGGCCGGGACTCCCAGTGGACTGAATTTCAGAAATATTCATCTTTAATCGAGGGTTACACACAGGCACAAAAAAGATCCACTGACAAAAACCAAATGGATAAGTCACACATCCCCCTTATTTCCTTTCACCCACAGAGTCTCCCCAGCTCTCTTCTAGGCTAGCAGTAGGAATGGATTCAGCACCCTGTTTCAACGGGCATAAACTGCTACTCTCCCTGGGACAGTAGGGGAATGTTTTTTAAACGGGCTGCTATCGTATTTCTGCCTCTCGATTTTGATCCTGCCCTTGTTTTGCATACATGACGATGAAATATTCCGTTATTTCCCTTGAATTGGAACTGAGCTTATTTTTCCCCCCTCTAACTGGGTAGCAGGAACAAGCAATGTAAGCCCCCTAAACTGGGAGGAAAATGTAATTATGCTACCAGGCTGCGCATATTTAACATCTACTCTGTTTGGGCAAGTACATGGGAGGAAATACATTTTTCCATAGGAGAAATTAAACACTAGCGCATTAATACGTTACATACAGGAGCTCAATGCCTGCACTGTAGGTCTGCCAGTTCTTAGCCAGAGGATTCTGTTCTCTGAGGAAGGAATAGATGGCGAGCAGAGATTTCTTCTTCTGTGGTATGACAACCCCTACCTGAGGCACCAGGATCTCATTCAACCACTCCAGTACAGGAACAGCAAATTCAATCTACTTTTTAAAAAATACATTATTAATTATGGTATTTGTTAAGCGCTAAATACGTGCCGGGCACTGTACTAAATGCTGGGGTAGATAAAGGTTAATCAGATTGGACACAATCCCTGTCCCTCAGGGGCTCACAGCGTTAATCCGCTTCATTTCCTTCACGCCAGGAAATGTCTCCTGATTTTCTTAGAGAAGCAGCGCAGTCTAGTGGATAAAGCCCGGGCCTGGGAGTCAGAAGGACTTGGGTTCTAATTCCGCCTCGGCCACTTGTCTGCTATGTGACCTGAGGCAAGTCACTTCACTTCTCTGGGCCTCAGTTATCGCAACTGTAAAATGGGGATTAGACCGTGAGCCCTCTGTGGGTCAGAGACAGTGTCCCACCTGACTGGCTTGTATCTACTCCAGTATTAAGTACGGTGCCTGGCACATAGTAAGCACTTAACGAACACCATTTAAAATTAACAACCAAAAGCCTCTCCGTGGCCACCAGATGGAGGTCATCAATATATCACTCCATTTTACACTCAACATGAAAACAGACACAGACCAATAAGAATTTAACACAGTAACCACAATTGTGGATACGTAATTCTCGTAGCATTGTGTGGTGGATATGGCATGTGCTTGTAAGTCAAAAGATCACGGGTTCTAATTCCCGCTCCAACGCCTGTCTGCTGTGGGACCTTGGGCAAGTTACTCAATGTCTCTGTGCCTCAGTTACCTCATCTATAAAATACGAGGATTAAATATGTGAGGCCAGTGTGGGACAGGGACTGTGTCCAACCTGGTTAACTTGTATCTACCCCAGTGCTTAGAACAGTGCTTGGAATATAGTACGCGCTTAACAAGTAGCATAATTATCCTCCTCATCATCATCATCTCTGGATTGTCAGCCGCCTACAAACTTTGACAGCCAACTCTAAGGCAAAGCCCAACCAGACAACAGCTGACTGAGCACAAGAATGTTTTGTTAGCTTTATCTTGCCTGCCTCCTCAATTAGCCCTTGCTGATATCTCAGTATACCGATTCTTGTCTACAGCTTCCCTGGAAAAAAAAGAGTTTTGGAAAATAGCCATTCTATTTCCAAGACAAACATGGTTGAGAAATGTCTAAAAGTCAATTTCCCTGCTTCAAGTTGGGAGAGCATTTAAACTACCCCAGAGACGAGTCATTCACATTGTCATTCCAGTTTCAAAAGAGCCTGGGTGTTATTTTAGTAGTAAATAGTTGGAGATGTTCCCCAAGAACTGCATACGAAGTTGTGGGTTTCGATTCTCCTCTGTTGGCTTGGGGTCTATATTAGTCAGATGTCCTTTCTGAGTGTTTCTACCGGCTATTTCAGCATGACCACTCCCTCTCACATGTTTTAGAAATTTTACAGATTAACCCCTGTGTTCTACAGTCACAGAAAAATAGCTTCCTGCCATTTTTAGACTAGGATCGCCAATATCAATCCAGCTAAAGAGACTTCCCTAGAGTCAAGGTTTTCAAAATAAGGACTCCAGAAATCTTGTCTAGTTCTTGACAAGTCATTTCGGCTCTAGTGCTTCAGTGTACTCAACGATTAATGACCACAGTTTCCAGAGATATGTAATGCACAGACGTTCTTGGGTGTGTGCTACTGGTATGCCATTTCAGCCCATCCCCCAGGTGAGACCAAGCTGAAGACTGAAATTTATTCAAATCACCATACAACAGCTTAATGTGAGCTATTGCTCAACAGTTTGTTTCCCATCATAATTGTCAAGATCTTGGCTTGCGTACTATAAAGAAAATACATCATCGCATCTTCCTTCTCTCACTGCCTGTTGCATCATTTAAATTAATCCTCGCCGGCTTGCCCAAGATATAATCAGTGGCTGCGTTAATTAATTTGGGGAGTAGCCTACCTTTGCAGAAAGAAGAGCAAACTGGATTTAAATACTAATTCATACAGTGCAAGCAACATAAGAAATTATCCACTTAAAAAAAAAAAGTCAGTCTAGGCTACTATATGGAATTTTCCCAGATAATTTATGGACTCCATAAATAGTCACTTAAATACCTTGGCATCGAACGCTCCCTGTCCACCCCATGACAATGATGTCTGGGATTTACTGTGTGACATCAGGCAATTCGGTTTACTGTTCTTGGCATTTATTTTCCTAACTGTACATTAGGGATGTCATAATACCAACCGACAGCACCAGCAATTAAATGCCATACCCAACCACCCTGCAAATAAAACAAAACTAACCAGCCAATGCCTCTCCAATTCACACGACTGGCTAAGAGTCAAGGGCAGCAAGGAAAAGTCAGGGATAATTAATGTCCAGTGTTTGAATAAATGCGGTGGAGAGAGTGAAGGTGAGTGGGAAAGTGCGTGATCGAGAGAAGAGAGAGAAAATGAGCTGGGGAGAAAAGACAGTGAGCAAAGGAAAGAGAGAGAGCATGCATGAAAGAGAGTGCAAGACAGAGCGCAAGAAAGGGAGAGAGAGCACCAAAGAAAGAGTGCAAAAGACAGAGTGAGAGACCCTGAAAGAAAGTGCCTGTGACACAGTGCATGTGAAAGAGAGAGTGCAAAAGAGGGCGAAAGCACAAAAGAGAGATTTTGAAAGAGAGGGAACGTGAGAGAGGAAGTGTGAGAGAGAGAGAGAGAGAGAGCGCACAAAAGAGAGCATGAAAAAAGAGTGCCAGGGAGACAGCGAGAGCAAAAGAGAGAGCACAGAAGAGAGCATAAGAGAGGAAAAAAAGAGCAAAAGAGAGTGGAAGAGCATGTGAAAGGGAGAGAGAGAGGGAGAAAGTGAAAGAGACAAAGGAGAAAGAAAATCAAAGAAAAAAAGGAGTTTTGTGGAAACAAAACTTGGAGATTTATTTTATTCTGCCATAATAGATTACAATTTGTCCTCCTGCTAGCCAAGTGTTCGAGAGACTTTGTGTCAGTCCTGGGAGAAGCAAATAGGGGTGGTTTTTGAATTGGAAAAGCAGAATTAGGATAATATCAGAGAGAAGCCCACCCACATCTCTGTTGCTCCATCTTCACAGTGCACCTCAAAACCACTCTTAGGGACAGAGAAATCTGGTAGGGAGCCATAATCGCTCCCTAAATTTGGTCAACTCACCAGTTACCTCCTCAATGCTCCGTGACTTCAACACTAGATTTTCCAACCAATCTGGACTCGGGGAACTTAATGACAATCGTCAGACAATTTCCAGTCTCGCCAGCTTTCTGGTAAGGCCAAATCTTGGTAAATATTGTAATTATGATCACAATAAGTGCTTACTTTCTACTCAACACCGAGGGAAATAACAGTACCGTTAGATCAGAAGCAGTTTCTGTACAACGTGGGCCTCGAAAGGAAAGTCAAAAAGAAAGGGAAAACAGAGATGTAATCCTCATTTTATGGGCGAGGAAACAGTCACAGAGAGGTGCTAGTGGCCGTTCCAGGATAATAAGTAGGGTCTGCTGACTCGTAGACGCTAGCTCTACTAGGCCTCTCTGCTCCTCCTGGAAGCCTAGTATCTAGATCATGATTATTCCTTCCAGTCCACCTGCACCTCCATTTCATAGCAATTCCTTGGAAATCTCAGGGATGAATCTATCATAGAAACTGTACAGGGACTAGAAGGTCCTGACATTTCACTCAGGCTCACTGATATAAGGCAGGGATAAGTATAATTCCTTATTGTGATTTGTTGAACCCCAACTGCATTCTCTGCCTCTGAGCAGTGGCAAAATAGCCAAGAGAGCAGATTGGCAAGAGAGGGTAAAGGTCTGCGGGGGGAAGAGGTCACAGTCATTAGACTTTAAACTCTTCCAGGGCAGGGATCCTGAGTAGCTACTCTCCCGAGCACTTCATACAGTGCTCTGCAAAAAATAAACCCTATAATACCATTTACTGATTGGAGTTGAGCCACGGGTGCGGGGCAGGATGGAGCTGAAACTGCCCTGGTACTGAGGGGGTTTTCTTTAAAGATGAGTTATTAGTTGGAGATGTTTATGTCCATGAAGGCAAACTAGTAGACTAGAAATAAGAAAAGCAGCCTTGGCTAGTGGTTGGAGCATGGGTCGGGGGGGGGGGGGGGTGTCAGAATGTCCTGAGTTCTAATCCTGGCTCCACCACGTCTTGTCTGTGGCCTTGGGCAAGTCACTGTACTTCTCTGGACATCAGGTACCTTATCTGTAAAATGCGGATTAAAACTGTTGGCCCCAACGTGGGACAAACTGATCACCTTGTATCAACCCCGGCACTGTTCTAAGCACTGGGGGAGATAGAAGTTAATTAAGTTGGACACAGTCCCTGTCCCCTGGTCTTAATCTCCATTAGGTAATTGAGGCAAGGAGAAATGACACGACTTGACTAGACTAGAACCCAGATCCTTCTGAGTCCCAAGCCCATACTCTATCCAGTAGGTCCTGCTGTATGATCAGAAAAAATCACTTCGAGATATCTCTCGTGACCTGTGTTACCTGTGAGACTGGTGATTCACTTTCTGAAAAAGTTATTAAATGACTGCAAAATTTTCCAAAATTCCAGCAAATCAGAGAAATGCAAACAAATTGGTTAGCAAATTTCCCATTTCAAAAATGTTTGAGGGAAGATTGAAAACCGAAAAAAAAAAAAAAAAAGGAACAGGGAGAAGGGGGATTGGCTCCGTTTTGTTTTCTCCTTCAATTGTGTTGCAAATACTTCTCTAAATGAAACCCAGGCATTTCCTCCACTTCTGGTCCCCATTACCTCGGTGGGAAAACAGTGCAAAAAATCAATCTGCTTCCTGCATAACCATATTACATCCCATTATTTGAGGAATGTCAACTGCAAAACCAAATGACCTATAATATCCATCTCTTTCCCGTCCTTCCAAGTAAAATTTCAACAGCAGTCATGAGCGGAGAAGGAAAACTGCATGCCCGATGTCATTATATCCGTGGACGTTGTGGATTTTACCGAGGTTTAATATTGGCGAGGGAGCCTTAGAAGAGTAATTTATCCCTGCCCTACTGGTAGGCTGGACTGTTAGGTCCCGGAAAGGGAGAGCGCTCCCCAGTCAAATAGAAGATCTACAATACAAACATGTTGTATTTTAGGAGTCAGTTTTGAGCAAATCCCTTTTCTGCAAAACGACTGGTTCTTTAGAGGAGTCTTACGGAGCCAATGGAACTGTGGCCGGCTCTCTTTTAAATAAATGTCTGCTCCTGGAAGGACACCTGTTATTTCAATTTTCAATTTTCTAAGAAAATAAAAATGCTAAAAATATAATGTGTTTTGGAGGCTCAAGACTAAAGGATTAAAGTAGTTCTGGTTTTGGCACCAAAGCTAGGCTGTGCCAACTATGGTGTGTTTTTTATCCAAGCAATGGTATTTATTCGTCCCTCTCTAGATGCTAAGCTCCTTATGGGCAGGGAATGTGGTGGCTAATTCTGATACCCTGTACTCTCCCAATCGCATAGCACAGTGCTCTGCACGGGGCAAGCACTCAAAAAATGGCACTGGACTGATTGATATTGAGCATTTAACGTGTGAAAAGCACAAAACAAGGCTCTTGGGAGAGTGCAAGGTAAACGATTACCACAAACCTACCAAAAAGAAGCTTACCATCTGGAGGAGAGTCTTACCTAGCATTTATGGGAGGGAGGGAGGAGGGAAGGAAGCAGTTAGTTTTACCCTTGATAGATGGCCTTCTTTTCTCCTTCTCCCATCTCTCCCTGATTGGCACCAGTGAAGAGTCTGTGTATAATAATAATGACGACACTTTTTAAGTGCATATTATGTGGCAGGCGCTGCATTAAGCTCTGGGGTAGATAGAATAAAATCAGGTTGTTCCCAGTCCCTGTTCCACATGGGGCTTGCTTGCTGTCTTCATCCCTGTTTTACAGATGAGAAAACTGAGGCACATAGAAGTTAAATCTAGGCAGCATTAGAACTGTAGTTCGTTCCCAAAGGAAAGGAAAAAAGGGAATATGCTTGGCTATTTTCAGTCCTCAAGCCGGGCACTGTACTAAATGCTGGGATGGATACTACACTTCACTACTCTCCTACTACATCCCAGCCCGCGCACTTGATTCCTCTAATGCTAACATTATCGAAGGCATCGCTCCTCTAAGAGGTCGTCCCAGACTAAATCCTCCTTTCCTCTTCTCCCACTCCCTTCTGCATTACCCTGACTCACTCCCTTTATCTTTCCACTTCTCCCAGCCCCAGGGCACTCATGTACATATCTGAAATTTACTTAGATTAATGTCTGCCTCCCCCTCTAGACTGTAAGTTTGTTGAGGGCAGGGAATGTGTCTATTTTATGTTGTACTCTCCCGAGCGCTCAGTACAGTGCTCTGCAAACAATAAGTGCTCAAAAAAAAAGCAATTAAAAGAATAATGAATGAATACAAGCTCCCTTTCCCACATGGGGATCACAGTCTTAATTCCCACTTTACGAGGTAACCATCACTGACAAGTTAAATGACTTGCCCAAGGTCACACGACAGACAAGTGGCAGTGCTGGAATTGGAACCCGGGTCCTTCTGACTCCCAGGCCCATGCTCTAGCCACTAGGCCATGCCGCTTCTCCTGGGTTAATTTGGGGAGTTTTCCACATGGGTGCAGAAATAGCCCATTCTATTTTGGCAGCATTCTTATTCCTCTTCCTTTACCACTAACCCACTGGTACCATGCCAATCTTTTTCCTAGTACCACTTTGCCTGACTTTCTACATTGCCATAAAACAAAAACAAAAAACAAACCAAGAAAAAAGACTGCAAAATCCAAAAAGAAGTCCATCTGCTTTGATTTCCAAGTGGGAAAGGGAATCGTCCTCAAGACAAGGAGAGACTCCCTTATGACCAAAACGCCTGACAAATTCCTGTGGCTTTCTCCAAAAGCTAACACTCAAGCTAGATTCAGCCACGCAAACCAATGTTGCCTGGAAATGAAAGTGCAATCATAACCGAATAGCTATTTGAATAATTGTTCATCCGAGTGATTTGCCAACCAATATCGGACATGTCCTCGTTACCAATGTAACACGTAGCCTAACCTGGAAGAAATTAAAATTTTATTTCTGGAACTGCTTCCTCCCCTCCCTCGAAACCAATAATAGTTCAATCATTTATCAACTTTGAAAGGGAAAAGTTGTTCACGCTTAAAATAAAATAGCAATATATAAATGGGGTATTCTACAGTGATGCTGAAAACGTAGAAGATTTCTCTACAAGTTATCTGCAAAAATTTAATGGGATTTGTGTTGTCTGGTGCCAGGTTTGAAATGTGTATATCTACATGAGGTACATGTCTGGAAATATCACGGATATGCTTGACTTGACAAAATCTACACACATCTGCTTTAGGCCAAAAAAACCTTCACATAATAATCACACCGTGGTAGCCACGCACTTCCAATCAGTGGTAGTGATTGAGTGCTTACTGTGAACAGAACACTATACTGAGCACACTATAGCAGAGTTAGTAACTTCCAGAACTCTACGAGAACTCTGATAAACATCATGGCCCAGTGGAAAGAGCACAAGCCTGGAAGTCAGAAGAACCAGGGTTCTAATCCTGGCTCTGCCACTTGTCAGCTGTGTGACTGTGGGCAAGTCACAACTTCCCTGTGCCTCAGTTACCTCATCTGTAAAATGGGGATTAAGACTGTGAGCCTCACGTGAGACAACCCGATTAGCCTGTATCTCCCCCCGCGCTTAGAACAGTGCTCTGCACATAGAAAGCGCTTAACAAATACCAACATTATAGAGAAGTAGTGTGGCTCAGTGGAAAGAACGCGGGCTTGGGAGTCAGCGGCCGTGGGTTCTAATCCCGGCTCTGCCGCTGGTCAGCTGTGTGACCTTGGGCAAGTCACTTAACTTCTCTGTGCCCCAGTTACCTCATCTGTCAAATGGGGATTCAAACTGTGAGCCCCATGTGGGACAACCTGATCACTTTGTATCCCCCAGCGCTTAGAACGGTGCTTTGCACATAGTAAGCGCTTGACAAATACCACAATTTTTTTTCTGATCCCGGCTCTGCTGCATGTCCACTGTGTGACCGTGGGCACGTCTCTGGGCCTCAGTTACCTCATCTGTAAAATGGGGATTAAGACTGTGAGTCCCAGGTGGAACATGGACTAGGTCCAACCTGATTCGCTTGCATCTACTCCAGTATAAGGTAACAATAATGATAATTTCGGTACTTGTTAGCACTGATTATGGGTTGAGTACTGTTCTAAGTGCTGGCATAGATACAAGTTAACCTGCTTGGACACGGTCCCTGTCCCAAATGGGCCTCACGGTAGGAAGGAATAAGCTTTAAGCCTCATATTATAGATGAGCTAACCGAGACACTGAGAAGTTGAGTGACTTGCCCAAGGTCACACAGTTTGCATGTGGCAGAGCTGGGATTAGAACTCAGGACCTCTAACTCAAAAGAAGTGTTAAGTAGTAATAGCAGAGCTTAGCAAAATTTTTTTTTAAATGCTCACTTAATATTTTGTATGCACCGCTGAAGGCTTTAATAACGGTGGCGTTTAAGGGCTTATTAAGTGTCAAGGACTGTGCTAAGCGCTGGGGTAGATACAAGCTAATCATGTTGGACACAGTCTCTGTTCCATATGAAACTCACAGTCCTACTCCCCCTTTTACAGATGAGGTAACTGAGGCCCAGAGAAGTGAAATGCCATACCCAAGGTCACACAGCAGAATAGTGCCGGAGCCAGGATTAGAACCCCGGTCCTTCTGACTCACAGGTCCAGGTTCTATCCACTAGCCCAGGCTGCTTTTACTCAGGTGGTCTGAACGAGATCAAAACCATGCCTCAAGCAAAAACAAAACAAGACAGTTGCTGACCTCGGGGAGCAATCTTATCAGCACTTAGTACAGTGACTGGCA
Organism: Ornithorhynchus anatinus; assembly: GCF_004115215.2. Classification (NCBI taxonomy): domain Eukaryota; kingdom Metazoa; phylum Chordata; class Mammalia; order Monotremata; family Ornithorhynchidae; genus Ornithorhynchus; species Ornithorhynchus anatinus. Next base: position 6,917,379 of record NC_041742.1, read on the forward strand.
CATGTTAAGCGCTTTACAAATACCATCAGCATTATTATTGAGCACTTCCTGTGTGCAGAGCACAGTACTAAGCACTTGGGAGAATACATTATAACAAGAGTTGTTAGACACATTCTCTACCCAAAAGGAATGGGGTGTAATTTGAGGACACAATCACGTGTAAATGTGGGTGGAGAAAACCCAGACTTGACTTATTAAAGTGCCCACCCTTGGGAGATATTTTAACTTCCTTCGAGGCTGAATGAGCATCAACCCATAGGTGTTAGCTGCTTTCGTGTCGATATATTTCTTGATACTGAGCAGAGGATGGAACTCCAAGCTGGACAAAAGGCCTTCAGAGTTTTAAGACCCAGAGATGAAGTGTGGGTCTCACTCCCATTTGCTAACAGGTAAGTAGAGCATCAGAATGTGCACTCCAAGATAGACTTCTGACTTTTGAAAGTTTTTTTTTTTCCCCTTCAGTGGCATTTCATGCATCAAAGTCCCTTCTAACCACAAAACACAGTTGCACTAAACTTCTCTTAATTGGTGTGCTCTCTTCCAATTTAAAATTGTATTCTCCATTTGACAGATGTGCTGTGAGGACTATATTTCAACTCCGCCTCTCCACGCCTCCCCCCCACCCACATCCACCCTTTTTATACTTATTAAAATGATTTATGACTTTTTCATTGGCTGGCCAGGGGCCAGGCCGAACACTGGGTTCAAAACCCCCCACTTCACCAAACGTGAGGGTGACCAAACTGAAATCGGACCTGGGGGAAAGGATCTCGCTAGCAATGTGGGAAAGGAAATTGTCTCTATGTCTCCATGGAAACAGGCGCCCATTTTCCAATTGCTCCTGAATAAATGAAGTTTGTGTTCTTAATTCCCAGACTCCAACCCCAAGCACACCTAGTATTAAAGGCATTCAGTATCTCGGGAAACTGTTAAATACATCAGGGTTTTGCCAAGTGCATTATTGCAGTTTAACAGTGAAGCTTTTTCCCCACACCCCCTCCTCCCTCCCCACATCACCTTTCAGAAAAATCACCATCAGGGGTCCTTACAAAGTGTCTGTGAAACATCCACAATCCACAAGGTGCTTATAAGAATTAGGTTTAGTGGCTAAAACTCTACCAGAGGGTTTCAAGACCCCCTAATTCCTTAAGAATTGCTACAGGAGTCAGTAATGTGTAACAAGTCCTATAGGTGTGACATTATTAAAAAACACACACCCACAGAGGGTTTTTATCTTGGACCAACTAGGCTTGAGCATATAACACATGCTGGGAGAAAGTGTATTCTTCAATACAGTTGATATTTATCAAGCCCTTACTGTGAGCAGGGCACTGTATTACACACTAGGGTGAGAATACAAAAGAGATGAAATAGGAAACAGTGTTGCCTAGTGGAAATAGCAAGAGCCTGGGATTCAGAGGACCTGGATTCTAATGCCAGCTCTGCCAAGTGCCTGCTGTGTGACCTTGGATAAATCATTTATTCAAACATATTTATTGAGCGCTTACTGGGTGAACTCTACTGAGCGCTTGGAAATTACAATTCGGCAACAGACAGACACAATAATAATAATGTTGACATTTGTTAAGCGCTTACTATGTGCCGAGCAGTGTTCTAAGCGCTGGGGTAGACACAGGGGAATCAGGTTGTCCCATTTGGGGCTCACAATCTTAATCCCCATTTGACAGATGAGGTCACTGAGGCACCGAGAAGTGAAGTGACTTGCCCAAAGTCACACAGCTGACAAGTGGCCGAGCGGGGATTCGAACCGATGACCTCTGACTCCAAAGCCTGTGCTCTCTCCACTGAGCCACGCTTCTCCCTACCCAACAACGGGAAATCACTTCATTGTGCCAAGTTTTCCTCATCTGTCAAATGGGGATTAAATCTTACTCACTCTTATTTAAACTGGGATGCTACGGAGGTCAGGGATTGTGTCCAACCTGCCGATCCCGTCTCTAACCCAGTGCATAACACAGTTATTATTTTTATTGTTGCTAGACGTGATTCTTGAGCTCAAGTCTTTCAGAAGGCCAGTCTCCCTCAAATATTTTCCTACCCTACTGAACTGTACTTTCAACAGTGCAGTACAGTGCTCTGCACACAATAAGCACTCAATAAACACGACTGAATGAATGAATGAGAAGCAGTGGAATAAAGGGAGGGCAATTAGCTCACCTGATGTTCCTCCCTTCACGTAATTAAGGCACTCAAGAGATACAAAGCTCTACCCGAATTGCTTTCGAGGGTTTCTTAGAGAACTGCTCCATAGGTTTCCCCAGACTCCTTTGTTAAGTCCATACTCTAAAGGCTAATCTCCACAATGCTGTGTAAAGTGTCCATTTGGCAATAACGTAGTGAACTTGAGGCACAAAATGGCGCTGCAGGAGATAAAGGTGTTTGGAGAAACCATTCTTAGGAGAAAAGATTGTCTGTGTCAGGAAAACGCAAGCAGCCAGCGATCAGGAAGAAGAGGGGTGTAGTGGAAAGAGTACGCATCCGGGTTCTGGCCTCAAGAATGCCAACGCCCTGCTGGGTGACTTTAAGAAATAATAATCGAAATTGTATTTCTTAAGCTCTTACTATGTGCCAGACACTGTGCTAAGCGCTGGAGTGGACACAAGCCAACAAGGTGGACACCGTCCCTGGCCCATGTGGGGGCTCACAATCTCTATTCCATTTTACAAACACGGTAACCGAGGCACAGAGAAGTCGAGTGACTTGCCTAAGGTCACCCGGCAGACAAGTGGCAGAGCCGGGATGACCTTCTGACTCTCAGGCCCGCACTCTATCCACTGCAGCAGGCTGCTTTGATAAAATCACTGTGGGTCCCAGTTTTCTTACTGGCAAAATGGGGTGCCTATTAGAGTATATAGTCTTCGTTCTGTTTTGAACATCCTGTATGTACTCCCACGCTTAGATTAAACTTTCGGGATTTAATACACCTTTTCTAGTACCACATGACAGACTGATCTCCTCTGTATCCGGCACAAGAACCCTATCGGCAGATATTTATCTCAACACCTGGTCTGGGGCAGCAGTTCTCAGTCATTCGTAATTACAGACCAATTAGAATACGTGCATGAAGGTCACAGTCACGAGGAAATAGCAACCTTGGTTTGCCTACTCAACTTGCCCCTAAATTTTGAGTCTTATTAGTTCATCTGAAATTTGTTTGAATTGCTAATTAAAATACAAAAAAAAAAAAACCAGAGGGGAGGTGAAGAGATAAGAGTATTTACACAATACCACAAATAGTACAGCTCAGTGGTATTTATTTTAGGGTTTACCATGTGCCCGGCGGGGTTCTAAGCCGTGAGAGAGATAAAAGGCAATTAGGTTGGACACAGTCCCCGGCCCACAGCGGTTCACCGTCTCAACCCCCATTTGACAGATGAGGTGACTGAGGCACAAAGAAGTAAAGTGACTTACCCAAGGTCACACAGCAGGATTAGAACCCATGACCTTCTGACTGCCAGGCCCTTGCTCTATCCCCTCCACCATGCGGCTTCTCAGTGACCTGCTTGAAGTCACGCAGCAGGCTTGTGAAAGAGCTGCGAGTAGAATTGAGGTCCTCCATTCCCTCCCTAGTCCATCACACCATCCAGCGGGAGGCCCTTCGAAGCCTAGATATCCAGAAAGGTTGTAGCTCCCACATTTAATGTGGGTGTTTGTTAAGCGCTTACTAGGTGCAGAGCACTGTTCTAAGCGCTGGGGTAGACACAGGGGAATCAGGTCGTCCCACGTGGGGCTCACAGTCTTAATCCTCATTTTACAGATGAGGTAACTGAGGCACAGAGGAAGTGAAGTGACTTGCCCACAGTCACACAGCTGACAGATGGCAGACGGGGGATTCGAACCCATGACCTCTGTTTAAGTTAGTAACTCCCACATTCGGAACTATGAATGATATTAAATTCATCAAGTGGATGTCAATTTCACAGAATCCTACAACCAAAGAGTTCTGATGCTTAAATTCTGCACCAGGATATACACAAAAAATGCTAAAGGGGACACTGTGTCTGACCTGATGATCTTAAATCTACAATGCTGCTTGGCATAAAGTGCCTAACCAGCAACACGGTTATTAATGAAGAAGTATCGCCGGACTTTAGGGAGACTAAAAAACCGTAGTCTTCGAGGAAAGGAGACAGCTTTATATGGAAATGGACAGGGAATCACACTGCTTCGCCCAGTGTCTTTTTCTGTTGTATTGTACTCTCCCAAGCTCTTAGTACAGTGTCCTGCACACAGTAAACAATAAATACGATTAAATTTATGTCAAGATTCTGACCAGGATTCCTCTCGGTCTATTGTCGTAACATGGCTTCCTACCAAACATAAAAGGTAGAGATTTGCAGCTTAATGGAAAGCAGGAATTAAAAAACACCAGTAGAGTGTTTGTCTGGCTAAGAGAAGTTTTATACTATAATACACCTGGGTTTTTGAAATAACTGAGTATATAAGACTATGCCAACACAGTCACTAAAACGCTATGTCATTCCAAGACAGTATGCATTTTTTTTAAAATTATATTTGTTCAAAACCTATTACTTATCCGGCACTGTACTAAGCACTGGGGTGCATAAAAGCTCATCGGATTGGACACGGTCCATTCCCTATACGGGGCTCACAATCTTAATCCCCATTTTAGAGATGAAATAACTGAGGCACAGTCAAGGGCAGTCACTCGTCCAAGGTCACTAAGGAAACAAGCGGAGCTCCCGGGTCCTTCTGACTGCCAAGCCCACGCCGCTTCTCACACTGCCTGTTCAAGTCCAAATGGACATTAACCTGTCTAACCCCTTCCACTTAACCAGAATACAGCAGTGCTCTGTGGTTGGAAATGAAGTCTTGACCCTATTTTATGTCACACAGCATTTAGTATAGAGTCCCGCGTACAGTAAGCACTCGATTGACTCGGGTCACCACACTTGAGGAAACTCGACGTGAATGCCCTCTGAGTCATTAAGAAAATCATCCAATTCAAGGAGGGACAAACTTCAGTGAAACTATTCTAACGACTGATCTTGAGAGCCACATAAAAGAAGACATGCAGATCATACTGAAACATTCATTCATTCAAGCATATTAGAGCGCTTATCGTGCAGAGCACTGTATTAAGTCCTTGGGAGAGTTCAACACAACGACAGACACATTACCTGAACACAATGAGTTTGCAGTCTCTGGGGGTGCAGAGAGGAGAGACGGAAATCAATACAAATAAATAAAATGACAGATACATACTTAAGTGCTGTGGAGCTGGGAGGGGGGAAGAACAAAAGGGAGTAAGTCAGGGTGATGCAGAAGGGAGTGGGGGATGAGGAAGGGTGGGGTTTAGTCTGGGAAAGCCTATTGGAGGAGATGTGCTACTTGACAGCAGTATAGGTCAATGATAAGCCCAGAGGAAACCATGGCCATTAAGCAGCCGCTACGTTTAAAGCTTCATAAAAGCATACTTACGCAAGCCACACAAAATTATAAACATCGCCAAACGTCACACGTCACCTTATTCTGCTCTGCCCACACTACTATTGTAAGCAAATAATTAGAAACCCAAAAGATTAGCTAAGTTTTGGGGAGATGGACAAAATCATAAACAGGGCATTAAGCCTATCTTAAATTATGTACCTATCTTTCAATTATGCATTTTAAATTACCTATATTACTGTCTGCCTCTCCCTCTACACTGTAAACCCATCGTGGGCAAGGAGTATGTCTCTTAATTCTGATGAACTGTACTCTCAAATACTCAATACAGTGCTCTGCACACACAAAAAAGGTAAAAACCCCAGTCATCCGACTAGTATCACTGATTGATATCAAATTGAAGACATAAAGCCTTCCTTTAAAAGCCAAATCTGATACCCAAAAGGAACAAAAAGACAGTTTCCAGCTTCAACAATGAAATCCTAAACACTGTCAGCTCATTATTCTCCAACAATGCTCTTTAGAGCACACCTTTGCTAATAGGACAGGAGAGAAGAATGAGGAAAAGCAAAACTACCCCGAAAAAGACAGAAGGCCAGCTACGCTATGATGAACTGAAACAGGGAACACACAGGGGGAGGAAGAATAAATTAATGGTGAAGCACAATGTTAAAGAGCATAAGTAAACCCAGAAATGTTGTGAGATTGTAACAGAAAATAGATAAACCTGGCATAGCTCAACGAAGAGATATTTTCTCCCCCGTGGATACAAGGTTATGGGACGATCAAGATTTGAAAAGGCCACCTCACAGCCAAAGCAAGCTCTGAAAACAGCCAACGTAAGACCATAATAAAAATACAAGTTACCTGTTCTCCATATGGACTGGATTGGGTGCCATCTATCACATTTTTCCATCACATCAGTGGAGAAACTCTTATAGTAGGCTCTCTCCTAGAGAAAGACAGCATTCTCTTACTTCCACTAAGACCAGGCACTGATACAGACTTGAAAATGGAGTCACACTGATGTCGTTAAGAAAATGGTGGCACCTGTGAACCTCATCAACTTGTCATTAAGTTCACCTGACAGAGACAAGCTCAGGCAGCTAACAGGTATGACTGTCTTGAAATAACTGAATCTATGTGATGGTTTAAAGCTTCTATTTGAAATTGTTTCAGAGTCTGTTCTTGAATATGTAACACAGTGTAAATCTCATTATTTAAACATTAATCATCTGACCCAATCTGTTGTCAGTTTCAAGATTATTTCTGGATCAATCGATGAATCAGAAGTATAAACTGAATCCCTGCCATGTAAAGAATACCGATCGAAACACTTGGGAGAGTACAATAGAGTGAAAAGACATGAGAAGCAGTGCGGTAGGCTAGGTGGAAAGAGCATGTGCCTGGGAGTCAGAGGACCTGGGTTCTAATCCCACTCAGCCAAATGATTGCTGGTTGACACTGGGCAAGTCACGACTTCTCTGTGCCTCAATCTGCTCCACTGTAAAACGGGGATTAAATACCTGTTTTCTCGGCTCCTTAGACTCCGAGCCCTGTGTGAGAGAGGGACTGGGTTCAACCTGATTAGCCTGTATTTATCCCTGTGCTTAGAATGACTGAAACATAGCAGGCACTTAATAAATGCAATAATAATGATAATAATAATAGCAATAATAATAATCATTCTCTGCCCCAGGAAGCTTTCACTCTAGGAAGAAAGGCAGTCACCAAAGTCAATTTCAAATAGGAGGAAGTAATTAAGTGTATCAGATATGGGAAGAGGGGTATGAATAATGATAATAATAATAATGTTGGTATTGGTTAAGCGCTTACTATGGGCAGAGCGCTGTTCTAAGCGCTGGGTAGATACAGGGTAATCAGGTTGTCCCACGTGGGGCTCACAGTCTTCATCCCCATTTTCCAGATGAGGTAACTGAGACCCAGAGAAGTGAAGCCACTTGCCCACAGTCACACAGCCAACAAGTGGCATAGCCGGGATTCAAACTTGTGACCTCTGACTCCCAAGCCGGGGCTCTTTCCACTGAGCCTCGCGGCTTCCTACATGTGCTTCAAAAATGTTTTGTTAGCTGAACAAATTGAGCCTACAGTTGCTTGAGATAGACATAGCCCATCTTGTCTGACTATTTGAACTTTCCATTGTCAGCACCAGACTCGATCTTAGGTCCCATAGATTAGAGTTGTACTACAGTGATGCAAACTGGATCATTGCAGTAAATGAAAATGATTCTGAACGATATTTGAAATGAATACACTTGATATCAGCCTTCTCTTTTAATTAGTTCAATTTAATTAGTTTTCTGCCACATCCTACAGTGATAGTATGGTGGCTGCTAAAGATAGATATGGGTGTGTATACATATATATATATATATATATACACACTTTTTTTGGTGGTGGTGGGCATGTCTTGGGCAAGCCCCTCACCTCCACCATGTAAATTATGTCCCTTCTGCTTGATCCTAACCCCGCAATCCTATCTTAGATCACTGCCAATTCAACTTAACCACGTCAGCTTTCCCTTGGCAAGGGACCTCAAGGGGTTTGTTGTACAGACAAACGTCCATTCACATTAGCTTGAGATGGTCCTAAATTGAGATCATCCTAAATTGTTTCTACTCAGGATAAGGCCAAGGTGAACCTCACTTTTCACAGGTTAAACATTCCTGTAGGAACTCCCTGCAATCACTCAGTTCAGTCAGAACACAGATGTCCAAGCGCTCAGCACAGAGAACTTAACAAATGCCACTGTTGTTGTTATAATGATAATTAATTGTTATCTATATAGCAGGGACTGTCTCTATCTGTTACCGATTTGTACATTCCAAGCGCTTAGTACAGTGCTCTGCACATAGTAAACGCTCAATAAATACTATTGAATGAATGAATGAATGAATGTCCAAGCCAAGAAAGTTCTGGAGCAGCAAATGCACAAATCAATCGATCAGTGGTGTTTATTATACGCTTACTGTATGCAGACTGGAATACTAAGCGCTAGGGAAAAAGTACATTTCAATAGTATTAATCCTCAGAGGTTCAACTCCTTTAGAGGGAAGGGCTCCAATCAGAACTGCATATTTTGTGAAATTAAAGTCCTTTCTACTGTCCCTCTGATTAGTGTGCAATTAAGAAAATCACACACACACACACATACACACACTCAGAAGAAAAAAATGTTTTGGCCTTTCTATGATTTCCATTTCAGGAAGCCAGGTCTCAGTCTCTGATAATTCATAGCAGGGAGAGTAAAAAGGTCTTTCCTTTTCCTGTGGAAAAAGAATCTGAGTGAATTTGAAAGGCAAAAATATTATGAATCTGAACCTTTTAACATCTGTGAAAAATAATGATTGTAGTTTCTCTTGCCACACAAATCAACCTGGTATTAATGCCTGTAGCACTGTATTAAATGAAGTTTTTTTTAATGAATTTCTTTGCATGGTATAGATTCAGAGTGCAGTATATGTCTCCTTTGCATTTCAATATGTGGCTGCCTTGACAGATTTTATTCTTCTAATGTTTTTTGGCAGTGGAACTAAAAAGCATTAAAATGGGTTCGACAGAGGTGAATTGTCCTAGCTGCAAGAGGGGACAGATATAAGGTGTTTGGTCTTGCTTCATTGTTGCATTAGAGACTCTCAAAGACCCAATAGCAAACAGCTGAGTGGATCAATACCTCCTGTGTTTTCAGTCCATGGTTATTAAAGGTGGTGCATGGAAAAAAAAAAAAAAGCCCTCTATTTATATCTGGAACTTAATGAAGTGAAATTATCACAGCCGACAGGCGCTAGTGTTGTAATTCAGAGACGTGGCTTGGCTTAGTGGGATTTGCAGGCTGTTTTTATTCCAAATAAAAAAAAAAAGTGAAACCTAATCTCTAATCAGTTCCAATTTACATATTCACTGGTCTTGTTTCCAGCTTATTTGAGAAAACCCGAGTGTGTGGGAGCCATGGAGTGACTGCTCGATGGGGTAATTTTGAATCCTAGACCGCTCTGGTTAATTTTGCATACGTTGCGTATGTCGATTAGAATAAAGATGGGGTGATGGCTTTAATTTCACTGGCTCAAACGATTCTAAGGCCATTCAAACAGATATGTGTAAAATGCACAAACATACGTGAACGTACAAGGGCTTCTGGGATTGTACTAGCATATTTCAACTGGATCAATCGTAGTAAGTTCTATTCTTGTCAGGTCTCCTTTCAACCCTCCAGGGGTTAATATTCTACTAAATGAAGTGTTACAAATTTAAAATTTATTTGTGGCTAAATGGAATACCAAATGCCGATATTTATTTTCCGGCTGGAAACTCTGCTCCAGCCTTGCGTGTTCTCATTTCTCTGCACAAGTCAAACATGTCAGTGAAATGAACTTCCAGATGAGACAAGATTGGATCTCCCAAACTTCTGCCCACTCCCCATCACTCAGCCACCAGGAGGAGCTTCTGAAACATAAATATTCATCACTTTCCGGTTCAAATCCCGGCTCAGCCGCTTGTCAGCTGTGTGACTTTGGGCAAGTCACTTAACTTCTCTGTGCCTCAGTCAACTCATCTGTAAAATGGGGATTAAGACTGGGAGCCCCATGTGGGACGACCTGATCGCCTTGTATCCTCTCCAGCGCTTAGAACAGTGCTTTGCACATAGTAAGCGCTTAACAAATGCCATCATTATTATTACTGGGATGCTCTGCTAAAAATATCCCATGGTCTTTGGGAGAAGTCACTCGAGGACTGTAAACTCACTGTGGGTAGGGAATGTTGTATTATACTCTCCCAAGCGCTTAGTAGAGTGCTCTGCACATAGTAAGCGCTCAATAAATACCACTGATTGATAATAGTATCACTCCAAGAGGAGACCGACATGTTGTCAAGAATTGTTGGAACTCGTCAAGATCCCTCAGAACTCACCACTTAAGGCTTCCAATACGGATTTCCTTCATGTCATGTCCCGATATTTCTGTCAACCTAAATATTTACACGCATCTGGGGATGGCCAGGTGGACAAACCCACAGAGTGAACTGAAAATGATCAAACTCTTTAACGTCTCAACCCTGAATTTGGAAAACCTTTGACTGGAAGAGTCGTCTTTTCACCTGAGTTGAGAGAGACTTTGATTCCTCATGGAAAAAGATGATGCTTTTGATGGTAACGGTGGAATGTGTAGGAACTCAACAGAGCCCTTCTCCAAAAGAATGTATTGATTCATATCACAGTGCTGGAATTGAGGATGACTGGGGGGGAAGTGGAGAGGAACTTAAAAGATTCTTGGGAATAGGTCCTTGGCTCCTATGGACAATATACATCCAAGTAAAATGGGCCAGTAACCAAAACAGAAATGGAATCGTTTGAAATATTCTGGAGACATTTTCACTTAAGTCTAAAGTGGGACCCGATCTGCATAATTATCTATCATTTGCTAAAAGCCTATACTGAGAGTCAATCTAACTTGATTGATAACTCCACAATCCACTTTCTGAATTGGAAGGAATTTCCTCCCCCTCCCAAAGGCCAAGCCAGATCAGAACAGTCCTTTGCACCTAACTTTAAAGTGTAGTGAATAATAATGATAATAAAAACAAAATCACGGTGGTATTTCTTAGGCACTTACCCTATGCCAATACTGTACCGAGCATTGGGTTCAATACATTATACTGCACTGTACTTGTATATTTATATACTTTCTATATTTATAAATGTATTATACTCTCACAAGTGCTTACTACAGTTCTCCGCACCTAGTACATGCTCAGTAAATACCTTTGATTGATTGATTACAAGATCATCATGTCAGACACAGTCTCCGTCCCACATGGGCCTCGCAGTCTAAGGGAGTAGTTATCTAATAACTCAAAACAAACAGTTACCTCAAACCATTATTTTCCTTTGACAGGGGACTTAGAGACCTACTGAAGCCAAATCTGGCTTTTCACCTTAATAACAGAGTTTGGCTATCTCAATTTAAATCTCCCCCTGAATAATGTGATAATGCTACCACAGACAAAGTTGATTGTACCAATAGCAGCTTGACAGATCTTGCCTGTTGGATGCTAAAGGAGTTCTAAGTACCCAATCTCACATACAATGGTATTTTGTTGTTGTTGTAGAAATAGACCCCGATTACCTTCGGGACCATTCAGTTGGGAGAGTTCAGATGGGGTTTTGCTTCCTCATCCGTGTGTCCTGAATGTCTCAAGAGCAAGCATAAATGACAGCTGATATACAGGGGCTCTTGGGGTGGTACCACCCTCCCCCACCCAACTTCCCCAAACCAGACTCCAGAAATAATAACAATGGCATTTTCAAAGTATTTACGTGACCTAGATATGGACAGAAACAAAGTAATCAGATGAGAGACAGTCCCTGCTCCAAATGAGGTTCATATTCTCCGAGGAAAGGAGGGCACTCATTAAAAACCCACTATACCGATGAGAAAACGGACGAATGGAGAGTTAAGTGATGTGCCCAAGGACACCCAGCAGATAAGTGGCAGACCTACAACAAGAATATGGGATTTTTGAGTCCCATTGCTGGACGTTTTATTTTTTTTTAGTTTTGTTTTTACTAGGCCGCACTACTTTCCCGGCCACCATCTTGAAGCTACCCAAGCTGGCAGCAAAGCAAAACCAAAGTGAAAAGGGTGTAGCATGGCTTCTACTGGATAGACCACAGGCCTGAGAGTCAGAAGGACTTAATTCTAATCCTGGCTCCTCCACTTATCTGCTGTGTGACGCTGGGCAAGTCTATCTACCTCAGTGGCCTCATCTGTAAAATGGGGAGAAGACTACAAGACCCATGCGAGACAGGGACTGTGTACCACCTGATTAACCCGTATCTACCTCAGTGCTTTGTAAAGTGCCTGTCACATAATAACTGCTTAACGTATAGCATTAAAAGAAAAGGGCAAAATCTGAGACTAGGTCTGTCCATCAGGTCCACTCGTATCCAGAGGCGGGACTAGTGGAGCAAACATCCTCATGGCCTGAGGCGATCAAAAGCCTACATCCCTATAAGGACGAATGGGACGTCAGGAAAAAGGGAGGTCTTCCCTGACGTTAACATGGTATCGAGTCCCATACGCCTCCCAGGCAACCGGACCCACAGTTAAGGATGGGACATGTTTAGAACCCAATTTAAATTCAGTGGTTCAGAGCTTGGAGTTGAACCCACATGTTTATTTTGGTGTTTGAGCTCATTCTGCTTTGGCTAAACATGGCCTTCTGCTTTTAAGGCAGAAGGGTGTTCTAAAAAGCATATTAAAAGGACTCAAAACGCTTTTTTGACATCAAATAGCTCCTAGAAAAATATTTTGATGAGTTAAGTGTAAATGAATCAGAAACATATGGATTACATTTCCTTGAGATTACACATGGGTTTCAAACCTAAAAGGAAAAGTGCTCAGGGCAACATGCATTTTGGATTTTATTGAACCCAAAATATATGAGAAATCGTTCAAGACATTCGAAGAAGCTAGGATCCAGCCAGATCCATCAATCCCTTGTGAAAAGCAAATTAGATTTTGAAAATGCTTTTCATTTCGGTAACCTACAACACAATGAGAAACTCCAACTTAGACATGAATTTCACTACATGGTTTTTACCCTGGATGTTTTCATTTATAAAGCTGGCAGAATCTCGAGTCTGGGTTCACTTCCCAAACTGGGGATCGTCAACTAAGCAATGGAGCTATAGAGCAGAGATCTGCCCATTTTAGGCATCTTCTGAAAATATGGAAGGTGATGTCTTCATTTGGCTGAATATAGTTAAGTCTTCTGTACTTATCTCACTGTACACAGAAAATGACTGGACAAAAACAACTGTATCTTGATCTACAAAGGACTGGGAAATGTAAGCTCTTTGTGGGCGGGGAATGTTACTGTTTATTCTTGCACTGTACTTTCCTAAGCACATAGTACAGTGCTCTACACATAGTAAGTGCTCAATAAATACAAATGAATGATGAAGCAGTGTGGCTCGGTGGAAAGAGCACGGGCTTTGGAGTCAGAGGTCATGGGTTTGAATCCCGGCTCTGCCACTTGTCAGCTGTGTGACTGTGGGCAAGTCACTTCACTTCTCTGTGCCTCAGTTACCTCATCTGTAAAATGGGGATTAAAACTGTGAGCCCCCCGTGGGTCAACCTGATTCCCCTGTGTCTATCCCAGCGCTTAGAACAGTGCTCTGCACAAAGTAAGCGCTTAACAAATACCAACATTATTACTATGATTATTCACTAAAGTCTTTCTTTGTCAAGTTGTCGATGAACCTCCAACTGGACTTCAGTATCTCCCTAAAAGTAATGGTGCTATTTGTTAAGCACTTTCTATCTGGCAAGTTCTGAGGTAAGTACCATCAGATCAGACCCAGTCTTTCTCCCAGTTAAGACTCACAGTCTAAGGGAGATAGAAAACAATTTGTGCTTCCCCATTTTAAAGATAAGGAAACTGAGGCACAAAGAAGTTAAGTGACTAACCTAGGGTTACACAGCAGTCATGTGGCAGAGAGCCAGGACACGAATCCATGTCTCCTGGGATCTTGCCACTAGTTGTAGTAGCAATAGTATTTATTTAGTATTTACCATGTGCAGAGCACTGTGCTACGTACTAGGTGGGAATTAGACCTGGAGCCTGTCTCTTTGGGGAAACATGTTGTCTCTCACAAGGAAGGAATGAAATAAGAAGGGGAAGGAAGTATACGTGAGCCTCGACTTCACTTACGGTATATAATGATTAAAAATTGAACCTATTCTTCCTTTTTTTTCACACTGCATCATCATCCTCTTCCTCGTCTTCCTCCTCCTCCCCTCCCACTTCTTGTTTTTTTTCTCCCTTCTCCTCTCCCTTCGTCCTTCTCCACTTTTTCCTTGTCACTTTCTGCATTCCCTTTTTCGTCCTTAAATTTATTCAGCATTCCCAGGAGACGTGACCCTGTTCTAAATTATGTATCACTGGTCATTATTGAGTCCTTACTGTGTGTAGAACCCTGTACCAAGCACTAGCGAGAGGACAATACAACAGGATTGTGAAAATAACTGTACCTAGTTCCTTGTCTGCATTGATCAAATTAAATGGGCAGTTACTACATCTCCCCTTTCTTCCATGTAGTGGAAACTCAGCAAGAGGACAAGTCACTAGTAGCATATATCCAGTGGAAAGAGGATGGGCCTGGAAGTCAGAAGGACTTGGATTCTAATCCCAGCTCTGCCACTTGCCTGCTGTGTGACCTTGGACAGGTCACCTCAATTCTATGGGGCTAACTGGAAAATGTGGGTTTCCCTTCCTCTTAAGCCCCGGCATGGGTGTTGTGTATCTACCCCAGGGCTTGGCATGTAATAATTGGTTTTTTAGTGATATTTGTTAGGTGCTTACTATGTGCCATGGGCTGTACTAAACGCTGAGGTAGACACAAAATAACCGGGGTTGAAACCGTCCCTCTCCCATGTGGGGCTCACAGGATTCACCCCCTATTTACAGATAAGTGAGGCCCAGAGAAGTTCAGTGATTTGCCCAAGGTCACACCGTAGACAATTGGTGGAGCAGGAATTAGAACCAAGGTCCTTCTGACTCCCAGGCCGGTGCTCTTTCAACTAAGCCACGACACTTTTCAATAGGCTCACTTCTGGCATGAAGTGCAGGGGTAGATAGAAGTTAATCAAGTTGGACACAGTCCCTGTCCCACGTGGGGCTCACAGTCTTAATCCCATTTTATGGATGAGGTAATTGGGGCAAAAAGAAATAAAGTGACTTGCCCAAGATCGCACAGCAGACAAGTGGCAGATCCAGGACTCGAACCCAGGTCCTTCTGACTCCCAGGCTCAGGCTCTCTCCACTAGGCCATGGCGCTTCTCAGAAGATTTGCCAAAAAATTGATCAGAAGACCCAAAGTCTAGTCTCCTCAACTCCTTTCCTCATACTGTCACCTTTCCTCATTTTACTATTGATTTAAGACCTCCATAAGTTTGAAGGGAGCCAGCCTAATTACACCGTCTTCTTGGTCCTACTGTAAGTGGCAGAGTTGTCTCCCTGAATGCCCACAAAATCTAGCACCGTGGCTCCAGTTCTCAAAACAAATAAAAGATTTGTGAACTAGTCACGAAGCATCCGACGTAATTAAGCTGCATTTGTTTCTTTTTCAGCAGACTTATACAATCGGGGCCTTGTGAGAGGTAGGCACTCCTCCGATCAGGCTGTTTTTCTTTAGAGGAAATTGTTCCAGAAATCCTGGCACCCCACGTAACCTAAGAGTCCAGCTAGCAGGAGGCTGACAGTTGCAACCAGAAGATTAGACTGATGGGGCAGCTACACATTGAGAGGGAAAAAAAAGAGGGGTGGGAGAGACACAGAGAGAAAGGAGGAGGGAAAATGGGAGGGAGAACAAGAAAAAGAGAGGAGGGAAAGATGGGGAGAGGGGAGAGAGAATGAAGAAGGTGAGGAAAAAGGGAGGAAATGAGGGAGACAGGGAAAGGAGTAGAGAGAAAACGGGGTTGGAGAGAGAATGAGAGAAAGGAGGGAAAAAGGGAGGGAGCACAAGAAAGAGAAGGGAAAGAAGGGGTAGGAAAGAGGAAGCAGGAGAGAAAAAAGAAAAAAGAGAGAGAGAGAGAAAGGGAGCAGATGAGGGGAAAAGAGAGAGAAAGGGGTAAGGGGAAGAGAAAGGAGTGGGAGAAACACTGTAAGAATAAAGGAGAGAAACAGAGCAAGATAAAAGGGGGAGGGAAAGATGTGGAGGAAAGGGAGAGAGACGGAAGAAAAAGAAAAAGAAGGGGAGGAAAGAGGGAGGAGACCAAGAAAGAAAACCGAGGAAAAGCGGTAGAGAAGAGAAAAATGGGGAGAGGGAGGAGAGAAAGAGTGCGAGAGAGAGAGAGAGAGAGAGAGAGAGAGAGGTGAAGAAAGAAGGAGAAAGGGAAGGAAGAGAAAAAGGGAGGAAAAAAACCCACTATGTTCCTTCAGAGCAATAGAATGAGACAAACATTTCGTTGCATTATCTAAAAAAAAATTAATTAATTTCTGGATAAGGAAGAAAAATCTCCAAGAAATTGTCATCTCACTAAGGTATTTAAAACAGCTCTGGAGTCTCACCGCCTACGGTGACTTATGGGGTTAAGATACAACAAACACTGTTCCAATTAACCGGATGAACATTGGTGGTTAAAGCACTGAAAGAGTAAAAGCCGAAAGAATATTTGGCACACTTGAACTTTTTTTTCGGATGGACTCAAAATAGAAACGCCTCGAGGTGGCTGCGGATGGACATGTCTTTCATCCCCAAACCCAACCTATCACATTTTGAGGTCCTCAAAGGAGCTTATAAACAAACCCACCTAATTAGACCTGACTTGGACTGATGCAAGAGCTATTTGCAGTGGTTTATCCTCCTACCTCTCTCCCACTGATTTCATCAGGCCACCTCACACCTCTTTCCGCATTGGAATGGCAGGCCTGATAGTATCCACCTGTCCTTGTTTAAAAATTCATTGCCCTGTGAAAGGCCAGTGTCTGGAGACCATAAGGTCAGTGCACTGCTTTGGATTCAAAAAGACTCGAATTCTACGCCCACTACTGATAGCAATCCAATCATCTCCAGTTCTTGGGGTTTTAGTTTATTCACTGTATAATGGGACTATGATGAGTAATCCCTAAAAGGGTAGTGAACAAAGTCATTACTTAAAGCTACAAATACCTTTGCAATTCAAAAGAGTCTGAGTCAGAACTACACACCACTTAGCTGGAAAAACTCTGAAAGACATTCATCTTTGGCGGGGTGGGGGCACAATGGTGTTGGTGTGGTGTCATAAACTATTTAACCTTGCATCAATTCTGTCTGGCTACTAAGTTCTCATTTTGAGAACCGATCTTCTAATGCTGAGTGTTGTAACATGCACATTTGAAAGATCAAGAGACTTAATAGTAAAGAGAGGACAGACAGCCCTCTTAGAATAGACATTTAAATTAAAAAGTGAGAATCCTCCATTCATAATCTTTTCTGACACATTTGCGCCCTACTCTCCAATCCACAGCTCACCAAAAGGCGACTTTTGTAGGACTCCAATATTCATGCAACGGATGTAATTTTGGTTTTGCTGTTTATTTCCCAGGACTATTACCAGGCTAATATAAGAAGACATGAACTGAGGTTACAGGATTCAGTACAGAGTGTGTTTTCACAGAAAACAAGGACAGTGCCAAAAGATCTGCCAGAGGGGGAGTTTTGTATCTTATGAAAAGGAAGAATTTTCATAACGATCTGCGGCACTGCTTCAGGACTGTGTTTTCTCAGGACAATGGTCCAGCTACAACCTGAAACAAGAAGCATCAGAACGACCATAGACCAAATGTGCTTTCCTTCATATTTAGGAAGCCTAGAAATATATCATTCTCAAGATAGCATTTTCCCAGATGTGCCATTTATGACTGAGTTATTTGTGTACATATGTGTTTTCCTTGAAGGCAGTAAATACCCTCTTAGAGAGTTTATGTTTCCCTGGAGTCACTAAACTTAATTCTGTGTGTGTTACTGAGCAGGGAAAGAGGAACGCAAAGATGTTTACCGGTTTCTCTTGGTGGATGACACATTGGTTGCATCTACACTAGCAAACTATTTGGAAAATTCAAACATGTTTAGCCTCAGATATATATGCAAAAATCTTTGTATATTTTGGATGGAGGTGTAGAGGGGTGCGAGCGGGAAGGGAATGTGTCCGCTATATTGTTTCGCTGTACTCTCCCAAGTGCTCGGTACAGTGCTCTGCACATAGTAAGCATTGAATAAATACGATTGATGGATCAATCAATCAATATTATTCATTTAGGGCTTACTGTGGACAGAGGACTGAACTAAGTGCTTGGGAGTATTTTAATACAACAGAGATGAAGAGAAGTAGCTTGAGAGAACAAGATCAGTGAAAACAAGTGTGTTTTTAAAATTTGATCAACTGGATGATCTGTGAGAATAGAGCCAGCTTAATAAAAGAATCTAGGTTTTGAAAATCTACTTGTCCAGAAGGGAAAGAGAAAACTTTCTTTTAACATAGTTGTTAAGCACTTACTATGTGTCAAGCACTGTTCTGAGCACTAGTTTAGATAGGAATTAATCAGAGTAAACACAGCCCGTGTTCCACATGGGACTCACAATCCAGGTAGGAGGGGGAATGGGTATTGAATTCTCATTTTGCAGTTGAGGAAAGAGAAACTCAGAGAAGTTGAGTGACTTGTCCAAGGTCACACAGCAGGCAAATGGCGGAGCTGGGATTAAAATTCAGGTCATCTGGCTCCTCGGCCCGTGCTTTAGCCATTAAGCCACGCTACTCCCCTACCTCTGCTCCTCCAGACCAGAAACTTGCCAGACACACGGTCAGGTGCAAAATGATTCTTTCAAGTGTCCCGAAACATTCTCGCTGTTTTTCCCCAATGGTAGTTAGATCATGGTCTTAATCCTTCTTAGAATGAGTGAGTCATGTAGGATAGGGACTGTGTCCAACTTGATTATCTTGTCTCAATCCCAGAGCTCAGGACGGTGCCTAAAACCTAAGTTAGTGCTTAATAAGTACCATAAAAAGTATTTACATATCAAATAGAGACATTGCTTTGAAGTTCCTGCAACCCCTTGAATTATCCAGAAATCAGTTTGTGTCAACAATTGTTTTAACAGGAAGAGGAGAGATGGTTTGAAAACCATTGAAATATATGACTTCTGTCACACAAGAAAAAAGTCCAAAAAGTTGGGGAAAATTGTTCCCCCAATATTATAACCAAAAACACACACATGAGATTTACCCTAATTCCCTCCTTGCTCTCAGATGAATTTTCACCATTTACCTATGTATTTGTTTATTACAAATAATTAAGTACCTTTGCTGCCTGCAAGTGTATTAGGCACCTGGAAATATTCAAAAGTCCAAATGCACTAAGTTCCTGTCCACAAGGAGTTCACGATGGAAGAGTGAAAGCAAACATAGAAACCTAGCATTCTAAAAAGCAAATTAGACCGTGAGCTCGTGGGCGGGGAATGTGCCTGTTTCTTGTTATATTGTTTTCTTCCAAACATTGAGCACAGTGCTAGACTGTGAGCTCAATATGGGTGGGAAACATGCCCACTCATTCCGCGCTATTATACTCTCAAAGCACTTACTACAGTGCTCTGCACATTGCAAGTGGTTAATAATAATAATAATAATAATAATAATGATGGCATTTGATAAGCGCTTACTATGTGACAAGCACTGTTCTAAGAGCTGGGGCACATACAAGGCAATCAGGTTGTCCCACGTGGGGCTCACAGTCATAATCCCCATTTTACAGATGAGGCCACTGAGGCACAGAGAAGTTAAGTGACTTGCCCAAGGGCACACAGCTGACATGTGGCGGAACCAGCATTAGAACCCACGACCTCCAACTCACAGGCCTGTGCTCTTTCCACTAAAACACGTAAATCACTGAAGGATTGATCTTTTTCACTCGCCCAAGCACTTAGTAGAGTGCTCTGCACAGACCGAGCCCTCAATACATGTTTTTGATTGAGCATCAGATTGGCCCATTTTCTTTCACTCTCCCACTCTCATCCATTCACAGAAAAGGACCCCAACCCTTGAGATGTTTACAAAAGCTTCATATCATATGTCCCATCTCCTTTAGGTGTGGGATGGGAGAGGGGGTATATCTTCAACTCTGGGCTGGTGAGCAGGACTCCGGGGGTAGGAGAGCAATAAAAGTGACAGAGGATATTGGAGGAATTCTGAGAGGGAACGGAATTCATCGCGTAGATGCTTTTAATGTTTTTATGCTGGGGAGGTAGTTAGCACTTAACAAATACCACAATTGTTAGTAGTTTTAAAAGGTATTCGTTAAGCACTTACTATGTGCCAGGCACTTTGTGTACTAAGCGCTGGAGGGGATACAAGCTAATCGAATTGGACACAAACCCGGTCCCACTTGGGGCTCACACTCTCAGATTCCATTTTACACATGAGGTTCCAGAGGCCCAGAGAAGGGAAGTGACTTGCCCAAAGTCACGCTTGAGACAAGTGTTGGAGCGGGGATTACAGCTTGGGTCCTCTTGACTCCCAGGCCCATGATCTACCTGCTGGGCCCCAGTGCTTCTCTTAACTGAGTTAAAAATGACCAGAAGGGGAATCGACACCACGAATCACCAAAGATTACCATTTTTTTCCTCAAACGTAAAAATGAAGCCGATACCCATCTGTGAATTTGAAATGAAAAGAGTTTGGAACTTCAGCATTACTGTACAGTAAAAATCTCCCTATAGGATAGTGATTTTGTGGAATTCTCTTAGAATCCGTGTTCCATTCTCCTGCAGAGTAATAATTGATCATATGTCAACTCATGCGGTAACATGTGAAAATCTCTACGGTCCACTGTTTCCAGGAAGCAAATGTTTTAGAATAAAACTATTGACCTCTGTTGAGAGATTCAGAATTAAATGCTAAACCAACAGATCTGAGGCATATACCTTTAATATAATTGTAAATGATGGATTTAGTTTTAACCCTCACAACTCAAACATAAACCCTATTTCCTCATATCAGTCTCATCGAAAGAACCCCATTCTTTGCACAAGTCAGAATCATGTTTACAGAACTGCAGATCCAATTATTCACTAAGTGACTAGTCTAAAAGCAAAGACAGACCTCTCTAGCAACTTGCAGGTTTAACCCGATCTGTAATTAATATCGACCCATTCTCCGACTACGTAGGTAGAACGTCACACTCGGGAAGTGAAACCTGCCACGTACAGAAACTTCCTGAATGCAGAACCTTTAAGGGAACTGCAGGGAGAGTCCATTTATCTAGTTTTATTCAGAACAATCTGATTTTTATTAGGTTTCAATCAACCGATAAATCAATCAATAAATGGGATTTAGTGAGGGCACCTCTGTGCAGATTACTGTACTACGCATTTGGGAGAGATGGAATAATAATAATGGTATTTCCTAAGTGTTTACTACGTGCCAGGCACTGTACTAAGTGCTGGGCTAGATACAAGCAAACTGGGTTGGACATAGTCCCTATCCCACATGGGGCTCAAAGTCTTAATCTCCATTCTTCGGGCTAGGTAACTGAGGCCCAGAGAAGTGAAGTGACTTGTCCAAGGTCACACAGCAGATAAGTGGCAGAGCCAGAGTTGTAACCCAGAGCCTTCTGACTCCCAGCCCTGTGCTGTTTATCCATTAGACCACACTGTTTCTCCATAAATAGCACACTCCCTCCCCTCAAGGAGTTTACAATGTAGGGGGGAAACAGACACTGAAATAATTTACAGATAAGAGAAAATAAAGAGAAAATTTACAGATAATAATAATAATAACGTTGGTATTTGTTAAGCGCTTACTATGTGCAGAGCACTGTTCTAAGCGCTGGGGTAGACACAGGGGAAGCGGGTTGTCCCACGTGGGGCTCACAGTCTTAATCCCCATTTTACAGATGAGGTAACTGAGGCACAGAGAAGTGAAGTGACTTGCCCACAGTCACACAGCTGACAAGTGGGAGAGCCTGGATTCGAACCCATGACCTAGTATATGTACATAAGTGCTTAGTGGGAAGAGGATTCAAGTGCTCGGGAAAGAAAAATAGAATGGGGAAGTGAGAGATTAAGCATGGACGGCTTCTAGGATAAGATTCTAGTAAGACTCTGAAGATGGGGGTATATTGGTCTGCCAGATGTGAAGGGGGAGAGATTTCCAGGAAGCAGGGAGGATTGCGAAGCAGCGTGGCCTAGTGGCAAGAACACGGGCTTGGGAGTCAGAGGTCATGGGTTCTAATCCCTGCTCTGCAACCTGTCTGCTGTGTGACCTTGGGCAAGTCACTTTACTTCTCTGTGCCTCCGTTACCTCATCTGCAAAACGGGGATTGAGACTGTGAGCCCCAGGTGGGGCAGGGACGGTGTCCAACCTGATTATCTTGCATCTACCCCAGCTCTTAAAAGAGTACTTGGCACGTAGTAAGTGCTTAACAAATGCCATAATTATTATTATCACTATTATCAGAGCAAGGGGTTGGAAGAGAAAGAGAGGAGAGAGAGAGACACAGTGGGTAGTAGTTTGTTGTTGTTGTTCCTTTGTTTGTTTTTTTGATATCTGTTAAACATTTACTACGTGCCAGGCACCGTACTAAGCACTGGAGTGGTTACAATATAATCAAGTTCAGTACAGTCCATGACCCACATGGGGGACTCACAGCTTTAATGCCCATTTTACACATGAGGTAACTGAGGCCCAGAGAAGCGAAGCCATTTGCCCAAGGTCATAAAGCGGACAAGTGACAGAGCCGGGATTAAAACCCCAGTCCTCTGACTCCTAGGCCCACGATCTCCCCACTTAGGCCACGTGCATGGCGTCTGTTAACAGAGGGAAACAAAATGGCTTGGAACCAGGTTAGGGGTACGTCGGGAGCCGCCAGAGAAACACTCCTGGTTTGAGTGGACCTCTGACCAATGTTCCATATGCCATCACTGTGTCACTCTGTGTAGGATAGATTGGGGCGTCCAAGGAACTACAAGTCTGGTCAGTGGCTCCCCAAATTCAAGATCCATGAAATCAGCCCTGATGCAGGCCTGGAAATCTGAATTATCAAACTGTTTGGAAATGCTCATCTGTGGAGGCTCATCGCCTAGTCCTACCTCCCATCTCTTCCACACCTGGAGGAAAGAAACTGTGACTATCAACTCAGTTGCAATGAATTCTCTCAAGCACTTAGTACGGTGTTCTGCTCACAGTAAGCTCTCGAGAAATATTAGTGATTCGCTGCTTCCAGGCTTCCATCGATGATCTTGAAAAGACAGCCCACGTGGCTTCCAACAAGAACAAAGAGGGGCAGGGGTGGAAAGTGAGAGAGAGAGAGACAGGCAGATGGAGTAGAGTGAAAGAGACAGACGGAGTGAGTTTTATGGAGTTTGTCATGGTAATTGGGCCCCCAGTTTCTTTTTTTTCTTCAGAAAATAAGGTGCCCCTGAGGGGAGGTGGGGTTTGGAGACAGCTCCACCTGAGTGTGCCTTGGGAGGGAGCCTAATGCCTCATATTTTTTAAAAGGAAAAAAAAATAATAATAATATGCCCGAGCCAAGAATATCAAGCAGTTCAGAGCTGTTAAAAAGCCAGGGAAAGCTGAGTCGCACCCGTTTAATGTTTTCCTTCCAAACAGACTGACTACCTTCTCTTCATAACATCTTATTTATCAAAGCGCAAGTTGCCCAAATGGAATCAAACTCGGCCACGTTCGGATTCGGCCTCGGCCCGAGGTTCTTTCTAGACGGGAAAGGTTTTGCTTCTCTCTTTTGGGTGCCTCTGGTTCTTTTTGTTTCCAAACTGGGGACCGGAGTAATTCAGTCTCTTCAGCCCTCCGGAGGGGGCGGGGGAGGCTTAAAGGAGCCAACCTTTAGCTAACAGGGGAAATGGCAACTAGCAATTTGGAACCCTGCCTCGAATGTCTGACTGAAAGTTTTTATTATCCCTTTGCCCAGAGGTGGCTTTTAGACACCCACAGCAGCCGAGGGCCTTCTGATCTGGGTAGGACAGGCCGAAGCCAGAAATCTGTCTGTCTCTCCTACAGTCGAGTGGTCTGCCCCGGGGGGAAAACTCCACCTACCTGGAGAAGCACACACGCCTACAGTGCCCGGTAAACTAAAGAGCGGTGTGATCTAGTCAAATAATAATAATGTTGGTATTTGTTAAGTGCTTACTATGTGCAGGGCACTGTTCTAAACGCTGGGGGAGATACAGGGTCATCAGGTTGTCCCACGTGAGGCTCACAGTCTTCATCCCCATTTTACAGATGAGGGAACTGAGGCACAAAGAAGTGAAGTGACTTGCCCACGGTCACGCAGCTGACAAGTGGCAGAGTCGGGATTCGAACTCATGAGCTCTGACTCCCAAGCCCGGGCTCTTTCCACTGAGCCACGCTGCTTCAAAAGAGCCTAGGCCTGGAGTCAAAGAACAGAGAACATGGGTTCCGATCACGGCTCCGTCTCTTGCCTGCTGCGTGACCTCAGGCAAGTCGATTCCCTTCTCTGGGTCTCAGTTTCCTCGTATGTAAAATGGGCATTCATTTTACTCAGACTGTGAGACCCAAGTGGGACAGGAATTGTGTCCAACATTATTACCTCGGTTCTTCCCTAGCACTTTAATAGAGTGCTTGGTACACAGTAAGTTTTAAACAAACATTATTATTATTATTGGAAATTTTCAGAGAGTTATCTTAACTGCAGATAAGGCCTAGGTTTGTCACTGTCCTGTCAAATCCTCGTTGACGTAGGCACCGTCGAATGTACATCCATTAATAATGGAGTGATGTTAAAGAGTGGAATCCGGTTGCTCTTTAAACAATGACACGGAAGTAGAACGTGCAGAAACACAGAAATCATTTTGCTCCCATTTTGTCTCTCAAAATAAGAGCTAAACTTAAAGAGTATTTTTTTTTTTTAATGGTAAATTGTTTTGTTACTCTGTTAGGCCTGCTGTTACCTCCTGAGAAATTGAATGTAGCATTTTAACAGATGAGCTTTTTCTGCCTGTCCCACCAAATTTAAACCCAGCTCCAAGATGTCCTTTTCTGATCAGTGAACTTTTGTTTGCTGGTCATATATTGGTCTTTTCAATGTATATCTCTCTTTCATTTCTGAAGATGAAGTTACTGAGAGTAAGATGCTATTGATCCTATTAATAGTTTACTTTTCCAAGCACTTAGTCCCATGCTCTGCACAAAGTATTCAGTGAACACTATTGATTGATTAATAATAACGTTGGCACTAAAGTGCTACGCTTCAACCACTGTACTAATCACTGTGGTAGAGATAAGATAATCGGGTCAGACACAGTCCCTGTTCCACAATGGGTTTACAATCTAAGTAGGAGGGGCAGAAGATATTGAATCTGTGTGACAGGTAAGGAAACTGTACAGTTAAGTGACTGGCCCAATGTCACGCAACAAATAAGTACCGGAGACAGCATTAGAACCCAGCCCCTATGACTCCCAGGTCCTATGATTTCTCATATCTTCTTCCTCCCAAACTCCCTGATCATTGAATAAAGTATAATTGAGATGTGGAATCGAGGGATTCCATAACTGGAGTCAGCCAAGGTCCAAGAATTCAATTAAGGGGAGAAAGATCTCCAAGACCACTAGGTTTCCGAACAGAGATAAGACAGTGATTACTACTCCTTTTTGACATTCTTCTCCCAAAACACTTAGCCACAAAAACAATCATTCTTTTAAAGTTACTAGGGCTCTAGATTTTAAAATTTTTATTGATCAAGGCAACCTCTCCTTAAGTCACATCCCTTTTGGAGTTTGATGCCTGACTTCCTTTGAAACTCCCAGTCGCAAGACTGACTCAACGAGGATTGAAGCTGACTCCAGTCGGAGGTAAAAATCAATTAATGATATTTACTGAGTGCCTACTCTCTGCAGAACTGGGCAAAGTGGTTGGGAGAGCATGAGGGAATAAGAAAACATAATTCCTGTCTTCAGTCAACCAGTTAACGGTAGTTATTGAGCACCTACTAGAGGTAGGGGTCTGTACCAAGCATTTGGGGGAGTTCAAATGAGTTAGAAGACAGGATCCCTTTCCCCCAAAATCTTATTGTCTAGTGGAAATGAGAAGAGTCAAGATTTATCCCACATATGATGGTGGGAGCAGAACTATAGAGAATGGGATATTGACCCTAGAGGCAAAAACAGGAGGTGAGATGACTTAGAAAATACAATACAAAGTTTTGTAGGTGCTCTAACCCTTAATACTAGACATTAGGAAGGTGGCACCTACCCAAATGTCCCACCTTTCAATTTTCTTTTTTCTATGGTATTCCTTAAGCACTTACTATGTGCCAGACACTGTACTAAGCCCTGGAGCAGATACAAAATAATCAGGTTGGTCATGGTCCTGGATCCACATGGGACTCACAGTGTAAATCATTCATCCTGAAATGCTGTCTTTCCAAAGTAAGGTGAGGAGACAACCAAAACCACACGAGGGAATGAATCACCAAGGAATTAATCACCCAAATGAGGAATTCCATTTTCTACTGGAAGGAAACCACATCCTCTGTTCTCAGGAGGAAACCGTACCTGAAAATTCAGATCACTGTGATCTGAAGACCTCTTTTCAGTGAAAAAAATTTCAGTTCTAGGTTGTGGAAATGCTTGATGAGCTGTCTTTACAGATATTCAAATGATTCTCTTCTTTTGCCCGGGTTCATGGAGTTGACAATGGCCATTTTACCACCGCTCTACATCCCTCAAGCTGTGTCAGTGAAACAGCAGGACCCACACCTGGT
Source organism: Ornithorhynchus anatinus (assembly GCF_004115215.2). Lineage (NCBI taxonomy): Eukaryota > Metazoa > Chordata > Mammalia > Monotremata > Ornithorhynchidae > Ornithorhynchus > Ornithorhynchus anatinus. Next base: position 6,944,104 of record NC_041742.1, read on the forward strand.
GTTCAGAGACGTCATTATCTTGTCTTGCTTCCTAGTGGCATAAGAAACCTATTCTTAGGAGTCATTTTCCTCTTCTATCTGAACTAGTCCCTACTCTTGCCCAGGTTTCTGCTTGGTAACTCTATCCTTCTTGGTTTGGTGTACAGAGATCACCCCTCACTGTGAGTAGTTTCTCCTCTTACCCACACTTCCCCAAGAATTTCACTGGATCTTCTAAACGTCTTCATGAAACCTCTGAGAATGTGAAAGAAGGGGATTTCAAGCAGAGAGAGCACAAGTCATTGTATAGATTGGGCATTTTCAATAGGCATCATCTGATACAAGTCAGACTGCTTGAGGGTTTCATATTATCAAAAAGTCATGGGTTCTAATCCTAGCTCCACCACTTGTCTGCGGTGTGGCCTTGGGTAAGTCATTTCACTTCTCTGGGCCTCAGTTACCTCATCTGTAAAACGGGGATTAAGACTGTGAGCCCCATGCGGGACAGAGACTGTGTCCAACCTGGTTTGCTTGTATCCACTCCAGTGCTTAGTACACTGCCTGGCCCACAGTAAGCGCTTAACAAATCCCACATTTATTACTACTGGCTTCTACTTTTGAAGGGATTCTAGATGCAACAGGATGGTTACTAGATGAACCAGCAGTCTTAACTGAAACCTTGCACGATACAATGTTTTCTCCTCCTCATTTTATCTCAGAGCTCATAATGGTTTTAGATTATTCTCTGGACCCCACTCCTTCTGATCTTTCAGTTCCACTCTGAATAGCCAAGCGGCACTCTGACAGGAATGACCTTTTTTCCTTTTTTGCGGGTTTCCAAACAATGGAGAAATGGGATAAAGGAGGAAGGAAGGAACCAAACTGATCTATAAATCTCCTCTCCTTCAGCTTGTACAAACAGTACAGTCATGTGTACAGTAGATATTTATTTATTTAGGAAGAATAAATATTCCAGTAGCCATTCCCTGATCTACTCTTCGCTCATCATGATCACTCATCAGTCCCTTTGCCATGGCTCACATTTTCCAACTCCATATCAAGTGGTGTCGTGTGGTCCTGTTGAGTGATGGTTCTTTGTTGATTCTGGACCTCAGTGGACTACCGGTCGGCGGCTAACTAGGGGGCAATTCTGAACTGCGGAAGGCAGATGGAATCATACCCAGGCCCCACCAAAAGCTCTTTCCAGTTTCTGTACAGAGAGATGACTAAGGCCTGTAGAAGGTATCTTCCAACTCACTCCTCGGAGAGACAGTCCATTTGGATCAGGTTGGAAAGAATGTCATCTTCCTGCCTCGATTCGGAGGTATTTGTGGCGACAGAGGTTTTCGTTAATTATTTCTGACCTAATCCCTGTCATTCTACAAGGGAAGCTCTAACTCCGATCTATCTGCTGGTCATAAATGCTTCCTTAAAACGAAAGAGCCAGGTTGAACGAGGAGATTCTGCAACCCACCTTTTGAGAATATTAGCAGAGGGAAATTGCTTTGCTTGCATAAGGAAATATATCTCAAGGGCAGCGTGTTTTTTCAGGAGAAGAGGGAGGGGGATTCTGTGTTAAAATGGGAGAGATGAAAAAATCAATCAATGGAATTTCTTGAGCTCTTGCTGTGTAGAGAGCACTGTACTAAGTGCTCGTGAGAATACAATACAACAGAGTTGGTATATGCAGGAATTTAAAGATTAGAGGAAAAATAGTCAGTGTTGAGTATTTGTCCAAGAGCATCCCAGAAGACCACACAGATAGACTAGAGAAATACTAAGAAGAGGTATACTATATACTTGTAATGAGCAAACTGCATATCAGAACCCTCAGATCTCATCTCCCAAATCAAAACAATGTACTTCAAATCTCACACCTAGGGATAAAATCACAAGTCAGTATTTTCAGGATTTTTTTTTAAACTGCAGTATGCTTTAAGTATTTACTAAGCGTTGAGCACTGAGACAGACGCAAGATAATCCGTAAGCTCCTTGTGTGCAGGAACCAAGTCTACCAATTCTGTTGTACTCTCTCAAGCGCTTAGTACACTGCTCTGCACACAGTGGACTCTCAATAAATACAATTGATTGATTGATGTCTCACCACCTAAGAGGTAGCAAGGGCTGGTAGCTAATGTGCAATTTTTCAAATGAAGAAATTGAGGCCCAGGGAGGTTAAGTTCATTCATTCATTCAATAGTATTTATTGAGTGCCTACTATGTGCAGAGCACTGTACTAAGTGCTTGGAATGTACAATTCGGCAACAGAAAGAGACGATCCCTGCCCAATGCCGGGCTCACAGTCTAACTTGCTAAGATCATACAGCAGGTCAGTAGCAGAGTTGGGATTAACACCCTGGTCTCCTCAGTCTTAGTCCCATTTTAGGGGAAAGAAAATCACTGCTATAGGAAGAAGTAAAGAGCAGATCAATGTTGGAAGGTCTCAGTCTCAAATGTGCCAAAGTGAGTAAAATGTTTCTGGCATTAAATGGCTTACATGAGACTTTTTGAAGCACCAGGATATACTTTAGCAGCTCTCTCAAGGAGACATTTACTCTCCATCATTCTCAGATCAGTCCCCCAGGGAAAATCCAATTCCAACAGGATGGTCTAATTGTGTCTGATTCCCAAGTGAAAAAATGAGGTGTGGTTGAAAAGAAAAAAAAATCAGGTTTGTATTCATACCACAGAGGTGAATAAAAACCTGGATTCTAATTCCCTCACTTTCACAAGCCTGCCTGAAGCATTGTTTCATTCCTTACAATGCCATGTCCATTGGATTCGTTGTACAATTCAAATATCTTTCTTAAATATGGTATTCGCTAAGCGCTTTCAATGTGCCAGGAACTGTACTAAGCACTGGGGTAGATACTAGCTAATCGGGTTGGACACAGCCCATGTCTCACATGGGGCTCACAGTCTCCATCCCCATTTTACAGATGAAGTAACAGACAGAGAGAAGTGAAGTGACTTGCCTGAGATCACACAGCAGACAGGTGGAGTACATAGGATTATAACCCAGATCCTTCTGACACCTAGGCCTATGCTCTATTCACTAGGTTACATGCTGGATCTGCACTGTGCTGCTAGATAAATCTAGGAATGTAAGGACCTTTGGATTTTCACTAGAATATGGTGTTTTCGGTCATTCTAAATTGTCAGGCTGTTGCTTTTTGAAATAACTGCGCTTCTTTGCTGCTAGATCTCTTCTCCTATTGTCCCCCTCAACCAAGCAATCAGCGCAATTTACTGAGTGCCTACTCTTTGCAGAGCACTGTACCAACTGTTCAAGAGAGGATTCATTCATTCAATTGCACCTATTGTCCGATTACTGTGTGCAAAGCACTGTACGAAGCACTTGGGAGACTATAATATAATATTCATTCATTCAATAGTATTTATTGAGTGCTTACTATGTGCAGAGCACTGTACTAAGCGCTTGGAGTATACATATTCCCCGCCCACATTGAGCTTAGAGTCTAGAAGGGGAATTTACAATCTAAAAGCAGGTGGTTAGCGTCTATGATCCCTGCCTTCAAGAAGCATATTTTGGAAGAGAATCGATTGGTTCCACGAACTACAAAGGGAGAGTCAATCCCGAATGCTGAACTAACAACCCCGGCCACTTATCACTCTTGTCTTGTCTTATGCCGTCGAGTCGTCTCTGACCCATTTGGGACGCTGTGGACACATCTCCCCCGGAACGCCCCGCCTCCATCAGCGATCGCTCTGGTAGTGGATCCAGAAAGCTTTCTTGGTCAAAATTGGGAAGCGGTTTACCACTGCCTCCATCCGTGGAGCAAATTCGAGTCTCCGCCCTCGAGTCTCTCTTACGCCGCGGCTGCCCAGCACAGGTTAGTTTTGACTCGTAGCAAAATGCTTTCCACTCACTAGCCACTGCCCAAGCCAGGAATGGAATGGACATAGTCCATAGTCGAGAATGGTAGAGTCCTGGAAACTCTCAGTGCCCCTAAAAATCAACTTTTTAGGGAAAGAGGAATAGAAAACAATCTATCCTGCTCCAGAAGGTTCTAGCCACGAGCATACTATATCTCAGGCACAGATGGGATTCCCGCCTAAAACAGCAGACGTAAGTAGAAATAATGGGGTCTAGTGGAAAGAACCTGGGCCTTGGCGTCAGTTGGATCTGGGTTCTAATCCTGGCTCTGCCAATTGCCGGCTGTGTGATATTAGGCAAGTCTCTTCGCCAATCTCTGCCTTAATTACCTTATCTGTAAAATGGGGATTCGATTCTCCTCTCTCCAATTTAGATCCCGAACCTCACGTAGAGGGCCACGGATCCATTCCTCTCCCTCCAAACGACTTCTCCTCAAGCCTTCCCAGAAAGGTATCTTTCTCTCCTTTACTTAAAATTCTCTTGAGAAGATGATCTCACACTCTCCCCTGTAATCTGTCCCAGTGTCTCGCTCTCAGGAGTTTGACACCGTTCTGTTAATCTAACCTATAGCCCTTCTGCTGCAATTAAAAACCTGTCCCCTCTTGCCCTGCCCACAGTGGAAACAGAAAATAGCTACTCACCAGATGACAAGACATTTGGAGGGTTGACTGGAAAACAAAGGAAGAGCTTGTAATAGGCAATGATTCCCAGGCCTTCACCTTTTGACCTTCTCTCTCAGAGCCAAATCCAAGTTCTTGGTAGATGGATTGTGAAATCTTAGGTTAACTTGCCTCCAATGTAATCACCCTACCGCACTCTCAGCCAATGCTTGATTTCACACCGTTTCCTGAGACTCAGAAAGCAAAGACTCTCACCTCTTTCAAGTTAACACCCATTCTAAAGTTAGCCCACGATGGGGATGGGGACGCTTCTAAATGAACGTAGGAGGACACACTAATGGGCTCAAAATATAGGGTACTTGGAAGCCGACTGGGAAAGTCTGAGGCGTCGATGAAGGAAAATGTCCGAGGCTGATTGCGGTGCTAGTATAGACATTAGCTCACTGTCCTCCATTCAGTGAATCCATTCAACGCTGCTAGATCCAGTTGGCCACTCACCGGAAATGACATGTTCTAAGGCTGCGTCCACACAAAACAACCTTTGTTTTATCTGGAATGTGTCCTGTGCATTTCGGCCACATCCCTGTGCACACTAGTGTCCTGGACTATTACAAAATACCGAGCTGTCCAATTACTGTGAATTAACTACACGCTAAAGGTCCTGAGAACAAACAGACTGGGAGAACCAGTTTGGGCAAAGAAAGACCCAACTCAAACTTCCCTCCCCAAACTTCAGTTGAACTCTGCTCGAAGGCAAGGGAGGTTGAACGCTTTCGCTCTCCAATCTCACCCTCTCTCCGCCACCGTATCAAACGCGAGGGATCCCCAAGCCCAGAAAACGTTAACGGGGCGCACGTCGCAATGACCGGGATGCTGCCGCCTCGGGGCATCTGCCATGTGGTGGTTTATAAGGAGGTTTAATCATTTTCAGAAAAGAGCCAGGCAACGAAGTGTTATCAGTTTACAAAACATTGTCATTCTGTTTTGGGCTAGTGCTGCCATCTTGGAGAAAGTCTGAAAGGTTTTCTCTTTCCTGGCCAAACCACAGAGTCAAGTTGTGCCTAGCAAAATCCTTGCAAAACAGTGTTTTTGACAAATGATTGTTTTTTTCCCTCCTCACTGAAAGAAAAAAAAAAGCCAGCCGAGGCTATTTTCGCTTTTGGTGGGACGTGTTCCATCTCAGCTGACGCATCATTACGTGGTCTTTTCTTGGATCTCTTTGATTTCAGAGTTGCTGTAGTGAAAGGGGTAACTGCTGCCCATCCCTCATCTGGACAGAATAAAGTGTTTTCTTAACCCTATCCGACACACTTACGTTTCCATTCTCAAACATCCTACTAAAATCCGGGGATCTAACATTCTACCTAATGATCGATCGATCGTTTTTCCTGAGCCGCTTACTAAATAATAATATTGGTGGAATTTGTTAAACGCTTAGCATGCACCAAGCATTGTACAAAGTGCTGGGGTAGATAAAAGGAAATTAGGTTCCAAATGGTTCTCAGAGTCCAAGTAGGAAGAAGAGCAAGTATTCAATTTCCCCCTCTAGACCGTAAGCTCATTGTGATCAGGGAATGTGTCTGTTTCTTGTGATACTGTGCTTTCCCAAGTGCTCAGTACAGTGTTCTGCACACAGTAAGCGCTCAATAAATATGACTGAATGGAAATGAGGCAGAGAGGAAGGGAAATGACTAGTCCAAGAACACACAGCAGTCAAGAGAGGGAGCTGAGATTAGAACCCAGGCCCTCTGACATACAGGCCCGTGTTCTTAGGCCTTGCTGCTTCCTGTGAAGCTTATATTTTTCGCTATAAAAGACGCTTTAGGTCTTGTAGACAGACATGATCCTCTCTGAATCAACAGCTACAGCATGGTGTAAACTCGCACAGTCAGATGGGGGATTGGAAATGGGGAAAAGGGAGAAAAAGGATCAACAAGGAGTGAAAGGTAGGTTAATAGAGAGGGGCCGTTTACTGCTGGTACAGGCCTGGATGATAAAGCTTCACATTAAGAAAAATAAGAAAAAAAGACATCTAGGCTTAGAAAGGAAGATTTTATACATTTGATTTATCATATTTTTTTCCCTTTAAAAAAAGTGTCTGGGATTTATGGTCAGATGTACTTTATAGGCCAAAGAAATTAAGTATCACACGTGCAGTGTTGCATCAGGGTGGATTAGTAAACAGCGCACTAGGCAAAAGCTTATAAATTTGAGAACAATTTCTAGTTCTGATGGGCCAGGCGGCATCTGCCATCAATCGCCACGGTAACACTTTACCTCTGTTCCCTCAATGGCCATTTAGTGCCGGAGACTGTGAGGTAGAAAGAGGATGGGATGAAATGCACTTTGTTTGTTTCTTGTAGAAAATCAGAAGGGAGAATTATGTACTGCTAACCCAGAATATTTTGAACTTAAAAGGTTTTGTCATTTTATACATTTCTAGTCTGAAAACTCGTTCTGGGCAGGGAATGTGACTATCATATTGTTTTATTGTACTCTCCCAAGTGATTAGTACAGTATTCTGTATACAGCAAGCGCTCAGTAAATATGATTACTGTCTGACTTCACTGCTTCTGCACATGCAACAGTAACAGATCAGATATTAATAGTATTTTTAGTACATTTTTCTGAATACCTTTTCAAAATGGTCTGGGAAAATGTTCTATCTCTGCTTCTAACAACTGAGATAATGAAAACCAACAATTACTGCAATATTTCTCTTAACTTTTCTTAACTGCTTTAGGTCATTTTCAGGGGAATATTGCCTTAGTTCTATCAAGCTATCAGCAATGTCAGACATCACCCATACATTTGTTTGCACAACAGCCTGTCTGGCTTCTTGTTTTGTATCTTCCATAAGCAGGGATTGCTATTACACACAGTTTGGGCTAAAAAATATTGAAAGCCTTTCCAGTGACGGTTAAGGAGGTTTTGTGCAGCAGAGAAAGGGAAGATTTCAAGAGGCAAATTTGCAAATCCTCAATTGGGTCCTTTAATTTGAACCCAGGGTTTGTAAAATTGATTCAACTCATTTCTCCCATGTTTTCAAGGAGGTGGGGGCCACAGGACTGGTTGAGGCAAAAGATTCAGGAACAAAAATATTACCGAAAAGTCGGATTCTCATGGCCATCAACATTCAGGAAAATCAAATTTAGCTTCTCTCAACCCCATTTTCCATGTCATAAAACCACTAAAGGATGGAACGAGTACGGCCCGAGGAATGTCTTAGGAATTTTCTACAGATTCAAGAACTCCTCAGGAAAAGTCTTTTGGCAGAAAGCTCTAGAGAAGCTTTTACTGCAACTGCCTGCATTAAGCCTAAATCCGACCACTTCACTTAGCCCTTCACTTTAATAAACACTAAATCCACATGTGAGATTTTAAAAAGAAAAAAAAAACCCAAGTTTAACTATTAAAACTGCTCTAAAGCCTACACATGGGGACAGGAAACATATGGCGTTTTCATTTTTTTTTCATTTTTGAGAAAGGTGATTGTTTAGAGTGACACATTTCTAACACTGACCAATAAATGTCACTTTCGGTATTCGAATGATCGTTTGCCTGCACGATTCCAAAACGGATACTTTTTTTTTTTAATTGGCCCTATGCTGGGCATTTCATGAATGAAATTCCATAGAAAGGAGAAAGCGGGATAAAGAGCACTGTACTAAGCGCTTGGGAGAGTACAACAGAATTAGCAGACACTTTCCCTCCTCATCACAAACTTATAGTCTGGATGGGAAGACAGACATTAATGTGAATAAATAATTTATAATAAATATTTTAAAGATACGTACATGTCAGTCAGCAAGTCAGTCGTCTTTACGGAGCGCTCATTAGGCGCAGATCGCTATACTAAGCACTTGGGAGAGTAGATCACAAGAGAATTGGCAGACACTTTCGCTGCCCATAACGGGTTTACAGTCTGGAGGGGAACCAGCTTCAGACATTTAAAGGCCCCTTCTTTTGCAACCGGTGCCATGAAGCAGGGTTGCCTAATGGAAAAACCACAGGCTTATATAGGTCAGTTGCCTGCTGTACGACCTTGGCCAAGTCATCTAACTGAGCTCTGCTTCCGACAATATTAGTGCGGGCTTTCGTTACTCTATTCACTCACTATGTGCCGAGCACCGTAGTAAGCGCTGCGGTAGATTCAAGAAAATCCGGTTAGACACTGTCACTCACGGGGCTCAAAGTTTACGAAATACGACAAATTCCCATTGTGCAGATGAGGAAACTGAAGCACGGATAATTACGGCAAATGGAGCGGCCAGGATTAGAACCTAAATCCTCTGACTCCCAGACCCGCGTGTGATCTTTCAACTGGTCATGGTGTTTCCCAAGAGGCAGGATTTTCAATTCCTAGCTGCTTGCCCCAAGAGATGGAGCAACCCGAGGCCTCCTCCCACCCACTTACTGAACAAGGAAGGTAGAGGAAGCTCCCTAGTCTTCCAGAGAATTGCAGAAGACATAGTGAGAATCCATGAAGCCGCCTAAGACTGCCAAAGCTGAGATTCAATCTTCCTCCAGAAGACTCGCAACCGCACTGATCTGGAAGAAGAATCGAGACGGAGATATGATTCTCCCTTTACCTGAGGAGGAGATGAAGACGATCGCCTCCATTTCGATTAACAGTCGTATGATGTCGGTTAGTGGTCGGAAGAGGAAGTGCCAGTTTAAATGAGTCATCGTTCTTGCCCCACTGCTAACCTTGGCAGGTCAACTGTTCGTGATTCTTCTGGTGTCACTCTTCCAGAAGAGTGTGGATAGAGCCCAGGCCTGGGAGTCCAAAGGACCTGGGTTCTAATTCCGGCTCGGCCATCTGTTTGCTGGGTAACTTGGGCAAATCACTCCTCTTCTCTGCGCCTCAGTTACCACATCCGTAAAATGAGGATTCGGGCTGTGGCCCCTACGTGGGACGGGGACTGTGTCCAACCCAATTACCTTGTATCTACCCCAGCACTTACTACAGTGACTGGCACAAAGAAAGCACTTAATACATATCACAATTATCATTATTACAGTTATTATTATTTCCAAGTGGTAATCCAGTAGCACCATGAGCTGGTGGTCTGGATGGCTTTTTCATTCTAAGTATTCCAAAACAGAAAAAAAAAATTATTTTCTTTATGTTTGAAATTCTTCGGCACTTGAGCCAATATTCAAAGTTACCCAAATTCTCATATCTAAAGTTCATTCAATAGTATTTTTTGAGCGCTTACTATGTGCAGAGCACCGTACTAAGCGCTTGGAATGTACAAATCGGTAACAGATAGAGACGGTCCCTGCCCTTCGACGGGCTTCCGGTCTAACCGGGTTCAGATCTACAGTATGTGACTAGATTGTCTTTGTTTACCTTCACAGCTCCAATACACAGGAAAGGAGCACTTTCCTCCTATGACTCCTATAGCAACAATGGGATTTATCAGGCGCTGACAAGATGCCAAGCACTGTGGTGAGCACAAAGTGGATCAGATTGGATGCGGTTCCTGCCTGCCATGGGGCTCACAGTCTGAGAGAAGGACAAGGTATCCCTACTTTAGGAAACTGAGGCACAAGGAGGTTAAGTGAGTTGTCCAAGTTCCATACGGCAGGCCTGTGGCAAAACTGGGATTAAAACTCAGGTTTCCTGACCTCCCACCCCATGCTCACTGTCCCAAGAGAAACTTTATTTTGACGGGTTCGCGCTATCTCTGGGGCTTCTAAGGAACCCAAGCTGAATGCCGAAACCGTTCTCGAGTCTTCTTCCAGAAGATACTTCCCCTCCTTCTACTTTATTGCTCTAAAGACACTTGATATAATAATGTGGCTCTAGCAATAATAAACTCGAGTAAAATTGGGCTTCACACGAGGCTGTGGCCTGAAGGTACTTAAACTTAATGTCTCTATATATTTATTTGGTCAAACAATTTGGAGAGCAGTATTCAGTTCTCGGCTGATTCACCGTAAAAAGACCCTCCACAGCTGCTCCTTTCCTGTCTCTACGTTACCATGCATCTTTTGCAGCGCTCCAACTTTGGAGTGATTTCGAGGCTCTGCTTTCTCTGTGTCCTCACTGCTTCCCAAGGAGGTAGGCCGAGACAGGTAATAGTATCCCCATTTTACAGATGAGGGAACTGAAGCGCAGAAAGGTTACACAGCTAGCTAGTGTCACGCATTTGGAAAGCAGTGTGGCGTAGCGGTAAAAGCACAGGACTGGGAGTCTGGGAGGCAGAGGAACGCGGGTTCTAATTCTAGTTCTGTCTCTGGACTGCTGCGTGACCTCGGGCAAGCCACGTAACGTCTCTAGGCCTCAGTTTCCTCGTCTGCAAAATGGGGATTCAATACTTGTCCTCCTTTCTACTTTTGAGACATGTGGGACAGGGACTTTGTCCAACCTAATTAACTTTTCTACCCCTGCATTTACAACAGTGCTTGACACAAAGTAAGTGGTTAACAAATGTAATAATAACAATAGTAATAATAGCAGTGACAATAAACCGGGGTACGTCCAAGTCCTCCGTTCCATTGAAATGGCTATATCCTAGTTAAGTCAGTTCTTAAAGAACAGAAGGTAATAATACTAATAAAGTTGGTATTGTTAAGCGCTTTCTATGTGCAGAGCACTGTTCCAAGCACTGGGGTAGATACAGGGTAATCGGGTTGCCCCACGTGAGGCTCACAGTTAATCCCCATTTTACAGATGAGGGAACTGAGGCCCAGAGAAGTGAAGTGACTCGCCCACAGTCACAGAGCTGACAAGTGGAAGATCCGGGATTCGAACCCATGACCTCCGACCCCCAAGCCCGGGTGCTTTCCACCGAGCCACGTCGCTTCTCTTCTAGACTGCAAGCTCACTGTGGGCAGGGAAGGTATCTTCCCCAAAGCAGGTAGGAGGGTGTTTTACACTATAAGCGCTCAATCAATAGCTCTGATCAGACCGTAAGCCCGTCAAAGGGCAGGGACTGTCCCTAGCTGTTACCGATTTGTACATTCCAAGCGCTTAGTACAGTGCTCTGCACATAGTAAGCGCTCAATAAATACTATTGAATGAGGAATGAATGATGATAATGCTGCTGCTGACGGTGGCGTTACGAAGGGCATTGGCCCGTAACTCTGAAATCCTCGAAGTTCCGTGAAAACCGGAAATGGTCATTTAGAGGCTGGGGAGGCCCACACCTCCAAAATGGGACCATCTGTCCTCACATACTCCCCTGTCCACACCACTCCATGACCAAGTTGACAGAGCACGGGCCTGTGAGTCAGAAAGATCCGGGTTCTAATCCCAGCTTTTCCACTTGTCTGTGTGACCTCGGGCAAGTCGCTTAATTGCCCTGTGCCTCTGTTCCCTCACCTGTAAAATGGGGATAAAGACCGTGAAACCTATCTGGGAGAGGGACTGTATCCAACCTGATTATCTTGTCATTTATCTCTGCCCTCAGACGAGTGCCTGGCACATAGTAAGTGCTTAACAGACGCTGTTAATGGTATTATTCATAATAATCGACAGAAGCTGCAGGAAATACGGTAGGCTGGATGTTTGGGTGCAAGGGATTCCTGGGTGAGTGGAATGGGACTTTGGTGCTCTCATACCCGGGATCCAAAGATAGCTAAGTAATATGTTTACCATGGGCAACTCATTTAACTTCTCTCTGCCTCAGTTAATCCATCTGTAAAACGGGGATTAAATCTGACTCCCTCTACCTCAGACCGTGAGCCCCATCTGGGACAGGGACTACATCCCACCTGATTAACGAGTAGCTAACTTAGTTCGTAGAACAGTGCTTGGCACATAGTAAGAGCTGAACAGGTGCTATTATTATTATCATTGATAATTACTTATTATGACCACTATTATTATATTTGGCTCCCCGGTACAACGTAAAGTCCTCGTGGCAGGCACAATGTAGTTTCGTTTGGTTGTCTCCCCCAACCACCTAATTCAGTGCACCGCATCAAATGCGCACTTGCCTGGTGACTTAGGTTCTAATCATTCATTCGATAGTATTTCAATAGTATTTACTGAGCGCTTACTATGTGCAGAGCACCGTACTAAGCGCTTGGAATGGACAAATCGGTAACAGATAGAGACAGTCCCCGCCCTCTGTCGGGCGCACGGTCTAATCGGGGGAGACGGACAAGACGAGAACAATAGTTATGCACCTCCCCGCTGGGTGACCTTAGGCGAAGTATTTAATTTGGCTTTGCCTCAGTTCCAGTATTCTCAATTCCCGTTCAGCCTCCTACATAGAGTGTGCAGCCCATCTAAGACAGGAACTGTGTCTGACCTGATTAGCTTGTGTCCACCCAAGCGCACAGGAAGTGCTCAAGAAATACCACAATTATTAATTAGTATTACCACTACTGTGGGCAAGTCACTTCACTGGGACTCAGTTACCTCATCTGTAAAATGGGGATTAAGACTGTGAGCCCCACGTGGGACAACCTGATTCCCCTGTGTCTACCCCAGCGCTTAGAACAGTGCTCTGCACAGAGTAAGCGCTCAACAGATACCGACGTTATTATTATTATTTTTTTCCTCCCTCCAATTTAGATGGTGATCCCAGTGTGGAACAGGGACTGTGCTAACCTCATTATCTTGTTTCTAGTTTTATTTAAGGCACATCTCCTCCAAGAGACTTCATCTAAGCCCTCTTTTCCCTTTTTTCCACTTCGCCCTGACTTGCTCCCTTTATTCATCCCCCTTCCCAGAGCCACGTCCCTCATGACTCATCTGTAATTTACTTATGTATATTAATGTCTCTCTCCCCTTCTCGAATGTAAGTTTATTGCGGGCAGGGATTGTGTCTGTTTGACTCCTATACTGTGCTCTCCCAAGTGCTTAATACAGTGCTCTGCGCACAGTAAGAGCTCAATTAATACAACTGTTCGACTGACCTAGCCTAGCACTTAGAAATGCTTGACACACAGTACGCGTTTAGCAAATACCATAAAAAAGAACGTTTTTCCCGGTGCCACTGCCAGAATCTTGATAGGAGGACCGAGGTAGGGGAGAGGAGGGTACTCAGACCAGCTGTAAAGGTTTTATTTCATCCATGTGGCTATATTGTAGTATCCCTTCAAGTCTGCATCATATGGGAAGGTTAATCAATCTGTGAATGATCTTCTCCTATCTACTATGTTGTTCCTAGGGTTCTCACAGCTAATCAATTCCACCCTCCGCCTCTTGGTTATTTTATCAGGGCTTTCTAATTTCCTCCATTAGGAAACGTCTGGCTCTGTATTTGTTGAATCCCGCAGTCTGGGGATGCAGGGAGATTAAAATGACTCACCCCGTCCTCTGGATCCCTTCCTCTTGTAGCAGGCAGAAGTCTGTTTATACTGGGAGATTAACGGGAAATGCAGTGAAGAGAAAAGAGCATGGGAGGTGAAGAGGATTTGAGGATTCTTACTGTGAATTGAGCAGGTGACAAAAAAGGATATCAGATAGGAAGTTGCTATAAAACCCCTCTGGCCTGGAGATTATGAAAATGCAGTTAATAACAACCAGAGTTAACAGCGGTGACTGGATTCCTTGCCAGTTTCCACTCACCTTTAGAATGAATCAATCAGTGATATTTTTTGAGCGCTTAATGTATGCAGGGCCCTGTACTAAGTGCTTAGGAGGGTATAATACAACAGTATAAAGCCACAATCCACGCCCACAACAAGCTAACAGTCTAGAAGGAAGCAGCAGTTATTACGTAAACTACTTCTGACAGCTAAACAAATATTTACTAAATAAAAAAAAATCCTCTGTTTTTTAAATGAAATTTTAGAGCAGCTTTTTAATCTAAGTGTGGTTCTTCCGGCAATTTCATAGTGGTGATCTACACGGGTCTTCTCTCAGGAGAAAGAGCCTTTTTTTTTTTTTTTTTTTTTTTAGTGTTCAACTGGATGCACCATATCAATGCTTGAGTTTGAAATTAAGCTAGTTTCTGAATCATGAAAAACCTGCTTATAGTGCATCTACCCCGGAGCTCAGAGCAGGCCTTTACGAAAAGTAAGTGCATCACTGTATTATAACAATGGTAATGATAACCGAATGGGTCTCAAGGGATTGGGCCATTTGTTGTTTTGGGTTATTACCCTGAATTCAATCGATGAATCCATCACCGATTGCCCTTCTGTACAATCTAGTTCAAAGAACTGGGGATATGGAGTCCGGGGGATAAAGTCTTAATTGCATCATCAGAAGACCGGAACCCTTCTGCCCTCCGTCACTAGAGAGACTTTGGTTAAATCACTCTTGGTGCCTCAGTTTCTTCAACGAGCCAACATGTTAGGCTTGGGATTCCCAGTGAATTTTAAGGATTTAGAGGGTGGGGCTGTGACTCCTATTTTATTTGAATCTTTACAGACGTTGGTGGGTGCTTCGTAACATAAAGAGACACACAAATGACTTGCCACCTTAATTGCCTAGCGGATCTATCCCACCATTCCCCGACTGGACATATTCCAATTCCATATTCTCCCCTCTTTACCGTAAGCTCCTCGTGGGCAGGGAATGCAACCACCAATTCTGTTATCAGGTACTCTGCTACGTGCTTAATATCGTGCCCTGAACACAGTAAACACTCAATAAACTGACTAATATTTCTGAGGAGAATCCCCACTTCAAAATAAGGACGGCTTAAGTCTCCCAACTGACCGCTCTCTGTATTGACCGCATCGCAGATGCGGACCCTTAGGATGTTCCGGAGGGTTGAAGCGGAAAGAGAGTCTTTCTTGAGCCTGACTTTCTCCAAGAATAGTTCTCCATGAAGATGAATAAGACATGGTTTGCGATATCCAGATAACTGCTACCTAAAGGAGGCCAAACTCATGCTATCAAGGGTCCCTTAAAAATCAAATCGTGACCATTTCCTCCAGAATCATTCTGGCAATTGGAACTTCTGACACTAAGCAGGCTCCCCTCTGGAATTTTATAAAGTCATTTACGGCATAATCGGGAGCAATTTGTTTTTGTTCCTCATTGGACAGGAAGTATCCGTGGTCCATGCGGAAGCCAGCTCTAATAAAGCCTTAGGCATCAGAGTCGTATATTGTTTGGGGCGGAGAGTCTTCTGAGAGTATTTCACATACTGTCCAGTTATAACTCTATGCAGGTGATATTAGTAATAATAGATGATAATAATAATAACATTCACCAAGAAGCGTCATATAAGACTTTTAACAATCCCATGGACAGGCACAACTTTGCCAGGGGATCTTAATGAGGGTGTAACATTTTCCCCTGAGGAAAGAGTCACTCCCATGTCTTCTCCCCTCAAGAAAAGGGAAGCAGCGTGGCTCAGTGGAAAGAGCCTGGGCTTCGGAGTCAGAGGTCATGGGTTCGACTCCCGGCTCTGCCGCTTGTCAGCTGTGTGACTGTGGGCGGGTCACTTCACTTCTCTGTGCCTCAGTTCCCTCATCTGTAAAATGGGGATGAACTGTGAGCCTCACGTGGGACGACCCGATTATCCTGTATCTACCCCAGCGCTCAGAACAGTGCTCTGCACATAGTAAGCGCTTACCAAATACCAACATCATCAAGAAAATCCATCTCTTGAAACCACCATTCTGAGATGGCTTAAAAGAATTTAAGAATGTCTGATGAGCTAAATGATTACCAACAATGAAACAAACCAAAAAAGCCAAGTCAACTATAAGGAATCAAGTTAACTCTCCTTCTCTGGAGACCTGTAAATGCAGGAAGATTTGAGAACCATTAAACGTTCGACGTTTGAACCACTCGATGACCTTCGAAGTACAACTGTCTGTGACAGTGGGAAAGGCGTGGATCTAGGAGTCAGCGGGCCTATTTCCAATCCCTGCTGCGTCTCTCCCCCGGCCAGATGAGCCACTTAACCACTCCACACCTCAGTGTCCTCATCTGCAAAATGAGGATAAAATACCTGATTCTGAGCTCTGTTGTGGAGCAGGGACTCATCTGATTATTTTCGATTTGCCTCACCACTCAGTGCAGTGCTTAGCATATATTAAATGCTTAACTCTATCGTAATAATGATAATTTTTTTTGGATAATATCCAACCCTCGAGGCCCCTCCCTGGAAGTACCACTCCCCCAGAGCCTTGAAGGTTGGCATGAGTATTTACCAGTCCCGCCTCTGGTAGCAGCGGAGAGAGGAGGACGACTGAGGGTTGCGAGCCCTGGGGGACACGTCCATTTAACAAATAGAAGACATATTATATTACTTCTGATTTCTGAATCAGAGAAAGTTAGGAAAATAAAGGTCAAACTATTGGCATACAACGAAATGACAATAAAGGATCCATCCATTACCCTACATGACAGGCAACTCAGAAAGGTCAAGTTGATCGAACAAATGTTGGTACGAATGGAAAGATGCACGGTTAGGGCAACAAACAGAGGTTTAAAACAACTACCAGGAGAACAATAAAACTGGCTTGTAAGCGTAATGTGCAAACAGTTCAATTAGAAACCCAATTATTTAGGTGCCAAAATGCAATTAGCACCAGCAAATTGAGGGATCGTCTGCTGTCACTGAGGCTTTGCCAGAGAGACCTAGAGGCTTTAAGAACTAAAGGAGTGTTTATCAACACTTTCCCTTGGCTTTTATGGCCAAACAATTCTAAATTGCCATTTTGAATTTTAAACAGGGTCTTCAGGATCATTTCTTCCCTCTCCCGGACTTTCCACAGTTTCCTTCGGTTTGATTTCTTTAGCAAAAGGTTGAGAGCCTGGCAGTCAGCATTCATAATTTTGGCCTTTTAAAATAGCTATTCTGTGATATCCAGGGCCATAAAAGCTCTTCCGCAGAGGAATGGAAGCCTGTAGGGTCCGTAAATCTCTTTCTAAGGAGGTCTGGACGGGTCGGTTGGAAATCTTGGCTGGGGAAAGGCCTGTAGCTCCTCCCTCTCTATGTCTTCTCTGTTAATTGGAGCTGGGACGCTGCTGCTCGTGACTTTTGCCATGTGGACAGGTCCACAGGGGATTCTGACTGGTGTTTTGCCTAGGAGCGCATTACCATTTGGAAAATTCAAATTAAAGGAGAAGAGAGAAAGGGAGGTTGGGAAGAAAGGATGGAGGGAGGGCAGAAAGAAATAAAAGAAGGAAGGAGTGAAGTGGGGCAGAACAGGAATGTGGGGAAAGAAGGAAAGAGGGAGCGAAGGAAGACCGTAAGCTCATCTCTAGAGTGTAACCCTTTGTGAGCAGGGAATGTGTTTACTGTTATATTGCACTCTCCCAAAAGCTTGGTGAAGGGCTTTGCGCACAGTAAGCGCTCAATAAATATGATTGAATGAAGGAAAGGGGAAAGGGAAGGAGAGAGGAAGGGAAAGAGAGAAGGGAGGATGGGGAAGGCTATGAGGAAAGGAGGAAAAAAGAAAAAAAGGGGGAGAAGGAATGCCCAAGCCACTTCCAATCATGGTGCATTTTAACTGTGAAATTCATAGTTGAACATACTGACCAACTCCCTCTTTCAACCCAGATCAGTTAGAGGATGGTAGAGTCTACAGGTATACAATTCTTTATATTTGGAGGTGTAGGGGGAGGGGTGTTGACATTACTTTTGCCTGAATTATCTGGATAATTGGGAAAAATATCCCAGATAATTGTTTATCCTGCCACTTCACTGTAGGGTCTAAGTGGAGGCACTGATTTGCCTGCTAGAGAAAGTAAAAGAGACCTTTTGGAGGTTTGGTCCAGTTCTTCGGTGACAAACTGTGAGTGAGAATTGCGATAACTATCAGGATAATTCTAGCTCAATATATTTATCAGTCAATTGTATTTACTGAATGCTTACTGTGGGCAGAGCACTGTCCTAAGTGCTTGGGCAAGAGCAGTATAACAGAGTTAGTAGACACATTCCCTGCCCACAGTGAGTTGCAGTTGCAAGGAGGAGACAGACATTGATGTCATTTTTTTAAAATATGGATATGGAAAATAAGTGCTGAGGTATGGTGGGTCAATAAAGGGAGTAAAGCAGGGTGAGGCAGAAGGGAGTGGGAGAAGAGGAATTGAGGGCTTAGTCAGGGAAGGCCTCTTGGAGGAGATGGGCCTTCAAGAGGGACGAGATATCAGTACGATGACCTTCTTGAAGAGTAAGTGGCAATTCACCCATTAGGGGGCCCGCAAAGATTTCCTGCGTGGACAACGTACGAGGATGATGGCATTGCTTAAGGACTTACTACGTGCTTGGCACTAGACCAAGCATCGGAGGAGAAATCAGATGATCAGGTGACACTGAGTCCCTGTCCCGTATGGGGTTCAGTCTAGGTAGGAAGGAGAACTGATATTGGATCCCCATTTTAGTCAGTCAATCGTATTTATTGAGCACTTCCTGAGTGCAGAGGACTGTACTAAACGCTTGGGAGAGTACAATATATCAATATAGCAGACATATTCCCTGCCCACAATGAGCTTACATTCTAGAAGGAGCTTGCAGTCTAAGAACCTGAGGCACAGAGAAGTTAAATGACTTGCCCAAGGTCCCACAACAGGCAAGTGACAGAGCCAGGATTAAAACTCGGGTCCTAAGACTCCCAGGTCCGGGCTCTTTCCTCAAGGCCACGCTGCTTTCTACAACCCACAGCTATGGTCCATAGGAAATACTAAGTTGCCTACTATACGACTCGACACAGTAAGAGCTCAATAAATATCACTCCTCGACTGATTAACCTAGAAAACAGAAATAAGGATATAAAAGATAAAATGTGAAACGCTATAATAATTGTGGTATTTATTTAGCGTTATGTGCTGAGCACTGTACTAAGCGCTAGGGTAAATACAAGATAATCAGGTCTCACATGGAGCTCACATTCTAAGAGACAGAAGAAGTACCGTATCCCCATTTTGCAGATGAAGAGAGTGAGGCACAGCAATGTTAAGTACCGTGCTAAAGGTCAGAGAGCAGACAACTGGTGGAGCTAGAATTGGAACTCAGGTCCTCTGACTCCCAGGCCCGTGCTCTTTCCATTGGACCATAGTGCTTCAATATCAGGGAACACAGGCCTGATTTCATCAACTGCTTGAAATAGAAAGGAATGTCTCCGTGAACGGTGAGACTGATTTCTCTAATAGAAAAGCAAATCGAATGCCAGCTCCTCCACAAGTCTGTTGTGTGACCTCTGGTAAGTCGCTTCACTCTCTCTGTGCTTCAGTCACCTCACCTGTAAAATGGGAATTAAGACTTGGAGCCCCATGTGAGACAGGGACTGTGTCCAACCTGACTAACTCTTATCTACACCAACACTTAGTATACCGCCTGGCACATAGTAAGCGCTTAACAAATATGACAATTATTAACAAATGCCATTTAAAAAAATCAGAATAACGTGAGGCAAATTAAGTAATCTGTTCACATTTTGATGTACAACCTATCTCCTCATTAGACTGCAAACTCTCTGAAGGCAGGATCCATGTCTCGTTATTTTTTTGGTACTTCACCCAGGGCTGAGAATAGTGCTTAGTTCTGGCCTAAGTGGGAACTCAATAAATGCTTTTGCTTTAGCTAAGGATCGCATTAATGAAAGCTGTGTTTACAAAATAGAAAATGCAGTGATATGTCATATTAATGAATGTTGTCTCATAACATCGCTCATACAATTACCACTCTAAAATCCACTCTTACTCAAGAAACCCTGCCTTGTACTTATAGTTGGGCCAATTTTTTGGCTAACAAATCACTCACTAAGCCAGTCCAGGATTTATCTGAAATTGTTTGTGATGGGCAAACTCCTTGGAGACGAGTAGATTCCTCTGAGATCATGTGGTCAGATCAATCTGTGGAACCTTTTCCACGTTTTCTGATGCAACCGAGTGTAACGAGGCTGTATCCCAGTAAACATGGAACGGGAGAGAGGAAAACCTGACTCCATCTACTTCCGTAAGTAGAACATGGTGGATTTAGTTCCAGGAGATTTTTTCTGGAGTCTCATTTGCTTTCGAAAGCAGTTCCAACCTTGTGTCTTACATTTCTTGCGCTTACGTTTTGAGGAATATAAAATGCATTGGGCCCTGTGCCCACAAGCCTGACATAAAATAACCATTATGCATTCAAATTTATAGATCCAAAAAAGGACCAGTGCCAAATCTGACTGGAAACAAATCTGATGTTTGGCAACCGTGACTGCCCTTCTCCATCCCGGGGAACCATCCGCACGTAGCTTTTCTAACTATCGGTCTTTCACATTCGTAATATATTCATTTGCTTTTCCATCTGGTGGCAGAACTCCATTGCATTTTTTTTTCCCAAAGAGAGATTGCTGACAGGCTGATTTTGATTTCTTGGAAACATCCAAGAGTAGAATATATCAGTGATTAGACTTTAAGCATTTGGTTGTATACAGTGTGTCGCTTTCCCGTTTCTCTGGGCCATCCCTATTTAGCAGAGAACAACCTGTTTTCAAACACATAAAGTGATAGCCTACGGCGCTATTTTACCGAACCTTGAGACTATTGAAAAACACTTGATGAAATCATCTCTCCGCTACCTTTGCAGGATAAGAACTAGACTCCTTCACTGTCTGTAAAAAGATAAACTCATATCTTGTGATGTGTATTCATGGAGCACTTCCTGTGAACAGAGTGCTGTACTAAACACTTGAGAAAGTTCAAATACAGTCCAATCGGTAGCTATGATCCCTGCCCATGAGGAGCTTAAAGTCTAAAAGAGGAGTTTATAGACTATACGAGGAGCTTGCAGTCTACAGTAACCTACAATTTACAGTCACAAAAGAATATGCTGAAAGAATCTGTAGATGTGGTGATTTCTAGAGTCTTCTGATTTCCAGCAACTAGAAATGTGTGGTGTTTTTTTTTTGTTGTTGTTGTTGTTTTTTCCTTGAGGAAGGGATACATGATCACAGTTATGTTCCTAGCATCAAAGCTAAGCTCATTTCAACCCAGGTTGGTCACGTAACAAAGCTGGATGCCCAAACGACTGCTGTATAGAAAGCAAAAATGGGGAAAGTGAATGCAAGGAAGGCAGAGGAAATGTATTAAGGATGTAACAGATTAAAGCCTCAGACAACTCCCAGAGATAGACCAATCAATGGTATTTACTGGGTTCTTACTGTGTGTGCAGAGCATGGTAATAAGTGCTTGGTGTACTGTTCTCAATAAAGTAGCAACAGCTTCATGAACAAGAGGCAAGGGGGCATAAGCAGAAAGTGTCAGTCATTGCCAAAATTAAACAACACATATAACAAGGAAGAGTGTTTTGGTGTGAAAAATGTTGCCGGGACTCTATAAATTCCCACAGTGACCTCTTCAGCCAAACATAGGGAAGCAGAGTGGCCTAGTGGGCGGATTAAGGGACTAGGAGTTAAAGGACCTGAGTTCTAATCTCTGCTCTTCCATTTGTCAGCTGTGTGACCTCGGGAAAGTCTATTCACTTCACCGTACCTCAGTTACCTCATCTGTAAAACGGGGATTAAAACTGTGAGCCCCATGTGGGACATGGATTGGGTCCCACTTGATTAACTCGTAGCTAGCCCATCGCTTAGTGCAGGGTCTGGCACACAATAAGGCTTAATAAATATCAATTTAAAAAAATCACACACATGCAAAAGTGAATTTCACTGCCAGGGGTGTCTTTCTTAAATACGAAAGCTAAAAACATACGTTAGAAATTGCTGTTCGTGCACTGGCATTATCAATTATACTTGAATAAAAATCACAATGACGGAATCTCACCAGCCTTCATATCATTTTCAAATCCAAGGAAGAAAATTGTTTTCTTGTTAAATATGCTCAGCCTCCTTTACACTTGTGACCATCCAAATCTGTAGTATCTTACTACCTTCCCTTTCAAAGAGTCTTTTCCACTTTGCTAATAAGTTTTACGATACCTGAATAGTTTGATACCCACATAAACAAAGCCAAGAAATGAAAAATAACTGCAAAATGGCAGCCACATTATATGGGCGACAAAGGTGAAATCTGAGACTCAATGTTTAGGATTACATGGACCACTGTGACAATCAATCAATATTTATCGAGCTCATACTGTGTACATAGAACTGTAATAAGCTCAAGAGGATATAATGCAACAGTGTTGGTATTCACGTCCCCTGCCCACAAAGAGCTTGCAGCCTAGAGGACAGAATGGAAATAGTTCCAAATAATCAGGAGAAAGTCAAACAGGAGAGATGATCATTGACATGAGAGTCAAACAACTGGATAGACTGGGATATACTGAAGTAAAGTTCATCAATCAGAGTACCCGGGGCCTATCTCTTGGCAAAATGCTGTTGGAATCGACACAAAACTGCAATCCAACCATCAAACTAACAATAGGTTGAAAATAATCACCAGAAAGAATGCAAGCTCCACTTGATACTTCATATACCAGTCACTTCCCCCTTTGAGGGTCACTCTAGCAAGTAGCATTTTTCAGAGGCTTATGAAGCAGGACTAGGTTTGAAGCACACACTTTTTCTACAATAGGTACATAGGCCCATTTTGGATGCGTAACTAATTCAGATTTTCCCCAGCAGGATCTTGGCCCCAAACTATGGAGATGAATAACCAATGGGATGGTATGTTTTTCCAAATCCCAGTAAGTTACTTGATTAGATTTAGTTTCTTGATATGTTGGCATCTGCTTATCTTCCGCTTCCAGATATTTAGTCTGCTCCTTCTGTTCACAATGTTCTCAAGGTTCCTGATGGTCTAAACCAATGCCTTTCCCCTCAAGATTTTTCAAATCTCCTATGAATTGGTGCCAGTGATGATCTTCAAATCATTTTCTCCACTAACATATCACCTATGCACTTGATTCCTCACCCGTTAAGCACTAAGTTACTCACCATCATCTCTAACCCTAAGCACTTGAGTCTCTATCTTTAAACTGTGGCTTCCCCAAGAGAAGCAGTGTGGTCTAATGGAAAGAGCACAGACCCGGGAGGCAGGGCATCTGGATTTCAAATGCCGCTGTGCCACACCTCTGCTGTGTGACCTGGGCGAGTCACACCTTCTCTATATCTGAGTTCTCTATTTTGCAAAATGGGGATTGAATCCCACTGCCTCCTACCTAGACTATGAGCCGCAGGAACTATGTCCAACAAGATTAACTTCTATCTAGCCCAGCACTTAGGACAGTGCTTGGCACATATTAAGCGCTTAACAAGTATTATTATTATCATTATCATTAAGCTCTGATTCCTAATTTCTTTTAGTGCCCGTTTCCACTGTGAAATTTGTAAGCTCCTTGAGGAAAAGATCATGCCTATTCACTCTATAGAGCTTTTCCAAGTTCTTAGTACTGCGCTCTACTCAGTGAGTACTAATGATTTTTGATTGATTGATTAATAAAAACCCCACGGGAGAAATCCAGAGTTTTGATTCTCTTTTAGCTGACAGCGGTTTGCAATGATGAACTTTCAGAAAATGAGCAAGATCATTAAGGAAATTTATTAGCAGCCCCATGATAATTTCTCACACCTCCTGCCTCTTCTGATTTCCAAACTTCTCCATCTGTCTTCTTGGGTACCCTCACGCCAGCCTCCCTCCCACCGATTCTGTTGTATCGTACCACCGCCGGCGCTTAATACAATGCTCTGCACAGAGAACACACTCAATAAATATGATTGATTGATACTCGATTGGCCCTATCTCCCAAGAACTTCAACGTTCATCTACCCCTTAGATGATAACCTGCTTGGGGAAAGAGACTGCTTCTCCCAGTGTTGTACTGTACTTTCCCTAATGTTTAATTCGGTGCTCCGCGCGCGGTAAGCGCTCAATAACTACGACTGATTGCTTGAATAACTGAATGACTCACATAAATTACACAGAAAGCCACCGGGAGTAGAGAAAATAGAGGAGACTAAGATGGAGAGATGAGGGATTAGTCAGGGAAGGCTTCCTAGGGGAGAAATGATTTCAGTAATACTTGGAAAATGGGGAGAGTGGTGGTCTCCTGGATGTGAGTAGGGAAGGAATTCCAGACAGGAGTGAGAGTGCGCTTAAGAGACTGATCACAAGAGAGACCAGAGTGAGGCAGAGGAGAAAAGTGTGTGGGCTGGGTTGTTGTAGGAGAGGAGTGAGGATAAGTCGTTGGGAGCAAACTAATTAAGAAGCTAGGAAGGCTGGTTTGGAAGTAGGAGGAATGGTAGAAATGCTGGAATTTAATACGTAAATGTACTTTTGACGGACGATCAAGTAAGCTGGCCCGCCCATCTGTCTACTTTATTCACCCTGAGAAATACAGAGGGAATAGATGCTTTCTCCTAATTCGAGATCATACACCCTTCCTCCTCCTACGATTCCTCCCTCGCCTCTGGAATGCAGCTGAAGAAACAGCAAACTGATCTGGACACACACAACCTTCTTATCCAAACCCACCCTGGTTTTCCAACTGTCATGTGTTACAGTATCTTTCCTTAGAAATTCCCTAAAGATTTTTTTTTTTTTTTTGCTTAAATGAATGATGCTTGTACAAATTAAGAGTTGTTTTTTTTAAAAAAGACACTGGAGTAAAAGTCTGTGTTTCTTTATTCCTGGTGTATTGCAAAAACAAGCTCTCACTCTGTGCCAGATCAAGGCTTGGGGCAAAGGGATGGCTTTGTTGGGACATGAAACTCTGTCTTATTGCAGGTACTTCTTTTGTACCAAAGAGAAAACATCTGCAATTGCTAACTCCACTGACAAGTGCTGGAGGAAAGTTGTTCATCATTTCTGACAATGGCTTCGTTGACAAAAGTTTATGATTTTGCTAGAAAGCATTTCCTAGTAAAGCACAAGTCTTTGAAGTAGATTCTTTGTTCTGTCAGGCTAGTTGGGTTTCCTTTGCAGGGGAAAGAAAAAATCCAACCAGAATTGCTTGGCTATTTCTTTATGAACACAGGATGAAAATATGCTCTTCCTTTGACTTAAGGACTCAAAGTCATATTTAGAATATGTGGTCAAATAAAGCAAATGCATATTACATTTTAGACTCTTAAAACATGCAGGAAGTTAAACATCCCATGTACCTTTCCCTCTAGGTGGTAAAAGACATTTGAGGACAGGGACTGTGTCCACTAATGCTATTGGATTATC
This sequence comes from Ornithorhynchus anatinus, assembly GCF_004115215.2. Lineage (NCBI taxonomy): Eukaryota > Metazoa > Chordata > Mammalia > Monotremata > Ornithorhynchidae > Ornithorhynchus > Ornithorhynchus anatinus. Next base: position 6,969,590 of record NC_041742.1, read on the forward strand.
TCAAGACCCGAAGAGTAAATGCTCAATAACTATGATTGCGTTGTGGGCAGGGAACATATCTGCCAACGATACTGTATTCTCCCAAGCATTTAGTACAGCGCTCTGCACAAAGTAAGCAATTCAATTAAACCATTGATGATTAATGATGACTACTGATCAAATAATATCCGCGATGAACTTTCGACACTTTCTACGCTGCATGAATTGATTCCCCTTAAATGATGAGGGTAGTTAACTTGCCTTTCATTATCTCAGTTTCACTCTATTTTGGGGTCTATTTCAAGGAATTATCCCTCTTTCTGTTTTTTGTTTTGTCATTAGGTTTTGTTTTATTTCAGACAACGATTCCATCTCATCTGCCTCTAACGCCCACTCCAGATTCTAAGAACAGCCATCCATCTACCAGCCCCCAGGCCCCACTTCCAACTTTTTGAACCATTTAGATGCCTTACTCACATTCCTTCTCTCTTTCTCCATCCTTACATTGATCCTTGGGGACTTTAATATCCACGTGCGTATTACTGAAGACCCTTCCACTGACCACTTTCTATCACTCCTCAACTCCTATGATCTCCTGCTCCACCCCAGCTCACCCACTCACTAAGTTGGGCATACAGTTGATCTCATCATCTCTACTCACTGCACAATTTCTACCCTCACCAGCTCTGAAATCTTTCTATATGACCACAACCTCCTCACCCACCTTCTCTCCTGCACACCTCCTACCTACATGTTTGTGCTATTCCCCACAGAGACCTCTGATCTTTTGACCTCATCCAATTTTCTCAACTCATTATGCCCCATTTCACCTCCATCCCCCAAATACCTTCCCTCGATGACCAAATTCGCTTTCTCAACACAACCCCCTCTCTCGCTCCCCTATCCCTCTGTCAATCTCGTACTACTATCCCACAGCCCTGGATCACCTCCACAGTCTGCCTCCTTTGCTCTCGTAAACGAGTCGCAGAACTCTACTGGTGGAAATTTCGATATAAGGACGATCTCATCCACTCAAGTTCACCCTTACGCGCTTTAACTCTACCCGCTCCTCTGTCAGGCCAAATTATATCTCCATCCTTATTGACACCCAAGCCATTGCTCTAGCCGTTTGTTCCAGACATTTAACTCTTTCCTCAAACTCTGTCCCCCTGCCTCTCCCATCTCCTGCCCCTAATAACCTGGCCAGCAACTTTATTAAGAAAAAAGAAACTATCAGGTGTCATTCTCCCTAAAATCTTCCTGCTCTTTCCAAATCCCTCCCTCCTGTCCCTCTTTCCACTCCCCTATTCTTACCCATCAGAACCTCAAGAGGAGATCCTCTGCCTTCTCTCAAAATCAAATCCCTCTACCTGTGTATCTGACCCCATCCCTTAGCATCTTTTCAAAACACTTGCCCCCTCTGCTCTTCCCTCTCTAACTGCCACTTTCAACTGTTCACTCTCCAATGGCTTCACCACTCCTTTCAAATATGCCCATGTCTCTCCTATCCTATCCTAAAAAGACTCCCTTGACCTCACAGCTCCCTCCAGTTACCTCCCCAACTTCCTCCTAACATTCCTGTCTAAAAGCCTTGAGCAAATTGCCTCCTCCTGCTGTCTCAAGATTGTCCCCTCCAATTTGCTCCCTGATCCCTTCTAAACGGCTTCTGTCCCCTTTACGCCACAGAAACTGCCCTCTCACATATAATCACATATAATCTCCTTTTTGCCAAACGCAACATTTTCTACTCAATCCTAATCTTCCTCAAACTCTCAGCTGTCTTCGACACTGTAGACCATCGCCTTTTCCTGGAAACATTATCCAACTTTGGCTTTCCTGTCACTCTCCTCTGCTGGTTCTCCCTCCTATCACTCAGGCCTCTCATGCTCCGTCTCTTTCTTGGGCTTCTTCTCTGACTCCTACCCCTTAACTGTGGGAGTCCCTCAGGGTTCAGTTCTAGGTCCCCTTGGATTCTCCATCCATACCCACTCCCTTGGATATGGCTTTAACTACCAACTCTAGGTGGATGATTCCTGAATCTACATCTCCAGCTCCGTTCACCTGCCCTCTCTGCAGTCTTGCATTTCCCCCTGACTTCGAGACATCTCTACTTGGATGTCCTGCCATCGCTTCAAATTTAACATGTCGAAAACTGAACTCGTTATTTTCTCACACAAACCCTGTCCTACCCTGGACTTTCCTATCACTGTACTTAACATCACCATCCTTCCTGTCTCTCAAGTCTGTAACCTTGGTGTCATCCTTGACTCCTCTCTCTCATTCACCCACATATTCAATCATTAAATCCTGTCAGTTCAAACTCCACAACATCGCTAAAATCCTCCCCTTCCTTTCCATCCAAACTGCTACCATGATAATCCAAGCCCTTATCCTATGCCTCCTCGATTACTATATTAGCATCCCTCCTGACTTCCCAGCTTCCTGTCTCTCCCCACTCCAGTCCACACTTCCCTCTGTCACCCAGATCATTTTCCTACAAAACTGTTCGGCCCGTGTTTCCCCGCAACTCAAGAACCTCCAGTGGTTGCCCATCCACCTGTGCAGCAAACAGAAACTCCTTACATCTGCTTTAAAGCATTCAATCACCTTCTCCCCTGCTACCTCACCTCTCTACCCTTCTATTCCCATACAACCTTGCCTGCACACCTTGCTCCTCCAATGCCAACCTTCTCACTGTACCTCCATCTTGTCTATCTCACCACCAACCTCTCACCCACCCCACTTTCTCATATCTGCCACTTGATTCACCCCTCCTACCAGCCCCTAAACACTTATATACATACCCATAATTCATTTATTTATACTCACGTCTGTCTCACCCTCAAAACTGTTCGCTCACTGTGGGAAGGGACTGTATCTGTATATTGTGGTGAATGCTCCCAAGTGCTTAATACAGTGTTTTGCACGGAATAAGCGCTCAATAAATACCACTGATGGATTGACTCACACAGTCAACCTATTTTTCAATGTAAATCGAGTCTAGAATGGTCTTTTAAATAAGAGACCGTATTTATGGACAGATTTTTTTTCTTTTTTTTAAAATTATTTGCATAATGTAGACTGGTTTTCACATGTTTTTTGGTTTTTTTTTACCCCTTAGTTTCTTTATGGTTCTATAATTGCTGAATGTCACCTGTCTTCGCTCTAATTCAGCAGCTCCTTTGACACCCATGCAAATCTGGCAGTATAAAGCTCGGGGATCACAGGTATCCTAGAGCTTGGAACCCTTGAAACTAGAATAGCCTTGTCCTCGGTTTTGCGTGGGGGAGGATGGATTAAGCAGAAGTCCTCCTGTTACTGATTTCATTTCAGACCACAGACATTATCAAACCACTATAAAAGATTTCCTGAGGTTTGACACCCTAAATCCCATAGCTAAGCATTACTGTGCTAAATGTATTTTATTTCTTATTAATGTCCTTTCTTTATTGAACGATATAAAGTAAACCACCTCCGTTTATTATTATCCACCAAAGAGTGCTTTCTTGGCATAGCTGGGAGTGAAACTTTGCCAAAAATAGTTTTTGGCTCACGGTAACAATTAAAACTGATATACCCAACTAGGAATGGGAGATCTGGGTACTTCCCGGGCCAGATTTCAGTTATTTCAGGACATGAAAAATGTTCGTTGCTCTTCTGTTTCCATTCTTAAATGAACATGGAAAGGCAGCGGGGTTATCTTGAAGGACAATGTGTTAGAGTTATTGCATTCCATTACTTCTCATCCCAACTACTGGGAGAAAAATGAGTCCGGTATTGCCATTCCTATGTTCTCATCGGGAATTTGAGCCCGTGATGTCATTTTTTTATTGCTTTCAAAAACAAATGGAGAAAACTTTCACGGAGCCTTGCCAAGGGGAATTCTTTCTTCTGAAAATGGAGAAGCAGCGTGGCTCAGTGGAAAGAGCACGGGCTTTGGAGTCAGGGCTCATGAGTTCGAATCCCAGCTCTGCCACTTGTCAGCTGTGTGACTGTGGGCAAGTCACTTCACTTCTCTGGGCCTCAGTTCCCTCATCTGTAAAATGGGGATTAAGACTGTGAGCCCCATGTGGGACAACCTGATTCCCCTATGTCTACCCCAGCGCTTAGAACAGTGCTCGGCACATAGTAAGCGCTTAACAAATACCAACATTATTATGAAAATACAATATGTGGATTACAGCACTTAAGTAGTAGGTTTCCCTTAGAGATGTTGGACAGTGTATTTTTCTCCTTCCCCAACTTCCCTATTAAAAGCTGGGAGTTTCCTCCACTGTAAAGAAAGGGATACAATACCATCCCTCTTAAGCTATGAGTCCCATGTGGGACAGGGACTGGGCCTGATATGATGATCTTGTATCTCCAACACATCGCTTAGGATAGTGCTGAGCACAGAGTAAGGATTTAATAAATATTATTGTTGCTTCTATTATTATTAAATCGTTAATATTATTATTATCATTAATAATGGTATTTGTTAAGGGCTTACTATGTGCAAAGCACTGTTCTAATTATCACGTTTAGGAAGGTGCTGAAAATATCTTCCCGATGCAAGCAGGTTCCCTGACTTTCTCATAATCAACTATCTGGGGGTTCGTAAAAGACTATTTCATCCTAAATCTGGAGGTTGTAGAGATGCCTTTTCACGTACCGATAGAATCCTTTTTTCAAGATGGAATTGTCTTGGTCCTACCTCTGTCTCTAATTAAAGGCCCAGAAGCTAGTTTTATATATAGCCAGGGGCAACTATAAAGTCTATTTCCTCTCAGGTGAAATGAAAGAAATAACTTGTCCCGTGTTCACCTCGGCCTCTGTGAGCTCTTCGAGTTTAATTACGGGATAGCAAGGGAGTGACTCTACAGCTTAACTATCTGGCCCTGTCTTGACAGAATTCTCTTGTATTTGAACCCTAAGTGGAAATAAAATGGGAGGATAAATAAACAATGATATTTATTGAGCGCTTCCAGTCAGAGCACTGTAGTAAGCTCTGGGGAAGTACGGGTCATCGTTTCTTCCACGAGAGCTAAGAAAATGGCACCCCAGTCACCCCAGACGGTGACTCCCATCAGAGTGGTCTAGTAGAAAGATCACAGGCCTCGGAGTCAGAGGACCTGGGTTCTAATCCCATCTCTGCCTATTCCCTGCTATGTTCATTCATTCATTCATTCAATAGTATTTACTGAGCGCTTACTCTGTGCAGAGCACTGTACTAAGCGCTTGGAATGTACAAGTCGGCAACAGACAGAGACAGTCCCTGCCCTTTGACGGGCTCACAGTCTAATCGGGGGAGACGGACAGACGAGAACAATGGCGATAAATAGAATCGAGGGGAAGAGCATCTCATTGAAACAATAGCAGATAAATAGAATCGGGGTGATGTACACCTCGTTAACAAAATAAATGGGGTAATGAAGATAGATACAGTTGAGTGGACAAGTATGTGACCTTGGGCAGGTCACTTGACTTCTCCGTGCCTCAGTTTCCTCATTTGTAAAATCTCCTTCCTGCTTAGAATGTGAGTCCCATGGGGGACAGGGACTCTAATATGACCTGATTAACTTGTATCTACCCCAGCACCTAAAACGGTGTTTGACCTATAGTAAGAGCTTAACCAATACTATTACCATTACTAGTAGCAGATATCTCCTAAATCCAGAACTAAGCCCTTCCCACTAGACCACGATTCCCATCACGAGAAGCAGTGCTGCCTAGTGGATAGAGCCTCACTGTCAAACACAAATAACGGTAGTAGTAATAACAACATTTAGGTACTTACCGTGTGCAGAGCACCGTACTGAGGACTGGAAAAGAGCATGCAAGTGGTGAGTAGTCTTTCATTCGCATTTATTGAGTCCTTATTATGTGCAGAGCACTATATTAAGCGCCTGGGAGAGCACAGTATAACAGCAAACAGCCACATTATCTGCTCACAACTAGCTTACAGACTCACGGACCCCCTAACTCGAGGGTCTCGAGAGAGTTGGGAAAAGGAAGTATAATAGTAATAGGTCAATCTAGACCCAACCAGAGTACTTTTCAAAGAGTTGCGAAAATCCCACTGATTGACCTGATCGATCTGGAATCCCACAAAACCATTCATCATTCATTCATTCAACTG